>NC_084802.1:2838951-4105512 GCF_963169125.1 Humulus lupulus | reverse complement strand
AACCCTGACAAAAAAAAAATACTGAATATTTTGTGTCGAGATTAACTGCATCTAATAAAAAGAATTGATGCCAATAAGAACCTCTTTTGGCAGCTAAATTTGCATTTGTTTACTCTAGTAATAATAATAAAAATACTATATTAATCATAACATTATTTGTAATTAAAAGTAAGATTTTAGTTTCAAAATTTAATTAAAAGTAACTGAAATTTTAAGTAAAAGAGTTATGATAATTATGTCTTAATTAAAAGCTTTAGTCACAAAAATAATATATATTGTGTTTAATAAATATACTTTTATAAGACACAACACACAACAATTATTAATAAATTTATATGTAGGAGCAGTTACAAATTATAATAAGATATTATCTTAATTATAATCACAATAAATTATTACTTATTTAAACATCACATTTATAATAATAATAATTATTATTAACCACATACAATTTTTTAGTTATATATAAATTTAAGAAATTAATTTCAAGATATCACTACAATATACAAACAAACACTTAATTTTCTTTATAGTGATCTTTTTACTATCAATTAGTTTATAAAGTGATTAGACTACTAGATGATAATGATGTTAAGTGGTTGATGATAAGAACTGGTATAAACTCTAATGTTAATGGTGTAATGACTATGAAAAATTGAAAGAAAGTGAAAGATGGGTATGGCATTGTATATAAAGAATATATATATATATATATATACAATAAACTATGGACTATATATATATATATATATATAGTCACAATAGTGGGTATTCAGTACATCCTAGACATGGCACCCTATCTATATCTATGAGTAGACATAATGACCACATCCACATGAAAAGCTATATATTATGAAAGAGACCATATATATATATATATGGATCTTGTGAAACCATTAAATATAAATGAGAATATTTATAATTATTATTATTATCATTATCATTATATATGATACATCGGTTTCGCACACTTTACCAATTTCCTTAAAAGGGAAACCAAAAACATATTTAGTATAGAAATAGTTTATGAATATATATATATAGTACTTTATTTAACATATATAGATACACCCCCAAAAAAGGAGCCTAATAACACACACACAAACACATATATATAAATATACGTCTATATATCGATACACATTACAATTATACAATTCACTGTATATATAGACGAAATGTGAGAAGTGGCGAGAACCATTTGCAGCTATCCCGGCTGCTAAAATGACCAGGAGCCATGCTGATACATATATATATATATGTGAACTATATATATATATAGATATAACTATATTTATAGGCTAAAAGTTCCAAAGAAATGAGGAGTGGGAATCATAATAATGAGAAGTAGTAAAAGGGTAATCTTGATCATGAGTAGCAGTATTAGTAGTGATGTTGTTATCATGATCATCAGCTGTTGCAGCTTGAAGAATCGAGTCACCTGAGTACTGAATAATCGGATGATCATCATCTTCAATCCCAGAAAAAGGGTCAAAATCATCATAATAACCACCTGCACTTCCATGGTAGTGGCCGCCGTGAATATTGCTATTATAATAAGTATCATCATTATTCGAAGAATAATCCAAAAAGTTGAACAACGACCAGTCCGTGTTGGAAAAGCCATCATCATCATCACGAACACGAACATCCTCAGACGATGATCCCCTGCGAGAGGGCTCGCCACCGGACTGATCCGGTGGATCATCGTAGCTAGGGTTTGGTTGTTCCTGCAAATTATTACCATGGCAATTAGTAGTAGCAGTGATGATTGAGAAGTCATTGGCGAACCTAGCCGCGACGACTTGAATCTCTTGGGGAGTGAGTGACTGGCCACCGGCGATGTCCGGAGGAGTGTCGGGGAAATTGAAGTGGGCGTCGGGCCCCCTGAGGCAGAACTGGGCGGCGTCGAAAGCTCTGGCCGCCTTCTCGGCCATGTCGTACGACCCAAGCCATATTCTCTCACGGCTGTTCGGAAGCCTAATCTCAGAAACCCATTTCCCCCATTTTCTCTTTCGAACTCCTTTGTATTTTGGGTACTGATTACTATTATTGTGATGATAATCGTGATCGCCATGATCGATAACTACCTGGTGTGATTGTTCATCCATGATAATAATAATATATAATATATAATAGGATGAGAATGTTTTTGTTTGTGTGGATAATTAGTGAATGAGAATTTTAATGAGTTGTACCAATAACTGATATTTATACTTGGATGAATTCTCTCCATAAAAAGAAAGAGTCATAGTCTTTACTGTCCTTTTTTAATTTATTTTTTATTTTCTGAATAATTTTTACCAAACGTGTGGATTATTAATCAGTGTAGGATACGTGGTCAGTGGAAGAGACTACTCTGAGTATGACTAGAAGAGACGCGGTGGGTCCACATTTCCATTTCCCATTTACACCACGTGCCTTAATTTCTTTTGGCTTAGATTGAAGGAGAGAGTATTGAATTGTGGTAATAAATTTCATTAAAAGAAGAGTTATCTATATCACCAATTTAAAGTAAAATCATTCAAATAAATCACATTTAAAATTTGAGCCTTAATACTTGACCAAAACAATAAGAGAATTGTGTTTAATACTACTAAGAAGTGTCGTAATATTGATGCAATCTAATATCGGGTCTCACACATTTGAACAAAATCGGTCATAATCATAAGTAATCATGCTATTTTGCCTAGGCCCTCCACTATAAAAATGTCAAATATTTTGAAAAATATCATTTCTTTTTATATAAAAGGCTCCAAAAATTTACAGAAATGCCTTTTTATATATAATTATAATAAAAATACTAAAAAAATTATTGGGCCCCTAATCTTCACGAATTTGACCTGCATTTGAATTTAATAAGTATTATGAGAGATATCGCTAACTAATCATAGGTTATCACTTTATGTAGTGTTGGACACCTTAAGGTGTCAAATAACAACACTCAACAAAAAAATTGAGGCTTAATAAGTAAATCTCAACCCTAAATAGAAAAAAAATCATATAATATATATATAAAAAAGTTCTTTGTATTATTTTTTAATTAATATTTGATATAATGTATTTTTAATTTAATTATATATTTTATCAAGAAAAATTCAAACTTTGGGTACACACAATTTTTATTTTATCTTTTTTGTATAAGGGTGTACAATTAAGAATTTAAGACTTAATATATGAAACATAGAGTTTAGATTATAAATAAATATATTTGTTAATTTATAGCTAGAATATAAGATATTTATATATATATATATATATTGTTTGGGTTTTAACTTTTTATAGAGTTTTTATCATATTATTATTATTATAAATAAATAAAATTGTTTTAAAGTTTAGAAATAAAATAAAAAGTGGTGGCACCTGGACCACCGGCCAGCCGCTATCGGTATATGTTGTTTGTCATCCTCAGAAGCTTAAACGTTCATCACACAATCACTCACTATCACTTTTTTCTAGCTTTCTTAATCTGGGCTTTGATGTATACTACGACTACTACTACCCATAAAAAAAAAACAAATTAATTAGGGTTAGAGAGAGACAGAGAGAGATATTTATTTAGAAATTAATGGTTGGTTCTTCTTATTCTAGGGTTTAGAAATCAATATCTTATTACTGCTTCTCACACACCGACTAATTTTCTGTATTTTAATGCCGCTTTTTACTATATATGTATATATCTGACTTTTATCAAACTCTTTTGACTAAAGAAATTAATTAGAAACTAACTTACGTTCTTTGCTTCGATAACTATTGTATAGCAATGAATCATGCCAAGTACGTACTAATCACGGTCTTGCTTACATATATTTCATATCTTATTTGGCTCTTGGCTCCCTCTTGAGGTTCAAAAATGCATTAATTCACATAATAATCAATTCATTATATATATATATATATGATATTTCATAGAGATCGATCAACAACATTTTGTGCGGGACAGAGAGATTGTAGTGGACTATTCACATTTTGTTTTTGTGTACAAATATGCAAATGAATGAATTATCTAGGTAGTGTTTATAAGTAATCTCATCCTGATCCATTTAAGTGTATAATGTTGTTATTATATAAAAGCGTCTTTCATTGAATAAAGAATAAGAATTACTCCACTCATGATTACTAATTAATCTTACCGTACGCTATATTATCTACTATGTAACATACATTATCAAAGATCGAACACAAGAAACATATAAAAGTTGATGAGATTATGTGTTGTAGGTCTTTCAATTTGTTTTGGAGTTGAGGTTATTCGACTCACTTAATCTTTACTTTTACTACTTTCTGTTATGACAATTAGTTAGTTAATTTGGTTACAACGTAAGGTCATCTTTGAAGGCTCTATAAAAGGAGGTTATCACCTCATTATGAAGACACATCAGAAATTGAGAGTGAGAGAAGATAAGGGAGTTCAAAGAAGAGAACTAGTGTTCTAAGTATTTCTTCTATAAAGATTTATGTAACCGTTGTTTAGTTGTGAAGAATTCTAATTCTATTTTGTAATCTGTAATCGAGCTACATCAATAAATTTCATCAAGCCAGTTGGTTGTTCTCTCCCGTGGACGTAGGCACATTGTTGTGCTGAACCACGTATACCTTGTCTTGGATTGTGGAACAAACTAGGTGTGACAGTCAGAATCCCGTGATCCGTAAGGGGAAAGACCGGGTAAGCTGTGCAATCCCACACCGCCTGGGGAAGGTCAAGTGTAATGATTCTAAGATTGTGTAGGTATGAGACTACACAGTTGAAGAGGGCTTAAATGGATTGATGGTTACTACCTATATCAGGAAGGTGCATCTTCTTTTCGGTAGCCCATCACTTGAGAACTCCATGGTTAAGCGTGCTTGGCCTGGAGTAATCTAGGGATGGGTGACCTCCTGGGAAGTTTTCCCAGGAAGTGTGCGAGTGAGGACAAAGCACGCTGGAAAGACTTGTCTTGGATTGTAGGGCCAGTCGTCATTCTAGAAAGCAGCCATAGTGATGTGGGGCGTCACACTAGGTTCGATCTATATGAAGAAATCATTGGAAAATAAATTGTATCTCAAGAAGAAGTTATACAGTCTTCGGATGGATGAATCTAAGGAACTAAGGAAGCATTTGGATGATTTCAACATAATTATAATCGATTTGAACAATCTTGGAGTCAAATGTGATGAGGAGGATCAATCAATAATTCTCTTGAGTTCTTTACCAAAGGTGTATGAACATTTTGTTGATACAATTTTGCATGGTAAAGACACTTTGACAATGTCTAAGGTTAAGGAAGTCTTGAGTTCTAAAGAGATACAAAAAAGAGAAGATGACAGTGCTAAAAGTAGTGGATAAGGATTGTTTGTAAGATGTATACCTGAAAAGAAAGAATACAAAGGTGGAAAGTATTCTCGTGGTCAAAGTGGTTACAGGTCCAAATCGAAGACAAGAAACAATGCTACTGAAAACAATGTTATTATTGCGAAAATGGAGGTCATTTCAGATATGAGTGTTTGGCATTAAAAGCTAAACCAAAAAGAGAGAACAATCACAAAAACAGAAATAATGGTGAGGCTAGTGTAACTACTGGTGGTTATGATTCTGCAGATGTTCTTGTGGTTTCAAACACAGTTTCAGCTGGAGAACGAATCATGGATTCAAGTTGCTCATTTCACATGAGTCCCAACAAAGATTTGTTCAACTCTCTTACCGAATAACATGGTGGAACCATGTTACTTGGTAATAATAAAGGTTGTGAACTCAAGGGAATTGGATCAGTCGTGATGAAAATGCATGATGTCATTGTAAGAACTCTGCAGAATGTCAGATATGTACTAGATTTAAAGAGAGATCAGTTATCCATTGGGATGTTTGACAAGAATGGATATGCAGTAAAGATTGATGATGGAACCTTAAAGGTTTCAAAGGGTTCATTAGTGATGATGAAAGGTCAGTTGACAAATGGTCTTCATTTCTTAGATGGAAAAACAATTACTAGTAGTGTTGCACCAGCTGTAAGTCACAATTCACTATTATGTTTCATTAGTCAAGATGTAGTGTTTAGAGAGGATGAAATATTTTTGAAATCTAAAGCTATAGTGACACTTGAACAACCTAAAAGGAGTGACAATGTGAAGCTTGAGGTGGACCAATAGATGACAATTCAAAATGATGATAACCATGAAGATGAAACTAATACAAATGATACTACTCAAACTGACTTGAGTTCTTACCAGTTAGCCACAGGCAGGGAGAGAAGAAAGTCGAGACCACCTGATGGACTTGGATATGTTGAGTTTCTAGCATTTGCATTGTCTGTTGCCGGAGAGAATGACAGTTCAGAACCTACAACTTATCATGAAGCCACTAATAGCAAAGATGTTGTAGAATGTCTTTAAGCCATACAAGAAGAAATGTTGTCTTTATAGAAGAACAAGACCTAGGCTGCAAATGGATATTCAAGAAAAAGGAAGGCATTCTAGGTGTTGAAAATAACAGGTTCAAAGCCAAATTGTTGGCCAAAGGTTTCACACAGCAAAAGGGTATAGATTACAATGAATTTTTTCCACTAGTGGTTAAACAAGCTTCCATTAGAGTAATGACGCTAAAGGCTGCTAAGTTCAATCTAGAGGTGGATCAGATGGATGTCATAACTGCTTTTTTACATGGAAGCTTAGAAGAAGAAATATTCATGCATCAACCAGAAGGATTTGAAAGAAAAGACTCAAATCTTGTATGTTTACTTAAGAAGTCACTTTATGGAGTTAGACAAGCACCAAGGCACTGAAATCTTAGATTTGATGACTATATGACTAAGATGGCTATGATAAAATTAAATATGATCCATGTGTATATTTCAATAATAAAATTTATTTGTTATTGTGTGTTGATAATATTTTGATTATTGGAAAAGAGAGAAAATAAATAAATAAACTTAAAGTAAAGCTTAAACAAGAATTTGAGATGAAAGACCTCGGAGTTGCAAAGAGAATTCTTGGTATTGACAATAAAAGGCCTGAACCACATGTTATTACTCTATCTCAGAAGGGATACTTGCTTTAGGTATTAGAGAAGTTTGGTATGAGTAATTCTAAAGTTATTTCAACACTAATTGCTCAACATTTTAAGTTATCAATGACTTAGTCAGTTCCCTATACTAGTTGTGTTGGCATTCTAATGTACTCTATGGTGTGCACAAGACAAGATTTGGCTCATTCAATGAGTGTTGTTAGCAGATATATTGCTAATCCTGGAGCTAAACATTGGGATGCTATTAAATGGGTCATGAGGTCGTACATAAAGGGAACATTGAATACATGGTTAATTTTCAGAAATGATAGTCAGTTTAAAGAAGAAGTGAAAGGTTTTGTAGACTTGGATTTTGTTGGGAACATTGATACTCGAAGGTCATTTACCGATTATGTCTTTACAGCTCTTGGAGGTTGTGTTAGTTAGAAGTCTAACTTACAGAAGTTTGTTGCTTTATCATCAACAAAGATTGTATATATGGCTGCTACAGAAGCCATTAAAGAGGAAATTTGGCTTATAGGACTAATTGAAGAATTGGGTTTTAAATCAGCTGACATCAGTACATTGTGATAATCAAAGTGTCTTGCATCTTATGAAGAATTCTATGTTCCATGAAAGGTCTAAACATATAGACATCAAGTTACACTTCATCAGAGATATAGTCTTATCTAAGCAAGTGCATGTCAAGAAAATGAGTACTCATGATAATCTTGTTGATATATTCACCAAAAGTGTTACTACGAAAAGTTTAGACATTGTCTAAACTTGTTGAGTGTTGAAGATTTCTAATTCTCTTATTGAGACACATTCATTGGAATTTAGAGAATATTTTTTCGGTCCTAAAAGCTCTTTCAGATTTGATTAAGTGAACTAAACCATGAGGAGTTTGTGAGGTTCAGCTCACTTAATCTTTTCTTTTACTACTTTTTGTTATGACAGTTAGTTAGTTAATTCGGTTACAACTTAAAAGTCAGAGCAAGGTCATCTTTGAAGGCTCTATAAAAGGAAGTTATCACCTCATTATGAAGACACATCAAAAATTGAGAGTGAGGGAAGAGAAAGGAGTTCAGAGAAGCGAACTAGTGTTCTAAGTATCTCTTCTATAAAGAATTATGTACTGAGTGTGTGGTGCAAGACACCATTGTTTAGTTGAGAAGGATTCTAATCCTATTTTGTAATCTATAATCGAGCTACATCAATAAATTTCAACAAGCCAGTTGGTTGTTCTCTCCCGTAGACGTAGGCACATTGTTGTGCTAAACCACGTAAACCTTGTCTTGTGTTCTCTTATGATTTCTTACTATTTTGTACTAAGTTCTTGTTGAGTTTTGAGTTTCTTGTTTGGTGTTTCAGCCACCAAAGGAGTGAATTTAGAATAGAAGTAGAATCAAATGTAAGGGATAAAAACATTTCCATAACCTAGTAATCTTAACAAGAAAATAAAAATTATATTTTTTCCTATTTAATTCCTTAAAGGACAAAAGATTGCAACTTATGGAAGGGCAAGAAAATGCTTAAGAATGGTTCGTGTTTTGTAGAAATGAAGACAAAATGATCAAATTATGTATTGTTAACAATAAAGTTCTATTGGCTTAGATTTTATGCTAATACAACTAATTGTTAGAGATATATATATATATAAATATATATTATACTCAATGGAAATGGTAAAACCAAAGAAACAACTCTATGCAAAAGGTTACAATAGACAAGATGATAGATAAATAAGTGTTACAACTCTTATTACAAGAAGAGAAGATAAAAGCAATAGTAGAAAAAGAAATAACAAGAACAATAAGCAAAATTCTCCCACTCACACAATCAAAGTGAAGAGCATTGGGGATCACCAACTTGAACAAGGTTTACAACTTTTGTCCAAAAACTTATTTCCCCATATCTCAAGCACTAAGGGATTCTCTCAATAATGGAAATAGATCTTTAGAATAATCAAATATTTTGGTGTATTTTTAGCCAAGTACTGTAGTGGATAGAAATTGAGTTGTCTTACAAGTGAGTATTAGACTCCTATTTATAAAATTTGAGATACCCTTTGAATTTCAAATTCCACCAACCCCCATGGTTGTTACCAATGTTTAATTTGATGTTTATGAAATTAAAATGGAGATTTGGGAGTTACTTGTGATGTTAGAACCGTTCAAATTGGAAAAACTGAAAAGAGAAATTGGCTGTCAGCACCACTAGTCATGGCCAGAGCCATTACTGGCCGCAGCCATGAGCCTCTGTTCCACAGGCTGCGACCAGGAACACTAGTGCTCGCGGTGACAGCCCATTTTCAGCACATAAAATTTTTCAGTTTTTCCAAAACATCTCAAACCCCTTTCTCGCATGATTTTGTAACCTCCATACACCTAATGAGAGTTAAAAGCATTTCTCCAACAACCATATTTCATAATGGATTTATGGAATCCAAACTCAAATGTGTAACACACAATCTACACATTATTGGGTAATATTTGGGAGTTACAAATTTGTATGTGATTTTTGTATCTCCAAAATATGTCATATTTGGGCACACACATGTGTCTAATTTTGTGAATCTTAATAATATGCTACAAGATGTGAAAAATCACATTCTAACACATTATTTAATCTAACATTATATTATTTAAAATAATATAACATTCCCCCATTTAGATTAAATAATCACTTTTTGTAACACTTATTTAATCAATCAAACATTATATTAAAATATATTATTCCCTCACTTGATTAAATAATTACTTTCTATAGAACATTTGCATTGGTGCATAAAGTAAAATGTATTTCGACTTGAATTTTACCTTAGTGTAATTTTCACAGAGTTTGTTGAAATTTTGGTTGCCGAAACATTGAACCACTATCCCTTGATAACAAATCGGTGATAGCACACACATTTGCTATGTTCACTTGAGACTTCAATGTCTCGCTTTTGCACCGTTAATTTCCATGTGCACATTCTATTCATAGACTTTTCTTAAAAATGATTCATAATTCTCATGAGAGGCGGCACCACCCCTAGGTCTATATAGGTAGAACTCTTACCTACCCTAAAATACTTATCTTTTTAAGACTGAGTTCTATTAAAAAAATCATTCGGTTTTAACCCTCATTTGGTAACACTCTAGTACTCATGTCTCAGATAGGACAAAATTTGAGTACTACTACAATTCACTTGATTGATTTGTTATTACCTATTGAACCTAATACTAGTTTGATTTCTAGTATTAAGATAATTTACCATCAATCATGAATCTCTTTAGGGAGTCTAAGTCTCATCCCTTAAGATGTAGAAATGATTTCATTTGAGTCATTTCTTTTCTCATGTATGCTTAGTTAAACACTCTGATTATTTTATTCAAATTTTGTCGCTAGCTATAGTTTGATTAAAATAGTTGCACCATTAAAATAGTGATTTTGATCATAGTCAATACCCCCACTATTTTATAATTCAATATCCAAGATATAAACATTTTCTTGAACATTAATTCTAGAAACTTTTTTGTTTCTAAAATTCTCCTTTATGTTTTAAATTGATTCCTTCTTGAATCAAAATATTAAAACAATAACTTTAAACACCAAACATGTCTAGAATTATCAATTCTATACACACATATCTAAAGTAATTTAGAATGTGGAATTTCAAATCACCTAGTTTATAGCATGACCAAATTAATCAACCATTATGAAAATAAATTGATTAACTTTGGAGCATCACCCCCATATTTCTCACATAAAGTGAAAATATCACTTTTAAATTGAAATCTCTTTATTTCTATTAAGTCTTTTATCCTCCAAGATAAATCTAGACTTATAATTCACAAAGTTTATCATGAGTCCTTTAAGTCACATGATAAACTCTCAATAGATCAAAATAAACAAAACCTTAATGTTTATTTTGATTTATTTACTTGCTAAAGCAAGACACACTTCTTTGAAAGTAGTTTTCACTTAGTTTCTTTCTTTTATATATTTCACAAAAAAGAAAATGTGAACACAAAAGTAATGTGAGAATTTCTCAAACAAATAATCACTAATTTTCACTTTTAGTTGTCTAAATAATCTCAAAATCACTTAAACAACTTTTGTGTATTTTCTAAGAGTCTCTTTGAGATTCTTTTGAAAACACCACTTTGACATCCATTGATTTCTCATCAAAATCAATTTGAAGATGTCAATTTTGTTAAAAGACGTTAAATTAAAGAAAATAAACCCTCGTTGATTTATTTAAACACTTTGATTTCTTATGATTTTGTTTAAAATTATCTCATCGTTGAGATTAATTTAAACATACCACCATTTTTAACCAAAATGAATAAAGTTCACTTTAATCTATTCACTATTGGTGTAAGAATCAAAATTACTTCTACAATTTTGAAATGTCTCCTCATTGAGATATTTAATATTTAAGAATTATTGTCACTAAATAATTCTCAAATGTATTTCATTTGACCACACTCTAGACTCCAAGTCTATTGGACAATATGATATCTCAAATTTTGGATCGACCTTGATCCATTTTTTCAAAGTTGAATCCTCACAAGATCTCTATGGTTTTTCCTTCCATTAAAAAGGAATTAAGCTTTTGATTGTTTGGTATTTATATATATATATATATATTATACTCAATGGAAATGGTAAAACCAAAGACACAACTCTATGCAAAAGGTTACAATAGACAAAATGATAGATAAATAAGTGTTACAACTCTTATTACAAAAATACAAGTAAATAGAAATAGAAGAAGAGAAGATAAAAGCAATAGTAGAAAAAGAAATAACAAGAACAATAAGCAAAACTCTCTTACTCACACAACCAATGTGAAGAGCATTGGAGATCACCAACTTGAACAAGGTTTACAACCTTTGTCCAAAAGTTTATTTCCCCATATCTCAAGCACTAAGGGATTCTCTCAATAATGGAAATAGATCTCTAGAATAATCAAATATTTTGGTGTATTTTTAGCCAAGTGCTCTAGTGGATAGAAATAGAGTTGTCTTACAAGTGAGCATTAGACTCCTATTTATAAAATTTGAGCTACCCTTTGAATTTCAAATTCCACCAACCCCCATGGTTGTTACCAATGTTTAATTGGATGTTTATGAAATTAAAATGGAGATTTGGGAGTTACTTGTGATGTTAGAACCGTTCCAATTGGAAAAAACTGAAAAGAGAAATTGGCTATCAACACCACTGGTCGCGGCCAGAGCCATTACTGGCCGCAGCCGTGAGCCTCTGTTCCACAGGCCGCGACCAGGAACACTAATGACTGCAGTGACAACCCATTTTCAGCACATAAATTTTTCAGTTTTTCCAAAACGTCTCAAACTCTTTCCCGCATGATTTTGTAACCTTCTAATAAGAGTTTAAAACATGTCTTCAACAACCATATTTCATAATGGCTTTGTAAAGTCCAAACTCAAATGTATAATACACAATCTCACATTATTGGGTAATATTTCGGTGTTACAAATTTGTAACTGATTTTGTAACTCCAAAATATGTCACATTTGTGCACACACATGTGTCCAATTTTGTGACTCTCAATAATATGTTACAAGGTGTGACAAATCACATTTTGTCACATTATTTAATCTAGCATTATATTATTTAAAAATATATAATACTAATTATATGGTGAAAAAAAGATACTAGTTGCAATATGATCCATAAGAACAAGGACAAAGCCAAATATGAACTGCAAGGGGTCAAAATGTAAATAATTTGAAGAAACTACAATGAAATTCAAAATTAAAAAAATAATTACTTAAAGTGCAAGAATTATAAATTATTTTTTAACAATGATCAAAGCTTCAACTTTATTAATTACTTAAAGTACAAGAATTACAAATTATTAAATAATACTACAAAAAAAATTAGTTTTCAGTGCTCAATAGTTTGAAATTTTAAATTATAAAAATCCTAAAGAAATAAATTTTGAACTTTATTAGGTGATCATAAAATCCCAGAATTTATAATTGCTAAATATTAATTAAAAGCTCATTTTTTAATTTAATTATGTATAAAGTTCAAGAATATATCATTATTAATTATTAAAAGATCATTTTTTAACTTTGGATACTTAGAATTTCTTAATTATCATATGCTAGAAATGATTTTTTTTCTACTACTTTAGGCGGATTATTATATTTTTTTCACTTGGGATGCCTAACGTCTAAATCTGATTTGTAAATTAAATTATGAAAGTTTGAACAGTAGTATTTTTTAATAAAAATTTTAAAAGTGATAATTTGTAATAAAATACTACCAATTGTTGAAAACAATATTTGAAATATATTATTTTCAATAAATCATTATAAAAAATATACTATATTTTATAATTGTAAAATTATAAATGTACCAAATTACGATTTTTCTAAATTTCTTCTTAATATAAAATAATATTGTCAAGTATTTTTTTATTAGCATGTTCAAGATTTAATTAGACATTATCATATAAACATAAATATGATCACCCTTTTTTTTTATAATTACTACATATAGATAATACATTATATTTGTACAAAAATATTATTATTATAATATACTACTTATATTTGTAATGGTCTTGGACAACACCTAATTCCACATTGGTATGATATACTTCAATTTTTCCCACCTAAGTCCCTCATGGATTTTCTCTTGGATTATACCAAAGGACCTCAACCAATGAAGATATTTGTCTATTCTTATATACCAAAGATCTTTCCTATTTCTATATTGAATGTGGTACTTTGGTTGCACATCCATCAATCTTCCTTTTGAACAAAGGACACTAAGCCTCCCCTCAAAATATCATTTATTCGTTTGTTCACTCCACTCCAATACATTGGAGTACACACCTATATGGAGCACCGTGCCTCAAGAGCTTTGCTCTATCCTAGGTCAATTGATCATCTTCAATGTGTGGGGACGTGGAGACATTGCGAAGATTTTGAGGCACATCACCTACCTAATTGAGCTAATCCACAGATCCCATTGTGATATTATAGATGCCCATCACCTCTGTTTGACATGCTCTAAGGATCCATCCACATGGCTCTGATACCACTTGTAAGAATCATGAACATCGCTTATCTCCACATTAGTATGATAAGCCCTTATGGATTTGCTCTTTGGTTATACCCAAAAGGCTGACCATTAATGGAGATATTTGTTTATCTTTATATACTCACGATCTTCCTGATTTATTTCTAGCCAATATTTTGATTGCACACCCATCAGTATCAAAATTATAATATATATAGTATATACTAATGTGTTCAATTGTACACAATTAATTATTATACTTAAGTTAGTGTGATATTACTAATAATTAGGCCTAAATCAACACTATGATTGATCATTTATTGTTGTGCAACATAAACATGACTGAGTCATGCATGTACGAAATATCTAAATATGAATATTAACACCACTAACAATTACTTAGCCATAATTATAATCAAATAATACAGTTCTCTTTATTACAAAAAAAATGTTTGAAATGCAAATCTTAGATCACTCCCCAAATCAAATATGAAAAACAATTACAAATTTAACGTAGTAATAATACACTTTTCCTTAAAAAAATAAAATATTCGAAATTCAAATTTTCAATTCCTCCCCCAAATTAAATATGAAAAACAAATACAAATATAACCTAATGATAATACATTCCTTTAAGTTTGAAACTCAAAATTAAAACATTTCATCCCTCCCAAATTAAAAAAAAAATAATTACTTTGTTTCTCCTCCGAATTAAATATGAAAAACAAATACAAATATTACTAAAAGATAATACATTCCCTTTAAGTTTCAAATTCAAAATTCAAAATTCAAATCTTCCATCCCTCCCCAAATAAAAAACAATTACTTTGTTTGTCTCTTTTTTCTCAACACAACTTACAATAAGTATTTAATATATATACAAAGTATTTAATAAAACGATTTTTCATTTAATATATATATATATACATACAAAAAAAAAAACTTACAATAAGTCGGTGCCAAGACATCTAGTGATTGTCAAATTGGCCAATCTCTATATGAATTCTTATAAAATCTTAGACTATGGGAAAATGAACTATATAGGTAGGGAATTAGGTAGTTAGGTTTTAAAAATATATATTATCATCTTAGAGAAATCTTCAATATGTGCTTATACCAATTTCTTGGCTCTCCAATATCTACACTTGGTGACAAAATGGGTCCAACTGTATTTTGTTCTAATCTGCGCCCACTTCTTCTTTTGTTTTTTTTTTTTTTTTTAAAAAAAACTTAAAAGGTCCACTTTTTAAAAAAAAAAAATTTAATTTTAACACGTGCTAAAAAAGTCCACTTTTAACAATGAGTTTTTTTCTATATGAAAATAAAACTACTATTTTCCTTTACTATATAACGTACAACGAAATAGTTTGGTGATTTAATTAATGATGACGAACGCACTGAGACACTACTATCTATAAATATATACTCACGTGTTGTCTAAATAGACCAAAATAATAAATGAGGTAAATTAATTTATTTTTTAAAATATAAAGAAAAATAGTGAAAATGAACTTTTAATACTTGAGCTTAAATCGAGTTATTTTTTTTTTTTTTTTTTTATTGCAATGAATAGGGTTACGTACTTTACATTTGGAGACAATTATTTATTGAACTATTAAAATATAAAAAAGTTGATAAATTTGATGTAAAACATAATATTTTGATGAGATATTTTAAAAATGTTTTGATGAGATATTTTAAAATATGGAGTTGAGATCAATTTGTATTATTTGTATAGTGATACTTAGATATTTTTATTATCACATTGTTATTATGCAGGTTGTGAAATAAATAAATAATACCCATTATTAATTATGGAATTTTAGTCGCAATCAATATTTGTACAGTGTAATATGAATTGATTTTTTTCATATATAAGATATAAATGGTATAATTATAAAAAAAAAAGTAGTATAGAAAAAGTAAGAACCAAAGTCAAAAGAAACAACAATCAACAACCTTTGACTAGCTATAATAATTATCACATCGAGTAGTAAAAAAGATATGCATTTTGCGGCGCTTCAAAATATAAACTCCATAAATATATATATGGCCGGAGATGGATTATATATACATATATAGATGTTCTCATCTTAATATACAGTTATATGGATTCAATTAATTTAATATGTAGCTCTCAACAATGATCTCTTGACTCGTTATAAATAAGCTTATAATTTGACTCGTTATAAATAAGCTTCTAATTTTCAATATTAATGGGGCCAGTGAATGAGCCAATTCAGTGAGGGTAGTATGCTCTTCTTTGAAATATAATAACATGCATGTATATAGTATATATATATATATATATATATAAATATATATTTATAATCAACGAACGTTGACGGTGATGTGGAATAAGTATATTTATACATGCTTCTATATATAGGCCTTATTACTAGTTATAGAAAAAGAAAAGTTTAATATAAATATATATATTTATAAATTGGTATTGATGTTCTTGTTTTGTTGACTATAAATATTTTGTCAACGTAGCCAAATGCATGCATTTCAATGACCTTTTGTGTGTTTAGTACAGATATAGTTTATATATTTGAAGCTTTTTTGGAATAATAATTGGGTAATTGCAGCTAAAGTTCATGTTATTTTACAAGTGTAGTAATTAAGTCCCTTATATTTTATTTTTTTGCAAAAGTTCATAACTTCACGTAATTGTTACACATTTTCCCCCAAATAGTTATTTATTCATCAAAATTGGGATTAAACATGAATGTTATGGACTATTGACGCTAAAAAATAAAAGAGCAATGACTTAAATGCTTCAGTTTTGAAAGAACGGAGACTTTAGCTGTTAATTTCCATATAATTTTTTTTTTCATGAAGATCAAATATTTTATGGGGTGTTTGGTATGAGATTTGGATTTGTGGGAGTAGAGTTAGAGGGGTTTAGATTAAAGGAAAGTCAAACTCAAGTGTTTAAAATGGTTAAGATAATCTCAAATCAAGCTAAAAAATAAGACTCGCTTGGAAACATAAACCACCAAGTCATTAAATTTTTTTTTACCAAATATGGGTTAGATTTGACAAATGCATTCCCACCAAAAATCAAACCCTCGTACCAAACACCCCCTATAATTAACATATAAAATAATATTTCTTATATTTTTTTAAGGAGACAATGTGGTTCTACCACTGTATAATTACATATTAATTTTTTAATTATAAAATTAAGACAATAATTTTTTTTTACAATATATCAGTTTCTCTATTTTTTTCTTTATATAATTTAAATATTATATATTTAAACATTTTTATTTAAAATAATAAAAATAAATAAAAACTAATAATTTTCGAGGGAGAAAGAAATAAAATTGAAAAATAAAAAAATGTTTAAAGGAGCTCTTAAAAAACTATAAATGTAGATAAGGAATTATTAGAGCTCATTTAAATATTTAAAAAAATTTATTTATTCAATTTTCTTTCTTTCTCTCTCCAAATTTATTATTTTTTTCTTTTCAATTATTTTAATTAATAAAAATGTTTAAAGATATAATATTTAAATAATGTAAAGAAAAAATAGAGAAAATGATATATTGTAAAAAAAAATTGTCTTAATTACAAAAATTAATATGGGAATATATATATAGTGGTAGAACCACAACTTGTGGAGGGTAATCAATAGCCCCTTAAAAAATCTAAGAAATAATTTTTTTTATATGTTAATTATAGAGTATTTGATCTTCTTGAAAAAAAATTATATGGACATTGGCGGCTAAAATCTCTGTTCTTTCAAAATTGAAGCATTTAAGTTTCTAATCTTTTATTTTTTTTAGTGGCAATAATCCCTAACATTCATGTTTAATCCTCATTTTAATGGAGGGATAACAATTTGAGAAAAATGTGCACAATTATGTAATGTTATGAACTTTTGCCAGCAAAATAACAAAGATAAGGGACTTAAATGCTACACTTGTAAAAGAATAGGGACTTTAGCCTCTAATAACTCATACTAATTTTGGATTTTTTTAGGCGCACCGGTGCACTTCTTTTGTGTTTCCTCACCGCAAATAGTTTTAGGCCTTATTTTTTTATGACCGTATTTATTCTAGTTATTTAGAGAATCTTGCAAATTTTCAGAAAAATTGGAATAATTTATAGTACTAAAAACAAGGTTCAAACAGGTTGTTGCACGCGTGATAATTTTTTTAGGCGAGTGGAAAACAACATGTTTGAACCTAATTTTCGACACTGTAAATTATTCCGAATTTTCTAAAAATTTGCAAGATGCTCTAAATAACTACAATATATACGGTTATAAAAAAAATTGCTCTGAAAACTATTCACGATAGAGAACACAAAAGAGACGCCCTGGTGTGTGCCTCTTTTTCAAACCCCTACCATAAAAACACCCTTCTAATATATATATATATGGGAATTTTCCTATATGGGCTTCACTTTAAGCCCTACCGGTAGGGCTCTCAGTGTTTACAACTCGTGAACAGTTTTCGGCGCGATTTTTTTTATGACCGTGTATATTGTAGCTATTTAGAGCATTCTGCAAATTTTCAAAAAATTCCTCATAGTTTACAGTACCGAAAACTAAGTTCAAATATGTTGTTGCACGTGTGACTAATTTTTTTTATGCGCATGGAAAACAACATATTTGAACCTAGTTTTCGGTACTGTAAACTATGAGGAATTTTCTGAAAATTTGCAGGATGCTCTAAATAGCTACAATATACACGGTCATAAAAAAAATTCGTGCTGAAAACTGTTCACGGGTCAAGAAACACTGAGAGTACTACCGGTAGGGCTTAAAGTGAAGCCCCTGTAGAAGAATTTTCATATATATATATATATGCTTTTTTTTTAGTATCGGTACGTCCTTTTTTTACTAAAGTATATGTATAAAAAAATGGGTAAGTAAATTGAGACATCCATGTTAATTGGTAACACTTAATTTTCAACTAATTATTTATTAATATCATTTATGATTTAGTGTTCTTAGGGATTTTTGCATATGACAATTCCATGAATTATATGCAATTTAGTAAACTAGTTCTTAAATTATAAAATATAACAATTAAGCACTTAATTTTATTAAATAGTAGCAATTAAGTATCTTAGAAAAAGATAACATTATTGAATTGGCTAAACCATTAGAAGAATTTGAAGTCAAAGATGCTCTATTTTAAATGCACCCAGACAAATCGCCAAGGCCAAAAGGTATGACTCCTGGATTCTATCAGAAGTTCTGGAGTATAGTTGGGGAGGATGTTATATCTTTAACCAAGAATTTCTTTGATCATGGTATTCTTCCTCAGGGGTTAAACGATATCAATGTGGTTTTGATTCCTAAAAGGAGAAATTCGGAAACAATGGGGGATCTAAGACCCATTTCCCTTCGTAATGTTCTTTACATGATCATCTCAAAAGTGATTGCAAATATAATGAAGCCGATGCTTACACACATTATTTCGAATGCTCAGAGTGCGTTCATTTCTGGGAGACTTATTTCAGATAATGTTATGGTTTCTTTTGAGATCATGCATTATTTAAAGCGGAAGAGGCAAGGAAAGGAAGGCTACTTAGCTGCGAAGCTGGACATAAGTAAGGCCTATGACCGTCTGGAATGGCCTTATCTAAGGGACGTCCTACATAGGATGGATTTTTCAGATAAATGGGTGCAGCTTATTGACACATGTATAACCTCAGTGACTTATAGACTAGTGTGTGGGGGGCAAGAGTTGGGGCCTATTACCCAATCGAGAGGAATACGTCAAGGGGATCCTTTGTCTCCTTATATGTTCATTATTTGTGCTAAAGGGTTGTCTGCATTAATCAGGAAATTTGAGTCAAGAGGCTGGCTACATGGTTGTAGGGTGGCTAAGGGAGCGCCAGTAGTTTCTCATATGTTATTTGCAGACGACAGTTATCTATATTGCAAGGTGTCTGAAGAGGAAGCAAGGAATGTTATGAAGTTACTTAGGAAGTTTGAGACAGCATCTGGTCAACAGATAAATGTGGTGAAGTCCTCATTATTTTTTAGTGCCAACGTGAGTGGCTTGGAGAGAAGGCAAGTATGCTATCTGATGGGGATTTGTGAAGCAAAAGATCATAGTAGCTATCTGGGTTTGTCAAACACTATGGGTCAAAATAAGTCTGTTATTCTTGGCTTTCTAAAGGAGAGGATCAGGAAGCGCATTCAGAGTTGGGATGGTAGACTTTTGTCTAGAGCAGGAAAATAGGTACTCATGAAAATTGTGGTTCAATCTTTACCTAGCTATGTGATGAGTGCTTTTCTATTACCAGTAGGGTTATGCAAAGATGTAGAAAGAATGATGAGTAAATTTTGGTGGAGTTCCTCCTCAAATAGAAGAGGATTATCTTGGATGAGCTGGGAGCTTATGTCTGTTCATAAGAGTAGGGGTGGTATGGGATTTCAAGATCTAAGAGATTTCAATCTTGCTATCTTAGGAAAGCAAGGGTGGAGATTGACTACAAGGGCGGAAGGTTTAGTGGGGCAAGTTTTTAAGGCTAGGTACTACCCCAAAAGCTCATTCCTGAATGCAACTTTGGGGGAGCATATGGGAATCACAACAATTACTAAGGGTGGAGATGAGGTGGTGCATTGTTTTTGGTGAAAGGATAAGGATTTTGAATGAACCATGGCTGCCTGATGAGTCTAATGCTTACATTGTCACACAAAATCGTGCTTTGGAAAATAATAAAGTGGATAGCCTCATGGTTGTTGGAGAAACAGAGTGGGATGTGGAGTTGTTGCATGATCTGTTTGAAGAAAGGGACAGCAGGCTTATTCTTAGTATTCCATTGAGTAGCTCTTCTATTCCTGATCGTTGGCATTGGACTAAAGAACTCTCAGGTATATATTCAGTCAAGAGTGGCTATAATCTATTGTAGGAATTGAATGGCAGGTGGAGGGCAGATGATAATTCAGGATTTTGGCGGAAGTTGTGGAATTTAAAGATCCCACCCAAAGCTAAAATCTTACTCTGGAGAGCCATTACAGGTTGTATACCCACTTTGATGCAGCTGGCTTCGAAGCAAGTGAGTGTGCAAACAGATTGCCTTTTTTGTCATGAGGAACCCGAGACTATTATGCATGGTTTAGTTAATTGTTTTTTTGCTAAACAATGTTGTAGAAGGTCTATTATTGGGTATATTGCAAGGCAGGCTGCAAGTTTTGGTGAATGGTTGGAAGAGGCGTTTTGGGTGGGTACACTACTACAAAAACAGGCTTTTATGACACTTTTTTAGGGCACTCACCTAAATGTGAGCCCTAAAAATAGCTCCTGGACTATTTAGGACACTTATTGAGAGTCCTTAAAGAATTTCTTTTAGGACACACGGTGCTAGCCCTAAAAACTGATGTGTGTCCTAAAAGTTTGAATTATTTTTTTTAACAAAAGTTCCTAAACTTTATAGGACACTCATTGAGAGTCCTTACAGAATTTCTTTTAGGACATGCAGTGCGAGCCCTAAAAACTTATGTGTGTCCTAAAAGTTTGAATAATTTTTTTTAACAAAAGTTTTATTAATAATATAATAAATAAAGAAATAAATAAATAAATTTAGAAACCCTAATGGATAACCTTTTTTTAACCACTCAGTTTCTCTCTCCTTTCTCTCCACTCGACCCCTCTCTCTCCTTCTCCTTGGCGTTGCATCTGCCAAACCCGAACGGCGGACCTCCGGCCACCAGACGGCGACACACGCCACACCACTGGATTCCCGCCGAGCCCCCGAAACCCAAAGCTCCAGATTCTCGCCTCCCCACTCGTCGTCCTCTAGCTCGATGGGATATCTGAAGTTCGCCACCACCGTGGCTACCCAAGCAATTTTTTGGCGATTTCGACGTCATCTCGGTGATGGGTAGCATGGTCGGGTTCGTGAGCTCAAGGGGATCAAAACCCCTATGGAGATTGGTCTGAAATGTCTCCGGAGGTGCTCGCCGGTGTCGTGGAAACCCGAGGGTTCTTGGCCTTATTCCAACCGCCATAGTGGGTGGTGAGTCTCACCACCACCATTTTCGAGTCCCCTTTGACCTCTACTTCAAAACCAAAGGGTTGATTCCTCAACCACCGTCACTGGGGTGGCGTCGCTATTGTCATTGTCGAAGCTCCGGCGTGAGCTTCGACCAACAATGGTGTGGGGCGACCCGAAGCTCGTTTTGAGCTCTAAAACATTTTTCTAGGGCTCGCAATGCGAGTCCTAAAAAGATTCTTTTAGGGCTCTCGCAAAGCGAGTCCTTAAAAACCTTAGTTTTTAAGGCTCTCAAATAGAGGACTTGCACCATGCGAGTCCTAAAAAAAATTTAGGGCTCGCTTTTTTTTATAGTAGTGGTAGTTCAGAAGGCATTGCTGAAGCAGGTATGCTATGTTGGCAACTGTGGAAAGCTAGAAATGATCTTGTGTGGCAACAACAAGCTTCTTCGGTGGAGAGAGTAGTCTCATCAGGTAGAACTACTCTTGATCAATGGGTTAGTGCTCAGAAGGAATATTTAATGCCTGCTCTAGGTGTGTTATCACCCAATGAAGGAAGTGTGTAGTGGACCAAAACAACTGGTAATATGATTAAGATTAATGTTGATGGTGCTATTTTTTAAAACGAAGGCAGGTATGCTGTCATTTTTGTTGCTAGAGGTCATGATGGTCATCTTATAGAGGCCAAGATGAATATTAATGTAGGGATTTTGGCTCCGGCAGTGGTAGAGGCAATAGGAGTCAAGGAGGCGCTTAGTTGGATAAAGGGTCACAATTGGCAACAAGTTGTACTTAAGACAGATAGCTTAGTTGTGATACAAGCAATCTGGAATCCTTATACAATGGCCTCCCCTTTTGGGCTATTGATTGATGATTGTAAATCTATTTTGCTCAATTTAAATAATGTATCGTTATTTTCTGTTAAATGGTCTGCAAACAAGGTAGCTCATTTCCTAGCTAGAGCTATTTGTTCTTATTCAGACCGTAGTATACAAGAGACAAATATTTCCCCCGAGTTGTTTGCTCTGTTACAAAGTGATCTTTTTGAGTTTTTACGTTTGATTATTTCCTCAAAAAAAAAAGGTATCTATACATGCTTTTTGGTATCTAATTGTTGATGGAAAAGCAAGATGGCACTGCCAAAGTTGCAATATGGAGATTTTGGGCTATCATTTTGGTCATGATCATGACCCCATAGGATATGCACAATTTATTTTGGAAAAAGAGAGATTGTAGGAAGTTAATTATTTGAGGCAATGACTTTTTTTATTTTTAGCACTTCCATATATTTTATTTTGGCAATCCTATGTTTGTTTTTCCGTCAACAATTAAAAAATTACATATAGGAACTTAATTGTTACTATTTAATAAGATTTAAGACTTAATTACTAATTATATAGTTCATGGATCAATTTGCTAAACAATTCAAAAGGCTGTCATACTAACAATCCTATAACATAATTTTTTAACATATTTGTTATATTAAGTGAATATTTTGTGTTAATATATACAATCTAATCATTACTTCTACTTTATTGATTTGTATACATATCTTTCTGATATTTTCCTATATATTTTATATATATATATATATTAGTATTTAATAGATTTGTCAATATTTATTAATACATAGTTAAATAAGTTTTATGAGTTTAGATCTTTATTAAAAAATTGTGATTAATTTAGTAATTTATTAAAAATATTTAATGAAGAGTATATACCATTTTACTCATTTGTGTTTTGCTTAAATACTTACTTATACTCTTGTAGTTTAAATAATACAAATTATACCCATGTGTTACAAAAACTGTTAAAAATACCCCTTTTAAAAAAATAATTGGCCAAAATTAATTTTAAGACACTTATACCCTTCATTTATTTACTTTATTTTTTATATTTTCTAATATATTGTAAAAATCTTTAAAAATATTTTATTTTAAATAAAACATAAATATGTTTAAATTAAAAATAATTTTTTTCTTTACTTTTGAAATAAAATTTTATTTGAAAACTATTTGAAGAAATTAATTATTTTAAAATAAAAAGAATATAGTAGTCTTAATTATTTTTTGAAAATAATTGATTTAAAATACTCTCATGATAAAATTTTATTTTGAAAAGTAATTTTTTTAAGATTTTTATAAAATATTTAAAATATATAAATAAATTGAGGGTATCTTTAAAGTCAATTTAGGAGGTGTTTGATAATAATTTAGTATTATTGAAACCACACACACGTAAGTGGGTATTTAAGTAAACCATTTAATGAATTATGATAATTTAACATTTAAAATTAAAACAGATACATTTTTTTATTGACAATTTGACATATCCCTTCTTTCGTTAAATGACATCACAGTTAGAGTATATTTTTCATATTTTTTTTTTTATTAACTTTCACATGATTTCATATCGAAAACTTATTATATTCTATAAATAAGATTACATTTTATAGGTTTTAACATATATATTCTTTATGTTTTTTCCTATTTGGTTATCTAATACTTGGAAAAATAATTTTTGGCAATCAAATTCTTATAGTTTATTTCTTACAAAATTTTATTAGTTTTTTAATAGATTTATTTTTTAGATAAAATATTAAAAAAAATATATGCTGTGATGTCTAAAAAAATTAGGGTGTATAACCTTTAATAAAAATACATAATTGTAATATACAAAATTTAAAATTTCTTAACTGCTATTTTTTTTAAAAAAAATTCAAATACTTGAATATTATATATAGACATTATACTATTTTGGACATTACCTATTTGGACTATGTGTTTTGATAAATTATTTTTTGGACCATGTATTTTTTAAAATGGTTTAAATAGGTCCATGAACTCGATTTTGATCAAAGTTTTTTAAACTAAAATCACAAATAATTCACCAAACTAACAACTCAAACAAAAACATAATTATCTGTCTGATAATTGTGTAGTTATATTCAATTTTTTGTTAATAAAAATTGAGTTTATGGATCTATTTGAACTATTTTACAAAACATAGGGTCCACAAATTTTTTAATTAAAATACAGGATCCAAACTGATAATGAAACAAAACACATGATTCAAAATGATATAATCTCATATATATACTTAGAACCAAATTGTTAAATGCTAAAAAAATAATAAATAAATAGGAGATATTTATGCTAAAAACCCTAATTTAATCTCACACCATATTCACTTTGTTTGCCTAATAAAAGGACAAATTTGAAAATTGTGTCCAATACCAATAATGGTTAGGTTTTCATTAAGGTAGCATAGCATGTCTCTTTTTCATGGGCTAATTCGACTTTAGCTTTTTCTTTTTCCCTACAATGATTTTGTCCCAATCATCCTTGAAAAAAATCTAAAAATATAAAAAAGACTTTTATTAAATTTAATAAATAAATTAAAAACTTGTATAAATATATGATGTCAATTAAAGATGAAGTAACATGTTCTTAGTACAATTGATTTGGAAATGATATCAAAGAGATAAAAATTCAAAATAGCGGCCATGACTAACATTTTTTTATATATATTTTATGTGAATTATGTGAGTATTTGAGTGACTTTAGGAAGAGTAGTCACTATTAGTTTAGGTGAAGAATAATGTGTCTTATTATGTGAAGAAAAAAATGTACTTAATCAATTAATTAATATTTAAGTGTTTCTTTTTCTTCAATGATAAACTTAGCTAGTCATGAAAGTCAAATAAAATTAGGTCTATTTTGGCTAAGTCCTTCTCTTGCTTTTAACATACTATATAATATATATATATATATATACGCACACTTTTTAGAAAAATTACATGCAAGTGTCCTTTTCTCTTATGATTAAGTAAATCTAAATGAGGTTCACTACACACATAAAATAAAAGAAGTGTACATCATCCCTACAAACTAGTTCATATATCAAGTTTTTAGCCACAAGAAAATAAATGAAGATTAACCAAATAAAAAAATCATCATAAATTATTATCACCCATATTTCATCCACAAATAATAATAATGTAGAATGAGCTTCCTCCTTGTGACTTTCTAGCTATATACATTTTTGCGCAACTTTCACATTACAAAACATGTCTTCAAAAAATCTTCTGCCATTTTTGACAAAGTTTCGTATGTTCTTTCTATTCTAATTTTGTACGAGTATAATAAATGATACATTTTCACTTTCAAAGTCACGAATTTTTCGAAGTTGCTCTGATATCACTATCTTTGATCTTTCACACTTTGGATGATCCAACCATTCAAATAACTATGACTATCATGTTTATGACAAAATAAAAAAAAAATCTTCATACTAAATAACCATCAAAACTAGTAAAATGAAAGCAAGAAATAAACTAAAAAATTGCATATATACTTAAAAAAAAATTAAATAAAACAAAAAGGAAAAGGAAAAAAATTCACTTATATACTCTAACCTGGTCACACAATTTGAATCTTCTTCTTAAGCTTGTCCTTAGTTCATGGCATCCTTACCCAATCGTGTCGTGAAAGTTAAGAGAAATTTTAGAAAATATTAGTTTTCGCTTCAATTTATTAAAGGCCAACATTTTTTTTGGCTTATAAATAATTATATCAAAAGTATTAAAAGCATTAATGAAGAAAGTAATTTTCTTAAAAAAAAAAAAAAAAGTTTACCAAATTAAGTTTTTTATTCTAGAATTAGTAGTCAAGTATTCGTATTCGATGATATTTTATAATATATAAAAATAATTAAAATAATCATCTCCTACATTACTTCTTAAAACTATTATATCTCGTGTACTACTTTTTTGATATCTAGTATTTTAAGTAGGTTATTTAGGATTTTTGTCCCTCAAACTGTAAATAATGCATTATTGTGTCCCCTGATTTTTTTCAAGCTATTAAAAATTATTTCCAAACTATTCATAGTGTTGTAAAGTGAGGTTTTGTTAAGTTTTATCTTATGTGGCTAACGGATTGATGGCGTAACTATTTGGGCACTCACTTGTTATTGTCACGTCAACGTTATATGTATAATTTAAAATTAAAAAATATATATCTTATGAAAATGAAAAAAACTATTTTCTTTTCAATTCTTAAAAAGATTAAATTTTTTAAATAAATTCTAAAAAGATTAACTTTTTTTGAATAAATTATAATCTTTTAAGAATTTATTTTAAAAAGTTAATCTTTTAAAAATTAAAAAAAAATTGAATTATTTAACTTTAATTTTTTTAAAAGAAATATTTTTTTTTAATTTTAAATTATACATATGGCGCTGACGTGGCAATGACGAGTGACCAAATAGTCACGTCATCAATATGTTAGCTGCATAGGATAAAGCTTAACAGAAGTCTCACTTTATAACATTGTGAATAATTCGATGGTAATTGTTAACAACTCAAAAAAATTAGGGGGCACAATAATGTATTGGTCATAATTTGGGGGAAAAAAATCATAAATAGCCTTTAAAATAAACAAGAAAAAAAAAGTCATAAAAAGTTTATTCATTCGGATTGGAATTTGGATTTTAGGAAGGAAAAAAAAAACTTTTTTTTTTCTCTTTTATTTGGATTCAAACAAATTAATTTTTTTTTTTTTTTGTTGAAAATTTATGTGTTAAGTTTAATGTAACTCTATAAAATTTAGAATATTTATAAATATAATTAAAAATAAGTTTATTATAAAATTTTAGAAAAATATTTTCTTTCATCTTTTCTCATAATGTTTTTCTTTAATAAAATCTGAGTTCCAATGCTTGGATTTCTACTCCTAATTCTTATACTATTTTCAAATTATATTTGTCTTTCTTGCTTATTTCTAATTTAACTAAATAATTTGAATTTCATATTTTAGAATCGTTAATTATTCATTATTATTCTTGCAGACATACATATGTCTAAACAAATATGATAAAAAAAAAAGAACGAATATAAAAGTTTAATTCAATCTCAAAACGAGACCTTAATCTTTTTTTTTTTCTTTTTCTTACAAATTACCCTAATGGATTAATTACATCCTTCAACATGATTTGAATTTTATTTACAAAAATCACCTATAAATAATATTTTACACATATACTGTAATCTATACTTTAAAATAAGATTTTTTTAATTATTTTCTTTCTTTCTACAAATGTATATTTATTTCTCTTTAGTCTTTTCCTTCTCTTCTCCAAAATTTAAAAATAAATTACAGTCACACCGCTAGTTGTTTGGGATCACGGGTGGTACCATCGTGACCTACTCTTCAATGTATTAATTTTGATATGTGGGAAATATAAATTTTTTCACTGTCGCCGAAGAAAATGACCGGAATTTTTTTTATATTTAATTATCCAAAAATTCTTTGCTGCTTTATTGTATTTAAAAAATATCTACATGTAGTTGCTTTCTAATTTGGCTAAACAAAAATTCATAAGAAAAAACCAAAATGTGTATTTTTTATTATAATACAATTATATACATATAATATAAAATAATTACAAAAATTACCTACATAATTTTATTTACAAAAATACCTTGCCACATCATCAAAAAATACCATATTTCAAAAATAATATACCTAAATTGGAAACATTTCTAAAATTCCGAATTTCCCATTTTTCTGGGTTTTCAAAAGTTACATTTTGGTTACTTATAATGGTGATAAGTTACCAATTGGTTACTTTTTCACAAAAATGTTTATTTTTGGAGCATATTATTTCATATACATTTAGGTTACCTCCAAAATTTATTTGTTGAAACTTTTTTATCTTAAAATACTTATTAGTTTTTTTAGGTTATATTATAATGTCTTATTATTTAAGATACTTTTACGTTACCTTTAAATTTATTTTATGAACTAATGAGTTACAATAAAGTACAACAAATTATTACATAGCTTATCATCAAAAGTTATTTTTAGTATACTATATTGTAACACCCTACTACCCAGAGACAGTTACGTTGTACATTTTAAACAGTGCTAAACTCGCTAACCGAGTCATTTGGCCATAATCGTGTAACTAAATGTGATTAACGGTTTAGGGTTAAAAAAATTTGTTAAAGATACAACGTTTCACTAAAACATTTACTATATACATTGGGATCCCAAAATATATTTTAAAGGTTAATTACCATAAAAGATTTACAACCAGCCGACCTAAGCGACAAAATAGGGTTTAACCCTGTTATATTATTTTATAATATAATGTAATATTATATTATAATATAATGTTTTAGATTAAATAAATGTGACAAAGTGTGTCACATATTGTAACATATAATAGAGAGTTACAATATTTAGATATATGAGATATATCCAAATAATGTAACATATTTGGTGTTACAAATTTGTAACTTCCAAATATTACCCTTTATTGTGTAAAATTGTTGTTACACAATATTGAGATGAATTTCATAAAGCCATATGTGATATGGTTGTTAGAGATATGATTTTAACCCCAATAATGTGTTTTGGGAGTTACAAAATCATTTGGGAGGGTTTGGAACCATTTGGAAAAACAACACAATTTTAAGTGCTGAAATTGGTCGGTGGTCGCGGCCACTGAATGTTGGTGGCCGCAGCCTGTGGGACAGAGACCAGTGGCCGCGACCACTAATGTCTCTGGCCGCGGCCACAGGCCAAAAACTGACCAATTTTCAATTTTTTCAATCTTTGTTGAACGGCTTAAAAAACACAAATAACTCCCAAATCTCTTTTATAATTCCATATTAATCCAATTAAACATTGGTAACAGCCATGGGGGTTGGTGGAATTTGAAATTCAAATGGTGTCTCTAAACTCTATAAATAGGAGCCTATAGCTCACTTGAAAGACACAACATTTCTATCCATTAGAGCACTTGGCTAGAAACACCTTAAGGCTTGATAATTCCATAAAGCTTTTCCAATATCTGAGAGAGATCCCTTAGTGCTTGAGTTAGGGGGAAATAAGCTTTTGGACAAAGGTTTTAAACCTTGTTCAAGTTGGTGATCCCCAACCCTCTTCACTTAGGTTGTGTAAGTGAGAGTTTCTTGTATTTCAATTCTTCTTTCTATTGTATTGTTTTCTTCTTATTCTCTTGTTCTTTTTACTTGTATTTCTTGTTCAAGAGATGTAATCTTTTCTTTTCCTTTGTTTCAAACACTTTACTTTATTTGTAACCTTTTTGCTTAGAGTTGTATTTTACTATTCTCTTCTTCTTCATCATCTTCTTCATTTCCTTTGTTTTATTTGTTTTTTCAGTTATAGAGTTGTAACACTTTATTTAATCAATCCTTGTCTATTGTAATATTTTGCATAGAGTTGTAATATTTTCTTACCATTTCCATTGAGACAATTTATATTTTCCTAACAAACCCTAGCTCCTCTTTAAACCCTCGGCCGTGGTGGTCGAGCAGCCGTATATGTACACATCGTCACTTAAGCTCTCCAACTCAAGGATGGTCCAGCACCCGTGAGCCGAAACTCGGCAAGAAAACTTAAACATGCTGATAAACAGGTAATAGCATGTCTCTAAATCATAATAAGCATGCCTAGCAATAATAGCCCTATTCAGGCATGCAGGCAAGTCCAAATAAATGATTATGGGGCTCTGCGCCCTGAGTAGATGACTGTCAAGTCAATCTGGGGATCTGCTCCCTGAATAGATGACTAAAGAGTCTAGCTCTGGGGATCCGCTCCCTGAATAGATGACTAATGAGTCTATCTCTAAGGATCTGCTCCCTGAATAGATGGCTAATGTGTCCATCTCTGGGGATCAGTTCCCTGAATAGATGGCTAATGAATCCATCTCTAGGGATCCGCTCCCTGAATAGATGGCTAATGAGTCCATCTCTGGGGATCCGCTCCCTAAGCCGCGTGACGTTTCAGTCACCTAAGCCTTTTGGCTTTGGCTCTAAGTTTAGACCAGACAGGCGCTTTTAGTTTTCTTCGACCTTGGGGTCGGTCAAGCATTTAATGCTTATGTTGATTAGATCTAATCATTTCGGATTTGCGTTCAATACGCGTTTGCCGCTCTTGACTCATAGGTCAATTCCATACAACCAATGCATTTCTGACTAATGAGTCAGTACCACTCATAAGTAAACAATACACCCAGGCATATATCATATGTCAAATATCCAAATATAAGGCATTCAGCATGCTTACTCAACATTCACTAGCATAATTATGATCATGCACATTTACAGCTCTGATCAATTCCATATCCAATATTCATGCCATGCCCTAATCACATGTATCATATGCATCACATGCATCACATACTGGGTACAGTTTTCTTACCTTTGGTCCAAGCACAGGTTACCAATAAACGAGCCATAAGCATGATCCTGTTTCCAATCCCCTAGCGATAGCCTAGTCACAACCATAATATAAAACCTCATCAAAATGAGTAAATAAATACTTCCAGACCCAAACCTAGCCTCCGGGACGTCAAATCCTACTCAATTGGGTAGTAGGATCGATCCCAGACCCTAAAAATTATGTTACCACGGCTAAAACCCAAATATAGGCAAAAATGTACAGGTCGGTCGCGACCTAGCCCTTAGGGTCGCGACTTGCTCCCAAGTCATAGAGCAATTGCCTGGGCTTCAGGGTGCGGGCCGCGACTTGACCTCTCTTGGGTTGCAGTGCGCCCCCCAGGTTTCCTCTTCCTGGCTTCTGGTTCATCTCAGTCGCGACTTGCTAAAACAAGGTCGCAACTTGACCACGAAACCAACCATTTCCTACGATTTTCCCACTTAAAACCTTCTAGAAACCTACCCAAACATATCTAAATCCCAAAATCAAAGTTCCCAAACATTCTAATTATCCAACACCAATAAAACCCAAGTCTCAATCCATCCAAAAACTCATCAAAGCATAAAATCCAATCAAAGCTTAAAAACTTTAAAACTTGGATTACCTCTGATTAAGTCATTTTCCAACTAAACCCTCCGGCTAATAAGCTTATAATATTCCCTAGAATTGCTATACCTCGATCCTTGCTTGAATCCGAGTCCTAAAACTCAAGTTTCCTTCGAAAATGCGAACGGGTGTCGAAAAGGGAACGGGAGGAAGAGAGAACATTCTGAACATTCTTTTATTATTCTGACAGGTTACTTCAAGCTTAAGTAACCTCAAGCAAATCCTAATGCTCGAGGTCCCAAAAACACCCTCCAGAGTAAAATAGTCAGAATTTCCCCCCGATCTCACTAACCCCAATTTATCATCAAATATTTATTCTCAGTACCCAATATCCTGGTAATGTCCTAAATACCCAAAATACTCATTGAGTCACTCTGAGTCAAGTATGGATCCCGTTGTGACTTTCACATTGGCTTGCCTCCTAGGATCGTCTCGTGTTGAGTAACCCATGCATAACCAAATAATAATGAAGTATCACACACACATACCACATATATGCCAAATATATCCATAACGGGCCAAATTATAAAAATTACCCAATTAAACAGGAATGGGTCCACATGCATATTTAATACACCTAAACATGCATATCAAGTCATATTATGATATTATTCACATAATCACATAATGATATACATAAATATTATATAATCACATAATTCCAAAATTTGTCACCCTGGCCCCCTAATCAAGGCCCTAAGTCTTATTAGGAAATTTTGGTCGTTACACTATATAGTAACTTTTTTAATGAAAACTTTTAATTCATTTTTTAGTCACTAATGTAATTTACATGTAAATAATTGTGTTTCTTTTATTAATCAAACAAAAAAGAAACTTATAAGGGATTTTTACATAACTCATGACAATAGTATTTTATATTACTATATTAATACTGATAATACTAATTTCATTTTTGTATACAAATCTTAACCATTTTTAGATTTTAACTAATAAGATTCTTTTTATTTCATATTTTATTTTATATATTTTTTAAATACAATTTATTGTTAAAATTGTGAAATTAAGGATTTGTAATCATAACTTCTCATTTTAGTAATCCTTTCACATTGGCATTTATTTATAAAAAAACCAACACATATCTGCCAAAAACTAAATAAAAATCATGACCCTTTCACATTGGCATTCATTATTTTCTGATGTTAGTCTATTTCAAGACTGTATTTTTTATTGAACATTGATTATTGTTCATTGTTATAAACAAATGTGTTTCTTTTTTTTTCTAAATAAATATGTTTATTATTATTTTTAACATCACTGTTTGTTTATTTTTCTAAACTGAATAGTATATTTTTTATTTTAAATTTAATGTCTTGGTTATTGTTAGTAACAGTTTTGTTTATGTTTATGCTCGTGATGTCATTCAAAAATTTTGGATTATTTAGTATGTTAATTTTTTTCCTTTTTATGAATATACAGTTATGTTTATATTTATTTTTATGAATATTTCTTGCTATGAATATACAGCTAAGTTTATGTTTATTTTTTGGAAAGCATTATTTATTTTGGCAATGTTGAATAAATGTATTGTACTTTAAACAAATTTGTTTATTTTTTTAATTGTTATTTTTTGCTTTAAATTGGTAGATGTGGTAAATGTAAATAGTTTTTGTAATGTCCCAAAATCCCTAATGAGATTTAATGCGTGGATTAGGGGTCAGGAGGGCCATAATTGATTTATTATGCAATTACGTGATTAAATACATGATTATATGATGATAAGTGCATGTCTGTATAATGTGGATATGTTCGAGCTATTCGGCATGAGACGATCCTAGAACGCAAGTTAACGGTTTGGTCATAACGGGATTAATTTCCAAGCTCGGGGTAAGTTTGGGGGTAATTTGATGTTTAGTACATTACCGGGAATGAACGGGTAATGGGTTATGATTTAATTATTATTTGAGAATATTGGGAATAACAAGAATTGGAGGACGTTAAGTATAATTAGCAGGATAAGTGAGAAATGACTACTTTGCCCTTAGGTGGCTTTATAGGAATTAAATGGGCTTTGGGGCATTTTAGTCTTTTGACCATGGGATATACTTAAGGTTAGTGGTTGGTTGTAGAAGATTTAAGCAACCAAAACAGAGACTCTTTCCTATCCCTCTCGATCATATCTCTTTCTCTCCTTTCCTTTGGAATTTTGAAGCAAGATTGAGGGTTCAAATTTGGGAATCAAAGCTTGAGGTTTTAGGCTAGTGACCAACCATTGGAGGGGATTCAAACCTGTGTTTAAGGTAAGATTTTAGCCATAGTTTTCTGGTTTGCTCTATTTTTGAGCTTGAGCTTGAGAGTTTTGATCTTAGAAGTGGTTATTTGATGTGGCTTTGAATGGTTCAAAGCTTGGGTTTTGTCGTTTAAATGATGGATATGTTATGGTAATGATTGGCTATGATTTTGGGATTTAATTGATGAAGATTTTGGTTGGTTTGGATTGAGAAAATGGGCAGGGAGTTGGGTTCGCTGGGTCAAGTCGCGACCAAGTTCATGCAAGTCGCAACTTGGACCCAAGCCAGAGCCTCCCCTGGGCTTTGTTAGGCAGGTGCGCTGCGACCCAATAGGCCAAGTCACGGCCTGCCCCTGGTACCCTAAACAAATTTCTCTCTCTCTTGGGGGCGCGCCGCGACTCACCCCTTCCTTTTGTGCCAGGGAGGAGTTTTTCAAGGGTTTAGGCTCAGGGTTTCATTTCCTAAGGCTCGGGACCAAATCTACTAACCATTTTAGTATGATTTGAGGCCTCGGGAGCGAGGTTTTAGATTATGAACCTTTTATTATTTATTTTTATTGATGGGATTTCATATTTGGTTATGACTAGGTGACCACTAAGAGACTTAAGGACCAATCGTTCTCAAAATTCGTTCTTTTATTATTTCATGTAACGTCCCACGTCACTATGGCTGCTTTCTGAAATGACAACTGGCCCTACAAACCAACACGAGTCTTTTCAGCGTGCTTTGTCCTCACTCACATGCTTCCTTGGAAAACTTCCCAGGAGGTCACCCATCCCTAGATTACCCCAGGTCAAGCACGCTTAACTTCAGAGTTCTCAAGTGATGGGCTACCGAAATGAAGATGCATCTTGTTTTTGGTAGCCCATCACTTGAGAACTCCAAAGTTAAGCGTGCTTGACCTGGGGTAATCTAGGGATGAGTGACCTCCTGGGAAGTTTTCCTAGGAAGCATGTGAGTGAGGACAAAGCATGCTGAAAAGACTCGTGTTGGTTTGTAGGGCCAGTTGTCATTCCAGAAAGCAGCCATAGTGACGTGGGACGTTACAAAATGGTATCAGAGCCTTGACCCAGCCGGAAGTGTGGCCGACAAGGACGTCGGGCCCGTAAGGGGGGGTGATTGTGACAATCAGAATCCCGTGATCCGTAAGGGGAAAGACCGGGTAAGCTGTGCAATCCCACACTGCCTGGGGAAGGTCAAGTGTGATGATTCTAAAACTGTGTAGGTATGGGACTACACAGTTGAAGAGGGCTTAAATGGATTGATGGGTACTACCTATATCAACAAGATGCATCTTGTTTTCGGTAGCCCATCACTTGAGACCTCCAAAGTTAAGCGTGCTTGACCTGGGGTAACCTAGGGATGGGTGACCTCCTGGGAAATTTTCCTAGGAAGCATGTGAGTGAGGACAAAGCATGTTGAAAAGACTCGTGTTGGTTTGTAGGGCCAGTCATCATTCCAGAAAGCAACTATAGTGACGTGGGGCGTCACATTTCACGCTCGAACCAGAGGTAAGAAAACTGCACCCAGTATGTGACATATTGAGTGCTCTATATATATATATGAACATTGATTACATAGTAAATGCATAGCAGCTTTGTTTATCTGTGTATGGTACTGACTTATTAGTCAGAGAACGGCAATGGTGTTTAGTATTGATCCTAAAGCTATGACTTATCAGTCAAGTTCAACAGTGATATGAGCACTGGTCGTATGATATTGGCTTAAGAGACAAGAACGACATTAATGTGTTTAACACAGGTCAAAATGATTAGATCTAATCAACATGAGCATAAAATGCTTGACCGACCACAAGTTCGATGAAAACTAAAAGCGCTTGTCTAGTCTAAAGGTTAGTTACATAGAGTCAGGACCAAAAGAGCTCAGGTGACTGAACGTCATGTGGCTTAGGGTGCAAAGCCCTAGAGATAGACTTATTAGTCATCTATCCAGAGATAGAATTATTAGTCATCTATTAAGAGTATGACTTAATAGTCACTTATCTAATTAGGGTGCGGAGCCCAAAGTGTGACTCACTCTCTGATTAGGGCTGCAAGCCCCAGAATGATTACCATAATCATTTATTGAATTTATATACATGCAGTAATAATTTTTCTTACTGAGTCTTGGCTCACGAGTGCTATGTGATGCAGGTAAAGGAAAAGAAAAGCTCACCCAACCTTGAGTGGAGAGCTTAGGTGGTGATGTGTACATATGTGACCGCTTGACCACCACAATCAAGGTGTTTCTCAGAGGAACTAGGGGTTAACCCTATTTTTGCCGCTTAGGTTGGCAGGTTGTAATTTTTACATTGTAATGACCATTTTGGATTGTAAATAACGTTGTAAACACTTTTATGGTCCCATGTACAGTTTTATGTTTTGAATAAAATATATCAATTCCTTTTTATCGAGATTTTTCACCTTAGCCTATTAATGACACCTAGATGCACGTTTATAATCAAATGACTCATTTAGTGAGCTAAGCATTATTTAAAGTCCACAATAACGGTCTTGGAGTAACCAGGGCGTTACAGTTGTCATATTTGTGTATCATGTTTTAATAAAATAAATAATAGCGTTATTGTCTAACATATACATGATATGAGATTGAAGAATTTTATTTAGACAATTTCTTTTGTTTTTCTGAAGATGGTTATTCAAATATTTTATGGAATTGCCGAGTTAATTGTGGTATCTCATTTAATTGAGAAAATAATTTGTATATTGTATAATTGCTATTTGATTTATTAATTGAATTCTTATAATATTAAATATGGGAAGTTATATATATACAAATTAGAAAAGTGGATTAATTGGTGAATTGTGTTTATATAATTATGTTTAATAAAATGGTATATATTATTTATAATTTTGTAAATAATATATGTGATATGATGATAGTAATACTTTTTGTAATGCCCCGGTGTTATCCCCAAAAATTGGAGATCGATGACGTGGCAATAGAGGAGTCCAAGTGGTGTGCTCGGACCTTAGTCCGAGGAGTCCATGCATGTGTTCGGACCCTAGTCTGAGGAGTGGCCATAAGAGGTCCGGTCGGACCTTGATCCGAGGAGGGGGCACAAGTGATGTGCACGGACCTTGGTCCGAGGAAGGCACTCCAAGAGGTCCGGTCGGACCATGTCCGAGGAGAAGCCCCATGCATGTGTTCGGACCTTAGTCCGAGGAGAGCCAAAGTGTGGCTCGGACCTTGGTCCGAGGAGCACCCATAAGGGGTGGTCGGACCTTAGTCCGAGGAGAGCCAAGAGGTATGGTCCTTATGCATGTGTCCAGCAAGTGCATGGTTGTCCAAGGAGAGATATGGCATGCTAGAGGAGAGTACCATGTTAGAGGAGAGATATGACATGCTAGAGGAGAGTGTCATGTTATAGGAGAGGAGTGCATGTCCTACCACCATGCACATGTCCGATCAGCAAATGCTTGTCCAACCAGCAAGTGTATGTCCTACCAGCACTTGCATATGTCCAGAATGCATGTGTCCGACCGGCACTTGCATGAGTGATCAGTAGGAGATATGGGTCGACCAGATAGAGGAGGACGAAGTCAAGATTCCTAGAAATGGCTTCAGCAAGAATCGGTCTGAGCATCGCAGGAATCTCTCATTCCTCACTCAAATTGAGGATTCTGTTGCATTTTTGAATATTTTGTGTAATTTAAATATAATATGAGTAATAGAATATCCCGAGACTAGGGGGATATCAGTTTAGGATCCCAAGCCTATAAATAGAGGGTTGATGGGATCAGAAAGGGACTTTTTTGGGGAAATTGGGTCTGAGTTTCTAGAGAGAGAAAGTGTGTTTTCCTTGAAAGAGAACCCTTTTTGTATTCCTGAAAATTTACACTGAAGAAACTCAGTTGACTAAGGTTCATCTGATCTTGAGTGTAGATAAAAGAATAAAATCTCTAAGTGGATTAGGCTATTACCAATATATTGGGGCTGAACCACTATAAAAATTGATGTGTTATTTACTTTATGTTCAAAAACCGTCTGTGTCGTTTTATTTCTCTTGAAGGTTTGTCATTTTTGACGTTCTCACGTCGTTGGCCAAAAACGCGGTCAACACCCGGATTCCCTAATATGGTTTAATGGCTGGATTAGTGGGCCGGGAGGACCATAACTGTTTTAATTATGCCATTAAATGTGTTTATGCATGTTCATGATAATTATATTATAATATGATGTTAAATGCATGCATGTGGGTCCACATTTGTTTACAGGGGTGCTTTGGTAATTTGGCCCGTTGAGGGCATAATTGTATACTTGTTTGCATGTCAATGATATATTGTGAGACCACATTATAATGTGGATTGGTTTGAGTATTTCGGCATGAGACGATCTTTAAATATGATTAATCGGTTTGGTCATAACTGGTTTGAGCTCGGGGCTCGGGGTGAGTCTCGGGGTGTTTTTAATAATTAGAGCGTTACCGGGGATTTTAGGGTAACGGGATATGAATTATTGGTGTTTGAGAATATTGAGATTAGTGGGAATTGGGAAGTGTTAATTATGATTAACGGTGTATGTGGAAAGTACCAATTTTACCCTTGGAATGGTTTTAGAAGCCTTATATGACTTAAGGGTATTTTAGTCATTTTGATGGATTCATATAACCATTTAGTTGGTTGTAGAAGGTTATAGAATAAACAGAGCCAAAACAGGGTCTTTCTTCTCCAACCCGCACACCATCTTTCACCATTTCTTCTTTGGAGTTTTTGAGCTCAAGGTGGGGTTTCAAGCTAGGAAATCCAAGGGCTGGGTTTGTGGACTTGGTTCAGCCATTGAAGAAGGTTCAAATCTGAATTTGAGGTGAGTTTTAGTCATTGGTTTCTGGTTGTGCTCTGTTTTTCCTTTAGTTTTTTTTCAGCTTATGGATTCTTGTTGATAGTTTGGATTTGAAGAGGTTTTGATTGATGTTTAATTTGGGTTTTGATGAGGGTGAGTTATGGGTGATGTTTAGAGGTTAAACTGTGTGTTTGGAGCTGGTTAGAGGGCTTGGTTCCAAGGGAAAACGCAGGGGAAAGTTTGGTGTTGCGAGCTGTCATTTTGGCTGGTCTCGGTTGGGCGTCGCGGCATGGTTGTGGTGTGCCGCGGCCCTTGGCGTCTGGCAGAGAGGGCTGCCTCTGTTAGAGGGGTGCGCCGTGGCGCAGCTGGGGAGGGTCGCGGCCCTTAGGGTCATTTTGGCCAGAATGGGGTTTTTAGCTTGGGGATTCAAGCCTTAGGCCTCGGGGTTGAACCTACCACCCGGTTGAGCAGTGTTTGATGTCTCGGAGGCTAGGTTTTGGTTTGGGAACCCTCTGTTATCATTTTTATTAATGAATCCTATATTTTGGTTATGACCAGGTGACCGTCAAGGAATTTAAAGCTTGATCGTTCTCAGGGGTCGTTCTTATAATAACTTTCACTTGAACCAGAGGTAAGAAAACAGTGTATGGATACAGTTGCACCCTGTATATGTATATGACATGCATGGTTTGTTATTGAAGCATGTTGGTTGATATATGTTGACATGGATTGTATATTAAGTGCTAGTGAATGCTGATTACTTGTCTATTGTACTGACTAGTCAGGGACCGACCCTAAAGTCGATGAACATGCATTGAATGGCTCTATGGCATTAATGCTGGACCGACCCTAAGGTCGAAGAACTTATAAGCGCTTGCCTGGTCTGAGACCAGATGTTCATAGCCAGGGCGTATGGCCCCGGTGACTGTTTTTCACATGGCTAGGGGACGCTGTCCATAGTTACGACTCTAGAGTCGGGAGGAAGGTTATGTTGGTGACCAATCACCATGCACCTATCCTGATCAAACTTATGAAAGAACCACTTATTAGTTAAGCCCTGGTGACCCTATCGTCACATGGCTAAAGGGGTTGTACCCACTTTTTTTACTTTTGTTACTGTCACCTATCTGTTATGGACTAATAGTCCGGAATGGTTACAATGATCATTGTTGATATTATGTCATGCCTTATTGTGTTTTCTTGCTGGGCCTTGGCTCATGGGTGCTATGTGGTGCAGGTAAAGGGAAAGAGAGGCTCACCCAACCTTGAGTGGAGAGCTTGGGCGATGTTGTGTACATATTGGGCCGCTTGACCACCACGGTCAAGGAGTTCTCAGAGGGACTAGGGGTTTACCCTATTTTTGCCGCTTAGGTCGGCGGGGATTGTAAATTTGAAACAATAGCGACCATTTTGTATTATGAACAACTTGTAAACGTTTTTAAAGGCTCATGAGCAGTTTATTTACTTAATGAAATGTATCATTTCCTTTTTACTGGTTTATCACCTTAACCTGATAATAACACTTAGATCACGTTATTAACCAAAGGACTCGGGTAGCGGGTCAAATTTCCAGTTCACTGTTCACCGTAACTGTTCTGGGGTAGCCAAGGCGTTACACTTTTGTTGTATGTAAGTAAAAAATTCCCGAACTATGGTCTTTGTAGATTATGCTCTCTGAATTTTTTTGCATGGCAAAAGTTTCCCACGAACTATAGAAATCATTGAAAATGTGTCCTTTCTGTTACAACCTATTTGTTTTTTGAACGGTTTGCTCATGTGATCACATGTCTAGTTGTAGTACGATAGTCTATTTAACTAACTGAAGTTAGTCATAATCGAGTTTATTAGTGTTAGATATACAAGCATCAGCTCTAAAAATGTAAATACATATTCTTGAAACCTGTCATTAGATCTATGCATGTATTTTTTTACCAAGACTCTTGAATCTCGCCACATTAACGCCATATCAATGCTCCATCATCAAATTATTCAAAAAATGAACCAAATGCAACATAAGGGTCACATTTCAAATATTTCTATAATTTGGGAGGAGGAGGGATTTTTGCCGCACAAAAAAATTTAGGAGAGCAAAATTCTACCAGGGCTATAATTATGAAGGAAATCCTATTTGTCCTCAAAGTTATGTTAGTATTAGTACAAAAAAGATAATTACATTAGTAAAACAAAACAACCCAAAAATAGAAATTCAACCTTCTTAAATCCGGCAATCACTTTATGTACTTTCCATATTTATCTAAATATTGATTGATTTTTAATCAAATACAAATATTAAAAATGGCAAAAAAAATGAAACTTCTATTTGCATTAGATAATTTTAGTATTGAAATTAGTTAAAATTAGACAGGTTTCTATAAGTTTATACTTTAAAGATTAAAATAATGTAATGAGTTATTAAATCTATAAAAAAAAAATATATAGATTAAGTTTTAGTATGGTTCAATGGATTTATTATATGGAGGAAATACAAGTTTGGCTCTTGTTTTTTTTATGAATACATGATCCTTATGTTTTATTAAATAACAATTAAAACCAATTGTTTTATAAAATTGATCAAAATAGTACCCTAGACCCGATTTTTGTCAAAATATTTTCAATTATAATATTTTATTTTTAGCTCATCAACCACCTTCTCTGCTTCTCTGAACTCATCGCATCGTCAACGACCCAATAATTGATCTTATAATTAATAATATTTTGGCCAAAATTGAGTTTAGAATATTATTTTAATATATTTTATAAGACACAGGGACCGATTGCGTATTCGAAAAAACACAGGGGGCAAAATCGTATTTTATCTTATAAGAGCTATAATTTTAATTTACGATAATATAAATAATTATATTTTAAATTTATTAAGTGATAATAAAGTTTTTAGTTTACCAAAAAAAATCACAGCAGTTATATTATTATATTGTATTGATTATTTATATCAATAAATCAATTCTATAATTATAAATTATATATTTTTTAATGAATTTTGAAGTTATCTTATAATCCTAAAATTCAAAGGTTTGGAAATCAAATACAAAATGAAATTTAGATAAAAAAAACTTTTTCTACAAAATCTTACTTTGACCAAAAAAAAAAACCAAAACTTGATTATAACTTATGAATGAAAACTATTTGAGAAAGTAAAATTTTAACTATCAAAACTTTTAATTTTTAATGTCAAATTAGTTTGGTCAATTATCAAAAAAAAAAATTGTCAAATAATTGATTTTTTCCATATTATTCAATGAATAATAATAATAATAATAATAATGCTTATACTTTTTTTTAATTTTGTGTTTTGTCACAGGTATTTTGATAAATTACTTTTTGAATAATGTATTTTGTAAAATAGTTTAAATAAACTCTTAAATCCAATTTTGATGAATAAAAAATTAAATGTAAAACATAATTATTAGGCGGAATTGTTATATTTTTGTTATGTGTTGTTAATTTAGTGAATTGTTTGTGATTTTAGTTCAATTTTTTTTATTAAAATCGGATTGAAGGATCTATTTGAATTATTTAAAATAAAAAAAAATATAGTTAATCCTACTAATAATAATAATAATAGTCGGAAACAACTAGACTCATTCATGCCATCAAATATCGTTCCCTTATAGTACTCCCAAATGATACTCTTCTTTATCATTTTACTTAATACCATTATTGAGTTTTTCTATTTTTTTCTATATCTTTTAAATATTATATTTTTAATATATTTTATTCATTTTAAATATTTTCCTTAACTCTTAATAATTGATATGTTATATGAAAAAAACATATAATATATATTTATATATTCAAATATATGTAGTGAGACAAAGAAAGAGAATGAGTGAATAATAAATATGTTATTTATATATAAGGTAAAATTAAGGAAAAAAAATTAGGAGCCTAAAATTTAGCTAGGAGAAGTACATTCATGAGGTAATATATTAATATTAAGGTATGCATTTTAAGAAATTTGTGCTATATTTTAACTAAGTAACTATTATAGTTATTTCATTGGGGTGCTCTTATTGTCTAAAAGCACAATTTGTTACAATACACCTCCAAAACTTCAGCTTGGCATTTTCACAAACACTTTGTAGACTTTCTTTTAAACTTCGACGCTGCTACGGTTTGGGTCCAAAAAAACTAGTTCATAACGAAGAGCATGCAACTTTACAGGGTTTCCCATGATGGGTTTTCCCGGATATCTATGATAAGAAGAAACTGGCTCGAAGAATCTTTGTTCGGGTGGTATTCACACAACCAGAGCCGATTCATGACCACCAGTAAACGGGTCCAAGATCGAAGCAAGACCAAGAGAGTTCATGATCTCGAAATAGTGACAGAGAAGTGGAAGATAGCTTTCAAGGCTTTGTTATTAATGGAGGTTCTGAAGCAGGAGCCTGAAATGGTGATCCCAGTAAGGTCTCTGCAACAGTACCGGAGGCAGATTAATCTTCCAAAGCCTCATAAGGTCTCTGATTTTATTCGAAAATCGCCTAAACTTTTTGAGCTGTACAAGGACCGAAAAGGGGTTTTGTGGTGTGGGATGACGAAAAGAGCAGAGGATTTGGTTGAAGAGGAGGAGAGACTGATCAAGGAACATGAAGATAAGGCTGCTGAGCATGTCACTCGACTACTAATGATGTCAGTTGATAAACGCATTGCATTGGATAAGATTTCCCATTTCAGGAGAGATTTTGGCTTGCCTGTTGATTTTCGAACAAAGTGGGTTCACAAGTATCCTCAAAACTTCAAGCTGGTTAGCAGTGATGGGGTTCAGTTTTTGGAGCTTGTTGATTGGAATCCTGCTTGGGCAATAACAGAGTTGGAGAAGAAGGTAATGGGGATTACTGAGCTCACTGATCATACCCCGGGAGTGCTTTCGCTTCCCTTTCCATTGAAGTTTCCACCTGACTACAAGAAAGTTTATAGATATGGAGGAAAGATAGCACATTTTCAGAAGAGGTCTTACTTGTCTCCATATGCCGATGCCAGAGGACTTGAGGCTGGTTCACCTGAGTTTGACAAGAGGGCGATTGCGGTTATGCACGAGCTGCTTAGCTTCACCATTGAGAAGAGATTGGTTACTACTGATCATCTTACACATTTTCGAAGAGAGTTTGTTATGCCTCAGAAGCTGATGAGACTTCTTTTGAAGCACTTTGGGATTTTCTATGTTTCGGAGAGAGGGAAGAGGTTTAGTGTGTTCTTGACTGAAGCTTATGAAGGTTCTGAGTTGAAGGAGAAAGGTCCTTTGGTTCTGTGGAAGGAGAAAGTCCAGAGCTTCACTGGTTACAGAGGAAAGAGGAAGAACTTCGAATGTTTTGATGGCGAATCGGACATGGAAGAGAAAGAAGAAGATCATGGCTCGATCAAGAGTGATTCTGAAAATGAGAGCAGTTGTTTAGAACTTGAGGAAGATGAATGTGCTAGTGATTTAGAGGAGGGTTTAGTAGCTGATAATGAAATGGAGATTGAAGAGGTTTGCAATGCGTACAAGGAGGATGTATGAAAGTCTTTAGTATAACAATTGATTTTATTAACAGATTACTTTTCTCAGAAAAATGTAGCTAGACAGAACAGAAAATATGAGCTAAGCAATGAAAAAGATAAAAGGGAAAATGGGTCAGTTTGATGTATTAATAATATACATTCAGATTCTGAAAAAGGTTGGTACAATTGCTCAAGTTTTTATTACAGATATGTTTGTTGAACTACAAATTAAATGAAATAGCTTATAATAATGTGTACAGATTAAGAGACTAAAAGGGAAACCATGGCATTGGCAGAATCAGGCCCATCATTATTCACGCTAGGTATTATGTTCACCGGAGATACAATCTTTACAAACTCTCTGAGTTCAGAGAAGCTGCTATGCTCACTGTATGGCACTTCATACCTGGATCATTACAAGTAAACTTGTTAGTGTTTAAAAGGCAAAAAACTCAATCTTAACTAGTTAGATGTTTTATAAAATTTGGCAAGAAATGTAGATAAGATCCAATAGTCAATGCATGAATAATGTATTCACCTTATAGTCGTTCCTTGCTGCCACTTTCTCCCTGGAGATTTCTTCTTTCCTTTACCGAATGTCCAGCCAGTTGGAGAGAAAGCAACTATAAGACTGAATCTACCCTGAAAATTTGAGCCAACGAACCAACTAGAATTACATAGCGAAAAAAAAATGCAAATTCTATTTAGGAAATTCAGGAGGGGAGTCTCTCACCGTATACTGATTGGCAACATACTTAAGTCTTTTAAAGCTAGCAATTGTCCACATAGGAACAACATGAATCTGGCTTTCTTTTTCGTTTTGTGTAAACCACTGCATATCTTCTTTAGGTAGCCCCAGACATTTTAAAATACGTAGCTTAGCTGCAGGGATGTAAATCTTTTTACGTAGCACACGAGCAACCTCCAAGAACAGTCGCTCCTTTCCTGTTAAATAAAATACACGACACGTAGAAGTCACTAATTCCCACCAAAAAATACATAAACAACATTGCATATAACATATAATTATTAAGAATCACAAGCAGGCTGATTCATGAGAGAGCTCTACCAATTGTGTAGCTACCAATCAGAAAAAGGGTTTTGGGGTTGAAGGTTTCAGCTTGAATGGCATCAATGACAAATTGTATTACCGTTTCCTGCTTTGGAAAGTCATACTGCAATGAAACATGAGACAGAATTAACTCTTATATGTCTTTTAACTTGGATAGTAATGCACATTCATTATAAGCAATAATCTGAGCATGAATTTTAAATTTTTGGCGATGTATATTAGCATTTATGTGTTCTAATACGCAATAGACCTCAAATATACTTAAAGTGACATGTTAACATTTTTACAGTTGAAAGCTGAAATTTTAGATTGATGAGTATACTAGTAAAATGGAAATATAGATATAAACTTGCAAAGGTGAGCTTTTTTTCCTTCTACAAGTTCCAGTTTCTCGTACTAATTATAACCATTATCATGGTTTCAAAGCATGGAGTCTTTAACTACTTCAAGCATGAATGTGGAGATTTCTTGATAAACAACCCCAATTAGTTATTCTTATTCATTAAGATTACCTGAGGATTGCAGTAAGTTGTGTCGAGTATGAGTGTATGAATAGGACGTGTCCGTAAAAGAGCCATCATGTCTTTGTCCTCACTAAAGCGAAAGTCACCAGTGTGTAAAACAGCCTGAATTCATGATCAGAATTATCAGTAGATAAAATAAGGAAAGAGACAGAAAGCTCAAATTCATTATTGAAAAATAGGTTGGAAGTCAATTCGGACCACACCTTACCGTTGGGTGGTTCAAAAAGTAATATTATGGCACCCGGGCAGTGGTTTGCATCCACACAGGTCACATCAATACCGACAATATTGATCTTTTGGTTGAGGGGTAAAACTTGTAATCTGTCCCATGGGATCCCAATCTTCATATTTACAAGGGTAGCTGTAATTAAAGAGCAATAGATCTTCCCATGACAGAAGGACTTCGTTAGACCTTGATAATCTGCAACAACCAATGCAACTATGTTAAGACCGAAAGCCTAGACTAATGCAAAATAATAACCAGCTTTAGGTAGTAATTGCATTGGACTTGGAAGAAGAAACTTACGATCCATATGGAAGTGAGTGAGAAACCAATGTGAACAATCCCCTCTGAGATATTTAAAAGCATCCTGCATTTTCATCAGAAATTAATTAAAAATGCACCTTTGGATAAGATCATAAGAAAAGGTGATGATAGGCCAACCTTTCTAGTCTTGACTAGTAATACAAATACCATGTTAGATAGTCTAATACCTTACGAAGGTGGACAATATTGGCTTTCATATGCTTAAGAGGTTAGATAGACTATTGACATTAAGCAATTCTATTTAATCAACTGTAAAATCATTTACCACTTGAAATGGGGTTCCTGGAACACAACACCACGAAGGAGGATTCTTGAGTTTTCCCTTCCTGACATTTTTCTTCCCCATAACTTGTTTACTACCAGAACCCGAGGATCTCTTTACTACCATGCTCTGGTCTTTGGAGATGTTGCAAACTTTCTTCCTATCAATAGAAGTTCCAGGAAAATAATCTGTAATCAACTTATTAGCAGCAATTTTACTAGCACTGTCGGTTACATGCTCAGAGACATCAATGGGCATCTCAACTCCATTAGTGCTCTTTTCGGGTTCACCAGGGACATGGAATGTTGTACTTGTATGTTCTTCACTTGCTCGACCACTACCTTTTCTAAGTTGAGAGAGAGCATGCACAATCTTCTTCCTGGGACCAAGTGTTGTGATGCCTATGCTAAAAAGATCCTTGAGTTCAAAAAAAGGAACAACCACATAAAACTCATCAGGGGAAGTTAAATTTAAATGACATAAACAAACCAACTCAAATATAGCAGATAAGTATCATATAATTCATTACAAAGATACCTCTTCAGTCAGCCATTGCAGGGTATCCCAATCAATCTCTTCTCGGACAAAAACATCTTCGTATTTCGCTAAACCCAGACCACGCAGCCACTCCACAACAGCAGAAACATCAGCACATTTCCTAGGCACTGGAGGCTCATCATTCTCACCAGGAAGATTAACCTGCTATATATGCTTCCACTGATTATAAAATCCCCGGTTGATGAAAAATATTGAAAATTTTCAGTGTCACTTACATTTTGAGCTTCGGCATCGTCTCGAGGCTCCCCTCCATGATGAGGAAGAACAGCCTGGTAAGCATTCCAATGTTGATTAGCAGCCACGAATACAGATAGTAAAAACTTTGGGAAAAAAGAAAGTTATGACATTGGGACTTACATCTTGAGCTTGAGCATCTTCTTTGTCAAGACACGCATTGGTATGGATATGCCTTTGTTCTTCACTCAAATCCGAAATGTCAACCCCACACAGAGGACACAGCACAAAAACTCCATACCCATCATCGACTATCTCCGAATGATGAGGAGAATCACCGCCATTGATACTATCTCCATCTTCGAGTGCAGACCGTAAATTGAGCAAAACATCAAGATCCCCCTCAGTGTCTTCCTCATCAATGGACCCAACATTACCCAATCCACAACCTACCCGCGACTTAATCAACTTAGACTCTATCGAATTGCTAGAAAACCCCCCAATTTTATTCAACAATTCCTCTTTCTCAACGCCATTAACGAAAACCTCGTCGCTGACCTTAGGGCTTGTAAAATCAAAACTAGACGGTATCGAATCCAAGCTACAACCCACAACATCCGACGATTCAAAATCCTTGTTCTCCTGATTCCCGAAACGAAACGAAGACGAAGAAGAAGAGGTTGCATTGTTCAATTGCTTGGGGGCAAGGCTGGTTTTGGTCAATTGCTTCGGTTTCTTCCATGGCCGGGGAGTAAAGCTTGAGGCTTTGAGGGGTTTCTGTGAGAGAGCGAGATTTTTGGGAGTTGGGGTTGTTCGGGTTAGAGGAATCTGGAAATCATCATCGTCGTCGTCGTAGAAAGACATGGCGGCGAAGGTGGTGGTGGAGCAGAGTTGATGATTGTCGTTTTTGAGGAAGAGAAGAAAACGACGATCTTTTGGTTAGGGATTGATTGTCGTTTTGAGGATTGTCGAGTTTGAACTTTGAACGGTAATGGCTTCTTGGAGAAGAAGAGAAATGAAATTCGGAGGGAAAATAAATTAAATGTCAATTTAAACTACGCGCGCAAGCGTTTTTTTTTAATTTAATATTTGGAATTGGATAGACAAAAACGACAGCGTTTTATGTCTTTCATCATTTTAAAAAAATTATGGTTTTTTCTTTATTATGCTTGTATCTTCAAATATATTTTTTTAGTAATGAAATTTATTTATTAAAAAAAATATCATAAATTCATGCAACCTATAAATCTAAATAGCTAGAAAAAAATATATATTCTAACTAAATAAGTTTATCATCCACTCAAAGAGTATGCATTATAAATCTATGAACAACCTTATTGATTGTACAACAACCATGAATCAAATATACTCTTGAAAAATTAGACAACAAATTTGTTATATCCTCTAACAAATATCTTAAGTCATTAAAAATAATGATCTCTTAAAAAAAGCAGTCACAACTGCCAAACAATCTGTCTCGACGTGTACGAAAAAAGACCAAAAGAAATATTCAAATCCATTGCTGCTACTAGTACTAAGATCACACATTCGGAGTGTATAACTATAAAGCAACCTACCAAACAAAACGACACACGAACCCTACATTAAAAAATAAAAAAACTAAATTATATCATTACAATAAAAGAAAAAACTTGTATGTTGTAAATATTAAATTTAAAAAATAAATAAATGAGGTTATTTAGGAGATGTTTGGTATATGTTAATTTTGATATGGAAAATTATTTTAAATATTCTCACGTTTGTTATGATGTTTTTCATTTTTTAAGTCCTATAAAGTTATTCTAGTAAAATTCTAATTATTATAGAAGAAAGTAATCTTAACTCCTTAAAAAAAATGGTAGAGTTGAAATATTTTCAATAATTAGAATACAATAGGTCCAACATAAAATTAATTTAAAATATAAATATTAAATAATTATTCTGTTTTATTAGAAATTTTATATTATTTTTTTAAAATAATTTATTAGATTCTCACATTTAACCAAACAATATAATTCAATTAACATGAATCTGACCAAATAATTTTATATGCAACTAGTTTAAAAGTTTTCAGACAATTTTATCCTCTTCCTTAACATTCTATTAATAAAAAATAAAAAAACTCTCCATACCAAACTCTTAAAGAGTTCATTACCAATAAGTGACAATAATCAAAGCAATTCCTCTAAAAAAAATATTTTACATGTAAATTAAACCAAATGATATATAATTTATAACAAAAAATTATGAAAAAATAACAACAAATTCCTCCTAATAAACTAAAATTATTATTAACCTCCGAAATAACTTTTCCTAGCTTCGTCACTGTTCATCAATACCCATCCAATTGAAAAATCTAGTGGAATTTTATTATTTTGAAATTTGTCTAATAAAATATGTATTTCTACATAAATCATCTAATACTTTAGTTTGGTAACTCGATTATTTTTTTAAAACAAAAAATAAATAAAAATACACATAATTTAATAATTTTCCTTAAAAAAAGTCTATTTTTTAAACTTTTTTCTTTCATGAAAGTTGATATTTCTATTGCTTAATATTTATATTCATTTTTTTTTTACAAAATACTTATATTTGTTTTTAATCATTGCAGTTTGGAATACATTTTAGTTTATTTGTTTTTTAAATATTAAATCACACCTAATATATAATAATAAATTTATATTAAAACTATTTAATATACTATAATTTTTTTATATAAATTTAGTTTTTAAATAATCCATTTTAATAAATATAACTTTCTCATATTAATAACTTTTCCTAACATAAGTTTTAAAAATCCATATTTTTATATGACTTTTATTTATTACCAATTAACTTTCATGTTTTCTTATAATACAATCTAATTAAATCATAAACTATGCCATCTCCAGTTCTATTTTTTAACTTTCTGGGGAATCTCTAGTGTAATGTCTCAAATTCCCTAATATGGCTTAGTGCTTAAATTAGGAGGTCAGGAGGGCAATAATTGATTAAATGCATTCTTATGTGATTATATGCATGATTATGTGAGTTGTATTATTATATGGCTATATTTTTATATTTATGTGCATGTATGTGATATATGGGTGAGACCACATTATTATGTGGATATATTTGAGCTATTCGGCATGAGATGATCCTAGGAAGCAAGTTAGCGATTTAGTCATAACGGGATTAATTACCGGGCTCGGGGTCAGCCTAGGGGTAATTTAGTATTTAGTACATTACCGGGGTTAAGTGGGTAATGGGAAATTATTTAGTAATTATTTGAGGATATTGGGAGTAACGAGAATTGTGAGACGTTAATTATGATTAACGGGGTAGGTGGTAATGACAAAATTGCCCTTGGGTGGCTTTTAGGGATTAGATTGGCCCTAAGGGCATTTTAGTCATTTTAGGCTATTTGATAGACTTGACCAAGAGGGAAAGCTGTAGAATGAACCAAGGCAGCAGAAACATGGTATTCTCCTTCTCTCTCGACCATTCCCTTCATCTCTCTCACTCTGATTGATTTTTAAAGCTTGGAGTTTTGGAGATTTGAAGCTAATTTGAGCTAGATTCTTTATTGGGTGAAGCTTAGGGATAATTCAGGGATTGCAGTAATGATTCTGAGCTTGAACTTTGTAGTTTGCCTCTGTTTTTATGCTATTTATAAGCTTGAGAGTTTTAGATTGTGAAATGAGTATTTGGTAGTGTTTTGAGTGTTTCTAAGCTTGTGTTTTATTGCTGGACTGGTGGTTATGATGTGTTGAGTTATGGTTTTGATTTTTGGATTGATTGGAATTATTTTTGGCTGAGTTTGAATTGAAGAAAATGCAGGGGAACTGTAATGCCCCGGATTTCCTAATGTGGTTTAATGGCTGGATTAGTGGGCCGGGAGGGCCATAATTGTTTAATTATGCCATTAAATGTGTTTATGCATGTTTATGAGAATTATATTATAAAATAATGTTAATTGTAAGCATGTCGATGGTATGTGTTGAGACCACATTATGATGTGGGTTTGTTCGAGCTATTTGGCGTGAGACGATCGTAGAATATTGATTAGCGGTTTAGTCACAACAGGTTTAAGTGTCGGGACTTGGGTTGAGTCTCGGGGTGATTTTGATGATTAGAGCGTTACCGGGGGATATAGGGTAACGAGATGTGAATTTTTGGTATTTGAGAACATTGAGAATAGCGGGAATTAGAGAGCGTTAATTATGATTAACGAGATAGGAGGGAAGTACCAAATATGCCCTTGGGAGCCTTTAGGAAGTATTAAATGACCTAGGGGTAAAATGGACATTTCACCTCTAGGATAGATATACTCTTTGACAGCTAAAGAAGAAAGTGGAAAAAACAGAGTATGCAAAAGAGTTCTCCCGTACCTTTTTCTCTTCACTTTTCTTTGTAGTTTTTGAACCAATTTTGAGGATTCAAGCTTGGGAAGCAAGCCTTAGGAGTTTGAAGAGCATCATAAGCCAAGCTTTGGGTAAATTTTTGACCATGGTTTTCTCTGGTTTGTCCTGTTTTGATTCTGTTTTGCAGCTGAGACTTCTAGGGTGAATTCATGATTTTGTTGGGAGTTTTGGCTAGGGTTCCCATGCTTGTGATGTTTGGGGTGTGTTAGAATGGATTTTGGGTTCATTTGGCATCAAGAATAGGATTTGGAAGCTTGGAGATCGAGTTAGAATCGAAGGAGTTGAAGAAGGTCGGTTCAGGGGAGTTTGGGGCTGGAGGTAGCGCTATAGCGCCCACCTTAGGGCGCTACAGCGCTCCTCAGGAGGCTTTCTGGCACTTGGGTGGTTCTGAGTATAGCGCTGGGGTGCTAGGGGTTGAGCACTGTAGCGCTACCCTGTTCCTTCTAAGTTTCGTTTTGAGTGTTTTTAAGGGTTTTTGACTTGGGGTTTAAATCCTTAAGGCCCGGGATCGAATCTACTCACCGTGTGGGTATGTTTCGGGGTCCCGAGGGTGGTGCTTAGGTTAAGACCATAATATTGTGGATTCCCATTAACGGAGGTTATAATTGGTTGTGACTAGGTAACCGCTAAGGAACTAAAAGATTGATCGTTCTCAGGGGTCGTCTTTATCGTACTTCTCGCTCGAACTTGAGGTAAGAAAACAATGTATGGATACAATTGTACCTTGTATATGTATATGACATGCATGGTTTTTATTGAAGCATGTTGGTTGACGTATGTGGTCATGGATTGCATATTAAATGTTAGTGAACGCTGATTACCTGTTTATGGCACTGACTAGTCAGGGACCGACTCTAAAGTCGATGATCACGCATTGAATAGCTCCACGGCATTAATGCAGGACCGACAATAAGGTCGAAGAACTTATAAGCGCTTGCCTGGTCTAAGACTAGATGTACTTAGCCAAGGTATATGACCCCGGTGACTGTTTGTCACATGGCTAGGGGATGTTGTCCATAGTTACGACTCTAGAGTCGAGAGGAAGGTTATGTTGGTGACCAATCACCATGCACCTGTCCTTATCAAACTAATGAAAGAATCACTTATCAGTTAAGCCCTGGTGACCCTATCGTCACATGGCTAGGGGGAGCTGTGCTCATTATTGTGACTATTGGCTATTGTCACTTATTTGTTTGGTCTGATAGTCCTGAATGGTTATTATGATCGTTGTTGATATTATATCATGCTTTATTGTGTTTTCTTGCTGGGCCTTGGCTCATGGGTGCTTTGTGGTGCAGGTAAAGGGAAAGAGAAGCTCACCCAACCCTGAGTGGAGAGCTTGGGTGTTGTTGTGTACATGCAGGGCCGCTTGACCACCACGGTCATGGAGTTCTCAGAGGGACTAGCGGTTTACCCTATTTTTGCCGCTTAGGCCGGCGGGGATTGTAAATTTAAAGTTGTAGCGACCCTTTCGTATTACGAACTACTTGTAAATATTTTGAAAGGCTCATGAGCAGTTTATTTACTTAATGAAACATATCCTTTCCTTTTTGCTGGTTTTTCACCTTAACCTGTTAATAACGCTTAGATCACGTTTTTAACCAAAGGACTCGGGTAGCGAGTCAAATTTTTGGTTCACTGTTCACCGTAACTGTTCTGGGGTAACCAGGGCGTTACAGGAACTGGATTCGCGGGGTAAAGTCGCAACTGAGTTCTTGGACGTCGTGACCTGAGCGAACCCCAGAGCCTTGATGAGGCTATGTCTGTGCGGCCCACCATTGGCACCCAGACAGGGGGGGTTGTCTGTCTGGGAGGCACGCTGCGGCCCTTAGGGGCAGGTCGCGGCCCGACTGTTTTTGTTGAGCCAATGTTGGTGTTTAGAGCGGGTTTTCAAACCTTAAGGCTCGGGATCGAATCTACTACCCAGTTTGGTAGAATTCGAGGTCCTGGGGGCTAGGACTTGGTCCGGAAACCTTTTATTATTTATTTTATTGATGAGATTTCATATTTGGTTATGATTAGGTTATTGCTAAGGGCCTAAGGTCAGGATTGTTCTCAAGGGTCGTTCTTAACTTATTTTATGCTCGAGCCTGAGGTAAGAAAATTGCACCCATTATGTGACATACATGATTATTGATGAAGCATGTTGAGTGTTCTATATATGGATATATGCTTCATCATGAATGCTTGGTTGCCTTATTTACTTGAGAAACGCACAGACTTATTAGTCAGAAACAACAATAGTGCTAAGCGCTGGTCGTGAAGCTCTGACTTATCAATTAGGAACGACAATAGTGTTGAGTGATGGTCGTATGACATTGAATTATGAGTCAAGAGCGGCAATAGCGCAAAGAGCATTGGTCGATATGATTAGCTCTAATCAACAAAGCATTATACGCTCGTCCGACCCAATGGTCGAAGAAAACTAAAGCGCTTAGCTAGTCTATGACTAGTTACTCAAAGTCAGGGCTAAAAGGCCCGGAGTGATTTTATAGTCAGATGGCTTAGGGCGCAGGACCCTAGGATGACTTAACAATCATCTTTTCTGGGCGCAGGACCCCAGGATAACTTAACAGTCATCTATTCAAGACACATGACCCCATGATCATTTATTAATACTTGTATACATGCAGTAATAAGTTTTTTTTGATGAGTCTTGGCTCATGGGTGCTATGTGGTGCAGGTGGAAGGAAAGAAAAACTTACCCAGCCTTGAGTAGAGAGCTTAGGTGGCGACTTGTACATATGCAACCACTTGACCACCACGACCAAGGTTTCAGGGAAACTAGGACTTAACCCTATTTTTACCGCTTAGGTCGGCAGATTGTAACTTTTAAATTGTAATGACCATTTTAGATTGTAAACAACTTTGTAAGCACTATTATGGGATCCCATGTACAGTTTAACGTTTTTAATAAAATATCAATTCCTTTCGACCGAGATTTTAACCATGGCCATTAATAATACTTAGATGCACGTTTATAGTCTAATGACTCATTTAGCGAGTTAAGTACTATTTAAAATACATAGTGTAACGGTCTTAGTTACTCAGGGCGTTACATCTAGCTTACGTTGTTTTAGCTAAGCATGCCCTTAAATTGGACAATGAGCTTGTGGATAGAAGTAATCTCTACTTATCTCATATTATCCATTTTAAAATCTTAATGTGATTCAATCACTTGTAAAAATAACATAAACTATGACTTATTCTCTTAAAGTTACATTTAATTAAAGAAAAAAATCGCATATGTTGTGAAAGAAAAAACTACAAACATAAAAAAAAAATCTCTTATTTTTCAAAAGATGTAAAAAAAAAAAAGGTCATATAATAAGATGTACAAAATCTAATAAAGGAGTACAATCTTAAAACAATTTTTTTTTTATATATTTGAAGAAGATTCTATTATATATGGGTCTAAGCGAGTCAGACCTGTACGTAGGTGATCCAATTAGAAAGGGAAATTTTACACTGTGTGTTCTATAACATACTTAATTTTTTTAAAATGTCAACATAACATACTCTCCCAAACATATGTCATTTTTAAATTTTTGGACAAAAACACCCTTACCATTAATCACTCTCTTCCCAACCAAACTCTCTCATTTATCTCTCATTATTTTCTCTCAACCGAGCGGACCCCTCACATTCTCACCATCTCTCTCAAGCGAAGCTCTCTCTCTCCTCATAGTCGTCGTCGCCACCTTCTTCTCCATCGCCGGCCACGGTAAGGTAAGGCAGTTGTTGTGGTTTTTTTTTATTTGAATCGTAATGCATAAATTGATGAAATGGGTTTGATTTTTAATCTTTATTTTGCAAAAATGTAGCTTAAAATGGGTTTGATTCTATGTGCATCATTTTGGAAGATTATGTTTAAATTCTGCAAAAAATTTGTCAGTCGATGTTCATTCGATTCCACATCGATGTCATTTCGATGCTTCATCAATGGTAATTCGATGACATACAGTGCATGTGCTGATTTTGAAAATATTGAAAAGTTGTTCATCGATGCGCAATCGATGCTCCATCGATAGTATTTCGATGGACCAGTAAATGAAGGCAATAGTCAATTGATGAAGAATCGATGGTAAATCGATGATGAATCAATGCCTATGAAAACCTGTATTGCAGTTCAACATCAATGCCACATCGATGACATGTCGATGCTGATGGTTGCCATCTGTACGCGATTCCATTTCGATGGTATATCGATGCTACATCGATGCCATATTGATGCTGAACCAAATCAACATATCATCAATTCAACATCGATATACCATCGATATTACTTCGAAAATAAAATCTAAATTAGAGGTTCGCCTCAGCATCGAGATTCCATCGATGTACTATCGAAATGACATCGATGTACCATTGAAATGCCATCGATGTACCATCGAAATGCCATCGATGTATAATCGATGCTGATGGTTGCCATCTGTATTCGATGTAATATCGATGCCATATCGATGCTGAACCAAATCAACATATATGGCATCGATTCAACATCGATATTACATCGAAAATAACATCTAAATTAGATGTTCGCCTCAGCATCGACATTCCATCGATGTACCATCGAAATGGCATCGATGTACCATCGATTTTGGAATGGCTCCCACATAATCCCAGATCCGAAGAACAGTTCAAAAATTGCAGAAAAAAAATCCAAACTCAACTGCGGAACATTTCGAATCTAATATCTAACCATGGCATTTCATATTCACAAGTAGATAGAATGAAATTATACTTACCCATGATTTTTTTCTCTTAAAAAATGCCAAGAAAGACCATTTCTTCACTTGAAATGAATTCTTCACTTGAAATGAAACTTTCAGATCCGAGCAGTCCAATTTCTTCAACGATTTGACTGTGAAAATCGACAAGGGTTGCTTTGAAAAATGACTGTAAATGATGGATGAGAGAAAGAGATAGAGAGAAAAATATGTGAAGTGTTAAATTTGAGTGATGAGGGTATTTTTGTCCAAAATAGGGGAGGGGCACATTATGGAGAGAATTTTTATGATGGCATGTTAAAAAATTTAACTATATTATAATGCGTATAGTGTAAAATTTTCCATTAGAAATTCTCCATATTTCTTTTATACAAAACACTTTTAAAATTTAGAAATGTATCATTTTATACGTAATCATTATAAAAATATCATATTTTCTATCGTAACCCTAAAATTTAAATTTCGACCTTGATTACACAAAATCCACTATAAGTTTTCTCACCTAACAAGTCCTGTGTACATGTGTTAAAAAGCTGAGGCTTCTTTTGCACTTGATTCCAAATTCATGAGACAAATGATTATGACAAGAGCCAATCCAAACTATTGGTTATGGTACAATATTATTAGATTGGTATATAACCAAATATTCCAAGAGAAAGTTGACATATCAATTGTGAGGGTAGGACTACTCCATGTCCTTTCTATTGGATTTTTCCTCTTAATTCTTTCTGTTCCAATTTTTGTTTTTTATTTTCACTGTTTCTATGGCTGCTATGACTGTTCATCATCATGAATAAAAGACTTTGATTTTAGTTTCAAATTCAAATCATCTCTCAAAGAAAAAAATAAGAAGAAGCAAACAAAAACACATGTAATAAAAAAGAAGAAGAAGAAGAACTAACTACACATGTAATTTGTGTTGTTAATGATGATAATCTTTGTACTATGTTTGTGTTTGGTTAGATATTGTTAGATGGATAAGATAAATCGAAGGTTCTACTTTCCAACCTAGTTTTTGGTCGGAATTAAAAAAAAAATTATCCTTTCTTGTTTTTAACATGTCTTTAGTTCTAGTACTAATTGTTTTGATGATTTGTGGGAATGTGTAAAATATGTTGGATTTAATGAAGATCTTAATTTAGAATATAATAAGGGAATAACACAAACATGTTATGATAAATTCATTGTAATTATATCTATATACCTTTCATTTCAACTCACATAACATAACATGATTATTAAAAAATATAAATTAAAAGAAAATGATCATCGAAGAATTAGTGAAAATAAAATCTATTTTGTAATTGGTTTAATTTAGGGTTATTAATATAAATGGTCATTGAATATTTTGTTGTTTGGCAATTCAGCTCCTAAAAAAATTGGCAATCAAGTTCTTGAGTTTCAAAAACAATAATAATTATTCAATGGATAATTTGATGATGCTTTTCAAAATATTGCACACCTCTAAATATTTTTATACATCATATTGTAAAAAAAAACAATAAAGACTTGCTAGTGTTTGTAGAATTCAAAGATTTTATTGCCAAAAAAAAATCTTAAAGATTAAATTACAAGGTGAAACTTTGAGGGCATTTATGCTAAAAAAATTATATTTAATTCTTTGGAAAGTAGTTAAATTGATGTCAAGTCAAGTGTGTAAGAATTAAGAAATACTATTTTACAAAGATTATAATATATATATATATATTATTATATATAACGTAACTATAAAAAAGGAAAAGAGTTGATTTAATGTGTGGAGAATTCCTAATTTTAAATGTGTTAAATTTATTGATGTGATAGGTTGCAAAACTTCTTTAGTTATTTTCTCTCATATATGAAATGAAACTATGGATTGGAATGAATGATAGTAAAATGTGTTATTAATTATTACAAGACTTCAATCTATAGATAACACTTTTCTTGGCTTTAAAGTCACACATGAATTATGCCCAAGATAATAAACAAATGGCTTAATGTTCACCACAAAACAAAACAAATTAATTAATAAAAATAAGTACATAATAATAATAATAAATAAATAAAAGATTGAGGAATTTAAAAGAGGTGTCCTATTATATTATTAGTCAACCAAGTCTATTATATTTATTATTGAACACAACACAACACAACACTAAAGGGTTACTGTACTTGGCATTATGAGTGTATATAGTTACACGTAATATCAAGCAATAACTTCCACCTAAGTGCTTATGATAATGACATCTTTTTGGATCAACTTCAAGTGACCCAAAGATAATGCTATCACTGAAAACGATTGCTAATATCTAACCAAAAAAACGAAATCCAGGCTAACCAAATAAAATAAAAAGATTAAATTAAAAGCATGTTTTAATGACTATTATGTCCATGATCCTTGTGTCAAATTACCTAACTCTTCATTTATGTTTGAAGAAATCGTATGTAGTCTCTTTTGGGAATTGGACACTTAGTATTATATTATATATTTTTAATTTATTTTGTACTTTAATCTAGTTTTGATATTTTATTTTAAATGATCTGTGTTTAAAATTTTGATTAGTTATCTAAAAATTTCGATCAATTGTCTGAATTTTTGGACTGATTGTATGGAAAATTTTGACTAACTGTTTGGAGTGTCGAAGACCATTTTGCAAAGAATTATCAAAATTATGCTAGAATGCAAAATGACTTCAAAAAATAAATTATTTTGTTTAGTATTATTATTATTAATGTATAATAATACTTATATAATTTAGGGAGTGTTTGTGGTAAGTTATTAAGTACAACACATTCTTTATATGAGCACGTGAGGGTGTTGTTACCCTAATTTTTTTGAATAATTTATCGTGTCAAAAAATAATAATTCTTATTTCAAGATGAAAAAAAACTATTAAGATAACGTTTTTCTAGAGGAGTAATAAAATATATTATCATCACATGGGTCATGTGTTACATGATTAAATTATTACCCTTAACATGGCCACTATGTCATGTATTATATCACTGTAAAGACAATTTTGTTTTTTCATGAATTAAATGACTTCATTTTCCATGAGAAGATCATGAGTTTATTTTTATGAATAGCCTAAACAAAGATCGAGATGTGATTAAAATTATTATATCCGAATTTGCTATGTAGTTGACCCTAATATATATTTTAATATTTGTTGTTGTTGTTATTATTATTACTTTTATGACTGAGATATCAAAATAGAAAATTATAACAACAAACAAAATCAGTGTGATCAAATTATCGGTAACCAACTATGAACTACAACAATTTAAAAAGCAATATTTAAATTTGGTCAGTGAGCATAATAAGTGAAAAACTCAAAAAATATATATATATTAGGTAAATATAGATTTTATTTGGAAGACAAAAATTAAGAATTATTAAATAAAAATATTTTCTATCAAAATTTGTCTTTATATCTATAATATTCTCTTCTACTAGATAATTATTGCTTCTACTAGATAATTGTTGATAGGAATATCTATCAACATATTAAAAAAAAAAATTATTTAATGTATGTTTGATTAGTTTTAAAATTGCAAACATTATATATAATTTTAATAAAAATGAGTTAACTATTTTTTTAAATATATATAATACAATGAATTATAGTTCTATAATATATAAATATTTATATTAATAATCTCTATATATATATATGACATCTAAACACAACATTGATATAAATATATATTTACATGATTACATGATATATATATATAAAAAATACAATAATATTTAAAAAAATTAATACTAAAAATATAAAAAATCATAGTGTAGACAGTAGTATTTATGCATCAACTATTTTTACTTTTGTATATCTAGATTTGACATACACAATAAGTTTACATACAATAATAATTTTACATGTATATAATTAAATTTATAGCCAGTTATTGTAATTATATATAACTCAATTAACATTTAATATAATTATACAAATATTACACTTTTTTTTTTGGACAAAAAATTATCATACATTACTAATATAAGAATTACATCACATTTCATATGGTTAATCTAATTTATTTGCATGAGTGACATGTGGGATAATGATCCAATGGTACTTTGAAGTACAAAGATAAGACTTAATAAAGAAAAAGGATATATGGGATAGACATAATCCTTATATCCATAGAAAAATAATTTGAGACCAAGTGATATAAATAAATAAATATATATATATATATATATCTATAAAAAATATATGAGTTGGGATACAACAAAGCAAACTAATATGAATAAGTAAGTAACATCATTTATGGAAGAAGATAAGTCTTCCAATATAACAAGAAACTTTCACTTTTAATTTTTCCAATTCTAAGTCAAACTGAGAATTTTTTCACATGGAGGAGAATTGTAGTTGTAGTGCTTTCTTGAAAGTCACTTTTAAATTGTTTGTATTTGCATCAAAAAGTACATCTAAAATAATAGTGTAATTTACCAGGTACAAACAAAAATACAGCTCATTGTTTGGTTCAAAATTTCACTAGAAATATGTAATTGAGTTTGTATTATTGTAAATTAGGAACATACAAAAATAAAAGCATGTGACTGATTTCATATAGATGAGAAAGAAAGAAAAAAAAAAAACAAAAATGGCATATTTTAAATGTTTCTTATTTCTATATTATTAAAATTTTAGAAAAATCTTAATCAATAGTTGAATCAATAAAAATGAAATAGTTCGAAACCTAAGATTTTCTTATTCTGATTTATTATGTATATTAGTTGAGCTAATTCTATTAGAAAAAAGTGTGATACTATAACATGAAAATAAATGGTAAATTACATAAAATATTAAATTTTGCTAAAAAATTACATTTTTACTGGCAAATATATATATATTTTAATTTTATGGTTTTAAGGAAATTTTTATATTTTTACGATTTTGTCTTTTTTCTTTTTTTTTTTTGTTGTTTTTAGGTTTTTTTTTTTTTGTGTTTTCACGTTATTTTTATAGTTTTTTTATTAATGTTTAGTTGATCCAATGAGTTGTTTTTTAGTTATTTTTCTTAAAAATCATATTTTTATAGTTATGAAACTTTAAAAATCGTATTTTTTAAAATTTTAGTGTGTATTTAAAAAAAAAAGGATCCATAAATAAGTAAAAAAGACGTGTATTTAAGAAAAAATCTCAAAAATAGATGAATTTAGATTTAGGATTGAATCAATATGAAGTTGACCTATTGAACTGGTCTAACTAAAAAATGACACAAGAACGACATATTTAAAGATTATATATTTAGTGTAAATAAGTTATAAATATATCATAATTAGCTTAGTGTATTGATGATCACAAATTAAATATAAATTTTCAATAAACGGGTTACACAAATTACGCCTATTTATAAGTCATTTCAATTAATTTTTTGATAGACAGCTTTGATTTAAATATTTACTTATGATTCATGAGTCTCGACACAACACAAACAAAACCCACGAACACAAATTGCAAACTCTATCAAAACCCTATTAAATAATTTCCAAGCAAAGCAAAGGAACAATCACTATAGTGAAAAAAGAAAATTAGAAAGAAAAAAAAAAGTAATAGAATAGAATAGTAGTAGAACGAATGATGGTAGGTTTGCAAATTAGATCAAAGTTAAGACCCAAATTAGGAAAAAAAGATGTCTTTTTTAATTTTTAATATTTAAATTTGAAATTTTAATAGATTGAAGAAGTCATTGTGACCAATCTCCATGGCGTGCTTTGCTTTGTGTGTAGTGTTTTTGTGTTGTGTGGCCACTTTGGCTTTTCTTTTCTTTCCATTGCTTGCAGTTGCCGTCAGACTCTCTCTCTCTTCTCTCTTTCTCTCTCTCTCTTTAAATTTTCTCGAACCCCATTTTCATACAGACACAATTTGACATAAATAATAGAAAAAGAAAGCACTTCATTCAAAAAAATTCTCTTTTTCCTTTGCTTTTTTCTCTTCCTAAAAAAGCCTTTTTTGCTCTGGAATGGTGAAGATTTTATACATTTTACTATCACTAAACTCTTAACTATGCGGTCTTCAAAAATTCACACTTTGTCTTCTTCACTACCACTCTCTCCTCATTCTCCTCAATCTCACTTTTCTCTCTGCTCTTTCCAGTAAGATGCTTATTCGATTCTTCCATTTTGTCTGAAACATTCCCATTTTTTTTTTTAACTTTTCTTTATCTAAACTTCGATTCTAATTCTGGGTCATGCTCAGATTTTCACGTGTTGGGTTTACTCATTTGTTTCTTTCCCGCCCAGTTCAGTCCTTGTTTCGATTAAAGTTTCTTGCTTTTTCGTAATGGGTATTTTTTTCTTGTGACGATTTTGAGCAGTGGCTATGGGGGGTGGCGGTGGTGGTGTTGTTGAAGTGATTAAGAGCAAGGGTTGTTCTAGGCTGTTTGTTGGGATTTCTTCTCCATTGAATTCTTTCAAGGGTCTTCAACCAGTTGAGCCAATGTCCCCTGCTTCCTCCTCTGCTCGGTCCGAGCGAGTGGTTCTCAGATCAACCGGACCCTTTAATGGCCTTGTTATATGCGTCACTGGACTATCCAAAGGTTTAACCTCTCAATTCTACACAGTATTTCTGATTTTCTTATTATATTTATGTCTATATTTCTTCATGAATTTTTTCGTTGCTAATGTTTTAAGTCACTTAGGTCCAGAAATGGTGGTGCAAGATTGTTTTTACAGAACTTATTCATTAGAAGAAGGGTTGATTAGTTTTGAATGATAGTGGAATATTGGTGATTCAATTTAGTTAGTTTGAACGTGAATCGACAAAAAAGCAAAAATAATCTGAATTATCATGGGATACAAGCTTCTGTTGACACAAATTTTTGTGTATGTGGCTCAGTAGTTTAGGAGGAATGAGTTTGTTTTGTGTAGAATAGAATATGTCGCTTTCAACTTTTAACTTTCTGAAGAAAAGCTATGGAGGTTTTGGAACTTTGCTCATCTTTGCTTTCATTCTTTTGGCAGAAGCAAGAAAACAAGTAAAGGAAGCAACTGAAAGATTAGGTGGCCAGTACAGTCCTAATTTGCATCCACAATGTACCCATTTGGTGGTTCAAATATCCTTTTCTTATCAAAGTAAATAGTTTGAGTTGTTGTTGTTGTTTTTAATTATAGATTGAACTGTATGAAATGGTAGAATAGTATGAAGAGTTGAAACAGCTCCTTAATAAGTGTTACAGTTTTGGTGGACGCAAGTTTGAGCATGCTTCGAAGCACGGATCAAGGAATGGTCTCTTTGTTGTTACACTTGGATGGTTTGTGGATAGCGTAAGGAAGAACGGTAAGAGTGACTCGAATTTGTTTTATTGTGTCAAGTTTTTCATTTTCTTGATGATATTGTGATCAGTATATGAAGGCAATTGGCTTTTTATATTTGCAGTTAGGCTCAGTGAAACGCTTTACAGGATCAAAAGCCTAGGAGAAAATAAGGCTTTGGATGACTGGAATCGGCTTACTGGCTTTACTGGTGCTGAGAACTCTTGCCTTCCTGTTGGAGTTCGTGGAACTTCACAATCTGAGACGAGCGAAGAACATGCACGGTTTTCTGGAAGAGCCTCAGAGAGAAATGATGACTTCACTCTATCTGGTCACTCTATGTATGTTGACTTGGATATTTCAGCCGAGCTTAGGAATAAGGTGAAGCTGAATTCCAGGGAGCTCTAAGTTTTTCTTCTTTCCCTTTTATTTTAGATGTATAAGCTTTTATAAATTTCTTGTTACTTGTAGATGTTAGTAGAGTGATTCCTGATCCTTGAGCATCTCTTAAATTAATTTTATTTGCACGGTAGGTTATCGAGGCTGCTAGTAGAGAAGGTGCCACATTTGTAGATAAGTGGTTTGCTGGTTGCCATGCGAGTCATGTTGTGTGTGAAGGGTCTTCTATCCGGAGATATCTTGGCCACTCTAGCAATCTTGTTACTGTGAGTTCTTCAGCAAGATACTGATGTTTCGATAAGAATTAATGAGCACTCTGTATGGATATTTTTCGATTAATTCGCTCCTTGGTTTCATGAAATGTAGTGATGATTTGGAGATTTTTAATGCCTATTGTATTTTTGCTTCTATATGTTTTGGTCAAAATCAGTTTTGACACCGAAGGCAAAGATACACTAATCCACTTTATATATTAGACAGTGATCTAAGTACTTCTTTGTGTAAGAAATTAATTTGATAATCCTATGTCTCAGCCATTATGGGTTCTGAAAACAGCCAAGGAAAAGTATGAGCAAAGGCTTGTGCATATGTCAACTGATTTGGCCAGGCAGGTCAATCTAATGCTTGAAGATTTTCAGAATGGCATTGCAAAGGAGGTAAATTTCCAATTTTTAATTTTCTTTGGAGTGTTCAACCATCTAAAACTTTTGAAATTTTTTCATAGCCACTTTCTGTTTTGCCGTAAAGTACTTGGTAGAATTCTTCGAAATTCATATTGTTCGGGTTTTCCTTGATTGCTCTGTCGTTTATTTACTAGGCATCGAAAACGAGAAGTTTCCCTGAAGATGCTCCGACTTTTACAAGTAAACCAAGTTTTGTAGAAAGGCAACATATAGCAAATTCTGCTAAAATTGGAGTCAGAAATCGCCGTGGTCGTCGCATGCAGGTTTGTTTTGGCTTGAATAGATTTCATTGTCTTCTTTTTGAATAATAATAAAAGTTCCATGTTGATAAATGATAATATGTTATACAAAACATTCAATCTTTCAGACTTGTCAAACCCCAATGCGTCCAATAACTCCTACCAGCCTTCTTGATTCGATTTGCTGGTCAATATCTGAGCCAACTTCTACAGTTTCTATTTACACCGATTCTTTCAGCGCCGGAGATGGTAGTGAACAGCATACACCTCAATTCTTTGATGCAAAAGGAGATGGCAAAGATTCTGAAACTTCCTTCGCAAATTTGACGCGGCCGCTCACCGAAAGGTTTTTATCTTTCATTTTTATAACCAGGTTAAGTGTTTTCTATCCAGTCAGGAGTTCGTCATCTCACAATATCCATCTTTGTGTACTTTTTTTGCAGTGAGAAGTCTGAAGTGATATTCAAAAACAATTTTCTTACCATTTTGTTTCCCGTTGACCGATTTTCTGAGATGGGGCCGTCTTCAAGAACGTTTTTCAGTGATGAAGGCTTCACTTGTTTGCAGGTGCTGGATCATGTACATGCATTTTATCAGGTACAAATACATTTAATCTTGGCTTTTACATTTGGTCCATTCTTGTGATCAAATCTGTTGATATCAGTCTTCTAGAAAAACATTTACGAGACTTAAACTACTTTCCAGGATTAGATAACAAGAGGACTAACTATGAAAAGTTTAAGCCTCAAACCATATACAATTAGTCAGGCATGTGGTTTGCTCTCACATGGTCTGTGTTCGAATCCCTACTATGTGCCTATACAGCAATTGCTATAGTTTTCTGGTCCTCAAATATTGTGCGACTAGGCGGTGAGCCTAGTTTCAAAGAAAAATCGGGTGCCAGGCACCCCCATCAAACACGTACCTCCCCGTCCCTGCTCCTGCCTTAGCTGGCAACAAAGTATCATTGCACTAAACACACATGCCCTTGCAGGAAAACATGTCGGTTCACGAAACAACGGTTGCAATCCACACAGACTCGAGGCATGCTGACCGCCTCCGATCAATCTACTCGAGTAAAGAAACAGCAGAGCGCGGTTATGTGATATTCAAACGCATTGACTTTTTAGGGAGTCGCAGAAGTTTCGAAATGTTGAAGCGTGTTAATGGAGACAATAACAGTAATGTTTACGAGCTTCTGATCAGAGCATGAGATGAGATGGTCACTATTATCACCACCACCATTTTGACTTACCCTTTTGGTGTCATTTGGAGCCATGTCCATTGCTTGTTCAAGTTTGAAGAATGTGCTGTTGAATTCTTAATTGAGAGTGTCAAGGTGACATGGGAAGAGCCTTCTTATTTTGGGTGCTGTGTGCTACACAATACATGTTTGAAGAACTTTTTTTTCTATATGGCCTACAAGCTATGGAGTGCAAATGTTTTAGTGTGCCATATTTTTTTTCTTTCCTTTTAATACATATATGTAAGATTAAATGTGAATAAGTCAGGTCTGTTGTTTGCTGTGAGTTAATTCTTTTAAGTGGAAAAAGAAAAAGATTATTCTTACTGATCCCAGTTTTCTAGAGTGTGAAATTCATATTTTAGATCCAACTCAATTCACAGGATAGTTTTAAATCAATTCAATTTGTATAAATAAATGCAGATTCAATAATTTAGACCATTGTTATTATCAATTTCTAAAATTTTACTCTTTATACAAAAATATATTAAAATTTACATATTAAATACTACATTACATTAAAGTTGTTAAAAAGAAAAACTTCACAGAACCAATTAAATTTTTTTTTAATAAGTTTAAAGTATTTTTTGCAAATAATTTTAAAAGAATTATATATAAAATGTAGATTAGATTGAATCAGATACATTCAATCCACACAAATACTTATTTCAGATCTTCAACCCAATCCCCACTTTGTAAATTATATTAAATTAAATTGTGCAAATTGATTAAATTGGTTACATCTTGAAGAGCTCTAGTTATTATTGACTCCTATCTAAAATGGTAAAATAATCTAGACAGGTGAACATGGACTCAGCCTGTGCTTGTGTCGTTTTCTAAACAAACACCATCTAAAATTACTTATTTTAAAGTTTATATATATTTGGAAAGGGTAAAGTTGAAATTTTCTCTCCGAACTATGGACTTACTGTGGTCTTTGTAGATTTTTGCCCTCTGAACTTTTTTTCGTGGCAAAAATACTCTCGAACAATATCAATTATTGTAAATGTGCCCCTTATATTGCATATCATGTTGAGGAATGAAATGAAAAAGGTGTCACCATTTTACACCTGCTGTGGTCCCAGGCTGTTAGGCTTTTTGTACAATTCATTGGTGTAGTCACCAATGATTAGAAATCAGTGTAATTCTGTTAGGATTTGGTATATTCTCTCTGTATACGTGTATCAATGCCATTGAGCATGTTGTAACTTTTTGTTCTATGCATACAAATTTTTACCTCAGCTATCATTTGAGCTGAGTATACAATTTTTACTATTTTCTTCTGTAGTATTGTTTTCAAACTTGGTATCAGACGCCCTTCTTGGCTCTGCCTCATGTCGATTCCTGGTAGTGATGATTCTCCCTCTACCCCTGCTGCTAGTAATGTTGTTCCTCCTTCCCCAAATGTCTCAGCTTCGTTCTCTTCTCCTCTGTCTAATCCTTCCCCTCAATTTGGCCATACCCTTACCCAGCCCTTTGCCCTCAAAATCGACCGAAATAACTTTTCCCTCTGGAAAACGATGGTCTCTGCCATTGTTCGTGGGCATCGCCTCGATGGTTTCCCCACTGGTGTGACCGTGAAACCGCCTGAGCTTCTTCCTGTGTCTAGTGATGATTCCGCTGCCTTGTCTCAACCCATTCTAGCCTTCGAATAATGGATTGTTGCTGACCAGCTTCTCCTCAGTTGGCTATATGGGTCCATGTTTGAAATGATTGCTACCGAGGTTATGGGGTCCGACTCTTCCGCTGCTCTTTGGCGTAATCTTGATGCTTTGTATGGTGCCTACTCTCGTTCCCGACTCGATGAAACTCGCACACAAATCCAGACCACTCGCAAGGGCCCCTCTTCCATGTCTGACTATTTGCGTCTCAAACGACAATGGGCTGACACTTTGTCCCTTGTTGGTGACCCATACCCTCATTCTCAGCTTCTTGCTAATGTGTTGTCTGGTCTGGATGGGGAATATCTTCCTATTATTTTACAGGTTGAAGCTCGCCCATCTACCTCTTGGCCTGAGTTGAACGGCTGGCTGCTCTTTCTGGCTCGAAGATGACCTCTTCGCAGGCTCTGGTTGCTCATACGCATTCTCCACCATCCCACACAGCTCCTGCTTCTTCTTCGTCGTCTTGCTTCTCACGGGGCTCTTTCCCAAACCGAGGCGGGGGTGGCACTCGACCTCGTGGCCGAGGGGGTCGATTTGGCTCTCGGTTTAGCTTTTCACGTCCTACATGTCAAGTTTGTGGTCGATTTGGTCACTCTGCTGCCGTGTGTTATAACAGGTTCGATGAAAACTACATGGGCTCTTCTCCGAGTGGGTCATCACCATGTCACAGCAGACCTTAGACATTTACAACAGAAAGTTGAATATAAAGGTAAGGAGTCCTTGGTTGTGGGAAATGGCAGCTCTCTTACTATACTTCATTCCGGTAATGGTATCCTTCACACAAAGTCAGGTCACACTCTTTTGTTAAAGAATTTGTTACATGTTCCTAAAGTAACCAAAAATCTCATTAGTATCTCACAACTAACCTTGGATAACAATGTGTTTATTGATTTTTTTCTCTGATGGTTGTTTTGTGAAGGACAAGCAAACAAGGAAAGTGGTGTTGCAAGGGAAACTTAAGGATGGCATTTACCAATTTGATTCACTGGCTCTCCGCTCCAGTCATGCTCAGTCTATACCTTTATCTCGTCCCAAGCAATTGTCTCCAACAGTAGCCTTTTTGAGTCAATCTCAATCTAGTTCATCTTTGAATTCCAAGAAGGAGGTGTGGCATAGGCGTTTAGGTCATCCTTCAAGTCATGTTTTGAGTCAAGTTTTAAATCTGTCCAATGTAAAAGTTTCTAGTAATGATAATTTCAGTTTCTATGATGCTTGTCAATTTGGCAAATTTCACTCTTTACCTTTTAAACAATCTGTTACCTGAGCATCTAAACCTCTTGATTTGATACATACGGATGTGTGGGGTCTTGCCCCTATCATGTCCAACTCCAATTTCAGATTTTATATCCACTTCGTCGATGACTATAGTCGATATACATAGATATATCCTCTCAAAACCAAATCTGAGGCTCTACAAGCCTTCACTCAATTTAAAATATTGGTTGAAAACCAATTCGAAAGGAAAATCAAGAAACTCCAAACAGATTGGGGAGGAGAATATCAATCCTTTTCCAAACTTGTTACTGATAGTGGCATCTTATTTCAACATTCGTGTCCTCACACTTCAGCTCAAAATGGTAAAGCTGAAAGAAAACACCGTCACATTACCGAAATGGGCCTTACCTTACTTGCTCAAGCTACTATGCCTCTAAAGTATTGGTGGGATGCTTTTGTTACTTCAGTTTATCTCATTAATAGGCTGCCTTCCTATGTGCTTAGTGGTCAATCTCCTTTTCAGGTCCTTAATAACAAAGTTTCAGATTACAAGTTCTTAAAAACATTTGGGTCAGCTTGTTTTCCCTACCTTCGTCCCTACCAATCCCACAAATTCTCTTTTCATTCCATCAAATGTATGAATCTCGGGTATAGTGATGCTCACAAAGATTTCAAGTGTCTTAGCCCTCATGGTAGGATCTATATATCGCGTAATGTCATTTTTAATGAACTTGAGTTCCCATTTCAACTAGGCTTCCTCAATACTCACCAACCAGAATAGTCCGTCCTTGTCAATGTTCCTTCATGGTCTGGAATGAGTCTACCTTCCTCCTTATCTACACCTACTGTTGGTCCTACTCCAGCCACTCAAAGTCATCTCAACTCTCCTGCTGCACCACTTTCTCCATCTGCTTCAGCTCACTGTGATCATCAGGTAAATTCTTCCAATAATCATATTGATTCTGGTGTTGAGATGACTAACACTGTGTCTCCAGTGCACTCTGTCTCCAACTCTTCCTCAGGTTCGATGGTTGCACTCTCTGAGACACCTATTTTTGATCCTATCAAGCCCACTCATCCCATGGTTACTCGGTCCAAGGCAGGGATATTCAAACCGAAAGTTTATCTTGGACAATCTCAATGGTCTTCTATCACAGATGAACCAGAATATTTGGCTATAGCACTTTCACATGATGGTTGGAAACAAGTCATGAACAATGAATACATGGCTCTCATGCGGAATAACACTTGGACCTTGGTTCCCCACTCACCTGAAATGAATATTGTAGGTAACAAATGGGTGTTTAAACTCAAACGGAATTCTGATGGCTCATTTCCGCGATATAAGGCATGTCTTGTAGCTAAGGGTTTTCATCAACGACCAGGCATTGAGTTTTGTCAGACCTTTAGCCCAATCAGTAAGGCCTCTACGGTCCAAATCATCCTTACTATTGCTGTTGCAAAAGGTTGGCACATCAAACAACTTGATATTAATAATGCATTCCTCAATGGTAAACTTTCAGAGGAGGTATTTATGAGCCAACCATCTGGGTTCCAAGCAAAAGAGTACCATCATCATGTCTGTCAGATGAATAAATCTCTGTATGGCCTCAAACAGGCACCTCGCGCCTAGTTTGATCGGTTTCGTCAAAGTCTTCTCAGCTGGAACTTTGTTAACTCCAGAGCAGATTCGTCCTTGTTTTTCTATCATCGTCATGGCATCATTATTCTTGTTCTCATCTATGTGGATGACATTATTGTCACGGGTAACTGTGATAAGAAATTGCAAGAGTTTATCACTAGATTACACTCACTGTTTGCTCTGAAAGATCTCGGTGACCTCCATTACTTTCTTGGTATTGAAGTGTTTCGTGATGATACTGGTATTTATCTTACTCAGTCGAAGTATATTGAGGATTTACTTCATCGCAGTCACATGACTCATGTCAAGCCTTGTCCCACTCCAATGGTCACGGGGAAACCTCTATCTCTTCACGATGGTGAGCCACTTGCTGAACCGAGTCTCTATCGAAGCATCATTGGAGGCCTACAATACCTTACTCACACTCGGCCCGACATCAATTTTGCTGTGAATAAGCTAAGCCAATTCCTCAAGGCTCCCACAACTGTCCATTGGAGTGTTGTCAAAAGAGTTTTAAGGTATCTTAAAGGCACTATAATGTGTGGACTGCATATCAAATATAGCAATCATCTAAGTCTCACTAGGTACTCGAATGCCGATTGGGCATGTTGTCCTGATAGAAAGTCTGTAGTTGCTTACTGTGTGTACCTTGGGGACACTCTTGTGTCGTGGTCATCCAAAAAACAAGTAGTGGTGTCTCGGTCAAGTACATAATCCGAATATAGAGCTCTTGCTCATGTTGCTGCAGAACTCTCATGGATTCAAGGTTTCCTCAATGAACTTAGACTTCCCTGCTCAACTATTCCTGTGACTTGGTGTGATAATCTTGGTGCAAGTGCACTTGCTTCCAACCTAGTATATCATGCTCGAACTAAACACATCGAGCTAGATGTCCATTTTGTTCGAGACAAGATTTTACAAAAACAGTTAGAGGTTCGATTCATTCCTTCCCATGACCAAATAGCCAACTGCCTGACAAAGAGTCTAACACCATCTCGATTTCAATTTCTCATTGACAAACTTGACGTTGTTCATTCCCCGCTGCGTTTGAGAGGAGGTGTTGAGAAATGAAATGAAAAATGTGTCACCATTTTACACCTGCTGTGGTCTCAGGCTGTTAGGCTTTTTGTACAATTCATTGGTGACTTCATTGGTGTAGTCACCAATGATTAGAAATCAGTGTAATTCTGTTAGAATTTGGTATATTCTCTCTGTATACGTCAATCAATGCCATTGAGCATGTTGTAACCTTTTGTTCTATATATACAGATTTTTAGCTCAACTATAATTTGAGCTGAGTATACAATTTTTACTATTTTCTTCTGTAGTATTGTTTTCAAACTTATCATTCATTTTTTAAAAAACAATTTGCTCATATAACACTGATGTTGTGTTAATGTGGCGAAATTTGTCCGTCCTAATAGACAAATACATATATATATAGTGGTATAATAATAAAATTTGATAATATGTACCTATAACTAATTTTTACACGTTTAACGTCAATTAACTACACATGTGATATGTGGCTACATAGCAAACTGCTTAAAAAAAAAACAAAATGTAACAAAAATGTCATGTTATAATTCAAGGCAGGGCAAAACTCTATCAGGGCTATAGTTTAGAGAAAAAAATTACTATTTATTCTATTTAAAATTAAAAAATAAACATAATGATTTAATGAAACAAAAATAACTTAATGAATTCTTTTGCATATCATGGTAAAAGATTCGGTTACAATGTCTTGACATATATTGTACACATTACAGATTGAAACCTCATGCAATGGAGATTAATTGGGATGGTGGACTGTAACTTATAGCACAAGCAACTCCTTACACATCCTTTATTCTTGAAATAAAACGAGTCAAGACTTGTTACCAATGATGAGTTTTCCTTGCTGTTCAAGCTCGTAAAGCATAACCAACGCAGCCGAGTCGAGCGAGCTCTTCTTATCAGCCCTGGCATCTCCGGTGCATCCAATGTCACCGGAGTTGGGAATGTACAAAACTATATCTGATACATAACTGTTGAAGCCTGTTCTTTTTTCCGAGCCTTCCCCGAGCTCGATAGGAGTTCTGCAAGAGCAAAAGAGAATTAACAGTTAGGCTAACATGCATTCACAAAGTAGGAAGTCAAAGAAACATGTTTGCTTTTGGAAGTAGATTTCGTAGCCCCGCCTAACCCTACAATATTCGGGGACTCGAACTTCAGACCACGAGGGAGCAAACCACATGCCTGACTTATTTGAGCTATCCACTCTTGGGTCGAATGGTTGTAATTTGCTTTACCTGGATTTAGTTTCTCTCGATTTGAATTCGGGCATTTGCCATTGTTGCTTCTTGCAAAGCTCAAACAGTGTCATTCTAGGTCCTCCTTTGTTCATTTTGATTGAAATAACTGGGGTGTCATGGTTGGAAGAACAGCCTTTTTTCTCAGAATAGTCGGCGACATTGCCCATAACTTCATCATTTGATTTTACAAAATCTATAGGTCCATCTGTCTTGAGTTTTTTATGGTTATGTGCTTCTGCAGGTTCGTCGTCTATTGTCTGACCGTTTTCGTCAGTGTTCATGTTTGAGGAGAATAAATTGTCTACATTTTCGGTACCCTGCTTCCTCTTCTTGGAGAACCATGAGTATGAAATTCCTCTAGTCTGCATCATGACAAGTATTAAAACAATAGAAAATCTATTTGCTGCCAAAAACTAACTTAAACAATCACCGAGATTTGATGGTAATCACTTCGGTGTTGTTTGGTTAGAAATAATGAATTTATATGTTAAAAAAAAATGAGAATAGGTATAAGAATGGAATAAAACGAGCACAAAAAGTTAACAATAAAAAAATAGGGTAGGTAACCATTTAGTACCCTGTGTTTTTGTAAAGTATCGTTTTGGTATCCTGTATTTACAATAATGCTCATTTGGTACCTTGTATTTTAAAATAGTACATATTTGGTACCCTAAACTTAAATTTAATTAATAAAATTTTACCAATTTAATCAAACTGCCCTCAATAAAATATTTGGTTATATTGACAAAATTTTATTTATCAAATATGAGTCTAGGGTGCCAAATATGTATGATTTTAAAATACAAAGTACCATATGAGCATTATTGAAAAAAAAAAGGGTACCAAAATGATACTTTACAAAAATACAGGGTACTAAATGAGTAAATTCCCTAAAAAAATATTGATATTAGAATGGTATTTTCTCGTTTACTTTGGAGGAATAGTCATTCTACTTAAATAGTTAAAAAAATATCATTTTATTCAAATGACATTCTAAATCCGTAATTGTAACCAAATAAAGAAATAGAATGAAAATGAATTATTTTTCATTCCGTTCTATTTCTTTCCTTCCAACTAAACCCGCGCTTAAGTTACTCATTTTCTTTGTGAATCCACACTGAATAGCCAAGAAATTCACTAACTGTTTCAATGCCTGTACTGTAGACTCTCCAAGAGCTATTAAGTTAGGATTTTTCAAATGGCTTCCTAAGGTTTATTAAAAGCTTAAACACAAGTATTATAAGAAATCTAGCACATGTGACATCTATTAAAAGTTAAAAAAAAAGGTTAAGAAAGCCAAACCTCCAGTTTTTTCAACAACTGACGAGCTGCTTCTCCCTTTGCTGCTTTTTTGCTACGGTCACTTCCCTCTCCGATCAACCGAACATCTTTAAGCTGCAAGGTAAGCTCTGCATGCACCATTTCGCCCTTCTTTGTACAATTTTCTTTGATAAAATGCCCAAGAGAATCGCATAATTCGTTCAATTCACGAAGAGGCGGCAATTCAAGTTTATCCGGAGTCACAATTGGAGACAATAGCGGTTCAAATATTCTCCAAACTTCATCAATATTAAGCTTGGTATCAATTAGCACTGCCCCTGCAATACTTTCAAACATGTCCCCTAGAGCCTGATTTGACCCAATATGAGGAAAAAAAAAGTCAAATTTTAGTTTGAAATTTTATGATTTGAGCATTAAAATGAAGTGATTTTAATACTTTGATTGGTTAGTTGTTTTTTTTAAGAATTTTTAGTGTTTTTAAAAAACAGATAACAATCAAGTTTTTGAGTTTATAACATCATTTCCAAATACTAAACCAATCATGCACCCTAATTACTTCAAACAGAACCTGTCCAGTCTAATGCCGAAAAGGACAACAAGAAGGAAAACAACTTGCCTTGGGACCTTTTGCTCCTTCAAACGATTTACTTGAATTGTTATGTTCACCGAAAGACTTCGCATACTCTGCTATTTGACTTTGAAGCAGCCCCGAGCAATGTTGGAGGTGCGGTTGAAGGTCTCGTCTTACAGCAGCTTGAGCAAAATTTTCATTGCTAACACATGCTGATCGCAAGTCTGTTAACTCGCCTGGATCGATATCTGTATAGGTCTCATAAAGGTACCTTGTTGTAAGCAAGTCCAAGACCGAATCGCCAAGAAACTCGAGCCTCTGAAAAATTCAAGAAGTTAATAGATAGATAAACAAAAAATCTCACTCATTCAAAGATAAAGGATCCTAAAACTACCTGGTAACAGTAATCGAGATTGAGTTCTTGATCAGATGCGTGTGTTATTGCTTCCTGCAGAAGACCTTTGGTTGAAAATACATACTTGATTTTTGACTCTAGGGTTGCAATCTCATCTCCTTTTGGGGTATAAAACCGAAGAGATGCAATCGAAATTGCTTCTAAAACTAAAGACGGCTCAAGCTCAGCATCAATACCGAACCATTTCATCATATGAATTGCAGCAGTCAGTCCACCACCCACATAATAGGCTCCTATGAGGGCTTCAACACAATCAGCTATAGTTTTCGAGCCCATCCATCGATGACCTTTGTCACAGCTCTTTCCAACCACGATTTTTGGATCTTCCGTTTGGAATTTTCGATCGAGAGGTACTTCTAAAGTATCCAATCCGCATTTACAAGGAACAGGGCGTAATGAATGCTGTCCTGGAGCGACCCAACGACGTGGATCAAATGCACTATCGCGTATATAACCCTAAGAAAAGCAAGGAGTTAAACTCATTTGAGTACACTTTTAATGAAATTAATAAAACAAAAAGGCCCTAAAAAATACCTGCAATTTATGATCTGTTCCCAATTTATGCAAATTCGAGTTGCAAATAATTGAAGACCGCCGAGAAGTGAGTTGTCCTTCGTGTTTCTTGGGATATTTAAGAAAGCGGTGGCAACCAACAACATATTTTAAAACTGAGTCACCGAGCAATTCCAAACGCTCCATAGAAAAGTTTTCACAACATCTAAGGGTTGTAAGAGCTTCGAGAATCTAATCACCAAGGAAATTAGTTAGAAAACAAAACTTAAGTAGCATCAACGAATATTATAACTTAGATAAATGTAACATACCAATGAGCTTGAAATTTGAGAGCTAGCATCTGAGAGCTGAAAATCTATTTCTTTTCTAAGTTGGCTGGCTAGCATTAGGGATTCCAATCGATGCATCAATGACGGTATTAGATAAAGTGATTTTATAACACTTCTCGGTATATCAATAGTCATCAAAAGCTCTGGTGGCATATGGGCATGCATTTGTGGCTTAGAGAGGCCATTTTTTGATGTCTTACCAGTAGCACCTACCAAATAAGCAAAACATTCAGAAATATATATTCAATTTTTTTTTCAGCTCAATTATCATAAAAGTCTTTAGCAGGCAACTTAACAAACCTTCATCACTGAAGTTCACCAGTAGGTTGTGAGGATTATGACTTTGCTTTAACCGCAATAAAGGTTGATTTGGATACTTTAGAACAATCCCATACCTAATAAGAAAAATCAATATTTAAGCCAAAAAAAAAAAGATTTGTTAATAAATTGTGAATTAGGATATTCAATCACTTACTTTTTGTTAAAGTACTCAGTATAGGAAGTGAATGGTGATGGAACATCATCACCATTAACCTCGAACGGGCTCTCAGCCGATGTGCTACTCTCCAAATCAACAATAGAGTACAATTTTCCGGTGTGAATAGCCAATACCACTCTCTCTTCGAGATTGGATGTATCAACAGAACCATTAGCAAAGCGAACTATATTATCACTTATACTCTCCAAGGGCTCGGTCTTGCATGGCGACACATTTCCATTCTCGCCATTACAATGCTGGGCACCTGACAATGAGTTCTTCTTCAGCAGTTCTACCACGGAAATGCAAGAATCCATCTCTTGCCAACTTATTCTCCAAGATTCATTACTTGTCTCATTTAATGAATCGAGTGGAAGAAGCAAATATGAATAGAATTGGTTCCATAACCTTTTCTCATCGTAATGGAGTAAAAGTTCTCTCTTCGTTCCACTTGATTTAGATCCAATAAATAACTTCCCGAACAATCCATTAAAGAATAGTTCCTGAAAGCATTTTGCTTTCTTCATCTATTAAAAAAAAACGAAGTAAGTAAACTCTCGTAATTGGACCATGGTAAGGAATAATATATAATCTGAGGAGCTTATGTTTGTACCTGTTCTGCATCTAGATTTACTTGTCCACAATAAGAAACAGAAGACTTAACAGTCTTTGAAACCAAGAAGAGTTCCAACTCAAAATTTCCAACGTCATCATCAAGCTTCGTCTCGATTAGAAGAACAAATTCAGAAAAGAATTCGCCAACATTACTGCAGGCAAAGACAAACCTATAAGCATGAAAAACAGCATCATGCTTTTCTTCCCAAGTTCCAGATAATGCTCGAGCACAAGTCGTTCCATGCAATTCCTTCCTTTTCGTTGTTCCTTCAAACAACCGGATAATTATTTTATTAGAAACATGAAGATAAGTTATAAAAACACATGCCCTTGTTCATAAGAAATAAGATCCATTAAAAAAAATTATCACATAAAAATATTTATGAATTTGGAACTTCATGACAAGACTTGAACTTAAACCATGTTAAATCAAACACAAATTCATCAAAATTGTGTTAAATCAAACACATTCGCATACCAGCACCAGAAGCGGCTTCTTTGCTTTTCACAGCCACACTTTTTTCTGAAGATTCTTCGGTGGAAGGAAGAAGATGATCATCTAGAGCGCCCAATTGATGTAATTTTTTACAGGCTTCCAAGCAAACCAGCTGCTTAGATAAATGAGAGTTTTTACTTACCGGACCAACTAGCGTTTTAAAAGCCGCATTTGGAGGTAACATTATCCGACACTCAAACAACCTTTGTCCAACATACGAGCACTTAAAAGTTGGCTTTGGGGTGAAGTACCTAAGTCACATAAAACCAAAAAAAAAGACTAATAATAGTCAGGGAAACGAATATTTTTAACTGTGCACTTAGGAAGACTATCTGATGAGGAAAATAATCCATACTTATCACCGGGGAGCCGTTCACAATACCGATGTATGAGACTGACACTAGAGTCTGCTGTAATTGATGCTCCTGTGGCATCCACATGATATGCAGGCGCAACCTCGGAAGCACATGGCTTCACAATGCACATATTAGGATCTCTATTTGTAGCAGTATCTATCACTGAGCGCTCGCTCCTGATGACTTCATATAATTGGTCCCTTTGCTTAGCATTTCCCCTGCATAACAAAGCCAATAATATAAATCCAATCCTATTTTTTTTAATTATTATTATTATTATTATTATCTGAAGGAAAACTCACCTCTCCAACATCATGACAAACTGAGAGTCGAGTTGTCGAGCTCGTCCCCTTGATTGGACATAGCTTCGGACAGTCTTAGGCAGGTCAAAACGTATCACGTAGGAGCAGTTCGGCACATGAATTCCCTCCTCAACTACGTCAGTAGCAAATAACAGATTGACCTACTTGGAAGGGGGTTACTAAATAAATATATTATATAGATTTTCTCACATTGTTGTAAAAAACATATAATATGACATACTATACCTTTCCAGAGCGAAACGAATCCAAAGTCTCCTTTTGCAATTTCGGTGCAAGGGCATCAACTGATGATGTATTACTTCCAGTCAAATATGAAACTGTAAAGTGAGATAAACAAGCGACTTTCTTCACAAATCTTTCGATTACTTTAGCTATGATGATTCTATTAACAAAGATTAGGCAAAGTAACTCCATAGCTCCTCTGAAATCATAGAAATTTATTCAGTCAACCTTTTGTAGATATTAAGTTTGAGAAAATTTGGCAAATGAAGTTGTTGTATTTTACCCGAAAGATTGGAAAAGTTCAATCAACTCTTGTATTTTTGAAGAAACATAGCCCAAATGCACAGCCTTTACATAGTCAAACTCAGGACCCATGAAATCTTCACAGCCTGAGTCACAAGGGACAAATATCAGCAAAACCATCGAGAAGAGCGACTCAAGACATGCATAGGCAAACAACGATGGTAAAGATTCACTTGACTCGTTGCAAATTTAAGCAAGAGAGGCAAGGACAAAATCGCATAAAAAAGAAGAAGAAATTTATGATATGTACGAAGCAAAAATAATTGAGATAAAAACAATTCAATGCCATATTTGATAATATATAATGGTGTACCATGTGTAAATGATTCCTCGAATGCACATAACACTTCCTCGAGAAAAGATTTGTACTCCATCAAACTTTCTCGATGAACTTTACAATCTTCTTGGGTATTGGGGAAGTTTTCCAGACATACCTTCGCAGCCTATGAAACAAGTAAAATAATAAAATCCATATTATAATAGGATTGTGAAACAAAAATAGTTCTTTAGATCCCTAATTAGACTAAATTTATAACCGTACCTCATAAGCACACACGAGACCAAGTTCATCAAGGCAATATGAGATCTTTCCATGGTCATTTGACAACCGTTTACGCAGAGTCTTAATTCTATCATCCATGTCCTTGTAATTACTTTGCACCGATTCTAGCCAATTCGAAAATGAAGCATCAGACTGTACAAATTTAAAAAGAAAAAATCATCATCTCTGCAAGGCTACAAATATAAATATGTGTGTGTGTGTGTGTATACAAATCAATGCTGTGTAAAGTCACTATAGTGTAATACCTTCAACCATAAGGCTTCTATCTTTGCTTTCAAATCTAAAAATGGATACCGATTTGGATCGTAAAATTTAAGAGTCTCTTTTGCAGAGGGGACAAATATTTCCATCTCTGCCTTGTCTTCAACAGTATAAATCTAAACCATCAAATTTTAAGATACAAGAAAGTAGTTAAATTTTTAAGTTTGACAACTAATCAATGCAGAGTTAATACCATTAAAAAAAAAGTATAAGTAAGTACCTGGGAATCCAAAATGCTTTCGAGTTCTGATAGTTGACCTTCACAATCCGTTGTTGAAGAAACACCTTAGCAACAAATTCATTATTTCGGTTACATAAACTACGACAAATCCAATAGAATTTTCAATCGCAAAGCTAAACATCTCGATTTAAGCCAAGCTCTCAGTGTGTTAAAATGAAAAAACAAAAGGACAAGTTCAATAGCAGTAACACATCACTACCTTTTCTAACAACAGGCGAAGCTGTCATTCCGAAAATCTTAGGCTTTCTCCTACATTTGTGATAAAATTCCTTCAGCGAAACAGGGAAGCAATCGTCAAAGATAATTCTTAAACATAAATTTATAAAAAGTGAAGCGAATTCAACATAAACGACACTAACCTTCATTATTTTTGTATAAGGATGGTTACCGATAGCTCGATGGCATTCGTCGATAACCATTAAACCTACTGATTCTAAGCTAAAGAAAGCCCTTCTTAATGCATCTAAAAGAACCTGGGGTGTCATAACCAGGACCTACAAGATAGCAAGAAAATTATGTATTAACCTAAAGATTTACATATGATTTTTATAATAAAACTTCCACCTTTGTGTATATCATAGTTAAACCAATGTAATTATCAAGTCATGATTATTCACAAAGGCCTCAGATAATTGGCCAGTGACACTAAATGTTAGCTCTGAGAAAAGGAAAAAGAAATATCAGAATTTCCTATTGAATGCTCCACAAAATAGCTTTGATTATCTCAATAATCAAACAACATACAATATTAAGATATTTTTAACAAAAAAAAAAAAAAAGCAGAAACTTACATCATGCTGGTTTATTTCATTTTGCCAGACTTGTTCAGTCCACTCATCAACCCCTTTGCCTCCATAGTACTCTCCCACTTCAAAACCAGTATGACTTTTAATAACCTCAAATTGCTGAAAAACCCAAAAACAAAAATAATTATGAAAAAAAATCAAAATAAATATAATGAATTGGCCACAATGCATGTGGGTTTTTCAAGTTAATGCAAAAAAATTAATAATAATTAAAAAAAAAAAAACCTGATTAACAAGATGAACAGTGGGAGCCAAGAATATGATGATCTTTTTAACTTGTGTTGACTTTATAGTTTGACCAATGTTGTGGATGAGCATGACTGCTATCAATGTCTTCCCAGCACCAGTCTCCATTACAGCTATGGTGTTTTTGTTTATTGCAACCTCGTACACCTCTAACTGATACCTACGAACAACAAAAAACAAACAACATTATACCAAAACAAAAAAACTTAATCTATCCAAAAACACAAAAAAGTATGTATCTTTAAAGGAAGAAAGAGAAACGAAACCTTCTAGGGTTGAAGGGCTTAGGGCCACCGTCACCATGGGAATTGAGTTGCAGAGCATGATCACAGCCAATAAGACTGTCTTTATCATTATTAGGAATTTTCTGGTTCTGGGTTTGGTCTGGGGACTCCATTAACACTATTACCAGACAAAAAAAAAACAGAGTAGAAGAACATGTAAAGCTAAACCCTTTGTAAAAAAAAAATGGGTTCTTTTTACTTCTTTGTTGTTTCCACTTGATAAAAAGTTTGTGTCTTTTTATTTAGAAAATTTTAAAAATGGAAATAGGTTTGAGAAAATATTATTAAAGATATTATTCTGTTATTAAAAAAAAAAAGAAGAAGAAGTAGGAAAAGGAAATTTTGGTGTTTGGATTGGAAGAGTACTGTAAAATAGTGTGAGAGTGAAACTGAATACTGAAACTGAACTGAGTCAAAGGCTTTTGGTCCAATAAAGGATGTCAGTTTACGGACTTTTCGTTTTACGTCGTCGTTTTGGTTAACTGCAATAAATATTTGAAGGACGCCACATGCTATTTAAATGATTAAGTTATATATTTTTTTTTAATTTAAATGCATGTCTTTCTTGTGTTTTGATAATTTTTTTATTTATTTATTTCAAATTTGTATCATCTAATTAATAAAATTTTGTAGGTTTTATAATTTTTTTTAATCTTGTATTTTGATAAATTATTTTTTGGACCCTATATTTTGTAAAATGATTAAAATAGAATCTTAAATCCGATTTTGGTCAATGTTTTCTCAACTAAAATCACAAATAATTTACCAAATTAACAATTCAAAACAAAAATAAAATCATTCTACTTAAAAATTGTATTGTTATATTCAATTTTTTCTTCATCAAAATTAAGTTTAGGGTTCTATTTGAACTATTTTATAAAACATAGGGTCCAAAAAGTAATTTGTCAAAATACAGAGTCCAAACAGATAATGGGACAAAACACAGGGTCCAAAAAAATATACACCTTCACATTTATTTATGAATAAAAAATATCTAATTTGATTGTTAATATATGTTTAATTTAGTAGGAGGGTTAAAAAAATTAAGATAAGGAGGATGGGAGCTTAATGGAAATTTAGAGAAATTTTTAAACGTAAAATTATAATTGTACCCCTTGTGCGTTATTTATTTTTATATATAATTTATTTTGTTCTTTAAAATAAATTATTTTGTTGTGATAGGAATAAATAATATTATTATTTCTTGGATTTGAAATGAAATTTGTGTCTGAAGTTATTATGTCACTCTGTTTTGAACTTAGTGTTTAGTATGGTAAATTATTTGAAATTTTATAAAAATTTGTATGATGCTCTAAATAATTACAAAATATACGATTATAAAGATAAATGGGATAATTACATTAAGTACGGTGTTTAGGAAAAAAATTCTAAATATACGGTAATATAAAATAATTACACATTTACGGTAATATGAAACTACTGATCATCATCATCAACATATGTATATATTGACTGATTTTTGAATATACGGTAATATAAAATAATTTCTTGACTGGTTTTTAGATATATATATAATATATGTATATATTGTGATGAACTTAATTTTAGTCGATAGATATATACATATACTGGTTAGAAAGTGTATCATCATCATATACATATATAATATATGTATATACGGTTAGAAAGTGTTGTTAATGGTTTTTTCATCTTCTAATCTCTTGACTGATTTTTGAATATATATATAATATATGTATATATTGTGATGAACTTAATTTCAGTGGATAATTCCATTGTTTTTGTTTTAGATTTATTACTTGGGTAATTGAGAATAATTGTGATTCGGGTTTTGATTTCTCTCATAGTAAAGAAGAAGACATTTTCAAATGATTTCTTAACTATAAAATATTTTCGTAAATATTAGTTACAAAAATATATTTCTTAGTTGTAAAACTAGATTTGTAAACTATTGTTATAAAAATAAAAAATTTAGTTACAAATTTATTTGGAAGTTTTATCTAAAAAAACAAAAAAAAAAAATCTACAATTCTATAATGGATTTTGTAAATATTATTTACAAACACGTAACAGATATTTACAAGTTTGTAACAGATATTTACTAGTTTGTAAACGTTGTTCACAAAAAATTGTATTTTACAGCTTTTATTTATGATTTTGCCACTCCGTATTTACAGTTTTGCCATTCCGTGTTTTTATCCAAAAATTCTTTATTTTTGTAATGCACCGTATTTTTCAAATTTTTTTTAACTTTTAGTATATTTTTGTAGATTTCCCAAAATAAATCACGCTAAAAACTATTCATGGGTCTAAATTACACAAGAACTCCACCAGCGAGCTCTTCTTGAAGCCCTATAGTAGAATCTACCTATTTATGTATATATCTTTTCACACATAAACCTTTATTTTCTAATTCTATATAAAAAAAATGGGAACTTCTTCCATCCCTCACTTTTATTTGAAGGACTTAGTCCTTCATTAATTTTCAGCTCTTAGATTCATTTTATTATGTGTTTAAATGGTTAGATTTATATATTTGGATGAGAATGTCTTAAAATACTCATATACCCTTTGGTAGCTCCTAACAACCGGTAACGTTTTTGTTTTTAATACTTTTTGTTACACTTCTTTTGCTTTATAATTTCTAAATCAATTTCTAAGTTTTATTTCTTGTCCAAATAAACACACTTAAAATTAGGAAAATGGATTAGAAATTAAACACAAAATTTACCAATAATTAAAATACAACAAATTTAAACAAAATATGTGTAAAAACACACAAATTCTATACAAATAAAATAATACTAATTAATTCAAATTTACTTCAAAACATAATAAATTAATTAAAAACTCAAGAAATAATTTATTTTTTGACATTAAAATATGATAAAATAATTCTATTTTGTAGAGTTAGTAGTGTAATATAAAAATTATATATATAATTTTCTAAATACTACTCTTTTAAGCCTTTGACATATATAACTTTCAATGACAATAAGATGATAATAAGACCTAAACAATTAATTTTATCCTTTTTTTACTAATTAAATTTAAAATTTATTAAATTATATGCATGTATTATAATAATTACTACAAATATATATTAATCAAACATGATTTGTGTTTCGCTAAATTAAAATTATATCTTAAACATTATAAATCAACAGTATACGAAGACTTTGATTAAAAAAATTATAAAAAAAAAAATTTGACTTATTTATTTGTACAAACAATTGTGTCAAAAATATTAGCAAAAATATTTAATGTTAAATATTTAGTTATCTAGTTAATCTGATGGTAAAATATATTGACAAAAATGATTAATACTAAACATTCTACTACCTATTTATTTATTTTTAATCTAATTGCCAAATACATAATATATTGACAAAATTAAGTAATGCTAAATATTATGCTATTTATAAAAATTTTTGTTAAATAAACATCTATTTAATTTTATTGTCACATATACATTGGAAAAAATTAATTAATGCTAAACTTGTAAAAGGTTTTTTTAATCTAATTAATCTTAGTGTCAAATATATTGACAAAAATAATCAAATACTAAACATTCTACCATCTATTTTATATATATCAAACATCTAATTAATCTTATTGTCAAATATATTGACAAAATTAATTAATGCTAAAAATTCTACCATTTATAAAAAAAATCTTAAAGAAACATCTAATTAATTTTATTGTCCAATATATTTGCAAAATTAATTAATGCTAAACATTCTACAATCTATAAAAAAAATTAATTGTTTGTTTGTTTTTTTAAATCTAATTAATCTTAGAGTCAAATATATTACCAAAAATAATTAATGCTAAACATTCTATACGATTTAATTTTTTTTAACACTACTTAAAAAAATTAGAATACATAATTCATATGACTCATTCTACCACATAATATATTCTCAAACCATGTATATAGTATATATTCTCATACCTAATTAATGGCAATTCAATCATCTTAACATTAAAAAAATAAAGCAAAAATCAAATTTGTCCAAAAGAAACTTAATTCATTTCTTATACATAAACACAATAAAAATATGTATCAGTTTTTGTTACGTGCTACCCTAATAGTGTTCCGTAACAAATCATTAATAATTACTTAGTAGCAACCAAAATCTTACGTGCCCAATATCGTAAATAAGTGTCAACTTCAATATAAATTTAGTATAAAGCCCTAAATTGTACATATTATTGGACATACAATTACAATTATGTCCTCACTTTTTAAAGTCACACCACAAAAAAAAATTCATCCAGTTTAGACAACCGGTTATAGTAAGTAAACATCAAAAAAATAAAAATTTCAACAACACCCAACAAGTGACACTTGGCCAAAAAAATGGCTCCCACACGAAGGATTAAGTCCTGTGAGGGACTAAATAATTTCTCAAAAAAAATAGAAGAAAAGTTTAAAAATAAATTTTAATAATTGTTTTCTTCTTTCTTACACATAATGAGTTCTCAAAATATATTTTTCTTCACATACTAAAAAATATGTACGAGCCAAGTATATGAAGGGGTAATTATGTAACATTAACTTCACTTTTTTATTCACCAATCTTCTCAAATTCCAAAGAAAAATAATAATAGTAAAGCAACCCCAAATGTAAATGCAAACCCCCAAACTATTGAATACTATTTTTTTTTTAGAATTAATGACTTGAATACTAAATTTTGAAAAGTCATTTACACAATTTTCTAACATGTCATCAAGTACGCAAACACAAAAAATTACCTTTTTCTTTTCATTTTTTACTTTAGGCTGTTTATGTAAGTTCCAATACTAATATTAATTGAATTTTTTTCGAAAAAAATAAGGGCATGGTTGGTTAGCAATTAAAAAATAATTTTCTAAAAGTGTGAAAAATTGAATTTAGTGACTGGAAACATATTTATGAAAATGTGATTGATTCACTGTCTATAAATTATATTTTTTTAATTTTAAAAATTGAATATAAGATTAGTTCAACTGAATTTGAAAATTATTTTAATTTAATATTTTATAAATATAGGTGTTGTTTGGTAACCATTAAAAAAATAGTTTTTTATTTAATTAATTAAAAATTTGACAATTAAACATAAAATAGTGTTTGGTAACTCTATTTTTATTTATTATTTTTTTAAATTTTAAACAAAATTTATTAAATTTTGAAAATAGAAAATTTTCACTTTCAAAATTTTTTTAAATTGTTTTAAACTTTTAGTTTTTTTGTTCTTCTCTTCTTAAAATCACCACCTCATTTTATATTGCTAAACAAAACATAAAAATAAAAGTTATCAAATGCATTTATTATTTTTTATTTTTAAAAACAAAAAACAAAAGTAGTTATCAAACATATTTTTATTTTTTAAAAATAAAAAACAAAAATAAAAATAATATTTCCATTTTTGTGTTTAAAAAATTCAAAAACAAAAATTTTACCAAACACATATGTTATCCCCAAAAATTGGATATCGATGACGTGGCAATAGAGGTGACAAGTGGCAGTACATGGTCCGTAAAAGACACATTAAATAGTCAATAAATACATTGACTCCTCAGAGTTGTGATAAAGTGACCCGGTAGACTGATGAAGAGTTTTGACTGCTTGAGAGGTGTCACGTCCAAGCCAAGTGCATCTGAGGAGAGCCCAAGGGCGTGGTCAGACTTTGGTCCGAGGAGAGCCCAAGGGGCGTGGTCGGACTTTGGTCCGAGGAGAGGTTAAGGACGTGGTCGGACACATGTCCGAGGAGAACAAAGGTCTGGTCCTTATGCGTATGTCCAACAAGTGCATGGTTGTCCAAATAAAGAAATGGCATGCTAGAGGAGAGTGCCATGTTAGAAGAGAGGAGAACCATGAGGTGTGGTCGGACCTTAGTCCGAGGAGAGCCATGAGGTGTGGTCGGACCTTAGTCCGAGGAGAGCCTAGAGGTATGGTCGAACCTTGGTCCGAGGAGAACCATGAGGTGTGGTCGGATCTTAGTCCGAGGAGAGCCTAGAGGTGTGGTCGGACCTTGGTCCGAGGAGACCCCAAGAATGTGGTCCGAGGAGAGCCCAAAAAGTGACTGGTCGGACTTTGGTCCGAGGAGAGTCCAAAGGGTTTAATCCTTATGCATGTGTCCAGCAAGTGCATAGTTGTCCAACGAGAGACATGGCATGCTAGAGGAGATTGCCATGTTAGAGGAGAGACATGTACATGTCCTACCAGCAAGTGTATGTCCTACCAGCACTTGCATATGTCCAGCATGCATGTGTCCGACCAGCACTTGCATGAGTGGTCAGTAGGAGATATGGGTCGACTAGATAGAGGAGGACTAAGTCAAGATTCTCATAAACGGCTTCAGCAAGAATCGGTCTGGGCACGCGCGGGAATCCCTCATTCTTTGCTCAAATTGAGGATTTTGTTGTATTTTGAATATTTTGTGTAATTTAAATATAATATGAATAATAAAATATCCCGATCCTAAGGGGATATCAGTTTCTGGTCCCAAGCCTATAAATAGAGGGTTAATGGGATCAGAAAAATGACTTTTGGCAATTTGACAATTGGTCTGAGTTTCTAGAGAGAGAAAGTGCGTCTTCTTGAGAGAACCCTTTTTGTATTCCTGAAAATTTACACTGAAGAAACTCAGTTGACACTGGTTCATCTGATCTTGAGTGTAACAAAGTAATAAAATCTCTAAGTGGATTAGGCTATTACCGACTGATCGGGGCTGAACCACTATAAAATCTTGTGTGTTATTTACGTTTCTTGATTAAATTGTCTGTGTCGTTTGAATTCTCTTGAAGGTTTATCGTTTTTGACGTTGTTTAACGCCCAAACGTGACTTCCACTTAGCGGTAGTCGTAGTATAGATAGGCGGTCGATTCCACAAGGAGGTAAATAAACAAGTTAATCAATAAATAAATGTTAGAGATAAATAATATAAGGCAAATAGAATAAGTGATATTTTTGTTGTTCTTGAAATTTAAAGATTAGAAGTGAAGATAGAATAAAGTGTGATGTAACAATAGGTAACAAGTAGGAAGGATCAAGAATCACCAATATGCATACTTATTTATTTGGATCTTTGATTCACAAAAATTACACAAATGGATAGTTCACATCCCAACTATTCATTTGGAAGATTTAACATTGAAGCACAAATATATTTCACAAAAATGTATTAAAGTGATTATTATTCTTTCCCATGGAAAGATGAGATAAATCTTATGAGAAATCTAAAAATGACATTATACCATTGGCAATAATGTAATAAAAGATTGGACATAAAACCTAACACAAATATTACTTTTACTATTTATAAAATATATAGAAAGAGCATGACTAATTCTATATAGATTTTAGCAAAAGTAAATATATATGAATGAGATAGAGAAAATGATAAAGATATTACCTATATTATTTTCACTAATTTAATAATACATAGAAAGTGCTTGACAAAATCTATATACTATTAGTAAACATAAATAAAGATAATAAGATGAAGAGATAGAGGTGAAAGAAAATAAATCACTCAAATCTATAAGCTTTAAGTACATGGTGAATAAAAAATACAAAACAAAGTCATAGTGCATATAGGATCATCCTAGGTTAGCCTATTATGCTAGACATTCTCATGAAATTCTAGAGAGAAAATATGATAAATGAGACTAAAATTTGGTAGAGTTTTGCTACCTAAAAATTACATATAAAATGTAAAGAAAGTGTCCCTATTTATAAATGGAGAAAATGACTAAAAAGAAATTAAACAACAATTTGGGGTTTACAAAATAAATCTGAAATATTAATAATAAAATATGATTTTGAAAAATCAAATCTTATTATAAATATTAACCTAGTTATTTTGGTGTATGGTCAAAATGTCATTTTTCAAAAGCACAAAAAAAAATGAGCTTTAAAGTTCAAAATGGTAATTTTGCAAGGCCAATACCCACAAAATATGGGTTGAAAGTGGCTGGTGGCAGATGGGGGTTTTGACCCATTCCCAGCCAATGGGAAACTGCCACGTTGGCGGCTGGGATTGCTGGGCCAACGTTTGGGCCTGCTTGTTGGGAGAGGTGAACTCGGCTGGGCTTTCATTGGGCCTTCAGAGCTGATGAGGAAATTGAAGATTGCTTGGGCCAATGTTTGAAGGAGGCAAGGGCCTGCTGTTGGGCCTTGAGGATTTAGGCCTGCTGAGGAGTTGATACATGAAGATGCTGAAGGAGGTTGGAGGGTCACGTTGGAGTTGTATGGAGAAGGGAAGATTGGCTGCTTGTTGCTGGGACACGTGGCGCAAGGGAGAGGTGACACCTGGCGCTGGGAGAGAGGGAAAAGGAGGCTGGGCCTAAGCTATTATTTGGGCTTCCCTCTTTCAAAAATGCCACAATTCATTTTCTTTCTTCAATTTATTTATTCTTTTTTCTTTTTTCCTTTGTTTCCAAGTGCCAAAAATACCAATTAAATCCTACAAAATAAAACAAACTAAATTAAAATTAAATATTTTCATTTATAAATTTAATCATATTAATTCGATGAAAATATTAATTAAAACTTAATTTATTTTGACTATTAAAATCAATAAATGTGTATTTTTCACCACTAATCAGACGTTCTCACGTCGTTGGCTAAAAACACAGTCAACAACATAGTGTTGTCCGTGTTTTCTCTATTCGATATATGACATAAATTAAAAAGTTGTTTTATGCTCTACAGGAGCTTAAGACCAATTTCTTGTCATCATTACCACCACAGGAGGAGTACATCATCCAAGATCCTTACTTCACGAGGACCTAGTCGGGAAGTAACTCTCCAAAAGACCCTCAAACAATGTCCAAATTGCACAAGTGCTCGATAATTTCCTCCGGAGGAGACAAATAGTCTCCAGGTGTCAGCCAAAGAGGTGTTCTGGACCACAAACAGTTGTCTGACACTCAGTGGGCACAAAGATTGTGTTGTTGATTTCGTACAGGCGACAAAAAGGATGTATTACGATACTATCTGACATGGGGAAACGTGCAACTACCACCCTGATATTGTCAATGAAAATTTTATAATAAAAAAGTAATGGGTTGATCATCCTCGTGTTGGGCCCACCCGAGATATGCTTGGGCCCACTAGCCTCTTAAATACAAAATGTTCTCATTTATGTAATAACTAACCTCATTAATAGAGTAATAATTGTAATCAGCTCCAATTAATTATCTTAATCTCCCTAATCATCTATAATTAGGGCTAGGACACAACTTGTAAAAGGATCTCAAACATTCAGAGTAAGCATATACGCTGCCTGAATATCAAGAGAACTTGAGTTTTGCAAATTCTTCATCTGTAATATCCATTTTTCTGGAATGGTTGTTTCATAATTTTGCCAGTGAGGGTATATTGTCATTTTACATATTTATTGGTTTAGATATGTATGGATTCAAATGAAAACAAAGATTCTCGATTTCTTATGTTTGAGTATTTTGAATGATATTTAAATCACGACATGTGCATAATGCCTAATAATTAATTAATTACGTGGGTTAATTTATTTATTTATTTATGTTGTGAATATGGTATGAGTTTATTTTATTTTATAATATGGTTTATTGTATTATTATTGTTATTTAAATTGATTAAATAATTGAAATTGCATGTAATTGTGAAATGACCATAATGTCCCTATGTTACACTCAAATTTCAACACAATCATAAATGAGCATCGAAATGTAGGCTGTAAAGCGTAGGCTCGAAAGTGACAAGAAGTGGCTGGACACTTGTATAAATTTGCATGATTTCTGACTTGATCTTGTTGGTGATCGAGCACATGATTAGAAGGCTCGAGTTTAAGCGTCAAACTCGAAAGAAAAAATCTCCTCCGACGCATATGGATGTTATTCGAGCCTTAGTTGCAAGCTCGAAGATATTGGTCTCCAAAGATTAAGCTCAATGAAACCACTAGCTGGGGAGGAGGTTGATCGGAATAACGAGCTCGAAGTATTGGTCGATCTCGAAAGCGCGTTAACCTTGAATTTGAGGTCAACAACGTGTTTTGCACACAACATCTATTAAGGGATTCCTATTCCTTAGGGATTTGTTGTTATATGATAATTAAATCTCAATTATCATGTGATATTATGTATTTAATGTATTTAAGTACATTTATTTTATATTAGAATAATCAGTAGTGTAGCTCCCACATTATTTTGATATAATGTAGCCAATAATCACATGATTGCATTGCATTACATATCATACAATATGTATAATTTGAGCATATGCATATTCTTATAAGTGTTTTCATATATAAGTATAAAAGTTGTGTATGTGATGTCTATATGTATGCTCAATATTATTAACCTTGTGGCATTTGAGTTGTCTTTTATGGGTGTTTGATGTGCTCAGGATATAAGAAAGTATGAAAAATATGGACAAGGCATGGAATTAAGTGATGAAAGTGAGATATAGAAGGCAAAATATGTTAAGTAGTGAAAAATAGTACAATGTCGATTACTAGTATTTCGGTGTAAAATTGAGTATTTATGGATTTACCAAATGTAATCGAGGTATGATTAAGGTCTCATTGATGATGTAAAAATGGTTTTAGAACCATTAGATCAATTCTTGATGGGAGGTATACATAATCAGTGGTATTGATGCAAAGTCAAAACGAGCTTAGCATAAGTGCGCTACGCTCAATCGGGTAAGCATAACTATTGGGTATGAAGTCATATGGACCTAAGGTTTGGTGTGAGTGTTTTACACATAAGGATAATAGGCCTACCATATGATTAAGTCGAAATTATTGAAGTAATAAGGTTTTCATAAGTCAAAATGTGAAATGAAGAGATGAAAGGTGTCAAATTTTGATACAATAAGGCTAAATCATTGAAAATAAAGAATTTTCATCAACCTTATCACTTTGCACGACCATTACTCTGAAAAAAAGAGAGAAAAGAAAACCAAAAACCATTTCTTGGCTGGTTTGAAGAAATTCTAAGGAGATCCAAGTGAAATCAAAGCCAAAGAAGTGGATTAAGCTTAGTTCTAGCCTTTTTATGGTAAGTTATTGTACTTGGAAGTTAAACTATGTTTTTGAATTTTGCTGAGAGCTTATCTATGGTTTTTTTTATCTCTTGTTAAGATATTTCTTGGTGGTTTCCAAGTGGTTTGAGGTTTAGAAAAGCTAGAAGAGATTGTTTTCGCCGAAAAGTTGCTCGGTAAGTGAAATTTTGTGTTTTATGAGGTTTTTGGGGTTCTTGGAGTACAAACTGATTTTTGGTTATTTGATTGAGTTTATAAGAGAGTATATATGTTTATAAATGTTTGAATAGATGTGGAGACTCATTTAATTTGGGTGATGATCTAGGAAATTAGAATTTTATCAAAATCGGTATATGATAACTTTATGATGAATTATGTTGGTATTTGGGATATATGGTTATGGCAGGTTATTTGAAGTTGATTATTGGATGATTTTGATATTTGAGGATAGCTAAAATTAAGGGAAAACTCTGTCAAAATTTATCTAAGTGTTTAAGATAAATCTAACGCTCGATCTAGGTGGTTTAAGGCATTTTAGGCAAGAATTGGATATGAAATTTGATATGATGTTTTATGGGTATTTTTAAATGAGAGTTCAATGTATTACTACCATCATTATGATGAGAAATCCATGGAATTGTCAGGATAAACACATCAACACCTAAGACACCACTTGTTACACGGTGAATTATATTTTGGACAGAAGGTAAGTAAAGAACTCAACTGCAACACAAGAATTACATGTTATGTGAAAGTATGCATTATATGAATATTTTGTGAGTAAGTGGTATTAACATACATTGACACTTCATCATAAATTTGTATGCATGGCATAATAGTGATATGGTAAATTATTATATGATATAAGACCATGCATGATATTATGATGATTAATCATATGATGCCTTTGCAAGTTTTGTGCAACATAAAAGAAATTTGTAATAAGAAGTTTAAGTTCAGTGCCACTGTTTTGAAAAGGCAAATAAAAGTGTTAATAAGTGTAAACGGAGGCCTATAGTAGGCTTATAGTGGCTGCCCAATAATTTGGGCTAGGTTTTAGTGAACCAATTATATTGTTTGCCATGTTTCCGTTTTTATTTCTCCTCCATATGAGTTATTGTTATATGTATTGACACCACAGTGTGTGGCCGCCTTAACTCTTGAGCCCGACGGGGCAACGATGGAATAAGGTTTTTAATGTGCCCTACTGTGGTGATGGCTAGCCGGAGGAGAACCCACGGGATTTTGTATTATATATGTAACAAGCCCTGCAAGCATTGACCAATTCAAATAGTGTGCACAATATTGAGGGGCCCAAAATTTAAAAAGAAGTTGTGTATGTCCATTGATAGTGGGTAATCATTAGCATTGCATGCATTACTTTGCTTACTGAGCTTTAGGCTCACAGTTGTCTTGTGTTGCAGGTAGAGAAAGAAATGTGTGAATGACATGAGGAGAACTGAAGCATGGTCCTGACCCTGATTTGTACATATGAACATATCGACCTTTTTGTGGGTTATTTCAGTTATCAGTGAGATGTTTGTAATAAAGTGTGAAGTTATGTTTTGAAAATAAATTGAGTTATTTAATACTTATGTATAATATGTTTGAGACACACTTTATGTTTAATGTAAATAATGTGAAATAAGTTTTCAAGTTTAAAAAAAAAAATGTCCAGACTTCCGCAGTAATAAATTATGATATAGTTTTAAAACGTAACACCTCAAATATGGTTTTAACTAAAATAAGTGAGGGTGTTACAAGTAGTAACTTCCCTGAATCAGGGGAAGATCTTCTTCCAACCAGACTTATAAATAGTCTGGTATTTTTCACTTGTGGACACGCACATTTTGGGACTGAGAACACTCTGTTAAATTGCTTTGAAAAAACTTTGAGAGAATATGACAAATCAATAATATTGACTTGTGGACTAGGCAGATTTTAACTATTGAACCACGTAAAAATCCAATTGTTCTTCCTATTTTTCTTAAATCATTATTCAGTGCTCTCCATATTTAAGTTGACGAAAAACGGCGTCAACACTCTATGTTTGTATTTTGATTGAAGAGCTTTTAGAGGGCATTAAAATGTGATTTAAAATTTAAATAAACTAAGTAAATTTGAAATTTGGTTAAGTTATAATAACGCACTATTTTTTTTAAAATTAAAGAATTCCTTCATAGTAGGCTTTATTGAGTTTATGGGTTGTTTTGATTATTAAGAATAAATAGATTCATATTTGCATTAGTGTCAATCTCCATGAATTTGATATTGAAATTATACCATCTTTGTGGAATATGACCTTGCTTATCACTACTACATTTTTTATTCATAAAGAGAAAGCAAGAATTTATATTTGTTAGAGTCGACACCTACCACTTTTTATTCAACAAAAAAAATTAAGTACAAAATTTTATTAACTAAATGAGGTAAAAATTATCGAAAAAATTGATACCACAATTTCTTTAATTTAAAACCATATTTAAAAAAAAAAAAAAAAAACGTTACCCAATGACCAAAAAAAAATCCTTTAAAAATGGATGTAATGTTAAAAATAACCCGAAAGTAATCCAAATCTCTAAACACCACATATAAATAAAATATGGCTTTATTTCAATAAAACATCAAAATATGAAATATTTTTTCACACAATTAGTTCGAGTGAGAAAAAAACTATATTTTATGCAAAAAAATAATTAAAAGTCCATATTTGTGAAAACAAATTAAATAAATCGAAGTGGTTTAATAAAAACAATAAAGTGACCCCATAAATAATGAAAGGAAACAATCAATCCATATCGAAGTGGGTAATTTGTCTCAAAGACCCATTTCCAAGCATAACTAGAAAATTACATTCCACAACATGGTCAAGCATCCGATCGAACGAAGGTACATATTCATAAAAAATTTCTACAAAAATTAGTGAAAAAATACAATTTTGAGCTGATTTACACCATTTGGCTTGGTTTATTTTAAGTTATTTTTAGGTTCTTTGATTAAGAAAACACTTTTGTGGGTGTTTAGGTACTTTTTAAATTAGAATAATTTTATTATTCCTAATTTTCTCATAAAAAAATCTTCTTCAATTAATACTAAAAAAAACATTTTATTAAAAAAATATTTTTACATAATAATTATCCAACCAAAAAAAATAAGTCAAAATTTTTCAATCCCTTATATTTTTAACTATATAAGTAAAAACATAAACTTTGTCAAACGTGGCCTATTGTATTAATTAAACAACATAGTACTGAGTTGTTAATTTTATAAAACCATTACTTTGTATCTTAACATTAATTAGTACATTTCATGTTTTTATTATCTAGACATTTCGTGTTTTTTTACCAGGAGTATAAATGGGGTGGGTCGGCCCCGCCAAGCAAGAGACCTGCCCCGACCCAATAAGAGTTCACCCCGTCCTGATCCAATAAGTATTTTGAAGCAAGTTGGATCAGACCTGCCCCAGATGACTCGGGGCAGGTCAGACTTGTTTAATTTTTTTTAAATGAATTTTTTTCAAAAGATTTTTTTTAAAATTTTTTTAGCATATGGCTTTATAAATTGTTTTGAAGTAATTGAGATTTATATCAATTTTATTTAAAAATTTTATTCTATTATTAACTATAAGGTTTATAACATTAAAAAAAATATTAGACATAAATCAAATTTACATGTAAATTTATACTAGGCATATACTTTACATGTATCTTATTGATTGAAAAAAAATTAAAATCAAATTTACACTTCATTTTAAAATTTGTAACTTATTGGTTGTAAGAAAGAAAAAAAAAGAGTAAACGCACGGATCAGGTACCGACCCGCTTAAATCAATAATGGGGCAGGGCAGGTCGGCACCCCGCCTTGAATACTGCCCCAAACAAACCAGGGCAAAACAACCTCGTCAGGTCGGGGCTCCAACCCACCACCTTGTTTTGTCATCCCTATTTTTCACGAAGTTCCTTCACAATTATCCAACTAAAACTCGGATCCTTTTTCACATTTTTTCTCTTCATCTGTTTTCGTGCATCGATCGCGCCATCCCAATGACTTGCAGCGGCATACATGTTCGATAAAAGAACATACGAAGCTGAATCATGTGGCTCCAAGGCCAAGAGCTGCGCCGCCACTCGTTTTCCAGTTTCAATGTCCCCATGAACTCTACAAGCGCCCAATAGAGCCCTATACACTGATGCCGAAGCTTTAAAAGGCATTGATGGGATTATATTTTCTGCCTCTCTTACACGTCCAGATCGAGCAAGGGCATCAACTAGATAAGCATAATGCTCAACATCAGGCTCAATACCATAATCTTTATGCATAGAAGAGAAATATCCACAAGCTTCTGAAATTAAACCAGAAAGGCTACAAGCTGAAAGCACCCCAACAAATGTAACTCTATCAGGCTCAATTTGATTACTAACCATACATTTGAAAAGGTTTAGAGCTTCTTTGGCATCTCCATGTTGAGCTAAGCCAACCAACAAAGCATTACACAAGGCAACGTCTTTAACATCCATTTTTTTGAATAAGCAATAGGCATCTTCTATATTCCCGCACTTGGCATACATGTCCACTAGAGATGTCCCAACAAAAGGGTCAGAGGCATAATCCAACTTTATCACATTTGCATGAATATGTCTTCCTTGTTCCAATGCTGTTATGCTTGAGCAAGCTTTGACTAAGGTAGCAAAGGCATATTCATCAGGTTGGACGCCGGAGAGCCTCATCCGATGATATATCGAAAGAGCACGATCCACTTCACCATTTTCAATGCATCCCGATATCATTGTTGTCCATGCAACATCATCAGGGGTGGCGATGTCGGAGAACATTGTGTTAGCACTTACCATGTCTCCACATTTTATATACATGTATAGAATTCCACTACTGACACACAAATCTACATCAAACCCTACTTTTGTAACATGACAATGAATTTGCTTGCCCTGTTCTAGTGCTACCAAGGAACTGGAAGCTTTGGTGGCAGTTGCTAAAGTAATCTCATCAGCCCTCTCTCCAAGTCTATGCATGAGACTCAAAAGTTCCAACGCTTTGTGACTCTTATTGCCAATGATGTACCCAAACATCATGGCATTCCATGAAACCAAGTCAAATTCAACTAGTTTCTGTAGAACGACCTCTGCCTCTTCCATCTTTCCAGTTCTAGAATACACATCAATAAGGGCTGTTGAAACAAATCTATCAGCAGTGTTACCGAATTTAACTGCATGAACATGTACCTGTCTAGCAAGGGATAACCCATCTTTAAGTGAAGAGCAAGCCCTGAAAACACTTGCAAAAGTAAATTGATCAGGTGCTACACCAGCATCCAGTAAATCTCTAAATAGGTTCACTGATTCCTCTTCTAAACCACTCTGAGTACAACTGGAAATCATTGAGTTCCAGGAAATTAAATCTAACTCTTTCATATGTTTGAACACTTCACGGGCCAAATAAACAGAACCTAACTTTGAATACATATTGATTAGACTATTTGCAATAGAAACTTTAGTATCAAAACCTGATTTCACAGCAATACCATGAATTTGTTTCCCAAACTCTAGATCATTTGTACCCAAAACTGCGGTTAAGATAACTACTAAAGTAACAACATCGTACTTCACCTTTGATCTAATCATATTTATAAAGCAATTAATAGCAAGCCATTTTTCACCCACTTCAAGATATTTAGAAAGTGTCTTGTTCCACAAATACACATCTGAATCATCCCTATACAAAGATAATTTAGTTGAGTATGCTTGAACCTGCTCCATGTACCTACTGCATTTATCAAATCCAAGTTTTTTAATACTGGAAATAACACAACGCATAGTAACATCATCAGGATGTAACCCACTCTGATGAAACTCAGTGAAGAGATAAAGTACTTGTTTCTCTAGACCCATTTTCAAATATACCTTGAGCATTACATTCCACAACACAACATCTTTGTCCGGCATCAGATCAAACAAAGCACGAGCCGCCCCAATTCTCCCAAACTTTGAATAAATATTGACAAGAGCACCGGAAACAAACACATCCCATTCAAGTCCAATTTTAACAGCATAACCATGAACAGCCTCAGAAGCCCAAACATATTCTGAGAGCAAACAAAGCTTAAGTACCGGTGCCAAAGTAAGTCGACTAGTTGATACAAAAGACTCACGAAGATTACGAAAAACATTAAAACCCTCTTGAATATTCTCAAATTTGGATTCAGCAGACCGGGATATGGCAGTTAGAATGGAGTTCCAAGTAACAAGGTCTCTTTGGGGACTTCTATAGAACAAATGGCGAGCATACGAGAGAGACCCGCATTTAGAGTACATAGTAATAAGATTGTTGGTCAGGAAACGATCTGGATCTTTCCCAGTTCTTATGATAAGAGCGTGAACACACTTGCCGAGTGATAAGTTGGCAGTAGCAGTGGCGGAGCGGAGAACAGAGAACCATGGTGAAGAAGAAGAAGAGAAATGGAGAGAAGAGAATAGAGTGCAACAAGAGGGGAGAGAGTGAGAAGATGGATTTTTAATGGGGGAAATAATGGCTGCTATTGGAATTGCATTTCTAGGGGGCATTCTTCGGTTTTTCCCTCCAAAAAATTAACTGCTACCTCCACAGGAGCCTTAATACAACGGTAACATTAGTACATATCATTTCTTTTCTAAATACATACACACATTTTTATATATATATATATATAAACTCTAGTTGAACGATACAGCTATATTACTAACTTCACACAACCTAGCTTAATTCAGAAAGAACAAAACAATTTAAGTAGACCAGGTTCAAATCAAAACTTACCCAGTTGTTAATGGTTACACCAGTGCCAGATCAATTTAGTCCCTCCATAATTAAAGTCTGAGAGCACTACAGAGCAAAACACAAAAACATAGAGAGAGAGAGAGAGAGAGAGCTCTTGGTTGAACAAAATTTTGAACTTGAAAATATATGACTTTTATGGATAGTATAATTATAGTAAACAAAATCTTTTTATTTTTCTTTGAAGCAAAACAACTCGTGTTGATAATAAAAATATGTCAATACAAATGAGTGGTTGAAACAACCATAGATATCACATCGAACTTGTGATATACTACGAAAAACAAACAAAACAGACGGGTTGTCCAGTCAATGTCTCTCACGTTTAATCACGTGACCTACCAATTATTGAACAGTCAAAGAAATAAACAGAAAGAGAAAAACAAACCAACAATAAATAAATGAGTATTATATTTACACCCCAATTTTTATTAAAAATTAATATATAATATATATTTTTCTCAACTTATAATCACATTTTTCTAACTTTTTTTTCTTTGTCGTATTCTAAAAAATATAAATATTTTTTTTTAAAAATTATATATTCTTGGGTGTAAATATAATGCACCTAAATAAACACATTGCTTGCTTGACCAAGAATTCACTTTCCAAGGCATCTTTGAAAGAATTTAAATAATTTTGTCATGACAAAAGATAGGACAGATTAGTTTCAAATAGGGCATTATCTCAAGGATTTAGGTTGGGCTATAAAAGACAAAAAAAATTGACTACGAATATGTAACATAGTTTTATGGACAGAGGGAAACCAAAACAGCATTAGAATTAAAAATTCTAGCTCTTTTTGCTAAACCATCAACTTTAGCATTCTCAGTAATTTTGATAGAAATAAAACAACAAACAGTAAACTTAACACAAAGATCAAAAGAAAACAAAGACAAACCTCACACCCTCCAATCCGGGGGGACAAACCTTCCTGGTGAAAGCTTGGATATCAATGCGAGAATCTGATACAATGCATATCTAAAACAAGCCTTGCTCCAACGCCCATTGGATTCCCATGAAGATTGCTTGAATTTTTCCTTCAAGAGCTGATCCTGCCACAAGTCTGTCAAGTTTTGCAAAGCCTTCCATTCTCACCCTTTTTGATAGCTACTGTAGTTAGCCCTGCTATCCCATCTTTAAATGAGGCATCAGTTGTAAATGGTCCACACAACCTCAGTAGGAATTTCTGTCTGGAGATGAGTAGTTTGAATAACAGAGCATCACTGATTACATTGGTCAAGTCTGCGAATAAGCCTCTGCTGTAAGGCATTAATATTCCACTGCAGTTCCAATCTAAAGGTTTCTTTGCATTGTTTCCAAATCACACCCGGGCCTTGGACCTGTAGTAGTAGCCAATTAATAAAATCAAAAAGGTTGCTGGTACTGCCAACTCTCAGATTAACAATAATGCAGGATATGGCCATGTTTGACAGTGAAAAGAGAGAGCTCTAGTAAACTTTATTCGTTTTTTCTAAAGGATAGTAATTGAGGAAGACAAGCTAGCCGGTTCTTCAACTGGTAAAAAAATCATACAATCAATCATACCTCTAACTGGATTAACATTTCAATAGTCAGGTTTAGGTCTCATGGATTGGCAAAAGACACCTCTGCAAGGCATTCAGCCGCAAAGCCAAACTCTACAGGATTAATATCATTATCTTCCACATGTTCAACCAAACATACCATTCATAAACCCATGTCAAGAAATGCCATCATAAAGAATCCCGTCCTGACCATTACTAACAAGCTGATTGCCATTCAGAATCTGCTCAACCCAAGGCTGAGCCTGAGTTGACATATTTATATATATATATATATGGAGAGAGAGAGAGAGAGAGAGAGAGAGAAGATATATGTTTCGTATATGCTCAGTATAGATATTTGGTATTAGATGTGGGGAAAAATTATTATTAGAAAAATCCCAAAACAACAATCAAATGACGTCTACCAGTAATCGCCACATGAGCAGATTCCATTCCTAAAACGATGGAACCGATTTGCATCTCTCAACACAATTTCTCGTTGAGAAACCTTTGATATATATTTGATTGCATTATGGCAATCACCACAGACTCTAAGATTTTTAATCACTCTTATGGTGGTTGATGGAGGAGAGCTTAGAAGTCCATAAGCAATTGCTAGCTTCTCACTATGATAATACAGAGATCGCTCTTTTTCCTCTTCTTCCACATCAAGCAGCACAAAATCCGTATCAGGGACATACCCTTCTTCTCGAATCCTTTTGATCAAGTCCTCAACTTTGTCATAAATCAAATCACTTTCAGGATGAGATTTATCATCCACCACAAACAAATGCATCTTGTTCTTCACATCTATCCAGCTGAATCCCGGATCCTTTTTCACATTCTTTCTTTTCATCTGTTTCCGAGCATCGCTTGCCTCGTCCCAACGATTTGCAGCTGCATACATGTTAGATAGAAGAACATATGCAGCTGAATCAGATGGCTCCAAGGCCAAGAGCTCTGCAGCCACTCGTTTTCCAGTTTCAGTGTCTCCTTGAACTCTACAAGCACCGAGCAGGGCTCTATACATTGATGCTGAAGCTTTAAATGGCATTGATGAGATCAGATTCTCTGCCTCTCTTACACGTCCAGATCGACCAAGGGCGTCAACAAGACAAGCATAATGCTCAATCTCTGGCTCAATACCATAATCTTTATGCATTGAAGAGAAATATCCATAAGCTTCTGAAATTAAACCAGAATGGCTACAAGCTGAAAGCACCCCAACAAATGTAACTCTATCAGGCTCAATATAATTACCAACCATACATCTGAAAAGGTTGAGAGCTTCTTTGGCATCTCCATGCTGAGCTAAGCCAACCAACAAAGCATTCCACAAGGCAACATTTTTAACATCCATCCTTTTGAATAAACAATAGGCATCTTCTATATTCCCGCACTTGGCATACATGTCAACTAATGAGGTTCCCACAAAAGGGTCAAAGGCACAATCCAACTTTATCACATTTGCATGAATTTGTCTTCCCTGTTCCAATGCTGTTAGGCATGAGCTAGCTTTGACTAGGGTAGCAAAGGTATATTCATCGGGTTGGATTCCAGAGAGCCTCATCCGATGATATATAGAAAGAGCACGCTCCTCATCACCATTTTCAACACATCCTGATATCATTGTTGTCCATGCAACATCATCAGGGGCGGGGATATCAGAAAACACTGCATTAGCGCTTACCATGTCTCCACATTTTATATACATATCTAGGATTCCACTACTGACACACAAATCTACATTAAATCCTACTTTTGTAACATGACCATGAATTTGCTTGCCTTGTTCTAAAGCTACCAAGGAACCAGAAGCTTTGGTGGCGGTTGCTAAAGTAATCTCATCTGCCCTCTCTCCAGTTTTATGCATGAGACTCAAAAGTTCCAATGCTTTGTGACTCTTATTACCAATGATGTACCCAAACATCATGGCGTTCCATGAAGCCAAGTCAAATTCAACTTTCTTGTGTAGAACGACCTCTGCTTCATCCATCTTTCCACTTCTAGAATAAACATCAATAAGGGCAGTCGAAACAAATCTATCAGCTATTTTACCAAATTTAACTGCATGAACATGTACCTGTCTAGCAAGGGATAACCCTTCTTTAAGTGAAGAGCAAGCCCTTAAAACACTTGCTAGCGTAAATTGATCAGGTACTAGACCAGTATCCAGTAAATCTCTAAATAGATTCACTGATTCCTCCTCTAAACCACTCTGTGTACAACTTGAAATCATTGAGTTCCAGGAAATTAAGTCCAACTCATTCATGTATTTGAAGACTTCTCGGGCAAAATAAACACAACCTAACTTCGAATACATATTGATTAGGCTGTTTGCAATAGAAACTTCAGAATCAAAACCTGATTTCACAGCAACACCATGAATCTGTTTCCCCAACTCCAAATCATGTGTACCCAAAACTGCAGTTAAGATGACTACTAAAGTAACGGCATCATACTTCACCTTTGACCTAATCATATTAATAAAGCAACTAACCGCAAGCCTTTTCTCACCCACTTGAAGATATTCAGAGAGTGTCTTGTTCCACAAATACACATCCGAATCATCTTTATACAAAAATAATTTAGTTGAGTATCCTTGAACCTGCTCCAGGTACCTACTGCATTTATCAGATTCAAGTCTGTTAATCCCAGAAATAACACAACGCATGGTAACATCATCAGGGCGTAACCCACTCTGATGAAACTTAGTGAAAAGATAAAGTACTTCTCTCTCAAGACCCATTTCCAAGTACACCTTGAGCATTACATTCCACAACACAACATCCCTGTCGGGCATCAGATCAAACAAAGTACGAGCCGCCCCAATTCTCCCAAATTTTGAATAAATATTGACAAGAGCACCGGAAACAAACACATCCCATTCAAGTCCAATTTTAACAGCATAACCATGAACAGCCTCAGAAGCCCAAACATATCCCGAGAGTAAACAAAGTTTAAGGACCGGTGCCAAAGTAAGTCGACTAGTTGATACAAAAGACTCACGAAGATTACGAAAAACGTTAAAACCCTCTTGAATATTCTCAATATTGGAGTCAGCAGACTGGGATATAGCAGCTAGAATGGAGTTCCAAGTAACAAGGTCTCTGTCAGGACTTTTAGCGAACAGGTGGCGAGCATACGAGAGAGACCCACATTTAGAGTACATGGTAATAAGATTGTTGGTCAGAAAACGATCTGGGTCTTGCCCGGTTCTTATAATTAGAGCATGAGCACGCTTTCCGAGAGATAAGTCGGCGGTGGCAACGGCGGACCGGAGAACAGAGAACCATGGCGAAGAAGAAGTAGAAGAAGAGAAAGGGAGAGACTGAGAAGTGAAGAGAGTGCGAGGAGTGAGGAGAGAGTAAGAAGATGGGTTTTTGATGGAGGAGGAGACAATGGCTGCCACCGGCCTGAGGTCGGATTGGAATTGCATTTCCAGGTGGGCATTCTTCGGAGGAGGAGCCTTAACGCAACGGCAACGTAACGAATGTTTTCTTTTCAAAATATACATGTTTAGACAGTAAAAACAAAAAACTACAATAACTATAAAAACGACAACACGTGGAAAACGACAATAATTGTGAAAACGAGAACGATCGTGGTGACAATTGTTTCAAAACACGACAGCGATCTTGTAAAACGACAATATTTGTACAAAACGACAACGATCGTAGAAAACGCCAATAACTTGAGAGAAACGACAACGATCGTGACAAACGAAAATAAACGGAAAAACGACACTAAACCAGAGAAACGATATTAATTATTGTAAAAAAATGTAAACAAATGTTAAAACGAGCCAGAAAATATTCTGGTTAAAAAAACACGAGATATTACGAGAAAAATTATCATATCAGCTCAATAGTGGGGTGAACATTTAACTGCAAAATTTAAATACGTGAGTAGGGTTGAGCATTGAACGGGTTGGTCGGGTTACAAGGTATTTTTACTCGTTCAATATCATAATTAGGTTAGCAAAAGTAACTCGAAACTTGCCCAATTAAGAATTTTTTTTTTTTAACCCGCCCAAACCGAAATTGTATTTTTTTTTGCGGGTTGGTCAGGTCAACCCACCCAAACAAAAGTAGTAATTTTTTTTTTTAACATTTTTGTAATTTTTTTTCTTTTAAATACTAGTACTAATAGTGTGAAGTTTATATTTTTAAGCTTAAAATAATATTTTTAATTTATAGTAAAAAAATTAAAACAAAACTTAATTAATTTATATATTTAGTTGAATATATTAAAAATAATAAATTCTTAATTGGGCGGGTTAGGTTATATTGGGCGGGTTGATAATTATTTTCAACCCGCCCAATGTAACAATTGGGCGGTTTAAATTTTGGTCGGTTTATTCGGGTTGCATTTTTTGGCAGTTTTTTCGGGTTGGTTTGAGCGATTTATTCGGGTTGGACGGGTTGTAAAATTTTTTGCACAGCCCTATATGTGGGATTAGAAAACTGTATTTTTGAAAAGTGGGATTCTGAAATGAAAATCTGAATTTAGTGACTAAAAATATGTTTTTAAAAATGTGATTGGTTTAATGTTAGTAAATTGTTTTTGAGTTTTAAAAAACTGAATATGTGAATGGTATTAAATTTGAAAATATAACAGAAATTAAATATGTGGGATTTTCGAAAATAATTTCACAAAACTGAGAAAATGAGCTTAGATATAGATTTGAATTTAATTTTAAAAAACAAACTACCAATCACTAATTATAATGGGTCCCACTAATTTTAAGTAATTGAAAACATAAAATTGTATCCCAATAGGATACCAATCAAACCCTAAAATCCGCACAATTTGTCCGACTCGTAATTCAAAAACTCGCTTTTTGGTCAAACTTGTTAATTTTAGGTTGGATTAGATCCGAATTCGAGTATGTTCAGGTCGGATTCGGGTGTGGTAAATACACATACACGGGTACCCGAAACCCAATAAATAAATAAAATTATTTTAATTTTAATTCAGATTTGATGACAAAAAAACCCTAACCCCCTTCTCTTTCAAAAAAATTTACTAAGACCCAATTTGTAAAAAATCAATTGAACCAAACTAACAACAAAGTTAAACAAAACATGTCAAAAGTAAAAATAAAATTAAAAAAATATCAAAAAATTGGTATTTTTGAAATTTGTTTACCAATGCCTATTTTTGGCCCAATCCCACCCGAAACCCGACATCACCCCACCCACCCGACAAACCCGAAACCCGACCCGACCCGACCCGACCCCACTCGACCAAATTCGAAACCCGAAATTACCCAAAAAACTGAAAAATTCGGAGCGGATTCGGTACTCCATTTGTCAACTCTCAACTCACAAATCGCAAAACCTAATCCCGGAAACTCTACTCGTATTCACCCCTAGCTCAATATATTATATATATATATATTAAGAAATCAAATTAGGAGAATAATTATGATGATGAATTTTTTTTTTTAAAAACAAACTTATTTAAACAAGGAAAATAATATATTATTAAAAAAATATACTATTCGACATGGTAAATTATAATCTACCATGAATGAGTAGCATAATTTAGGCACAAAATAATAGATCAGCACAGTAAAGACACGACACAACTCGATAAACTATTAGATCAACTAATTTGTGCCTGTGTTGGCAGTTAATTAAAATCGCAACAACAAAATGAAAAACTATTTAGAAAGAAAATTATAATAAAATTTGAGAACAGCACACCCTGCTTGAAAAAAGATGAAGCAACAATAATTAAAGGAATTGAAATTAAAGAAAAGAAGGAAAAAAAAAATAGTTTTAGTTCAATACTAACTGTTTATATATATAATTAACTTTTTTATTATTATTATTATTATTTTTTATGCATTTTTATAATAACATAATTTTTGGCACTACAAACTATTTAAAAAAATTTAAAAATTAGTAAGAGGTTTATTATAACTATAATGTATACCGTTATGCAAGAAAATTATAATTATAACTTATCCAAATACTAAAACTATAAGACTTTCTTACTTAAAACTTCCCTATTTCTCTACGAATATTTGTTCTTTTTTAATTATATATATTAATAATATTATAAATTATTTAATAGTAATGATAAACACACACAATGATGCTTAATAAAAAATTTCTTCTAATATTGTTAAATAAGACTTGCATTATTTTGAATTGTTTAGTTGTAATTAATTACACATAAATATTGTATATCTCTATCATTATTCTTTTTTTAATTGGAAGAGTGAAAAAGAGAATATAGTATGTGAAATAGAATAAATTTAATATATTTCTTAGTTTTATCTAACATGATTAGTGTGATCAATCTCAATGATGATGGCTTAATACATGATTCTTATTTGAGAATTATCTCCAAAACTGTGGGATACTGTGTTATCGAATGGAGAAGAGTTCTTGTTTGTAGTAATATAGGAGACTATTATGGTCCAATTTATAAAATACATTAAAATCATAAAAATAAAAAATACAAAATTTGAAAATAATATTATTTTTATAATATATTAAGGGAATTTACTTATTTAGTAACCTCGATTTTCAATAATGCTCATATGACACCATATATTTTAAAATTATACATATTTGATACCCTAAACTCAGATTTGATATATAAAATTTTGTCAATATAATCAAACTGTCATCAGTTATATGTAATTAAGTAATTAAATTTAAATTTGAAACTTATATAATTGACAGCAGTTTGATTAAATTAGTAAAATTTTATTAATTAAATTTGAGTTTAGGGTACCAAATATGTACGATTTTAAAATACAGGATATCATATGAGCATTATTGAAAACAGAAGGTACCAAAATGATACTTTGCAAAAACACAGGGTACCAAATAGTTACCTACTCATATATTAATAGCTACATTTCTTTATGAAACTTTCCTTCTCAACAAATCACTAAAAATTTGTAAGCTATTATTAAAGTAAACATGCAATATAAATTTGAGTTATTCCTCCCTTGTCATCTTAAATAGAACCATAATGATATGTGCATCAAAATATTACTCCAAGTGACATAATACTATATTTTAAAATAGTAGGTTATGTCTAAAATAAATGTGATAAGTTAAAAAAAAAAAAAAGAATTTTTAAAAAATATAACTTTTATGTCATCATTGTGCAAAAATATGGAGATTATAGTTTTGCTAATTTGTATGGGAAAATTTATTAAAAAAAAACAAAGTATGTGAAGCACAATTACTAGCTAACTAAATATGCAAGGTAAATTTAAAATGAAAACACATTTGTCAAGCAAGGTAAATTTAAAACCAAAACACATCTGTCAAACATGATTACTATTGTAAAATTAGCACTCCACTCTTCTCTCTCTTAATCACCAGCCACACAAAATCATTCTCTCTCCAAAACTCAGTCGCACCATCCCCTCCAGCTCCATCCGATCCCCACCATCCGAACACAACTCCAATCGTTCGAGACCCCAACTCCACTCGAGCCCCACCCGTCCGAAACCTAAATTCGTTCGAGAGCCCCGTCTAAGTGCGAGCCTAGGCACGACACCACCATCTCCACAGCAAGTCACCCCAGCTCCGCCCATGGTGTCAATGCACACCCAGATCCAAAACGACGGGGTTACACACTATTAAAAAATAATCAAGTTAGTTAGTTTAATATTTTTGTGCACATATCATTACTCTTAATAGAACAGGCACTTATCAGTATTTTGCTTTGTGAAATTGTCCAAAAACTCCTAGTTTACATTTCATACATACACACAAGTTGTGAAGAGGATGAAATTTGAAAGGTGACCGACTGTTCTATCATGTAATTAAATTCTATCAATTACATCTGCATATCAGAATGAACAAAAAAAAATTAAGGTACAGAATTAACAAGTAAAAAAAAAGGATGAAAGAGCTCCAACATAGCAGGAACTCTCTAAAAACGTAATGCTACTGTCAACCAGTTAAGAAAAAAAAAAACTTTTAATGATACACTTGTGCTTCCAACTTTCTCCTCCTCTTCCTCCTGTCTAAAGTTCCCAGCTTTTTTTTTTTCTTCTTTCTTTTTTCCCTTTTTTTCTTTTTCCTTTTTTGGGTGTGAACTAATCTTCATTACCTCCAGTATACAGATACAAGAATGACTATGATGACAATGACTTCGTGGCCTTTTGCTGTGTCAAAAAAACTCCTATACCTTAACACTCATTCCCATCCCCACTATCCCCTTTCCTTGTTTCATATCAAAACTCGAAGCAGCCCCGGCTGTGGCTCGGAGTAATCAAGGCCCTCTTCCTCGAGAAGGTATCTTTGTACAGCAATTGGAAGTCTGGCGGGCGTGCGGGAGCCTCTAGTGTGGTGCCCCGTTCCAACGCATATATATATCTGCAGTCGCTGATCGGCTGCCCTAGCGGTGCTTCTGAGGAGAGAGAGCTTCTGTTTCAGAACATGAATAGCTTCACTTACGTGGAGCCCGTGCAGGTCTATCATCCTCTCGTTTCCTCTACCGTTGCCTTGCATCTCTGGAGAAACTGGGTTCCTGTTTGCAATTTGGAAACACAGCAAAAGAGCAGAGCAAATGAACCAATCTACTTTAAAAAATAAAATTATACAGATTATTGGAACGAATGAATGTCAAACTCAAATAGTCCACGTTTGTTTGCAGTCTCTCCCGTTACACTCTCGGGGCGTTATAAGAACACACAAACCTACTTTCATTACATGCTTGTGACATGCCAGGTAGAAGCAGCACGAGCAGGCGACTAGAAAAAGAGAGACAGACATACAGAGACTTGAGTGAATTTAAAAGGGTTGAAGAAATATTGACCAAGAGAGGGCTAATGAATCAGCCTATAAACATCTAACAACTCCCTTCACAGATGAAGTGGTTGATGACAGAAAACAGATGATGGTAAAACCAACAAGTCTCATAAAAGGATGAATTCAGTAAATCATGGAAAAACAATTAACACTGATCAAAAAGGTCAGCAGATGACTACAGACCTCATGCGATATATAGATTCTTGAGCTTTTCCATGAGCTTCCTTCATTTGCATGTTGTGAAGTTGCCCTTTAACACTCAACTCCTTTGCAAGAGCCTTATTACCCACAAGGTACGCTTGACGTGCCTGTTTTCCAGAAAGAAAGAAAGAAAAGAACACACAAAGTAACTAAGCTTCCATGTCAATGGTAAATTTGATTGTGAAATTTAGTAAGAATAGTGCGGGAGTCTGGGTTATCTAAAACAAAATAACTGGAATGAAGTATGAACCAATTATTAATTAATCAATTACAAGAAAATTCTAGAGTTACGAGCAGGACAAAGTCAGACTACATATCTTTTATGTTCAACTCAAAATTAGTCAAAGTGGTAGATTGATCAGCTAAATCTGAAAATCATCTTCATAAACTAATCTATTGTAATTTCTATGCTATTATAATCACCACTTTAGCCAAATGTCATGATTCAAGAGAGGACTACAGTTCTTGCCAAAGACAGTTTGCACGCAACCACAACAAACCTGCTCGAAATATGCATTGCGTAGTCGTGCATGGTCGCGAGCTTCCTCCCTTTGTTCGGAATACATATTTGCTGCCATCTCAACATTGTTAAGCCAGATACAAGTCTGAAAAAAAGAACTATCCACATCTTAAGGCACATAAATACATGTAAATTTGATTGACCAAGGAACATTACCAACAGCTTCTCCAGTTTCAAGCCAAATAGGAGCGGCTCGAGCAGAACCACGTGACTGCAACCTATCACCATAGGTGCCTCTTCCCTGCCCACTGCTGTAATTACTTGTTAAAGAATGGGAACTTCTACTTGAGCCAATAGCAGCATCTGTAGAATTATCCCGTTCATATTTCCACACACCAGAATCCTGGGCAGCCAATTTCCTGACAGCTGTGGCAAAATCTACACTGCCTCTTGATGGAATGGAAGAGCTGGACTTGAATAAAAGCAAGTTCTCCTTGTCAGAAGACCGATAAGGATAGCCACTTTGCGGGAATTCATCTCCAGTATATTTTCGAGGACCGTTCTGACCATCTGTTGCACTGAGTGCAGGAAAGTCCATTGCAGTGAGATTGGGGGCTGACAAGGTCTTTGGGCTTGGATTTGGACTGAACCCACTATCAACTTGATGCTACAATTCAGACAAAGATTATTGTCATATACCATACAAGTTAATTAACATGAGAGATATTCAGAACAAGGCAACTACAATCAAGTCTCATGTAATCAACCATAATAGTTTGGTGCATCCAAAAAACAGATATGCATGTATATATATACTATGCACACAAAATGTATGGCTAAAACAAAGTCCAAAGTCCTACCTTATCCACAAAAAACATTCACAGAACACAAATAAATAAGACAATCATTATTAGAGCCGAAAAAATAATGACAGATGTGAATGATTTAAAAACTCTAAACCCCCTTATCATGCCACAATGCTTAATGACCTGGAGGATAGACAAAAGACCATAGTTGCATTTGAGTCAGCTCAAAACTCAATGGCGAGCCAGCTCTTCCCTGTCAAAATAAGGCATATGAGGTAGTGCTTCCCACAGTTAGAATCCAGTCAATCCTAGGATTTAACCATAACTGCTAGCTCGCAGATTAACAATAATGCAGGATACAGCCGTGTTTGTGAGTGAAAATAGAGAACTCTAGTAATTTACGAGACAGAAATCTGACAAAATTTATTCATTTCTATAAAAGGATAGTGACTAGCAATTGAGAAAGGCAAGCTAGCTCGATTTTTCAACTGGTAAAAAAATAAGACAATCAATCATACCTCTAACTGGATTAACATTTCAACGGTCAGGTTTAGCTCGCAGCCATTGGCAAAATACACCTCTGCAAGGCTTTCAGCTGCAAAGCCAGGAAACTGTGAAGCCAAAAACTCAACAGGATTAACATCATTATCTTCCACTTGTTCACCAAACATATCATTCATAAACCCATGTTGAGAAATGCCATCATAAGGATTCCCTTCCTGCCCATTGCTAACAAGCTGGTTACCATTCAGAATCTGCTTATCCCAAGGCCGAGTTGACATATTTAGATAACTAGCCGAAGATAGATCGTCACCATAACCCAAACCGGAAAGCCTCATCTTGTCAGAAAAAGAACCATTAGCTTGCGTATCATTCAATTGAAATCCACTACCTGTGGAAGGAGAAAACCTGCTTATTTCACTTTCATCATGTAAGGACAAGCCTGCCAAAGTGAGATTTCCAAGGCTTTGAGATTCATCTTCTCCCATGACCTTGAAGTCAGGAGTGATATCATCAGGGAGCTGGCGACGCCAGTACTGATGAGCCTCTTCATCAGAATTATTTGAGACTGATGACTCTGATCTATCTAACACCGCCTTCCCTAAACTTCCCGAAGAAGAAAATAAAGATGTCGAATTTCCTGTGCTGGTGCTCCCAGACAATGAAGACCTGAAGCCAGAAGGAACAAATTCTGCTGCATTTGGATTTAACCTTGTTATCTTACTACTAGCACTGCTTAGCCTTGCCTCGGTCGTGTAGACTCCTTTCTTGGATAAGCTCATTATTTACTAAAATAGAAAATAAAAATATAATTAAGCTAGATATTTGAACAACTAGAATTTCATTCAGCTTCAACCAAATCCTGCAAAAACATAAAATGGCAAATTAGTCACACTGACCAAAAGTTTCCCTAACCAAAACATTCAAAAATGCAAATTGGTCTACTCCTTGCCTCAAATGTAGTCAACAACCCCATCTCAATTGCAATAAATACTCAATAATTGAGAAATCTTTTTGGATTTTAAACAAAATATAGAAGAAACAAATTTACAATTAGTACGGATAAAATAGCATGAACTTGCAAATATATATAATTATAGAATTAACAAGCAAAAATATAATAATATATCAAACATCCAAAAACAAAACTAAAGCCAACCCTTTATAGTCAAAGTTCCAATTGTGTCAAAGGTTATATAACCTCTACACCCAACATCACAAAAAGACAACAACTTGAACCAGCTTTACCCAATTCTGTCAGACCTCAAAGAAACCCATTAATAATTAAGAAATCTACCAAGATAAGATAAGACATTTCAAACCCAGAACAGTAGAAAAGAGAAATAAGTCAACTCACATAATTGACCGAAATAACAGATATGAAAGCTCATTAAAAGGAAACCCTAACCAAATCAACACATCAATTAACAATTATTAAACACAATCAAGCTAAAAAAAACCCGCAATAAATGAACAATTAAGCTTTTTTTTCAACCCAAAAAAAAATTAACCACAAAACAAAACTAATAGATCTAAAACCATGCTCAACTCCATAAACGAATTCACCAAACACAAAAAGCCCCAAAAAATTCACCACAATTACACAAAATCTGAAAGATCCAGTGGGAAATGAAAACACAAACCTTTGCGAATCAAGTCGAAAGGATCCATCGACTGTGATTAAACCCCAATAAAGAAAAATCAGACGAATCTGATAAGAGAGATAGAGAGAGACAGAGGGGAGGAGAAAGAAAATCAAAGGTTGGGGCTTTATATTGGGTGATGAGATATACAAAGTCTCTCCAGTGTTATCTTTAGCTTCCAGGGCTTTTCTCCTTCTCTCTCTACTCTCTCTCTCCTCTTTCTCTCTCTAAAAAAATTATATTTTTAATAATTTTGTGTGAAACCCTTATGAGGGTAATGGTAGCAGCACCACCCACCACAAAAATATTTATATAAAAGGCAGCCAACCCTTTGCCACTCGATTTGACCTCTCTCTCTCTATCACTTTCTCTCTCTAAAAGTATGCTGTAATTAATTGACTCTAAAAATTATAATTAAATTTAAATTATTAATTAAATACCTAATCATACACTTAATAGGGATTTGTGAATTTAAAGTAAGTGCACGACTTTTTAAGATTTGTTAAAATATTGTTTAATTCTCTCTACCTACCTTTTTTTTCATCTAAATTATTATATACTAAGTTAGGTAATGATGTCTTTTTAAAAAAAATAAAAATTATTTAACTTTTAAAGCTACACCAAATTATATAGATTATGAAATAATAGTAGGAGGTGATTTTTTTTTTTTTGGTGAATGAAATTTAAATAATTGGTTAAAAATGAACTAATGTCATAAAAGTTTGTAAAGCAATTATAGATCTCATAAATAGATGATACAAATACATGTTAATTAAATAGATATAAGTGAGTTGTCTTTTAAAGATATTACAATTAAGTAATAGTACTTGTAATCGAATTAGTCATAACCTTGAACGATCTGAGTGTAGGAAATGATCAAATTATTATTAGCAAAAGCCAAAGTTCAACAGTCGAAACAACTCTAACATCCATATCTCGACCACAAAGCCACCGAACCAAGGGAGGCAAACCCGCATAAACAAACTCTCTTCTCCCCACCAGCACCGAAGATACTAGGGAACCCAACCTAACCCAACCCAACCAGATGCTCCACACACAAGAACCATTCTTTCACCAACAAAAACTAGAAGTCTAGAACTCCACTAAATCGTTGCTAACAGAGACTGAAAGCCACACACGGAGCCACATGGCCTCGCTATTTTTTCAATTTTTAAAAAATTATATTGATTTTCTTTGTATATTTTCTTAAATTAAAAAAAAAATCTATTTTGGCCCCCCTTAATTGTTTTTTTGTACTCTAGCCCCCTTAACTTTACATGCTGGCTCTATCCCTACTAGAAGCCCATCTCTCAGCTCCATTCCGATCAATGAAATAATGACACTAACGTCGGTCGAGTAAGACAGAAGCCATAGTAGAAGCCATCTTTGGACCCAATCTCGGACACTTGCAAGGCCTTTCGAATAGGGCACCACCAACGTCTAAGGAAGGGTCAACAACACCCTAGCTAAGAGAAGACAACCATACATCTAAGTGTCTCTAGATAGGAGAAAAAGAAGCTATAGACGAGAGAGAAACTTCAATAATTAAATTGAAGAAAATAAACCAAATTAAATCTAATTTGATCAGTTACAAATCAAAAAAATTATTTTGCACAATTTAGTCGCCTAATTAGTTCAAGCTTAATTAATTTGTTATGAAATTTCATCATTTGATTTTTTTTCTTCATAGTTCAAATTTTAGTTAAAAATAAACTAACAATCTCAGTTATTATCATTTTTTTAGTTTTGATTTGGTCAATTTATTTGTTTTTATTTTCAGTTTCAATTTTTTGGATTTTTTTTCTTTTTAATGCTCAACACCATATTATTAATACAAATATGAATATGATGTAAGCTTAAATGTACTATAGTGTGTTATTATTATTTTTTTCACTTGAGACTTGCCTACCTTCATTTACTTCACCAAAAAAATCAATAAAATGAAATGTTGGAAGAATCTATTACTCTTTTTCCCCCACTCCCTCATCCATTTCTAAATAATTTTATAAAATTTATTTTAAATGAGTTTGATAACCTTTAAAAGTGTCCATAACAAAACATTTAATAGCTTAAAATAATTAAAAAAAATTCCAACCCAATGTTAAATATTCATTATCCTCATAAAGGTAATTATATTAAAAAAGAGGTGAGACTAAAAAGACTAAAAGTTGCATATAAAATATATTTTAATTATTTATTTTGGAAAATTACCAAATGACATATTATCATTAGTATAATTTAATATCGGATATCATATATTCTTATTTAAATTCAAATATGTAGATAACGCTATTAATTTGCACTGATTATGACATGCCATAACATAAGATGCTAGTCACCTACTTAGGGTGCCTTATAACAATGTTTTTCTTTTAGGGGTACCTGCGGCATAAATACTCAATATTTCACACTTGTTACAGTTAAATACTTAATTTTTTATTTTTACGACAAAAATATCCAATGTTTAATATATGTTAAAGATAAATATCTAATATTTTTTATTTGCAACAAAAATATTTAAAGTTGCTAAAACATTGCTTCTGTAAGTACCTCCTCTGTTAGAGTTGTTAAACATGTTGACTAAGCAGACATTTGTCAGTCTGCAATCGGTCCATTTCATAATATTTAAAAAAAAGCATTTTAAATTAGAAAAATGAATTAAAAAATATTTTAAATTAATTCAAATTTAAAAAATACATATTTTGATGACAAATATACCCAAATTAAGGAGTGATACATATTTGATGAGTCAACACTTAACAACTCCAACAGAGCAGGTACTGATAAAAGCAATGTTTTAGCAACTTTGAGTATTTTTGTTGCAAATAAAAAAAAATTAAGTATTTATCTTTAACATATATTGAACATTGTTTAATTTTGCTGTAAAAATAAAAAATTAAGTATTTAACTATAATTAGTGTAAAATATTAAGTATTTATGCTGTAAATATCGCTTTCTTTTAAATACTCACATATATGAATTGAGTGATTAAAATATAAATATTAATATATAAACCACAACTAAAAAAAAGAGAGACGAATGCATTTTGTAATTGTCATTAATAATAAGTATTAATAACTAACAACTTTAATTCAAAATAATTTTTGATGTTAATGTTGTACTAGAATTTGTTAAGAGTTTAGGTCTTAGGTTGTAGGTTACATATAATAACATATCAATATAAGGTATTTTGTTTTGTCAAATTTCCCCCAACAACTCAAAATGATTAGATTTTTACCAAGGACAAACCAATTAGGCAGAACTTAGCTATAAATCATGAGTATAATTTATGAAATATCCACATGTCCTTTTATCATTATTTTTTTGTTAATAAATGTACAAATTAAAAAAAATATTAATAAAAAATTCAATAAATTTTAAAAACCCAATTAAAATTTTCACTTAGGCAACATAAAATAAAACTTTTAAACACAATACACTTTTAAACTAGAGGAAGTTGTGTTAAACATTTTCCATGAAATAGCATAAAATACATGTTCCTAATTAGAAACTATTAGGTATGTATAAGCTTTAACTATGTTTTTTAGTGGAACTTTGTGAAACAAAAAAACATTTGAGCAAAACAAAAAAAAATAAGAAATTAGTTTTGATCAATAAATTTAGTTGTCCCTTGTTGGAAAAATTATTTATGATAAGTGATGAAATGCTTCATAAGAATTAAGAAAAATAACATATAAGAATTAAGACTTATATATTTAAAAGATAACATAAAATAAAATTATTCTAACACAAAAAATAAAACAATAAAACACAACAACAACATATTATGATTATGATGCTGTTCAGAAACTATTAAAAAAAATAGTTTTTTATTTAATTAATTAAAAATTTGACAAGTAAACATAAATTAATATTTGGTAACTCTATTTTTATTTATTATTTTTTAAAATTTTAATTAAAATTCATTAAATATTGAAAATATAATTTTTTTCACCTTCACATTTTTTTAAACCACTTTCGACTTTTCGTTTCTTTTTTTATTCTTCTCTTCTTCAAATCAACACCTCATCTTATATTGTTAAACAAAAAATAAAAATAAAAGTTATCAAAGACGTTTATTATATTTTGCTTTTAAAAACAAAAATAGTTACCAAACATATTTTTATTTTCTAAAAATAAAAATAATATTTCTATTTGGGAAATTTGAGTTTTAATGCAATAAATGACACTCCGTTTGAAAAATACATTATCACTATATAACTCTCGTTTTGGTGCTACTAATGCCGTTACTACCCAAAATACCCCTGGCATAATTTTCCCTCTCTTTTTCCCGTAGTCTTCACTCTCTATCTCTTATGTTTTCCCTCTCTGTCTCTCAAACTCTCGTACACACAAAAAAAAAAAAAGCCAGCCACCATTAATTTGCATTTCGGATCTAAGGGCAAGTTGTGAGTCCTTTCAAGTCAAGAAACTTCATTTTGGATTTCGGATCTAGGGAAAAAATCTTATGGGTAAGTATATATTTGTTATATGTAGTGAGGAAACTTGTCTGGTTACATTACTTGTCTTATTTCGAACAGATCTGTGTATGCCTTCATGTTTTATTGTAATTTTTCACAGAATGAATTTTGGATACTTCGTGCTTTTTTTTCTGGATTTTTTTCCTGCCTCAATGAGTTTCGATGAAACTCGATAGGTCTCGATGTGTTGCATGCATGCTGGCTCGATGGTCCTCGACGTGCCTCGATAATGTTAGGATGTTAGTACATCGATGGTACTCGATTGCACTCAATAAAACTTGATAGGTGTATAAGAGTTTAATTGGATTTAATAACTCGATTGTACTCGATAAAACTCGATAGGTGTATAAGGTTTAATTGGATTGTTTGCCTCGATTGTTCTCGATAGGTGTATAAGAGTTTAATTGGATTGTTTGCCTCGATAGTCCTCGATTGTACTCGATAAAACTCGATAGGTGTATAAGAATTTTATTGGATTGTTTGCCTCGATAGTCCTCGATTGTACTCGATAAAACTCGATATGTGTGACCTCTATAGGACTCGACATATATCGATAGAAATCGATATTTTCTGTTTTATGTTGTAGTTTAACTTTTTGACCTTTTTTTTTGTTTTTTTTTTTTTTGCATATTCGACTGTTTCCGTATTTGTTGCATTCAATGGTGTTTGGGAACTCGAAAATAGGGATTGGATTTTCAGAGATGCTGAAAATCAAGTTCTGCCCGTGGAGAAGGGTGTGACATATGAGCAACTGCTTGACATTCTGTACGATGAGCTTGAAGTGGATAAATGTGTGCATGACTTGAAAATTGAGGTCCCGTACACATGCCTATCACAATCCGTCAAACCTACCATTATAAAAAATGATAGGCATGTGCGTGCATTCATTGGGTTAGCATCGAAATCTGTAGAGAAGCTCACTCCTCTATGTGTCACATTGATTAAGAAGGGAGGTATAAGAAATGCATCGGCTTCTGCCAGCGTTAATAAAGAAGTTCGATTTGAAGAGAACATTTCTTCTCCATGTCATGGTTTCAAAGGAACTCAAGGTGACGTTGGAACATGTGTTCCCGAGACAAATCCAGATGTCATAGTCCATGATGATATCCTGGTTAGAGATCCTTCATATGTGCATGACATGGCGGAGTACGATCCCTATGGCTACGAACCTTATGTCAATGACGATCCTGTTGCTGAAGCAACAGATCTTGGTGGGCCAGATGTTAGGGCAGATTTTCCAACACAGAGTTCAGATGTTATGGTAGATGAGGAGCGCAGAATAGAAGACCGGCAAACACTTGGGACCAGCAGTAGTCGTCCAGGTCCAAGTAGAACCGATGATAGTTTTAGATGGAGTTCTCCATTGGACTTAGGATAAGATCGTAGAACATGGAGTGCTCCCATGTTCACCAAAGAGGATATAGAGGCCTCACATCAACATCATTCCTCAACCAGCAAAGCTTCAGGAGAATTGCACCTTGGGAAGTTCTTTCAGAACAAGCTTGAATTGAAAACCAAAGCATCCATATTTGCGATGAAGAATAATTTTGAGTTTATGGTGAAGAAATCTGGGACTGATGTGTGGTACATTACCTGCAAGGATCCTGATTGTGGTTGGAGATTGAGGGGTAAGAAAAAAATGCGATCTGAAATGGTCGAGATTACTGTATACAAAGAAGTACACACTTGCTCACAAGAAATTCGAGATAAGGACCATCGTCAAGCATCACCATGGGTTGTTGGGCACCTAATCAAGAGGGAATTTGCTACCGATGGTACTCGATACATGGCAAACAACATAAGGGAGGACATGAAGCACCATTTTGGGGTTGAAATGAGCTATGAGAAGGCATGGAGATGCAGAGAAAATGCTCTTATGTATGTCAGAGGGACACCTGAGGAATCATATTCCAAGTTACTTGGATACTTGTGTCAGTTGGAGCATAAGAACCCAGGTACAATTACTGATTTTGAAGCAGAAGATGGTCGTTTCTTGTATTGCTTCTTTTCCCTCGGTGTTTCTAGGTGTGGTTTCCAGTACTGTTGTCCTGTAATTTGTGTGGATGGCACATTCTTGAAGAATAAGTATGGTGGCCACATGATCCGTGCTGTTGCGTTGAATGCAAACAACCAGTTGTTTCCAATTGTGTTTGCATTGGTGGACAGTGAGAACCATAACTCTTGGACTTATTTCATGAGAAAATTGAAGGAAGCCATAGGGGACGTTGAGAACCTTGCTTTTGTATCGGACAGGCATAAAAGCATTAATCATGCTTTGGAGCTTGTGTTCCCAGATGCGTATCACGGTGCATGTTACCATCATATTTGTATGAATGTTGTGGCAAAATTCAAAACTGACCACGTGCGAGACATCATGGGGTGTGCAGCGTACGCATTTCGAAGAACGGAATTTCACACGTTCTTTGACAAGATTAAGGTCTTTGATCCGCCCATTGCTCAATATCTAGAGGGAATTGGCTTTGAAAGGTGGAGTAATGCTTATTTTCCTGGTAACCGATACAATATCATGACGAGTAACTACGCAGAAAGCTTTAACAATAAGACCAAGGAGGCAAGGAGCTTTCCAGTCGCCACTTTTCTTGAATTCATAAGATTCACTCTTCAGTCTTGGTTTGCAGATAGACGTGAAAGAGCTGCAAAAGCAAAAACTGTGTTATCATCTGAGATGGAAAATGATTTGAAGCAAATAGGTGATAAAACATTTTTTTTAGATGTCCAACTCCTTAGTTATCACGAATTTCTTGTGGTCGATGGTAATGGTGATGGTGAGGTGAACTTGGCCACAAAATCATGCTCTTGTGGCATGTTCCAAACCATTGGGATACCATGTGTACATGCTTTTGCTGCAGCCAGAAAAAGAAGCATAAACATTTACTCATTATGTTCCCCTTACAATATAATCGATGCATTGAAGGACACTTATAAAGATACTATTTACCCTGTTGGGAACGAGGATGAATGGGTAATCCCTGATCACATCAAAGATACGGTTGTCGGCGTCCCCGCTGAGAAAACCCCTGTAGGAAGGCCCAGGAAACAGAAAGTGGGTAGGCGAAAGACAAATCGCTATGCTTCACGCGGGGAAAAGATTGTCAAGCCACGTAAGTGTAGCAGATGTGGTGGTAGTGGGCACAATAGGAGTCATGTAAGGCTAGGATTTAAAATATTGTGTTATGTAATTATTTAATTGATTTTGCTTCTCCTCTATTCCAGTGGAATTTTATTTATAGGCTGTGATAAATGTTTTTACTCCAAACATGTTATTGAACTCGTTGTTTTGATATAAACATGTTTTGCTTTGTGCTTTGGTGAATATGAAGTATGATAAAATAGGATAAACAAAACTAGCAGAATTAGAATTTGTTTATAAACTCAACCTCTCTGTTTACTCAGTTCACTTTGTTGTTTCATATTTGGTTGTTCAATTCAATCATATCGTAGATTCAACTTGTATGTAGATAAAAAGTATGCATGCCCACAAAACAAAAATATAAAAAGTAAGCATGAAAAGATTTTAACGAACAAATAACAAAAAATCTAAATAGAAACCAGAATAAGCTAAAAAATATTCCAAAAATACAAAGTACTAGACACCAAAACAACACAATTAGAATTAAGAGGAAACATATTAATCATCAAAGAACAATACTTTAAAGAACAATACTTTAAAGAACAAAAGGTAAAAACTTTGCCTCTTTTTAACCTAGAAAGATACTCTAGGCATAAGTAGCACTCCCGTTCACCAATATAGTGGACTGTCCTACTCTTGGGATCATAAAAGGACAGAGCATACCAGCTCTTCTCATGAAGACTTCTTGATTCAAGTAAGAGGTTACCATTATGTGAAACACCTAATGGCCGGAAGTGTTTTCTTAAGGATGATGGCACAGTTTGGTTAGCCAAGTCCACGTAAAGATATTTAGTCCAAGAATCCCACACACCATATTTCTTCATCACCCATATCTCGATGGAAAAGAGCTGCAAAAGCAACAACTGTGTTATCACCTGAGATGGAAAAGGATTTGAAGCAAATAGGTGATAAAGCAATTTTTTTAGATGTCCAAGTCCTTGGTTATCACGAATTTCTTGTGGTCGATGGTAATGGGCACAATAGGAAGTCATGTAAGGCTAGAATTTAAAATATTGTGTTATGTAATTATTTAATTGATTTTACTGCATTTATCATATGGAATACTTCTTCTAATACTTTGTGTGTTTGGATGTCGAGGCAGACACATTATGTGACTTTAATATTTTTTTATTTAATAACTTTTTCAAAAAATATTGTTTGATAAAAAATAATATACAAAACTAACTATATACTATACAAGATGTGTAAGGCAAAAATGTAAAGAGCATCACGGGGCCAAATTCTGATAGAACAGGTCCACACACCACTTGGTCCTGAAATGCTGGATGTTCTCATCGATAACAATATCGAGTGGTAGCCTGGCAACCAGATGCTCGATATGTTTGATGGAAAACATACCACAATCCCCACTGCATATAATCGATTTTGTGTCAATAGAAGATAAAAATAACTTTAATTTTCAGATTTCAAAATCCACTAATTAAATAGGGGAATACCTTGTCTTAGTCTGAGAACACTCCTCTGGAGGAATACGACAATATGAGAAAGGCTTTGCATTCTGTTCAGGATATACCTGGAGGTCCTCATGGTCATCAAACATGCCAGAACACCATAACAACGAAGGCAACAATAAGCACCAAGACTTGATCGCTTCCTCCATCAGAGTGGGACTGAGCACGCTATGGTTGGAATCATAAACGTTGATGCACCACGTTGGAATGGAGACTTCAATGGCGATCCAATGTGCGACTTTCTCGACGTGTAAGGCAAAATATACTTCACCCATATTTTTCCATGATACAAGGAATTGATTATCATCGCCCTTCAACATTCTCAGCACATCGTCGTCCCATGTATACTTAGTGCCGGTCTCTCTGAAATGATTCCAACGACCTAGGCACACCTGGGGGAAGGTGGTGTTCATGATCGCAGCATCCTGCCGAAATGCAGCATGGTAAAAGTGTCGTCGGCGGCGTAGCATGTGCAAAGCGGCATCAATATGCTAAAAAAACATAAAAATTCGTTAGTACCATCAATATATTTTAAGATTGAATTGAAAACATGAATGTAATTTACATACCGAATCCTAAAGCCAAGTCTGGACTGTGTGCAACTGTAAGAACCATGCCACACCGTGCGTCCCAGTATACACGTTGCGGTCTCTCTTATTGTCGATCTTCCCGATGATCCACTTATGGAAGCTCTTCTCCTGCTGTGGGTCACACTTCCTCAGTGGTTCAGCAACTAGCCCCTGTTTATCTAGTCTGATCTTCTTTGTTGGGTCGGTGAAGTCATCAAAACGCTTGGCCCTGCGTTTCTTCATGACAACTTCAAGGCTAGCTGCCTCATCGGGCTGCAGTACTCGTACACTGGGACTGTCAGCATCACTGGCAGCTACAGATGTCTGGGCCTGTGGAGTGGAGGGTTGATCACCGCGCTCGTAGTCTGCAGGCAAGATATCAGACTCTGTATCTGATTTTACGTCGGTGGATCGACCTGAGACCAGTGAAAGCAGCTGCGCCAACTGAGCCATGATCGTGGTCTGATTCTGTAGTAAGGTTGTCTGGCCCTCCTCAACCCTCTTGAGCCTCAGCATCAATTACTCATAATCAGGCTAGGCAACCTGACTAGATGAAGCTGCACAGGCCTGCGAAGTGCCCTCAACCCTCGGGACATCCTCATAAAAAATGGAGGCTTCCTTTGCAACTTCTGCTAGCTTCTCTGCCTCCTTCTCAGGTACCACTACTTCATCCACTGCAGTCCCAGCCTCCAACTCAGGGAATAACCTGGAATCAACTTCTGGGAGCCTATTGTAGTATACTACCTCACCGGGACGTGGCTTCAGCATGGAAAATACCACTAACTGCATGGTTGAATAACATGTGTCAGAAAAACTTTAATAAAATAAATCGTTAATCAATTAATTTGTGACATTTAACAAGATAAAATGGAACTTACTCGACGATTGGCGAATATAGGAACCAACAGAGCTGTCGAAATAGTGATATCAGTCTTCGTAGCCCAGTTGAGCATCCTCGGAATCTGATTCCCACTGTTCTCACCGAACTTACTCCCGAGAGAAGGCATGGCCTCAAAAGCCCAGTAAAGAAGCGCGGGTGCATAGCAATTGAAACTATACTTCGCCTCCTTCTGTTTTTTGCTTGACCCCTCTTTCTTCTTCTCCTCATAGTGTTTCAATTGCTTCTTCATGTCCTTTTGAAGGCCTTTGCTAACCTTCTTAAATGACAACTTCCCCCAAGGATACTTGAAAAAGTAATCAATATCCTTAACCATCCTCAGGGAATCTCCCCATATCGTTGTTGTCTTCTCTGGGGTATTCAGTACCCCCTCTATCAAATAGCACAAACCCAGCTTAAATGCATCTTTTGGGTTTGTGGAGGCCTTCAATGCATCTTCCAACTGACCAAAACTAACCTTCGAATCACCATTAAAATATTCATGGATGATCCGATCACTTGAAAGATGCTCTTTCAATTCATCTGGGGACGGTGATTTCCCAAAATTTAGCCCGGTAACTAGGGAAAACTCTGGAATACCAAATCTACACAGAGTGTTGCCCAGGTAGAACTGACCCTCTTCAGGCTTCTTACTTTCTACCTTACGCAACATTAGCTGATGCAGCAGAACCCCAGAAAAACTAAATGGTTTTGCCTTAAAGAACTGTCCCAATGGGCATGCCTGTGCCCTTTCAATAAGACCATGCCTCTTAAACTGCTCTATAAGGGTATCCAAGTAGGCACTACCCCTATAAGTGACACGGCCAGGAAAGTGTTTCTCCAACAGCACAATAAGTTCAGGCATCTGGAAAAAAAAACAAAAAAAATGTTAAAAATGTAAAACAATCTGGTAAGGCAGTTACTATCGAGGCAGAAACAATCACGTTCTATCGAGTCTTATCGATGCCTATCGAGGTGGGTTCCAAAATCACAAAGAATAATATCATCGGGTTACTATCGAGGCCTATCGAGGTAAGGCAAAAAACCAAAGTCTAGTCATATCGAGTCCTATCGAGGAGGGTCCTAAAAAAATCTCAAAGCCATGTATCATCGAGTCTTATCGAGGCCTATCGAGGTGGGTCCTAAAAATCCCAAAGTCGTGTATCATCGAGTCCTATCGATTCCTATCGGGGTAGAATCTAAAAATTCCCAAAGCCGTGTATCATCGAGTCCTATCGATTCCTATCGAGGTAGGTTCTAAAAATTCCCAAGGCCTTGTATCATCGAGTCCTATCGATTCCTATCGAGGCACAGTCTAATCCATTCCTCATCCTATACTATCGAGTCCTATCAATTCCTATCGATTTCTATCGAGTTTCATGAAAATATCGAAAAAAACCCAGATTTCTTCATTGCCAGCCCTGATCTATCCTATGAACAAAAATCAACAAAAAAAAACCAGGCACATACACATATTGCAGATTAAAAACTAAATCCCTCACCTTTGCTTTCTTTGAGGTTGTTTCCTAAAAATTTGGTCGGCTTGCTCGACGTTTTCTCCTTCCCCTTCTCCGATCGTCACCCTTTGGGAGCCCTTGTTCGTGGTCGTGGAAGACAATGAAGGTTGGGTTCTACGGATTCAATCGAGGCCTATCGATTTCAAAGTTTGCTTGGTTCGGGTATTTTGGGAGAGAATACGGAGAGTTTGAGAAAATTATGTCAGGGGTATTCTGGGTAGTAACGACATTAGTAGCACCAAAACGAGAGGCTTATAGGGATAGGGTATTTTTCAAACGGAGTGTCACTTATTGCATTAAAACTCAAATTTCCCTTCTATTTTTGTGTTTAAAAAATAGTTTATACATTTTTGAACCCTATGTTTTGTCTCATTACCTGTTTGGACCATGTATTTTGATAAATTACTTTTTGGACCCTATGTTTTGTAAAATGGTTCAAATACCCTAAAATCGATTTTGATCAATTTTTTCTCAACTGAAATCACAAATAATTCACCAAACTAACAATTCAGAACAAAAATAAAATCATTTTGCTTAAAAACTGTGTTGTTATATTAAAAATTTTCTTTATCAAAATTGAGTTTAGAGGTCTATTTGAACTATTTTACAAAATATAAGGTTCACAATTGAATTTTTTAAAACACAAGAACCAAACAAGTAATCGGAAAAAACACATAGTCTAAAAATGTATAAATCCTATAAAAAACTCAAAAACAAAATTTTTAAATAACACAACCTATATATCTTATAAATATGCAAATTATTATTTTTAAAAAAAAAAAATAACTAGAACTTAGATATCATATAAAACTATTTATGATTGAATTTGAGTTAATTAATACATATAGTCTATTTGTTTGTTAAGATGAGAAACGATCTTCATCTAAAACAAATGTGTGTGTTGACAAGTGAACACATAATTAACAATTGTTGAGTTATATGACTTAAAATTAGAACAACTTTGCCTGTTTTATTATTTAACTAACAAAATCTACTTGAAATAAAAGTGACGTAATTGCACATTAAGATCTTGAAGAATTTAAGTTATATTGGCTAACATGTGGTAGGTCAAGAATGAGAATCAAGCAATTATGGCAATTATCTCACTGAATTCTTTCACTAAAAATTAAAATAAAATTTGTGATAAAGAATGGTCATGGCACTAGCATATAGAATGATCTTTATCCCACTAATGTGTTTTAGAGGTTGATCACTCTATCTCTCCCACTATAAATGGAAAATGGTGAGCTTTTTAAAAAGTCATTTCATTTTTTTACTTTCCTTACACTAGAATGGCCATCTAGGTTGCCTCCTACACCACCCTAGTACATTTTTCTTTTCATTTAAGGTGTACCAAAAAAAATCCCAAAACAATAAAAATAAAATTGGAGTCATATAAAAAAAAAATATATATATATATAGAGGACAATTATTGTATAGTAGCTTCACTTTAAGCCCTATTGGTGGGGCTCTCAGTGTTTCTCGATCCGTAAACAGTTTTCGGCGCGATTTTTTTTTATGACCGTGTATATTGTAGCTATTTAGAACATCCTGCAAATTTTCAGAAAATTACGAATAGTTTACATTACCAAAAACTAGGTTCAAACATGTTGCTTTCCACGCGCATAAAAAAAATTAGTCACGCGTGCAACAACATGTTTGAACTTAATTTTCGGTACTGTAAACTATTTGGAATTTTCTGAAAATTTGAAAGATGCTCTAACTAGGTACAATATACACGGTTATAAAAAAAATCGCGCCAAAACTGTTCACGGGTCAAGAACACTGAGAGCCCTACCGGTAAGACTTAAAGTGAAGCTCCTATAGGAGAATTCCTATAAATATATATATATTAAAAAATATAATTTTTTTTATACAAAAGAATCTCAAATTATATAAAGAAACATACCATTTTATAAATAATTATGAGAAAAATAATAATATTTGTATTGGATCCCTAATCCTTCAAGGCAAACCCTAGATGTACTCAAAGAGCATCCATTCCATATGTTTTACATGTACTAATTTTTCCTTTGCTTTATAAACCTCAACATTCAAAATGCACAAGAGATAAGACCAAATCACTCGATGTGTTTTTTTTATATAAAAAAAATGAAAAAGTACTTCATTAATTAAAAAAAAAAAAGCAGTGCCTAATGTGAATGTAGATCCTTACAAGACAACTATAATGGAAGATCATATAATTCTAGACCACACTTGGCTAAACCATCAACTTCAACATTAAACTTCCTACGGGACATAAGAGGCCCAAACATTGGAAAACTTAATGTGATTGTTTTAAAGACATTTCATTGAGTTTTTTTTGTTGGAGTATCTAATTTCCTCATCAAACTACCATAAGAACATGCAAGTATTTTCATGTTTGGGCTCAATAGACAATAGGACCAGTTGACCACTTTGCATGTTGATCAAAATTGAAACCACACAACTCAACACTCCAACAATCAAAAACAATCTTGAGTATGTTACTACGTGTATAAATATATATCATATGTGAGCTCAATGAAAAATCATATAGGATTTTAAAAAAAATTAAAAAATTGCTAAACTAACAAGGTAAAAGTTTGAAATTTGTAAAATAATACTATGCGAACCTTATGATTGCTTAGTGTAAATTTAGAGTGGTTTGCATAACCTTTAAAATCGATCGTTTTAGGGTTGCTTAGAGTAATTTCTGAGTCACTCGTGTGACCATAGAAGTTATTTCGTAAACATTTTTTTTTAAAGAATTATTAACTAGTTTGTTAATAAATATTTCAATTATAGTCCATTTTACAAAACACTCAATTTTTTTTAACAAAATAGTTTTTATATAGAAATGTTTGTCAAAGTAGTTTTTTTAGGGTTTATATCATTTGGGTCCTTGTGTTTTAGTTTAATTCTATAATGGACCCTCTATCTTAAAAAATACATTTTTAAACTCTGTGTATTTGTCAAATGGTTAAAAATAATTTCCTAAATCTGAATTCTGTCAAAATATTTTGACTCTCAATATTTATTTGTAGAGTCATTGTCTTATGAAATGTGTGAATCTCTAACCGAAATAGATCTGAAAATATTTTTAATAGTTCATCATAAAATGAAACCAAAACTCAAAAATGATATAAACTTTATTTTTATTGTTATTTTTCACAATAATTTATTTTTTTAGATTTAATTTTTTTTTTTTTTGAGAATCACTTTCCAAACACATTTAACACATTGAAAATTCTAGACACTTCTTTTGGAAGTCTTTTTGCAAATAATCATAAAGAAAATGCCATTTTACAAACTAGTATATATATAAAAAAATATATCTATTTTCACTATATAGATATATTTATATAAAAAGATATGTGGGACTAAGAGTGAGAAGATTAGCTTGGCTATGCCACACGATCATATTGTACCTTGGTTTTTTTAATGGGAAATTAAATTGGACATTGACCCACATAATTTATGCTCACGTGGTAGTTGAGTCTTTGAAAAATGCTTACTTTGGCTTAAATGGTTTTCCCAAAGCATTAGTCATTTTTTTTTATTAATTTATATATTTTTAATACAACTATTATTATGATGAGTTAAGTCAATAACACATGAGCCCCGTTTTCATGCATTTAATATTTGTACCATTTTTAACTAAGCCTTTAATAATTTATAAGTTATTGACTGGTTTTTTGGGTACATTCTCTGCCAAAAATGAAATTCTCTAGTGAGATGGGAAACATCTTCACATGAATAATGTACGGCTTAGGAGTTTTCCAAGGTTAGACAATCTTTACTGGGACATGTAAATATTTTGTTATATTTGACGTAAAAAATCAATATGTGTTATATTTGGTATAATTTTTTAGTACTTGCTTCAATGTATAATTATAAAAGTTAATGCAAAAATCAATATTTCATTAATACTCATTTGATATTTATTGAAAATATACAAAATAATAATAATAATAATTTTCCTTTAAATTTTATTGTTAGTAGTTGAAAATAATAATGAAGTAAAAAATATAGCTTATAATGGTGATTATTAAAAATAATAAAAATAGCATAGAAGAAAATAGAAAATTGTAGCATTTAAGATGATGCAAAATATGCATTATGCTATGTTGTGTGTCAAATTTGGCGCAACTTTTAGCATGTACCAAATTTGACAGTACTTTTGGCACACCATTGAAGCAACTTTTTTGTAAAGTGCGCTATATTTTAGCAATGCATCACTAATTTGACGCTCCATTGGAGATATTCGTGTATGTAAATTACCATATCTTAGTTCTCTTATTGATGATGTGGCTTCAAATAATTGCCCTTTATTTAGATTGTGTTTGGCTAAACTTCTGTTTTTGTTTATAGCTAAAAATATTTAATAACTAAAAAATTTGATTTTTTTTGTACAGTTTCGATATTGTTTGTTACAATTTTCTATTTAGTCTGTTAATGTTGTTTATAAAATTGTAACATATGTTACAAATTTGTAAGCATTTTAGTTATAAAAAAAATTTATATTGTTATAAATTTGTAAATTAAAAAAAAAAACTCTGTATTTATGATTATGTTCCTCTGTTTTTTGTAATTTTTAACAGATTTCATATTTTCAGTATTTTTTTTTTAAATCTTAAGTATTTTTGGGAGAAAGAATCCTAGCTTCTTTTTATTTTTTTTAACCAAACACTTCCAAAATAAATTTTTTAATGGTATAATCTAAAAAAAAAACTTATAGAAATTTAGTCATATGAGACCTCAATATTAAAAGTTGGATTAAAATTATTCTTAAATAAGTATATTTTTTTAAACTTATTTTTAAAGGGCATTTTTTCTTAACTTAGTTATCTTATATTATTTTGATAAAAATAATCAAATTTGTTGTCAAATAAGTACTATAGATAACCCAAGCTCTTTATGTCTCTCTTGCTCAAGATTTGAGTAAGAGATACGAAAGAGAAAGTGAGAAACATAGAGTTTAGGAGATAGAACATGTTGCTTTTCTTTTCAAGGGAGAGCTGAAAATTTCCAAATACTATTAATTTATGAGTAATGATTCAAACACACAAAAATTTCACACAATATTTATATATAATGATTAGTTATTAATCTCAACCATAAAATTTAAAATGATCTACTCTCCACTTAAAAATATCTATAACTAAAATAAAATATAAATTATTGTGTGTAAATAATATGTACAAATATTGTGTGTCTAGCATTACTCTTAAGCTAGTACATCTTGGCTAGGGAGCTATATTTATTTTAATATGTGACACTCAGAATTCTGTGATCCGCAAGGGGAAAGACCGGGTAAAAAGTTGTGCAATCCCACACCGCCTGGGGAATGTTAAGTGTGGTGATTCTAAGACTATGTAGGTATGAGACTACATAGTTGAAGATGGCTTAAATGGATTGATGGTTACTACCTATGCCAACAAGATGCATCTTCTTTTCGGTAGCTCATCACTTGAGAACTCCAAAGTTAAGCATGCTTGACCTGGAGTAATCTAAAGATGGGTGACCTCCTGGGAAGTTTTCCCATGAAGCGTGCGAGTGAGGACAAAACACGCTGGAAAGACTTGTGTTGGTTTGTAGGGCCAGTCGTTATTCCATAAAGCAATCATAGTGACGTGGGGCGTTACAAATGGTATCAAAGCCTTGACACAGCCGGAAGTGTGGCCACCGGGGACGTCAGACTCCTAAGGGTGGATGATTGTGACAGTCAGAATCCCGTGATCCGTAAGGGGAAAGACGGGGTAAAAAGCTGTGCAATCCCACACTGCGGTGGGGAAGGTTAAGTGTGATGATTCTAAGACTATGTAGGTATGGGACTACACAGTTGAAGATGACTTAAATTGATTGATGGGTACTACCTGTGCCAACAAGATGCATCTTCTTTTCGGTAGCCCATCACTTGAGAACTCTAAAGTTAAGCGTGCTTGACCTGGAGTAATCTCAAGATGGGTGACCGCCTGGGAAGTTTTCCCAGGAAGCGTGCGAGTGAGGACAAAGCACACTGGAAATACTTGTGTTGGTTTGTAGGGTCAGTCATTATTCCAGAAAGCAACCATAGTGACGTGGGACGTTACATAATAGAAAAAAGTAAATTTATATTAATTTAGAGTATAAACATAAAAAGTCTATTGTCATTTTTTCCACTCTTTTAATTAATTAATAAAATCCAAATCTACTATTTTGATAAATTCCAATAAATATTTTCATAATATTATTTCCAAAATATAATATAATACATATATATTAATAACTTTATACTTTTTAATAATTTATTTTTTTACATGCAATTTTCATAATATGAAACTTCTTTAATATGTTAATTTTACAATTATTTTAAATTTCAAATCAATTTATATTTATATTTAACTCGAGTTATAAAAGTTTTGGTCGGGTATAACGACCAAAATAATAACAAATATGGTCTTGAAGCGATTCAACTAGAATACTGCTAGTCAATACAAATATATGGTCGAAGTATAAGGATGGTATAAGACAAAGTTAACGACACATAGCTCGAGCTAGAGTTGTAAATGTGGATGGGCTTGACCTGACACAACCCATATTTTCACGCCTTCGGAAAATTTGGGCCATGTCGTGTTAGGACTGTGCATATATATAGGTCGAGTTGTGCCATATCGGCCCACATTTGAAAGTATAGGCCCAACACGACCCATTCGTGTCATGCCTCATGCTAGGCTGGGCCAAAATTCATTTCGGCCCATATTTGACCTCATTTTATTATTGCTAAAAAAAGTGAGGGTGGGGATTTGAGCTCTCCACTTTCTTTTTAAGAATTAATGAGCTAACTACTAAACTAAATACATTTCTTAATTTAAATTATAGTTGTTATATGTGCTTTCACCAAGTGACACGTGACATAAATTAATAGTGATTAAGGCTCCACGGGAGCTAAGCCTAGTTCTCATCGTCATTCACCACCGTGAGAGGAATGCATCCTCCAAGCGCATTACCTCCCGAGGACCTTAGTCAAATAATAATGCGCCAACAACCCTTCATGAAGTGATCAATTCTCCAAGCATGCAAGAACCCTTCTCCAGGGTAGAAGATCAGCTGCCAAGTGTCAAGCGAAGACGTTCTGGAACACAAACAACTTTCTGACATTCAATTGCCATAATGATCATGTTGTCGATCTCGTACAAGTGGCAAAGAGGATGTCTCGCGATGTCGACTAACATGGGAAAACGTGCAATTACCACCCTAACACTGTCAATGGTGATTTCCCCAATAAAGCAGTGGGTTGAAACTCCTCGTACTGGGCCCACACAAGATACATTGGGGTCCACGAGCTTAGTAAATGCATAATGTGTTTATTTATGTAATAGCGACCCTCATTAAGAGAGATATAATTGTAATTAACTTCAATTAGCGAGTTTAATCTTCATAGTTGCCTATAAATAGGGTTAGAGAACACTTTGTAAAGAATCTGATTTTCTATTTTTCAGAGTGAGCACATACGCTGCCTGAAAACCAAGAGAACTTAAGCTTTGCAAGTTCTTCATCATCCTAAATACAAGTGTCTCGTGGAATAGAGTTAATTAATAACCTGAACCACGTAAAATACGATGTTCTACTTCTTATTCTTTAAGTTTTTCTTTCATCTTGGTAGTTGACGAAAAAGTCAGTCAACAATAATTTTAGTTATTTTTATATATTTTTCAATCATACTTTACACAAAATTATATCAAGAATATTCATTAATTATTAGAATTTGAATACCTCCTAACAATAAATACTCTAATTTTTAACTCATGAATCATAAAACATATTAATAAAGTTCTAATTTTGTATTTATTTCTAATTATAAATTTATAAATACTCAGAATTATATAACATTTTTATATTTGACAAATAAAAATTAATTAGTATTGTTAATGTCAAACTATCAGACCTTTTTTTTTTATTCGTGTCGTACTTTCGGCTTTGTCGTGCCATACTAATTTCAACATCGTGTCGTGCATGGTCCAAGCCCATATTTTTTTGTGTCATGTCGTGCTCGTGCCAGTTTCATGCTGCGCCAAAAAATCCAACCCGTATTTACAACCCTAGCTCGAGCAACCTATTTCGTAAATATTTATTTTGAATGTATTTTTTAGTCATTTATATATAAATGTTGAAATAAAATGCTATCTAAGACCCAAGACCAATGAATGGTCAAAAAGTCTATAAATATAAGATTGACTTATTCATTTATTAGTATGCACACTTTTACGCACAAAAATCTTTGTAAACATTTTGTTCTTCTTAGACTTAAGAAACTCAGTTAAGTCTAGTTCATTTGATTTTGAGTTTGAGTTCAATAAGAATGTAGGTGAATGTAGGTTATTACCATCATTTGGGGTCAAACTATTACAATTTTTTGGTGTTTTTGTTTTTATCTCTCTATTTTTTCTATCATTTAATCAACTCAGTGTCGTTGACTAAATTTGTGGTCAACTCAGTGTCTATTTTTTCAGGATAATTGGGAGATAGTAGGGGAGGATGTGAGTGCAGCAGTGTTGAATTTCCTTCATTCTGGGCAGTTGCTAAAGGAGGTGAATAATACAAGCTTAACCTTGATCCCGAAAACAAATTGCCCAACTGGGGTTAGTGATTTTCGACCAATTGCATGTTGTAATGTGGTCTATAAAGTTGCTGCCAAGTTGATTTGTTCAAGGTTACGAAATATTTTACCTGTGTTGATAGCTGAGAATCATGGAGGATTTATCAAAGGGAGATACATTGCCTACAATATTATGGTTTGTCAGGATTTAGTAAGGCATTATGGGAGGAAGAAATCAAGGCCTAGCTGTATGATTAAGCTAGATCTGAGGAAAACGCATGATATGGTGGAATGGGATTTTATAGAGGAGATGCTAAGTGCCTTAAGGTTCCCAGAGCATTTGGTAAAGCTTATCATGACTTGTGTACGAACACTTAGATTTTCTTTATTGCTAAATGGCTCACTGCAGGGATATTTTCCAGCAAAAAGAGGGCTCAGGCAAGGAGACCCCATGTCACCTCTGCTCTTCGTATTAGGCATGGAATATCTTACGCGTATCTTGAGGAAAGTAGGCAACAAAACAGACTTTCAGTTTCATGAGAGGTGTTCTCAACTCAAGTTGAACCACTTATGCTTTGCAGATGATGTCCTGTTATTTTGCCATGGTAATTTCAAATCAATATACATGTTATTACAAGGCCTCAAGTTATTTTCTCAGACATCTGGTTTGCAGCCAAATGAAACCAAATCGGCTTTTTATTGCTGCGGAATGAGCTCAATGGAAATTCAACGAATCAAGGATATTTCTGGTTTTGGGAGAAGCAAGTTACCTTTCAGATATCTTGGCATTCCAATCAACTCAAAAAAAATATCAACTGAAGAGTGTGAGGTGTTAGTGGAGAAAATGACTCTTCAAATTAGAACTTGGAGCTCTAGAAACCTCTCTTATGCAGGAAGAGTAACACTGATTAATTCAGTACTAATCTCAATTCATTCATACTGGTCCCAAATTATGATTTTGCCCAAAGGAGTATTATAGAAGATAAATGCCATTTGCCGTGCTTTTTTATGGAAAGCAACTTCAAAGCACTTGGGGCCCAGTCTGGTGGGATGGGAAACTCTTTGTAAATCAAAAAAGGAGGGTGGTTTAGGACTTAGAAATATTCTAGATTGGAATAAGGCAGCTATAGGGAAATATATATGGGCAGTGGCAACAAAACAAGACAACCTTTGGATCAAGTGGGTTCATCATGTCTATTTGGGTACAGTTGACTGGTGGAGCTATGAAGCCCCATCAACAAGTAGCTGGTACTGGAAGCAAATAGTTATTGTTAAAAATAGCTTTAAGCAGCTTGTGGATACCCAGAGATTTGAGGCTGAAACTTATCTGATAAAACAGGGATATCGCATATTATGGCCAATACAGCAAGAAGTAATATGGCATCATCTGGTGTGGGATAAACTAGCTATTCCAAAACATAGATTTTTGTTTTGGCTAATCATGTTGGGAAGACTACTAGTCAGAGAAAGATTGCAGAAATTTCAAATATGTCAAGAGGTGGAGTGTGTAGCTGCTGTAGAGAGCATGCAGCACTTATTCTTTGAATGTATATACAGCAGCAGAGTGGTACAGGAAGTGAAGGATTGGCTAAAGTGGAGGACACCAGCAATGTCGATACATGGGCTGATGAGTAATATTCGGCACAACAGGTTCAAAAAAGGAGTATTCACAGTCACTCTGACTGCCATGAGTTATCACATTTGGCTAAACAGGAATGAAGTGCTATGGCAATATAGCTGTAAACAAGTGAACACAATTGTACAAAACATCAAACATGAGGTTAAATACAGGATAAAAAGAATTATATACAAAAGACTAACACCTAGAGACATGAGTTGGTTTGATCAATTGTAATTAGAACATCAAATTCAGGCCTTTAGAGGTGCTGTAGGATGTACATATGTTTGGTATAATATACTTTTCTCTGATTTACCAAAAAAAAAAAAAACAAAGATAAAATAAAATTTGATGATTAATTTTTTAATTGAAAAATGTCATTAGATGTTTAAAGTTTTTTTTTTAAAAAAAACTTTAGTGATGAGTTTTTTTTTAATTAGTATATAAATTTTAATTAAATTAATTAAAATATCATTTAATTGTAATAAAAAAGAGTTGCATTTAAAGAAAACTTAAATAATAAAAAAACATTGTTTTCTGAAGAAAAAAATTATATATTAAGATTGAGAAAACAATTAAATTGAATAAATATCTATCAATATTAAAAGTATATTTAAAAAATTTCAAAATATTTATAATTTTGATCTAGAATATAAAACATTAAATTAGGTGAAAATATTACATTTCCGCACAATACAATATTGAAGGAAAAGAGAATAAAATACTTAAAATTGATTAAAATCAAATCATCCTAATAACTTCAACAACAAAAAAAAGTTTTAACTTTTAAATTTGAAACTTTTAACATAAGAAAAAATATCCAATACATTTTTTTCAAAAACAAAACTATAAATCTCTTTGAATAAATACTAAAAGTAAAGAGCAATAGAGAAGTGAGATTTGAGAATTGATAGATATAAGGTATGAATGACATAATAGTAATAATTGATCAAATAATTAATTAATTATTTTATCAAGTGTAATTAATAATATTAAAAAAAAAAAGAGATGCATATAACTAAAAATATATTTTCAATACTATAATTTGATCAAATTTACTAGACTAACTCACCATTTAAATTTATTTAAAAAAACCACTATTTAAATCTTAACAAAAAAAACTAAAATATATTCTCACTACAAAATAATATAATTTGATGATATTTATTAAACTAGCTCACTTTTAAATTTATTTAAAAAAACTCACTTTTTAATTCTTAACTAAAATAAAAATAAACACACATTTTTTTTAAAATAAAAAATATATTCACTGTTTTATAATAGTTTTAGATATAATAATAATTGATTAAATAATTATTTAATTTTTTTATCAAGTTTAATTAATAACTTGATCACACCACAAGACAAAATAACTTAACCAAAAAAAATTTAAATTCACTTACTTTTTTATAATAGTTCGTAATACTTTTATGGTGCATACCTTTTGTGTTTTCGGCTCATGAACAATTTTCGACACGTTTTTTTTTATGATTGTATCTATTGTAGTTATTTAGAACATCATGCAAATTTTAAGAAAATTCTAAATAATTTATAATGCAAAAAACTAGGTTCAAACAGGTTGTTGCAAGCGTAACTAATTTTTTATGCGCGTGAAAAACAACATGTTTTAACCTAATTTTTTGGTACTGTAAATTATTCAAAATTTTAAAAAAATTTGCACGAAACTCTAAATAACTGCAATAAATACGATTGTAAAAAAACGTGTCGAAAACTGTTCACGGACCGAAAACCCGGAAGGTAAAAGGTATGCTAAATATAGATTATTTACCGAAAGATAGTTTTGTGCTAAAATAATAATTTTTTTTTTTTGAAAAAAAGGTGTCAAATTTTGTATGGATGAGAGTAACCTCAAGCATAGTTGGCGAAAAGAAAAAAAGAAAAAGAGTATTGTGTGGAAAAGTATCAAAATGATTTCTAAACACGTGTCCTAATAAAAAGACAGTACCACGCGCATACAGAATTCGTTCATTCAAGACCTTACAATATGCCGTGGGGCCCACTGAAATCAGCACTGAAGCAGCCGAAATCTGTCGTTACGTGGCTAACTGCGCGTGGAGAAGAGGAAACTACCAAAAGAGCACGTTTGGCCTTCGACAAACGTAATGGAAAGTAATTGTCTTGACAGCTGGGATTAGTACTCCACTTATCAAAACAAAGACATACAAAAGTACCGATAAAACAAAAATAATCACCTACAACCGCATCTACCGGAAGTAAAAAATTTCTACCAATAGGAAACCTCCACGTTTCAAAGTAAGGCAAGGCATTCTATTTTTTTTTTAAATTACGGATAAGAAAAAAAAAATTTAATAGAGATAAATAGAAGGGATTATTCCCACTTTCTACAAACTTCTTTGGTCTAAGATTGTAGAATGACCCTTTGAATTTGAGAAATTACGTGTTTGGTAACATTTAAAAAAATATAGTTTTTTTCTCAATTCAGAAAAAATATAGTTTTTTATTTAATTAATTAAAAATTAAATATAAAATATGTTTGATAACTTTATTTTTATTTATTATTTTTTTAAATTTTAAAAATAGAATTTTTCCACATTCAAAATTTTTTTTAAACCATTTTTAATTTTTTCTTTCTTGTTTTTCTTCTCCTCTTCAAATCAAACACCTTATATTGTTAATCAAAAAATAAAAATAAAAATTACCAAACACATTTATTATTTTTTGTTTTTAAAAACAAAAAACAAAAATAGCTACCAAACATTATTTTTTAGAAATAAAGAAACAAAAATAAAATAATATTTCTATTTTTGTGTTTAAAAAATTCAAAAACAAAAATTTTACCCAAACGGGCCCTATATATAATTGTAATTAATTAATTTGGATAGATTGTATCTTACACTATGATTGGTAGGAAAAGAAAAATTTTAAGATGGAAAAGAAAGTATGCTTCCATCATAGTTGTTTGGGTGGGAGAATGGAAAGAAAATTATATTATATTTATACATTTTTTATTGTTATTTGAATATTAAATTAGTAAATGATATATTAGTAATTAAGTTTTTGAATAAATAATATTTTTGTCATTGAACTATGATCACTGTATGATTGTGCATTTTGAATAATTCGCAATGTTATAAACTCCCCCCAAATTATGCACGTTACTGAAATTTAAGACTTCTGTTAGATTTCGTCTTAGGTAGCTAACAAATTGATGATGTGATATTTTGTCTGTTGATTTGGTACTGACATGTGTAAAATAATTATCAATTTTACTCATCAAACTTTGGGCACTACCAAATTGTGCTATTTTTATTAAACTAATTTTTTTTTAAGAAAACCTAATATTTTTGCTTAAAAAAAATAATTGTATCATTAAAAATTAAAAAAAAAATCATTTTTAAAAAATTAAGAAAATAAACAATACTAAAAGTTTCAAATACTCAAAAATTAAAAATCTAATTAATAACAAATATTTTTTTTTCTTTTACAATATAAAATAAATATATCTTAAAATAAAAATTAAAAATAAATCATAAAACAAAGTTTGTTCCCCTTTGTCATCATCCTCTTAAATTAATTATTTTTTATTTAAGTCCTTCATTCTTCGTCATCCTCTTTAATTAAATATATTTTTTCTTTGTTTTAGTATTTATTTTAAATTTTCATTCAAAAATGGATTTATTTTATATTGTAAAAGAAAATAAAAAGTAAAAGTAAAAAATAATTATTTGTTATTAATTAATATTTTAATTTTTAAGGATTTAATTATTATTTTTAGAAAAAAAAATTATATATTTTTAATAAAGGGGTATTATTTGATAGCGGTCAAAGTTCGAGAGTAAAATTATTAATTATTCTACACATGGAAGTGCCACATTAATAGACAAAATGTCACATAATCAATTTGTTAGTCACCTAGGACGAAATCTAACAGAAGTTTCATATTTCAGTAACGTGCATAGTTTGAGAATAATTTTTAACATTGTGAAACATTCGAGAGGCACGATCATAATTCAGGGGCAAAAATGTTATTTATTTTAAATTTTAAAAAAAAATTCCATCCACTTTTCTCCCCAAAATTGGAGATAAATTTTTTTTGTGGGACCCACCTCTTTTTTTCCACTCATTTTTCCTTTCCACACTCTTTTCTCTCATACCCAACATTCATTTATTTTCTTCTTTCTTTTCACGTTTCTCTCCAAAATTTTCTTTTCCCACTTACCAAACAGAGAATTAATTACTTAATTATTAATAAACAAAAACGTAGCATTGAGTGTTAGACTCCTAAAAGTATTATTGTAAATATGTTCACGATTAGGATTAATTGACTATTATCTTATCAATACAGTCATCGTTAAAATTTGATACTACATTCATATTCTAATTAATTGTTAAATATTTTTACATTGAATTTTGGCGAAAAGTCCATTGTATATATATAGTATTGGCCCCATATTTGTTGATTGTTTTTTGTTTTTTATCTATACCATCAAAGAAAGCTAGTAATGGACTGGAAAATCCAATACTAACTATTTCTTGTTCTTTTATTTTGTAGAGGTAGATATTTGTACAATAAAATAAATTAAATCTTAAATTATTTGACATATTTATATGATTTTGTATTTAGTCTTAACCAGGGTGTTCATTTGATCCAATCAAATTTAAGCTTATCCGATCCAATCAAATTATTCATTGGATGTTGGATTTTTACAACCGATCTGATCCGATCCATTAGATAATTGGATTAGATCGGTTTCATTCATTGGATGCATTCCCTGGTTATTTATTGGATCATATTAAATCCATCAAACCATTTAGAGTCTTTTTAAATATAATTTTCATATATATTTCAATTATAAAACACACAAATTACTAATCCAAATGAAAACACTATTTAGTTATAATAATTTAGAAGAATACAACACAAATTTATCTAAATTAGAAGCATATATGTAATTGGATGATTATTGGATCAGTTCGGTCGGTTTTTATTGAATATTGGACCAGCATCCAACAACCGACCGATCCAATTTAGACTTATAAAAATTACATCTGATCCGATCCAATAATAATTGAATAATTAATTTTTGGCAGTCGATTGTAATTAGATCAATCGATTGTATCTGAATTAGATATATTTTGCACACCCATAGTATTAACAATCAAATCATTCACTCTTGCTTACTCTTAAGATTGAATAATAGAAGTGAGAGAGTTAGCCTTTTTCAAAATTACTCTCTTTTGTCTCATATCTTTGAGAATGTCTAGGAATCAATTAAGAATTCCTCAGTCCATTATTTCTAATATTTAAAGTTTTGGTTTGTGTACTTACTAATTTTTAGTTGTGCTTATAATTTTTTTTCCCAACACAATGATCTATATTTTAAAAGATAAACACATTAAGCACAATAAAGTTACATTTTATTTTGTAAAAAATAAAAAGTTATCTTTCTTTCAATTGGCCTAAATCAACAAAATAATTCACATAGTTTTAATGACTCCTCGAACGGTGCAAAATAGATTTAGTTTCGAAATATAAAGTAAAATGGTAAAAAAAAAAAAGGGACTCCAATAAATGCAATATTTTACTCATTTTCTATTTACCTTTTGCTATAGTGTATTCTCTAAATTTATATATTATTATTATTATTAATCCTTAAAAAAATCAAAGAAATCAGAATGTAAAAGTTAATTATAAAGTAAAAAGAAGTAAAATTTTGGTGATGATTCGAAAAATCCTACTTTCATTTTTGACATCTTCTCAATGTATTTTTTCAAAAAAGATTAATTTATTCATAATAAACGAAAAAAAAGTTCATATGTTATCCAAAATATTTCAGAAAGATTTTTAAATCTGATTTTGTTGTATATTTTTTGAATTAAAATCATAAATAAGCTAATATTTTGTAAAGAAAAAAACACATATTAAAAGATTTTTTTTTTTTTGAGTTTTGAAGTATATGATTGAAAGAAAAAAAGAGGTGTAACTGAGTGGTGGTGGGGTGCAAAGCAGAGGAAGATAAGTTCATGGCAGACGTGTTTGTGTTCGAAGGCTGTAATGATTGGAGAATAGTCCCCTCTGCTCAATCATTCACTCTTATATAAATCACATTATCATCATCATCTTCTTCTTCACCTCCTTATCTTCCTCCACATTCTCACTGGTTTCAACCTCCGAATCTCTCCATTGGAGATTCTCCAAAGCTCGAGGCATATCCAGATATGCATATTATGATTCACGGCCTTCTTCTCCTCATCGGTGGCGAGAAAGCTCAGGAAAACGACTGGGAAAAGGAGCGATAATAATAATAATATTTTTCTCTCAGATTTCAAAAAAAAAGTACACACTTCAATCTCCAGAGCTTCGGTTACAATTTTGAATTTCAAAAAACTGTAACTGAAAAACCCATTTATGTCTGTTCAAATTCAATATTCTCATTCTTTCTTTCTTTATTTTTGGTAATAATTGTTAGTCAAACGGTAAAATCATGCCTGATTTCGTGATATGATTATTTATGTATCTATATATATATTTATTTTGCATTTTGGTAATTTCTTGATTTCAATTTCTGTTAGGGTTTTAAAGAAGGGGATAGAGAGAGAGAGAGAGAGACAGAGAACAATGGCAGCGAAGCTTATGAAGAAGGAGACGACGACGAAATCCATGGCGGAGCTACAACCGCCGGCCGCTGCTTCTGCCGCGGCGGCGGCGTGTGGTGGTGGTGGTGCTGACGTGGAGTTCGCGAGGTGCGATTGCTGTGGACTGACGGAGGAGTGTACTCCGGCGTACATTGCTCGGATCAGAGAGAGGCACCAGGGCCGTTGGATCTGCGGACTTTGTTCTGAGGCGGTCAAATACGAGGTGTTCCGATCTCAGAGAAGGATTAGTACGGACGAAGCTATGAAACGCCATATCAAAATCTGCGAAGAGTTCAAATCGTCGAGTCCTCCGACTAATACCGGCGAAGACCTGATTTCCGCCATGAAACATGTTCTCCGGCGAACTCTGGACTCGCCGAGAAGAGAAGGCGGCGGCGGCGGTGGTGGTTGTGGTCTCATGAGGCCACTCGGTCGATCCAAAAGTTGCTTCGCAACCATTCCAGATTCACAGAGAGACTAAAAAGATGAAAAAATAAAAATGTTTTAGATTTTAAATTTTTTTTTTTTATATTATTGGTTTGAATTTAAATTAACGATGATTTATGATTGATGAATGATAGCTTAGGTAAATAATATCATGCTGGACTTCAATCAAACTCTATTATTATATTATATGAATATTTATGTGAATGATTGCTTCAAATTATTTTTTTAATGGATTTTTTTTTACTTGGTCAAAATGGGTTTAGATTGATAAGCATTGGTCTTATCTTTATTTTTTAATTTTAATTTTGGGTGATAAGAACAAAATAATGGCATGTTACATAGTAATTGGTATGATTTAGGGCTTAATGAGAGTGATGGCAACTTTGGAATGTGACTAGAATCCAATAGTCCAATAGAGAAGAAAATATCTGGGTGTGCAGTGGGCCATCATAATAAATAGTGTTTATTTGGTGTGAATCGATTGATTAGAAACATGAACCTCACCCTTTTTCTCTTTTGTTCCTCAATTGGGCAACCAATTTCTATGTGTAATTTTAGAAGCTCTAATTTTGATTAGGAATGTTCGCTAAGATCTTATTAGTTGGTTGCCTCTATCGATGGTGGGGTGACTAGTGGGAACACACCTTGAGGTAGAGGGCTAGGGCACTGGACTGGTAGCTACAAACCTTCACATTTAAGACTCTATAGTGAGCCACCTAGGTTCGAACCCACAACCTCAAAGCGACAAAGGCTTAAGGTAACAAACGTTATAGGTTAGTTGATTACCTTTTTTTTGGATATTGGGAGAGGGAGATTCGAACTTTGGATATTCTCTTCATGAGGTGTAGAATCATTAAGCTAACATAGGTATAAAAGAAAAGAGAGAGAAAAGAAAATAGAGGGAGAAAAGTAAAAGAAAAAAATAGTTATTTTTTCAAGAGAAAAATATTAGTTGTTTGATAAAAAAGAAAATTAGAGAAAGAAAAAAAATGTGAAAGGTTAAGAAATATTGAGTGAGAAGTGGCCAAGAAACACAGTCTAATGGTACTACATATCTCACTTTCTTATAAACTTACCATCACAAATTCAAATATATCTACCCCTAATAAAAAAAAATGGGAACATAATTTTTTCCTTGAAACAAAAGTTTTACATTAATAATTTAAGAATGATACAATAATTTTACAATAAATCAATTTTTTGATATGCTTTTGTTTCTACTTATCTCTATTTTATTTTACTAGATACAATCAACGTGCAATATGCACGTTTTGCATAATTTTATTTATAAAATTTATTAATTATTTTTATTAAATTTATATTAATGTCATATAAATTTTAAATAAATATCCTATTTTAATTAAATAATTTATTTATTTTTGTTTAAGTTTATGTTTGTTCTAGCTTTTGAATTTGAGATTGACAACAAGAGATTGACAACAAGAGATTGTATATTATACGTTTAATATAATATTAAATATTATACGTGGATTTTAAATTTAAGTTTCTTGCTAGTTTTTTTTTTTAAAGCAAATTGTTACTAATTGAAAATAGATTATATTATATGTTTAATATGATATTATTCTAATAAGTGTATTTAAGTTTTATTTAAGTTAAAAAAACGTATGATTTTATTATTTTTAAATAATTATCATTGTAAAATATCTAAAAAATATATTATTTTAATTTGTTTAATTATTTATTTATTTTATTTATTATTTTTAAATAATTATCATTGTAAAATATCTAAAAAATATCATATTTTAATTATTTATTTTATTTAAATTTAATTGGTATTTACAATCTACCATTAAATATAAGAATATTCTATTAAATATAAGAATATTCCGTTAAAGTTAACATTAAAAATAATATAAAAATGTTAAAACCAATAATTTTTGTTATCTACACACTTTTTATATAGAATAAATTTGTATCGAAGTTACATTTCAAGATAATGTATATTTTTTAAGAATTTTTTTTACATACATACATTTAAAATAAGGAATATATATGATATTTCTTCTATATAATAAGTGTGTAGATAACGAAAATTATTGGTTTTAAATGTTTTTTATATTTTTAATGTTAACTTTAACGGAATATTCTTATATTTAACAGAATATTATTATATTTAACGGTAGTTTGTAAACACTTAAAGTTAAATAAAATAAAATTAAAAATTAAAAAAAATTAAAAATGATATTTTTTAGATATTTTACAATGATAATTATTTTTAAATAATAAAATCATACATTTTATAACTTAAATAAAATTTAATTAAACTCAAACTCACTTATTAGAATAATATCATATTAAACATATAATGTAATCTACTGTGAATTAGCAACAAATTGCTTTTTTTTTTAAACTAGTAAGAAATTTAAATTTAAAATTCATGTATAATATATGATATTATATTAAACATATAATATATAATCTCTTGTTGTCACTCTCAAATCTAAAAATTAGAACAAACATAAACTTAAACCGAACAAACATAAACTTAAACAAAAATAAATAAATTATTTAATTAAAATATGATATTTATTTCAAAATTTATATGACATTAATATAAATTTAATAAAAATAATTAATAAATTTTATAAATAAAACTAAACAAACGTGTATATTGCATGTTGCTTGTATCTAGTATGTATAATAAATGTTTGGTAGATTTTTTATATATTGCGTATATATTTAGTTTAAGATATGAGATTGTATCTTTACAATAAAAATTGTAATTTTATGATAAAATCTGTATTAGTTTTTTTTTTCTTTCAAAAACAGTAAAAGAATTATAAAGCATAAAAATAGTATTTTATTTTATTTTTTAAATAGTCTTTTTTATTATTATTATTTATACTATTAAAAATTAATAAATAATTTTTTTAAGTAAATATATTGTTTATCACATTTTAAAAAGTGTGTAATTTAGAGAAGAATATATTTTATTCATTGTAATTATTAGCTTAGGTTGATATTGGAAGGTAATAATATAAAGAAATTTCATTTTTTATTCTTTGAAAGATATTGAAATGTCATTTTAACAAAGTGATTCTTCACCATTTTAATATAATGACATTCTTCTATTAAAAAAAAAAAAAAAGATAAAGAGATTATTCCAACACTCAATCAAATATCACTTAATATATGGTACATCTTGATTGTAAAGATTGCATGAGATTGAGATAAAGTACAACAGTCCTTAATTTGTGCTAAATTTCATTAACATTTATTCGGATTGGGTATGGTATATATTGGGTGGTATGTATCAATTTATTTTTCTTAATATGACAAAATTGGCAACAAAATAAAAACCAACTCAAAACGGTGTCGTTTTTCCCCTTTTGGTCTACTCAAACAACTTATGCCATTGGTCTGTACAGTCTGTACTAGATGGCTTGGCAGTACATATTTATCTTTGTACTACATCTTTCTTATTTATTTTCTTTTTTCATTTCTATTTTTTTTTTTGACTTTGTGTTTTGACAAATTATTTTTTGGACCATGTGTTTTGTAAAATGGTTAAAATAAAATACTAAATCCGATTTTGGTCAATATTTTCTCAACTAAAATTATAAATAATTTACCAAACCAACAATTTAGAACAAAAATAAAATAATTCTGCTTAAAAACTGTGTTGTTATATTCAATTTTTTCTTCATCAAAATTGAGTTTAGAGTTCTATTTTAACCATTCTACAAAACATAGGGTCTAAAAAGTAATTTGTCAAAACACAGGGTCCAAAAAATTATAAACCCTTCTAATATTAATATACCTTTGTTGGAAATTTTCATGGGAAGGTCTTTAAAACGAGCCCTATTAGTGAGATTCTTTTGTATTATCAATTCATGAACAATTTTCAGCGAAATTTTTTTTTATGACCGTGTATATTGTAGTTCTTTAGAGTATCTTGCAAATTTTTAAAAAAATTCCAAATTACTTACATTGCCGAAAACTAATTTAAAAACAAGTAGTTGTACTCGTGCTAATTTTTTTATGCGAATGAAAAACAACATGTTTGAACTTAATTTTTGGTACGATAAATTATTCGGAATTTTGATGAAAATTTGTAGAATGCTCTAAATAACTTCAATACACACGATCATAAAAAAAAATCGCACAAAAAACTATTCACTCATCGAAAATACAAAAAAATCCCACTTGAAGAGTTTTTTTTAAAGCCCCTACCCTAGAATCTTCCACCTTTGTTTTAGGACTAATCTAATTCTCAACTTCCCAAAAATAATTTTTATTTTATTATCATACATCTTATATGGGACATATATATAAATACTGTTTTAGATTAAGATTATAGAAAGAAGGATCTATTCCATCCAAAAAAAAAATCATCCTCTATCGTAACATTTGATTAGACATATTTGTCATACTAGTACTTAATATTATATTAAATAAAAAATCATTTATTAAATAATAACTAATTCATCATAATCTTCATAATAATAACATTTTAAAAAATATAACTACATAGATTTATAATTTTAACATTAAAATATATATATAAAAAAAAACAAAATACTACAAAGTATAAACTAAGTTACTAAAGTTTTAGAGCACTCTCAACATCTCTTCTAATATATCCTTCAAAATATAACACCGAAACTCCTACTTTTTTTTCATTTTTAAAGTACATCCTATATCAACTTTTATATATTTTTCTTCACCTCATTTAAATATAATAACTTTAAATATTTTTTATTAATTAAAATAAGAAAATAGAAGAGAAAGAAAAAGATAAACAATAAAAAAAAAATTAATTTGAGAGAGAAAGAAAGAAAAAAGGGATAAAATAATAAAAAATATATATTTGAAGGAGGATTATCATTTCTCTACTTGTAGAGATGAAAATAAAGAAGATAAAGAAACTCTAAAATGTAAAACTAGTTTACATCACCGGCTCCAAGGGACTTCAAATTTTTGAAGAATACTCTATTTTGAAAGAGTTATTGGGAATGGATGTTCTAATTTATTATTTCAAATAGATTACTTTTTCTATTTTACATCAAATATTTAGAATACCCCATACATTAGTTTTTCTATTTCTTCTCTATATTTTATCTATATTAGTTAAATATTATTTTTTATTTATTAATATACTAAAATAGGAAAGAGAAAGAAACAAAATAAAATAAAATATAATTAATATAGAAAGAGAAAGAAAGAAATAATAATAAAATAATTTTAATTCAACGAATAGTTGTCTTTACATATGAAGTAATACTATTTATTAAGGTAAAAAATGTGTAAAATAGCTCAAATTTAGCTCACTTATTGGAAGTTCATTTTTACCATTCTTTTCTATATTTTTTAAAATTAGTTAGTTTAGCTCACGTATTGTGAGTGCTCTTAAGTTAGATTTCATTTGAGAGTCTTAAAGAATTTCGACCACATATTTATCAAATTTTAGTGCGTGGTCAAAATACTTTATTTATCTTTTTACTTTAATCAAATATTTTTTTTTTTTAGTTTTCTCAAACTCATGACAGTGATAATTTAATGATAGACATAAAATTTAATATAGAGCAAAAATATTTTTTTCAAACATTCCAAAGATTAAAAAATATATAAACTTGGTTTGCTATAAAAATAGCCTAAAAATATTGGTAATTTAGTAAAATAAATATGTTATAAAAAAAATCAAGATCTTTTGTCAGATAAATCTATCCAAAGTGTGTATAACTGATAATACTATTAAGTTATATATGAATTATGTATGAGTTTATACTTTTTTAATGATTTATCTTTACATTATATTTTTGGATTATATATTTTTATGTCTAAACATAATTTAATAAATTTTTAGCAAGTTATTTTCTTTCTAAAACTTACTTTTTATTTTTATCCAACATTAAAAAAACACACACACACACAAATAGCTAGTGTAATTATTAAAATACAGGAGGATTTTCCGGAGCACCCCAAAAAAAGGGGCACACCGGTGCACCCCTTCAGTATTTTTGGCTTGAAAAATATTTTCAGAAATTTTTTTTATGATCATGTATATTGTAATTATTTACGTGTGGAATGTAACTTGTTTGAATCTTATTTTCGGTACTGTAAATTATTATAATTTTCTGAAAATTTTCATGGGATAGTCTTCAAAACGAGCCCTATCAGTGGGACTCTTTTGTGCGTATCGATCCGTGAACAGTTTTCAGGGCGATTTTTTTATGACCATGTATATTGTAATTATTTAGAGTATCTTGCAAATTTTTAAAAAATTCCAAATAATTTACACTGCCGAAAACTAATTTAAAAACAAGTAGTTGCACGCATGATAATTTTTTTATGCAAGTGGAAAATAACATGTTTGAACCTAATTTTCGATATGGTAAATTATTTGGAATTTTGATGAAAATTTGTGGAATACTCTAAATACTACAATATATACGATCATAAAAATAAATTGCACCGAAAACTATTCATAGGTAAAAAATACAACAAAAATCCTAGTGGTAGAGTTCTTTTTAAAGCCCCATATCCTAGAATCTTCCACCTTTGTTCTAGGACTAATCCAATTCTCAACTTCCCAAAATAATTTTTATTTTATTATTATACATCTTATATGGGACATATGTATATATATAAATAGTGTTTTAGATTAAGATTACCCATGAGTGCAATTATATATAGAATGAAGGATCTATTCCATCCAAAAAAATAAAAATCATCCTCTATCGTACGTATGATTAGACATATTTGTCATACTAGTACTTAATATTATATTAAATAAAAAATCATTTATTGAATAATAACTAATTCATCCTCATCTTCATAATAATAACATTTAAAAAAATATAACTATATAAATTTATAACTTTAACATTAAAATATATAAAAAAAACAAAATACTACAAAGTACAAACTAAGTTACTCGAGGGCTCTCAACAACTCCTTCAAAATATATCACTAAAATTATCATTTCCTTTATTTTTAAAAGACATCATACAATAATTTCTCTATATTTTTCTTCACCTCATTTAAATATTATAATTTTAAATATTTTTTATCAATTAAAATAAGAAAATAAAAGACAACGAGAAAGATAAATGATAAAAAAATAATTAATTAGAGAGAAAAAGAAAAAAAAAGGGATAAAATAATGAAAAATTATATATTTGAAGGAGGTTTATCATTTCTCTCCATGTAAAGATGAAAATGAAAAAAATAAACTCTAAAATAGAAAACTAGTTTACAACGCCTACTCGAAGATGCTTTATGTCTTGGTTCTACACATTTTTTTTTTATGAATACTCTATTTTGAACGAGCTATTTGGAATGAATGTTCTACTCTATTTTTCCAAATACATCACCGAAACTTTTTATTTTTATTTTACATCAGATATTTACATCACACTATACTTCAGTTTCTCTATATTTTTTCTACTTTATTTAAATATTATTTTTTATTCATTAATATATTAAAATAGGAATGAGAAATAAACAAAATAAAATAAAATATACCTAATATAGAAAGATAAAGAAATAAATAATAATAAAATAATTTTAACTCAATGAATAGTTGTCTCTACATATGAAGCAATACTGTTCATTAAGGTAAAAAATGTGTAAAATAGCTCAAATTTAGATCACACATTGAAAGCTCATTTTTACCATTATTCTTTATATTTTTAAAAATTAGTTAATTTAGCTCATTCATTATGAGTGCTCTTAAGTTTGATTTAGTTTGAGAGTCTTAAAGAATTTCGACCACATATTTGTCAAATTTTATTGCATTGTTAAAATACTTTATTTATTTCTCTTTTTTAATTTATTAAAATGTTTTTTTTTTTTTTTAGTTTTCTCAAACTCATGACAATGATAATTTAATGATAAAGACGTAAAATTTAATATAGAGCAAAAATATTTTTCAAACATTCCAAAGATTAAAAAATATATAAAAATTTAGCAAAACTTGGTTTGCTATAAAAATAACCTAAAAATATTAGTAATTTAGTAAAATAAATATGTTATAAAAAAATCAAGATCTTTTGTCAAATAAATCTATCCAAAGTGTGTAAAACTGATAATACTATTAAGTTATACATGTATTATGTATGAGTTAATACTTTTTTAATGAGTTATCTTTACTTATATTTTTGGATTATATATTTTTAGGGAGCGATTACAACACATCATTTTTTTGCAACATCGGTGCATCATTTTTCTATTTCGGCACCAGAATATTTATAATCCAAATTTTTTTTTATATGATGGTGTACATTATAGCTATCTAGAACATTCTACAAATTTTCAAGAAATTTTGAATAAATTATGGTACCGAAACGGGGTCTAAACTGTCTGTTGCATGCGTGTCTATTTTTTTGTGTACGCATGTAAAATTTGACAGTTTGAACTCTTTTTTCGGCTTCGTAAACTATTAAGAATTTCTTGAAAATTTGCAGGATATTCTAAATAACTACAATGTACACTGTCATATAAAAAAAATTGGAATTATATCTATCTAGATGTCGAAATAGAAAAATGATGCATTAATGTTGCAAAAAAAAAAAATGCGTTATAGTCGTTCCTTATATTTTTATGTCTAAACATAGTTTAATAAATTTTTAGCAAGCTATTTTCTTTCTAAAACTTACTTTTCATTTTGATCCTACATTAAAAAAATACACATACAAATAGCTAGTGTAATTATTAAAATATAGGAAGATTCACCGGTGCACCCCAAAAAAGGGGCACACCGGTGCATCCATTTGGTATTTTTGGCTTGGAAAATATTTTCAACAAATTTTTTTTAAGAACATATACATTGTAGTTATTTACGTGTAAAATATAACTTATTTGAACTTTATTTTTTATATTATAAATTATTGAAATTTTTTAAAAATTTATAAAATACTTTAAATAACTACACCATACACAATTATAAAAAAAAATTATACCAAAAATAATCATCGATTAAAAAGCTAGAGGGACTGCATCATTATGAGCTTTTTGGGTGCATTAATAAACTACCCTAAAATATATTATCTTATTAAATTTAAATTTCAATTCATTACAATTACAATTTCAATTATCCAACCAACTTTGGAAATAACCCCACGTAATAGAATCCCCAAACTGCCCTTACCAATCAGCACAAGTACAAAAGAACGAAGACGAGTAAATCGCCTCCGAACCAATCGTAGTAGAAGGACAAAATCGTAGTTTTACTCGATTTCATTACTTCAAACGTACTACTCTTCATAACATGTACTACACGACGACTCACTCTCCTCCGGCCCCACATTTTTAATATCTTAATAATATTAATAAAATATTTTTCATTGTTCTTCAAATCCCATTCTCTCTCTAAAACTCGTTCACCAACTCAACTCGGATCATATCTTCCATAGTTTCTCTCTCTAAAACCTCGAAGAACAAGAAGAACCAGAAGAAGAAAGATGATGCACATGACCTTCTACTGGAGCAAGGACGTGACTCTCCTGATCGACACGTGGCGGACATCGACGTGGACTGGTTACGTACTCTCCTTGCTCGCTTGCTTGATCGTCTCCGCCTTCTACCAGTACCTGGAAGATCTCCGCCTCCGCGTCAAGATCGCATCCGCCGGAAAACCGTCCTCATCGGCGCAGAACGAAGCATCCGCCGCCGCTCCTCTCCTCCAAAAGAATCTCGTCGGTAAGTGGTCGCTGGCCAGACTCGCCGGAGCTCTCCTCTTCGGCGTGAACTCGTCGATCGGATACCTTCTCATGCTGGCGATCATGTCGTTCAACGGTGGCGTGTTTGTGGCCATCATTTTGGGCCTCACGATCGGTTGCTTCGTTTTTCGGACCGCCGATGATGATGTCACTCTCATCGTCGATAATCCTTGTGCGTGTGCTTAATATAGTATGAATTTTCGATTTCATTTTCTCTTTCGTTTTTTTTTCCTAAAAAAAATGTCATGTAAATCTACAATTGTAGAGCTGAAACTTTTTTTTTTTACATATAAATCTGCGTTGTTTTTTATTCTCAACACTCTGTTTGGTTCTCGGGAAAACTTGAAAAGAAAATACAGAAAGAGCAATAGTCGAACTGGGGAAAATAATAGTCTTATTCAGCAGTTGCGATATTGACTTTTTTTTTAATGTCACGTAAATCTACAATTTAAGAGCTGAAACATTTTACCTACTGCGTTGTTGCTGTTCTCTCTCTCTTTTTTTTTTCTTTCTCAACTTTCTGTTTGTTTCTCGGGAAAAAAATATAAATATCAATATAGTGGAGCCGGGGAAAAGGATAGTGTCTGATTCAACGGTTACGATATTGAGATTTCACAGATTGAAACAAACAATCACGGATTAGCATTGAAAGGTGAGCCAAGTCTATGAATTTCAAAGCTTGATCTTCAATAATTCAATATATATATATATATATGGAGGGCTTTTCACGCCTTTTTATTTCTGGCAATAGAACCTTCTTTAAGATTAGAATATATAAATAGTTTTGTTATCTGATTTTTTGTTTGTTTGTTTGTTTTGAAATTAGATTTTCCACCACATGAGTTATTTTCTTAGGAATAGTTTTGTTTTTGAGGATCAAAATTAAATCCACCTATTCATAAAAAGGGAGACCATGTTTTAATGAAAAGGACCAAAAAATACATATACACAAGGGGAAAGTGGGGGGCAAATCAATACATGATGAAAAATTGGAACCCATTTCCAAATTTGGCTAAGTATGAGATCCAAATAGTGCACTCTCTTTTGCTATTGTTGATCTTGATTTTTTAGTGAAACTAATTCACTCTCTTGTTGTTGGTTTCTGTACTTTGAACCGTAAGGTAGCCACCTTCGAAGTTTATCTGGCCAGAATCTGATGAAAGTTTGCAAAAATAACCAAAACTCAATAATGGCATGGAAAAGAAAACCACAAAACACAATTAAAAACTGAGGTGTAATCATCGAAGCTATTTTGTAAGAAATTATCGAAAGAAATCCAGTGACGATCGGCACACAACTTCAACAGACTGAATGGTTAGGATATTTGGATCTCATGACAGTTGAGAACTTACTAAAAAAATAAGATTAGTGACTTACAGATCCAGTCTTTCATGAATTGCTCGCCGCACCGATGAGTTTAGGCCATATGCGATCGAGTTAAATAGGCCCTAAAACAACAATAAAGAACTGGTTTTGAGTTTTCTAGTAAGCATTAGATTTGTCAATATGGTACTTCGTACTTGCTTAATCAATAATTTGTATTTGAGGTTCATATTTCATGATGACCAACTAAGCATGAAAAGTGAGATAAATTACCATAAGAGATGCAGTCCCAACATCAAGAACTGAAAGCCAAAATATTTTATGACCTGGCTCCATAAAGTCATGAATGCGGTTTATTGTGCCAAAAGCCCATGATCCTATCAGAATAAGTGGATAGTAACCCCACCGATTTAAAGCCTGTAGAAGAGATAAAATGGCATATCACGAATTTGTACCAAATATATAATCTAACAAATTATAGAATCTGAGCAGTCATTGCTGTGAACACAAAGAAAGAAGCAAAGATTCGGATAGAAAAGAAAAAATAATATAGTTTATATATATTTTTATAAATGAAATATATAACCCAGAATTATCTTTTGCAAAGACAGAAATTGAGGACAAAGCAATTTCCACAAATATATATATATATAAGACAATTCTCCTATAGGGGCTTCACTTTAAGCTCTACTACCTCAGTAGGGTTCTCAGTGTTCTCGACCTTTGAACAATTTTCAGCGCGATTTTTTTTTATGACAGTGTATATTGTAGCTGTTTAGAGCATCAGCGCGATTTTCAGAAAATTCCGAATAGTTTACAGTACCGAAAACTTGGTTCAAACATGTTGCACGCGTGACTAATCTGTTTTATGTGCGTGGAAAACATGTTTGAACCAAATTTTCGGTACTGTAATCTATTCAAAGTTATGTTCTAAATAGCTATAATATGCACGGTCATAAAACAAATTCGTGCCGAAAACTGTTCAAGGGTCGAGAAACACTGAGAGTCCCATCGGTAGTAGGGCTTAAAGTGAAACCCATAGAAGAATTACCCTATATATATATATTTATATAGCAGGCAAACATAGTAATATGAACCTTGAACAGTATTGAAACAGTTCCAGTATCCAGCCTAGCCAGCTTTTTCTAGTATTCTTGTATTGTGGTTTGTCCATATTTTTCTTTCTATCCATACATACATATATATATATATATATATATATTGATCTTCCTTAAACACTAGTAAATTAGTTAGAATACTGCACACCTTCATGTCAGCTCTTGCATCTGTGTGATATGCTCGGTCAGACATGCCGACAGCCATCTGAAATTGCATACAAGCATGGTCTCAGCAAATGCACAAGTGATTAGAATTGTTAGTCTGATAAAGAATAACAAAGCACCAGAAAAACATACGCGAGTTGCATTGTTTAACATGCGTATCACTTGAAAATATGTAAAACCATTGTAAAGAATTGCACCCCAGAGCGGCAGGTAAAATGTTATGAAGTGAACCACCTGCAGATTACAACAGACAGAAAAAAGGCAATGGTGTATGAGATTCGGTAAACATGCTGCTAAATACGGTATATACTGTACTGGTGCATATAAAAATAATGAAAATAAAACTCTTCCAATCACTAGACTTTAAAGATATTAGTCTTGTATAGATGCTCTAGAATAATTGGTTTAAATGAACGTAGTTGCAACCGAGAAACATTCTCCCCATGCAGGGGAGATCCTAGGAGAACTAAGAGATTTAAGAAAAAAAGAGTAATATGATATAAACTTGAGTCCAGCTAGTGTCAGCCAATAGCTGCTATACACTTGCCTTTCCGGTGCTTGTTTGTGTCGAGCACCACGCGCCTAAGTGTCCATGGTTATTACCAAAGGAGCGTATGACAGTCACGACCAGTGAAGTCCCTGAAATTAGCAAGTCAATAACCAAATGAGCTTTGAGAAGGCTGCAGATGAAAGAAACAGCAGAAAGAAGCTAATAGTTCAGAGCATGAGGAAAAAGCATAATGAGTTTTTAAGCAACCACATGGCATACCCCAAACATACAAGTGAAACATGGCCTCTAAATCTTCAACATCTGTTTTGTGCCGAACAACAGTTCGGTGAAGAGTAAAGGCTATTGTTGTAGTCCATAAGAAAGATGCCACACAGAAGAAATGAGTACTATAACCCTGAGCATAACAAAAGAATCCTTTCGATGGATCCCTGCACAATAGAGGTACTATGAGTCACCTAAGAGCCAGCATCAAACGACACTCGTACACATATTATATACCCAACTGCACTTTAAAGCATACCCAACCATGCTGAAGAAGCTGCATAGCATATCCTGAATTCAAGAAAAACATAAAGATAAGTAGATATTCTAAATCTTAATCACTTAAGTCTCAATGCATTTCACACTAATTGAAGAAGACCCAGTTAATATTTTCTGTAAGAACATACAATGGCAGAATTTGAAGGCTGAAAGAACATCACACTATTAGAGAAACAGAAATATTTTTGTTTAAAACTTAAATGAAATAAACCAAAGTCTGAGGTTCTAGTTCCTTCTAGGTACCTAAATATACATTGCTATAGTTCCCTCATCCCCAAATATTGTAGGGTTGGACCAAATGAAATACTTAAAACTTGAATTACCACTTCTTGAACAAGAAATTCTTAATCAAAGTAATGAAAGTAAGGCTTTAAACAGTTGAAAAAAGTAAGATCTTGTTCTTCAATATCACAAGTTGAACAACGTCCCACTTCATATCTTCGTCTCAAGTTCGACCCAAACACAAATCAAGCTCTAATACTATGTCATTACACTTCATTTCATCAAAATAATAAAACTGCCAAGATTTTCCTACTACCCAAAACACAATTGGAAAATTGTTTCTAATTATCCTAATAGCTCGATTCCTTGTGTCAATAATTCATACGAAAATGAAAATTAAAAAAAAAAAAAAAAAAGAAGCGGACGAGTAGTTAGATCTAACATGAACAAGTTAAACACCATTAATTAAAAAATATATATATAAAGAAGTGAGTGAGAGAAAGAGGAATACAGAGAGGGCGAGGTAGAAGACGAGCTTGAAGGAGAACTTTCGGAGCTCTTTGAAGAGGACGTAGCAGAGGACTATGAAGCTGGAACCAACGAAGGAAAGGGAAGCTGCTCCGGCGTTAACCGCCGTCAATACCCGGCGATCATGGGCGGAAAGACCCCCGGCGGCGACTTGCAACGTCGCCGACATTGTAAAAAATCTATGGATTGGATTCGACCCGAATTGTTGCCAGTTTTTCTAGTTTAGTTTAGTGCTCTTTTATTTGTGAAATTCCAAAACTACCCCTATTCTATTAAACAAAAAGTAATTAAAGTATTATGCTTCTAATTAAATAAGAGATATTATATTTGCATCCTAGAATATATAAAGAAATCTCATTAATTAAAAAAAATTAATTTTTTAAATCATTTCTAATACTTTTTCTTAATATTTTTTGGAATTCTTTAATTTCTTTTTTTGTTAATTTCAATAATTTTATTTTATATTATTTTCATCATTTTTTTAAATAATGTATAATTTTTTTTTAGAAAAAAACTCTTATTTTAACAAGTTTTTATATATTTTTGCTTTAAATATTTAAAAATATATATTATTTATATGTATTTTTTAGAATATGAAAAATAAAAAAAATTAGAAAAATGTTTGCACAAGTTGAAAATATATATATATATTAATGTTTAACAAAATGGGGTGTACTAATTTTACACAAAAAAAAATGAATTTAGTGATGCACGATGAACTAGTATCTTCTCCACATTCTCTTCTATCTCAATATCCTGTAGCTCTTTCTCTACAAACATCTTGCTCTAATTCTCCCATTATATAGTGATTTTTTATGTTCCATTTGTGCAAAGGAGGGAGAGAGAGTATAGCAACTTTTATGATTTTATGAAGGTATTTATATATAGGGGAATTCTCCTATAGGTGCTTCATTTTAAGCCCTACCGGTAGGGCTCTCAGTGTTCTCAACCCGTGAACAGTTGTTGGCACGATTTTTTTATGACCGTGTATATTGTAGCTATTTAGAGTATCCTGCAAATTTTTATAAAATTCCGAATAGTTTACAATATCGAAAACTAGGTTCAAACATGTTGTTGCACGCGTGACTAATTTTTTTTATGCGCGTGGAAAACAACATGTTTGAACCTAGTTTTCGGTACTGTAAACTATTCGAAATTTTCTGAAAATTTGCAAGATGTTCTAAATAGCTACAATATACACGGTCATAAAAAAAGTCGCGCTGAAAACTGTTCACGGGTCGAGAAATACTGAGAGTCCTACTGGTAGGGCTTAAAGTAAAGCCCCTATAGAAGAATTGTCCTCTATCTCATTTTTTTTATTTTTTATTTTTTTTAATATGAAACAATATATTTATATCAAGTTATTTTATGTATTAATTGAACATAATTTAAATTAAAAGATATCTTAGTTAGGATATCGCTAAATTTGTATGTATCACATTAATTATATACTTATAATAATAAAATTATGTTCCATTAATACATGAAATAACTTAATATAAATATATTGTTTCAAATTAAAAAAAATTAAATAAAATAAATGAGATCAAATCTCTTGGATGTGCTTTCTCACTGTTTAACAGTAGCTAAAAAAAATCAAGAAGAAAAATAGCATACACAACTAAAAAAACTATTTCTGTGTTCCAGTTTCAACAGATTCTTGCTCCACAACTTCAACAGCTTATTACTCCGCAACTTCAACAAATACTAGGTTGTTGTCCATGAAATTTTTAAGACACAAAGAAATGAATTTAGTGTTGCACGGTGAACTCGTTCTTCTCCATATTTTGTTCCTTCTCATATATCTTGTAGTTCTTTTTCTACAAACACTTACATTGCTCTAATTCTCCCATTATATAGTGATTTTTTGTGTTCCATTTGTGTGAGGGAGGGAGAGAGAGAGGAGAGTGCAGGCAAGAACTTTTAGGGGGCGTTTGTTTTGGGGGGTTTGCTTAGAGGGAATGGGAAAGTAGACACTTTCCAATGCTTGGTTTAGTAATTAAGGAGGAAAGTTTTAATATTTTGTGGGACCCATAGGCATATTTGTGAGTAATGTGAATCTTTTTCTCCACTTGAGTTTCACTTTACTACAATCTCCACTCCTAGACCACATTCCAATGCTAGCCTACACCCCAAAACAAATGACCCATTAGGGTTTTACGAAGGTATGTATATATATGGATGTGTTTTCATGTATTTATTCTTTTTAAAGAATCATTTTTTTTAATTTGAAACAATATATTTATATTAAGTTATTTCATATATTAATAGAACATAATTTAAATTAAAAGAGACATCCACTAGGACATCTCTAAATATGTATGTATCACATTAATTATATGCTTATAAATATAAAATTATGTTCCAATAATGCATAAAAATAACTTAATATAAAAATATTGTTTCAAATTAAAAAAAATAAAATGAATGAAAAATCCCTTGGATGTGCTTTCTCACTAGTATATATATATATATAAATACCTTCATAAAACTCTAAAAGTTCTCGCCTATGCTCTGCTCTCTCCCAACCTCGCACAAATGGAACACAAAAAATTACTATATAATGGGAGAATTAGAGAAATGCAAGTATTTGTAGAGAATGAGCTACAAGATATTGAGAAGGAACATAATATGTAGAAGAAACGAGTTCATCGTGCATCATTAAATTCATTTATAAGACACAAAGAAATGAATTTAGTGCTACATGATGAGCTCGTTTCTTCTCCATATTTTGTTCCTTCTCAATATCCTGTATTTATTTCTCTACAAACACTTGCATTGCTCTAATTCTCCCATTACATAGTGAGTTTTTGTGTTTCATTTGTGCGAGGGAGGGAGAGAGCAGAGCGCACGCAAGAACTTTTAGGGTTTTATGAAGGTATGTATATATATATACTAGTTAGAAAACAAATACAAGGGATGTGCTCTCATTTTTTTTTAATTTGAAACAATATATTTATATTAAGTTATTGCATGTATAAATGGATTTTTTTTTTTATTATTATAAGTATATAATTAATGTGAAACATACAAATTTAACGATATCCTAGTTGAGGTCTCTTTTAATTTTAATTATGTTTCGTTAAATCTGTATATTTCACATTAATTATATACTTGTAATAATAAAATTATGTTCCATTAATACATGAAATAGCCTAATAAAATTATGCTCTATTATTACATTAAATTGTTGGGTTTTATGCCCTTATAAAACCATGTTGAACATGTAGCACGATTTCATATTATCAATAAAAGTAGTAGAAATCATTTAGTTTGACAACCGTGCTGCTTGCTTGTTTTATTACATGATTATTGAAATAATACAAACATTTATAAAATCCTGAACATATGGATAGTTACAATTATAGTGACTAGGTCACAATGGATTATAGTTGTAATTATATGTTCAAAAGAACGAGTCCTAAGATTAGATCAGTGCATTGGATTTTCACTGATTAGGCAATCTACGATATGATCTACTTACACATTCAGGGTGTGATGTCTTGTCCAAGGCTTCGACCAAGTAGATAAGATCGGATGTATTTAGTTACATCGGACTAGGACCGATATTGATTATTGATTGATAAATAAGTATCGTTGTTATCAAATCTAATCAATGTCACAACGTTGACCATATATTAAGTTGATCTTAATTCTGAGTGATAATATTCTGCTAATTATATTATTTAAATCTTTTGACTTGTTCGTTACCAGCTTACCCTACGGTCTAGCCCATACTTACATCTTGGAGATTTATTAGTGTAATTGAGTGGGAGTATTATTCATAGATACGAAATCTATAACTTCTGTATGAGAAATGAAAATATGATTTCCTTAATTGCTTTGTTCAAAAGGTTAAATGATTGAGATCTCAGTTCTGTGATTAAGTTCACGGAAATATCATTTATAAGGAACTTAGTGGGAGTTAAGGATAAAATACTGATGAGGGGTAAAACGGTAATTTGTACCCAGCTCGTTAGTAAGTCATCGATAGAGGATTGACTGATTGTAATGGTTATAACAATGGATAACGTATTTATGGTTTTGAAAACACGTTCTATGAATTTAAGAGTTCAATTCCGAGTCTATAGTGGAGTCACGAGGAATTAATAAGGTAGTGAAATTATTCGTAAATAAATTCACGGTAACTTGTTGGAGCTTGATTTCATGGATCCATGGTCCGCGCATCACCTTTGAGTAAATCATCTAGAATGTCTCAATTAATTGATTTAATTATCAATTAAGATTTTTAAAGTTGACTAGGTCAATTTTGGAAAATTTACAGAGATATGAGATTTAGAGAATAAAAGAAAATCTTTGGGTAAATTTATTAATATTGATAAATTGGTATAAATATAAATAAATAATATTAAATCAAGTTTCAAATTATAATTAGTTAATTTGAATAAGGATTTAATTAATTAATTAAAAATAAATAAATAAACAAAAGGTTTTGAATTTAGGCCCAGTTGGGATTTAAATTCAAAACATAGAGATTGGGCCCAAGTCCATTTATGGCAGCCCAAGGCTTTTATTTTTGTTTATTATTTTTAATTAATTTAAATTTAAATAAATCTCATTAAGTTGCCTATATAAGGAATATGATATCTAGGATTTTAAAAGGCAAGTCAGTCTCAGTTGATTTGGGTAAGTGAAAACCTAGACACTCTAATCCTTTCTTAGCCACATTCTCTTCTTCTTTTCTAGATCTCTATCTCATGTGTTGAGAATCAGCCCACACTAGTTCTAGGTTGATCAAAGGCTTGGTGAGGAAGACTGTGTTGCTGATCTTGTTCAATCTCTTGATAATACTCTGTTACAGAAATGAATCAAGGGTTAGAGAGATTGAATGATGGAGTTGTTCCAGTTCCGCTGTGTAATGTAAGTTTTTACTTTACTCTGTATTTGTATCAATTTCATAGGAGCATGTTCTAGGAATTTGCATGTTTGTTTGATAATATGTAAATTGCATGAAAATAAAAGAGGATCATGCAATGAGTTTTTCCCACATAAATAACTTAATATAAATATATTGTTTCAAATTAAAAAATATATTTTTTTAAGAAAATAAAATAAATGAGAGCAAATCCCTTAGATGTGTAGCTAAAAAAATCAAGAAGAAAAATAGCTTACACAACTAAAAAAACTATTTATGTGCTCCAACTTCAACAGATTATTGCTCCACAACTTCAACAGATTATTGCTCCGCAGCTTCAACAAATACTAGGTTATTTTCCATAAAATTGTTAAGACACAAAGAAATGAATTTAGTGTTGTACGATGAACTCGTTCTTCTCCATATTCTATTCCTTCTCAATATCCTATAGATATGTCTCTACAAACACTTGCATTGCTCTAATTCTCCTATTATATAGTGATTTTTTGTGTTCCATTTGTGTGAGGGAGGGAGAGAGAGGAGAGCGCAGGCGAGAACTTTTAGGGTTTTATGAAGATATGTATATATATACTAGTGAGAAAGCACATCCAAGGGATGTGCTCTCATTTATTTTTAATTTTTTTTTAAAAATATATTTTTTAATTTGAAACGATATATTTATATTAAGTTATTTCATTTATTAATATAACATAATTTAAATTAAAAGAGACATCAACTAGGATATCTCTAAATATGTATGTATCGCATTAATTATATACTTATAATAATAAAATTATGTTCCAATAATACATGAAATAACTTAATATAAATATATTGTTTCAAATTAAAAAAAAAATTAAAGCACATCCCTTGAATATGCTTTCTCAATAGTATATATATACACATACATTCATAAAACCCTAAAAGTTCTCGCCTAGGCTGTGCTCTCTCTCCCTCCCTCGCCCAAATGGAACAAAAAAAATCACTATATAATGGGAGAATCAGAGAAATGCAAATATTTGTAGAGAATGAGCTACAAGATATTGATAAGGAACAAAATATGGAGAAGAAATGAGTTCATCATACATCATTAAATTCATTTTTAAGATGCAAAGAAATGAATTTAGTGTTGCACGATGAGCTCATTATTTCTCCATATTCTGTTCATTCTCAATATCATGTATCTCTTTCTCTACAAACACTTGCATTGCTCTAATTCTCTCATTATATAGTGATATTTTGTGTTTTATTTGTGTGAGGGATGGAGAGAGTAGAGGGCACGCAAGATTTTTTAGGGTTTTATGAACGTATGCATATATATGCTAGTTAGAAAACAAATACAAGAAATGTGCTCTCATTTTTTTTAATTTGAAACAATTTATTTATATTAAGTTATTTATTGTAATAATAGAACATAATTTAAATTAAAAGATACCTCAACTAGGATATCGCTAAATTTGTATGTATCACATTAATTTGATACGTACAAATTTAGCGATATCCTAGTTGAGGACTCTTTTAATTTAAATAATGTTCCATTAATACATGAAATAACTTAATATAAATATATTGTTTCAAATTAAAAAAATATTTTTAAAAATAAAATAAAATGATTGAGAGCAAATCCCTTGGATATTCTTTCTGAGTTGTATATATATATACAAATTTTCATAAAACTCTAAAAGTCCTCGTCTGCGCTCTGCTCTCTCCCTCCCTCGCACAATTGGAATACAAAAAATCACTATATAATGAGAGAATTAGAGAAATGCAAGTATTTGTAGAGAATGAGCTACAAGATATTGAGAAGGAACAGAATATGGAGAAGAAGCAAGTTCATTGTGCAGCATTAAATTCATTTTTAAAACACAAAAAAATGAATTTAGTGTTGCACGATGATCTCGTTTCTTCTCCATATTCTGTTCCTTCTCAATATCCCGTATCTCTTTCTCTACAAACACTTGCATTGCTCTAATTTTCCCATCATATAGTGATTTTTTGTGTTCCTTTTGTGCGAGGGAGGGAGAAAGCATAGCGTGGGTAATAACTTTTAGGGTTTTATGAAGGTATGTATATATACAAGTTAAAAAGCAAATCCAAAAGATGTGCTTTCATTTTTTTTTTAATTTGAAACATGATAACTCTACAAAATAGAGTTACTTTACCACTTTTTATGTGCTAATTGTTGCTTAATTCTTGAGTTTTTAATTGATTTATTAAGTTTTTAAGTAATTTTGAATTTATTAGGTTTATTTTGATTTTATATATTTTTGTGTGTTTTTATAGTTATTTTGTTGTAAAATGTTATAGTTAATTATTTGAATTATTGTTGTTAGTTAGTGGTAAAAAATGTTGTATTATTGAAATTAAATGTTAAATATAAATTAAGTTATAATTAATATTTTCAAAGAATTAAATTGATTTATTTTATAGTTGAAAATATTTTATTATGATTTATTTTATATTTATTTTGTAGGAAAATTTATGACATTTTTGCTCTTGAAAATAAAGAAAAATAAAAGAAATGTGGCATTTTTAAAGTAAAGAAAGAAAGAAAAAAAATGGCATTTTCGAAATGCCATAACCAAACCCATGTCCCAGCCGTTGGGCCTGCCATCCGAAGCCCAACATCACATGATGCCTTCAATAGCTGCTTCAATCTCCACGTGCCTCCTGAAGTCCTCCCAGCAGCAAGCAATTACTCCAATTCTCCTTCAGCTCATCATGCCACCAGCCGTAGTCCACATGCTCCATCACACACCCAAGCATCCAGCAGCTTCTCCAGATGCCGCCTGGCTGCCCGTTGCTTCCAACCAAATAGCTTCAACTGCTGCCAGTCCACCAGCCGTGGCCCAATTCGCCAACACAGGCCCAAGCCCACATTCCGGCCCAGCTGAACCCACCCTGCCACAGCCACAAAAATACCAAAAAATCAAGTTTTTATTCCTAATGTTTTTTTTCTTTTCACTCAAATATCAATTCACTCTTCCCTATTTTTCTTACCTAAATAAACATTTCTAATTCATTTTTTTACCCTAGCTTTTCACTAATATTTTACCCAACCAAACATTTCATCTTTCCAATACTCTTACACTTACTCTATTTATCCTACCACTTCCCAACACAATTAAATTAATCAATTTATTTATTTTAATTTGATTAATTTAATCTCCATATTTTGCCTATAAATAGAGTCTTGTAAGACCATTTGGGGAGCTCTTCTTCATCTTTCAACATCTTCTACACTTCATATTTTTCACTATTTTCTCTCTACCATTTTCATATTTTGAAGAGCATGTCAAGTATGTTATTTTGTAATTTTTATTTCAATCTAGTTATGAGCTTCTAATCTTTTTCAAAGATTATTAAGATGATGATGAAGCAAAATGTAACTAGATAGTATTTTTATTGTATGTTGATTTCTCATTTGTGCAACATTGTTTATGGATTTTTCTATCAAAGATATGCTTTTTTTCATCTATCATTGATTGTTAAAGCATATTACACTTACTTCTTCATTATGCAAAAATATGATATTCTTTGATTAAATGTTTTTCATTAAATTGTTCACATCTAATTCTTAGAGCATAAGTATCATATTTTGCCTAAACATAATCTCTTTGATTTTTTTTGTAGTTTCATTAGGTTGTAACACAACTAATGCTTAGAAATTATATCTTATATAAGTGAAGAAAAATCATACCTTTTTGAAAAAGTAACTTGTGCTTGAATAGAAAATGTATTTTGAAAAAAATATAGTGTGATTTATTTCAACTATATCTAAACTTGGGAATCAATATACTTATAAATACTATTGAACTTGCATTTTGTGGATTATAATATCTTAATAATCTTATTTTACATATCTCATTTGAAAACCATTTTTCTATTTAATCTTAAATCTTTTTATTACTTGTCTTTTATTTTTCTAAAACAAAATCTCATCAAATATTTGGAACTAGGTTAGAATATTCTTGCTTTGTTTGAAATAGTTTCTTTTGATGTTAGTCAACTCCCATGGGTTCGACCTCGTACTTACATGAACATTATATTCTGAAATGATTCGTGCACTTGCGAGTTTAAATATTAAAACACCCTCTTTTGGGATCAACAAAACAATATATTTATATTAAGTTATAAAATGTAATAATAGAACATAATTTAAATTAAAAGAGACTTCAGCTAGGATATCGCTAAATTTGTATGTATCACATTAATTATATACTTATAATAATAAAATTATGTTCCATTAATACATGAAATAACTTAATATAAATATATTGTTTCAAATTAAAATAATATTTAAAAAAAAATAATAATAAACGAGAGCAAATCCTTTGGATGTGATTTCTCACTAGTATATATATATACATATCTTCATAATACCATAAAAGTTCTCGCCTGCGCTCTGCTCTCTCCCTACCTCACACAAATGGAACACAAAAAATCACTATATAATAGGAGAGTTAGAGCAATGCAAGTATTTGTAGAGAATGCGCTATAAGATATTGAGAAGGAACAGAATATGGAGGTGAAACGAGTTCATCGTGCAACACTAAATTCAATCTTAAGACACAAAAAAATGAATTTAGTGTTGCACGATGAACTCGTATCTTCTCCATATTTTGTTCCATCTCAATATCCTTGTAGAGTCCCAGAATTTACTTAGCTAGTTAGATAGTAGTAGTAGTAGTAATAGCTAGTATTAATTATAGTATGTTCATTACTGTGGATTTTGGTTCAACCCGGGACTTAGTTGGAAACTCCTAGCAATAGTTATGGATTTTATAAGTTTAACCTATAGTTTAAGAATATTAATTATAACATAAGGTTTGATTAATATTGCTGGTTATTAATATGATGATTATTATAACCTAAGGTTTAGATAGAGCCAATAGGATTATGACACTTGTCATATGCATGATTATTAAGGAGTCATTATTTTAATAAGGGAAATATAAGACTTAGTCTTCACCAGAATCTGTTAGTAGCATGATATTTATTTAGATATTTAGACTCACAATTTTATTTATTTGTGATTTAGATAATTAAATAGATTTTTCGTAACTTTAGTGTACTGTAACTTCTGACCTATTTTTGACCCAGTTATGTTATGAATTTCGAAAAATATTATTTCTAAAAAGTTGTAGATAATTTAATTAGATTTCTAACGGTATAAAGATATTATAAATCGGAGTCTTACAGCTCCAGATATGTTGATTTTACTATAGGTTAGTTTAGAGTTACGAGATTTAGAAAGTTAGAAGATTTTTATTCCTTAGGATTCTATTTTAAATTTAAATTTAAATTTGGATTATAATTAGAAGATTTTTATTCCTAGAACTCTATAAATAGGACCTAGCACCAAGCATTTTTCATTCATTCATCAAGCTAAGTTCAGAGGCTGCAAGTTGCTAGGTTATTGTGAGAGTGTAAACACTTGGGTTGGGGATTATAAGCTTAATCATTTTTAAGCTTACCAAACACTTGGGAAGTAAGGTTTATAACACATTTCGGTTCAAGGTTTAGATTGGTCATAAAGCATTCAAGGTATTCCAAAACTCTACTTCATTTAGTATTATTTTCTTCAAGTTCTTATAGTTTTCTACTCAGCCCTTAACTTTATTCTTTATTCTTGGATAGGAAATCTAAGTTCTTGAACACAAGGTTTTTGGTAAGTATATTCTTAATGGTATAGTTCTTCCATTCTTTTCATCTCATTCTCTTTAGTATACTCACTCTTTCATTTATGGTTTTTAGGAGTGTTCCAAAGTCCCAAAACTGTTCTCATATCCCGGTATTTTTGGTAAGGAAAATAGGCTAGATCTTGTATGTTTGTATGATATGTTATGTTATGATAAGTTTATGTGTTTATATGTTATGTTATGAGTTACCCTACCTCAAATATTAGACAGGGGATGTAGATGGGTTATCATACACTACATGTGATCTAACCTACCTCCAATATTAGACAGGGGACGTAGATGGTTTATCACATGTCATAATGGCCATTATTAGTATTGTTGACGCCGCTTTTCGTCAAACAGTGAAAGAAGAGCACGTAAAAAATAATTGAAAATGGCCAATTGAAATAAAACAATGTAAACACACGATTTTTACGTGGTTCAGCAGTTAAATCTGCTTAGTCCACGAGTCTTTGTTATTAAACTCAAGATTATCTCTAGGAATTCTTCAAGAATGAATTCTCCAGAGTTTTCTCTCAAGGATCAGGATTTCGGTCCTTTACAATGGTACATGGCCTCTCTATTTATAGGGAAGGCTGCAGAATACTATCCCACATATTTTGGGTAGTTACTCTTTTTGTGTAAATAAAATAAATGGCTTTAAATGCCTATAATCAGATATAAAAGGAAACGTCTCCTGAAGATCAGGGGACGTATAACTGACCAAATAATATCTCATGATTCTAGGGGATTTACAATAATAAATAAGGATTACATCTCATATTTATAACACTTGTAGATATTCAAGGTGGTTATCGCGTATCTCTAAGGCTTTAGCCTCCCAGGTTTCCCGTCATCTATCGAGCTAGAAACATCTCCCGAGGCCACATGGCTTTCGAGATCATACGTGCGTCGAGCTCGGGACCCCTGATCCGAAGTCGTCCCTGAAGATGAGTGTGTTCCCGGAGCTATCTTTCGAGATCATGAATACTTCGAGGTCACCATACTCGAGGTCGTCTACATCCTGTAAGCTCGACATACAATCCTGGAGCATGATTCCATCCTTATGAGTCCGCTTATTTGCGGATCCAACTTTCGAGGTCATAATTTGCATAGCTCGAAATCTGGGTGTAACAAGTATAGTCTTATATAGTATATGTTATGATATGTTTTTAGCATATGTTATGATATGATTTTATGTGTATGTTTATGTGGTTAGTAGTTTTTCCTTGCTGGGCATTAGGCTCATTCCTTTATGTTTATATGTGCAGGAAAATAGTTACGGCGGCGGAAAGATTCTTGGCAGCTTGAGGATGTGTATTGAGGCAAGATGGAATCGGTGGATTGCGCGTTCAATTCAAAGATGAAGTTTTTAAGTCCTTTAGTTATGATTTCTATGTATTATTTTTCCGTACTTAATTTTGTAACCAATTTATTTAAGTTATGTTTTGTTTTCAAAACAATGGGATCCCATATCCTAAATGAATTTTTATGTATTTAACCTTTACTTTACAGTTTTTAAATAAAGTTATGGTTATTTCATATGTACGTTTTCTTAAGATTAGTATAGTAGTCATTAATGGTCCAAAGTCTAGAATAGTTGGGTCGTTACAATCCTCTAGCTCTTTCTCTACAAACACTTGCATTGCTCTAATTCTCCCATTTTATAGTGATTTTTTGTGTTCCATTTGTGCGAGAGAGGGAGAGAGAATAGAACACAAGTGAGAACTTTTAGGGTATTATGAATGTATGTATATATATATACTAGTGAGAAAGTACATCCAAGGGATGTGCTCTCATTTTTTTTAATATGAAACAATACATTTATATTAAGTTATTTTATGTATTAATTGAGCATAATTTAAATTAAAAGATATCTCAGTTAGGATATCACTAAATTTGTAAGTATCACATTAATTATATACTTATAATAATAAAATTATGTTCCATTAATACATGAAATGACTTAATAAAATTATGTTTTATTAATACATGAAATAACTTAATATAAATATATTGTTCCAAATTAAAAAAATAAAATAAATGAGAGCTTGTCCCTTGGATGTGCTTTCTCACTATTTAATATCAGTTAAAAAAAATTTAAGAAGAAAAATAGCTTACACAACTAAAAAACAATTTATGTGCTCCAGCTTCAACAGATTCTTGCTCCACAACTTCAACAGATTATTGTTCCGCAGATTCAACAAATACTAGGTTGTTTTCAATGAAATTTTTAAGACACAAAAAAATGAATTTAGTGTTGCACGATGAACTCATTCTTCTCCATATTTTGTTCATTCTCAATATCCTCAAGCTCTTTCTCTTCAAACACATACATTTCTCTAATTCTCCCATTATATAGTGATTTTTTGTGTTCCATATGTGCGAGGGAGGGAGAGAGAGAAGAGCGGATGCGAGAATTTTTAGAGTTTTATGAAGGTGTGTATATATATACTAGTGAGAAAGCACATCCAAGGGATGTGCTCTCATTTATTTTTAAAGAATTATTTATTTATTATTATTTTTTTTTAATTTGAAAAAATATATTTATATTAAGTTATTTCATGTATTAATAGAACACAATTTAAATTAAAAGAGACATCAACTAGGATATCTCTAAATATGTATGTATCACATTAATTATATACTTATAAGGGATAATTGCGGCATAAGTACCCAATGTTTGGGTTTTGTACGCGGCATAGACCCAATGTTTATTTTTAGTGGCAAAAGTACCCAAAGTCAGTAAAACTGTAATTCTGCCAGTCTCCTACGTTAGGCAGCCACGTGTCACGTTTTTATTGGTCCAAATCATAATTATTTTTAAAATATTATTGAGTTGGACCAATCACGAAGTGACACGTGTTGGTCCAGTCATCACGAAACGGACCTAACGGAGGAGGCTGACGGAATTACAGTTTTACTGACTTTGGGTACTTTTGCCACTAAAAATAAACATTGGGTCTATGCTGCGTACAAAACCCAAACATTGGGTACTTCTGCCGCAAATATCCATACTTATAATAATAAAATTATGTTCCAATAATACATGAAATAACTTAATATAAATATATTGTTTCAAATTAAAAAAAAATTATTTAACAAAAATATTAAAGCACATCCCTTGAATGTGTTTTCTCAGTAGTATATATATACATACCTTCATAAAACCCTAAAAGTTCTCGCCTCAGCTTTGCTCTCTCTCCCTCCCTTGCACAAATGGAACAAAAAAAATCACTATATAATGGGGGAATTAGAGAATTGCAAGTATTTGTAGAGAATGAGCTACAAGAGAATGAGAAGGAACAAAATACGGAGAAGAAATGAGTTCATCATACAACACTAAATAGAGAAATGAATTTAGTGCTGTAGGATGAGCTCGTTTTTTCTCCATATTCTGTTCCTTCTCAAAATCTAGTATTTCTTTCTCTACAAACACTTGCATTGCTCTAATTCTTCCATTATATAGTGATTTTTAGTGTTCCATTTGTGCGAGGGATGGAGAGAGCAGAGTGCAGGCACGAATTATTAGGGTTTTATAAACGTATGTATATATATACTAGTTAGAAAACATATCCAAGGGATGTGCTCTCATTTTTTTTTAATTTGAAACAATATATTTATATTAAGTTATTTATTGTAACAAAAGAACATAATTTAAATTATAAGAGACATCAGCTAGGATATTGCTAAAATTGTATGTATCAAAGTAATTTGATACATACAAATTTAGGGATTTCCAAGCTGAGGTCTCTTTTAATTTAAATTATGTTCCATTAATATATGAAATAATTTAATATAAATATATTGTTTCAAATTAAAAAAAAATATTTTTTTTAAAAAATAAATTGAATGAGAGCAAATCCCTTAGTTGTGCTTTCTCAGTTGTATATATATATATATATACATATCTTCATAAAACTCTAAAAGTTCTCATCTGCGCTCTGCTCTCTTCCTCCCTCACACAAATGGAACACACAAGATAACTATATAACGGGGGAATTAGAGAAATGCAAGTATTTGTGGAGAATGAGCTACAAGATATAGAGAAGGAACAAAATATGGAGAAGAAATGAGTTCATCGTACAACACTAAATTCATTTTTAAGATGCAGAGAAATGAATTTAGTGTTGCAGGATGAGCTCGTTTTTTCTCCATATTCTGTTCCTTCTCAATATCTTGTATCTCTTTCTCTACAAACACTTGCATTGCTCTAATTCTCCCATTATATAGTGATTTTTTGTGTTCCATTTGTGCGAGGGATTGAAAGAGAAGAGTGCAGGCAAATTTTTTTAGGGTTTTATGAACGTATGTATATATATATACTAGTTAGAAAACAAATCCAAGGGATGTGCTCTCAATTTTTTTAATTTTAAACAATATATTTATATTAAGTTATTTATTGTAATAATAGAACATAATTTAAATTAAAAGATACCTCAGCTACGATATCACTAAATTTGTATGTATCACATTAATTTGATACATACAAATTTAGCGATGTCCTAGCTGAGGTCACTTCTAATTTAAATTATGTTCCATTAATACATGAAATAACTTAATATAAATATATTGTTTCAAATTAAAAAAATATTATAAAAAATAAAATAAAATGAATGAGAGCAAATCCCTTGGATGTGCTTTCTCTATTGTGTGTATATATATATATATATACAACAGAGAAAAAACATTCTTAGTCTCAATCTTTTTATTACATTCTTATTCTTATACTAATTTCTTATAAGTCTCCTCTGTTGTTCCTTTCAACCCCCATAGCAGATGTTGGAGTACTTTCCACTGAGTCCTGTAAAGAAAAGGCAGAGAGTGTTGATGAGTCTGATGATCCCACAAACTATTCAAGAGCATCATCAGAAAGTGGAGTCAAGCATGCTAGAATTTGAGAGCTCATGTGGCCTGGGAAGTCAAGAAACAGTAGAAGGTTTGGAATCGTCGGAATGTCCAGAATTGTCGTCTTTCTTCTGATCACGATCTTTAGTGTTACTGTCTAACTTCTATTCAGAATACCTCTCCATAACACCTAGATAGTTTTTTTTTTTAAATTTGTCGTGTTCCGCTTGGAGAGCAAGATTCCCTTGGCCTTTAAGTTCTACAATCTCCTCCAGCACAAATCTTAACTCTGCATCGAGTGTAAGCTTGAACCTCTCTCCAATAAATTATGCGGCGGCTTGATTATCCATTCTAACAAAAATATGTAAATAATCAGCCCACATAGAAACATAAACCCTAAAATAATTTGACAACAAAAAATTACCATAGTCTTGAGAGAGACCGTCAGCAAGGGAGAGAGCCGGGGGGGGGGGGGGGAGTGCGAGTGAAAAGAATAAGAAGGAGAGAAAATTATATAATAATAATACTAGTGAAGAGGCACCCTTGGATGTGCTTTCTCAATTGTATATATATATATATACATACCTTCATAAAACTCTAAAAGTTCTCATCTGCGCTCTGCTTTCTCCCTCCTTCGCACAAATGGAACACAAAAAATCACTATGTAATGGGGGAATTAGAGAAATGCAAGTATTTGTAGAGAATGAGCTACAAGATATAGAGAAGGAACAAAATATGGAGAAGAAATAAGTTCATTGTACAACACTAAATTCATTTTTAAGACGCAGAGAAATGAATTTAGTGCTGCAGGATGAGCTCGTATTTTCTCCATATTTTGTTCCTTCTCAACATCTTGTCTCTCTTTCTCTACAAACACTTGCATTGCTCTAATTCTCCCATTATATAGTGATTTTTTGTGTTCCATTTGTGCGAGGGATGGAGAGAGAAGAGTGCAGGCAAATTTTTTTAGGGTTTTATGAACGTATGTATATATATACTAGTTAGAAAACAAATCCAAGGGATGTGCTCTCAATTTTTTTTTAATTTAAAACAATATATTTATATTACGTAATTTATTGTAATAATAGAACATAATTTAAATTAAAAAATACCTCAGCTACGATATCACTAAATTTGTATGTATCACATTAATTTGATACATACAAATTTAGCGATGTCCTAGCTGAGGTCTCTTTTAGTTTAAATTATGTTCCACTAATACATGAAATAACTTAATATAAATATATTGTTTCAAATTAAAAAAAATATTTTAAAAAATAAAATAAAATGAATGAGAGCAAACCCCTTGGATGTGCTTTCTCTGTTGTATATATATATATATATATATACAACAGAGAAAAATCATTCTTAGTCTCAATCTTTTTATTAAATTCTTATTCTTATACTGATTTCTTTTAAGTCTCTTCTGTTGCTCCTTTCAACCCCCATAGCAGATGTTGGAGTACTTTCCACTGAGTCCTGTAAAGAAAAGGCAGAGAGTGTTGATGAGTTTGATGATCCCACAAACTATTCAAGAGCATCCTCAGGAAGTGGAGTCAAGCGTGCTAGACTTTGAGAGCTCATGTGGCCTCGGAAGTCAAGAAACAGTAGAAGGTTTGGAATCGTCGGAAGGTCCAGAATTGTCGTCTTTCTTCTGATCATGATCTTTAGTGTTACTGTCTAACTTCTATTCAGAATACCTCTCCATAACACCTAGATAATTTTTTTAAAAATTTGTCGTGTTCCGCATGGAGAGCAAGATTCCCTTGGCCTTTAAGTTCTACAATCTCCTCCAGCACAAATCTTAACTCTGCATCGAGTGTAAGCTTGAACCTCTCTCCAATAAATTATGCGGCGGCTTGATTATCCATTCTAACAAAAATATGTAAATAATCAGCCCACATAGAAACATAAACCCTAAAATAATTTGACAACAAAAAATTACCCTAGTCATGAGAGAAACCGTCTGCAAGGGAGAGAGAGGGGGGTGGGGGGGGGGGGGGGAGTGCGAGTGAAAAGAATAAGAAGGAGAGAAAATTATATAATAATAATACTAGTGAAGAGGCACCCTTGGATGTGCTTTCTCAGTTGTATATATATATATACATACCTTCATAAAACTCTAAAAGTTCTCATCTGCGCTTTGCTTTCTCCCTCCTTCGCACAAATGGAACACAAAAAATCACTATGTAACGGGGGAATTAGAGAAATGCAAGTATTTGTAGAGAATGAGCTACAAGATATTGAGAAGGAACAAAATATGGAGAAGAAATGAGTTCGTCGTACAAAACTAAATTCATTTTTAAGATGTAGAGAAATCGATTTAGTCCTGCAGTATGAGCTCGTTTTTTCTACATATTATGTACCTTCTCAATATCGTGTATCTCTTTCTCTACAAATACTTGCATTGCACTAATTCTCCCATTATATAGTGATTTTTTGTGTTCCATTTGTGCGAGGGATGGAGAGAGAAGAGTGCAGGCAATTTTTTTTAGAGTTTTATGAACGTATGTATATATATATACTACTTAGAAAACAAATCCAAGGAATGTGCTCTCATTTTTTTTAATTTTAAACAATATATTTTTATTAAGTTATTTATTGTAAAAATAGAACCTAATTTAAATTAAAAGATACCTCATCTACGATATCACTAAATTTGTATGTATCACATTAATTTGATACATACAAATTTAGCGATGTCCTAGCTGAGGTCTCTTTTAATTTAAATTATGTTCCATTAATACATGAAATAACTTAATATAAATATATTGTTTCAAATTAAAAAAATATTTTAAAAAATAAATAAAATGAATGAGAGAAAATCCCTTGGATGTGCTTTCTCTGTTGTATATATGTATATATATATATACAACAGAGAAAGCACATCCAAGGGATTTGCTCTCATTCATTCATTCTTAGTCTTAGTCTTTTTATTAAATTCTTATTCTTATACTGATTTCTTCTAAGTCTCCTCTGTTGCTCCTTTCAACCCCCATAGCAGATGTTGGAGTACTTTCCACTGAGTCCTGTAAAGAAAAGGCAGAGAGTGTTGATGAGTCTGATGATCCCACAAACTATTCAAGAGCATCCTCAGGAAGTGGAGTCAAGCGTGCTAGACTTTGAGAGCTCATGTGGCATGGAAAGTCAAGAAACAGTAGAAAGTTTGGTATCGTCAGAATGTCCAGAATTGTCGTCTTTCTTCTGATCACGATCTTTAGTGTTAGTGTGTAACTTCTATTCAGAATACCTCTCCATAACACCTAGATAATTTTTTTAAAAATTTGTCGTGTTCCGCTTGGAGAGCAAGATTCCCTTGGCCTATAAGTTCTACAATCTCCTCTAGCACAAATCTTAACTCTGCATCGAGTGTAAGCTTGAACCTCTCTCCAATAAATTATGCGGCGGCTTCATTATCCATTCTAACAAAAATATGTAAATAATCAGCCCACGTATAAACTTAAACCCTAAAATAATTTGACAACAAAACATTACCCAAGTCTTGAGAGAGACCGTCAGCAAGGGAGAGAGAGAGGGGGGGGGGGGGGGTGAAAAGAATAAGAAGGAGAGAAAATTATATAATAATAATACTAGTGAAGAGGCACCCTTGGATGTGTTTTCTCAGTTGTGTATATATATATATATAAATATATATATATACATACCTTCATAAAACTCTAAAAGTTCTCATCTGCGCTCTACTTTCTCCGTCCTTCGCTCAAATGGAACACAAAAAATCATTATGTAATGGGGGAATTAGAGAAATGCAAGTATTTGTAGAGAATGAGCTACAAGATATTGAGAAGGAACAAAATATGGAGAAGAAATGAGTTCATCGTACAAAACTAAATTCATTTTTAAGACGCAGAGAAATGAATTTAGTCCTGCAGGATGAGCTCGTTTTTTCTCCACATTCTGTTCCTTCTCAATATCGTGTATCTCTTTCTCTACAAACACTTGCATTGCTCTAATTCTCCCATTATATAGTGATTTTTTTTGTTCCATTTGTGCGAGGGATGGAGAGAGCAGAGTGCAGGCAAATTTTTTTAGGGTTGTATGAAATAATGTATAAATATACTAGCTAGAAAACAAATCCAAGGGATGTGCTCTCATTTTTTTAAAATTTTAAACAATATATTTATATTAAGTTATATATTGTAATAATAGAACATAATTTAAATTAAAAGATACCTCAGCTACGATATCACTAAATTTGTATGTATCACATTAATTTGATACATACAAATTTAGCGATGTCCTAGCTGAGGTCACTTTTAATTTAAATTATGTTCCATTAATACATGAAATAACTTAATATAAATATATTGTTTCAATTTAAAAAAAAAATATTTTTTTAAAATAAAATGAATGAGAGCAAATCCCTTGGATGTGCTTTCTCTGTTGTATAGAAAGCACATCCAAGGGATTTGCTCTCATTCATTCATTCTTAGTCTTAGTATTTTTATTAAATTCTTATTCTTATACTGATTTCTTCTAAGTCTCCTCTGTTGCTCCTTTCAACCCCCATAGCAGATGTTAGGGTACTTTCCACTGAGTCCTGTAAAGAAAAGGTAGAGAGTGTTGATGAGTCTGATGATCCCACAAACTATTCAAGAGCATCCTCAGGAAGTGGAGTCAAGCGTGCTAGACTTTGAGATCTCATGTGGCCTGGAAAGTCAAGAAACAGTGGAAGGTTTGGAATCGTCGGAAAGTCGAGAATTGTCGTCTTTCTTCTGATCACAATCTTTAGTGTTACTGTCTAACTTTTATTCAGAATACCTCTCCATAACACCTAGATAATTTTTTTAAATATTTGTCATGTTCCGCTTGGAGTGCAAGATTCCCTTGGCCATTAAGTTCTACAATCTCCTCCAGCACAAATCTTAACTCTGCATCGAGTGTAAGCTTGAACCTCTCTCCAATAAATTATGCGGCGGCTTGATTATCCATTCTAACAAAAATATGTAAATAATCAGCCCACATAGAAACATAAACCCTAAAATAATATGACAACAAAAAATTACCCTAGTCTTGAGAGAGACCGTCAACAAGGGAGAGAGAGGGGGGGGGGGGTGTGTGAGTGAAAAGAATAAGAAGGAGAGAAAATTATACAATAATAATACTAGTGAAGAGGCACCCTAGGATGTGTTTTCTCAGTTGTATATATCTATATATATACATACCTTCATAAAACTCTAAAAGTTCTCATCTGCGCTTTGCTTTCTCCCTCCTTCGTACAAATGGAACACAAAAAATCACTATGTAATGGGGGAATTAGAGAAATGCAAGTATTTGTAGAGAATGAGCTACAAGATATTGAGAAGGAACAAAATATGGAGAAGAAATGAGTTCATCTAACAAAACTAAATTCATTTTTAAGTCGCAGAGAAATGAATTTAGTCCTGCAGGATGAGCTCGTTTTTTCTCCATATTCTGTTCCTTCTCAATATCGTGTATCTCTTTCTCTACAAACACTTGCATTGCTCTAATTCTCCCATTATATAGTGATTTTTTTTGTTCCATTTGTGCGAGGGATGGAGAGAGCAGAGTGCAGGCAAATTTTTTGAGGGTTTTATGAACGTATGTATATATATACTAGCTAGAAAACAAATCCAAGGGATGTGCTCTCATTTTTTTAATTTTAAACAATATATTTATATTAAGTTATATACTGTAATAATAGAACATAATTTAAATTAAAAGATACCTGAGCTACGATATCACTAAATTTGTATGTATCACATTAATTTGATACATACAAATTTAGCGATGTCCTAGCTGAGGTCTCTTTTAATTTAAATTATGTTCCATTAATACATGAAATAACTTAATATAAATATATTGTTTCAAATTAAAAAAATATTACAAAAAATAAAATAAAATGAATGAGAGCAAATCCCTTGGATGTGCTTTCTCTGTTGTATATATATATACAACAGAGAAAAATCATTCTTAGTCTCAGTCTTTTTATTAAATTCTTATTCTTATACTGATTTCTTCTAAGTCTCCTCTGTTGCTCCTTTCAACCCCCATAGCAGATGTTGGAGTACTTTCCACTGAGTCCTGTAAAGAAAAGGCAGAGAGTGTTGATGAGTCCGATGATCCCACAAACTATTCAAGAGCATCCTCAGAAAGTGGAGTCAAGCGTTCTAGACTTTGAGAGCTCATGTGGCCTGGGAAGTCAAGAAACAGTAGAAGGTTTGGAATCATCGGAAGGTCCAGAATTGTCGTCTTTCTTCTGATCACGATCTTTAGTGTTACTGTCTAACTTCTGTTCAGAATAACTCCCCATAACACCTAGATAATTTTTTTAAAAGTTTGTCGTGTTCCGCTTGGAGAGCAAGATTCCCTTGGCCTTTAAGTTCTACAATCTCCTCCAGCACAAATCTTAACTCTGCATCGAGTGTAAGCTTGAACCTCTCTCCAATAAATTATGTGGCGACTTGATTATCCATTCTAACAAAAATATGTAAATAATCAGCCCACATAGAAACATAAACCCTAAAATAATTTGACAACAAAAAATTACCCAAGTCTTGAGAGAGACCGTCAGCAAGGGAGAGAGAGGAGGGGGGGGGGGAGTGCGAGTGAAATGAATAAGAAGGAGAGACAATTATATAATAATAATACTAGTGAAGAGGCACCCTTGGATGTGTTTTCTCAGTTGTATATATATATATATATACATACCTTCATAAAACTCTAAAAGTTCTGATCTGCGCTCTGCTTTCTCCCTCCTTCGCACAAATGGAACACAAAAAATCAACATGTAATGGGGGAATTAGAGAAATGCAAGTATTTGTAGAGAATGAGCTACAAGATATTGAGAAGGAACAAAATATGGAGAAGAAATGAGTGTATCGTACAAAACTAAATTCATTTTAAGACGCAGAGAAATGAATTTAGTCTTGCAGGATGAGCTCGTTTTTTCTTTATATTCTGTTCCTTCTCAATATCGTGTATCTCTTTCTCTACAAATACTTGCATTGCACTAATTCTCCCATTATATAGTGATTTTTTGTGTTCCATTTGTGCGAGGGATGGAGAGAGCAGAGTGCAGGCAAATTTTTTGAGGGTTTTATGAACGTATGTATATATATACTAGTTAGAAAACAAATCCAAGGGATGTGCTCTCATTTTTTTTAATTTTAAACAATATATTTATATTAAGTTATTTATTGTAATAATAGAACATAATTTAAATTAAAAGATACTTCAGCTACGATATCACTAAATTTGTATGTATCACATTTATTTGATACATACAAATTTAGCGATGTCCTAGCTGAGGTCTTTTTTAATTTAAATTATGTTCCATTAATGCATGAAATAACTTAATATAAATATATTGTTTCAAATTAAAAAAAATATTTAAAAAAATAAAATAAAATGAATGAGAGCAAATCCTTTGGATGTGCTTTCTCTGTTGTATATATATATATATACAACAAAGAAAAATCATTCTTACTCTTAGTCTTTTTATTAAATTCTTATTCTTATACTGATTTCTTCTAAGTCTCTTCTGTTGCTCCTTTCAACCCCCATAGCAAATGTTGGAGTACTTTCCACTGGGTCCTGTAAAGAAAAGGCAGAGGGTGTTAATGAGTCTGATGATCCCACAAACTATTCAAGAGCATCCTCAGGAAGTGGAGTCAAGCGTGCTAGACTTTGAGGGCACATGTGGCCTGGGAAGTTAAGAAACAGTAGAATGTTTGGAATTTTTGGAAGGTCCAGAATTGTCGTCTTTCTTCTGATCACGATCTTTAGTGTTACTGTCTAACTTATGTTCAGCATAACTCTCAATAACACCTAGATAATTTTTTTTAAAATTTGTTGTGTTTCGCTTGGAGAGAAAGATTCCCTTGGCCTTTATGTTCTACAATCTCCTCCAGCACAAATCTTAACTCTGCATCGAGTGTAAGCTTGAACCTCTCTCCAATAAATTATGCAGCGACTTGATTATCCATTCTAACAAAAATATGTAAATAATCAACCCACATAGAAACATAAACCCTAAAATAATTTGACAACAAAAAATTACCCTAGTCTTGAGAGAGACCGTCAGCAAGGGAGAGGGGGGGGGGGGGAGTGCGAGTGAAAAGAATAAGAAGGAGAGAAAATTATATAATAATAATACTAGTGAAGAGGCACCCTTGGATGTGCTTTCTCAATTGTATATATATATATATATACATACCTTCATAAAACTCTAAAAGTTCTCATCTGCGCTCTGCTTTCTCCCTCCTTCGCACAAATGGAACACAAAAAATCACTATGTAATGGGGGAATTAGAGAAATGCAAGTATTTGTAGAGAATGAGCTACAAGATATAGAGAAGGAACAAAATATGGAGAAGAAATAAGTTCATTGTACAACACTAAATTCATTTTTAAGATGCAGAGAAATGAATTTAGTGCTGCAGGATGAGCTCGTATTTTCTCCATATTCTGTTCCTTCTCAACATCTTGTCTCTCTTTCTCTACAAACACTTGCATTGCTCTAATTCTCCCATTATATAGTGATTTTTTGTGTTCCATTTGTGCGAGGGATGGAGAGAGAAGAGTGCAGGCAAATTTTTTTAGGGTTTTATGAACGTATGTATATATATACTAGTTAGAAAACAAATCCAAGGGATGTGCTCTCAATTTTTTTTTAATTTAAAACAATATATTTATATTACGTAATTTATTGTAATAATAGAACATAATTTAAATTAAAAAATACCTCAGCTACGATATCACTAAATTTGTATGTATCACATTAATTTGATACATACAAATTTAGCGATGTCCTAGCTGAGGTCTCTTTTAGTTTAAATTATGTTCCACTAATACATGAAATAACTTAATATAAATATATTGTTTCAAATTAATTTTTTTTTTAATAACGTATAGAAATGAATTATACCATTTTCTTCACAAAATGAATTGAATTCATTAAAGAAGTACTCACACCCTCTATCACTTCGTAGCACCTTAATAATTTTAGTTAGTTGATTTTCAACTTCTAATTTATACAATTTAAAAGCATCAAAAGTTTTATCTTTATGCTTTAAAAGAAACACATAGGTATATCTACTAAAATCATCTATAAAAGTAAGAAAATACATTTTACCACCTCTAGTTAAAACACCATTTAATTCACAAAGATCACTATGGATTAAATCTAGTAAATTAGATGATCTTTCTACCCTAGGAAATGGTTTCTTAATCATTTTTGCCTTAACACATGTTTCACATTTACCATAGTTTTTAATATTGCATGCAATTATACCACATTTTACTACTCTTTTCATGGTAGAAAAACCTAAATGTGATAGTCTAAGATGCCACAAAAATAAAGAATCTGTAGAGTCCCAGAATTTACTTAGCTAGTTAGATAGTAGTAGTAGTAGTCGTAATAGCTAGTATTAGTTATAGTATGTTCATTACTGTGGATTTTGGTTCAAGCCGGGACTTAGTTGGAAACTCCTAGCAATAGTTATGGATTTTATAAGTTTAACCTATAGTTTAAGAATATTAATTATAACATAAGGTTTGATTAATATTGTTGGTTATTAATGTGATAATTATTATAACCTAAGGTTTAGATAGATCCAATAAGAATATGACACTTGTCATGAGCATAGTTAGTCCTAAGGTTTGGATATAACTAATAGGAATATGACACTTGTCATATGTATGATTATTAAGGAATTATTATTTTAATGATAAAATAAGGGAAATATAAGACTTAGTCTTCACCAGAATTTGTTAGGAGCTTGACATTTGTTACAATTTTATTTATTTGTGATTTAGATATTTCATTTATTTGTGATTTAGATAATTAAATAGATTTTTCGTAACTTTAGGGTACTGTAACTTCCGACCTATTTTTGACCCAGTAATTTTATAAATTTAGAAAAATAGTGTTTCTAAAAAGTTGTAGATAATTTAATTAGATTTCTAATGGTATAAAGATATTCTAAATCAGAGTCTTACAGCTACAGATATGTTGATTTTACTGTAGGTTAGTTTAGAGTTACGAGATTTAGGGAGTTAGAAGTTATGATTCTATTTGATTTTTTTTTTTTTTTTTTAAAAATCAAGCTTTGACTCCTTAAATCTCTCCGAACAATTTGACCAAGTCCTAAGCCTTTGGCTGAAGGATATTCAAATATTTTCAATTAAATTCATTATTTTTATTCAAAGCCAAAAAGAAGATTTTTATTCCTAGAACTCTATAAATAGGACCTAGCACCAAGCCTTTTCATTCACTCTTCAAGCATTAATCAGAACCTTCCAGGTGCTAGTGAGACTATAGAGTGATAAACACTTGGGTTGAGATTATAAGCTTAATCATTATAAGCTTAATAAACACTTGGGAAGTAAGGTTATAGTGTATTTCAGTTTCGAGGTATAGTTCGGTCATAGAAGCATTCAAGGTATTCCTTATTCTAGTTCCTTTCTGTATTGTTCTTATAGTTTTTCTACTCAAATCCTAACTCGTATTCTCTATTCTTGGTTAGGCATCTAAGTTCTTCGAACTTGAGGTTTCTTGCCGGTAAGAATATTCTCGGTGGTATTTAGTTCATTCATCTCTTTCTTTTAGAATACTCACCTCTATATTAATGGTTTTTAGGAGTGTTCCAAAATCCCGACTTTGTTCTCATCATCCTGGTATATTGGTAAGGAAAATAGGATAGATCTTGTATGTTTGTATGATATGTTATGCTATGTTTATGTTATGATAAGTTTATGTTATGATATGTTTATGCTATAATAAGTATATGTATGCTATGTTTTGTAGTCCTTGGGCATATGACTTGCTTAGATAGCAAGTCTCAAGATTAGTTTATCATTTTCATGGTTTAGAGTTATGGTTTACCCTACCTCAGATATTAAACAGGGGACCTAGATTGGTTATCATATACTACCATGTGATCTAACCTACCTCAGATATTAGACATGAGACCTAGATGGTTTATCGCATGCCATGTTAATGAGTTAATGACCATTAATATTGTAGTCCTATATGGTATATGTTCTTATAGCCATATGTTTTATAGCGTATGCTTATGATATATGGTATATATTTTTATAGTCATATGTTTTATAGTTTATGTTTATGATGTAGTTTTATGCTTATGATATATGATGTATGTTTTTAGTAGGTTTTCTTTGCTGGGCACTAGGCTCATTCCTTTATTTTTAGTGTGATGCAGGAAAATGAATATGGAAGGCGGAAGGATTCTTGGTAGCTTGGCTTGTGTGTTGAGGATGGATGGAATGTGTGGACTGCGTGTCGATAGATGATGAAGTTATTTATTTTTACTCTTTTAAATCATGTTTTTTCCGCATTTAGTTTTGTAAACAATTTTCTTTAGTTTAAAATTATGTTTTATGATTTAAATAATGGGTACCCATGCCATAATTTCTATTATTATGTAATTGATACAATATTTTGAGATTTAATAAAGTTATATTATTTCTTATGTATCTTTCCTAAAATAGTAGCTATGTATAGTAGATCTAATGGTCCAAGGTCTTAGAAATAGTTGGGTCATTAGAGAATCATACTCAACAATATAGGCGGAATTAGCATTTTTATTGATAACATTGAAAATTACATCATTGGTGCACAATTTAACCATACCCTCACAAGAGTACCACTTTCCAAAAAATACATTTGATTTGGTAAGTATAATTTTACTGGACTAAAAAACGGCTTTAATGCCGGGCTTGCCAAGCAAATCTCCACTTACTAAGTTTCTACTCATTTCGGGAACATAAAGTACATTTACTAATGTAACTTTCTTGCCAGAGGTGAAAAATACTTCAATGTTACCTTTGCCAAATACCTTGGATTTGCCCTCATTGCCTATCTGAATCTCATGGTTGCCCTTTGACTCTTCAAAGGTCTTGAACAATGGTTTGTCATAGATGACATGGACGGTGGCACATGTATCATACCACCACCATTTCACCTTGCCTTGGACCGCATTCACGTCACTAAGGGTAGCAACTATGTTTACCTCTTGAGTTGCATTCACCTTAGGTCCTTGTTGGTCTTTTCTATGCCTACACTCTCTAGCATAGTGACCATTTTTCCCACACACAAAGCAAAGACCTTTCTCGCGCCTTAAACTTGTTTGGGTTGGTTTTTGGACCCAAGGATTTCTTGTTACCCTTTTTCCCTTTGTTTTAGGGATGTTTTGGTTGTGACACCGCATTTGCTTTGGAAGTCTCTCCATTAGACCCATTCACACGTTTATCTCTACATATCAATTCATTTTCGATTCGAATATGCTTTTGGATTTCCTCCAAAGAATAATCCTCATTTTTATGAAGGATTCTTTTCCTATAGCTCTTCCAAGTTTGTAGTAATTTAGCCACTATAGCACCAACTTGAAAGGCCTCGGGAAGCTCAATATTTAACACTTTCAATTTGTTAACAATTATTTGCAATTCATGAATTTGAGGAAGAATAGGTTTATCACCAAAAAATTTGAAATCAAAGTATTGAGATATCAAAATCTTTTTGGTACCTTCCTCTTCCGCCTTGAACTTTGTCTCAAGTGCATCCTATATCTCCTTGGCTGATTTGGTCTCAGTGTAGAGGTCATAAAGCCTATCGGAAAGGGTGTTGAGGATATGACCCCTACAAAGGAGATTGTCCTCCTCCCTCTTCCTTCTTTTCTCCACCTCCTCGGGAGTGTCCTTGTCGGATGGCGTTGGGAGAGGTTCTATAGTGGATTCTAGAATGTAGGCAATTTTGAGAGTGGTCAAAAGGAATCTCACCTTGTCTTGCCACCTAGTGAAATTGGACCCATCAAACCTATCCAACCTTACTGGGTCTTGATTCATTATCTTAATGGTCTCACCTTCCATTGAAACAAACAAGGGATAAGCTTTTGAATGTTAGGAAAAATAGTATTTGTCTTAATGGAAATGGTAAGAAAATTACAACCCTATGCAAAAATATTACAATCGACAAGGATTTATTAAATAAAGTGTTACAACTCTATAATTGAAAATACAAATAAAAGGAGAAGGAGATGTAAGATGATAGAAATAGAAAATACAACTCTATAACAAAAGATACAAATAAACTAGAAGCATTTGAACAAAAGAAATAAAATGATTACAACTCTTAAACAAAAATACAAGTAAATAGAACAAGAAGAAAAGAAGAAAATCAATAGAATAAAAGAAAGGAACAAGAAACAAAAGATAAACAACTCTCACTCACACTACCAAAGTGAGGAGTGTTGGGGATCACTAACTTGAACAAGGTTTAAAACCTTTGTCCAAAAGCTTATTTCCCCCTTATTCAAGCACTAAGGGATCTCTCACAGATTATACGAAATGCTTTATGGAATTATCAAGCCTCAAGGTGTTTCTAGCTAAGTGCTCTAACAGATAGAAAAGTTGTGTCTTTCAAGTGAGCTATAGGCTCCTATTTATAGAGTTTAGAGACACCATTTGAATTTCAAATTCCATCAACCCCCATGGCTGTTACCAATGTTTAATTGGATTAATATGGAATTAAAAATGAGATTTGAGAGTTATTTGGGTTTTTTGAGCCGTTCAACAAAGATTAAAAAAACTGAAAAATTGGTCAGATTTACACCTGTGGCCGCGGCCACTGCTCTCTGTCCCACAGGCCGCGGCCACCAACATTCTGTGGCCGCGGCCACTGACCAATTTCAGCACTTAAAAATGTGTTATTTTTCTAAACGGTTCCAAACCCTCCCAAATGATTTTGTAACCACCAAAACACATTATTGGGGTTAAAATCATATCTCTAACAACCATTTCACATATGACTTTATGAAATTCATCTCAATATTGTGTAACACCAAATTTACACAATAAATGGTAATATTTGGAAGTTACAAATTTGTAACACCAAATATGTTACATATTTGGATATATCTCATATATCTAAATATTGTAACTCTCTATCATATGTTACAATATGTGACACTCTTTGTCACATTTATTTAATCTAAAACATTATATTATAATATAGTATAATATTATATTATATTATAAAATAATATAACAGTGTGGGTGGTTGCTTATAAGTATTATTGGTGCCAATGACAAGACGGGAAATGTACAACAATCACCGCTGATGAGGTAAGGAGACCCTGGGGTTTCAACAGAGTTATTGTGCAAGGAAAAGCTAATGAAACTATAGTTATAAGATAAGATCTAATGGAACAAAATTGTCACTCTAGGAAGACTGTTATTGAAGGAAAAAAAAATGTAAAGAATTGGACTCTGAATTTACGGTCAGATGTACGAGATTGATTACCCGATGTGTTTGAATAAATCTCGAAGACGAAATTGTAATAAGGAGGGGATAGTTGTAACAACCCAAAATTGCTAATAAGGCTTTGGGCCTTGATTAGTGTGTCAAGAAGGCATAATTGATTTATATATGTTGAAATGATTAAATGCATAATTATGTGGTGTGCATGATTGGTATGACTATATGGATATATTAAATGCATGTTTATGAGTATTAGATATGCATGTGGGCCATTTATAACTTATAAGGACTATATGGTTATATTAAATGCATGTTTATTCAATGGGGCTACGCCCTGCAACACAAACATATAGGGTCGTGCCCTGCAACACAAACTATAGGGCCTCACTCTGCTCTACGGGTACAACAATTTCCTTACTTGTGTCCCGAGCTTTCCAAGCATCAATGTCCCGAGCATAGTGTTGGGAAAACTTATACAGGATCTTTATTTATTTTCATGTAGATCTGATATTAAAAAAAAATGAGATAACCTAGAACATGTTTCTAAAATTGAATTCAAAGAGAAACAAAGATAAGAATATTTACAGTATACGCAGCGGAATGAAAGAGTCATTCCTTCAGTTTCTTTAACTTTTGTATCCTTTCTGTCCCAGAGTATTATCAAGAAACTGAACCGTTCTTCTAATTTCTTCACAATCTTCCAATGTATCCTTAGAATCACCTAGACTAGTGTAGGCAATTCTCAACAAATGAGATAAATACATAGAGAAGAAGAGAAAATAACAAAGAGACTTAGAAAAAGACTTGTGTTTAGAGAGAATCTAAAACCTATCAGAAAATCTGACTTGTCACTTGTCAAGCTTGTCTTTCGTCTCAGAATCTTAACTTATGACTTCTCACTAAGCACTCATTTTATAAACTCAATTAGGTCATTTAATTAAAAAATCAATAAAATAGGGGGAAATTTCAGTTTATATGCTTGATAAAGGCTATAATTTAAAAAAAAGCTAAACATATTAAATATTTCAAAATAATGCTACTTTTTGGCACTTTACCCAAAATACCCTTACCATCTCCCCCTCACTTTTCACTTCTTATTTCTCTCCCCTCTCTCTCTATTATTTCACTCTCTCTCACCTCACAGCACCACCAACACCACCACCACACTAAATATTGTATTTTGAATAGATCTGGCCATAATTTTTGGGTTTTTTTTTGCGATTTTTTTTTTTTTCAGATCTGAAACTCTGAAATCTGCAGAAAATCGACCTTGCTCAATGGTGGTTCAATGGTGCTCGATGCCAGCTCGATGTGACCTTCAAAATCATGATTTTTCATGAAAAAATGACTTTGCTTGATGGTGCTCGATGTAATTCTTGCAAGACACATAATTTTTTACTCGGGTGTCCGTTTGTGGTGTTTTTTTTATTTTGTGTATTTTTTCAAAATCTACACGTTTGACATGTTCATATGCACATTTGTGAAGTGCAACACTTGTAAAAAATACAAAAGTGCAAACATACCTCATGTTTAAGATATCTTTTGGTATATTTTCAAGTTTTAAACTTCTCAAATGTACATATGAGCATGTCAAACGTGTAGATCTTGAAAAATACTCAAAATTAAAAAAAAATCACCCTAAAAGAACACCCGAATAAAAAATTATATATTTTACAAAAATCGCATCGAACATTATGGTGTGGATTTGAAAAATCATGTCGAATAATGATTTGAAAAATCATGATTGCATACACTTTTCTCTACTGCCATTGTCATCAACAAAATTCACTCTCTCTCTTTCTCCGCTCTCTTCTCGAATAATGCCTCCATTCTTCTCTCCCTCTCTCTCCCCACATAGAAATTCAACTCTTATATTTTATATTAATACAAAATCCTGTGTGTATAACTATAAATCACCTGATTCATTCTGATCTCATTTCCCTAGCTAATTAGTTTATATTACGATATTGTCTGATCATATAAAAATCAATCAACAAAAATTTTGCATAGAGAACGGGACATTTAATATGGTCAAATAATTTTGATTTAATTAATTTGAGATATAATTGGTCTCCCTTTCAATTCCGTGGCATTTTCTTTTATATATATATATATATATATTTATATTCTATATCCAAAAAAGGAAATAAATAATAAGTTAGAGAAAGAATCAGTATATTTGTATATTCACATTAGCTATGATTCCTCTGTTTTAGTAATCGGAGAAAACAAATCAATTAATGCAAAAATTAAGGCTATAGAATCTCAGATTCTGTTACAGAAGCTTTAAAAGAAAGAAAGAAAGAATGAAAGAAAAGAAGATTAGAAAAGAAAGAATTCCAAACTCGGAAACCCTAACTCACTGAATCGCCACTGGAAATCATCAAAGCCGACGGCAAGTGACGATTGATTTTGTTGGATCGTCTTCTGGTTTTTGTATCGTTGAATTTCAATTTAATGTGTCCGTGGGTGGTTGATGTAGGTATGAGTTCGTGGAAAGATATGATATATGCAGATGCGGATACCTTTGAGGCTTTTGTCCGTGCACAGTTTGAGATGGAGATGGAGCGCGGTTTGGCGGAGTGAGTTTGCTTACCTAATTGATTGGGAATAGAATACAACTTCAATTTTAGATTTTAGGTTTTGAAAATTGACCTAATTGCTTTTGTTGTTGTTGTAATTTGTTAAAAACTGACTGTTTACAGGATTGACGCCGGCCTTGTTCGCCTGTGCGGTAACTCACGATTTCCTTTCTTTCTGACTATTGTGGTTTGGTGTTGTTCAATTTCAATGTTAAGTAAATGTCTCCATCGTGGGTGGTCAATGTAGATAAAGATGATCGGGATCGGATGAAGCCAGAAGAAGATAAAAAAATTTGAGTTTGGGGAGGACGAGTGAGTTTTTATTACGTATACAACTTCAATTTTAGATTTTAGTTTTTGATATTAACATAATTGAGAATAGAAAATTGTTGTTTTTAGAAACAAAATGTGAGGTTTTAGATCTCAAATTCCTCACTTTCTTCCCTGTTTGTATTCTTAACTTGACTTCTGCAATGTTTGTCTGACATATTTGCTCCTCTTGCCATTTGTTTTTCAGTTTTGAAAAATAGAAAATTGTTTCTAGATCTGAATTTCCTCACTTTCTTCTCTGTTTCCCTTAATGTTTTAATGACAATGTAAGTGTGACTTTGTAAATGATTGTTCTGTTTGAAAACTAGATTTTGATTTGTCCTTTGTTTTTGTTGGTTTTGCATTCTTAACTTTGACTACTTCAATAGGTTCTGATTTTCCTTATTGCAATGTATGTTGTGTTCAAGACTAGTTACAGATTGAATTTACTTGTTAATTCATACAACAGGATTTTGATTTGCCCTTTGTTTTTGTTGGTTTTGCATTGTTGACTTTGACTACTGCAATAGGTTCTGATTTCCCTTATTGCAATGTATGTGTTTAAGACTAATTATAGATTGAATTTACTTGTTAATTCATACATGTTGATGATCTAAGCCTAGTCAAATAGTTTTGCATATCTCATTTTTGGTTTGTACTAGAAGTTTTGCATATCTTTGACTTTGTCAATTTAGTGCACTGAGTGACTGACTACTCAAATAATATAGGAAAATTTGCGGTATAAATACCTATTTTGTTCATTTTGTTGCTAATAAGTACCCAATTTTTAAAAATTGCGGCATAAATACCCATTTTGTTCATTTTGTTGCTAATAAGTACCCAATTTTTAAAAATTGCTGCATTAATACTCAAAATTCCACTTTTTAGACTCTGCCGTTGGTACCCACTTAACAGAGTTACTATTAAGGACACGTGTACTGTCCTGATAATTCTTCTTTTTTTTCACCTAATTAATTAAGAAAATACATAAAACTAATTAAAATAAAAATTAGTAAGTACTCTAAAGTTTCCTCTTGGACTTTTTATCGGGCTAAAAATAAAGCTAGACACATTATTGATGGTACTTATTGTATTTTCTTAATTACTTAGGTGAAAAAAAAGAAGAATTATCAGGACAGTACACGTGTTTTTAATAGTAACTCTGTTAAGTGGGTACCAACGACAGAGTCTAAAAAGTGAAATTTGGAGTATTAATGCAGCAATTTTTAAAAATTGGGTACTTATTAGCAACAAAATGAACAAAATGGGTATTTATGCCGCAATTTTTAAAAATTGGGTACTTATTAGCAACAAAATGAACAAAATGGGTATTTATGCCGCAATTTTTAAAAATTAGGTACTTATTAGCAACAAAATGAACAAAATGGGTATTTATGCCGCAAATTTCCCAATAATATATTATTTTGAATCAAGCCTTTTTTTGTCTTTTCAACATATAGCAAGTATTGCAGTGAAGCTATTATAGTTTCTATACACAAGAGTTTGTCTGTATGTGTATATTTTGAAATCAGGATGATAAAAAAACACTGAATATATTATACACAATTATTTTTAACCTTTTGTCTTGTCTTTCACTGTTTTCATTTGTGTAATTTTCTTTATCTTAGTTATTATGCATGTTAATATAAATTTTGCAGGTCTAAGGCTGATCAAATGATTAGTGGTATGCCTCTGAGTACTACTGGTATCATTCTTAGTCTCAATCTTTTTATTAAATTCTTATTCTTATACTGATTTCTTCTAAGTCTCCTCTGTTGCTCCTTTCAACCCTGTCGTCGATGATGATCCTCCACCCATTGCAGATGTTGAATTAGTTTCCACTGAGTCCTCTAAAGAAAAGGCGGCAGAGAGTGTTGATGATCCCACAAACTATTCAAGAGCATCCTCAGGAAGTGGAGTCATGCGTGCTAGACTTTGAGTGGACATGTCGCCTCAGGAAGTGGAGTCATTTTGTTTTTGTTTTAGAAAGAAGCAGTTCTTGTTTTATTTTTGCTATATCTTATTTACAATGCTTATATCCCTAATAAATGAGTAAATCTGAATAACAATAACAATAAGTTATTATTATTATTATTATTAATGGAATTGATTCTTTATCCCCATACTCAATGGTCTTATGAGTTGTTGCAAGTCTTGAGCATGGGGCTTAAACAATGCACATGGGGTGCAAAAACTAGAGAAATTATAGAAAATGACCCAAAATAAAGCCATCAAGAAGCTAATGTCTTCATTTTTTTTAAATTGTAGATAAATGACCATTTGATTACCTAAATTTTCCTTTTTTATAATTTATTTAGAACTGTACTACTTTAATATAGTAGTATATGTATATTAGTTTTTATTTTAAAGTTATATTGATTTTTTAAGTTTTTTATAGGTTGTTGGTATATTATTTTCCAATTAGTATATATGTTTTTTGTGGTATGATATTTTTTGTGATATTTAATTTCTATTTTATTATAGATAGTGGTAGTATATAATTTTGTATCATAGTGGTAGTATAGTGGTAGTATATATACATTTTTTAGTAATAATTTTGTAAGTTTTGATGGTATATTATTTTTCAACTCAGTATATATATTTTGTGGTATGGTATATTGTGGAATTGTAATCCACAGTAAAAAGGATAAACTAACATACTGTTAGTTTATACAGTTAGTTGTTAAAGTTAGTTAGTGTGCATCAAGGTTATTTTAGTCATTTCGGTCTCTATGTCTTAGTTATAAAAGGGGCTCGGGATACACATTGTATTGTACTGTAATTCATATTGAATTAGTGAGTTGAGAGCCTAGATAGAGAGATTGTGAAGCTGTGAAGAAGGGGTTCAGTCGATTGACTTCAAGAAGATCAAGAAAGAACTCGAATTGAGTTCTTGGAGAAGTTTGAGACTAGTGATGCACCTAACATTGTTAGCTTTGTAATTTCATCTCTTAAATCAATAAAAGAGACTACTCAGGGGAGTAAACAGGAAGTAGGTCCTTGGTTTGGCCGAACCTGTATAATTCTTGTGTCTTTGATTACTTTACTGCATTATTATTCATTGTTATGTTTTGCTGACTTTAATTGCTGTAGCATTTTATTGTTTGATTGTTTCCTGTATTATCAATAACAATTTTATTAGTTATTGCATTTGTGGTTGTGCATTGCTGAGTTCTGTGTTGTAGGAAAGAATTACAACAGTGGTATCAGAGCCAGGTTCAAGATTCAAAGAAAAGAAAAGAACTCAGCTGTGAAGATTCAAGAATTTCATAAAGATGGCTTCATCTTCAACAAGATTCGACCTAGAGAAATTTGATGGATCAGGGGACTTTAGTCTGTGGAAAGAAAAGATGATGGCCATATTGATCTACCAAAAACTCGATTCAGCATTGGAAGAGGTCACTGAGAAAGAAACTGATGCAGTAAAGAAGAAGGAGACTGACACTGTGATGAAACAAGCTCGATCAGCAATCATCATGAATTTGGCAGACAATGTACTGAGGCAAGTTATTGGAGAGAAAACGGCTCTAGGAATCTGGAACAAATTGAATCAATTGTACATGGCAAAGTCCACTGCAACAAAGATCTTCTTGAAAGGGAAATTTTATGGTTTCAAGATGAATGCTACTGTTTCACTTGAACAGAATTTAGATGATTTGAACAAGATTGTTCTATCATTGACTAACATGGGAGAGGTCATAAAAGAGGAAGATCAAGCAGTGATTGTTCTGAATGGTTTACCCGAACAATTCAAGGAGATGAAGACTGTTATAATGTATAGCAGGGATACCTTGACCCTTGAAGATGTGATGAGCACTCTCAGATCGAGAGATGCTGAATTAAACTGGCAGAAGGCTGCAAAACAGGAGTCAAAGATAGATGAGGCTTTGATCACTCGAGGCAGACAACCATGGAGAAACAACTCAAGAAACAGAAGGAATTCAAGATCAAAATCAAGATCAAAAGAGACCAGAAGATGTCACCATTGTGGCAAAGTAGGACACCTGATCAAAAGCTGCTGGGAATTAAGAAACAAAAAGAAAAGGGACAAGGAAGAAGAAAACAAGAGCAATGATTCGAATGCAGTAGTTAATGATATTTACAGCTCAGATGGAGATGTATTTGCTGTAATCAACATACAAAGAAAGAATACAGAATTGAGCAATGGAGATGCATGCACAGGTTCAGGTCTTAGAGACCATGAAGAGTGGATTCTAGATAGTGGTTGTACTTACCACATGAGTCCAAATAGAAGCTGGTTTATGGACTACTCAGAGATAGATGGTGGGAGTGTTATGATGGGCAATGATCATAAATGTCAAGTTGTTGGCATTGGAAATATTGCTATTCGAAATGCAGATGGCACAATAAAGGTTTTAAACAAAGTCAGGCATATTCCAGATTTAAAAAGAAACTTGATTTCTTTAGGCACCTTGGATGATGAAGGATATGAGTATAGAACTGGTAAAGGGACTATGAGGATTACAAAAGGGTCATTATTGGTCATGAAAGGCATTAAGAGGCTTGGATTATATTTCCTAGATGGAAAGACCATACCTCCTGCACAGGCGGCTGCTGTTAGCAAATGCAAAACAGATTCAAAATTATGGCATGCTCGATTGGGGCACATAAGTGAACAAGGTTTAGTTGAGTTGTCTAAACAAGGTTTGTTACAGAATTATAATCATGCTAACCTACCTTTCTGTGAGATTTGTGTGCAGGGTAAACAACATAGACTAAAGTTCTCTCACAGCAATTATAGAGCAAACAAGGTGCTGGAATACATACATGCAGATTTATGGGGTGCAAGCAGGATTAAAACTCCAGGAGGTAACCAGTATTTCTTGTCCATTATTGATGACTATAGTAGAAAGGTGTGGGTACTACTATTGAAACATAAGAGTGAGTGTTTAAACAAGTTTAAAAACTGAAAAGTTTATGTTGAAACTCAAACTGAGTTAAAAATAAAAACACTTAGGACTGATAATGGACTAGAGTTTATAAATGAGGAATTCTTTGATTTATGTGTTAAAAATGGTATGCAAAGACATAGGACAGTAATCAAAACTCCTCAGCAAAATGGCATTGCTGAGAGAATGAATAGAACACTTTTAAATAAAGTGAGATGTCTTTTACTTGAATCTGGTTTACCCAAGAAATATTGGGGAGAGGCTTTGTATACTGCTTGTTATCTAATAAACAGGAGTCCAAGTAGAGCAATTAATCTGAAGACTCCTGAGGAACTGTGGAGTAAAAGACCACCATCTCTTGCACATCTCAGAACCTTTGGTTGTGCAGCATATGCACATAGTGTTGAAGACAAACTTGGTAAGAGATCGATTAAATGTGTTTTAATGGGATACCAAGTTGGGGTCAAAGGTTACAGGTTACTTTCTACTGAAACTAACAAGATTTTAATAAGTAGAGATGTGATTTTTAATGAGTTAGATTTTCCCTTTAAAAGAAATGAGAAAGGTTCTGTTTCTGATGTTTCAGGTAACAAGTTACCAAGCAAAGCTGGTGTTCAGATTGAGGTGGAACCCCCCAACATAGAACTGAATGAACAGGAGAGTTTTGAACCTGAGATTGAGACTGAAACTCAAGAAGAAGACTTAAGTAATTACCAGCTAGCTCGAGACAGGATTAAAAGAGATGTCAAGGCACCTGAAAGATACATAGAGGCTGACATCATAGCATATGCACTTTCTATTGCAAACCAGTCAACAGAACCAGAACCAAGAAGCTACTCAGAAGCAATAAATAGCAGAGATTCTCAGAAATGGAAACAGGCCATGATGGAAGAACTGAACTCACTTAAAGAAAACAACACCTGGAAGTTGGTATTCAAACCTGAAAGACAGAAGATTATAGACTGCAAATGGGTATTTAAAGTAAAAGAAGGAATAACTGAGAAGGAGCCAAAGGTTTACAAGGCAAGGCTTGTAGCAAAAGGGTTCACACAGGTCGAGGGAGCAGACTACTCTGAGATATTCTCACCAGTTGTCAAGATGAAGACAATCAGAATAATGCTGGCTTTGGCTATTCAGTTTGAATGGAGTATTGAGCAGATGGATGTAAAAACAGCTTTTCTAAATGGTCAATTAGAAGAGACCATATTTATGTCCCAACCAGAAGGATTCAAGGTGGAATCAAAGAGGGGTGAACTAGTGTGTTTGCTCAAGAAGTCTTTATATGGATTGAAGCAGTCCCCGAGGCAATGGTACAAGAAGTTCAATTCAGTAGTGACTAAAGTGGGGTACACAAGATCCAAGTATGACACCTGCTTATACTTCTCAGATTTGGATTCAAGCTCAGTTGCTTTCTTGTTGATCTATGTGGATGACATGCTTATAATGAGCAAGGATATGCAACAAATAACTCGACTAAAGAATGTGTTGAAGAGTGAATTTGAAATGAAGGATCTTGGGGCTGCAAGGAAAATTCTGGGAATTGATATCATTAGAGACAGAAATGCAAAGAGGCTTATGCTAACACAAGAAGGTTATCTGAAGAAGGTGATTCAGAAGTTCAAAATGTCAGATTCAAAAGAGGTAAATGTACCTCTAGCAGGGCACTTTAATTTGTCAACAGATCAGTCACCTAAAACTGATCAAGAAATAAAGGATATGAAGGAAGTACCCTATGCAGAAGCCATTGGGAGTGTAATGTACTCCATGATTAGCACCAGGCCAGATATTGCCTATGCAGTGAGTGTGTTGAGTAGATACATGTCCAATCCAGGAGTAGAACATTGGAAAGGGTTGAAATGGCTGCTGAGATACTTGAAGGCTACAACCAAAGTTGGTTTACAGTTTGTCAAGTCAGAAACAAAGGTATATCTTGAGGGATATGTTGATGCAGATTATGCATCAAATAGAGATACTAGGAAATCCATAACTAGCTACTGTTTTTTACTGAATGGATGTTGTGTCAGTTGGAAAGTCCAGTTGCAACAAGTGGTGGCACTCTCAACAACTGAAGCAGAATTCATGGCCACCACTGAGGCTTTCAAGGAGGCTGTTTGGATCAAAGGATTATTGAATGAGATTCAATTGTTAACAGGCAAGGTGAATGTGTTCTCGGACAGCCAATCAGCTATTCATCTTTGTAGAAATCCAGTTTATCATGAGAGGTCAAAACACATTGACATCAGATTATTTTGGATCAGAGATAAGATAGAGGAAGGAGAAGTAGAACTTGGGAAGGTACCTAGTGAAGAAAATCCTGCAGATGCAGGTACTAAAGTTCTCTCAGTCAGTAAGTTCCAACATTGCTTGGAACTACTGAATATAACCTCTCTTTAAGAAAGCTGGATCACTTCCCTGAGTTTGAAGCTATTGATCTTTTTACTATGGATTAAGGTGGAATTTGTGGAATTGTAATCCACAGTAAAAAGGATAAACTAACATACTGTTAGTTTATACAGTTAGTTGTTAAAGTTAGTTAGTGTGCATCAAGGTTATTTTAGTCATTTCGGTCTCTATGTCTTAGTTATAAAAGGGGCTCGGGATACACATTATATTGTACTGTAATTCATATTGAATTAGTGAGTTGAGAGCCTAGATAGAGAGATTGTGAAGCTGTGAAGAAGGGGTTCAGTCGATTGACTTCAAGAAGATCAAGAAAGAACTCGAATTGAGTTCTTGGAGAAGTTTGAGACTAGTGATGCACCTAACATTGTTAGCTTTGTAATTTCATCTCTTAAATCAATAAAAGAGACTACTCAGGGGAGTAAACAGGAAGTAGGTCCTTGGTTTGGCCGAACCTGTATAATTCTTGTGTCTTTGATTACTTTACTGCATTATTGTTCATTGTTATGTTTTGCTGACTTTAATTGCTGTAGCATTTTATTGTTTGATTGTTTCCTGCATTATCAATAACAGTTTTATTAGTTATTGCATTTGTGGTTGTGCATTGCTGAGTTCTGTGTTGTAGGAAAGAATTACAACATATATCATTCAACAGTCCATAAAAAAACAAAAAAAAATCAAAATAACTTTAAAATAAAAACTAATTAAATAAAACTAATATACATATACTATAATATTAAAATATTTAGAATAAAATAGTAATTTGTTAAATGGTGTATTTGGTAATATGTGATATTAAATAAATAATTAAGCTATTTTATTACAAAATTAAAAACATGATCATTTACTCACTTTTACACAACATTAATAGTCATTTTGCACTCAGCCCCCAAAAACTATTGCTGAAATGCCCCCCAAAAACTATTGCTGAAATGCTGAGGAATTGGAGAGCTCTCGGATTGGGTTGGGTTGAAAAGCATCGCTCACTGGGCAAGGAGGGAAGGAGCCCGTTTTGCATGTGGGCCGAAGGAGCAAGGCCCAGGAGGGATTACATTCATTTAATTTATTAAAGAGGCATGGTGCAAAATGACCCTTAATATTGTGTGAAAGTAAGTAAATGTTAATATTTTTAATTTTGTAGTAAAATAGCCTAATCATCTATTTAATATCACATATTACAAAATACACCCTTTAACAAATTACTATTTTATTATAAATATTTTAATATTATGGTATATGTATATTAGTTTTTATTTTAAAGTTATTTTGATTTTTTTCGTTTTTTATGGGTTGTTGAATGATATACCATACCACAAAATATATATACTGAGTTGAAAAATAATATACCATCAAAACTTACAAAATTATTACTAAAAAATGTATATACTATGCTAACAAAGTTATATACTACCATTAAAATGTATATCACATGATATAAAATTATATACTACAATTATGTATAATAAAATAGAAATTAAATATCATAAAAAAAAAATTATATACCATACCACAAAAAACATATACACTAATTGGAAAATAATATACGAACAACCTGTAAAAAACTTAAAAAAATTAATATAACTTTAAAATAAAAACTAATTAAACAAAATTAATATACATATACCACTATATTAAAGTCATACAGTCCTAAATAAATAAATAAATTATAAAAAAATGATAATTTAGGTAATCAACAATGTAAAAGGGTCATGTATCTACAATTTTAAAAATTAGGACATTAACTTCTTGATGGCTTTATTTTGGGCCATTTCTTATAATTTCTCTTTATTAAATGTGTTTATTTAAGGAAATATCTATTTAAATTAGATATTGTTAAAAAGAGGTAATTTCCCAAAACTTACAGGAAGACCTGTTGTAACCAGGCCTATAAATTGCCTGGAATATCAGTCATTTATTCACGTTGAGATTTGTATTAAGAACACTCTATGAAATTGTTTTCTCTCTCTTGAAGCTTTAGACGCAGAATGCTTAATACTAAGCAGATTTTAATTGTTGAATTTTGTAAAAAAATCTCTTGTTTCTTTTCTTTCTTATTATTCTTGTATTTATGTATGGAAATATCTATTTAAATTAGATATTGTTAAAAAGAGATAACTTCCCAAAATTTATGGGAAGATCTGTTGTAAACGGGCATATGAATAGTCCGGAGTATAAGTCATTTACTCACGTTGAGATTTGTACAAAGAATACTTAATAAAAGTAATTTGTGAAATAGACAGATTTTAACTGCTAAATAATATAAAAAAACCTCTTAGTTTCTTTTCTTGCTTATTATTCTTAATTCAGTGCTTTATATAATTATGTTGACGAAAAACAACATTATCACGTCAAAATAGTGGTGTTTCACCTTGGTAGCAGGAGCACAAGATAACTTTTAATGGTTTATAAAATATTAATATAAAACTTTTGAAACTTTCACAAATTGAAAAAAAGAAAATTTCCTCAAATTTTTTCAAAGAAAAAAAAGTCCATAAGAACCCGAGAATTCATTAGAAGACTTTAAAATAACTGCATATAAGCCAGGACAACAATGCCATAAAATTTAAATTGTTATTGGCCCAAAATCCTTTACAGAAGTCACCCAACATTACCTTCATATTATGATTGGAAAATTCATACCCAAATATACTTGATCAATTATTTTTCAGTTCTCATTATTTATTTGGTTCGATAGCATTAACTTTTTTTTCTCTTCTTTTACGTGATTATTTACTTAGGCAACTTCCAGCCTTAAAGTTGGACATTATATGGATAAAAAGCCTACTCAAAATGGGTCCTTAAATTATAGATCATGTTCATGCTTAGTTATACATTAATAGTGAACAATAATATTCAATCAACAACTTCAATTTTCCCTTGCAAACATATATTATTAGGAGGGAAAGAATGATTTTATTGATTATTGAATCGAACTTTAAGTAGGTTTACAAATAGGGGTCAAGCCTCTTATACATGTGAGATAAAGACCAAAATACCAGCTAAGCTAATTAGCTTAATACAAAAATAATGAAACATTAATAAAAAAAATATAAAACAACATAACTAACTAACTCTAATATATATAAGGCAGTAAAACTTTAATCAAATAAAGCAAAATCAACTTAGATAATCAAACTTTAACAAAATCAAATCAACTCAACTCAATTAACAAAATCTTGATAGAACTCATCATTAAGGGCCTGATTGGTAATGAATTCTAATTTGATTTTATGATTTTAAAAACTCAAAATTTGTGAGACCCACCAAAATATATGATTGGTATATTGTTTTTGAAAACTATTTTCTAATCAAAATTCTAATTTTGTGTTGTAATTTAGAAAACGACCATTTTACGTTTTCTTAGTTTTGTGATTTTTTTTTCTAAAAACCTAAAATCAAAATCATAAAACCACTTGTTCTCTCTGCTCCTATCATCTTTGCCTCATTTCACAAGAGTATCTTCTTCCCATCTCACCTCTCAGAAGATCGTCTCCTTCTCCTCGTCCATGTCCTCCCCACCGGTGTGATTGCTCGTCCATGTCCTCCTCGTCCATGCCCTACTATAAATATTAGCACTAGTTTTATCCTTTAGGAGCAATACCATTTCTGTTACTTGGCTATTATGGATAAATTTGAAGAAATGCCAATGATTACTCTATCAAACAATCTTATGTGTGCATTCTTTGAAACACATGCTCCTTCTAACTAGTATATACATAAAGGGGATCACATCTAAGGGCTGAGATTCAATTTGGTTTAAAATAATGTGGCAACCTTTGACAGATTGGGTTGCACTATTTACCTATTGGTCTTTATTATTATTATTATATTTTTAACAAAAAGTCACACTCTCTCCTCTCCTAAGATTTTCTTTTTTCCACACCTATTATTCTCCTCCTCCTCTGCCTCTCAGTTTTTCTTCTTCTCCTTCTTTTCTTTGTTCTCCTCCTCTGTTGGAGGTCACGGCAGTCCCAGAGATTTGGTGTTCCAGCTATCTTGCATGCTCCTCCTGCTTGTCCCTCGTGTCACAACATTTCACTAAGACATGTCGACAACTTTAGTAAGTACAGTAATGTTACACTCTCAAGACCTCGACGATCGAGATATTATTCTATGCCAATACTATGGTCTGTGATTATCATAGGAGCACGCATTTACATAAACCCTCAACTGAGAACTTTTTCCTTCTTGCCCGCTGTTGACGCGGTTCTTCGGTAACAGATAATTAAGAGAAGAAGAGAAAGAGATTAGTACTAAAAGTAGAACCGTCGCAGATATGAAATCTTTTGGAAAGAACTAGGTGACTCAAGACACGTTTTTAAGTGGTTCGAAGGTTAAAATCCCTCTACTCCACTAGTCAATATTATTGATCTTCTCTGGGTATTTGGTTTACAAAGTATATAGTTCTTCAAAGACTATTTTTTCCAACCCCTATCAACTCCCAGGGTTTCCCTATTTATAGGAGAAGGCACCTGGAAGTTGGTAGGGAGGTCATCCCGTGACCTTACCATTTGTCATATCAAATCTGTGACATTCATGATTAATTCCTAAACCTGACACACAAGTGTGGTCTAATCAGTATGGAAGGAGATAATGGGCTGCACGGCCCAACCCGTCCGTGGGTGTCTGAATACGCACGTTCCTGCTGCGTGTCCGAGAAGTCAGGGGGATATCGGACACGTGATGGCGGGAATATGCACGTTTATCTTGCGTGTTGACTTCCCATAGGGTCGGAGCTTCCTGAGAAGCTCGTGACCGGAGCAGTTCGTAACCCGAGCTGCTCCCGTCCGTGGCCTTCGGATGTCATTCTCAGCTCCTGGGCAACAAATGCGAGCTGGAAACAGGACCCCCTCGAGCTGACAAGGGTCCGTCCTGGAAATAGAGCCTCCGGCCTACGGGAGCCTCGGACTAAACCTGATTAGTCCGAGGCTCGCCCTGCTAAACAGCCCGTGGGAAAACCAGGGCGTACACCCGCCCCACTAATAATTTCATAGCTATCATAAAACTATAATCTCTCTTAACGAGCCTTGCCAATTGTGTCTTCCTTCGTACCAATCCTAACATCTATTTATAAACAGCTCACAACTAGGTGTTAGAAGAATTGCAGTTTCAGTAAAAATATTTCATTCACACCCTACTATCATATGAATATAAATTTTATTCCCAAAACCTAAGTCTTTTTCATATGTATAAAAACAACAATTTTTATAATCAATTATAAACTATATATATAAGAAATTCTTATAAACTAAAAATATCAGGAATATATGAACGTACCTAGAAACATAGAAAAGTATATCAATAAACTTTGTCAACTCAGTATATAAAAATAAAAGTGACATTTTTAAAAATAGAAATCAGACAGTCATAAATATTACTGATTATTAGTTATTTTCAAACCTTCAATTCTCACTTTTTTATAGTATATAAGAAGAAGTACTTATACAGTAGTCAAACCTACAATAGTTGAATATATTATAACATTATTAGCCTACAATAGTTTACATTTGATACCATAGAACGTATTTATTATACCACAAATTTCTAATTTTGAAGCTGACAATTTTTAAAAAGAAAAGAAGTGAAGTTTTTATTAATTTTTAATAATATAAAATTAATTTATGAAAACAGATACAAATAATATAATTAAAAAATATTGCTATAAAAACAGTAAATATTCTTCTAATTATTTTCATACTTATCATATTTCTAGTAAAAATTGTGAGATAAATAAGTTAGTTAAATCACAAAATCTTATACAAGATAAGATCTATTATATTATAAGAATATTAAAAAGAAAATTTATAAAGATTAATAAAACTATTAAACTTAGTCTTAAAGATCAAGAGTTTCAAAATAAAATATTAGACGATATAGACTATATTAAAAAAAAAAACTAATACAAATAATAAAATATAATTTTTTTTAATAAATATTGAAAAATTTCCCAATAAAAAAGAAATAAAAAATTTATTAGAATATATTAACAAACAACCTAAAATAGTAAAAATAAATATCAAACAATTAATAACAGATCAATATCTATTATTTAAAAATGATATTGAAGAATTATCCTTTTATTTTTAAAAAGGATATAAGAAAAACTTGAGACTCAATTGTATTGACTAAATTGTTTATTTCATTAAAATCATCAAATTGTTTGAATTTATCTTTATAATATCATTAAACCAAAATTATCTTATAATTTCAATAGATCCAACAAAACTTTTCAAATTCTCATAAATTTATTTTTATTGAATTTGAACACCTCTTGTTATTTATTTTCATAAATAATAAAATAGTTAAGATAAGAGATCAAAATTTCATTTATTTTAAATCTCATAATGTAAACATGAATCCTAAAAATTTAATAAATTCTATTTACCAATTTAAAGATTTCTTTTAAACTCTATTACTATTTCTTTTATTAAGTTTTCTTTATGATTTTCTTCTTGTTGACGCGGTTCTTCGGCAACAGATAATTAAGAGAAGAAGAGAAAGAGATTAGTACTAAAAGTAGAACCGTCACAGATAGTAAATCTTTGGGGAAAGAACTAGGTGACTCAAGACACGTTTTTAAGTGGTTCGAAGGTTAAAATCCTTCTACTCCACTAGTCAATATTATTGATATTCTCTGGGTAATTGGTTTACAAAGTATATAGTTCTTCAAAGACTATTTTTTCCAACCCCTATCAACTCCCAGGGTCTCCATATTTATAGGAGAAGGCACCTGGAAGTTGGTAGGGAGGTCATCCCGTGACCTTACCATTTGTCATATCAAGTCTGTGATATTCATGATTAATTCCTAAACCTGACACACAAGTGTGGTCTAATCAGTATGGAAGGAGATAATGGGCCGCACGGCCCAACTCGTCCGTGGGTGTCTGAATACGCACGTTCCTGCTGCGTGTCCGAGAAGTCAGGGGGATATCGGACACGTGATGGCAGGAATATGCACGTTTATCTTGCGTGTTGACTTCCCATAGGGTTAGAGCTTCCTGAGAAGCTCGTTACCGGAGCAATCCATAACCCGAGCTTATCCGTCCGTGGTCGCCGGATGTTGTTCCCAGCTCCGGGGCGACAAGTGCGAGCTGGAAACAGGACCCCCTCGAGCTAGAAAGGGCCCGTCCTGGAAATAGAGCCTCTGGCCTGTGGGAGCCTCGGACTAAATCATGTTTAGTCCGAGGCTCGTCCTGCTAAACAGCCCGCGTGAAAACCAGGGCGTACACTTCTATATCTTTTAATTCCTTTATTATTATTATTATTATTATTATTATTATTATTATTATTATGTCTTTGTTCTTGCTCAATCTTTCCATCAATTATTCTTATTTTCTTTCTTGATTTTACAATAATTGGTTCACCGAAAAAAGTTATTTTTTCATACTGCTGCCACAAATCATAGGAACAGAGAATTTCTCTCAAGAAAGGTTTCTTATTATTTTGTTTCTGGTGTATGAAACCTTCCTGTATAAGACGATGATCATCTTGCGTACAAATTGACATTAAGATAATAGGGTCCCAAATTTGTGAGTGAGATTTATATATTCTTTTTCTTCTTCTTCTTCTTCATTATAGTGAAAAGTAGCAGTTGTAAGTAGATATAAATCTCACACTGAGGATGAACTAGTTTGTGTGATTGATCATTTACTGTTTTATTACTAGCAGTATTTTCCATTCTTTTATTACTGTTTGTATGATTTTTTCCATTCACCAAGACTTTCTAGGGAGTATAACAAGATTTAATTCATTCTTTACACCAAAAAAGTGGATACATCTGTCTGAACTAAGGATGGCAAAATGGGGCGGCGGGGCGGGGCGGGACGGGGCCCCGACCCGACGGGGCATCTTTGCCCCGGTAAAAACGGGGCGGAATTCGCCGCCCCGCCCCGCCCCGATATGAATTTAAGCGGGGCGGGGCAGCCCCGACCCGCTAGGAATTTAAACGGGGCGGGGCCGCCCCGCCTAAATTTTTTATTTTTTTAGTCTCTAACTCAATGCTCTCATGCAACTTATATACATAGTACGGAAAATTGATATTTTATATGTGGTTTAGAATATTTTTAATTCTATATAGACTAGAAATAATTATAAATATAGAAAAATATGTTTTATATAATTCATCATTATTCTTGTATTTATTTTGTAAATGTTAAAATAAAAAAACAAAATATAATATTTGATGGTGTAGTTGATACCAAGTGTAAAATATAAAGATTACAATAAAAAAATAATATTTAGGTTTGGGGAAAATTCTAAAATTATAATTTAATGTTTCTAAAAAAAAAAAAGTTAAATGGGGCAAATGGAGCGGGGGCAGACCCGCCCTGATTAAGCCGGGGTGGGGCGACCCGCCCCGCTCCAAGAAACTAATCGGGGCGGGACGGGGCAAAATTTTCGCGGGACGAGGCGGGGCGGAAGCGGGGCGGGCCAGACCCGCCCCATTTACATTCCTAGTCTGAACATGACTCATTTAACAGTGAATTAGGGTTAACCACATATCCATCCACGTCGTAGTAATTCCATTCCCTACCTCTGTTGACTGTTGATCATCATAACAGTATTATACAGAATACTTCTTAGTGAGAGTATTTCAACAAATGAAGCAAGCAAACCAAATCATCCAAAAGTATGCTACAAGATGTTATGTCGTGAAACAGAGAAATTAAAAAAACTCAAAAACCAATGTGTATACACATTGAACAAGACATTCTCATAAACGATTTTCTAATCTACTCTCTGTAGCAAAGGGAATAGCACAGTTACGAAAAAGGAACTGTAGACCACAAAGCATTTTTGTAATCGACTACCAGACTAAACTATTCAACTATTACCACTAGTAGAAGGTTTGGAATCGTCGGAAGGTCCGGAATTGTCATCTTTCTTCTGATCACGATATTTAGTGTTACTGTCTAATTATTTATTTGGCATTATGCACGTGCCGGGATTTTACAATCATTTCTTAGATATTTAAACATAAGAAACCATGAATTTTATCGCCATTAGAAATCATGCATATCCAATATTCCATCAAATGAAAAAAAAAATGACAAGAATGCACATAGTTGGATAAAAATTACGAAATTGCCCTTCTGGGAAAACAGATATTACACTCTGTCCCACAGGCCGCGGGCACCAACATTCTGTGGCCGTAGCCACTAACCAATTTCAGCGTTTAAAAATGTGTTGTTTTTCTAAACGGTTCCAAACCCTCCCAAATGATTTTGTAACCCCCAAAACACGTTATTGGGGTTAAAATCATATTTTTAACAGCCATTTCACATATGACTTTATGAAATTCATCTCAATATTGTCTAACACCAAATTTACACAGTAAATGGTAATATTTGGAAGTTACAAATTTGTAACACCAAACATGTTACATATTTGGATATATCTCATATATCTAAATATTGTAACTCTCTATCATATGTTACAATATGTGACACTCTTTGTCACATTTATTTAATCTAAAACATTATATTATAATATAGTATAACATTACATTATATTATAAAATAATATAACAGTGTGGGTGGTTGCTTATAAGTATTACTGGTGCCAATGAAAAGACGGGAAATGTACAATAATCACCGTTGATGAGGTAAGGAGACCCTGGGGTTTCAGCAGAGTTATTGTGCAAGGAAAGGCTAATGAAATTATAGTTATAAGATAAGATCTTATGGAACAAAATTGTCACTCTAGGAAGACTGTTATTGAAGGAAGAAAAAAAAGGTAAAGAATTGGACTCTGAATTTACGGTCAGATGTACGAGATTGATTACCCGATGTGTTTGAATAAATCTCGAAGACGAAATTGTAATAAGGAGGGGATAGTTGTAACAACCCAAAATTGCTAATAAGGCTTTGGGCCTTGATTAGTATGTCAAGAAGGCATAATTGGTTTATATATGTTGAAATGGTTAAATGCATGATTATGTGGCGTGCATGATTGGTATGACTATATGGATATATTAAATGCATGTTTATGAGTATTAGATATGCATGTGGGCCATTTATAACTTATAAGGACTATATGGATATATTAAATGCATGTTTATTCAATGGGGCTACGCCCTGCAACACAATCATATAGGGTCGTGCCCTGCAACACAAACTATAGGGCCTCGCTCTGCTGTACGGGTACAACAATTTCCTTACTTGTGTCCCGAGCTTTCCAAGCATCAATGTCCCGAGCACAGTGTTGGGAAAACTTATACAGGATCTTTATTTATTTTCATGTAGATATGATATTAAAAAAATTAATATGAGATAGCCTAGAATATGTTTCTAAAATTGAATTCAAAGAGAAACAAAGATAAGAATACTTACAGTATACGCAGCAGAATGAAAGAGCAATTCCTTCAGTTTCTCTAACTTTTGTATCATTTCTGTCCCAGAGTATTCTCAAGAAACTGAACTGTTCTTCTAATTTCTTCATAATCTTCCAATGTATCATTAGAATCACCTAGACTAGTGTGGGCAATTATCAACAAATGAGATAAATACAGAGAGAATAAGAGAAAATAACAAAGAGACTTAGGAAAAGACTTGTGTTTAGAGAGAATTTAAAACCTATCAGAAAATTTGACTTGTCACTTGTCAAGCTTGTCTTTCATCTCACAATCTTAACTTATGATTTCTCTCTAAGCACTCCTTTTATAAACTCAATTAGATCATTTAATTTAATTAAAAAATCAATAAAATAGGGGGAAATTTCAGTTTGTATGCTTGATAAAGGCTATAATTTAAAAAATAAAAAAAACTAGGCATATTAAATATTTCAAAATAATGCTACTTTTTGGCACTTTACCCAAAATACCCTTACCATCTCCCCCTCACTTCTCACTTGTTATTTCTCTCCCCTCTCTCTCTCTTATTTCACTTTCTCTCACCTCACAGCACCACCAACACCACCACCACACTAAATATTGTATTTTGAATAGATCTGGCCATAATTTTTGGGTTTTTTTTGCGATTTTTTTTTAGATCTGAAACTCTGAAATCTGCAGAAAATCGACTGGTTCGATGGTGCTCGATGCCAGCTCGATGTGGCCTTCAAAATCATGATTTTTCATGAAAAAATGACTTTGCTCGATGGTGGCTCGATGGTGCTCGATGAAATTCTTGCAAGACACATAATTTTTCACTCGGGTGTCCGTTTAGGGTGTTTTTATTATTTTGGGTATTTTTGGGCTGAGCTGAATTTGTTGTAACTATCATTCTGTTGATTCTGTTTGAGTGAGTTGAGACTTAATGTGAGGACTTGATATTTTAACATCACCTAACATTGTGCCACTGTAACGCCCCAACTCCAGGGACCGTTACGGTGCACATTGCAAACAGTGCTAAACTCGCTAATCGAGTCATTTGGACATAAACGTGTAACTAAGTATGATTAGCGGTTTAGGGATTAAATTTTTTAGTTAAGATATAACAATTCATTAGAACGTTTACTATATACATTGGGATCCCAAAAATATAATTTATAGGTCTATTACAAGAAAGTATTTACAACAGGTCGTTCTAAGCGGAAAAATAGGGTTTAACCCTAGTTCCTCTTTCAAACCTCGTCCAAGTATTGGTCGAGCAGCTACATATGTACACTTCATCACCTAAGCCCTTCAACTCAAGGATGGTCCAGCTTCCTTTTGCCTTTACCTGCACCGCAAAGCACCCGTGAGCCGAAGCCCAGCAAGAAAACTCATATGCTCATAAACAGTCATATCATGATATCAAATCATATCTGGCATGCCTAACAAACATAATTCTATTCGGGCATGTAAATGAGTTCAAAAAATGCTGGGGTATCCAGGATAAGAAATCCTGCCCTTCTGATTGGATGACTATCAAGTCAATCCTAATCAGATGAGTGTTTCAACACTTTGAGGTTCTGATAAACATACTAAGTGACCAACAAGCAAGTCACTACGGGGCTCAGCACCCAAAGCCATGCATATGATGATCAAAATGATCATACAGAGCATATAGCTCTGATCAGATGAGTGAATATCACTTTGAGGTCTTGTTAAACCATAATGCGTGACTGCCAAACAAGTCACTATGGGGCTCAGTGCCCATAGCCGTGTAACGACACCGTTACTTGGGCTTTCCTGCAATGGCTCTAACCAAATGAGTGACTGATGGGTAGTCACTAGCTTAAACAGAAGAGTGGCTGCTGGGTAAGTCACTAGCCTTAACAGATGAGAGACTGATGGGTAAGTCTCTAACTTAACAGATGAGTGATTGATGGGTAAGTCACACAAGCGCTTATAATATTCATCGAACTTGAGGTCGGTCCGGCATTAATGCTCTTTGAGTCATTCAATGAGGATATCGATTAGATCTAATCTTTGATGGCTTGCGTTAAACACGCTAAGGCTGTCCTGACTTATGAGTCAGCACCGTGTGACCAGTGCCCAGTACCACTGTCGAACCTGACCAATGAGTCACAGCTTCACAGTTGATACTAACACCTTTGCCAATTATGACTAATGAGTCAGTACCATGCATAAGTAAGCATTGCCACCAAACACATGTCATATGTCGAATATTCAAACGTATGCATTCAGCATGCTTACTTAACAATTGATAGCATAATTATGATCATGCACAAACATAGAGACTCAAGCTCTGATCAATCTCATATTCGTCATTCATGGCATGCCCTAATCACATGTTTCTCAAGCATCACATGCATCACACTTAGTTCTCCAGCATGCCTCAATAATAATCATATGTAAATGAGCAAGATTGCTAAGCATTCACTATGCTATCAATGTTTACATTTAAACATCCAACATGCATTATAAATAGACATGCAAGTCACACATGGGGTGCAGTTTTCTTACCTCGGGTTCGAGCAAGAATTAGTAAAGGAACGACCCTTGAGAATAATCAACTCTTTGATCCTTTAACAATCACCTAGTTATAACCAAGATATAGGATTCATCAATGAAAATGAAAACAAAGGTTTCCAAACCAAAACCTAGCCTCCGAGACATCAAATCCTACTAAACCGGGTAGTAGGATCGATCCCGAGGCCTAAGGCTTGAATCCCCAAGCCAAAAACCTATTTCTGGCCAAAAATGCCTCTGTGGGTTGCAGCCCTCCCTAGCCGCGCCGCGGCTCGCCCCTCAGACAGAGGCTCATCTCCCCCAGAAAACCACGCAGGCCGCGGCTCACCATAGCTGTGCCACGGCCCTTTACGCAAAACAACAAGAACCAGTTTTCTTCCCCTGCGTTTTTCCTTAAAACCAACCTTCCAAACCAATCCCAAACATCATCCAAACACCCAATTCAACCCCTAAACTTCTACAACACACCCTCATCAAAACCCAAGTTAACACCAACCAAAACCTCCATTAATTCCAACTTTCCACAAAGAATTCACAAGCTGAAAGTCTAAAGCCAAAACAGAGTATACCATAAAACTAATGGCTGGAACTTACCTCAAGCTTAATTTGGATGCCCCTCACTGATTGAACCAAGGTCCTAAGTCCTCAAGCCTTGCTCTCCTAGCTTGTTGCCTCAAATTGGTTCTCAAAAATCAAAAGGAAGAAAGAGGAGAAATGGTGCACGGGTGAGGGAGAAAGATGATGAAGATGCTCTGTTTTGATCTGAAGGTTTCTACAGCCTTGAGTTGATATAAATCTTAGGGGTGAAAAGACCATTTTGCCCCTAGGTTAAATAAAGGCTTCTAAAGACCCCCAAGGGTAAAAGCGTCATTTCACGCCTATCTCGTTAATTATAATTAACACCTTCTATTTCCCGTTATTCTCAATATTCTCAAATACCAATAATTCTTATCCCGTTACCCTTAATTCTCGGCAATGTTCTAATCATTTAAACATCCCGAGACTCACCCAGAGCCCCGAACTTAATCCCGTTTTGACTAGACCGAAAACTTGCATTTCCATGATCGTCTCATGCCGAATGGCTCGAACCAATCCGCATATCATGTGGTATTATTTATAATTCACCCACATGCATGAAAATACACAATCACGCCCTCAACGGGCCAAATTACCAAAATGCCCTTATAATTAAAATTGAACCCATATGTGTAACGTCCCTAAGGTAGGGTACGTCTGCCACATACTCATAATTCTAGGGTTTACGAGTATGTAAGGCACTTGACCAAAAGAATTAAATAAAATGATACGAAGAAATACAGAAAAATTTAAACTTTTATATAAACTTATTAGAAGAAATTATTACACGTATGAATACTTTAAATTTAAGGCAGCCATATGAAAACTCTAAACCATTATTGCATTGCTACTGAGTCCGTGCTCCACAAGTTGCTCAACAGCTAAAGCCACACCTGGAAAAATGTTGGAAAATAACATAATGAGCTAACGCTCAGTAAGCAAATCTCATGCATACACATACACATGAATGTCGTGAGTTTGTAGTGCACATATACTAATATGCTGACTTATATACTTATGCATTTCATTTATTGCTCATGCACTTTCAAACTTTACTTTTATGCTCTTTCTTTTAGTTTCACATTTTTATGGGCCCAATATCACTTGTGCACACTGTTTGATTCAGCCAATGCCTGCAGGGCTTGTTACACATATCATATAGAATCCCATGGGTTCTCCTCCGGCTAGCCATCATCTCAGCTAGGCTCATCATAACACTCATTTCATCGTTGCCATAGCTGCCATACTTATTACACATATGGAGGAGAAAGACGGAAACATGGCAAACATATCTGAATGGTCAACTCTGACCTAGCCCACACTAGTGGGCAGCCACTATAAGTCTTATAGACTTCCGTCTTCTTTACTGAACTTACTTGATTGCTTCATCAAAACAGTGGCACCCTTTTTAAACATCTTATTATCACTTTGCTTAAGCCTTGTGTCATTAAAATGTTTAACTTTACATAAGACTTTTCAAGGCATTTCATAACTTTTCTCATATTCATATGCATGGTCTTATATCACATAATAATGTATCACATAACTGTACATGCCATGCATACATGCTGATGCTGAAATGCCAATGTTCATGTTCATGATTCATGTTGATGGTATTCAATCAAGGCATTGTATCACATCTCATATAACTCAAAACATCTTTAGTCATAATACATGAAGCTTTGGGTTGGTGGCGTTGTTATACCTTAACGTAGAGCTATGGCTCAGGTCTAAGGTTTCCAGCCTAAAAACTTAAACGCTTCATATATCATAACATATAACAAATCATGAACATAGAGTAATCCACATATCCATCAACATAAGAACACATACTTGCACATAATTCATATCATTCTTAACCAAGTAAGACATCTTTCACATATCACAGAATTCATCAATTACATATCACACAACACCCTTATGGTGTTCATATAACCATTCTTCACATACTTATCATATGCATCATCATCATACCATACTTAACTCATCAGATGTACACAATCAATGTAGTCATGCATCTTACACTTAAGCACAAAAGGTGAGATTTACTTACCTTAGGTCCTTAGCTTATTTTAAAATTCCTCACCAAGAGTCAATCAATCAAATCCATACAAATCCTATTCAAGGCACATCATTTATTAAATTCTATCAAAATCATAAATATACACTATTGATAGTGTATATTAATAATACCAGAAACTATATAAATGATAATAATAAATTATTATCAACGTAATGCAAATAACTCTTCATATAAAACCATGCTTTAAACCTTGCTCATAAGATAATGTACCCTTATGATAATAATAATAATAATCCCAACAAAAATAATAATTATCGTCTATAATTAAACTTATTTCGATATTAATAACAAAATACTTCAATAGCAATACGTATATGGATGTATATATTCAAATAGTCATTTTATAAAAGAAATCATATTTTTAACATAAAGTTGTAATAATCAATATAATGATAATAATATAAATATAAATATTTATATTATTATTAATTAGTCATAATATCAATTCCAGTGATATAATAAATATACTTTCTCCAAACTTCACTGGTCTTACAAATATCAATAACTGTAAGAAACTAATATTTGATATTATTTTAATATTCAAATATTAATATACAATAATAATGGTTAGATAATAGGTTTACTATAAATCATACTTTTCATATATATATATATATATGAATCTGTATTCTTGATTTACTTAACAAAATAATAACAATAATAATTAAAATTACTTAATCATAATAATTTCCATATTAATATAAAATCAATTAAATATGTATTTTTATACTTTATTTAATATCTAATATTTTCTAGAAAATTAGACAGCACAACGGCTATAAAGTGGACAATTCCAAAATCAAAACCTGTATAAAAAATATATATAATCCCAGACAGCCAGTAAATTACAGAAAATATTCCATATATCAATAATATATAATTATATACCATAAATACACATAATAACAATTACTCTAATCAATCACAATTAAATCACAATATATAGGTTAAAGAAACTATACCAAAATGATCGGGTTCCACAATAAGTCAAACGATGATTTTCTGAGACTCAAAACGTACTTCGGAACCTCGAACACTAAGTTTCGACCGTCAGTCTACGGTGGATCGCGGTGGCTCGTGGTGGGCCCACCACCCAACTATGATAGATGTAGGAACAAGTTATTGGGTTTTGAAGCCCACAACACGAGGAGCACGATGGTGGTGACGGATCGGCAAACGGATGCCCGAGGTGGCCGAATCGCAACTTTGAAGTCGCGGGGTGGCCGAACTTAAATCGAGTGGTTGAGGCGTTTAATCGGCGAGTGAGCTCTAGATTCCCGCGTGGGTCGATAGTTCGGAGGCCTCTGAATCCAACGGTCCGGCGCGTGGCTAAAAATGGTGGCCGGAAAGTACTCCTGCGTCGTCGGCAACAGTAATACGCAGAGGAGAGAGAGAGAGAGAGAGAGAGGGAGAGAGAGAGAGAGGTTTTCTGAGGAGAGAGAGAGAGGGGCTCGGGTAAAATGAAAGGCTGAAGCCTTTTATTTTATTTTATTTTATTTTATTTATTTATTTATTTATTTTTAAAAATTACACTTGGACCCAAAATACTAAAATTCTTTTCAAATAAGCCCTTTAGCCAAACTTTCTTAATTTTTATAAAAATCCCCAATTAAAATTATATGACATTTGGGTCCAATACTTGACTACTCAAGTTTCTCTTTCTTTAATCTCATTAAAAACATAAAATCATATTTTAAACACTATTTTTCCATTACTATTTCTTAAATTTGTAAAGTTGTACATTTTATGTATTAAAACTTTGATTTATAATAAATAAATGTATTATGAAAATGTTGGCTAGAACTAAACTAAAAATATTTAGTAGGTAATTTTAGTTAAAAACTCATTTAACTTGCTAATTTTCAACTTATCTCATATATATATATATATACTAAACGATCTCAGCTACTATTTCATACAATCCTAAACAATCTCAGCTGCCTTTTCATAAAACCCTAACTCTTCCTCAAATGGACCACAAATGATCAGTGTATAATGAGAGAATTAGAGAAATGTCAGTCATTGTAGAGAAAGAGCTGCAAAATATTGAGAAAGAACAAAATATGGAGAAAAAGAGAGTTCTTCGTGCAGTACTGAATTATTTTCTTCGTATCTTGAAAAATCTCATGGAAAGTAACATATTAGCCGTTGAAGCTGTGCTATCTGTTGAAGACGGAGCACAGAAATAGATTTTTTGTGTAAGCTTTTTTCTTTTTGTTACTGTTTCTAATTTTACCCTTAGATTATATATATATATATATGTACATGGGTAGTGTTGATTTTAGTGATATTGTAGTTTCTGAATATGAGTCGAATATATATATGCTTATTGAAGACTTGTTATTGTAGTTCTCTTCAAATATTGTAATGTTGAATTACAATAACAAGTCTTCAATAAGTATATATATATTCGAACCATATTCAGAAACAACAATATCACTAAAATCAACACTACCCATAATCTTAGGGTAAAATTAGAAATAGTAGCAAGAAGAAAAAAGCTTACACAGAAAATCTATTTCTGTGCTCCGTCTTCAACAGATAGCACAACTTCAACAACTAATATGTTACTTTCCATGAGATTTTTCAAGATACGAAGAAAAGAATTCAGTGCTGCACGGAGAACTCTTTTTTTTCTTCATATTTTGTTCTCTCTCAATATTTTGCAGCTCTTTCTCTACAATGACTTGCATTTTCCTAATTCTCTCATTATACACTGATCTTTTGTGGTCCATTTGAGGGAGAGTTAGGGTTTTATGAAAGGGCAGCTGAGATCGTTTAGGGTTGTATCAAAAGGTAGCTGAGATTGTTTAGTATATATATATACTAGGGTTTTTTATTTTATTTTTTTAAATTGATATATATGTATAGCAGATAGAAAAAAAAAAGTATTGAATTCACGAGATTTTTACACCATAGCACTAACTTAGGGAGGGCGATCTCTTGTCGGGTTACTTTCTGGCTTTTTTTGTATCTTTTCATGTACAAACGCCTAAGCCTAAAGTTTTTTATTATTATTTTATTTTTTAGAATGTTATATTTTGAATTTATCGAGATTTGTAAAATTATTTTAAGTTTCTAAATTGTAATAAATAATTTTGTTTTGCTGATTTGAGAACTTTTTTTTTTTGTTAGTTTATCTTTTAAATTTGTGAATATTTATATTTGAATTTGTCATCATTTTAATGTGTAAATGTTAATATGGCTACTGGAGTCTAATACTAATTCTTTTTTTCCTTCCCAAAAACATCTCTAAGTAAAAAAAAAATCAATAAATATTAAGAATAAAATTATTTATAAATTAATTTAATTTAAAAAGATAAACTAAAAAACCCTAGTATATATATATATATAATAGAAATTAGATCCAACCGCCACTTTTAGTTAAGATACTTCTTTTTTATCTACAATTTTTAAGTTTTAGTATAGTATCCACTATTTCAATCAATATACTTATTATACTCTTATAATTTGTTGATGCTGGTTTTAGAAGAGAACCATGTGGTCAAGGGTATTTTTGGAATTGTCTGTGATAAAAATGGGTAGAACTAAACTAAAAATATTTAGGAGGTAATTTTAGTTAAAATCTCAATGAACTTGCTAATTTTCAATTTATCCCATATATATATATATATACTAAACGATCTCAGCTACCCTTTCATACAATTCTAAACAATCTCAGCTGCCCTTTCATAAAACCCTAACTCTCCCTCAAATGGACCACAAAAGATCAGTGTATAATGAGAGAATTAGAGAAATGCCAGTCATTGTAGAGAAAGAGCTGCAAAATATTGAGAGAACAAAATATGGAGAAAAAGAGAGTTCTCTGTGCAGTACTGAATTCTTTTCTTCGTATCTTGAAAAATCTCATAGAAAATAACATATTAGCTGTTGAAGCTGTGCTATCTGTTGAAGACGGAGCACAGAAATAGATTTTCTGTGTAAGCTTTTTTCTTCTTGCTACTGTTTCTAATTTTACCCTAAGATTATATATATATATATATGTACATGGGTAGTGTTGATATTACTGATATTGTAATTTCTGAATATGGGTCGAATACATATATGCTTATTGAAAACTTGTTATTGTAATTCAACATTACAATATTTGAAGAGAACTACAATAACAAGTCTTCAATAAGCATATATATATATATTCGACTCATATTCAGAAACTACAATATCAGTAAAATCAACACTACCCATGTACATATATATATAATCTAAGGATAAAATTAGAAACAGTAGCAAGAAGAAAAAAGCTTACACAGAAAATCTATTTCTGTGCTCCGTCTTCAACAGATAGCACAGCTTCAACAGCTAATATGCTACTTTCCATGAGATTTTTGAAGAAACGAAGAAAAGAATTCAATGCTGCACGGAGAACTCTTTTTTTTCTTCATATTTGGTTCTCTCTCAATATTTTGCACCTCTTTCTCTACAATGACTCGCATTTCCCTAATTCTCTCATTATACACTAATCTTTTGTGGTCCATTTGAGGGAGAGTTAGGGTTTTATGAAATGGCAGCTGAGATCGTTTAGGGTTGTATCAAAAGGTAGCTGAGATCGTTTAGTATATATATATACTAGGGTTTTTTATTTTATTTTTTTAAATTGATATATATATGTATAGCAGACAGAAAAAAAAAAGTATTGAATTCACGAGATTTTTACACCATAGCACTAACTTAGGGAGGGCGATCTCTTGTCGGGTTACTTTCTGGCTTTTTTTGTAACTTTTCATGTACAAACGCCTAAGCCTAAAGGTTTTTATTATTATTTTATTTATTAGAATGTTATATTTTGAATTTATCGAGATTTGTAAAATTATTTTAAGTTTCTAAATTGTAATAAATAATTTTGTTTATTTGAGAACTTTTTTTTTTTGTTAGTTTATCTTTTAAATTTGTGAATATTTATATTTGAATTTGTCATCATTTTAATGTGTAAATGTTAATATGGCTACTGGAGTCTAATACTAATTCTTTTTTTTCTTCCCAGAAACATCTCAAATTAAAAAAAAATCAATAAATATTAAGAATAAAATTATTTATAAATTAATTTAATTTAAAAAGGTAAACTAAAAAACCCTAGTATATATATATATATATATATAATAGAAATTAGATCCAGCATCCACTTTTAGGTAAGATATTTCTTTTTTATCTACAATTTTTAAGTTTTAGTATAATATCCACTATTTCAATCAATATACTTATTATACTCCTATAATCTGTTGATACTGTTTTTAGAAGAGAACCATGTGGTCAAGGGTATTTTTGGAATTGTCTGTGATAAAAATGGGTAGAACTAAACTAAAAATATTTAGGAGGTAATTTTAGTTAAAAACTCATTAAACTTGCTAATTTTCATCTTTTTCCATATATATATATATATACTAAACGATCTCAGCTGCCTTTTCATACAACCCTAAACGATCTCAGCTGCTCTTTCATAAAACTCTAACTCTCCCTCAAATGGACCACAAAAGATCAGTGTATAATGAGAGAATTAGAGAAATGTCAGTCATTGTAGAGATAGAGCTGCAAGATATTGAGAGAAAAAGAGAGTTTTCTGTGCAGTACTGAATTCTTTTCTTCGTATCTTGAAAAATCTCATGGAAAGTAACATATTAGCTGTTGAAGCTGTGCTATCTGTTGAAGATGGAGCACAGAAATAGATTTTCTGTGTAAGCTTTTTTCTTCTTGCTACTGTTTCTAATTTTACCCTAAGATTATATATATATATATGTACATGGGTAGTGTTGATTTTATTGATATTGTAGTTTTTGAATATGGGTCGAATATATATATGCTTATTGAAAACTTGTTATTGTAATTCAACATTACAATATTTGAAGAGAACTACAATAACAAGTCTTCAATAAGCATATATATATTCGACCCATATTCAGAAACTACAATATCGGTAAAATCAACACTACCTATGTATATATATATATAATCTTAGGGTAAAATTAGAAACAGTAGCAAGAAGAAAAAAGCTTACACAGAAAATCTATTTCTGTGCTCCATCTTCAACAGATAGCACAGCTTCAACAGCTAATATGTTACTTTCCATGAGATTTTTCAATATACGAAGAAAAGAATTCAGTGCTGCACGGAGAACTCTTTTTTTTCTTCATATTTTGTTCTCTTTCAATATTTTGCAGCTCTTTCTCTACGATGACTCGCATTTCCCTAATTCTCTCACTATACACTGATCTTTTGTGGTCCATTTGAGGGAGAGTTAGGGTTTTATGATAGGGCAGCTGAGATCGTTTAGGGTTGTATGAAATGGTTGCTGAGATCGTTTAGTATATATATACTAGGGTTTTTTATTTTATTTTTTAAAATTGACATATATATATATATGTATAGCAGACAGAAAAAAAAAAAGTATTGAATTCACGAGATTTTTACACCATAGCACTAACTTAGGGAGGGCGATCTCTTGTTGGGTTACTTTCTGGCTTTTTTTGTAACTTTTCATGTACAAACGCTTAAGCCTAAAGTTTTTTATTGTTTAGAATGTTATATTTTGAATTTATCCAGATGTGTAAAATTATTTTAAGTTTCTAAATTGTATTAAATAATTTTGTTTTGCTGATTTGAGAACTTTTTTTTTTTTTGTTAGTTTATCTTTTAAATTTGTGAATATTTATATTTGAATTTGTCATCATTTTAATGTGTAAATGTTAATATGGCTACTGGAGTCTAATACTAATTCTTTTTTTTCTTCCCAGAAACATCTCAAATTAAAAAAAAATCAATAAATATTAAGAATAAAATTATTTATAAATTAATTTAATTTAAAAAGGTAAACTAAAAAACCCTAGTATATATATATATATATATAATAGAAATTAGATCCAGCAGCCACTTTTAGGTAAGATATTTCTTTTTTATCTACAATTTTTAAGTTTTACTATAATATCCACTATTTCAATCAATATACTTATTATACTCCTATAATCTGTTGATACTGTTTTTAGAAGAGAACCATGTGGTCAAGGGTATTTTTGGAATTGTCTGTGATAAAAATGGGTAGAACTAAATTAAAAATATTTAGGAGGTAATTTTAGTTAAAAACTCATTAAACTTGCTAATTTTCATCTTATCCCATATATATATATATACACTAAACGATCTCAGCTGCTCTTTCATAAAACTCTAACTCTCCCTCAAATGGACCACAAAAGATCAGTGTATAATGAGAGAATTAGAGAAATGCGAGTCATTGTAGAGAAAGAGCTGCAAAATAATGAGAGAGAACAAAATATGGAGAAAAAGAGAGTTCTTCGTGCAACACTAAATTCTTTTCTTTGTATCTTGAAAAATCTCATGGAAAGTAACATATTAGCTGTTGAAGTTGTGCTATCTGTTGAAGATGGAGCACAGAAATAGATTTTCTGTGTAAGTTTTTTTCTTCTTGCTACTGTTTCTAATTTTACACTAAGATTATACATATATATATATGTACATGGATAGTGTTGATTTTACTGATATTGTAGTTTCTTAATATGGGTCGAATATATTTATATATATATATATGCTTATTGAAGACTTGTTATTGTAGTTCTCTTCAAATATTGTAATGTTGAACTTACTGATACTGTAGTGCTAAAACATTATATTCAGCACTACACTACAGTATCAGTAAGTTCAACATTACAATATTTGAAGAGAATTACAATAACAAGTCTTCAATAAGCATATATATATTCGACTCATATTCAGAAACTATAATATCAGTAAAATCAACACTATCCACTTACATATATATATATACATGTATATATATATAATCTTAAGCTAAAATTAGAAACAGTAGCAAGAAGAAAAAAGCTTACACAGAAAATCTATTTTTGTGCTCCATCTTCAACAGATAGCACAGCTTCAACAGCTAATATGTTACTTTCCATGAGATTTTTCAAGATACGAATAAAAGAATTCAGTGCTGCACGAAAAACTCTCTGTTTTTCCATATTTTGTTCTCTCTCAATATTTTGCAGCTCTTTCTCTACAATGACTCGCATTTCCCTAATTCTCTCATTATACACTAATCTTTTGTGGTCCATTTGAGGGAGAGTTAGGGTTTTATGAAAGGGCAGCTGAGATCGTTTATGATTGTATGAAAGGGTAGCTGAGATCGTTTAGTATTTATATATATATATATATACTAGGGTTTTTTATTTTATTTTTTTAAATTGATATATATATATATAGCAGACAGAAAAAAAAAGTATTGAATTCACGAGATTTTTACACCATAGCACTAACTTAGGGAGGGCGATCTCTTGTCGGGTTACTTTCTGGCTTTTTTGTAACTTTTCATATACAAACGCCTAAGCCTAAAGCTTTTTTTTATTATTTTATTTTTTAGAATGTTATATTTTGAATTTATCGAGATGTGTAGAATTATTTTAAATTTCTAAATTGTAATAAATAATTTTGTTTCGCTGATTTTAGAACTTTTTTTTTGTTGTTAGTTTATCTTTTAAATTTGTGAATATTTATATTTGAATTTGTCATCATTTTAATGTGTAAATATTAATATGGCTATTGGAGTCTAATACTAATTCTTTTTTTTTTCTTCCCAAAAACATCTCAAGTAAAAAAAAAATCAATAAATATTAAGAATAAAATTATTTATAAATTAATTTAATTTTAGCTTGTATGCATTTTAAGTGTGTCTAGCCTTATTCTAATATTAACATATTTCTTTTCGGAAAAAAAAAAGTTATAATAAGTTTATTCTTTTCAATAAGTAAAAAAAATATGGTCACAGACATAATATAGTGATATTGCATTTTTTATAGCAAAAAGAATGTCCCAAATTCAAATCTATATCTCCAAAGTCCAAAAAAAAATCTTAAAATTTTATTAAATAAAGTTAATTAAAATAAATCAAATTTTTTTACTACTATACAAAAAATAAGAATTGAACCATATTTCTTAACAATCAATTTTAACCACCGCCCCCTTATGGGATGATAGGGTTTTGGGGTTTGTCACCCAAGATTGAGGTTCTAAACCCCTGATTTGCAAATTTGTATATATACATGGTGAAAGTCTTTTATGGGAAAAGTAATATTCAATATCTTTATGTTTGATACTAGAGCCCTTTGTACCAACTTAACCACAACTATACCTTTCTATGTGGCGGCAATCCTGGTAGATATTTTAGAAACACATCCATAACCTGCAGGCAAATCTGGTCTCTTCTGGTCCCACCAACGCGACCTGAATGGTACCTACCACACTAGTTAGGAATCTTGTGCAGCCACCCAACAATAGGTTTCTAGCTCTCAATACTATTATTAGATATATACGAGGTCTATGCATAGTGCCAACAAATTAAAGGGAACCTTACCTTTAGGTTCAAAAGTCACCGTCCTTTTCATGTAGTCTCTAGTTGCTCCATACTTGGCAAACCAATCTATACTCACTCATGTCAAAGTTTTTGACACCAGCTCAAGCAATCTTACTACTAATCCTCTACTAGTAATATTCTGACTTGTCTCTTGGAGATTACAAATTCCCAATAGATAATAATGTTCCAAATCTCACAGTATGATAAACACATAATCTGTACAACATGTCTATTTCTCTACCAGATACAATAAGATACCTAATACCACAACCCATCCGTACTATAGTAAAAAGCTGAGAATTCGGAAGCTGACCTGTCGCTATTGAGGGACTAGCCTCAGCCTCCGACTGTATCAAGGCGGGCACTCGAGCTAGAGTCAGGCTATCTGCCCTCTCTATTTCTTCTTTCATTGACCTCGGGCAATCCCCCCTGAGGTATCAAACTATTCCACATAGAAAACATGTGTTTGCTCGACATTCTCCCAGATGACCTCTCCTGCATCTGACACATTTTGGATAATCCCTCCAATTCTCATTGACGTCTTGGCAGCCCATCTGAACACCCCGAGACCACCTATCTAGGCCTGAAACTGTAAAAAAGTCGGGGGCCTTTCTTATCTGATCACTAGGGCCTTCGTCCCTACCTAATTCTACAAATGAAGTTACCATTATCTAGGCTTCGCGCCCTAATGCACTTTTTCGCCATATCTCGTTCCCTGCACCCTCGATAGCATGGGCCCTTCCTACCATATGAACATAGGTTGAAATCTCGTGTATTGGAGCGATCCTGACGCCCTGGGCTATCTCAGAATTCAGCCCTTGAATGAATCGCTCTTTTCGAGCCACATCTGTCGGTACCAGATCAAAAGCACATTTGGCCATTCCATCAAATTTATTGACGTATTCTGTCACTGTAATACTACCCTTAACCAGATTCATAAACTCGTTCGTCTTTGCAATTCGAACTACATCATAATAGTACCTTTCATTAAATAATTTTCTGAACTCTTCCCAGCCCATCATAATAACGTTCTGGGTCTGGGATACCATTTCCCACCACGTTCGGGCATCCCCCACATCATATACATGGCACAAACCACCCTATCATTGCCTATCACTCCCATATAATCAAGGGTGGAGCTAATCATGCCCATCCATTGTTCAGCTTTGAACGAGTCTAAGCCTCCCTAAAAAACTGGAGGGTAATATTTCAGAAATGTTTCATTCATTAATTCCCATCGGTTTTTAATCCCAGGTTTGAGCCAAAACTGTTGCCACAGCTGGCAAAACAAATGGAGAAGCGCTCCCTGACAGAACCTACTGTCTCAACCATTTGATCTCTTTCTCTTGCCCCTGCAATCTTGCTTGCATATCTGTAACCATTTGTTGCTAATTCCAAGGGGCAGCCGGAGGGTTCTTACCCAGATTATCATTTCTAGCCTCAGATCCAATTGACTACCCTGAGTACATAACCTCTGAATCTGTTTGCAGTCAAGGACTTAACATTAGGCACGATATTCATATCCAGAACCGTCCCACAAACAAAGCCCAACAACACAACAATAATATCATAACACATATATAACATTCATGAATCAATTAATAAACCATGTTTCAACAGTACGTCCAGATATCGTGCTCTCAATACTAGCACGCAGGTAAAGCATTCATATATTAATTAAGTAGGCAAACACATAATCATATCAATAATTACCTAACCCTGAGGTTAGCTTATCTTTAGCGGAGAGTGTACATGGCCAGCTAGTTTTCAGGAACCCTTAAATCATGGCAGCTATGAACCCAAGTTTGTAACGCCCTGGATAGCCAAGACCGTTACACTTTGTACTTTAAATAGTGCTAGACTTTCTAATCAAGTCATTTGGACATAAGCGTGTAGCTAGAATATAATTCAAGGATTAGGGTTAAAAAATTTGGTCAAGGAACATTGACTTTTATTAAAAAGTTTCAGTCTGTACACGGGATCCTAAAATTAAACATTAAAAGGGTATATACAACTCAAAATACACGATAAGCCGAACTAAGAGCCAAAACAGGGGTACAACCCTAGTTCCTCTAAGATAAACCTTGACCATGGTGGTTGAGCAACCGCATATATGCACACCGCCACCGAAGCTCTCCAACACATGGTTGGTTCAGCTTACCCTTGCCCTTACCTGCACCACAAAGCACCCGTGAGTCAAGACTCAGTAAGAAAACTTAGACATGCGCATGAGTAGTTAATAACACATTGAAGAAGCATAATTAGCATACCGAGCAGTAATAACTCTACTCGTGCATGCATTCAACCCAGACAAGTGACAATAGAGACATCCTGGCTCATTGCCCTGCATCAATGACTATAGTCACACCGACTCATTGCCCTGTACCAGTGACTATAGAGTCACTACGACCCATTGCCCTGTATCAGTGACTATAGAGTCACCCCGGCCTGTTGACCAGCACTCAGTGCGTTATTGTCAATGCTTTTAACCAAATAACAAGATAAGCATACACTAGATATCGCAGGTATGCATTACATAGTTCACATGTTTAAAAAAACAGTCCAAGCATAACCTTAACCATGTCCCATCATCCGGCCAAGTCTTAAGCACATATAACACACATTGGGTGAAATTTTCTTACTTCAGGTCCAAGTGCTAAGTAAATTAGAATGACCATCGAGAATGATCCCTGTTCTGATCCCCTAGCGGTAACCTAGTCACAACTAGAATATGGAATTCCATCAATAATGAGTGATTAAAGGCTTCTGGACCAAGTCCTAGCCTCCGGGACCCCTAATTCTATTAAACCAATTCTTAGAATCAGTCCCGGGCCCTTAGGTTTGAGTCCCCATAACTCAAAACCTGTTACGACCATTTTTCTCAATTAAAGCCGCGACTTGTCCCAAGTCAAAGAGCCCCATGACTCTTCCTTACTAGACACGCACCGCGGCGCACACTACCCAGCGACGCGCCGCTAAGGCGGTTTCAGGGACCATCTTGTCCCTCGAAGTTCATCTTATATGAAGAGGCACATGTGCGCTCATTTGGATTTAAAGTAACCTTCTTCCTATTAAAGCACAATCACATTTAGCGAGTTTTACATTTTTGCCGTTTTGTCTTTTTTTTCATGTTATTTAAAAAAAAAATTGGAGTTGATGTTTAGTTGTTTTGATATATATTATTTTTGTGTTTTTTAGTTTTTTTTATATAGTAAATTGTTTTTAAGTTGCTTTCAATGTATTTTTTAGTTGTTTTTCTTTAAAATTGTATTTTTTTAATTGTGAAATTTTGAAAATCGTATTTTTGAAAACTTGAGTCCGTATTTTTTAAAATGCTTGGTTGAGAGAGCCTGTTTGAGGTCAGATTATTAGCAGTTCATGGGAGTCTCATTCAGGGCAAAATTGGTATGATAAGATAGATCACTATAGCCACACTTTGATGATTTGGGCAAAAGATATTACATGAAATTTTAAAGGCAGGATAAAACGGAACAAGGATATCATTCGAAGGTTGAAAAGTCGTCGTGATACACAATCTATCCATAGATTTAAGGTTGCAGAAGCTGATCTTATGGAGACTTTATACCAGAAGGAAGTTTTTGGCGCCAAAGGTCCAAGCAACTTTGGCTCAAAGCTGGGGACCTTAATAGCAAGTTTTTCCATGCCGCTGCTTCGGCTTGTAAGCGCCAAAATACCATTCATAAACTGCAAAAGGAGAATGGTGAATGGGTTGAGTGGTCTAATGGTTTGGTCGATCATATCTTATACTAATTTACTCATCTTTTTTCAACCACTCCTAGCAATTGGAGGCACACTAACATTAAAACTTCATTAGAGAGTAAATTATAGGCTAGGTAACCATTTGGTACCCTGTATTTTTGAAAAGTATCATCTTGGTACGCTGTGTTTACAAATAATGCAGATTTGGTACCTTGCATTTTGAAATCGTACATATTTGGTATCCTGCATTTTAAAATCGTACATATTTGGTACTCTAAACTCAAATTTAATTAATAAAATTTTACCAATTTAATTCAATTACTCTCAAGCACATGAGTTACAAATTATATATAATTGCTGACAGTTTTGTCATATTGACAAAATTTTATCAATATATATATGTTTTCAAAATACGAAGTATCATATGAGCATTATTGAAAACAGAACGTACCTGAATGATACTTTCCAAAAACAAAGGGTACCAAATAAGTAAATTCCCAAAATAAAATGTCACATGTAAAAAATTATTGAATAAATTTCAATGGAAGCACACTAACATTAAAATTTCATAAAAAAAAAAGTGATAAAAAAGAATTAGAGAGGTAGTTTTTCAATCTTAAAAAATAAAATATAACATGTATACATGGTAATTTTATAGTGGGAAGCTACTTTTGGCTTCACTGGTAGGAATATTTTATTTTTAGCACATAAATAAATTATAACCCAAATTTTTTACGGTATATTTATATCAGTCATCTTATTAGTTTTTAAGAAATTCTAAATAATTTATGATGTAATAAACAAAGTTCAAATAGGCAATTGTACACATGTTTTTTTTTAAAGTATATAACTTGTTATTTTGAACTCTATTTTCGGCGTGATAAATTATTTAAAATTTCTCAAAAATTGGTAAGATGATTGCTATAACTACAATACACAGTATTATACAAAAAAAAAAAGAGTTATAATTTTTCTACATGATTAAAACAGAGACCTCCCTACGAGTAGGGACAATAATGACACTTCCACCATAAAATTTCCCTATATAGTGTATGTATATTTTCTTTAAATTATGATACTCCACCATGTGTCACAAGGTTATCATCCTCTTCGTCTTTTCTTCTTTTGGTTGGAATCTACTCTGTATTTGCTTAAGTTTTAGAGATTTTTACATAAAATACTTATTTTTGCTAAAAAAAAATTACGTTTTTACGAACAAACATTATTTTTTTCAATTTTACAGTTTTAAGGAAATTTTTACATTTCTACGGTTTTGTCTTCTTTTTAATTTTTGTTTTTACCTTGTTTTAAGGTATTTTTGGAGTTGATTTTTAATTGTTCTGATATATATTGTTTTTTTTTTCGATCCAATGAATTGTTTTCAAGTTGCTTTCAATGTGATTTTTAGTTATTTTTCCTAAAAATCATATTTTTGTAATTATGAAACTTTGAAAATCATATTTTTTAAAACTTGAGTCTGTAATTTTTTTTGAAAAAAAAATGAAAACCGTAAAAATGTATATTTAAGAAAAAATCTCTAAGCTTTAAGCTATTGTTGATTTGTTCTTACAAGACTATGTTGTTACTTATTTGGAAATTTATGTAAACGAATATAATAGCCCCTTATATATAAATATATATATATCCAATGAAGTGTATTGAATCAATTATGGAGTTGAAATTGTATATCATCATATTAGTTATAATTTATTTGGATATGATTTCGCCAATCCACTAATGAAAATTATCACACGCACATACATTTGTTAACAAGTTCAAAGAAACATAAGAAAATTTTATTATATTGATTTTGTCATAAAATGGTTGTGGAACTTTCTAATTTGCAAAAATATGTAATGAAATGGCTTTATTTTTAGCCAAAGTACTCAGAAAAAGTTTTATACACATATATATATATATATAATTTAGTAATTGAGAAGAATGGCTTTATTTTTAATGGTAACTTTAATGAAATATTCTTATATTTAATGGTAGTTTGTAAATGCTAAAACTTAAATAAAATAAAATAAATAATTAAAAAAATTAAAATAGGATATTTTTTAGATATTTTACAATAATAATTATTTAAAAATAATAAATAATTAAACAAATTAAAATGTAATATTTTTGAGATATTTTACCATGATAATTATTTAAAAATAATAAATAATTAAACAAATTAAAATATGATATTTTTTAGATATTTTACAATGATAATTATTTAAAAATAATAAAATCATACATTTTATAACTTAAATAAAATTTAATTAAATTTAAACTCACTTAACATAATAATGTCATATTAAATATATAATATAATATAATGTCAATTAGCAACAAATTTTTTTTAAAAAAAAACTAGCAATAAACTTAAATTTAAAATCCACGTATAATATTTAATATTATATTAAACATATAATATATAATCTCTTGTTGTCACTCTCAAATTTAAAACAAAAATAAATAAATTATTTAATTAAAATAAGATATTTATTTAAAATTTATATGACATTAATATAAATTTTTTAAAAATAATTAATAAATTCTATAAATAAAACTAAACAAACGTGCATATTGCATGTTGTTTGTATCTAATATAAAAAAATTGTGAAAAAAATAAACAATAAGAACTTAATTGTTATTATATATAAAACTTACAGATTTGATTGTCAATATTTTCTTCTTAGAAGCTGAAGAAATGTCAAATTGTGAAAAACTCGAAAGGCATTTATGCTACAATCTCAATAGTGAGAATCATAAATTTCCAAACTTCTTAGAAGCAAGGTAGGTTTTTTTGTCAACAATCAATATAATTCTCTTTAGCTTGACTAATTAAATCCATCAAGTGCTAATTTTTTCCATAAATTTGATACTATATAACCTAACTCAAAACCAAATTACACTTATCTTTCTTTGAACTTTCCTTTTTTGCCCTACTAAACTTCTACACAATTGTTTGAAGCAACTAATCTGTTTTTGTACAAGGACACATCCAAGTAATTCCCAAATGACATGGTTGATCTAATCCGGTGCCGCCAACCACCACCGCCACCGCCGCCACCACCACCACCACCGCCATTATCTTCATTGCCATCTTTGTCACCCTTACTTTCAATCACATCTTCCTTTACAGAAGAAACTTTCTCATCATGATCAGGTGGTGCAATGTACACAAAAGGCACATAAAACCAATCGTCCAACTCTAGAAGAGGCTCCAATATAGCCACTACATCTGTCATAGTGGGCCGAAAGTTGGGCCGGCGGCTCAAGCACTTGTAGGCCAATGAACAGGCCCTTTGGGCCCCCTTGGCTGAAAACTGGCCTTCAAGTTTTGGGTCCATAATCTTGTAAAGCTTTCTAGGGTCCTTGAGAAAAGGCCTGGCCCAATCTACTAAGCTTTGCTCTCTACTGGGCCTGTTCCTATCTATTGACCTTTTACCTGTTAGAAGTTCTAGTAGAACTACTCCATACCCATATACATCACTCTTGGTAGTCAAATGACCTGTATTTATACAAGTTTCAATTGAATTAGTCAAGTTTTAAAAAATGTGACACATTTATTAGTGGTGCTTTACAAAAAAATTTTAAAAAAAGATTTCTTTTGTAAATTAACATTTTTTTTCATGAGAAATTTTCTTGACATACTTGATTTTATGTCGGAAAGAATGCTTTATAATGTTATTTTACAAAATAAGATTGCAAAAGAAGACTATTTTATAACTATTATTTTTTTTCTTTTACAAAATGCCAAAAAAAAAGAGTCTAGTTTTACTAATTGTTTATTTACAATATAGCAATTTTGACACACTAGAAACATTTTCAAACATATTGGACAATATGTCAAGAAAGCTACTTTACCCAACAACAAAAAAATTATTTTTATAAACAATAACATTAAAATAAAATATCTCTTTTCAATATTTACTCAATTTATGTTTATATTTTTAAAGTTATGAAATATATATATTTATAGGAGAATTCTCTTATAAGGTTTCATTTTAAACTCTATCGGTGTGGCTTTTCAGTATTCTCAACTCGTGAACAGTTTTCGGCGCGATTTTTTTATGACCGTGTAAATTGTAGTTGTTTAAAGCATCCTGCAAATTTTCAGAAAATTCTGAATAGTTTACAGTACCGAAAACTAGGTTCAAACATGTTGCTTTCCACGCACATAAAAAAAATTAATCACGCGAGCAACAATATGTTTGAACTTAGTTTTCGATACAATAAACTATTCAGAATTTTCTAAAAATCGTGCTAATGCTCTAAATAGATACAATAAAAACGGTCATAAAAAAAAATCACACCGAAAACTGTTCAAAGGTCGAGAACACTGACAGCTCCACCAGTATGGCTTAAAGTGAAACTCCTGTACAAAAATTAAACTTTACCGGTCATGATGTACTCAGGGGCTGCATATCCCTTAGTGCCTACTATATGTGTAGTGCTAACATGTGTGTCTTCTCCTTCAGGACCATCTTTTGCTAGTCCAAAGTCTGAAAGTTTAGGTGTATAGTCCTGAAATATCAATTAAAAAAAATTACTAATGTCAAAACCTATTTTTCTATGCATTGTAAAATAATGTCAACATATTGAAAAATGAAAAATAAAAAATAAAAAACTTACAGCATCTAATAAAATGTTTGAAGTTTTGAAATCTCTAAAGATGACAGGCTTATCTGTCTCATGAAGAAAAGCTAATCCCATGGCTGCTCCATGAGCAATTTTCATTCTAGTTGACCATGGCATGGTGGCTGAGTACCCTGCAAATTTGGCAAAAAATAAAATAAAATAAAAAATTATGTTATAAAATGGTAAAATAGAATAAATATAATAATGGGTTTTTAATAAAATATCTTTTTGCTTTACACTTTTTGGTAATCTACTCTTTGACACACACACACAAAAGCAGTTGAGTTCTTGAGTTTTCAAAATAAAACCAATTAAATTCTTATAGTTTATTTTTTCACAAAATTATTAGTGCTTTTTTATAATTTTCTTTAAAAATACCAATTTTACCCTATAAAAAGTTAACAATAAAAACTATTAAGATAGAAAACAATAAGAACTGAATTGCTATTTTTAAAAAGTGAAAGGACTAGATTGCAAATCAATATATCAGCAGAAAAAAGTGAGTAACTCACTTCTGAAGAGCTGGTCTTCTAAGCTTCCTCTTGGCATGTAATCATACACAAGAAGCCTATGCTCTTCCTCACAACAATATCCAATCAACTTAACAAGATTATGATGCCTTAGCTGCCCAAGAAAGATGATTTCTGCCTAAAATAGAAGAACAAAAAACATCAACACATAATTGACCAAAACATGACTTTTTTTCTTTTTCATATGAACATTATAAGGAAATTGGAGTAAAAGGGTTTTGTAATACTAACCAGCCATTCTCTATTTCCTTGCAAGCCATCCAAGTCTAGTAGCTTGACAGCCACAGGCTGAGGCTGCAAGCCATGCCTAAACTTTTCGCCGAAAAATCCCTTGTACACAGGGCCAAAACCACCCTCTCCAAGCCAATTACTCCACGCGAAGTTGTTGGTTATGTCTCTCAACTCAGCTAATGAAAAAACATGAAGATTCGAGCCAATGAGAGAGTTCGATATATCGTCAGCCAGCATGGGCGAGTTTGGATCGCTTAAATCCGAAAAAGATAGCCTTTGGAAAGAAGGCTTCTTTGAAACCTCTCTTGCTGATTCCACCTTGTTGTTTTTGGCCTTTGAACAAGTTGGGATTATGCAATTCCATGCCATCTTTTCTCTAAACTAATTGCTGCTTGTCAAGCTTAAGTTTTGTAACATTTAAAGAAAAACAAATAGAAGAAAGTGAAATGGTTGAGATATGTGGCTTGTTTTGTATACTTATAATTGAAGGCTTAGACCTCATTCATGGTACTACTTTTTCTTCACCAACTACTACTTTTGTACTTATATGATTATATGATAATAATAATAATAATAATAATAATAATAATAATATATAATCTTATTATAGTTTAATCTTTATAGTAACAATATTTTCAATCACAAAACTTTAGTTAAGGGTACTTGTCATTTATGTTAGAATGTTGAATAATAGAGTGGCCTACTTCTTGACTTCTTCTTTCTTTCTTTCTTTCTTTCAAATAATAATTATAAAAAAAAATATCTAATTTAATAACCTCTTCTTCTTCTTCTTCTTTATCTTAAAAAACAGAAATTATTTTATTCATGAAATTCAATTTTTGTTTAGTATTTCTTTTTTAGTTGGTAATCGATTGTGTAAAGCAATTTCATTGAAATGTTGAAAGGTCAAGATCACTACCTTGCCAAACCGGACTATAGTACCAAATATTCTTTTAGAATTCTAGATGTGTAGTACGCAATAAAATGACCTATGCACATACAAAGAAAAAAGCTTCTAGATTGTGCATCTGTCTTCTCTTCTCTTCTTTATTTATTTTTTATTTATTAAATATATTTATTTTTATGACTGCTGGTCCTATATTTTGAATATTGATAAGTTAGTTTATATATATATATAAATATTTGGCCTATTAGTCTCAAATATTTCATTTTATATAACTTGCCAACACACATAGATTCAAAATAGGGATCAAAATATATATAATCATATTTGTTGTAAATTTCTTGAAGAGAGTTAGGTTTAAATAAATAAATTTTAAAAAAAATGTTCAACACCATATAAAGTAGTATTTTATGATTGGTTAGTAATATACTTAATATTATTTATTAAATTAAAATATGTAGCACTCGATATTAGATTGTACCAATTACATTATACCAACACTTATGGTGTTGAGTACCACTGGTACCCCTTATTTATACTCAAATCGAAAAATAGGTATTTGGTAGAGTCTTCCAGACACATTCGATAACCTAATAAAAATTCTCAGCATAGACCATTTTACAAAAAAAAATTATCAAGAAAATGTCATTTGGCAAAGTAACATAATCGAAAAATTAGAGAGCAATTCGTTTAAAAAAAAAACCAACGTGCCAACAAACACAAAATAAAAGTACAAATAAGCTTTTATTTCATTTATTTTTTGGGGCAAAATTAGTTCGTAATTTACTAGGGCTTAAATTTCAGTCAAAGTTACTCATTTATTCATGACTCTTTACAACATATATTAGCTATTGACTAATAGTAGCTTTATATTAAAAATCATGGATTTTATTTTTATACTAATGCTGTAAAATTCTGAAGAGAATGAGTGTAAAATTGGAGATAATGCTATAGTGTATGTTCTATAATTTCAGTCAAAGTGACCATTAATTCATGACTGTTACATATTGGTCTTTGCAAATAGGGAAAATTACTCCCAACAACATACCAAAACAGTCCAATAATGTACAAGAAATAAGCAAAATTTGATTTGGTGACTAATACTTGTTTTTTCTGGTTTTGTTTTTAAATAATAAATAAATAGATTGTTATGTTTACACTCCAAATTATTATAAAGGCGCAGGTACACTTCTGTTGTAGTATAATTAAAAAAAATTCAATTTAAAACAGATTTGGTGACTAATACTTTTTTCAATATACTATGTTGAAATATATCAGAGCATTTTACATAAAAATAAGTTTGTATTTATATATATTTATATACTAAGTAAAATTAACGCACATTTATTTAGTTTTAAAGTTATAAACATGTTTATTTAAATATGTATTTATTTTTATTATTTTTTAATTATCATATAAATTTTAAATAAATAAGTAATACCATAAAAATAAATAAAATATGTTTGATATAATGTATGACATAAATGTATTAAAAATAGGATACAAAATTGTCTAACCGGTTCACTTTTTTTCTTCTTTAATATATAATAGAATGAATTACGGTTCTATAGTATATATAAATATTTATATCAATAGTCTCTACATATATGACATCTAAACACAATATTGACATAAATATATATATTTACATGGCTACATGACACATATATAAATTACAATAATATTTTAAAAAAATTAATAATAGAATAAAATAATAATAAAAAATGTCATAGTGTAGAGTAGTATACATGCATCAACTATTTTTAGTTTCTAATGTATCTCGCAATATCATTTGGTGAATTTGATTAAGAAAAAGAGCTTCAATCGCTTGATAAAAAATAAACTATTACATAAATTTATAAGATTAACAAAATGATATGTATGACTTTATTATTTTTAAATAAATATGATTTAATTATTTAAATTATCATAAAATATCTTTAAAATATCCTATTTTAATTAATTAACTTATTTATTTTTGTTTAAGTTTATGTTTGTTCTAGTTTTTTAATTTGACAGTGACAACAAGAGATTATATATTATATGTTTAATATACTATTAATATTATATATGAATTTTAAATTTAAGTTTGTTGCTAGTTTTTAAAAAAAAAAAAAAAAAAAAGAAGTTTGTTTCTAATTGATAGTAGATTATATTATGTTATATGTTTAATATGATATTATCCTAATACATGAAGTTTAAGTTTAAGTTTAATTAAAAAAATTAAGCTGTATAAAATGTGATTTTATTATTTTTAAATAATTATCATTGTAAAACATCTCAAAAATATCATATTTTAATTTGTTTCATTATTTATTTATTTAATTTTATTTAAGTTTAAATCATATTTACAATCTACCATTAAATATAATAATATTCTGTTATATATAAGAATATTCCATTAAAGTAAACGAAAAAAATAAAAAACCGTTAAAACCAAGAATTTCCGTTATCTACACACTTATTATATTGAAGAGATATAATTATTCTAGATACATGCAACGTGCAATGCACGCTTGCTTAATTTTATTTATAGAATTTATTAAATTTATATCATTGTCATATAAATGTCAAGTAAATAAAAAATACTACATATAAAATAATGACATAAACATATTAAATGAAAAATGTTACACCCAAATTTCGAGGACGAATAAATAAGTCTCGAAATGTAGGCTCGTAAAGCGTAAGCTCGAAAATAACAAGCAGTGGCTAAACACTTGTATAAATATGCATGATTCCTGACCTGTTCTTGTTGGCGATCGAGCACAAGTTTAAAAGGCTCGAGCTTATGTTTTAAGCTCGAAAGAAAGAATCTTCTTCGACGCATATGGGTGTTATTCAAGCCTTAGTTGAAGGCTCGAGAGCATTGGTCTTCGAAGATTGAGCTTGATGAAACCACTAGTTGAGGAGGAGACTGACTGGAATAACAAGCTCGAAGTATTGGTCGATCTCGAAAGCGTGTTAACCTTGCGTTCGAGGTCAGCAACACGTTTTGCACACAACAGTTGTTAATAGATCCTTATTCCTTACGAATTTGTTGTTATCTGATATTAAATCTCAATTATCGTGGGATATTATGTATTTAATGTATTTATTTACATTTATTTCAGATTAGAATAATTGGTTGGAACTTTCCTGAATCAGGGGAAGATATTGTCCCAACCAGGCTTATAAATAATCTGGTAATTTTCATTCATATGGACGCAAAAGATTTGTACTGAGAATACTCTGTTGAATTGCTCTGAGAAAGCTTTGAGAGAGTATCGAGATCAATAATATTGACTCGTGGACTAGACAGATTTTAACTGCTGAACCACGTAAAAGTTCTACTGTTCTTTTCATATTTTCTGAAATATTGTTTAGTGCTCTTCAAATTTAAGTTGAAGAAAACGACATCAACAAAAAATTAAACCAAAGCATTGTTTATGATTTTTTTTAAATATATACATATAATATGATAATTTTTTAAACATAAATGATAATTTTTGTAATAAAAATTAAGATTATGTATTATTTATTATAATGATATTTTATAGTATTTAAATTTATATTAATATAAGTATTAAATATCTAGTTTTGTATTATATATTATTAAAATATTTGAATTCATATTAATATAATTACTAAAAAATTAGGATTATGTATTATCATCATAATAATATTTTATAATATTTAAATTTATATTAATATAATTATTAAATATATAGTCTTGTATTATATATGTTATCCATGTTTTCCCCTCGGAACACGTGGCATGACGCAATGGGTCCATGGGCTCCCTCAAAGAGATCCAGACCCATCCTGAGGTCGAAGAACAGGGAAGAAGAAAGTCCTAACGGGCCAATACTCAATGAGCCCAACAATATTCGATGGGTGCGACCATAGCAAGGGAACCGGGACCAAGATGCAGGCCCAACTCATCTATCTGTATCCTCCGGGATACCAATAGAGGAAGCAGACTCGTTAGTCTGGGAATAAACCTTGTCAAGAATGAACCCGTCGTGGTGAGCTAACCATAACTCCAGTAAATGAACCAGGACAGTAAAGGAACCCAAACCAGACGTCCGGATAGGGCAAGTTTGATCCTCCCTGACACTGACATGTCCCCAAGAAACACGGAAGTTGGTCTCCTCAACTAACTTTCAGAAGAAGTTACGAACGGAACATACGTTGTTCCTAGGAAACAACACTGCCACTACTCCCCAGGATCCCCTTATAGAAGTCCACGCGGACCAGTCTGAGGTTACGTACTATTGGTAGCTGTAAGGCTTGGCTCTGCCCAAGGCGGCCCAATGGGCCCTGATTAATATGTTTTATTAAGCAATATCTTTTGTATTATGACTCCATTAGCGAGTAAACCATGATTACATCCATATTGGGCCGGGATTATTCCGGCCCAAGCCCATTGCATCTGACTGCCTATAAATAGGACCAGTTTTGCATTGTAACGGGGATCCGAGATTTTCTTTTGTAAGCAATTACTCTGTTAAAACTTGCAGAAAACTCTATTGTCAAAAGCTCTCTAAAATCTAATACAATAAACTCGTGGACCAAGGCTCATTAACACCCCAACCACGTAAAAATTGTGTTTGTTTCTCTTTGAGCCTTTCTTCCTAGCTCTTATTTCTTAATCTATTTCTAGTTTTCGAAAAACTTAGTAAACAATATATTATTATAATAATGATATTTTATAACATTTGAATTTGAATTTATATTAATATAATTAATAAATATATATTTTTAATTAATTTAAAAAATATGTTCCATTAAATATTTAAAATATTCCGTTAAAATTAACAAAACAATCTATTAAAACAAAAAATTTCTGTTATCTGCATATTTTTTTATATAAAAGAGATATTTGAAATTTTACTGAGCTTTTGTATTTTTTATTTTGATTAAGAAATTTTTTTTTCAAATTCCTCATTTAAAAAATTTTAACTCTCAAATTTTAATAAATGAAATGTATAATTTTATATATTTATTTATTTTGTAAAATAGATACACAATTCAATATATATACATATATATATAGTATAATTATAAATAAATATTTTTTGCTATTTATAAAAATAAAAAATTCATATAAATTATAGAGTGTGAATATAGGTAAATAAATAAAATGACGAAGACAAGTTCAGAATAACAACATGGTTAGCAATGCCCACGTTGTGATTTTCTAAAATGCCACATTTGTAAGTTTTTTATTTATTATTATTATTATTATTATTATTATTATTATTATTATTATTATGAGAAGAAAGACGTAAGTTTAGACTGTGAAAAAGGTAAATATAAAGAAGTCAAAACGATCAAGAATCTAAAGAAATTTACTATATTTATAGACATGCTTTGTTTCTCTTTCTCGGAAAGAAAGTCAAAAGAGAAGGGTGAACAAATCAATCTACCCTCAACTACCTCACTCTTTCTCTCTATATGTGATGGAATTTTTACCAAACACCACATATATATATATATATATATGCATATGAAAGCAACTCTCGAGAAAAATCAATAACAATATGGTTTTTCTTCTTAAAAAAAAAAAAAAAAGTAGGTAATTATTTGGTATTCTGTGTTTTTGTAAACTATCATTTTGGTACTCTGTATTTACAATAATACTCATTTAGTATCCTGTATTTTGCAAACGTACATATTTGATACGCTAAACTCAAATTTAATCAAAATGCTCTCAATTATATAAGTTCCAAATTTATATTTATTACTTAATTACATATAACTGATGACAGCTTGGTCATATTGACAAAATTTTATCTATCAAAACCAAGTCTAGGGTACCAAATATGTATGATTTTAAAACATAGGGCACCATATGAGCATTATTGAAAACAAAGATTACCAAAATCATACTTTGCAAAATTATAAGATACCAAATGAGTAAATTAAAAAAAAAAAGTATATATCGATCACTTGGTATAATCCATCTCTATAGTCTCGATTAATTTCTAGTACCATAAATTATTTATAAGAGTCTGAATTAGATCGATCTCTCAATCCCTAACCCCAACATTAAGTGGATGCCAAGAAGAAAACATTACTAGTCTTGTAATTATTATATGCCAAATGACAATTTTATAAATTTTATAACTATTTTATATAAAAGAATTAGGATTTTAGTGTCCTAGGCAGAATCCTGACCCCCCTATACTTAAGTTGAGCTGTCAAGGACAATAGCAATATAGTTCATTGGGCAATAACAACATGCTTCCAAAGATAAGACTTTACCTTTATAGAGTTGGTAAAGAACTTTAGTTTGTAGGTGGGTCATGGCAGGCACATAGAATCTAGAATTCTCAATACCATTTTATTGGATATTTTGTTGAATGTAACCATACATAAGTCGATATAATATAGCCATCTATACATATATAGAAAATTTCTTAAGTGGGGTATGACTTTTGACCTTATTGCCCGAGCGTTTTTTATTTTCGGCCCTTTGAAAAATTATAACTCATTTTTTTTGCTTGATGACATATATTGTAGTTATAATATGCATCTTCCTAATTTTTAGAAAATTTCAAATAATTTACAGTGCCAAAATCAGAGTTCAAACAGTCAATTGCACACGTGATAGATTTTTTTATACGTGTGTAAAACAAACTATTTGAACTCTGATTTCGGCACTGTAAATTGATCGAAATTTTCTGAAAAATTAACAGAATGCCTACTCTAACTATCAAGTGCTGAAAACAGAAAACGCTTATACAATAAGAGCAAAAGTAATACCGCTAGATAAGAAACTCCTTATATAAATATTTATATATATATATATATATTCATATCATTGCTCAAATTCAAAATGAAGTAGGTACACAAGAGGGGGTTTCGTTGTCATGCATCTTACGTAACAAACATGCATGCTTTCAAAGTTGTCTATTAAACAAGCTACATTTATTATTAGAGGTGGATTAAGTAAACCAGCACACAAATTCAGCCATCTGGGTGTTTGACACGTGTCATTGTGTCAAGCAGCCTCTTGGATTATTTATTATTATTATTATATAAATTGATTCAAATTAAGCAGCCACTTGGGGCTAGGGTTAGATAGCAATGCATGAACATGTCATTTTGACTTGATTCAATATGGCACCTCCTTCAAAGTTCTCACCTAGAATCTCTACTTTTAATTTATATATAAACTCCAAATAATTTATAATGGACTTGACAAACATGTTAGTTTATAATGAAATTATTTAATATATATATATAAATATATTATTTGTATAACCACTAGCCAGTATCATGTTTATTTCGTTGAAGTTATGTAAGCCTCTTATCTTCATGGGGGAGTAATAATGATCCAATTTTAAAGTTATTTTAAATGTGTCCAATTCTAAAGATTGATTATATAATAACTTAACTTACATGATAAGAAAATAATCAATAATTTATTTATTTTTGCCAGAAAAAATATAGAGAATTTTTCATAAATGTGATTTTTAAGCTATTATTGTGCAAAATTATGGGAAATAAACTTCCTCAAATTTGTATGGAAAAATTTAATTAAAAAAACCTCATTTTATGGGAAAACTAATCACATATGATAATTCAAAATTAAATAAAAACACATCAGCAGAGAAAAAATATGGCATAATCAGAATTTGTTACAAAAATATAGAGAAAAAAAACCCATAAAAATAATAAAAATTTATAAAATGCCGTAAAATAATTATGTTGAAAAAAAAAGTCATATTTTTGTAAATTTCAATAAAAACCCATATAAAATGCAATTTCTACAAAAATATATGGGAAATTTGCATTTATATAGCAAGTTAATAAAAAAAGTCTAAATATATGGTAATTGAAATTAATTACAAATGGGATGCCAACTAATAAATAATCTATTGGTAAATATGACACACAAGCCCATTCAATAGCACATGTAATTTTTCCTCATAATAAATTATTAATTTTTTTAAAAACTAATAATATAATTATTAATTATTAGTATTATAAAGACGAATCTAATAATTTGAAAACTATTTATTTAATAATATTATAATATGGTCAAATCTATCACCATAGATTAGTTTGTTGGTTTGATTTTTTTTTAACGTATTCTCTTTTGACTAAATTAATCAGAACAAAAAAAATATTCGCAAAATAAAATGTTACTCGTGAAAACCAATCTAAATAAATATTAGTTTTTTTTAACAAACAAATAAATATAGATTTTAATACTTAAAATTTGGTCATCATTTATTTAGTAATTTAAAAATTCATATCACTGTAACAAATTCTTTTATTTTTGTTAACATGTTTGTAACAATAATTTACAAATTAATTTTATAAGTAAACTATTCAATTTTTGTAACTAAAAAATTTACAAAAAATGTTAGATGTTAGAACAACTAATATTAATATTATAACAAGGAGTAACAAAACTATTACAATTAATAATAAAATTGTTACATGCAATAACTAAAACTCATTAAAAAGTATAAATATGTTACAAGATTGTGACAAGTAGTAACAAATTACAATAAGTAAATAATTTTTTAAAAATTTGTAAACAACAATTACAGATTAATTCATAACAAAAAAAAGTTTATTTTTGTAACAAAAGTTTACAAAACGAATTCACAAATAAAATTATATTTTTCAACTAATAGTTGCATAAATAATTTATATATTTACTTAACATAATTGTAATAAAAATTTACTAGTTTTATAATTTTAATAGTTATTTATTCTCCCAATATTATTCGTAACACAACGTTACTAATTTGTAACATCTTGTTATTATTTCAATAATTACTCATCTTTTAATATTATTTAAAGAAATTAATTTTAGGAAAATTCACAAAAATACATTGACATTTAAAAAAATATGAAAAATACGGTAGATTACAAAAATAAGAAATTATTATGAAAAACACAGAATGACAAGTGTAAATACGGAGTAACAGTGAAATACAACTTTTTTTGTTAATAGCCATTACAAATTCGTAAACATGTGTTACAGATGCGTAAACCTGTTATATAAAAATATTTGTGTAAATAACATTTACAAATATATAATCTAGTTTTACATATTTGTAAACAAGTTTTACATTTTTGTAGACAACTTTTACATAATAATTCATTGCTAAATTTTTTTATTTTTGTAACAATGGCTTACATAACTAAAAAATATTATATTTGTGACTAATATATTTAAAAAGTAAGTTGTGAATTTAGTTAACATATTTGTAACAAAAATATCTAAAAATAAGTTTGTAACCAAAAGAATTTTATAATTAGTATATACAAAAATGTTAAATTGCATTAAACAAGTAACGTATATTTAAAAAAAAAACTGTAACAACTAATAAAGAAATAGATTATATTGATTAAATATATAATATTTTATGTAAGCAAAAATATTTATTTAATATTAATAATTATATTTATTTTAAATATTTATAAGTAAAATAAATTTATTTGTAATTATTATTATTATCATACCAAAAGTATCTATGAACAAAAAGACAAAAAAATTAAAGTATTGAGACTTTTTTTTAAAATATATAATATGAAAATTGTAATATTTGTATTATAGGAATTAATATAATTAAAATAGTAAAATATAAGATCAAAATTGTATTGCTTTGAGAAAAAATATTAAAGTGATTTGACATATAATATTTGAAAGAAAAGTTGATTCGACCAAAAAAAAATATGATGGTTCAAAATTATATATCAATAAGATACGGTATGGAGAAAAAAAACACGTGTGTACACATTAGCTGGAAGGAGCACAATAATTTTGTAATTTTTTTAAATTATCGTATAAAACGATTTTTTTTTTTAAATTGTCGTGTAAGATGTAATTTACCCAAAATATATTGGACACTATAATGGGCAAAAGTTTTCCCAGGCCCAACAGACATGACCCAATAACTCATGGCCCATGAAATCTTTTGATACAATGTAAATTCTTAAAATATTTGAAAAATATGGAATTCAGAAAAAAATTATAAAAATACGGACAATAATTTATAACAGTACTATAATTGCTTGTAATAGTTTTCTTTTTAGTATGTAAACAGGGACAGACCTAGGGTCACAATCTAAGGTGGGCAAACTATATTACTTAATTATAAATTTTGAAGTTAAAATACTTAGTTAGGATACAGAATTAATTGACTAAGAATATTTTTATATAAGAAAAAAAAACAATAAATGAGAAAAAATAAACTTAAATTTCCCATCACAATTTCTTTTAAAAAAAAATTAGATGGACAATGAATGCTAAAGAGTCTGGCTATATATACATAAAAAATATATATTTTTTAAAAAATAAATATTGAGGGTGGGCACCCTCTTTATAAAGTAAGTTCATCAACATTTACAAAATTGTAATATATGATTACAAATTTATAAATTTTAGTTATAAAAAAGTTTTATTATACAAATTTGTAAACTTTATTTATAAAAAAAAAAATACTCTGTATTTATAATTATGTTCCTCTGTATTTTGTAATTTTTTTTTCAAATTTCATATTTTTAGTATTTTTTTTAAATCTTATTATTTTTTAACCAGCTTTAAGTTACTTAATTTTTTATTTTAATATTTTATCAATATAAATATTTATTTATTTATTTTTGTAACTTTAAAATTTATTTTTCTAGTTAAATTGTCATCTCTCTCTTTTTTTTTCTTTTTTTAAATGGGATGGGATACGTTGAAAATTAGCTAATTTAATGAGTTCTTAACTAAAATTACATCCTAAATATTTTTAGTTTAGTTATACCCATTTTTATCACAGACAATTTCAAAAATACTATTGATCACATGGTTTTCTTCTAAAAATAATATCTACAGATTATAAATATATAATAGGTATATTGATTGAAATAGTGAGTATTATACTAAAATTTTAAAATTATAAATAAAAAATAAAGAATTTACGTAATAGTGGCTACGAGATCTAATTTCTACGAGTAAATGGTGATCACTAGCAACATAAGCTTGTTTTCTCTTTTTATACGGGCCGTTAATGGGCCTCAATTTGTACCATGTTGTGTTATAGCACCTTAGCCCACTAGCTACATATGGCTCATCAGCCCATTTGCATTGTAACGAGAGCTTGGTTTAACAACCAATGTAATTAATAAAAGAATAATATAGAAGTAATTAAAATTTAAGGTTCTATTTGATATTGTTTTCTGTTTTTTATTTTTAAAATTGTGTTTTAAAAAATGAAAACAAAAAACAGTTTTTGTAGTTTTCAAAAAACAACAGGTGTTTGGTTAATGATTTCTAAAAATAATTTTTTAGTTTTGTTTAGAAAAAATCTTAAATAAATATATTTACAAAGACAAAAATCTTTTAAAAATTTGTAATAAAGAATGAGTTAAAGTAATGTGAAAGAAAAAGCGATGAAAAATAATGAGAGAGAAAGTAAAGAGAGAATTTTTTTTGAAGAAAAATTGAGAAGAGCGAAATTGATGCAAAAAAAAAGAGAGAAAATGACGAAATAGAAAAAATGAGGATATAGGAAGTGATGAGGGAGAAAAAAATGAGATCAAAAGTGACGTTAGAGAAAGTAAGGAAAGAAAAAGTGAGGAGAGATAAATTAATGAAAGAGAAAGTGATGTGAGATAATAATAATAATAATAATAATTAAAAATGTTATGTGAGAAAAAAAATTGATAAAAAAATTGAGAACTAAAAACAACATTTTGTTGTTCTCAAAATTTTATGTTTTTTGTAACTTTGTTTATAAAAATTATTTTCTGAAAACAATGTCAAAAACACCTACTTGTTTTCAAAAAATAGTTTTTAGATTCTAAAAACAAAAAATGGTATTTTAGTTAACGAGTCAAACAACCTCAAAACTTTCATGTGTTTTTTTATATGATTATAGGAAATTCTAAGGTAGTGACATGAGTTTTGCCCTCGTTGGTAAGGGTGTTGCCCTTATTGGTAAAGTTTTTGCTATTTTTCAGTACGTGTAGAATTTATAGCTCAAATATTTTTATATGGCGATGTATATTGTAGTTATAACATTTATCTTACTAGTTTTTTATAAAATCAAAATAATTTACTGTTTCAAAATTAAAAATAATATAAATGTAATTAAAGTTTAAACTTGTATAGTTTTATTTTATTTTATACGATTATAGGAATTCTTATGGTAGGGACATGGGTTTTGACCTTATAGGTAAGGATGTTGTCCTTATTGGTAAAGGTATTTTTATTTTTTGGTACGTGTAGAATTTATAATCTATATTTTTTTATATGGCGATTTATGTTGTAGTTATAACAGTCATTTCACCAATTTTAAATAAATTCTAATTAATTTACTGTGTCAAAATTATCATTAAAAAGTTAGTTGCTCGCGTGACTATTTTAATTATTTGAATTTTGTTGACGCCGTTTTTCGTCAACAGATAAAAGAATAGAGCACGTAAACAATTTAAGACAATGGCCAAAAATAAACAAACGAATCAGACACGGTTTTTTACGTGGTTCAGCAGTTAAATCTGCCTAGTCCACGAGTCTCTGTTATTAATCTCAAGATTATCTCTAAACAATTCTTTAGCAAGAATTCTCCAGAGTTTTCTCTCAAGGATTCAGATTTCGGTCCTTTACAATGGTGCATGTCTTCTCTATTTATAGAGAAGGATGCAGAATACTATCCCACATATTTTGGGTAGTTACTCTTTTGTGAATACAAATAAATGGCTTTAAATGTCAATAATCAGATATTAAAGGAAACGTCCCCCAAAGATCAGGGGGCGTATAACTGTATTAAATAATATCCCACAATTCTTGGGGATTTACATCAACTAATGAGGACTACATCTCATAGTGATTACACTTGTGGATACTCAAGGTGGTTACGGCGTATCTTCAAGTCTCCAGCATTTCTGGTCTCATGTCATTGTGCGAGCCACTGACATCTCCCGAGCTAACATTTCTTTCGAGATGGGATGTCGAGCTCAAGAACCATGCTCCGAAGTTCCTGAAGATGAAGGTGTTCTCGGAGCTACCTTTCGAGATCGAGGTCATTTCGAGATCACCGCATTCGAAATCATACATCATACTTCGCAGGCTCGACTTACAACCCTAGATCACTAATCCTCACGAGACCATTTGTTGCGAACTCAACTTTCGAGGTCATATTTACTATGGCTCGAAATCTGGGTATAACATTTTGCCCCCTCAAAAGTATTTGTTCGAATCCTAAGAGAAGGAAACTTTTGAACTACTCTTTTTGGGAACCATACCGTCACACTCTTGAAAATGGACATGTGCCAGATGGGTATTGCTCACTTTAGGTACTTGAGTACCTTGGGAACATGCCCACGATCGTTCGTCTGACAACTTTTCGGCGCCATCATGTCACCGATTCCCATCCATTCGATTTGTTGAGGAATTTAATCAACGCTCCTGATTAGTTTAGTTTTCCCACCTATATATACAAGACTCCCTCTTCGTCTTCTTCACGTTTGTTCATCACAAGCCAGAAAAAAGAAAAACACCCCCCCTAAACTTCTTTCCACAGTTTATCCTCATTGCATGTTTTCTAGGCCGAAGAAACAAAAGAATCCTGGTTTGTACGAGTCAGTGAGTTCTTTCTTACAACCTCTTCTCCACTCGACGATTTCGCTGCAATCACCATCACTGTGTAAGTACGCCATTTTTGTGGTTCTTTTTATACTGTGTTTGCTGTGCATGTTCTTAGCATGATGCGATAGGAGGTTTTGAACCGATAGGTTTTTAGGCTTTCTGGACTTCCACTCTGGATGTTCGTCTCTGGTTTATACCCAGTTTCGACGTTTGAATGTGGTTCCCATTTTCTGGGTTTTGAAATTCTTAGGCAGCGTTTCTTGTACATTAAGCTTTCGGATAAAAACATGGGTTTTGACAAATACACGAAACCCAAAAACGCTTTTCTTGGCTAACCGCCACTCTCCTTTCCCTTGAATTTCGGGACTTCCAAAAAATCATCCACGCTCCTTTTCCTTTCCTGTGGAACACACGCTCTGACTCTTTAGTAAGGGTCTAAATACTTAGTTTCTTGTCCTTAGATCTTCGAGCTCATCCATCGAGCTCGTAATTCTTGCATGCATGGCCCTCACCATTTTTTCTTTCTCGTTAGATGTCACAGAATCCGGAAAGACGGTGGGGGTCATTACGAGCAATTCCTTACGAGCCCAAATCTCCGAGCCCGGAATCGATCTTTGCCCGGAACCAGCGTCGGATTAAAGAATACGAGATCGCACGCGAGCAAGAAGACATTCGAGCCCACTATCGTCGCCAGATAGACAAGGTCATCGAAAAGAAGAGAAGGGTTCTTAGGGAAGCCATCTATCCGGAGCCTAACCCCGGACCTAGGCCAGTTCCCCTCGACCCCGCATTAAAAGTCACGGTAGCATACCACCCGGGGGAACTTCAGTTTTCCTTAATGGCGGAGCCTTCGTCTTCGCAGCCTAGGAGGGAGATGTTTGAAGCCGAACTCTACCAGAGCTCGGTTACCACCTCCGACCAGATAACTGACATCCTGGCCATCCATGGCCTTAGCTCGTTGGACACACTGAAGTGTCGAGCTCCGACAAGGCATGAACGGAGCTGTTTCGCTCCTGGGGGCTGCGATTCCAGTGTGAAATACGCGGTCTGGAGCCAGGAACATATAAGGGCAGGAGCTTTGCTGCCCCTGAAGTCCTTTTTCAGAGACTTCATCGATTTCGTTGGGTTGGCTCCATTCCAACTCAACACCAACTCATACAGGGTGCTGTCTGCCCTGAGGTCCTTATTCCACGAGCTGGGGTGGATAGGACCTTCACCCCAAGAGATTTTATATCTCTTTTGTTTGAAGAGTAATCCCTCCCGAGCTCGGGGAGGAGATGGTTTCTACTATCTTTCAAGCTACCCCAAAGAGACGAAGATCTTTGAAGATCTTCCGAACCACCCCCTGACTTCAAAAAGGCTTTTTTCTGGACAGACGGTCTGTTCCCGTCTCGACATCGCTCGTTTAGGCGGATTCGTAAGTATTCTCGTTACTTTCTATTTTTGAGCTCGAATTTTTAGCCCTTGAATCCATGTTTAGTTGAAGTGTATCTCGCCTTTCAGCTAACTTTCAGCGTCCCACCCCTGACGAGACAATGAAGGAGCACAGAGAGAGCCTGCTCCGACTCCCTTACGGCAGGAGGTCTCTCTCATTTCTGTTACATGAGGACAAGCTGCGAGCTTGTGGGTTGTTGGGACAGGGCCAGTCAACCTCTGACTGGTCTGGTAAAAAATATGAACGCTGGGAGGAAGTGCCTCTGCCCACAGGCATCCTTCCTCCGAGGAGAGAAAGGAAAGCATCTCTCCCAATTCGCTCGAGAAGTCCGCGGTCGGGAAATGAGGCCAATGACGAAGCCTCGAGCTCGAACTCCGGAGGAGGTAAAACCCTTCCTACTTCGCGAATGTGGTCCCCCACTCTGTTAAAACACAGGCCCAATAGACTAGTCTCGTGCCCACAGGATAGATACCACTTCTACATATGGAGTTAGGTAGATGACTGCGTCCATAGGTTTGATAGTGGGCTCGGGAAATATGATACCATGTACACCACGGACGAGGTGTGGAATGGGGTAGCGGTGCAGTATGGGACCAATGTCTATAGGGACCTCTCGAGGTTGTCACCAACTTATAGGGAAGGCACTCCCCCCGCCTCTTCTGAAGACGGGGGAATTTCATGGTCCCCAAGCTCGAGCTCGGGGAAGAGTCCCAGTTAGGTTTTTTCTTTGACTGGTTTACATCTTTTCCCAAAGTTATTATCATTGTTTAACTCATTGTCATTATGCAGGTGCCATGAATCCCGACCTCGACGCCGTGCTCTTTAGTGATGGGGGAGCTGGCGCCCAGAAGAGCAAACGCCCGAGGATACCAAAGAGGCCCGACCGACAGTCCAAGGTGTCTAAACGTCACGAGACGACTCCCACGGCCCAGATCACTGCGGACACCTCCAAGGAGCCGACTGCCCAGGTCGATGGGTCAGGCTCTACTGCATCCATCTCGCAGCTTCCCACCGAGACCCGGTTAATAGTTGCTCGGCCTCCGAAGAAACCTTCTACCTCAACGGTTCGGCTGCCAACGGCCCGAACTCACACTGAGGAATATGTACTTGATGGCGCCGCTGGGGCAGAAGGGGCGCTTCTCAGCTCGGACGTCCTTTCTCGGGTGGGTCAGAGATTTTCTGGCTTTGGTGCCGACCACTGGGACCTCGTGCGCAAGGCCTCGGACTGCAATACTCTTTATGAGAAGAGTATCGAACTTTCCGCCGCGGTAGCCTTCTCAATTCTGTTTAGAGTATTTCTGTCTTAGAGTATTTATGTCTCTGATTATAATTCTGATTCATTCTGTGTTTCAGGCCCTTGTTGTTTCAGCGCAACTTAACTACAAGCTGACCAACGAGGTGCAAACGAGCTTAAACCTGGCTCAAAAGTCGAAGGATCTCGAGCTGAAGATGATTGACGAGCTCAAAGACTCGAAGTCTGAAATTGAAAGACTGAAGACCCGTCTCGAGGAGCTTGAAAAGTCAAACGCTGAGCTCGAGAAGGCCAGAGCCAAGCTCGAAGAGGAGAAGTCTGCCACCTTCGATTTCATGGAGAGCGAGAAGACCCGCCTCCTGGATGAGGCTAAGGAGTAGAGGGAGAAAGCGGTCGACCAGGCCATGTACAAACTTTGGGCCGACAATGATGATCTCGACACCAGTTTCTTGGGTCCTCTCGAAGCCACATATGTTGAGCGGTGGAATGCCCGTCTTTTGGCAAGTACAGCTGCTCGAGAGGTGGCCCAGCAGGATAGTCATGCTATTCGTCCTGGAGGGTCTGGTGATATTGATGCTGAGAAGGCCAAGGATACTCCTCTTCCTTAAATCCGATCTCGGAGAGATCAGTTATCGGGGCTGCGTCCCCTCATTCTTGTAACTATTTAAATGTGCCCACGGGGCTGACACAATTTCTTTAACTTTTTCTTTTATATGCTTTACATTTCTTGGCTCGAAATATTTTGCATTTTTCTTGCATTGATGAGTTATGTTTATTCATACAAACATAGTTTAGATTTAGGCTCGAAATTCGATGCATTCATGCATAGTTTATTCGAATTATCCGCTTCCAACCTCGTTATTTATCAAGGTCGGACATTACTTTAACCATGAACTGAAAAGTACTTATATGGCATGTAATATGAATGATTTGGTTATATCTCTGTCACTTTTCCCCATCCTCAGTATCTTGGCTCCGAGGTTATGAGTTCGAAACTATTTTTCTAAGATATTCCAGCCTCGATTTCGACATATTTCGCAATAGGTTTAGGCTCCCATTTATCATTGATCGATAATTTGGCTGGTTTGTTCCAAATCTGTTGTTTGCACATCTGGTTAACTCCAAATATTTAGGTTTTTTGATGGTTCGGTTATGTCCGAACTATCTAAGCTCGCGTATTTGGTCATGTCCAAATACATGGTTCGGTTTTTCCGAACTATCTAAGATCGCGTACTTGGTTATGTCCAAATACTTTGTACGTTTTTGATAACTCGGTTATGTCCGAACTATCTAAGATCGCGTACTTGGTTATGTCCAAATACTTTATACGTTTCTGATAACTCGGTTATGTCCGAACTATCTAAGATCGCGTACTTGGTTATGTCCAAATACTTTATACGTTTCTGATAACTCGGTTATGTCCGAACTATCTAAGATCGCGTACTTGGTTATATCCAAATACTTCATGTTTTATGTATTACTTTTTATTTTTTAAGCTGGTGGTATGTATGCCAATGATGCCCTCTTAATATCCTATGAGTGTGACCATAGGTTATTAACTTAAGAGAGATTGCAAAAATAAAAAAAATAAATTACATGCGGAACAAAGTAGACATGTCATTCAAAAATAAAGAAACATAGATAGAAAATCATGGTTACAGGCAACACTTTTCCTATACTATTGATAATAAGGTCTAAGGTGTTCGCCATTCCATGCTCGTGGTATCAGGCTCCCATCTAATCTTGCCAGTTTGTATACACCAGGTCGGATGACTGATTCTATCTGGTACGGTCCTTCCCAGTTCGGCTCGAGTACTCCAGCCGATTGATCTCGGGTTGCTAAGAATACGCGTCTCAATATCAGATCTCCCACTCCGAACTTTCGATCTCGAACCCTTTTATTGAAATATCTTGTGATTCGTTGCTGGTAAGCAGCATTTCTTAGCTGAGCCTCTTCCCTTTTTTCTTCGATCAAGTCTAGGGTTTCTTCGAGCTGAGCGTGGTTTGAATCTTGATTGTAAATCTGAGTTCGAATCGTTGGAATTTCGACCTCAATGGGCAACATTGCCTCGCAGCCGTATGCTAGAGAAAATGGGGTATGTCCAGTTGATGTCCGAGCTGTAGTTCTATATCCCCAAAGGACTTGAGGTAACTCCTCAGGCCATCGTCCCTTTGCTTCTTCCAACTTTTTCTTCAAAGAACTTTTGAGAGTTTTATTAACGGCTTCGACCTGACCATTCGCCTGAGGGTGAGCCACTGACGAAAAGCTCTTTATTATACCGTTCTTGTTACAAAAGTTGGTAAACAAGTCGCAATCAAATTGGGTTCCGTTGTCAGACACAATCTTTCTTGGCACTCCATACCGGCACACGATGTTCTTTATCACGAAATCTAGGATCTTCTTCGAAGTTATGGTCGCCAATGGTTCAGCCTCCGTCCATTTTGTGAAGTAATCAACCGCGACCACAGCATACTTTACTCCTCCTTTGCCAGTTGGGAGCGAGCCTATGAGATCGATCCCCCACACTGCAAAAGGCCATGGGGAAGTCAACATGGTCAGTTCGGAAGGTGGAGCTCGGGGTATCGTGGCGAATCTCTGGCATTTGTCGCACTTTTTCACGTACTCGAAAGAGTCCGTTTTAATGGTTGGCCAGAAATATCCTTGGCGTATTATCTTTTTGGATAGGCTATGCCCCCCGGTATGATCTCTGCAGAACCCTTCATGAATTTCTTCAATAATCTTCTTTGCTTCGGGGGGAGTCACACATCTGAGCAATGGCATGGAATACCCTCTTCTGTATAGCCTTCCATCCAGGATGGTGTAACGAGGAAGTTGATACATTAGTTTCCGAGCCTGATTTCGATCTTTTGGAAAAATTCCATTTTCGAGGTATTCAACGATCGGGCTCATCCAGGTCGGTTCTGTCTCGATCATACACACATCTTCCTTGTCGGGCTCAGTAATGCTGGGTGCTGACAGGTGTTCTACGGGTACAACATTCAGCTCCTCATTTTCGGCGGAAGTGGCGAGCCGAGCTAAGGCATCTGCATTTGAGTTTTGTTCTCGGGGAACCTGTTCGATCGCATAAAACTCGAAAAACTCCAATGCGGATTTTGCCTTCTCCAGATAAGCTGCCATTTTTGTGCCACGAGCCTGGTATTCTCCCAAGATTTGATTTACCACGAGCTGGGAGTCGCTGTAACAATGTATAGCTTTGGCCTTGAGCTCCTTTGCTATTCGCAGTCCCGCAAGTAAAGCCTCATACTCAGCTTCATTATTAGATGCTTTAAAGCCGAACTTTAAAGCAGAGTGAAATTTGCTCCCTGCAGGAGTGATCAGAATAACTCTTGCCCCTGCTCCATTTTCATTTGACGACCCGTCGACGTAAAGTTTCCACAGCTCGTGGGCCGTGGTTGTTACTTCGTCGTCGACTGTACCGGTGCACTCCACTATAAAATCTGCCAACGCTTGTGCCTTAATGGTTGTTCTCGGATGGTAGGTGATTTCGAACTGTCCGAGCTCAACAACCCATTTAAGGAGTCGACCAGACGCCTCTGGTTTGGACAAGACTTGCCTTAGTGGTTGATCTGTTAGTACATAGATAGGATGCGCTTGAAAGTAAGGGCGGAGCTTGCGAGATGAGTGGATTAGGCTGAGGGCGAGCTTCTCTAACAATGGATATCTTGACTCTGCCCCCAGTAATCTTTTACTGATGTAGTAGACGGGTTTCTGTATTCTCTCTTCTTCTCGAACTAGCACCGCGCTTATCGCGTGTTCAGTTGTTGAGAGGTATAGGAACAGTACTTCTCCCGTCTCCGGCTTCGATAGGATGGGTGGTTTGGCTAAGTGCCTTTTGAGCTCCTGAAAGGCTAGTTCGCACTCATCTGTCCATTCGAACTTTTTACTTCCTTTCAATAAGTTGAAGAATGGGAGACCGCGGTCCGTTGACTTCGAAATGAACCTGCCCAGAGCTGCCATCCTGCCAGTCAAGCTTTGAACATCTTTATGCTTCAGAGGTGAAGGCATATCGATCAGGGCCTTTATTTTATCGGGATTAGCCTCGATTCCACGAGAGTTGACAATGAAACCCAGAAATTTCCCTGAAGACACCCCAAAAGTGCACTTCTGAGGATTCAGCTTCATGTTGTACTTTCTGAGCACGCCAAAGCACTCTTCGAGGTCATCAACATGGTTTTTGTTAAGTTGAGACTTTACAAGCATGTCGTCAACATAAACTTCCATGTTGTTCCCTATTTGCTCTGAGAACATCATGTTTACGAGCCGCTGGTACGTGGCTCCGGCATTCTTGAGTCCGAATGGCATGACATTGTAGCAGTAGAGCCCTTTATCTGTGATGAAGCTCGTATGCTCTTGGTCGGGGGCATGCATGGGAATCTGGTTATATCCAGAATAAGCATCCATGAACGACATCAGACCATGCCCCGCCGTGGCGTCTACGAGCTGGTCAATTCTCGGCAGGGGAAAACAGTCTTTCGGGCAGGCCTTGTTGAGGTCTGAGTAGTCAATGCACGTTCTCCACATCCCATTGGGTTTCGGGACTAACACTGGATTGGCCACCCAGTCCGGGTAAAAAGCGTCCCTTATGAAATTATTTGCTTTCAACCTGTCCACCTCCTCCTTTAGTGCTTTCTTTCTGTCTTCATCCAGCTGCCTTCGCTTTTGCTGCTTCGGGGGAAAGCTTTTGTTTATATTCAATGCGTGGCTCGCTACATTAGGGCTTATTCCCACCATGTCAGAGTGTGACCACGCGAAGACATCCTGGTTTTTCTTCAGAAAGCAAATTAATTGCTATTTTGATTCGTCTTGGAGGTGTTCCCCGACCTTCACTTTCTTTGAGGGATCAGCTTCCTCGAGCTGAACCTCTTCGAGCTCTTCCAGAGGTTGGAGGTCAATCTTCTCCTCTATCCTCGGATCGATCTCCTCATCAATTTCTAAAACTGTCCCATCTTTATTCTGTATGACAACGAGTGCTTGCGCGCTCGTTTGTTTCTTTCCCCTTAAGGAAATGCTGTAGCACTCCCTTCCTGCCAATTGATCTCCCTTCAATGTTCCGACTCCGCTTGGAGTTGGGAACTTAAGGGCTAGATGCCTTACAGATGAAACTGCCCCCAGCCCAACCAGGGCGGGTCTCCCGAACAATACATTGTAGGCAGATGGTAACTCTACTACCACGAACTCCATCATCTTGGTCACCGAGACTGGATAGTCTCGCAAGGTCACAGGGAGTTCGATGGACCCCATACAGGCGGTTCCTTCTCCAGAAAAGCCGTACAACGTGGTTGCACAAGCCTTCAGGTCGCGAAGGGAGAGTCCCATTTTTTCTAGTGTTGCTTTATAAAGAATGTTAACTGAGCTCCCATTATCTATGAGAACTCGGCGCACTCTTTTGTTGGCAAGCTGTAGGGTGATGACGAGTGGATCATGATGAGGGAACTGGACATGGGAGGCATCCTCCTCGGTGAAGGTTATAGGCTGAGTCTCAACCCTTTGGCTTTTTGGTGCCCTTGGCTCGGGTTCATAAGGAGACCCGTCCCCTGTCTTCAGCTCATTCACATATCGTTTTTGAGCATTTCTGCCCCCTCCTGCGAGATGAGGACCTCCCGAGATGGTTATTACGTCCTCTCCATCTAACGGCGGAGGCCTGTCCTCATCCCGAGATCGGGAGTTATTATTCTGTGCTGCCGGAAGCGCGGCTACTCTCTGGCTGGCAGTAGCCTGTCCAGTATTCTGGTTTTTGACATACTGCCGGAAATAACCTCTCGAGATCAACCTTTCGATCTCGTCCTTCAGTTGTCGGCACTCATCAGTTGTGTGGCCGGTGTCCCTATGAAACCGACAATACTTGCTAGAATCCCTCTTGGACTTTTGATTCCTCATAGGGTCCGGACGCCTGAAGGGGACCTGGTTTTCATTAGCCAGGTATATGTTTTCCCGAGACTCGTTGAGCTCGGTGTGCACTTTATATACGGAGAAATACCTTTCTCCTTTTTTCTTCTTTCCTCCATCAGCCTCGGGATTATTTCCCTCGCTCTTTTTCCTCTTGGAGGGATTCTCCGAGGTAGGCTGTGGAGCTGCTGGGTCAGCCGAGGTTGAGGCGAAGTTAATGTTTATCGTTGTAGTTTCGGTCTGCGAGGTCGCCTTGAGTGTTGACCTCGCCTCCTCTACATTGACAAATCTCTGCGCCCGTCTGTTAAACTCGGTTATCGACCTCACCGGTTTCCCTTGCATGTCATCCCAAAGGGCACTCCCGGGTAAAACACCAGCTCGGATAGCCATTAGGTGTCCACTGTCATCCACATCTCGAGCCCGGGCGACCTCTAGATTAAATCTTGTCAGGTAGCTCTTCAGTGTTTCGCCCGGTTGTTGTCGGACGTTAGTCAAAGTGGATGCTTCGAGTCTGACTCCCATCATAGCCCGGAACTGCTTCTTGAAGTCTCTAGACAATTGATCCCACGAAGTTATAGAATGTCTCTTGTACTTCTCGAACCAACTCTTGGCAGGTCCGGCCAATGATGTCGGAAACAACATGCATCTGAGCTCGTAACCCACGTTACTAGCTCTCATGATAGTGTTGAATGTACTCAGGTGGCTGCATGGGTCGGTTTTTCCTTCAAACGCCGTGACGTGAGGAATCCGGAACCCTTGAGGGAACTGAGTGTTAGAAATATTGGGAGCAAACGGCTCAAGCTCCTCGTCAGAGTCCTCGTATCGACCGTTCCCTCGTTCATTCTTCAAAAGCCTAAAGGCTTTTTCGAGCTGATCAATCCTTTCTTGTACTGGGTCCTTAGGCGGTGTCTGGAATTGCCGATCATTAATCGCGATCCCAGGCTCGCGTCTCCGTGAGGGATCTCTACGCCCATTTAGGTGATTCCTTAGGTCCGGATTCGTCTGATCTCCCTTCCCCCTACTCTGATTCAGATGATTCTGCAGGTCGGGATGGGTCTTGCGGCTTCCAGTATTTTTACGACCTCGGTCGCGTTTACTGACGGACCTGATTTCTCCGGACTCGTCACTGGTGAAACTTATTGATCGATCATTTCATGGTGAATCCTTTCTATGTCGCCTTGTCTCCGCAGTGTGAGACCGGGACGTCTGACTTCTCTCAGATTGTGCGCCTCTCCGCTCCTGGAAAGTCTCCCTGTGTCCTTGCCTATCCCCCGTACGCCCTTGTCCCTGATTTTGAACAGGTTGAGCGTTTCTACGGGGAGGTGAAGGATATCTTATGGGAGACGGCGGGAACCGTATAGGTGACGGTGGTTGTCTTCCTTGCTTCGGCCTAGAGGGCCCAGAATTTGCCCGAGATGGGCCAGTTGCGTTCGGTGCACTACCAGGAACCTGAGTCCGAGCCTCGGTAGGAGCTCGGTTATTCTCAGTTCCTGCAGGTGCTTCCGCAGGTGTATTAGGCGGGACCCGAGCCTGGGTATTCCTCTGAGGCCTAGAAGGGGCGAATGGCTCTGCTGGTGTTGGAGGTTGTGCCGGCCTCCTTGTGGCAGCATTTTTTCGTGGACGTCCACGGGGCCTCCGGGGAGGAACGTGCACGTCCCTTGGAGGAGGGACTTGGTCTTCGCGCAGAGGCGGGGGCTGAGCCACCTGCGCCTCTGTGGCTATCCTAGTCAACTCCTCGTTACGTTTGTTGGCTTCTGCCAACAACTGTTTCAGCTGCCGATTCTCCAATTCTACAATAGGGACATAACGTTCAGGGTTATAGTACATGTCCTCATCCCTTGGTTGTGGAGGTGGCCCCCGGGAATCGGAGGACCCACTCCTCTCATCAGCGTCCGGGTTCTCCATTGGCTGTTTTCCAGGACGTCTTGGGTAATTTTCTTCAGGAGTGTTCTGATTGTTTGCAGCCATAAATCTCTCAGGGATGAATGCTTAAGGCTCTCAATGAAAGCACCAAACTGTTGACACCGTTTTTCGTCAACAGATAAAAGAATAGAGCACGTAAACAATTTAAGACAATGGCAAAAAATAAACAAACGAATCAGACACGGTTTTTTACGTGGTTCAGCAGTTAAATCTGCCTAATCCACGAGTCTCTGTTATTAATCTCAAGATTATCTCTAAACAATTCTTTAGCAAGAATTCTCCAGAGTTTTCTCTCAAGGATTCAGATTTCGGTCCTTTACAATGGTGCATGCCTTCTCTATTTATAGAGAAGGATGCAGAATACTATCCCACATATTTTGAGTAGTTACTCTTTTGTGAATACAAATAAATGGCTTTAAATGCCAATAATCAGATATTAAAGGAAACGTCCCCCAAAGATCAGGGGGCGTATAACTGTATTAAATAATATCCCACAATTCTTGGGGATTTACATCAACTAATGAGGACTACATCTCATAGTGATTACACTTGTGGATACTTAAGGTGGTTACGGCGTATCTTCAAGTCTCCAGCATTTCTGGTCTCATGTCATTGTGCGAGCCACTGACATCTCCCGAGCTAACATTTCTTTCGAGATGGGATGTCGAGCTCAAGAACCATGCTCCGAAGTTCCTGAAGATGAAGGTGTTCTCGGAGCTACCTTTCGAGATCGAGGTCATTTCGAGATCACCGCATTCGAAATCATACATCATACTTCGCAGGCTCGACTTACAACCCTAGATCACTAATCCTCACGAGACCATTTGTTGCGAACTCAGCTTTCGAGGACATATTTACTATGGCTCGAAATCTGGGTATAACAAATTTTTTTTCAAATTAGTGAAATAAGTGTTATAATTATAATATACATCACTTTATAAATAAAATTTTAGTTACAAATTTTCTACGCACCAAAAGATAATAATATTCTTATAAATAAGGTCAAATCTCATGTCTCACACTAGCATTGCCCTATGAATATAATCATAATATAAAAAACATGTTTATTAAAATAATTAATATGAAGTAGCAAATTAGTAGTGCCTATCTATCAATAAAAAAATAAAATAAAAATTGAAAAATAAAAGACAGTTGCTGAGAAGGTTGTCACTTCAAAACCAACCAGAACCAACCTATTTTTAATTATGTCTCCCACTGTATTAAAATTATAATTTTTAATTAGTCTCTCTCAATTATTTAATTTATTTACGTGGCAAATTCTGTGTTGTTAAAATCATATCACATAAGAATAAAATAACAATTTTACGCGGCTTAATTAATTAAAAATATTTAATATTTTTTTCAAAACCAAAAACAAATTTACGAAACCGTACATTTAAAGCAACGCCACCCGTATATAAATAAATAAATAAACCAACAATACTGTTTTTCAAGTAAAAAAAAAAACTTATTTACAGTATATCACTTAACATTCAATTTGGTTTTTTATGTAATTCAATTCAATATCATTTTTTTATATGTAAATATTGATAATAATGCCTTCTAAATTTGATAATTTACTACCTTTTATGTATATTATTATTAAAAGAAAGAAAAACAATAGTATGTCTTCTGCTTCTTTTGCCGTTCTAAAACTGAGCAACTGACTAGTATCCTAATAGTTAGGCCGGTAATACACTAGCAAGCACATTTTAAATTTAAATATTTTAAGTCATATTTCAAAAAACTTATTCTTTGAGGAAAATTTGACTTTTAATGCATTAAATAGGTACCATAACAAAAATGTCATTCCACTATATACATATCTATTTGATCCTAATATTTTCTTTAGTTCCAAAAATATAGTTGTCATTTGTGTCCCGCTTTCTCTCTCTACTCTCTCGGACGCTCTCTATTCTCTCACTCAGTCTCTCGGTCTCGAAATCAAAATCCTCAAAATCTCTCACTCTCCTTTCGCATTCACTGTCGAATTTGTGGGTATTGTCTTCCACGACCATGACCGCACATCAGTGGCAAGAAATCTCGACCCGAGTAGGCGGGTAGGCGAGAAAACCCAAGAGATCAACGAAACAACCCCGAAATAGAATAATGTGAGGGATTTACTTGTTTATTATGCAATAAATTGTCTGGGTCTGCTTTATTTGTTAATTTTTTGTTCATAGGATAGATCGGAGCTGAGGAATGAAGAAATCTGAGTTTTTTTCGAGATTTTTTGTGCACCTCGATAGTATATGTTAGGTTCTGGATTTGATTGTGCCTCGATAGGCCTCGATGTGATTCAATAGGACTTGATGATATTTTAGGCATATAGATTATTTTTAGCATATACCTCAATAGGACTCGATAGGACACGATGATATTAGACTTATGGCTAGTTTTAGCATCTGCCTCGATAGGACTCGATGATATTTGGTATATGGCTGATTTAGCCTCTGCCTCGATAGGACTCGATGGTATTAGGCATATGACTCATTTTAGCACATGTCTCGATATGCCTCGATAGTAACTAGATGATATTAGGCATATGACTGATTTTAGCACCTGTCTCGATAGGCCTCGATAGGACTCGATGATATTAAGCATGTGGCTGATTTTAGCACCAGTCTCGATAGGACTCAATAGTTACCAGATTGTTTTACATTTTTAACTTTTTTTTTTCTTCAGATGCCTGAATTGATTGTGCCATTGGAGAAGCACTTTCCTGGTCGTTTCACCTATAGGGGTAGTGCTTACTTGAAAACCCTTATAGAGCAATTTAAAAGGCACTAGCTAATTGAACAGGCACAAGCATGCCCGTTGTGACAGTTCTTCAAGGCTAAGTCGTTTAGTTTTTACGGGGTTCTGCTGCATCAGCTTATGTTGCGAAAGGTGGAAAGTAAGAAGGTTGAAGATGGCCACTTCTACTTGGGCAACGTTCTTGGCAAAGTTGGGATTGTAGAGTTTGCCCTAGTCACTGGACTGAATTTTGGGAACACCTCGTCCCCAGACGAGTTGAGAGAGCATATCTCAAGTGATCGGATCATCCATGAATACTTTAATGGTGATTCTAAGGTTAGTTTCGGCCAGTTGGAAGATGCCTTAAAGGCCTCGACAAACCCAGAAGATGCATTTAAGTTGAGTTTGTGCTATTTGATAGATAAGGTACTGAATGCCGCAGAGAAGACAATGACGATATGGGGTGATTCCCTGAAGATGGTTGAGGATCTTGACTACTTTTTCAAGTATCCGTGGGGAAAGTTGTCCTTCAAGAAGGTTATCAGAAGAGTACACAAGGACATGCAAAATCAATTGAAGCATTACGAGGCGAAGAAGAAAGAAGGTTCGAGCAAAAAATAGGAGGCGAAGTATAGTTTCAATGGCTATGCACCTGTACTTCTTGACTGGGCTTTTGAGGCCATGCCAGCTCTCGGGAGTAAGATCAGTGAGAACAGTGGGAACCAGATTCCGAGGATGCTTAGCTGGGCTACGAAGACAGATATCACTATTTCGACAGCTCTATTGGTTCCTATATTCGCCAACCATCGAGTAAGTTCCATTTTATCTTGTTAAATGCCATAAATTATCTGATTAACGATTTATTTTATTAAACTTTTTCTGACACATGTTATTCAACCATGTAGTTAGTGATATTTTCCATGTTGAAGCCACGTCCCGATGAGGTAGTCTACTACAATAGCCTCCCAGAAGTTGATTCCAGGTTATTCCATGAGTTGGAATTAACTATGGGGGAGGTTGTGTAACGCCCCAACTCCTGGGACAGTTACGGTGTGCCTTGTAAACAGTGCTAAACTCGCTAATCGAGTCATTTGGCCAAAATCGTGAACTAAGTATGATTAGCGGTTTAGGGATTAAAAACTTTGGTTAAGATGTAACGTTTCACTAGAACGTTTAACATATACATTGGGATCCCGAAAATATAATTTCAGAGTCTATTACAGAAAATATTTACAACAGGCCGTTCTAAGCGGCAAAACAGGGTTCAACCCTAGTTCCACTTTAAACCTCGGCCGTGGCGGACGAGCAGCTGCATATGTACACGTCATCACCTAAGCTCTCAAACTCAAGGATGGTCCCGCTTCCTCTTGCCTTTACCTGCACCACGTAGCACCCGTGAGCCGAAGCCCGGCAAGAAAACACAGTATAGCGTGATATAATATCAACAACGATCATAATAACCATTCAGGACTATCAGTCCAAGTAAATAGGTGACAATAGCCAAAAGTCACAATAATGAGCATCGCTCCTTCTAGCCATGTGACGATAGGGTCACCAGGGCTCAACTGATAAGTGATCCTTTCATAAGTTTGGTTAGGACAGGTGCATGGTGAATGGTCACCAACATAACCTTCCTCCCGACTCTAGAGTCGTGCAATGGACAGCGTCCCTTGGCCATGTGACAACAGTCACCGGGGTCATATACCTTGGCCATAAACATCTGGTCGTAGACCAGGCAAGCGCTTAATAGTTCTTTGACCTTAAGGTCGGTCTGGCATTAATGCCATAGAGCCATTCAATGCATAATTCTCGACTTAAGCTTGATTAGGACAGGTGCGAGGTGTTTAGTCACCAACATAACCTTCCTCACGACTCTAGAGTCGAAACTATGGACAACGTCCCTTAGCCATGTGACAAACGGTCACCGGGGTCATATACCTTGGCTATAGTTATCTGGTCGTAGACCAGGCAAGCGCTTATAAGTTTCTCGACCTTAGGGTCGGTCTGGCATTAATGCTATAGAGCCATTCAATGCAAAATTCTCGACTTTAGAGTCGGTCCCTGACTAGTCAGTGTCAATCACAAGTAAGACATGCCACCAATCACATATCACATGTTCCACATCCATAAACGAGGCATTTAGCATGCTTACCAAATAGGTAGTAGTGCTATTAGGGCCATGCATAAACACAGAGGCTCAAGCTCTGAACAGTATCATACTCAGTATATAAAGCATGTCCCAAACACATGTTTCACATGCATCATCTGCAATCAATCTAACATGCATCAATAACAGCCATGCATGTCACATTTAATAGTCAACCAACATGCATCAAGAATAGCCATGCATGTCATACATAATAATCAACCGACATGCATCATATAATAACCACGCATGTCATACTCATTAATCAACCAACATGCATCATAATAGCCATGCATGTCACATATACACATGGTGCAGTTTTCTTACCTCAAAGCCGAGCTAGAACGATTAAAAGAACGACCCTTGAGAACGATCAACTTTTAGTCCTTTAGCGGTCACCTAGTCATAACCAAATATAAGGTATCATTAATAAAAATGATAACTGAGGGTTCCCAAACCAAATCCCAGCCCCCGAGACCTCAAACACTACCCAACCGGGTACTAGGTTCAACCCCGAGGCCTATGGTTTGAATCCCCGAGCTAAAAACCACACTTTAACAAAATTAGCCTTAAGGGCCGCGGCCCTCCCTTGCTGCGCCGCGGCGCGCCCTTCAGACAGAAGGGCTCCCTCCTGACAGACACCAAGGGCCGCGGCGCACTCCTGCTGCGCCGCGGCGCCCAGCCCAGACCAGCTAAGTCGGCCACACGCACCAGAATTTTAACCCTGTGTTTTCCCTCTCAAACCAGTCCCTCAAACCATCTCCAAACCTCCTCCAAACATATAATTAAACCCCTAGACAACACTCATAACCTCCCCTCATCAAAACCCAATCCTATAATCCATCAAAACCCCTTTGAATCCAAGCTTCTAACAAAGATCAAAAGCTGAAAACCAAAGCTTGAAAACAGAGCACCACCTGAAGTAAGTGACTAGAACTCACCTTGAATCCTGTTTTGAGTCCCCTTTGATGGTTGTTACAGGTTCCCTAGCTGCCACCTTTAATCCCCTAGCTCAACACCTCCATTTGAGTTCTCAAAATTCCAAGAAAGGTGAGGGAAGAAGCTTGTACGGGAATGGAAGGGAGAATGAGAATATAGGCTCTGTTTTAATATCAATCTAAAGCCTTCAAATCATATATATCTTTAGGGTTAAAAGACCAAAATGCCCTTATGTCATCTAAAGCCTTTCAAGCCACTCTAGGGGTATAATTGGTACTTTTAGCTTAACCCGTTAATCATAATTAACGCTTCCCAATTCCCGCTAATCTCAGTATCCTCAAACACCAATAATTCATATCCCGTTACCCTAAAATTCCCGGTAACGCCATAACCATAAATATCACCCCGAGACTCACCCTGAGCCCCGAGCTTAAACCCGTTATTACTAGCCGAACACTTACATCTCATGATCGTCTCATGTCGATAGCTCGAGCCAATCCACCTTATAATGTGGTTATTCTAATTAATCACAATCACGCACCCAAAATATACAAGTACACCCACAGTGGCCAAATTACCAAAATGCCCTTGCATTATAAATATGAGCCCATATGCATGCATTCACCATCATATAATAATATAATTCACGTAAACATGCATATAATCATTAAATATCATAATAAATCAGTTATGGCCCTCCCGGCCTCCTAATCAAGGTCTTAAACCTTATTAGGAAATTTGGGGCATTACAGGTTGGGACTGCAGCGGAGGAAATAGTGCCTGAGAAGGAGGCAGAGAAGCTGGCAGAGGTTGCAAAGGAAGCCTCCATTTTTTTACGAGGATGTCCCAAGAGTTGAGGATGGCACTTCATAGGCTTGTGCACCTTCCTCTAGTCAGGTTGCCCAACCTGATTATGAGCAATTGATGCAGAGGCTCAATCCATATAAGGATTTTACAAGTCTACAAACTTTATGTTCATATTTTGGTAGGACAAACCCTTCGGGTTGTTCCATATAAACCTCCTCATTGAGGTCACCATTAAGGAATGTCGTTTTGACATCCATTTGATGAACATACAAGTTGTGTATAGAAGTTAAAGCGAACAAAATTCTTATAAAAGTTGTTCTTGCAACAGGCGCATAGGTATCGAAATTATCGATACCTTTTTTTTGCCTAAACCCTTTAGCTACTAATCTAGATTTAAAGGTTTGGATAGTGCCGTCAGTGTGGTATTTTCTCCTAAATACCCACTTATACCTAATTGGCTTAGACCCCGGTGGGAGGTCTACCAATTCCCAAGTGTTATTGGAAATAATGGAATCCATCTCATCATTGATGGCTTATTTCCAAAATTCACTATCTCTCAATTGCATAGCTTCTCTATAAGTCTTAGGATCATCCTCAACGAGAAGTACAATAGGAATTTTCCTAATGACTACCTCTCTATTTCCTTCTACCATGTAGAATGAAATTCGTTGAGAATCTATCTCATCCACTACTAGACTTTTATGATTTTTAAGCCTTTGACTTCTTCTAGGTTCAAAGGGTTGCTTTACATCCTTTTAAGAATTCTCCTCTTGAGAATCAACTTTGGATGTAGAAGCTTGAGAATTGTTCTCATATAACAAATTATCCTTTAGAGATGTTGAACCTTGAGAATTGTTGTCACATAACATATTCTCAAAAAATTCAACTTCTCTAGATTCAATCACAACATTAGACTCTAAGTCTAATAGCCTATAAGCTTTACTATTGTTGGCATAACCAACAAAAGCACACTTTATGGCTCTTGAACCTAACTTTGTTCTATTAGGTTCGTTTTTCTTGCAATATGCAAGACACCCCCACACTTTGAAGTACCCTATGTTGGGTTTTCTTCCTTTCCATAACTCATATGGAGATATCTCATTTTTCTTCATCGGTATTCGATTAAGAATGTGACAAGCAGTTAAAAGCGCTTCACCCCATAAGTTGAAATTCAACTTAGAAAATACCAACATAGATTTTATCATCTCTATATAAGTCCTATTTTTCCTTTCGGCAACACCATTGTGTTGTGGTGTATAAGGTGCAGTGCACTCATGAATTATACCATTTTCTTCACAAAATGTATTGAATTCATTAGAGAAGTACTCTCCTCCTCTATCACTTCTTAGCACCTTAATCTTTTTATTTAGTTGGTTTTCAACTTCTAATTTATACAATTTAAAAGTATCAAAAGTTTCATCTTTATGCTTTAAAAGGAACACATAGGTATATCTACTAAAATCATCTATAAAAGTAAGAGAATACCTTTTACCACCTCTAGTTAAACACACCATTTAATTCACAAAGATCACTATGGATTAAATCTAGTAAATTAGATGATTTTTCTACACTAGGAAATGGTTTCTTAATCATTTTTGCCTTAACACATGTTTCACATTTACCATAGTTTTTAATATTGCATGCAATCATACCACATTTTACTACTATTTTCATGGTTGAAAAACCTATATGCGATAGTCTAAGATGCCACAAAAATAAAGAATCATACTCAACAATATAGGCGGAATTAGCATTTTTATTGATAACATTGAAAGTTACATCATAGGTGCACAATTTAACCATTCCCTCACAAGAGTACCATTTTCCCAAGAATACATTTGATTTGGTAAGTATAAGTTTACCAGACTCAAAAATGGCTTTAATGCCGGGCTTGCCTAGCAAATCACCACTTACTAAGTTTCTACTCATTTCGAGAACATAAAGTACATTCACTAATGTAACTTTCTTGCCGGAGGTGAAGTAGACTTCAATAGTACCTTTGCCAAGTACCTTGGATTTTCCCTCATTGCCCATTTGTATCTCATGGTTGCCCTTTGACTCTTCAAACGTCTTGGATAATGATTTGTCATAGGTTACGTGGACGGTGACACATGTATCATACCACCACCCTTTCACCTTGCCTTGGACCGCATTCACCTCACTAAGGGTAGCAACTATGTTTTCCTCTTGAGTTGCGTTCACCTTAGGTCCTTGTTGGTCTTTTCTATGCCTACACTCTCTAGCATAGTGACCTTTTTTCCCACACACAAAGCAATGGCCTTTCTCGCCCTTAAACTTGTTTGGGTTGGTTTTTTGGACCCAAAGGTTTCTCATTACCCTTTTTCCCTTTGTTTTTGGGATGTTTTGGTTGTGACACTGCATTTGCTTTGGAAGTCTCTCCATTAGACCCCTCCACAAGTTTATCTCTACATATTGATTCCTCTTCGATTCGAATATGCTTTTGGATCTCCTCCAAAGAATAATCCTAATTTTTATGAAGGATTCTTTTCCTATAGCTCTTCCAAGTTGGTGGTAATTTAGCCACTATAGCACCAACTTGACAGGTCTCGGGAAGCTCAATCTTTAACACTTTCAATTTGTTAACAATTATTTGCAATTCATGTATTTGAGGAAGAATAGGTTTATCACCAAAAAATTTGAAATCGAAGTATTGAGATATCAAAAACTTTTTGGTACCTTCCTCTTCCACCTTAAACTTTTTCTCAAGTGCATCCCATATCTACTTGGCCGATTTGGTCTCGGTGTAGAGGTCATAGAGCCTATCGGATAGGGCATTAGGGATGGCTCGGCTAGAGGTGCCAAGGATGACTCAAGGATATAGGCGATTTTGAGAGTGGTTAAAAAAAACCTCACCTTGTCTTGCCACCTAGTAAAATTGGATCCATCAAACCTATCCAACCTCACTAGGTCTTGGTTTATGATCTTGATTGTCTGCCCTTCCATTGAAACAAAAAAGGGTAAGCTTTTGAATGTTAGGAAAATATGTATTGCCTCAATGGAAATGGTAAGAAAATATTACAACTCTATGCAAAATATTACAATAGACAAGGATTGATTAAATAAAGCGTTACAACTCTATAACTGAAAAATACAAATAAAAGGAGAAGGAGATGTAAGATGATAGAAATAGAAAGTACAACTTTTAAACAAAAGTACAAGTAAATAGAGTTTTACTTTCTATTACAAAAAGATACAAGTAAACTAGAAGTGTTTGAACAAAGGAAATAAAAGGATTACAACTTTTAAACAAAAATACAAGTAAATAGAATAAGAAGAAAAGAAGAAAGAGCAATAGAAGAAAATAAGAACAAGAACCAAAACAATAAACTATCACTCACACAACCAAAGAGAAGAGTATTGGGGATCACCAACTTGAACAAGGTTTGAAACCTTTGTCCAAAAGCTTATTTCCCCTTAACTCAAGCACTAAGGGATCTCTCACAGATTATAGGAAATGCTTTCTGGAATAATGAAGCCTCAAGGTGTTTCTAGCCAAGTGCTCTAGTGGATAGAAAAGTTATGTCTTACAAGTGAGCATTAGGCTCCTATTTATAGAGTTTGAGACACCCTTTGAATTTCAAATTCCACCAACCCCCATGGCTGTTACCAATGATTAATTGGATGTTTTATGGAATTAAAATAGAGATTTAGGAGTTACTTGGCTGTTGGAAACGTTCAAAATTGGATAAAAACTGAAATTGTATGAAACTGTCAGCCACTAGGGCCGCGGCCCTTGGTCATTTTCAGCAACCAATTTTTTTAGTTTTTTTTCCAAAACGTTCCAATTTATTCCCACTTGATTTTGTAACTTCCATACACAATATGGGAGTTAAAATCACATCTCTATCATCCATTTCTCATATGGCTTTAAGAAATTCATCTCAATATTGTGTAACAACAAATCTACACAATAATGGATGATATTTAGGAGTTACAAATTTGTTATGAATTTGTAACGCCAAATATGTTACATGTTTGGATATTTCACATATTTCCAAATAATGTAACTCTCTATTATATGTTACAATATGTGACACTCTATGTCACATTTATTTAATCTAAAATATTATATTATAAATTAATATAATAGCTATAGTGCGACCGACTATTTCCTCGGTTGCCTCCTTGGGCTGGAACTTCCCGAGCGTTAGGGGGAGGTCTGCGCTGGTCGGTAGGTCTCCGTGCATTATCATGCCATGGGGGGCCCTGATCGCAGAGCCTGTCTCTGAGTTCCTTCTGTTGCCAGAAGGACGCTGCCCCCTGCTCAGTGGGTGTGGCCCTTCACCCCCCGGGCGTTTAGGGCTGCGGGGCTGCTGCCCGGCCCTATTCTACCTCGGACGCGAGGGATTGCCTCGACCAGCCTGGGATGGAGGATGCGTCTCAGGGTCCCTAGGTGGGACATCATCTTGAGGCATTGGTGGCTGCTCCGGCCTTTGAGGGCTTGTTGGCTGGAGCGGAGGGCTAGGATTGGGACCTCTTTGAGGTGGCCCATTCGGGGGTTGGTCAGGCTGCGAGGCAGGCGCAACCTGATTCCTAGCCAATTGGAGGGCTGCTTCGAGGGCTGCCATGGCATCCCTCTGACGACGGTCCATCTCCGCCTATCTTTCACTCAGCTCTTGGCGCTGGCGCTCTATTTCTTGCTGCTGTTGCGCCATGGTCTCCACAGCACTTTCTTGATTGGCCCTCAGATTGGCCAATTCCTCTTGCAATACACCCAGAGTAGTTCTCAGCATTTCGGAGTCTAGTTCCTCCTCATCAAACTCCAAGTGTGGCTCATTCTCAGCCATGTTTGGAGGAGGAGGTTGAGATGGTGCAGCGTCAGCAGCCTGCCCAGTCTTCCTGGATGTCTTTGCCATTAGTACTTCAACAACTTCGTCTCAAGCTCTCAATGAAAGCACCAGAATGTTGACCCTCATTTTGGTCAACTGACACGGAGTCAAATGCTTGATGTGATGGAAAGTATCGAATAAGATCTAATGGAAAGAAAAATAAACAACACAACAATTTATAGTGGTTCGACCCCAAGAATTGGTAATGACCTACTTCCAATTAAGTTATTATTGATCTTGATTCTCAAAGGTGTGATCAAAGAACTAGGGTTCTTGAGTTTCACAAGCCTCAGAGGGATGAGTCCTACAAATGAAAGATAATAGCTGAAATTCTCTTGTTCACTGTTCAAAAGCGTAAACAAAGATTGGCCAAAAGATCCCACCTTGAGTTATTTCTTGTATATTTATAGGCTCATGGTGGGTTACACAAATCAATTAAAGATATTTTTACCTGATTAATCGGATAATCAGGTATCATGGGAGATAATTTCGGATATGATTACAATTGTACAAGATTATCTCAAAATTTACGGAGCACACGACCAGGCTAGTCGTATATAAAACCCAAATGCTGTGTCAGGGGAATCTCCCTAGTCGATGGTCGAACAAATTATCTGCCATGTGTCAGCCACGTGTTGAAAATGTTTGCCACGTCATTCACACTTGCTTTTTTGATAACAAAAATAATTGTTACTTTGAAATATAGGGTATTTTTATAAAAAAAAAATTAATTTGAATTTACTTTTATATATGTATAATTAATAAATAAATAAATATAAAATTAAAAAAGTAGACAAATCCTTAATTGGACGGGTCGGATTACATTGGGAGGGTTGCAAAAAATTTCAACCTGCCCAATATAATAATTGGACAGTTTGAAATGAAGGTTGGATTTTTCGTGTTGCATGTTTTGTCAGTTTTTCCAGGTTGGTTTGGGCTGGTTGCAAATTTTTTTGCATAGCCCTACGAAAAACGACGTCAACATTAACAATTACAAACTTCCAACAACTATTTACATAAAAAATTATTACTATTATTTCTCTCTTTTTTTAAAAGATAAATGAAGTTATCGCGTTTATTTAAATTGTTATCACTCATATATTGAATAAATAGAAAAATTCAATGATAGGGTATACAAAATCAGTAATAAATAAACCAAAAATATTATTTTCTTTTAACATTGGTAATGATAGTATAATGGCAAAAGATGAGCTACCCTCGTTCTTCTTCGGGTCATCCAAGAATTGATTCACACCAACACACTAAGAGGTCCTTTGGTATGTAAGAATGTGGACGCAGGAATGAAAATCTGAACACTTTCCTATGTTTGGTACTGGGTTTGAGTTTTTCTGACATGAGAATCTGTATTACAGGGGTTTTAACTTGTCATGATTCTAGGTTCAAGTGAAACTCATCTGACAAGTAGTTTTTAAATACCCAGTAATGTGAAACACTTAAATTTATTATTATTATTATTATTATTTTAAATCTTAAACCAATAATTTTCTAGTTAATGACTTATTTTATTTTTGAAGCTTATAATATAAAAACAAATATACATACATCAAACTATTAAATAATAAATAATATTTGTTTATTTAAATAAATTGATTTGTAAAGCTTTTATGTCATTATTTTAGTTTAAAATAACAAATGAAATATTATTAAAAATAAAATAGGAGTATTTTTATAATTTTAAAAATTATACTTGATTCTAGTATTCAATATATGTATTTTTTTTTAATTCTGTTAAAAAATATTTCATAAGTAAAATTATTTATAAATTATTTTGATGAAATATATTATTATATTAATTTTATGAAAATAAGAAAACTTAATAGATTCCTAAGCACAACCAAACACGGAAAGTGATATTCTCATGAATTATAGATAAGATTACAGCGCACAATCAAATACAATGATGTAAGTTTCCAGACTATTAAATTACCCTCAACTTTTCCAGTAATATAAAAACTGTGAACTACTCATACCAAACAAAGCATAAAATTATTAGGGATTGCCATTCTTTAGGTTGTAGTGGCCTTCTGATTTTTTGTAGACTCCATAAATAGCTAATTCGTTCAAGAGAATAACTATGATTTTTACTTAATTGAACATAATTATGTTCCAACTGTGACTTCCAAACATTTTGGCATGCTTTTTTTCTTATAATTATTATTTAAAATAAACAATTGTAAAAAAAAAAAAAAAAACTAGTTTTGCTATAAGTCTAATTTTTAAAAATAGCATTGCTAAATTTGTAAGTAATAATGATATACACAACGGTTCCATTTAAAAAAATATTAAAATAGCATTGCTAAATTTGTAAGTAATAATGATATATAATACACTACTGTTCCACACTTTATTATTGTTAAATTATGCCAGAAACGGTTAACGGGTCGGAAATACAAAAAAGTTTTTTAACAATATTTTTTTTTATGATTGTGTAGATTATAATTATTTAGAGCATCCTGCAAATATTTAAAAAAATTTAAATAATTTACAGTATTAAAAACTAATTTAAAAACAGATTATTACACACATATCTAATTTTTTTATTCACATAAATTATATATATTTGAACTTAATTTTTAATTTTTGTAACTGTAAATTTTTAGAACAAAATACTAAAAAAAGCTAAAATATACAGGATGGAATTATTCATTAGTTTTTTATCCATCATAATTATATACTCGTGTTATTTTAGCTATATGTTAATATAACTCTACATGGGACCTTTTTTTTTAAATTGTAAAAAAAAGGGAAAGCAAAATAAAAAAAATTAAAACCTGTCATTCTTCTTCATTTAACTCTAATTAATTTTTATCCAGCCAAAAAAAAAACAAATTAAACAAATAAACCTTTTTTTTCCATATATTATTAAACAAAATATCCAATTTTGCATATCATTCTTTAAAATGAAAACTGTAAAAAACTAATTTTTTGCAATATATATATATATATATAAGAGCTACGTACCTTTCTCATAATTATCACCTTCTGAATCGATTTGACAATGGTGCCATCGTTTCTAAGTTCAGTCTACTGGTTTGGAAAATACCTTCGTCTCTGCTTCATCACCGCCGGGCTCACTTCTCAGTTCACCGATCTCGACAATGGCAACACCACCATTCACTTCTGGGGACCCGACCCGACCAAACCGACCTCTGGAAAACCGCCGTTGGTTCTGATCCACGGCTTCGGCCCCATACCCACGTGGCAGTGGCGAACCCAGGTTCAGTACTTCGCCCCGAAATTCGATGTCTACGTCCCCGAACTGGTCTTCTTCGGCAGCTCCACCACTCGACTGGGCGACCGCTCTGAGCAGTTTCAGGCGGACGCCGTCGCCGGACTGATGGAGAAGATCGGCGTGGAGAAGTACAGCGTGTTGGGGACGAGCTACGGTGGATTCGTGGCGTACAATGTAGCGAAGAGGTGGGGAGAGAGAGTTGATAAGGTGGTGATTGCGAGCTCTGCTACGAATATGAGATTGAGAGACGGTGTGGAGTTGCTGAAGAGGGCCAAGGTGGAGAAGATTCAGGAGCTTTTTCTTCCGACCACCGTTAAACAGTTGAGGACTTTGCTCAGTCTCACCGTGTATCAGTTGCCGGAGTTTGTGCCCTACTCCTTACTATACGACATGATCAGAGTAATAATAATTCTTTTCTATTTATTATATCTAGTAAACTTGATAATATTGCATAATAATATAAATATATATAAATTAAATTATCAGCAAATATATATTTAGGGAATCACTACCATTCTTTTTTTTAATTACGAGTACTTTATTTCTCTATTTTCGACACCTAGATAGATATAATCTCAGGGTGTACATTGAAGGTATTAGAATATCCTGCAGTGTTCAAACTGTCAAATTTTACACGCGTACACATAAAAAATAGGCACGTATGCAACACACAGTTTAAACCATATTTTTGGTACCATAATTTATTTGGAATTTCTTGAAAAGGTGTAGGGTTTCTAGATAGCTATAATGTGCATCGTCATATAAAAAAATTTGGGATTATATCTATCTAGGTGTCGAAAATAGAAAAAGAATGCACTAGTGTTGTAAAAAAAGAATGGGTTGTAGTCGTTGCCTATATATTTATACATGCTAGTTATTATATGCATGTATTCTCTTTTTAGTTATTTTAGGTAGTAAATCCTATCTTAATTTAATTTCATGTCATTTGTATAATTTGTGTATATACATAGGGCGGTCATAACATATATATTTTTTGACCAGTGGTGTATTTTTTTTTCTATTTTCGGTACCTGTATAGATATAATCTCATTTTTTTTATATGATAATATATATTGTAGTTATGTAGAGCGTCCTGCAAATTTTTAAGAAATTCTGAATAGTTTACGAGGCCGAAAATAGGATTCAAATTGTCAAATTTTACACGTGTAAACAAAAAAACAGACACGAATGCAACAGACAGTTTAAATCTTATTTTCGGTAGTATAATTTATTCAAAATTTCTTGTAGTCACTTCATATATATATATATAGGAAAATAATATAATATATTGATTTTTATATAGACTTAGAGGCTAAAATTCTATTTTATAAAATTATGAAGATTTTTTTCTTAATGATATATTTAATAAATTAAGGAGGACTTAAATTCTCTGTAAATAATTTCATTATCTTGATTATTAGAATAACTTTCCAATCCTCTCTTTGAGGTAATATTTATTTTTCTTTCATAAATTATAGCAAACACAAAAGGGAAGATAAATATTCTTGTTCATTTTCATCATAATGATATAAGTATTATACATGTCATATATTTCTTGTCTGATGAATAAGATAATTACTTTAAATTATTTTCTTTAAAATTTTGTTGATAAATTTTTTCATCAAGAAACCTTAAAATTAAAAAAAATTCTTCATTTAAGCGCTGCATAAAGTAATAATTCATGAAATAGTCTTACCTCATCAATATTTTTACTCTGTTCTTGAATATATATATATATATATGATGATATTATAATATTGGGTACATCCAATAAAAATGAGCATATTGGTGCACTCCCTTCTTTCTTTTGATACTGAGATTATTTTCGGATAATTTTTTTATGGTCATGTATATTATAATTATTTAGAGCATCCTGTAAATTTTCGGAAAATTTTAAATAACATATAGTGCCGAAAACAATATTTAAATAATTTGTTGTACGCTTGACTATTTTTTCTTATACACGCGGAAGATAACATATTTTAACCATATTTTCGATATTGTAAATTATTCAGAATTTTCTGAAAATTTGTAGGATGTTCTAAATAACTACAATGTAGACGATATTAAAAAAAAAATTACGTCAAAAATCATTCCAGTACCGAAAACAAAAAACGGGTGCACCGATGCTCCCAAAAACATGGGGTGCACTCTAAAATTTTCTATTATTATTATTATTTACCTTTTGGTTGCAGAGATTGTTCTATGATAATAGAAAGGAGAAGTCTGAACTTTTTGATGGATTAACTATTGGACGAGATGATGAAGCAAAGGTTGTTCCTTTAGATAAGGTGTGAACCTCTTTTTTATCTAACATTTTATTAATAATTAGCTTTCATATCTACCATAATTATTAGGTAATAAAACATGCATTGACAGAGTCAGAAATAAAACATTAAAAAGGTCAAAAAAATAAAAAAATTATACTATTATATATAGAAAATTTAATTTTTTCTTCAATTTTAGAGGGGCCAATATGATTTTTTTTAGAAAGAGTAATATGTATTTTTATATATACTAGATACAAGCAACACAGAATGCAAGTTTGATTCGTTCTATTTATATAATTTATTAATTATTTTTATTAAATTTATATTATTTTTATATAAATTTTAAATAAATAAATAATATTATATTTAAAAAAATGACATAATTATATATATTTATATTATTTTAAAAAAAATACAATCCATGAAAATGTAATTAAAAAAATGACATAATTATATATATATATTTACATATATTTATATTATTTTTTAAAATATATATAATGTATGAAAATGTAATTAAAAAAATGACATAATTATATATATATTTTTTACATATATTTATATTATTTTTAAAAAAAGTATATAATGTATGAAAAAGTTAGGGACCACCCCTAAATCTTTATATATAAATATATTTATGTGTATATATTTGTGGACACTTGGCAGGAAGTGTTGTTAGTATGGGGAGATCATGATCAAATATTTCCTATCGAGCTGACCATTGAACTCAAACAGTATGTTATACCTACTACAAAATTATACAAAATTATATTTATCTTGATCATATTTGAGATTACAAACATTTAGTATTTCTAACATAGATTTCAAAAACGCCAAAGATCAGCTAATATTACTATTGATGTAAATTAATATCAGTTCATGTATATTTTAATTAAATTAAATTTAAATTAAAATATATTGAATCCAATACTAAATTATATCAATAAAAATATGTCATGTCTTATGGTATTGGACAAGCTAGAATATTTATAGAAAGTTCATATTAGGTCAATTATTGATCACTTTCTAATATTATGTTTGGTAGAGAAAAAAAAAAATCAAGAGAGATGGAAAAATATGAAGCAAAAGAAAATGTAAAAAAATATATATTTTCTTCAATATTGTTTGGTAAACAAGAAAAACATATTTTGTTATGCGAAAATTACTATTTTATTTACATAATTTTAATTTTGATAATTATTAGTAAAAATAATTTGGTAATTTATTAAGAGATTTTTTGTCATTTTTATATTTTCTCTGTTTTTGGAAAGATAAATTTTGGTGGGTCTCATCATCATTTTTTCTCAACACTTTTCTTTTCGCATCAATTTTTCTCTCGTACCAAACATACTCATTAAATCATTCTCTCTTAAAAAAAATCTTTCCTCTCACTTTTTCACTAAGAAAAAATGGCAATTATGTAGTAGTAATTTGTTTAAGAATAATATTGCTTTGCCATAAATAATGAATTTTATTTGTTGAATATTGTACTTTAATTAATATAATGATATTGTATTTTTAACACAGGCTCTTAGGAAAGAAAGTGAAGCTAGAGGTGATAAAAGAGGCATCTCATTTGCCCCAAATTGAAAAGGCTGATGAGTTCAATAAGATTGTCAATAATTTTTTGAGGGAGTAGTCTACATAATCAATTGTATATAAATTTATTTATATATATATGTGTTATGAAATATGTGAATATCAAATTTGTAAATAATAACATCTTAATTATTATTTATATAGCTTTTTATATAAATATTGGAGGATGTAACTATATTTTCCTATATTTTATGATCATGGTCTTATAAATTTAAGATCAATCATCTTGTATGAGCAAACTTAAAGAAATGAAATATTATTTTTGTTTTCTTCTTTTTATTATTCATAATTTATTTTTTCTAGTTATAATTATTTTATTATGTATCATGTGTTATCAACATGATCTACTGCATATAGATTATTTGACATAGATAATAACATTGAACAAGGTCCTAAAAAAATAATTTTTTAAGTGGAAGTTAATTTATACTTCTCAAAATATTATATTTTGTAATTTTTTTATAAATATATAGTAAATTATTGCTATCTTATTTTTATATATTTTATTATGACACTACAACATTAAAAGGTATTAGCGGCGATAAAATCCACCACTAATTATATAAGGGTCCGCCATTAATTAGAATTAGCAGCGGGGCAAAGCCGCTACTACCCTACTGCTAATAATACTTATTAGCGGCGAGTGTGTCAGTCCGTCGCTAATAATATATTATTAGAGATGGATGGTAGCGGCATAACCTCCCGCTAATACATGTGTCAGAGACGCAGTTATTAGCCGCGGGGTCCACTGCTAATAATTTTATTATTATACTTGATAATATTAATTTAAAATAAATTAATATTTATTAAATTTAAATATTTTTAAACCTAATTCATAATAAATTTTAATAAAATAATCAATTAATTAATTTAAACATAACTAACATTAAAATTAATATATAATTTTAATATTTATCAAACTAACTAATATTGCTATTGTCATTAAAAATAAATACACTATTAATTTAATCAAAATACATAAACTAATAACTAAATATAATCATTAAGGTCAATTTGGTAATTATCCTCATCTTCAACATTTTGATGTGGCACTGGCAGTGGCAGTGGCGGTGAAGGAATATAAAGCTGCTATGAAGATCGTCCAAGCGTGAGGTCCCCAAAATGATCTGAAGGTTGTGGCTGTATCGGGGGTGGATAAAAAAGGTTGCTCATGTTACTGCGACCCGCCCCCAAACTCACATTATCTAACAAATGGTTGCTGCTGCGAGGAACCCCTAAGTTCACCATACCGAGAAAATGGTTGTTGATGCGACGAAACTTCAATCTCACCATACATAACAAATGATGAAATTCTTTCAAAATGATTTTAATTAAAACTTATAAACTTTGCAAATCTAAGAAATGATACAAAACACATACTTAGCAACAAGTGAGCAAGAGTGTGTGTATTAATATATTTTGCGACAAGAAACAAAATTATTATGTTGACTAACATTAAATAAAATATTTTCACAAAGTGTAAATTATTATGCTGACTAACAGTAAATTAATATATTTTAAATAAAATTATTATACTAAAAATATGTTAGTATTCATTGCTCAAAATAAATTAAGGACACTATTATAGGGGAGTATTATTAACGTAAACACATACCAAGTGTAACGCCCCAACTCCTGGGACTGTTACGGTGTGCCTTGTAAATAGTGCTAAACTCGCTAATCGAGTCATTTGGCCAAAATCGTGATCTAAGTATGATTAGCGGTTTAGGGGTTAAACATTTTGGTTAAGATGTAACGTTTCACTAGAACGTTTAACATATACATTGGGATCCCGAAAATATAAATTTCAGACTTTATTACAGAAAATATTTACAACAGGCCGTTCTAAGCGGCAAAACAGGGTTCAACCCTAGTTCCACTTTAAACCTCGGCCGTGGCGGTCGAGCAGCTGCATATGTACACGTCATCACCTAAGCTCTCCAACTCAAGGGTGGTCCATCTTCCTCTTGCCTTTACCTGCACCACATAGCACCCGTGAGCCGAAGCCCAGCAAGAAAACATAACACTACACATAAGCATTATCAAATGTTTATCATTATAATCACACGGAGCATAAAGCTTCCAAACCAATGAGTGAACATCACATGATTCAAGAGGGAGAGTGGCTGTTAAGTAAGCCACTAGCCTCCAAGCTCTCTTTTCTAGCGGGAGAGTGGCTGTTAAGTAAGCCACTAGCCTCCAAGCTCTGGTTCCTAGCAAGAGAGTGGCTGATAGGTAAGCCACTAGCTTTCAAGCTCTGTTTTCTAGCAAGAGAGTGGCTGATAGGTAAGCCACTAGCCTTCAAGCTCTGTTTATTCATCGACCCTCAGGGTCGGTCAGGCATTAATGCTCCTTGAGTCATTCAATGCTAGTAGTCGATTAGATCTAATCTCTGTTGGCTTGCGTGATTCACGCTAAGGCCGTTCTGACAAGTAAGTCAGCGCTTCCTGACCTGTGTCCAGTATCACTGCCGAACCTGACAAGTAAGTCACAGCTTCACAGCTGATACTAACACTTTTGTCGATCTGACTAGTTAGTCAATACCATACACAAGTAAGCAATGCTATCAATATGTATCATATGCCAGTTATCCAAGAATAGGGCATTCAGCATGCTTACTAAACAGTCATATGCAAATAGGCAAGATTGCCAAGCATTCATTATGCTAACACTGTTTACATTTAAACATCCAACATGCATCAATCATAGCCATGCATGTCTTACTCAATAGCCAATCAACATGCACCATAATAGCCATGCATGTCATGCTCAATAATCAATCAACATGCATCCATAATAGCCATGCATGTCACATATACACAGGGTGCAGTTTTCTTACCTTGGGTCCGAGCGAGAATTAATAAAAGAAACGACCTTTGAGAACGATCAGCTTTTAGTCATTTAGCGGTCACCTAGTCATAACCAAACATATAGGGTACTGTTGACCGCGTTTTTAGCCAACGACGTGAGAACGTCAAATACGACGAACCTTCAAGAGAATGTAAACGACAACAGACGGTATAAACAAGAAAAGTAAATAACACACAGGATTTTTATAGTGGTTCAGCCCCGATTGTCGGTAATAGCCTAATCCACTTAGAGATGTGATTTATAAACCGGTACTCAAGATCAGATGGACTGAGCCAACTGAGTTTCTTCAGTACAGATTGTGAAAATACAAGAATTCTCTCTAATTTCAGCACTTTCTCTCTCTAGAATAGACAGTCCCAATTTTCTCTCTCTAGAAAGAAGAAGCAGAAGAAGAACCCCTCTCTCATCCCATAAGCTCTCTATTTATAGGCCTGGGATCCTCAACTGATATCCCCTTATAATAGGGATATTTTATTATATTTATTACATTTATATTACAAATAAACATTCAAAATTCGAAATGTAACAAACTCCCCATTTGTGGGAAGAATGAGAGATTCCCGCGTATGTTGTTGAAGTTGTGTCTGACTTAGTCTCCTCTAGCTAGTTGGTCCACCTCCTACTCACTACCCATGCAAGTGCTGGTTGAACATACATGGTGGTAGGATATGCATGGTGGTAGGACATGTTTTTGGTGGGTTGAACGTGCATGGTGGTAGGATATGCATTTCTCTCCTCTAACATGCACTCTCCTCTAGCATGCCATGTTCCTCCTTGAACCAATCTCCTTGGCTTCTCCTCGGACCAAGGTGGTCCGAGGCAACCTCCTTGGCACCTCACCTTGAACAACATTGAGGCAACCTCACCTTGAACAACATTGAGGGAACCTCACCTTGGACAACATTGAGGCAACCTCACCTTGGACAACATTGAGGCAACCTCCTTCAGCATCTCCCAAACATGTCCGATCGAACATTGTATAGACTTTCCTTATGAAAGTCTAAGTCTCCATTCTCTTGCATGAGACTCCTCCTCCTTAAGCTATTTACCTTGGACACGTTCGAGCCAACACTTAGAAAACCTTGGGAGGCTTACCTCCTACACACCCTTGGGGTCTCCTAGGACCACACCCTCCTTGGGGTCTCCTAGGACCATTCCCCTTAACTCTCCTAGAATGCACCTTCCTATTTTTTGGGTATAACATTTGCCCCCCAAGTTTATTATACGATTTCCCTCGTATGATAAACTTTTCTTCTAGCAAAATGCTCTCGAGGTCATCCCAAAGCTCCTATCCAGTTGATAACTTTCACGTAAACTCCCATGACAGAACTTGTCTCGAACTTGCCTTGTGATTTCTTCAAACTCTATTTTCTTGATGTAATGAAAACATAAGCTCCCTTTGTATATGTTGCAAAATCATCATGGTATAGAGATAGGTCGTTGAATATCCTCGATTTGGCTGCACTAGGATTAGAATTTCGGCCCTTGAACAAGATTGTTCGATCGGACACATGCATTAGGCTCCTTGGACATGCTCGGCTTGCACCATGCAAAACATGGTCTCCTTGGATGTGATCCGATCGGACCTGAACACTCTTTTTGGCATCTTCAACCATGTCCGATCGGACAATGCACTCTTGGCCCAAAACTAACTCCATCTTTTGGCTTGTATGGGACATCTCCTCTGACTTGCTCCGAGCCAACCATTTTGGAACACATGCATGGTCTCCTCGGACATGGTCCGATCGGAGCTTTCATGACATGGTTCGATCGGACAAAGCTTGACCAAGGAAACGTCCAGCCTTCCTTCACGCGAGCCCAGCGTGAATTCCCCCAGGATGTCCGATCGGGCATGGGAGTTTAAGGGGGTTCAAAGTCTGCTGCCAAGTCGGGCATTTCAATGCAAAGATAGGTAAGTGTGGTCCGATTGGACTACACAATTGCCTAAAGTTTTCAATGCCCGATCGGAAGTGATCACTCGCCTCGTTCAAAGAAATGCATGCCCCAAGCCTTAACAATAGCTCACCATCTCCGATCGGATGCAGCCTAGTTGTTCGGACACCAACACTTAGACGCACACGGGCCTACCTGAACATTTATGGCATTCGCTTTGGCTCTCCTCGGTCATGTCCCAGCTACAAATTTTTGGAAGCTCAAACTAAGGTCCGATCGGACACTTCTTGGCTCCTCCAATCATGTCCGATCGGATGCATATACTCTTAGACACAAGGCAGGCATGCACTCTTGAGTTTATCTTTTGGGCATGCATGGGACCTCTCCTTGGACTTGGTCCGAGCCAATCTTTTTGGAAGGTCACCAAGCTAAGGTCCGATCGGACCCTTGGCACACATGCATGGCCTTCTCCTCGAACATAATCCGATCGAAGCTTTCATGACCTTTCCTTGAACCAAGGTCCAAGCCAATGACTTGGCTTCTCCTCGGACATGGCCCGAGCCAAACATTTGGCTCCTCCATCAAGGTCCGATCGGGTACTTTGTCTCCTCTTGGTCGGATGTAGCACCTTAGGCACAAAATTTCTGGGCCTAGATCTTTGGACATAGGCGAGATGCTCCTTGGATCAACATGTATCCGATCGGCCATCTCAAGGTATGCTTGGACACTACATTTTTCAAACACTTTAAGCACCTGTATTGATCGTGAGCATGGACAAACAGGCATAAGCCATATTGACATGAATGCAAGGCAATGCATGGAACAGTAGCCAGCCTTCCAAGCATTCCTTCTCCGATCGGACATAGGCAGCATCACCATTTGGACGCTTCTCCTTGGAATTAAACACATCTCCTCAAACGAATGCCCCCCACTCCGATCGGATATAATGTAGCTTCCAACCATTCAAGCGTGTTTCTCCTCCTCAGATGCAGTACCTTAGGCACCAATATTTCTGGGCCTAGATCCTTGGACGTAGGCGAGATGCTCCTTGGATCAACATGCATCCGATCGGCCATCTCAAGGTATGCTTGGACACCACATTTTTATGCATTTGCTTGGGCACTCTTAGGTACTTTTAGGAAAAACCATCAAAGCACCTCGTTCGACCCTCCCAAATTTATTTTGAGAGATTGATTTCTCTCAATCAATCTTGGTGAAAACTTGACTTCTCCTCCCAAGGACAAATTTTCACCACGTAGCATCTATTTTGCATGCATTTGTTTGATTCACTCCAGGGAAGTTGATCGATGATACATGCTTAGCCGACCAGGGAAGTTGTATCTGCTCTCCTGAGCAAGAAAACTTTGCACCTGATCAGCTAAACTTGTAGCTGTTGGCATTTATACTTTACTTCTCCTTGTTAACTTAAAACATTCTAAGTCTCCTCTAGACTTAAAAAGTTATAAGTTTTTTGTGAAGAGTAAAGTCACTCTGGTGTATGCCTTAGATTTTCGCATGAGTACTTAGTTTTCTAACTTAGAAATTCTAGACATTTCATAAGTCCATGCTAAGTATACTTTCTCACACTCTTATTGCTCTAGCATTTTATGAGCATGACGTTTATGGTCACACGAATATCTGCTCCTAACTTGAAATTTTTTAAAAATCCCAAGTTACTTAAGCTTTGCCAAGCAAGTTAGCTTAATGGCCTTTTTGGACTTCGAAAATTTACAAGTCAGCCTAGAAACAGATATATTATCTCGTGCTCTTATTGCCTGTGTTAAGTTATATACCAGTATACCCCATGTGCCCCCAGGTGGTTGGAGGTTGAAAGATCCTTAGTCACTTGCTATCTGACTGAATCTGTTCGAGCAGCTAACTACTCGTGAAACACATAGAATATATGGAAAATACTCAAGCAGTTGAACACTGCTTGAACACATCGACCAGTTGAACACTGCTCGGATAACTAACACACATGCATATTTGTAGCAAGAATCGACCACGCTGCGCGTAGTCTCTTTTATTACTCGTAAATTAAAAATGACAAAACATGTCTAACAACGAGTCTTAAACAACCAAAATTGTTCAAAATAAAATGACTGGTTAGCAAATAACCAGTTCATACACCAAACTTAAATAACAAGTCTAAAAAACTCGAAACCAAGCTACCACTCTGAAAGCGGTATTTAAAAATAATATCTCCTTCGACGCTCTATGTTCACGCCACTCCAGTGATTCCTGCTCCTAGCACTCCTCCTTAGCATACTCCTCCTCTTGCTTCGTTGCTCTCCTCAGCTAAGGGTGGACCTCCACATATAATGTCCACGGTGAAGTCCACAGGTCCAGGCTGCAAGGGTGGAGATCTTTGTCGCTTGAATCCGGAGTTGCTTCTACCTCCTTCTCCTTGGGGTGTCTCTACTCGGTACTTCTTAAACTTGCCCGACCGGAGAAGAAATTCTATCTCGTCCTTGAGGTGGTTGCATTCATTTGTGTCGTGACCATAATCTTCATGGAAGCGACAATACTTGTTCATGTCTCTCTTCCTCATCTCTCTCCTGATGGGTGGAGGCTTCTTGTAGGGAACCTCTTATTGGCTAGCAAGATATATCTCAGCTCTACTGGTTGAGAGAGTGGTGTAGTTGGTAAATTGAGGCTCATACTTGGTTGGTTTTTCACTTGAACTCGACTTTGTTTTCTTTTCCTCATGGTGGTCAGACCCATTATTTCCACGCTTCTTTCCACCATCACTAGGAGAGTCAGTTGGTCTGCTTGGGTTGTTTATGCCATTCTCCCATTTCTCTATCGCATCATCCAAATTCATATATTTTTCCGCCTGGTCAAGAAATTGTTGAAGTGTTGAGATTGGATGGCGATGGATGCTGTCCCATAGAGGACTCCGATAAATTATCCCAGCAGATATGGCAACCATCTTCCCCTCGTCTCCTACAGCGGTTGCTCTATTGGCTTCTCTCATGAACCTCTGTATATAGCTTTTTAGAGACTCATCTTTTCTTTGTTTGATATCTGCCAAGTCGTTGGCATAAACTGGTGGAGTCCGGGCAGTGCTAAATTGTCTACAAAACTCATTCCTGAATGACTCCCAAGAGGTAATGGAGTTTGGTTTAAACCTCCAATACCACTCTTGGGCAGTGTCCGTCAAGGTGGTGGGGAAGACTCTACACCGATAGTCATCACTCACCCCGAGTAGTTCCATCTGGTCCTCAAACTTTCCAACATGTCTTATCGGATCTGCCTTTTCGGTATAAATTGGCAGTACCGGTGCTTTGTATCTTGCTGGTGGTTGGGCTGCTCTTATTCGAGCAGAGAACGGGCTGCCACTCCGGTAGTCTATCAGATCTATCTCGGAAGGTCGCTTCGACAAACCTTGCACTGCAGCTGCTAGCATGTCAAGCTGGGCTTGGATAGCTGGTGCAACTGATGAGGTTCCAAGGTTTTGACCTCCTGGTCGGGCATTACCATCTGGCACGCCACCGTCAAGTATTTCTACTTGACTCGTAGGACGGTCCAGATTTTTCCCTTCGACCGGGACGGTCCTCCTCTTGTTAGTGATAACGTCCCTTAGATCCTTCTGAGAAGCATGCTCTCCTACCCGATCAAACACCGTACTCTTCGATTTCCCAGCGGGCTTACTACGTGGGACTTCCTCTCTCCTGCTACGCCGCTGGTCGGGGTGCAATGGAGGCTTCTTAGCGTGCTTTGGGCAGTTTTCTCCCCTTCGTGGGTTATGGTCCTCCTTTTCCCTTGACTGGCTGGTGGGATGACTATCAGCCTCATCCCCTCCATGCCCATCTTTAAACTGTGAAGTCCTCTTCTCTCTAGGAGCTTTATTTTGCTCCTGCCCAGGTGGAGTCTTTTTACTGCCCGATCGGTGACTTTTGGAGGGGGTTCTAGAGTGCTCCCCTTGGGTTGAGGTAGTGTGCGATCGAACTCCATCTCCCTCACTAGGTGGGTTACTACCACCCCTCCTTGGTCTATCATTACCCCTACCACCAGCTTCTGTGGTCCTTGCTCCTGGAGTGGTTGCCCCTCGTGCTGCAGCTTGGGCATTGGCCTGGGCCAACTTGGTAGCTGCCTCCAAAGCAAGCGCTGCTTCACGATGTTTCCGTTTGACCTCCTCCTGCTGTTGTCTGAGCTCCTCACTTCTAGCCTCCATATCGTGTTTTTGCTGCTCTAAGGCAGCTCTCTGCCTGGCCATCTCTTCAGCAAACGCCTCTTGCCTAGCGTGGAATTGTGCCATCTCCTCCTGGAAGGCCCCCATGGTCTCATGGAGCTCTTCAACTCCTGGAGTCACGTCCTCAAGCATGACCCTAGGCTCATTCTCATGATATTGTGGGCAAGGACCTTCTGATCTAGCAGGTTCTTTAGAGGAGTTTGTCCTCTTGGAAGCAGCAGTGGTATTCTTAGGCGCCATCTTGCTTCAGGGACCGTCTGTTCTTCTCTTCAGGCTCTCAATGAAAGCACCAAAATGTTGACCGCGTTTTTAGCCAACGACGTGAGAACGTCAAATACGACGAACCTTCAAGAGAATGTAAACGACAACAGACGGTATAAACAAGAAAAGTAAATAACACACAGGATTTTTATAGTGGTTCAGCCCCGATTGTCGGTAATAGCCTAATCCACTTAGAGATGTGATTTATAAACCGGTACTCAAGATCAGATGGACTGAGCCAACTGAGTTTCTTCAGTACAGATTGTGAAAATACAAGAATTCTCTCTAATTTCAGCACTTTCTCTCTCTAGAATAGACAGTCCCAATTTTCTCTCTCTAGAAAGAAGAAGCAGAAGAAGAACCCCTCTCTCATCCCATAAGCTCTCTATTTATAGGCCTGGGATCCTCAACTGATATCCCCTTATAATAGGGATATTTTATTATATTTATTACATTTATATTACAAATAAACATTCAAAATTCGAAATGTAACAAACTCCCCATTTGTGGGAAGAATGAGAGATTCCCGCGTATGTTGTTGAAGTTGTGTCTGACTTAGTCTCCTCTAGCTAGTTGGTCCACCTCCTACTCACTACCCATGCAAGTGCTGGTTGAACATACATGGTGGTAGGATATGCATGGTGGTAGGACATGTTTTTGGTGGGTTGAACGTGCATGGTGGTAGGATATGCATTTCTCTCCTCTAACATGCACTCTCCTCTAGCATGCCATGTTCCTCCTTGAACCAATCTCCTTGGCTTCTCCTCGGACCAAGGTGGTCCGAGGCAACCTCCTTGGCACCTCACCTTGAACAACATTGAGGCAACCTCACCTTGAACAACATTGAGGGAACCTCACCTTGGACAACATTGAGGCAACCTCACCTTGGACAACATTGAGGCAACCTCCTTTAGCATCTCCCAAACATGTCCGATCGAACATTGTATAGACTTTCCTTATGAAAGTCTAAGTCTCCATTCTCTTGCATGAGACTCCTCCTCCTTAAGCTATTTACCTTGGACACGTTCGAGCCAACACTTAGAAAACCTTGGGAGGCTTACCTCCTACACACCCTTGGGGTCTTCTAGGACCACACCCTCCTTGGGGTCTCCTAGGACCATTCCCCTTAACTCTCCTAGAATGCACCTTCCTATTTTTTGGGTATAACAGGTACCATTAATAAAATGAATAATAAAATGATCCCAAACCAAAACCTAACCTCCGGGACCTCAAATACTACTCAACCGGGTAGTAGGTTCAACCCCGAGGCCTAAAGCTTAAATCCCCAAGCTAAAATCCCCATTATGGCAAAAATGACCTTAAGGGCCGCGGCCCTCCTTGGCCATGCCGCGGCCCGCCCCCCAGACAGACGCGCCCAAAACCCAGTTCACACCAAGGGCCGCGGCTCTCCCTGGCCATGCCGCGGCGCAACCCCCAGTTCAGCAAAAACCCCTGTTTTTCTTCCCCTACGATTTCTCTTAGAACCAATCCATCAGACCCAGTTTAAACACCACTCAAACCTCCAATACAATCCATATACTTGTTCCATACCACAACCTTAGTAAAACCCAAAGCAAACCCCAATAAAAACTTCCTCAAATCCAAACAAGCCACCATAAAACACAAGCTGAAATCTAACACTAAAACAGGGTATAACCAGAAAGTTAGTGGATAAAGCTCACCTTAAACCCAAGCTTGAACCTCCTTTAATGGCTGTGACAAGTTCCTAAGCCCAAACCTCAATTCCTAGCTTGTTCCCTTTGACCTCCATGCTTAACTCCTCAAGGTGACTCTCAAAATTCAAAGAGAAGGATGAAGGAAAGACTTGTACGGGAAGGAAGGGAGATGGATAAAGATTGGCTCTGTTTTGGTTCTGTTTTTCCACAGCCTTCTAATTGATACTTATCCCATGCCAAAAGACCTAAGTGCCCCTAGGTCACTAAAAGCTTCTAAGCACCTCCAAGGGTAAGATCGTCATTTCAAACCAATACCGTTAATTATAATTAATGCTTCCCAATTTCCCATTAATCTCCCTATTTTCAAATACCAATAAATCATATCCCATTACCCTTTAATTCCCGGTAATGCTCTAATCATTAATATCACCCCGAGACTCACCCCGAGCCTCGAACTTAAGCCCGTTATGACTAGACCGAACACTTACATCTCATGATCGTCTCTTGTCGAAAAGCTCGAACCAATCCACATACAATGTGGTAAAATTATATTTAATCTCAACCATGCACCCAAAATATACAATTACGCCCACAGTGGCCAAATTACCAAAATGCCCTTACATTTAAAATATAAGCCCATAAGCATGCATTCATCATCATAAAATAATATAATTCGTATAAACATGCTTATAATCATTAAATATCATACTAAATCACTTATGGCCCTCCCGGCCTCCTAATCAAGGTCCTAAACTTTATTAGGAAATTTGGGGCATTACACTAAGACCAACAAAATGACTCATTTTTTCTTATCATCTTCCATTCTTTGTGAAATTATTACTAGTACATGCCCCTAGCTCTGACTTACATATTAATATAAAGTCATATTTTTTTATCCAACAAATTTCTCTTTTTAATACAAATCAATATTTATCTTTTATTGGCTAATTTAACTATATTAAGTAGAATCATTGCCACCAAAAACACAATATATTAACTTGCCCAAATTACAATTTAGATACTAATATGACCAAGCTAGCTAGTAGCGCACTCCCACAAAAAGACACACATGTTGAGTATGGTGGGTACAACTCAATAGATCTTTAGGGGGTGTTTGGTATGGGGTAAAGTAAAGGTGGGAATGAGAATTTAAATCCATTCATATGTTTGGTTCAAATTTTAAGGGAGTAAAGTTAATAATTTGTGTGGACCACGCATGTATTTTAAGGGTAAAGCGAACATTTTTGTACACAAGAGTTTAATATTACATTCATCCTAAGCCTCTCTACACTTTCCAAGACAATTGAACTACTCAAAATAAACACCTCTTAATGATAAGAAAAGAAGTGTGTTAACATAGTTTTAGGACAAAATAGTTAAACACTAATTTACTATCAAAATCACTCGGAAGAAGACTATTTATATACATCGCTATTGACATCTTATCATCTTATATGTTTGGGAGAGCGTTTTCAATTTGATTTGGTCTTCAAATTCAAAGCAATCAGAGTTGTAAGAGGAGAGCTTTAATTAAAGGACTCGACGCTCAAATAATGCGCACTCAACAAATACAAAATAAATTTTTCAGAAAAACATATAGTTACTATATTTGTGTATTTTCAAATAATGTATAATCCAAACCTGTGAAAAAGAGTTGTTGTTGTGGGTGAGCCGCTGATAAAGAAAAAATTCACACAAGACAAAAAAAGATTGTAATAAAGACCCTAAAGATACTAAAGCTACCAAAAAAAAATCCAAACCAAAATAATAGAAAGCTAACCAAAATAGGAAGTGTTGCTGTCGTCGTTGCCTTGAGAGAGAAGAGCAGATGCGAGAGAGAAGGATCAAGCTTGGGTTGTTGCCTTGCACCTGAGAGAAGAGAAGAGAACTATGAGAGGGGACACGAAGAGAAGAGACTAAGGAAATTGGGAGAATAGAAGACCCGGACAAGGGCTATGAAAATTTTAAACTACAAGAGTATTAGCGGTGGGACCCGCCGCTATTAGTAGTATTAGCAGCGGGTAGTTCGCCTCTAATAAAAGTGATTACCCGCCGCTAATAGTATTAGCGGCGTATAGTCCGCCTCTAATAAATGTGATTACTCGTCGCTAATAAATCTTAAAAAAAACTTAACGTTTTCTCAAGCATTTCCTTTGGTATATTAGCGGCGGATAATAATAGTAGGTCCGCTGCTAATAGATAGTATTATATATATTTTTAATAATTACATATTATTAGCGCTGGACCCTAGGCGGACTGGGTCCGCTTCAAATTGTTACACCGCAAATGATATTAATTATTGTCGTATGATTTAATAGGTTCACTCGACAGTTATTTATTATTATTGTTAATTGATGTACTATTATTTTATCACACAAGCTAATTTTCATTATGGTGACAAATCTACTAAAATTTGAATTCATTACCCTTGTTTTTATAGCAAAAAATATTTGAAATAAGGCCATATCATTAAAAAAAATTAAGTATTTTTAATTTGACTTTAAATTACGATAATACTTAAATGGGACTACAATACTTACTAGTTTAAATTGTAGAAACTAATATTTGAGTTAATGTATTGGAAAATATATTTTTGGGTGCAGAGTGCACTTAGTTCTTGTTTTCAGTACCTCGAAGATTGTAGTTATTTTTTATGATTGTGTATATTATAGTTATTTATGGTATTTAAAAATTTTTACAGTGCTGAAAATGGGTTCAAGATGGTTACTTTCTACACACATAATAAAAAAAATTACGAGTGCAACTAACTATTTGAATTTTGTTTTTCAATATTGTAAATTATTCATATTTTTTAAAAATTTGCATAATACTTTAAATAATTACAATTTACTCAGTCATAACAAAAATTGAGCCGAAAATCATCATATCCTGAAAACATGAACAATGTGCACCATACAACCTTTTTTTTTTTGAGTTCACTATAGCAGTACCCTAATTTATTATTATTCTTATTAAAGAGCAAAAACAAATATTTTATACTTAAAGATTTTGTCAAATATCAAGAAATTTATGATTTTTTTTTAAATCCTCTTATTCTTCATTTAATTCTATTTTTTATTCAGTCCAAAAAAATAAATCAATAACAATTTCAAATTTCAAACAATTATAAAAGAAAAATACTATATTATGTTTATTAAAATTAATATCAGCCGTATATTAAATAATGAGGAAAATTCTACCATAGAGTATAGAAATCAATAATAAATAAACCAATAATACTGCTTTTTTTAGTTTTAAAAAAATATATTACGATCCATATTGATATTCAAAAAATCCTAGTCGATTCAACCAAATAACAATGGCTTTTACATAATTTAAACTAGTAAAAGTCACAACGGGATCAATACTTAACTCGGAGTGAGTCAATGAGTATTTTGGGTATCTGGTACATTATCAGGATATTGGGTAATGGGAATGAATATTCGATGATATATTTGTAGTTAGCGAGACCAGGATGGAATTCTAGGGATTTTGACCATTTTACTATCGGGGATGGTTTTGGTACCCCAAGACGTGAGATTTACTTAAGGTTACTTGAGTTGTAAGTAACCTGACAAAAACAGAAAAACACATTCAGTACTCTCGTTCTTTCTCCCGTTCTCTCATTTGGCGTTCGATAGTGTTTTCGAAGGAAACTAAAGTTTTAGGGTTTGGATTCAAGCAAGAATAGAGTCATAACGATTATAGGGAAGATTAGTAGAAGCTTGATAGTCGGATGATTTAGCTAGGAAAACAACTTAATTAGAGGTAATTAAGCTTTGAATTTATGAGTTTATGTTTCCTTAAGCTTCTTGAGTTTTGATTTGGATTTTTACGGTTTGGTGAGTTTTTTATCTATCGGAACTGCGGGTTTTGTTGCTTGGGAGGTTATAGGGATGTTGTGAGATTGAATGGTGGGTTTGGTACGAATTTGGGTGAGTTTTTAGAGGATTTGAAGTTGAGAATTCTGGGTTTGCGGGGTCGCGCTGCGACCCTGTTCTTGGGGCACCAAGGCCCTCCTGAACCCAGAGGTAAGGGGCGATTTCCTGATGCGAGGTTGCATCGCGGCGCCTGTTAGGCTGCGCTGCGGCGTGTGTTCAGTGAAAGGTGAGGCTGGGCCTCTATTTTGGGCAGGCCGCGGCTATGATTCTTGGGGCTGCGGCGCTTAAGGGATTTTGGGCCTTGGGGAGATTTTGAGTGTGGGAACTCAAACCTAAGGGTTTGCGATCGAGCCTACTACCTGGTTTAGTAGGATTCGACGTTACCAAGGCTAGGACTCAGTCCGGAAGTCTTTATTTACTCGTTATTGACGAGATTTTATATTTGGTTGTGACTAGATTATCGCTAGGGGCTTGGGATCAGGATCGTGCTCGGACCTAAGGTAAGAAAATTGCACCCAATTGTTGATCCCCAAAGAGGGTGTTTTAATATTTAAGCTCGCAAGTGCACGAATCGTTTCGGAATATAATGTTCATGTAAGTACGAGGTTGAACCCATGGGAGTTGACTAACATCAAAAGAAACTATTTCAAACAAAGCAAGAATATTCTAACCTAGTTCCAAATATTTACTGAGATTTTGTTTTAGAAAAATAAAACACAAGCAATAAAAAGATTTAAGATTAAATAGAAAAATTGTTTTCAAATGAGATATATAAAATAAGATTATTAAGATTTTAGAATCCACAAAATGCAAATTCAATAGTATTTATAAGTATATTGATTCCCAAGTTTTAATATAGTTGAAATAAATCACACTATATATTTTTTCAAAATATATTTTCTATTCAAGCACAAGTTACTCTTTCAAAAAGGTAGGATTTTTCTTCACTTATATAAGATATAATTTCTAAGCATTAGTTGTGTTACAACCTAATGAAACTACAAAAAATCAAAAAGATTATGTTTAGGCAAAATATGATACTTATGCTCTAAGAATTAGATGTGAACAATTTAATGAAAAACATTTAATCAAAGAATATCATATTTTTGCATAATGAAGAACTAAGTGTAATATGCTTTAACACTCAATAATAGATGAAAAATGCATATCATTGATAGAAAAATCCATAAACAATGTTACACAAATGGGAAATCAACATACAATAAAAAAATACTATCTAGTTACATATTGCTTCATCATCATCTTAATAACCTTTGAAAAAGATTAGAAGCTCATAACTAGATAAAAATTACAAAATAACATACTTGACATGCTCTTCAAAAGATGAAAATGGTAGATAGAAAATAGTGAAAAGAAGAGAGAAATATGGAGTGTAGAAGAGGTTGAAAGATGAAGAAGAAGAAGAGCCCCCAAATGGTCTTACAAGACTCTATTTATAGGCAAAATGTGGAGATTAAATTAATCAAATTAAAATAAATAAATTGATTAATTTAATTGTGTTGGGAAGTGGTAAGATAAATAGAGTAAGTGTAAGAGTATTGGAAAAATGAAATATTTGGTTGGGTAAAAGATTAGTGAAAAGCTAGGGTAAAAAAAAAAATTAGGAATGTTTATTTAGGTAAGAAAAATAGGGAAAAGTTAAATTGATATTTGAGTGAAAAATATTGGGAATGAAAAATGTGACTTTTTGGCTTTTTGGTGGTTGAATGTTGTGTTGATGGCATGAGCTTGGGTGACTTTTGGGCCCAAATGAGGTGAAGGGCTGGCTGGAGATTGCTTTGGAAAGCAGTAGGCGTGGGCAATTTGATGGCTGAAGCAAGCTTTGTTGCTGGCAGGCGAGCTGGGAGGCCCACGGTGGGAAGGCTGGTGCATGTTGAGGCATTGATGGCTTGCTGAAGAGAAGAGTGGCGTTGGGCCTGAGGAGGGATCCGGCCCAAATGGAGCAACTGCTGGCTTGGAGATGCAGCTGGAGAAGAAGTGCACGGGTGGGACTTCGGCTTGTACATGTCTTTTGCATATGTAAAATTTTGGGAAGGCAGCTGGTGTAGTAACGGATTGGGCCTGGCAGATGGGCCTCCGGGCTGGGTGTGATGGTCTTCCAAAAATGCTACTTTTATTTCTTTTTTCTCAAAAACGCCACTTTTCTTCATTCTTTTCCTTACTTTTCAAAGTCTAAAATTGTACTAACTTCCCTACAAAATAAATATAAATTAAGTCATGATAAAATATTTTCAATTATAAATAATTCATATAAATTCTTTGAAAATATTAATTATAACTTAATTTAACATTTAAGTTCAACAATACCCATTTATTTATTTATAAATAAAATTTTACAACAGAATAATTATAAAAATATAAAAATCTATAAAAGTTAAAATGAAGCTAATAAATTCAAAAAGTAATTAAAACTTAATAATTTAATTAAAAACTTAAGAACTAAATCATTTTTAGCTTAAAAAATGTGGTAAAATAACTCTAATTTCTAGAGTTATCACCAATACATGATGTACATGATTAGGGCTTGGCTCGAATGTTGAATATAGTCTTGATTGGGCATGGGCCCCTGTAAATGTGCATGATTATGATTATGCCCGTGAATGATTGATAAAGCTTGTTGAAAGCTCTGTATATGGATATTTGTTATATGACGAATGCTTGTTAGCATTATATAATTGAGAAAAACATTGACTTATAAGTCAAGGACGGCAATAGCGTTGAGCGCTGGTCGAAAAACATTGACTTATGAGTCAAGGGTGGCAATAGCGCGCAAAGCGCTAGTCGATATGGTTAGATATAATCAGGAACGCATCATACGCTTGTCCGACCCAATGGTCGTGGAAAATTAAGCGCCAGGTACTCTGCGCCAGCTCCAAGGCTGGTTATAGAGAGGATAGGGCAATGGGTCCCAGGGTGACTTATTAGTCCCATATCCTAGGGCACTGAGTCCTAGAGTGATTTATTAATCATGTATTTTGGGCAACGGGTCCCGATATGATTCAGTTAATCATTTATTTATGGAATTTGGCCCCATATGAAGATGTAGTCATTTATATGAATGGTATGCATGCATGAGTAGGGTTATTACTGCTAGACATGCTTATTATGGTTTGGTAATGTATCATTAACTGCTTATGAGCATGTGTTAAGTTTTCTTGTTGAGCATTGGCTCACGGGTACTATATGGTGCATGTAAGGGGAAAGAGAAGTTGGATCAGCCATGAGTTGGAGAGCTTAGGTGGCAATGTGTACATATGCGGCCGCTTGACCACCACAACCAAGGTTTCTCAGAGGAACAATGGTTCAACCCTATTTTTTCCGTTTAGGTTGACGGGTTGTAACTTTTGAGTTGTAATTACCCTTTTGAAACTGTAAACAACTTTGTAAACATTTATTATGGGATCTCATATACAACTTAGCGTTGTAATGAAATATCTATCCCTTTTAACTGAAATTTTTAACCCTGGATCGTTAATCACATTTAGTTGCACGTTTATGGCCAAAAGACTCGTTTAGCAAGTTTAACACTATTTAAAATACACAGTATAACGGTCTTGACTCATCAGGGTGTTACGGTTGTTTCACCTTGATAGGATTCAATCTTCCCCAAAACACAACCTCAAATGCTCAACGGAATCAATTCAATTTTGGTGGTTGCCTTGTTTTTTTAGTGAGATCTTGGAATTAGAAGAGGGGGGAGCTTGGGTGAGGGTGAGCTTGGATGTGAAATAGAGAGGGAAAAGACAAAATAAGAAATGAAAGGGTCTTTCATATGTTATGTTAGTGGCATTTTAGGAAACAATGAGAATACTAGCATAAAAGAGTTATGTTCACAAACTAGAATAATTTTGTTGCAGGACCTTATTTAATGCAACATTTCTCAATTTTTTTTTATAGAGATATAGTAAATTAATGCTATCTTCTTTTATATATTTTATTATGATTTAATAGGTTATCTCGACAGTTATTTACTATTATTGTTAACTGATGTACTATTATTTTATCACACATGATAATTTTCATTATGGTGACAAATCTAGTAAAATTTGAATTCACTTCCCTTGTTAAATTTTATAGCAAAAATGATTTGAAATAAGGCCATATCATTAAAAAAAATTAAGTATTTTTAATTTGACTCTAAATTACGATAATACTTAAGACTACAATACTTACTAGTTTAAATTTTAGAAACTAATATTTGAGTTAATGTATTGAAAAATATATTTTTGGGTGCACAGTGCACTTAGTTTGTGTTTTCAATACCTTGAAGATTGTAGTTATTTTGTATGATTGTGTATAATATAGTTAATTAGAGTATTTATGAATTTTTACAGTGCCAAAAACAGTTAAAATTGATTACTTTTTACGAGTATAATAAAAATAATCATAAGTGAAATAAACTATTTAAATTTTATTTTCAGTATTGTAAATTGTTTAGAATAATCTAGAAATTTACATAATACTTAAATAATTACAATTCATACGACGATAACAAAAATTAAGCCAAAAAATAATCATATATGAAAATACGAAGAATGTGCACCATGCAACCTTTTTTTGGAGTGCAATATAGCAGCACCCTAATTTATTATATTCTTATTAAAAAAAGTGATTTTTTTAAAATCCTCTAATTCTTCATTTAATTCTATTTTTTATTCAGTCCCAAAAAAATAAATCAATAACAATTTCAAATTTCAAACAATTATAAAAGAAAAATACTATATTATGTTTATTAAAATTAATATCAGCCGTCTATTAAATAAACAGGATAATTCTACAATAGAGTAAAATCAATAATAAATAAGCACAATTCTTTTATAGGGGATTCATTTTAAGCTTTATCGATAGGACTTTCAGTATTTCTCTACCCGTGAATAGTTTTTGACGCGATTTTTTTTATGGCTGTATATATTGTAGGTATTTAGAGCATCCTGCAAATTTTCAGAAAATTCCGAATAGTTTTACAGTACCGAAAACTAGGTTCAAATATGTTGTTTTCCACGCGTATAAAAAAAATTAGTCACGCGTGCAACAATATGTTTGAACCTAGTTTTCGGTACTATAAACTATTCGGAATTTTCTAAAAATTTGCAGATGCTCCCAGTAAATAAACCAATAATACTGTTTTTTTAAGTTTTAAAAAAATATATTACGACCTATATTGATATTCGAAATTACCAAAATATCCTAGTCGGTTCAACAGAACAACAATGGCTTTTACGTAATTTAACATAATTCTATTTTAAACTGTAAAAACCGTCTTTCTTCTCCAATTTTCTACCGAACGTATATACATACACATTAATCACACTCAACTTCTCTCTCTCACTCTTCTTTCTCTCTCTATCGATTCAGATTCTCACAATGCTACCGTCGTTTCTCAGCCCAACCTACCTGTACGGCAACTACCTCCGCCGCCGCTTCACCTCGGCGGGGCTCACTTCCCAGGTTGCCAATGTCGACGACGACGGCAACACCACGATCCGATTCTGGGGACCCGACCCGACCAAACCGGCCACCGGAAAGCCGTCGCTGGTTCTGATCCACGGCTTCGGCCCGGTGTCGACGTGGCAGTGGCAGAACCAGGTCCAACACTTCGCCCCCAAATTCGACCTCTACGTCCCCGACCTGGTCTTCTTCGGCGAGTCGACGACTCGACTGGCCGACCGATCGGAGCAATTTCAGGCGGACTCGGTCGCCGGACTGATGGAGAGGATCGGAGTGAAGAGGTACAGTCTTTTGGGGACTAGCTACGGCGGAATCGTGGCGTATAATATAGCGAAGAGGTGGCCGGAGAGAGTGGATAGGGTGGTGATTGCGAGCTCCGGTGTGAATATGAGGCGGAGAGACGGTTCCGGATTGTTGGAGAGGGCTAAGGTGGAGAAGACGGAGGAGCTTATGCTTCCGGCCACCGCCAAACAGATGAGGACTCTGCTCAGCCTCGCCGTGTATAAGCGGCCCAAAATGTTGCCGGACTTGTTCTTGAATGACCTACTTCAAGTAAGTTCTTTTTTTTTATTTATCTTTTAAATTTAAATTTATTTAAAAAAAAACTAATTTATATTAATTATATACATAATTTAGAGATAAAGAATTATAAAAAAATAATTAATTGGTAAAATAGTGGTAATTTTTTATATTTATTGATTATTTAGGAATGGTGTTTGGGATTTAGATAAAATATTTTAAATATTGTAGCTAATTATCGTGATTTTAGGGCTAAAATATCTTCATTAAAACAAGAGATAATATTTGTTTATTTATTAATTTAAATTTCATGGTAAAGTACACAAAAGAGATTAATATTCTTCTTTTATTTAAAAAAAATTAATATTCTTCTTCATTTTTCTTGCTTTTTCTACCTATATTAAGTAAACTTGAGTGTAAATTTTGTATGCACTTAAATATCATCATTATTATTAGTATATAATATGTTGAGCTATATCAATATATATATATAAGTCATGTCACAATCATACTTAATTTGTCTTCATCAGTCAAAATTATGGGTGGGAATCTAAATGAAACACCTAACATTATATTCTCGATATAGAGTTATCATTAAAATATAGGGTTAAGTATCTTAATTAATTAATTAATTTGCAGTCTTGGAAAATTTAACTTTTTTTTTTGTTTATTTTTAATTATACTCTAGCCGAAAAGTACTTATGATAATAAGAAATGTATTTATAATATTTATTGTTCACGTTAATATTAGTTTTAATATTTGTTTGATTTGAGATAATGAAAATAAATCAATAGAAATAAGAATGAGAAAATTAATAGGAATGAAATGTAATAAAAATTAATATAAATAAACAAAATTGAAAAAGAAAACATTACATTTTTTTTTCAATTTTACATTGGAATAATTATTCCTTCAATTTTTAAATGTAATAGTTATTATATCAAAATAATAGAAAAATTATTTTATTGGATTGACATTTTAATATTCTAAAATACAATCAAACAAAAAAATAAAATAAAAATTAATTCTTTTCTATTTTATTCTGTTCCATCTCATTACCCCAACCAATCATAGCTAAAAAAATTTCATTGTTAATAACATGTAAATTAAAACAATATAATACGTAATGAAAAGGAAAGATTTAAATATGGAAAACACTTGTTGGTTTTGGGTGCGTTTAGGTCCAGTGATTTTGACTTTAGATAAATAATAAATATATTATAATCGAAGGTGAAGCAATTTATTAAGTACATATACATATTATATATGTGTGTATTGATTTTGTAAGTACATATAGTTACAGAGTTAGGTGCACTGGTCCAGGACTCTTTGCTATTTATCTTCCTTGGTAGTTAAACGTCTTCCCTCATCTTTATATTTATTTTTACATATAAATATAAAGAACAATTTTTTTGTAGGGTTATACTTTAAGCTCTATTGGTAGGATTTTCAGTATTGTCGACCCGTGAATAGTTTTCGGCGCGATTTTTTTATGACTATGTATATTATAGCTATTTAGAGCATCCTGCAAATTTTCAGAAAATTCTGAATAGCTTACAGTTCCGAAAACTATGTTCAAATATGTTGTTTTCCACTCGCATAATAAAAATTAGTCACGCGTGCAACAATATGTTTTAACTTAATTTTCGGTACTGTAAACTATTCGGAATTTTCTGAAAATTTGCAGGATGCTCTAAATAGCTACAATATACACGATCATAAAAGAAATAACGTTGAAAACTATTTATGGGTTGAGAACACTGAAAACCACACCAGTAGGACTTAAAATGAAGGTCGGAAGAATTATACTAAGTATATATATGATTTTGTCTCCTTATATATCCCACTCAATCACAGACACATGTACCCTATGCATTCATCGAGTGGTTGAATTGAAGCACTTAAAGTAATGGATATTGGACCATTATTCATATATATATATATATATATATATGCACTATCTCAATTTTAGCAGTACACCAAACACTAAAATTAATTTATAATCATCTTGTAATTAAATTTGAGTATATATAATTCAGAATAATGACTCGATTTAGTATGTTTGACTAACTATGTAATTATAATATGACTATGTAATTGAAGTGCTCTAATTACACTTTCTAATTTTCATAGCTTCCCTTGAGAATTGATTGTAATTATCTGTCTAATTACTAAATATTATCAATTTTAAATAATGTTTATTACATAATTTTATTTTTACAGTATAAATAATTATCATTTAATATCTAAATATACTTTGTATTTTAAAATATAGTGTAATTACACGGCCTAATAATTACACAATTGTTGCCAAGCACACTCTTATAAAAAATGTAATTAAATCATTAACAAAAATTGGTAAATATAAATATATATTTTCTTATGCCAGTTTGTAATATGAAAATTTTATTATAATTTTGTACAAAAGTAATTTGTGAAATGTGTCAAAAAAATATTAATTTGTAAATAATTATAAATTTTAGAAAGAGCTTTAGGAAAAATAGTGTGTGTTAATCTCATCTCATGTGTTTGAATTCAATATCAAATTTAGTTAAATTTCGTACTAATAAATATATATTTGGGGAGTTGGTAATACTACGTTGGAAAATATGTCCACGCAATGGGATATTTGGTACTTGTATGTACCATCAAAATATAAAGAAAAAACTATTTTTGCTGATGAATATAATAAGATAATTAATATGCTGATATTATTATTATTATTATGTCATATAATATATATATATATATATGTATGGTGGTTACAGAAATTGTACTCAGATAAAAGGATGGAGAAGATGGAACTTCTAAAAGGGTTAACTATTGGAAAAGATGACGAAGCTAAAATCTCTCCTCTAGAAATGGTTGGTGTGGCTCTCATAAATTATCATTTTACTATTTTTCTTATTTTGTATATATATAGAAATTTTTTTAGTTAGATGCATCACTTTTGTCCTAGGAGTATTTTATTTTTTTTGGCATTTGGAGAAATTATAATTTCTTTTTGTACGCTGGCTTATGTTAAAGTTATAACATGCATCTTGCTAATTTTTAGGAAATTTTGAATAATTTATGATGCCGAAATCAGAGTTCAAATAGTCAATTATACTCGTATTTGATTTTTTATATATACGTAGAAAACATACTATGATTTCGGCAATGTAAATTCATCAGAATTTCTTAAAAATTAACAAGATATTTGTTATCACTATAATGTACGTCATGAACAAAAAAAATTGAGTTATAATTTCTTCTAATGCCAAAAATAAAAAATGTTCGAGTAGTAAAAGCACAAATGATGCACATCCCTAAAAAAGCAAAATATAACTTATGCATGTATATATATATATATATATATATATATGGGACTTTGGCAGGAAGTGCTGTTAGTATGGGGAGATCATGATCAGATATTTCCAATTGAGATGGCTGTTGAACTCAAACAGTAAGTAATTAATAACTCTATACTATTACATTATATATTTATTTATTTTCATCATTTAATTATACGTAGTAATAGTACACAAATATAGGTAGATTAGATAGATCCATATATACATATACCTATTTTATTTGATGCATATAATAATAATAAGCAGGGCCCCTAACGTGTGTATATGTATACATATAGATGCATATATATATATATATATATATATATATATGAGAATTTTCTTTTTGATGCTTTACTTTAAGTTTTATCGGTGAGGCTCTCAGTGTTTTCGACCCGTGAACAGTTTTCAGCGCAATTTTTTTTAATGACCGTGTATATTTTAGCTATTTAGAGTATCCTGCAAATTTTTAGAAAATTTCAAATAGTTGACAGTACCGAAAGCTAAGTTCAAACATGTTATTGCACGCATGACTAATTTTTTTTATGCGGGTGTAAAATATGTTTGAACCTAGTTTTCGGTATTGTAAATTATTCGGAATTTTTTAAAAATTTGCAAGATGCTCTAAATAGCTACAATATACACGGTCATAAAAAAAAAAATTCGCGCTGAAAACTGTTCGCGGGTCGAGAAACACTGAGAGTCTCACTGGTAGGGTTTAAAGTGAATCTCCTATAAAACAATTTTCATACATATATATATATGGGAATTCTACTATAGGGGCTTCACTTTAAGCCCTACCGGTAGGGCTCTCAGTGTTTACAACCCGTGAATATTTTTCGGTGCGATTTTTTTTATGACCGTGTATATTGTAGCTATTTAGAGTATCCTGTAAATTTTCAGAAAATTCCGAATCGTTTACAGTATCGAAAACTAGGTTCAAACATGTTGTTGCACGCGTGACTAATTTTTTTATGCACGTGGAAAACAACATGTTTGAACCTAGTTTTCGGTACGGTAAACTATTCGGAATTTTCTGAAAATTTGCAGGATGCTCTAAATAACTACAAAATACACGGTCGAGAAACACTGAAAGCCCTACCGGTAGGGCTTAAAGTGAAGTATATATGACAATTTTTCTATAGGGGCTTCACTTTAAGCCCTATCGGTAGGGCTATCAGTGTTTCTCGACCCGTGAACAGTTTTCGGCGCGACTTTTTTTTATGACCGTGTATATTATAACTATTTAGAGCATCCTGTAAATTTTCAGAAAATTCCGAATAGTTTACCGTACCGAAAACTAGGTTCAAACATGTTGTTTTCCACGTGCATAAAAAAAATTAGTCACGTGTGCAACAACATGTTTGAACCTAGTTTTCGGTACTGTAAACTATTCAGAATTTTCTGAAAATTTGCAGGATGCTCTAAATAGCTACAATATACACGGTCATAAAAAAAAAATCGCGCCGAAAACTGTTCATGGGTTGTAAACACTGAGAGCCCTACCGATAGGGATTAAAGTGAACCTCCTTTAGGAGAATTCCTATATATATATATATATATTTATATAGATTATGGGTAGACGCACTTGTAAACATGTAGCTATAGTAATTCCGACAGAGATTTTAAGTGTCACTTATTCACATTCTTTTTCACAATATTATTAGAAACATGACAGTTAATAAGTAGTACTTTTCAAAAGAAAATGAAATAAATGCATTTGTTTGGAGTAAGAAAATTGGTGGTGAATATTGTGATTTTGAATAATGCCAATTAATACCACCAAGGGAGGGGTGCCTTTCAAAAATTTATATATATATTTTTTAATATTTTTTTTCAATTTTTTATTTTTTATTCGTGCGTGCCTTATGAGTGCTTTTTTTAGCCTCGATTTTTTTCATTAGCGAGTCTCTTTGAGGTGGGACCCTAGGCTTAAGGACAGCTTGCCTATAGCCAAAACTCGAACTCAATTTTGTACATACCACTTTTCATATCTAATTTTGAGTTGTTGATGTATTGAGTCAAACTCGAGTGTGTAACTCTCTTCTAATTTAATTGATGTAGTATGAAAATCCAACGAATTTTTATCCATTTTCGATGATACCAAAAAATTCAGGTCCGACTCTAAGCATAAGTAGGTCAAACCTGTGTCCATACCACGGTTAAAAATCTCAAATTTTAGAATAGTATTACTTTTATTTCATATAAAAACTCATAAATTTAGAAAAATATCATTTTCTATCATATTTTGTATTGGACCTATGAAGACAAATGGAAATATAATTGGCACCACAAGATTTGTTTTTTCTATTAAAAAAAAATGTCAATTAATAAATAGTGGTAGTATTGGCTTTTATTGTAATGCAGGCTTCTGGGAAAGAAAGTGCAACTAGAGGTGATAAAGAAGACATCTCATGTACCTCAGTCTGAAAACCCTGCTGTGTTCAATCGAATAGTCAACAATTTCTTGTGCCAGTCAACATAATTAAAACTATTTATACAAATATATATTTTTTGTTTTTTTTTTTTTAATTTTGTGGTGATCAAACTTGTATTTATTGGTGTTGGATTCAAGTGAGCATTATAGTGGTGATGATGTCTTTGGCATGCGTATTGAATAATTGCTTAGTTAATTATTTCTATGCTTCAATAAGTTCATATATAGGAATAGCAATATATATATATATATATACACACACGTATATATAGCTCACTAATACTTAACTTGTTATATTCCCTTATAGCAATTTACAAAATCAGGTATTAAAGAGTGGAAAAAGATTTAAAATAATTAAGAATATGAAATTAGCATTGACAAAACAAAAATTTGGTTTAGGCATATGCATAGTTATATTTCAAATATATATGTAAATGATTATTATTCATAAATAGTTATCATAAATCACTAAATAAGTTTTTGACGAAGAATTATTATAATAATGATGAAAATAAATATATAAAATTATTAATTTTAAATCTTTTAGATTAATTAAGCAATAAACATTAATTGGAAAGATAATAGTCACATTAATTATTCTCATTAATTTCAAAATTATTTTTTTTCTCATGGAATGGATAAAAAGAATAAATCAAGAATGAAGAATGAATGGAGAATGGATATTAAATAAGATTTTTTTTTATTTTTTAATTAATAAATATGTGATCGTCATATCATCGGGTAGCCCTTCCAAAACTTTGAAATAGTCAAAAATTATTTTTAGAAATATTAATTAACAATTATAAATATGACCATTGATCTTAATACAATAGTTAATATTAAAGTAATCATCCATAGGTAGTAACTATTAAGAGTGCCCCATATATATATATATATGTATGATAGTGTATATTGTACTTATTTAAAACATCTCACAAAGTTTCAAAAAAATTCGAATAATTTACGATGTCAAAATCAAAATTCAAACAGTTAAATTTTACTCACGTCCCTGTTCTTTAGTGTACACATATAATTTTTTATGAACTAATTCATTTTCAAAAGAAATAATAACAACAAATCAAAAAAATTAATCAAGTGTCAGACATTTTCAATCAATTTAAATCTCATTTAAATGATCTTTATTTAGATTTAAAATTAGAATTTTATAATTTATTTATAGTTTGTTTTAGATAGTTAAAACAAATACACTACTACAACATGTACATATGATGATAAAAATAAAGAATCATTCTCTACAACTTGATGATAAAAAAAAGAATATTATTATAAAGAATTAATTGAACTTAATATGAAGTCTTACTTATTATAATTTAAAATATTCAAATCCTATCACTCATAATATGTTACATAGTAAATTCTATCAAAAAAGAAAAAACTCAAGATAAGACAGAAAATAAAAGAGATGCAAACACTAGGATTTATCCTAGTTCAGAACAAATCTTTGTTCCCAAACCAACCTGGGAACTTTATCTCAATTTCTTTATTGATCTTGAAAAAGAACAATACACAATCACAATTGAATGGTGATGACACATACAACTCACAAAAGAGTTTCCAAACTCAAATCTCACACTACTACAAAAATGGATTTTTAAGACTAGCATTGCGAGTCTTAAAAAAGTTTTTAGGACTCGCGCGCCCTTTATTTGAGAGCCTTAAATGGGAGTCCTAAAAAATTGTTTTTAGGACTCATGTCGCGAGTCCTAAAAAACTGTTTTCGAGTCCTAAAAAATCTGGTTGAGTGCCTTCAATAAAATTTTTAGGACTCGCAACGCGAGTCCTTAAAAGTAATTTTAAAAAAAAAAAAATGCAGCCAGCCCCGTGCCAAGCCACCGTCCCTGCCCGAGCCCCTCCCTGCACCGTCGACCCAGACCCAGCCCAGCCCAACCCGAACCCCTCCCTGAGCCGTCGACCACCAGCCAGCCCAGCCATCGTCCCTGCCGACCCCTCCCTGCACCGTCGACCCAGACCCAGCCCAGCCCAACCCGAACCCCTCCCTGCACCGTCGACCACCAGCCAGCCCAGCCCAGCCCAGCCCCCTCCCTGCCCGAGCCCCTCACTGCACCGTCGACCCAGACCCAGCCCAGCCCAACCCGAACCCCTCCCTGCGCCGTCGACCACCAGCCAGCCCAGCCCAGCCCCCTCCCTGTCGAGCCCCTCCCTACACTGTCGACCTAGACCCAGCCCAGCCCAACCCGAACCCCTCCCTGCGCCGTCGTCCCTGCCGAGCCCCTCCCTAGACCGTCGACCCAGACCCAGCCCAGCCCAACCCGAACCCCTCCCTGCGTCGTCGACCACTAGCCAGCCCAGCCCAGCCGTCGTCCCTGCCGAGCCCCTCCCTGCACCGTCGACCTGAGCCCCCTAGCCACCATGCCAAGCCCCTCTCTTCTCTTCTTCTTTTTATTTTAGGTTAGATCTGAAAAAATAAACCCTAAACTCTACTTATTTCTAACTATTAATTAAGTGTGCATATGATAAAAATATTTGAATAGTCATTTAATTATCAATGAGATGTGTTGGTGCAATGGTAAATCCTTAACTTAAAGAGTGGGGGTTCGAAACTTAGCAACACCATATATATTGTTTTTTTTAAACAAAATAATACTTTTAGGAGACGCATCAGAGCGAGTCCTAAAAAGTCCAAGAGGTGTTTATTAAAAAAACAAAATAAATCTTTTAGGACACGCATAAATTTTTAGGACTCGAATGTTTTTAGGACTCACAACGCAAGTCCTAAAAAGTCCAAGATGTGTATATTATAAAAAAACATATCAAAATTTTAGGACACGCATGAGTTTTTAGGACGAGCTCCGCGAGCCCTAAAAGAAATTCTTTTAGGACGAGTTTTTTTTAGGATTCGCATCTAGGTGAGAGTGTCCTAAAATGGTGTTTTTGTAGTAGTGTCATTCTCACCCAAGATACACTTTCATACACAAGGGTAGCTCAATACAAAATCTTAAACCCCATTCGTTTTTGGTACTCCTCTCTTATTAACTTTCTCTCTTACTCTCTCTCCCTCTGATAATCTCGTGTATCTAATGAGCATAAAACCAAACTATTTATATGAAGGCTTTTAAAATTAAGATAATGATGTGGAGACGTGTCTTAACAGTGTCATAACATAACAAAACTAACTTTCAACCGCCCGACAAATTGGTTAAGTTAGTTGGTTGTGATTTTCAGAAATAAAACCAACACTCATAAAAAAAAATAGAAAACATAAAGTCACCATGACATACAATACCCTTGATAAACTAAAAACCAAATTCAATGTGGTGGGTTCAAGCTTGGAATATAAGAGTAATCAATTAAACAATATCAATGTTGTCACACCAAATAATAGGAGCAATAGAAATAGACAAAGAAATATTAAGAAAAATAGGAAATAAGAGAGTTTTGTAAGAAGAATGGAAAGAGTAGTGTAATGCTCAAACTCAATAACACTTTGAGATAAGGCTGAGCATTAATTGGTTGATTTTGGCATGTTTAATGGATTAATGTCCAACTCATTTAACCAAGATTTTGAGTTGTTATTTTATCACCCATAACTTGTTCAAAGTAAAAATGAAAATTACCGAAACCCCACTAATCAAGTTGAGTAGGTTAACCCATTATATTTTTTATTTTTAAAATTTTTAGTTTCTTTTAAAAATATAAAAATAGATTAAACATTAATAAATTAATACTAGATACAAATTGTAATGTACGTTTACTTAGTTTTATTTATAGAATCTACTAATTGTATTTATTAAATTTGTATCATTGTCATATAAATTTCAAGTAAATAAACAATATTATATATAAAAGAATGACATAAATATATTAAATGAAAAATTAAACCAAAAAATTGTTGTTTATGATTTTTAATAACATTTTTAAACATAACTGATAATTTTTTTATTATGTATTATATATTATTATAAATATTTTTTATAATATCTAAATTTATATTAATATAAGTATTAAATATCTAGTCTTGTATTAAATATTATTATAATAATAATATTTTATAATATTTGAATTCATATTAATATAATTATTAGAAAATTAAGATTATATATTATTATCATAAAAATATTTTATAATATTTAAATTTATATTAATATAATTATTAAATATCTAGTCTTGTAGTATATATTATTATAATAATGATAGTTTATAACATTTGAATTTGAATTTGACTTTAAGTTTGAATTTGAATTTATATTAATATGATTATTATATATGTAGTCTTATATTAAATATTAATATAATAATGATATTGTATAATATTTGAATTTATATCAATATAATTAATAAATATCTATTTTTAGTTAGTTTTAAAAGTATATTTCGTTAAAGTTAGCAAAACAACCTGTTAAAACAAATAATTTCCGTTATCTACACACTTTTTATATAGAAGATATATGGTGCGGGTGCCATTTCAGTGATTTGTTTTTTCATTAGCATATATACAAAATTTGAAGATTAATTGTAAACCTTAAACTACGTTAGAAAGTGTTTACCGAGTTTTTCGGAAACTATAATTATAAAAGATAAGAGAGCTTAAAAAGAAATGATTTAGAATATGCAAGCAAGGTTTTTACGTGGTTGGGGCGTTAATGAGCCTTAGTCCACGAGTTAGTTGTATTAGAACTTAGAGAGCTTTTGACAATGGAGTTTTCTGCAAGTTTGAGCATAGTAATTGCTTACAAGAGAAATTTTGGGATCCCTACTACTGTGCACAACTTACCCTATTTATAGGGAGTTAGGTGCAATGGGCTTGGGCCGGACTAATCCTGGCCCAATAAGGATGTAATCATAGTTTGCTCGCTAATGGAGTCATAATACAACGAATGTTGCTTAATAAATCATATTAGTCAGGGCCCATTGGGCGGGCTTGAGCATAGCCAAGCCTTACAACTGCCAATAGTACATAACCTCAGACTAGTCCGCGTGGGATTCTAAGGGGATCCTGATGACATAATCTGTCAGAGTAGTGACAGTACTGTTTCCTAGGAACAGTGTACGTTCCGTGTGTAACCTCTTTTGTAGGTTAGTAGAGGAGACCAACTTCCGTGTGTTCTCGGGGACCTGTTAGTGTCCGGGAAGATCAAACTTGCCCTATCCGGACGTTTGGTCCTGGTTCCTTTACTAATGTCCCGGTTCATTTACCGGTGTCTTGGTTTGCTCACCAGGACGGGTTCATTCTCGACAAGGTCTATTCCCAAACTAGTGAGTCTGCCACCTCTATTGGCTTCCTGGATGATACGGATAGGTCGGGACGGGGAAGATGAGTTGGGCCTGCACCTTGGTCCTGGTTCCCGGAGGATACAGGTAGGTCGGGACCGGGAAGACGAGTTGGGCCTGCACCTTGATCCTGGTTCCCGGAGGATACGGGTAGGTTGGGATCGGGAATATGAGTTGGGCCTGCACCTTGGTCCCGGTTCCTGTGAGGATACGGGTAGGTTGGGATGGGAAAGATGAGTTAGGCCTGCACCTTCATCCTGGTTCCTGGAGGATACGGGTAGGTCGGGACCGGTAAAATGAGTTGGGCCTGCACCTTGGTCCCGGTTCTTGGAGGATACGGGTAGGTCGGGACCGAGAAGATGAGTTGGGCCTGCACCTTGATCCTAGTTCTCGGAGGATACGGGTAGGTCGGGACCAGGAAGATGAGTTGGGCCTGCACCTTGGTCCTGGTTCCCGGAGGATACAAGTAGGGGGTAGGTCGGGACCGGGAAGATGAGTTGGGCCTGCACCTTGGTCCCGGTTCCCGGAGGATGCGGGTAGGTCGGGACCGGAAAAATGAGTTGGACCTGCACCTAGGTCTCGGTTCCCTTGTTATGGTCACGCCCATTGAACGTTGTTGGGTTCATTGACGATTGGGCTATCAGGACTTTCTTCTTCCCTGTTCATCAGGCTCGGGATGGGCCTGGATCTCTTTGAGGGAGCCCATGGACCCATTGTGTCATGCCACGTGTTCCGGGGAAAACAGGAATAACAGAAGGTATCTTCATCGAATTTCCATCTCAAAATTTCCTTATGATCAAAATTATATTAGAAAGTATCTTCATTGAATTTCCATCTAAATTATATTAAAATGAATTTTTATTGAATTTATAATGTATTGTTGTTTAAATTACATTAAAAGGAAAATTTTATCTAAATTACGTCGAAATAATTAAAACAATGCTTCAAATTGTTGTTTTTACAATAAATCAAGCCTTATGTATTGGATTGGACTTATCTGATTTAATGATTAAGGTAGAATTTTCAAATAATGGCATTAAGAGGACTCCCAATAGAATACCTAAGGTCTCGAGGACCATGACCACACATGACCAACTCCGAAATACCGTCAACGGTCGCGAATGCTCGACCTCCATGGAAGTCCTTCAAACAATACCCGAGTAGCAAGGACTTCTCGAGGACCATCCTCAGCTTAAGGGTCGTACCCATCCACATGTCCACTCGTGAGAGGCGAGCCACTCTTACGCGTGTGCCCACTTACCTTTAATAATAGTGGTAGTTGCTTTGGAACGTAGTTGTCCCCTTCATACGATCGACAACAAGAAGGATGTTAGAAGATCAAAATTGCCAAACACAGGTAGTGCATTGCTTGACACTGACACCACTACCACAATCGTGGTCGTACACATGAGGAACGGGAAGTCCCAGAGGAGCTACTCGCAGGGAATAACTTACTTGATGATAAAGTCTGGATATCCTCGCAAACCACATTAAATGTACTTTACATCGTTTTCTTGTAATAACCTGGGATTGAGCTAGTAATGACATTTCTCACATTGTGTGTGTAAAATGAATCATAAATATTTAAAAATAGAACATTTAAATGATGTGATGATAATATTGAGAAGTTGATATATGATATATTGTAAAAATTTGATATAAAATAAAGAAAATTGAATTTCAGAAGGGATAGAGTTATGTTAGTGGTAAAGGGGCCTTGACCCCCTCCATTTTATTTTTATTTTTTAATTTGACTCCCTTGGGACTTTGGCTTTGACCCTATCTTTGGATTTTTTTCAATTTTGGTAATGTATTATAAAGTAAAGAGATAATGAAGTTCTACGGTAGAGTGTCAAAAAAGTGGTGCATTGCTATATTTAACACATTTTAGCATAAGTATCACTCCAATGATAGAAATGTGTCAAGTTTGGCCCTAAATAAAGCACGAGTCAAATTTGGTACAACAATAAATGTCAATTTTTTATTTACCATATTGTTACTAATTATTATAATTGATCAAATAACAATTAATGACCAACATATTACTTTTTTAATAATAAAAAGTGAAAAAAATATTAATTTTTATATATTATCAATAAATATTAGAGAAATTACCCAAAATACGATAATTTATCTTTATTTTTTATTTTTACAGTATATTTTATATATTTTCATTTCTATATGTAAATCTTTTCAAGATTACATTAAAAATAGTTTATTAGTTTTACTTTTACGTTTTCTTATTTGTTGTCTCACTCACCCATTGTTTTTACATTTACGTGTTCCTGATAAAAATATTTTGTTATTTTCTTTTATCATATTTATATATTATAGAAAAAGAACATTTTGTTATTACCTAACTTTCAGTCCTACGAGTACTTGTTCTAAATAGATCATTGTGAACATTTTTCTTGCAATGACAATTTTGCTTACTCTCAAGGTCAAGAAGCTGATTTCTGCCATTTTTTTTAATCTTTTTCCCAATATTAATTTATATATATATTTATATACTCATGATTTTATTTAAAACATAAAGGAAATGAACCAAAATCATTGTATAGATCAAACAATTTAACTTTTCATATTTTTTTTGAAAAAAAATGAATTAATAATGTATGATTTTGTAAGTCAATATCTAATATTTCTTTCGATTTCTGCAAATCTTTTTGTTATGTCCACTTTGACTGCAATTCATGCATTTATTTTTCGTTTTTGGTTTTTTGTTTCTCTCCCATGCATCTTTATATCTTCTTTTATTTGGTCTGCCTACTCTTATTCTTCATTCTGGAGGGTGTACTTTCACAGCTTTGATATGTTCATGTATTTCCCAAGTGTCTTCATTGCCTATAGGGTATATAATTTCTTTGGAGGTAGCAACCATGACTTCCTTTTTGTATTATGGAGAATAATATTGATAAGGATATTGATTCATGTCTTTACAACACAACAATTGTGTAGGCACAATGAAGTTGATCCATTTTAAACTTGTTAAATCAAGTATATATTCTGTTATTAATATGGTAAAATAAGTAAATCAATGTGTTTAGAAACATAACCAATCTTATAAAAATAATTAAATTAATCTCATTATTCAACCATATTAAAACTATAACTCTTAAAGCAACATATAATGCAACATGTTAAACAATGCTTGAGCAACCTATAAATCAACATGTTAAAAAATCCTATATAGCTACATATACTCATAAACAACATATAAGCAGTCTTGAAAAAAAGTTCCATGAAACAAATAGTAAACCGACATAAGCACTGCCATAATCTTCCATTAAGCCAATTTCACAACAAATATATCTCACCAAAAAAAAAGTGAAGGTAACTAAATTAGTAATTCAGCCACATGGAAAAGAGTCCAACAATTACTAACAACCAACATCAATTGAAAAATAACCACATAGCTAAAGAGTCCAACAATGACTAACAACCAACATTAATTGAAAAAAAAATACCAAATGTCACTCTAGTATAACTATCAGGTAGCAATAAAAGATGCTATATGACTATAGTAGAGTAGTTTAACAAAAACAGAGCCACATAAAAAGTTATAGAATACTAAAGCATAAACTAAAATACATGCAACAAACCAAACACAAGTGAAAGATTACAAACATATAAACAAGCTCTCCAGCAACCCATGAAACTCCTTAAGCAACCCAATAAAGCAACATGTTAAGCATCTTATAAATTTTTTTAAGTAACCCGTAAAACTTCGTAAGCAACCCATAAAGCAACATGTTAAGCAACTCATAAAACTTTTTAAGCAACTCATTGAGCAACCAAATAAAGCAACATTTTAAACAACTTATAAAGTTGCTTAAGCAACCCATAAAACTTCTTAAACAACCTATAAAACTCTTTAAACAATCTGTTAATAAGCAACTCATAAAGCAACTTGTTAAGCAACCTATAAAGCAACTTGTTAAGCAACCTATAAAGCAACATGTTAAGTAACTTATAAAACTACGTAAGCAATTCATAAAACCCGTTATGAACAACCCAATAAAACAACATGTTATGCAATTTATGAAATTGCTTAAGCAACCCGTAAAACTCCTTAAGCAACCTATAAAACTTCTTAAGAAACATGTTAAACAACTTATAAAACTCCTTAAGCAACCCATAAAACAACTTGTCAAGCAACTTATAAAGCAACTTATAAAACTACTTAAGCAACTCATAAAATTATTTAAGCAACTTGTTAAGCAACCCATAAAACTTCTCTGTTTTAGCCTCTCAAAACAGAGTTTTTTTTTTTTTCTACATAAAGTATTTGTTTATATGTTTTTACAATTACTGTATATATAGTTTGAACTATATATATATATAAGAGCAAAATAGATGAATTTGGTATATATAATTGAATCTGGGGTTAACAAATGCAGTAGAATTTATCAAGTACAATACAACCTAGTATCTAATATTTTCTATAAATATATATGACTAAAAGAGTGCATAAGGCAATCATCTTTGCTTGAACCAGGAAATTATTGAAAATAGGTATAATTTGAGATTAATATATATATATATCCTATAGAGTAATTAATACATAAGTGAAAAATAAGATATAGTAGCAAAGAAGTTTTTTTAGCTGAGACGTAATCTTGAAAGAAAAACTTAAATATATATATTAATGAAATAAATTTTAAATCACCGTATAAATGAAAAAAAACATTATTATAGATATATTAATGAAAAAACCCCTAAATATTAATATAAATTATTTTCTTTTTATAGTTAATTTGTAAATTGAGCCAAATATAATGTTAATTAATTTTTTGTGCTAAATTTGACACAAAATTTCTTGCGTTGAAAATGGTCGAAGTGGTATATTTTTTAATAGAGTACTTATGCATATAAATTCAAATTTCCTCCCTGTAGTAATTCTGGTAGGCTGTGTGGATTGAGAATTGTAAATAGAAATGAAGATTATTATCATATTCTATACTACAATGTATACATCATTTGTAACATATAACGAATTTAAAAAAAAATCAAATTTCTTAATCTATTTATTAGGGGTGAACATCGGACGGATTTTCAGATTTTTTCATATTTTTAGATTCAGATTTGATGGGTTTCAAATGTGTAAAACTTATACCGAACATGCCCGAAATTTTTTAGATTTTGGTAATTTTCAGATTTCGAGTTTCGAGTGTAGTTGGATCGAGTTCGGGTCTAATGTGGGCTTTGATGCCAATGTTTACCAAAAAAAAAAAATAGATAACTTGAAAAATACCCAATTTTAGGATTAGTTAACTAAAAATAGCTACTAATAATATTTAGTTGAATATTACCTACTTTTTTAAGCACATTTCCCATATTACCCTTAAAACACTACTAGAAGTCCAATGTAAAAATCTCAATCTTTGCCTCTGTCGTGTCATTTACTTCCATCTTTAAATAATATTCCACTGTCAGTTCCACTAGACCACTGTATAATGGGTAGAGTCATTAATAGTTTGGGTATTAATCAAAGAGTTTTAAAAGATGAGTAAAAATTAAAGAGGTTAACTTAAATTGGGTACTAGTAGTAATTTTCAAAAAAAAAAAAAAAAAAAAAAAAGGTATTTACTGTATATTTTATTTTTCTACTATTTTTGTTTCTCAACACCAAAGGTAGACAACTATCAAAAGAAATCCAGACCAGTCCACGCCGTATATAGTAGTCATCCTCATCGAGTTGTATTTTCCCAAGAGACAACTATTTATTAATATTTTTTTAATAATAATAATAATAATCAATTTTTATTTATTTATTGCCAAAATTAATAATAAATTTAATAAAACAATAAAAATTGTATTTTCTTTTTTTGGTCAGTCTTCTTTTCCAACTTTGACTGAAAACAGAGATAGAAAGAGAGAGAGAAGAGTCTGTGTCTTTTTTTGCAGCTTTCGGCGCTCTTTCTTTCCTTTTCTCTCTTTCCTTTCCAGAATTTTGGCCAAAATTTTCTCTCTCTTTCTCTCTAACTTCACTCAATAATAATATTTTATATATTATATATTATCTTATATTTATATATATATATATATATTTGGTATTGAAATGAACGACATTGATTTGTATTAAAATACATCTAAAAATTTCAGATTAAGACTAATTATATTACATGATTAGTATATTCCAACCAAAACCTTAGACCAAAAGCCAGACCAGAACAGACCAGCAATTGCTGTCTTCGCTTGAATACATAATATCAACACACACACACTCTCTCTCTTTCTCTCTCACTCTTGACCATTCCGCCAACACAACAAATCTAGCTCCACCGCAGAGCACCCCCTTTTCACTACAAAGAATTTATATTTATATATATATATCTATATATATAACCACCCACTTTTATCTTTATCTTTCTCTTTGTCAGGTAACCCCTTCACTGAACTTTTATGCTCTTTTGTTCTTGCTTACCCATCACCATTTTCTCGTTCTAGATCTTCCGGGTTTTTCCTATTAGCTTTGGAGATCTCTCTAATTGACCAAAAGATCAAGTGGGGTTATCTTATTCTTCTTCTTTTCTTTACTTTTCGATGTTTTTATGAAATTTTGTTACTGGGTTTTGTTGTATAGCTTTTGGGTTTGTGTTTTTTGGTTGGTAAGTTTAATGGATTGCTTTTATTTTTTCAACTTGTAGATGGGTAACTGGAGATATCTTTAATGGTTTGTTTTGGAGTAGCAAAGGTTGAATTTTGGAAGTTGTTTTTCAGTCAATTGTTTGGAGTGGGAAGCAAATACATAAATCTGTTCATCAATGTTTGTTTGACAAGTTGCTCAATTATGAGAGAATGTGATAGTGTTGAAGTTTGTTGAGCTTGCTGTATAGGTTCTTAAATTTGCATTCATTTTCTGAGCTAATGGGCTTTTAATGATTTGCTTTTATGTTTCATCTGTGTTAAATGCCATGTTGTCTTTTGCGTGTTGATGCAGGCAGTGTTGTATTTACTTAAAGCAATGTCTATATTTTTAGTCTGCTAAATTAATTTACATAATGGGATTTTTGTATTCTGCTTAGAACTGTAGCTCATCTACATTGGCCCCATGACCAACTCTGCTATCATATGATTAGGTGAACCGGAAGTGAAAGCTCTGATATCCTATGATTAGGTGAACAATATGGATGGGAAGTGAAAGCTCATTTGAGAAGTAGTTGAACTCCATCTTCTATGCTGTCTATTCTGATAGAGAATATGGGCTTACTCTGCAGCAGAAACCGTCATTTCAATCAAGCGGATACTGAAGAGAATGCACAAGTGAGTGATTCTTGATGAGTGGAAACAAGTATAGATTTGGTTGTTTTTCACATTTAACAATTTCATTATGTTTTTAGCTTCATGTGGTATTGTAACCGGACTTCTTTGTTGCTCTATGCTTTCCCAGGCCGCAGAAATCGAAAGGCGAATTGAACTAGAGACAAAAGCTGAAAAGCACATTCAGAAACTTCTGTTGCTTGGTATGTATACTTCAGTTGGATTTTCATTTTATTGTCCACGAGCATGCTCTTAATATCATTAGTATTTTTATGATGTGAGTGCAGAAAGCTCCACTTTTTGGGAGAGAAAACTTTGAATTCATTAGAATAGTCTGTTCATAGATATGTTCTTCCACATCTGACACTCATACTATTTATTTCTTCCCATTAAGTGATTGTTGGCTTATGTATTTTTGTAATTTGCTTTCTTGTTTTGTCATACTCTTCACTTTCATACCTGTTACCTTACCATTCAACTACGATGCCTTGGTTTAAGCAGTGAAAAAAAAGAATTATAGTTTAGAACCGTGGAGCCATTCAATCTTGTCTGCCTAGGATAATAGTCTTTTCTTCCATTGTTATGGTATGCAGTTTTGGGCTAGCATAGTTCAAGTACTAAATTTTTAACCTATTCGGTTTATTATGCCCATGATTATGCCTTTCCTTTGTCATATTCTTTTTCTAAACTGATAGTAAATCTTAGGAGCTTTGTTAAAATTGATGAAAATCAAGAGATGATTTGTTGATTCTGTCCAGTTCATAACATACTTCCTTTCCTAGAATGTTACTGGTATTCTTTTCACTGTTTCGGTTAATCTTCAACTAATTTCATCATCATTCTCTTAAGGTGCTGGTGAATCGGGCAAGTCCACAATTTTTAAGCAGGCAAGACTTTGTGTTTGTTTCTCCTTGAAAGAATGGTAGATTATTTGTTGATAATGCCATTATTTATATTCTTATAAATCATCATTTTATGCAGATAAAACTTTTGTTCCAAACTGGCTTTGATGAGGCAGAGCTCAATGGCTACACATCAGTCATCCATGCCAATGTATATCAGACCATAAAAGTACGCAATACTTGAAAGGGTGTGTTGGTTATTTCCCTTTCTGCATAATATGATGAGTACTACATAGTTTAGTGGTTGGTGGTGGAGAGTATAATTTATCATGAAAAAGTTGTAATATTTGCCTTGAGAATGATCTGATTGTAGTTCTTGTATCATATTATGTATCCGATGTGGATGAGCAGTTATTGCATGATGGATCAAAGGAGCTTGCTCAGAGCGAAAAAGATTCATCGAAGTATGTTTTGTCCACTGAAAATAAGGTTTGAATTCATTATTTCTTTGTCTAATATGACAACATATCTCGGGTTTTGTCTTTTGATATAATAAAAAACTAAGTTGAAGAGAACTTAGTTCTGCTGTCTTCAAGTGTTTGAACATTACCCATTTTAACAAAAAATCAAACGTGTTGAATTTGGTATTTTGATTTTTCTTAGTGTTAATTAAAAAAAAATTGTTCTTTAATAGGAAATCGGAGAAAAACTATCAGAAATTGGAGGCAAGTTGGAATATCCTCGTCTCACCAAAGATCTTGCACAAGAAATAGAGACTTTGTGGAAAGATCCAGCAATTCAGGTATCCATCCTTCGTGTAAATGGCATATTTCGACTGGTTACACCAGTCAAAATGTTTTTAATAAAAGTCAACTTGTCACTCAGAAACTTATATGTAACATTACTGTTACAGGAAACTTATAATCGCGGCAATGAACTCCAAGTTCCTGACTGTGCTCATTATTTCATGGAGAATCTGCAAAGATTGTCGGACTCGAATTATCTTCCAACAAAGGTACCTAAAATTTTACAGTATTTGTTTTTGGGAGTTCGGGCCATTTGAGCTATACATTCTTTTCAAAACTGCATTGTTAGGGAAGGTCCTTTTAATACAGTGAATTCCGAAAATAATGTAGTGAAGAACGAAATAACTGGACTCGAATGTTATTTTATCTCTGTTACCTGCTATTGGTGATTTCATTATCAGATTAACTGTGGTTCCCTTATATTGTTCCTTGTCATTTTTTGAAGGCAGACTGTGTTGTATGATTTTCTGTTGATAATTCTCTTGAAAATATTAACTATTTTTTATAAAAACAAATTGTGTATATCACATGTATGTTTTTGCATTCATGATTTGTATAACTAAACCCTTTAATGCTCTTCATTAAAATGTAACAAGAGTGATGTATACTTGGGTGTTTATTATTAGTCACAACATTAAAATTTAACAAGAGTGATTTATACTAGGGTATTATTACATAAGATGTAATTCAAGTTAACATTTTACTTAAATGTTATGAGATGTTAAAATCTTACAGCTCCTTCCATTTTCCGCCATGTTGCTCATTGTATTCTATGGTACAGGAGGATGTTCTCTATGCTAGAGTTCGAACAACGGGTGTTGTAGAGATTCAGTTCAGGTAGATATCTGCCTTAAAGTGCAAAATGACTTTACTGTCGTTCCTCGTCTTTCTCATGTCAACTGATTTTTTTATCTTTGTACAATTCAACTCAAAATGCTCTCAAGATATGATGTGAAACTATTTATTTGGCAGTCCTGTTGGAGAAAATAAGAAAAGTGGTGAAGTATACAGACTATTCGATGTTGGAGGACAGAGAAATGAGAGACGGAAATGGATTCATCTATTTGAAGGTGTAACAGCAGTGATTTTTTGTGCTGCAATTAGTGAGTAAGTAAGCTTAACATTTTGTATGTATTTTCGCATATAATGAAATGCTTGTAGTTACAATGCTGTTGAGCCTGAATTTCAATTATTTGAACTGACATTTTGTTTTTCAGGTATGATCAAACACTATTTGAAGACGACAACAAGAACCGAATGATGGAGACAAAAGAACTCTTTGAATGGGTCCTGAAGCAACAATGTTTCGAGGTTTTACTTTCTTGCGATGTTCTTGTGTTTTCGCTCCCTTTATCATCAAGGATGTTAAGATTTGTTTTATTATGAAAAATGATGTTCTTCTTTTCATTTTTGGAGTACAGAAGACATCCTTCATGCTGTTTCTAAACAAGTTTGATATATTTGAGAAGAAGGTGCTAAATGTAAGTAGTAGTAGAAAGTGTCTCTCTATAACACTGTTCAAGAACTAGCTTTCCATTAATGTCCACCGTCTTTGTTCTGCAGGTGCCGCTTAATACATGCGAGTGGTTTAAAGATTATCAGCCAGTATCGACGGGGAAACAAGAGATTGAACACGCATACGAGTAAGAATTTTCCTCTCTTTCTTCATGTTGAGGTGCTTGGGAAAATAGTATTTTTTTTTTCTTGTAAACACTTTACATAATAGTCTTCTTCTTTATAATTCTTTAGAAAGTAGCCTTCCAAACGATGTTCGATACTCTCTCTAACAAACTCGACACCCTGTGTAGAAGGCTACTTTACAAATAATTATATAAATCTTGATTCATTGTAAAACTCTTCTTTAACATCATAATAACATTATGAGTAGTTAGACATATGGTTTGTTTACATGAGGTCTGAGATTTGAGCTTCTTTTGGGTACCTATATAACAATCACTATAATTTTGTAGTCCTTAAATATTAGGATTTGGCGGCGACAAGCTTTCGCCTACTGCCAACTTTCATTCGTTTTGAAAAAGACTCAAAAGATGGTGTTTTACGCCCTTGGGAAAGTAAAATGAACTATTTCAAATCTCTTCATTTCAGGTTTGTGAAGAAGAAATTCGAGGAGCTGTACTTTCAGAGCACAGCTCCTGATTGCGTAGATCGGGTTTTTAAGATCTACAGAACCACCGCCCTCGATCAAAAGCTTGTCAAGAAGACTTTCAAGCTTGTAGATGAGACTCTGAGGAGAAGAAACCTCTTTGAGGCTGGCTTGTTGTGACACTGTTACTACTACTGATTACTGAATTATCACTTTCTCAGGAATTTGGAAAAGGAAAGGAAAAGGGGAAGAAAAAAGAAAAGAGAAAAAGAAAATTGGTGTTGTGGGAGTAACTTCAATCAGATTTTTGAGCACTTTGCTTCCTTATTGATTCTTAGCATTTATTTGATTTTTAATTAAATCTTTGTTCAAATATACCAGTCCATTGAATGGGGGAAGCTTTTAGAAAAATATAATGGAAAAAAGGGAAGAAAAAAAAAGTGATAAAAGCTTTTTATTTTTATTTTTTATATATATATATATTATATTTTCTATTAGTATTTTTTTTTCTTTTTCTTTTCACTATCCTTTCTAGTTAATTAATTGTTAATATATTTTTTGAAAAATTGACATAAATGTCTATTATAATTCTCATCACTTTCTTAAATTTATCAATTTATACAAGTAAATAAAATAGAACATTTTAATATATATATATGTATGCATTATTATTGTTTTAATTAAAATATATAATTCTAGATAATATCCAAAGTTTAATGTTGAGTTTTTTTTTAATTAATAGATATGATATGATACTTAATGAAAATATATATATATAAAAAAAAGAGGTGATGAAAAAAAAACATGGGTGGAGTGAGTTGTACCATGTTATTAATGTGATGGATTTAGCTTTTTAGAGTCCTTCCAAATGGTATGATATGCTGGCCAAGTCATATCAATAACCGACCATTAAAACTTGTCGACTAATTGCTTAGTCTTTTCTAAGATTTTTTTTTTAAAAAAAAATTCTTCAAAAGATTCATTTGTGGTCAATCTTTTATATTTTTATTTATTATATAAGAAAAAAAGGGGGGTTGTTGGTTGTTGAATTTAGTCACACTATCTTGGGCAAGACATGTGGGTGATTGGAGGAATGAGTTCTTTTACCTAACCCATCATAATCAAATTTTCAACAGTGGAATGATACGTGTGTCTAAAATATGTACTCAAACATTATATATAGTGACATAATACTAATTTTTAAAACAGGAAATCTTAATTTTGATAAGAGTAATGATATGTGCATCCAAAATATATACCCAAATATTATACAAAGTAACGTAGTATTGTTTTTTACAACGGTAACGCCCTAATTTAACCTCCCTCATTATAGCATATACTTTGAAATAAAAACTTAACTTTAAACTGAAAAATGAAATTTTTGTTCTTAGCCTTATTGAAATATGCAATAACATCCAGGTCTGTTTAAAATAAAAGAAATACAATTTCGTGCATAAAGAGTTTGTTCACTAGTAAATTGATAACAATAAATAATTGATACCTATATGACTTATAGTAGCCGAACCCTCAACCACACCCTCTTGTTGAATCAATTGAACACTTCTAAACCATCAAGAGGACATATCTTAGATAACCATCAAATAAATAATAAGAAATCATGAAGAGACTAATCACAAAAGCTTACCAAATCTCGATTACTTCTCTATTCTTTCTCCCTAAATCGTGAGCCTCACTCTTGCCTTCCTTCTCCTTTGCTCACGCTACCCTCTAGCTTTTCCTCTCCTCTTGCTCACGCCACTCTCTAGCTTTCCTTATGTTATGTCACTCTGTGTAATGTTTAGGTGCATAATTTTGATGCACATATCATTACTTTTTTTATAAATGTGATTGACTAGCCTAAACTGCCACATCTTACTGTATGTAATATTTATGTGCATATTTTGGATGCACATATCATTACTCTTTTATCTTTTATATATATAAAAAAAAACATGATAATTTTGTATTTATATTTTTAATAGCGAGAATTGCAACTTGTAATGTTTTAGGTGGAAAAAATTCCCGCAGTTAATATTTTGGTGCGCAATTAATCCTTGATCGTTAATTATATTAATGGTGCGACATGTTCCTACCAGATTGAATAGAAAATAATAATATAAAATAGAGGTATTTGTGGTGAAAAATCCTTATGAAGTCATATTTGTAGCACTTAATCTATATGTAGTATTTTTTTATTCAATCTGGCATGGACACGTAGAGTTGTTGTCACAGTTAACTGTGAGGGACCAACTGTGCACCAAAACACTAACATTAGGGATTTTCACTGCAATTCTCCTTTTGTAATACATTATTTTCACTTATAATATAGGTTCTTTTACTATCCAATACTCATTCTTTCTTACCAAAACATAAATGTAGCCTTAATAATTTTTTTTTATGAATAAATATACATTCTAAAAAATAATAAGTGCCAGATCAAAATAAAGTCTGACTAACTATAGTTCGATTAGGATTATTAAAGCAAAAATGCTAAGCTTAGCATATTTCATCTACAACATGTAAGCAGGATGAAAATTGTTTATTCTTTGAGTGAAATAACGCATCATTTCTCTTATGAGCATAACAGAACGTTATTAGTTCTAACTTCTCAAAATAATTTGCAAAAATAGAGTTTATTTGGATATAAATATTTTATCGATATTTATTATACGACCATCTCTAATGGAAGATGCAAAAATGGTGTTAAATTTAGCACAAAAAATTAATAAATAAGCGCAATTTTTATAGTTGTGCTCCAATGCACATAAATGTAAAATAATTATAAATTTAACGCTAATAATAAATAAGATATCAGTAATAATAATAAGTAATAACAAAAAAGTAAATAAAAAAATAAACATTTAATGCCAACAATAATAAATAAGATATTATAAAATATTATAAAATAATAAGTAATGAGAAAAAATTAAATAAAAAAGTGAATATTTATTGGTGATCTAAATTTGGATAAACTTTTAGAATGTATAAAATTTGGCACAGCTTCTAGCACACTATTAGATAAACTTTTTCTTAGTTTATTTAGTTGTATGAGTAGGGCAATGAGATTAGGGTAAATATTTTTTGTTAAGTTGTCTTTGTTTTTCAACCCTAAATATTATAGTCATCTTATATTATAAATATATAAAAGGTTTACACATTCACTAACAACCGACCAAAACTTGAATAATGCCACAAAGTGTGAAAATTAAAAGAAACTATAGAAACTAGCTTCTTCTACTTACCATTAATATCTTATTTTCCTCATGATAACTAAGGTTACATTTTTCTACAACAATAATGGATTTTTTTCTTTTTTCGTTTTTTCTTTTTTCTTCTACCACATTAAGTTTCATGAGGCAATTTTATTATGAGTTTGTGATACAATCTTTTTAGGGGCCTAGGAAAATGACCCTAAATAATGAGTTACATTAATTATTTATTTTATATAATAGATTCCTTATTAAACAAATCTAATCAAATTAGTTAGTTAAAAAATCTATCACGGCAGTGTGTAATATTTTATATAAACATATTATTATTCATATATATATATTTAAATCATAATAAAATGATACAAGACTATTATGTATATTATATGAAAAAAATATATACAAAAAGTTCAAAAGAAAGATATACTAAACATAAAAAATAATATACTAGAAATTAAGGGAAAAAAACAGAAAAAAAATTAGAAATGTGAATTTTGCTTCTTGAATTAGGTATATCAAATATACATATACTAGGTACAATCAACGTGCAATAAAACTTTCTTAATTTTATTTAGAAAATTTATTATTATTTTTATTAAGTTTTTATGGTTTTTATATAAATTTAAAATAAATAAAAATTATTATATAGAAAAGAATGACAAATAAACATATTAAAAGAAAAATTAAATCAAAACATTGTTTATGTTTTTTTTTTAAATAATAGTACGATAACTTTTTAGATCACCAATTACTATATTTAAGGTACAAAATATTCATGATATTATTCAAATTACACCTCAATGATTGAAGAAGAAATTTATTTATTATTGATAAAAGATAAATATTATTATAATTTCTTATATATATACATGACACTTATATATAATATATTTATTATGTATTATATATTATTGTAATAATAATATTTTATAATATTTGAATTTATACTAGTATAATTACTAAATATTTATTTTAGCAAACTTTTATAAAAATTTAAGATTATATATTATTATAATAATAATGTTTTATAACATTTGAATTTATATGGATATAATTAATAAATATCAAGTCTAGTATTAAATATTATTATAATGATGATTTTTTATAATATTTGAATTTAATAATGATATTTTATAATATTTAAATTTATATTAATATAATTAATAAATATCTAATGATATTTTAAAATATTTGAATTTATATTAGTATAATTAATAAATTTTTATTTTTAATTAACTTTAAAAGTATATTCCATCCAACTCTATTTTCAACAACTTAAACTATTCCAAATTCTCCAAATACATACAAAATGTTTATTTTAAAGGGGTGTTTGGTACGAGGTAAAGTAAATGTAGAAATGAGAATGTAAAATATTTTCCATGTTTCGTTTAAATTTTTAGAGGTAAAATTAATAATTTTTGTGGACCCCACATGTATTTTAAGGACAACTCTTGATTTTAATATTACGTAATGGATATTTTCATATAAAAAATCTAGTATCTATCCAAAAAAAAAAATGGCATATACTAAAGGGAAATTTGACTTTTTATGCTTAATAGTGTGGTGTAATACAAAATAATGCTAGGCATTTTTAACATTACAAAATAATGCCAAAATTTTTGCTAGTACCCAAAATACCCCTGTCACAATTCCCCCCAATCCCAGTTTTGATTCTCCCTCTCTCTCTCAAACTCTCGGTCACAAACTCCCAACCCCCCGACCATTGAACTACCCAGATCTCCCCGTCGGTTTCTCAAGCTTTCTCTCTCAAACTCTCGGTTCGAGTCCCCGTCGCGGCCCCCGTCGAAGTCGCGTTGCCCCCCGTCGAAGCCGCGCTTCCCCCCGTCGAGCCCCCGTCACAGCCCCCGTCGAAACCCCGCGCCTCCGTCTTGCCTCTCGCCGTCTGTCATCCAAAACCCACGGTTCAAGTTTCTCCATACCCAAAACAAAGGTAAGCTTATTGTTTGTGTTTGTGTGTATGTGTATGGATTAGTGTGGAATTGTTTGTGTATGGATTAGTGTGGGATTGTTTGTGTGTATGGATTAATCTGGTTTGTTTTGGGTATGGAATAATGTGGGTATGTTTTAGTGAAGCCTGGGATTTTTGTGGGTCTGTAAGGTTGCTCGATGGGAGGTTCGATGCATGCTCGATGGGGGTTCGATAGGTTAAGACGTTAAGGGTTCCAAGTTTAGGTTCGATGCTCGATGGGGGTTCGATGCATGCTCGATGGGGGTTCGATAGGTTAAGCCGTTAAGGGTTCCAAGTTTAGGTTCGATGCTCGATGGGGGGGTTCGATGCATGCTCGATGGGGGTTCGATAGGTTAAGCCGTTAAGGGTTCCAAGTTTAGGTTCGATGCTCGATGGGGGATCGATGCATGCTCGATGGGTTGTGTATTTGTTGGGTTCGATTCATGCTCGATGGGGTTCGATGCTTGTCGATGTTGGTTCGATAGGGTAGGCCTTAGGGGTTCGATGGGGTAGGCCCATTATGGGTTCCGGGTTTAAAACTAAGAAATTAGATGCATGCTCGATGGGGGTTCGATGCATGCTCGATGGATTGGGTCTTATGTTGGGTTCGATGGTGGTTCGATGCATGCTCTAGGGGTTCGGTAGGGGGTTCGATGGGTACTCGGGTTGGGGTTCGATGGGTGTTCGAGATGGGTTCGATGGTTGCATGTATGTTTATTTATGGATTTTTCATGCGACTTTATTTAACTGTATTATTGCTATCTTTATTTTTTGCAGATGCCGAAGTATCTTTTACCCTTGACAGATCACTTTCCTGGACGAGTCACATATAGGGGCAATGGTTACTTTAAAACAATCAAGGACAAGTTTGAGGAGCTCGGGTTGATAGAAAGAGTGAAGGAATCCCCATTCAAACAATTTTTCATGGCTGAGAAATTGGACTTCTCTGCATCTCTCATGCATCAATTAATGTTGCGCAAGATCCAGTGCTTCAAAGAGGATGAGTTGCATTTACATTTGGGATCTAGACCCTGCAGATTTGGTAGAGGCGAGTTTGCTTTGGTTACGGGGTTGAACTTCAGTTCCGAGCCATCTGAGACTGATTTGAAGAAACACTTGACTAGTGACCGCTTAATCAAGGAGTACTTTAATGATGAAGAAACAGTGAAGTTAATGCATTTGGAGGCTGCTTTAAAAAACTGCACTGTAGTTGAAGATGCCTACAAGTTGGGCCTATGTTTCTTTGTTGAGGGGGTTTTACTTGCACGAGAGGGCAAGTTAAATGTCTGGATAGATTCGCTGAAGATGGTGGAGGACACTGAGTACTTCTTTACTTACCCATGGGGGAAGGTGTCTTTTAACAAGCTTATGGATTCATGTAAGAAAGACATGCATCATCAGAAAAGGAACTATGAGAAGAAAAAGGAAGTTAAGGGGAAACAGAAAGAAGCAAAATACAGTTTGTATGGTTATGTCCCTGCATTGCAGTATTGGGCATATGAAACCATCCAGCAGTTTGCACGTGAGTATGGTATTAACCATGGAAACCAGTTTCCGAGGATGCTTAGTTGATCGAGCAATAAGGAGCGTCCTATTTCGAAGGCCGACCTTGCACCGATGTTCAAGAAGACGAGTGTAAGTTCTGCTATATTATGTCAAAATAGAGTATTCTTTGGTGGTTTCAAACTGACTTAATGCTTTGTATTTGATGCAGTTGATTGTGTTGTCCATGTTGAAGCCCCGGCCTTCGGAGATAGATTATTATAGCGCTCTGACGGAGGGTGATGCTCCCTTGTATCCCGGGTTGGGCCAAGAAGAAGAGGTAGAAACTCCCACTGATTTTGAGAAGGTGGCGGAGATAGCTGATGAGGTTGCGAAGGCAGCAAATATTTTTGTTGATGGCCCTGATGATGAGGATACCCCAGTCCCCATCGACCCCACACCCTCGGCCCCAGCCCCATCGGTACACCCCAGTCCTGATCAACCTGATTTACGGGAGGTGTTGGAGAGGTTGGAACGAGTCGAGAGTCGTCAGGATACCATCCTAGAGAACCAGGCGGTCATCATGGATGCTGTCAATAAGATCTTGACATTCGTACAAGATCTTCCAAATGATTCTGATTCTGATTCCAACTCACTTGACCTCCCAGATGATTTTGTCTCACATGACATAGGCACTCCTCCCCCGATAGTACTCACAGCAAATCCTGAGACCCCAGGTGTTGCTATTATAGAACCTGGGGATGTTGCTGGTGTAGAGTTTCAATTGGCCAAGAGGAAAAGACGCAAACCTAAGAAATTTGAAGACTACACCGACCCAACCAGAAAGAAAGCTCGTTGGATGCGATTGATGACGTGCCATTAGTCCTCGACCCTCTAAAGAAGCCACTTGCTACACAGTACAGAACGGTCGGCAAGTGGTTGCTTGGAGATATTCCGAACAAGACGAAGAGGGATGTCCAATCTGGTGTGTATGGTCCGAGTTGGTTTCTGACGATGAAGACACCACAGTTTTGGATCGATGATGGGGTAAGTAATTTTATTAAATTTATTAATATTTGTTATCTGGTATAAGCAGTGGGTTCAATATGGGTTTCGATAGGCTGATTAATTACTTTCCAATCATTTTTGCAGCATATTGATGCGGCCATGCATATGCTACGTAGGCGTCGACAATTCTATCCCGGGGCGTATCGGCAAGATGGTGTTGTGATGAATATTATGTTCTCACAAGTGGTACCGGCCTGTTATGATGCATATCAGAATGCCAAGGAAGCGGATAAGAAAAGGTTTTTGTGGGATTCAGATGTGATATCAATGATTACGGGAATTGACAATCAATTTTTGGCATCGTGGAAGGGAGTAGACACTGTATATTGGTGCCAGAACTACCTTCAAGCGCATTGGTTTGCAGTTGAAGCCTCCATTTCTACTTGGACTCTGAATGTTTATGATTCGGACGTGACCGTGATAAGTGATAAACAACTGTAATCTTTTATGAAGTCATGGTCTACTTTGTTCCCATCGTTGTTATTGCAGTCACAACTTTTCAAGGACGACCCTCGGTTGACGATTCCACCTGGAGCTAAAAGATGCAAAGAGTTCAATGTGCACCGCATGCCAGTTGATTCAGTACCCCAAACCAAAGTCAGGTAAACAAAAGTCTAGTTTTTATTCAAGTTTTTTAAATTAAATTCCATGTTGATTTTGTTACTAATGCAATTTATGTTTTGGTTACAGTGGAGATTGTGGTGTGTACGCCATCAAGCACATCGAACACTTATTGGGTAGGCTACCACTTGACACGATTTGCGATGACAACATGGAGTTGTTCAGAAACAAATGGACAGTTGACTTATGGTATCAGAATGTTAGACATTGAACATTCTCATGTTATATTTATTTGCTTAAAATGTAGATTTTTAAGAAATTTTTTTGAGTCGAGTATCTTTTTATTAACGATAATTAACAACCAAAATTCATTAACGACAATAAAAAAAGAAAACGAAAAATAACCTTCAACTTCATGTTTAAATAAAATACAACAAAAAATAAACTCAAAGCCGAGCTTTGCATGAGGATTTGTTGTGGCCACGACCACCACATCTACTACACTTACGCATTGTAACTGGTTTTTCCCCGCCAGATGGCCAACGATTTGTCCTTGGTCTTCCTAGCTTTGGTTTTTTTGGGCGACCAACTTGTTGTTTCTCTATGGGTACACTAACTACCATATTCTTAATGTCATCTGGAAGTATCCAGTCATCCTCGTTCCCAGTTGGGTAAATGGTTTCTTTGTACGAATTCCTCCATGACTCAATGGTGTAAAACGGTGAACACAAAGAGTAAAGGTTCACTCCACGCTCTATAGCTGCTGCAGCTGCATGGGGACAATGTGTGCCTATGAGCTGGAATACCCCACATGAGCATGATTTCGTCATCAAATTCACCTCAGCATCGCTGTCTGCACCAGTTACATGAAACTCGAATTGACCAAGGGCATAGACATTCATGAACCTTCCTTTGTCAGCATTGTTCGATACATCTGCCTCCATCAGGGTGGATAATTTGGTGGTAGTCTTCTCTGTCACACTACGTCGTTCAGAAAACCAAGACTGTAGTGTGAACCGAATGAATTCTAAAAAAATTGTAACTGGAAAGGTTCTTGCATCCTTGGTCTTGTTGTTGAAGCTTTCAGCGTAGTTGCTAGTCATTATATTGTATCGTTTTCCAGGAAAGAAAGGACGAGACCACTTATCGAAACCAATTCCCTCCAAATAGGCAGCTATAGGAGGATCCATTCGCTTAATATTTTCATAATGCTTTAGAAATTCCGTCTTCTTCCATGCATAGGCTGCTGCCCACATCTCACTGTGACAGTGATCAGTCTTGAACTTGGCTTTCACATTCATACTGATGTGATGGTAGCATGCGCCGTGGTAGGCATCAGGAAAGACAACCTCTAGAGCATGAATAATACTCGCATCCTATCTGACACGAAAGCCAAGTCATCAACGTCCCCAATGGCTTCCTTCAACTTCGTCATGAAATATTTCCACGAGTTGTGGTTCTCACTATCCACCAACCCGAAGGCAATTGGATATAAATGACTATTCGCATCCAAAGCAACGGCACATAGCATGTGGCCACCGTACTTATTCTTCAAGAACGTGCCATCCACACATATCACAGGACGACAAAATCTAAATCCTCTCCTACAAACTCCAAGGGCAAAGAAGCAATATAGGAAACAACCATCTTCAGTGACAAAATCAGTAATTGTACCTGGATTCTTTTGCTGCAACATGTGCAAGTAGGATGGCAACTTGCAATACGAATCCTCATATGTCCACCTAACATACGTAAGTGCATTCTCTCTACATCTCCATGCCTTTTCATAACTCATATCAATACCAAAAATTTTCTTCATATCCTCCTTTATGTTGTTTGCCATGTAACTGGTCCCATCAACTGCGTATTTGTTCTTTATGAGGTGTCCAACGACCCACGGTGCAGCTTGACGATGACCTTTTTGTCGCACTTCTAGTGAGCATGTGTGTACGCTCTTGTATACCGTGATCTCAAACATGGGGGACATTGGTTGTTTTTTCCCTCTCAATCTCCAACAACAGTCAGGATCTTTGCATGTGATATACCACACGTCAGTACCAGACTTTTTCACCATATACTCAAAGTTATTCTTCATTGCAAATAGAGCAGCTTTGGTTTTTAAATCATTCTTGTCCTCAAAAGTTTTCCCAACATATATTTCTCCCATTGGTCCACCAGATGATGAGGAATGGGTTTTAGCAGATGCCTCAATATCTTCTTTTGTAAACATTGGGGCACTCCATCTGGTGTGATCTTCTCTTGATACAATTGTCTCCCTCCACCCAGTGTTATCTTCTGTCCTAGCAGGTTGATTACTGCTTCGAGCAGGTGCTCGGCGTCCTTGAGTTGGGAGAGGTGCCTGTGCAAGAGGCAGTCCTGACTCTTCTTCTACTTGTTGGGCTTGGGAAATGTTTAGCTCCTCATTTGAAACATCTGCACTATAATACGAGTCATCCTCAGAACCATCATCATTATCTTCAAAGCAATTACCAACTGGATCATCATTCACATAGGGATCGTACTCATATGCCTCAAGCACACCTGTGGGACCTCCTTGTGGTATATCAAGCTGAATAGTAGCCATCGGATCAGTAACTGGAACAAAAGTGCCCACCTCGCTAAGATGCTTGTAACTGCTACCTGCAGGAGATGGATCAATACTAGTCGTGTCTTTTTTGTTCACACTAGGAGAAGGATCTGATATGACATTCTTCTTAAGTGGAGTCACACATAAGACTACCCGTTCATTCAAGCTTATTCCTAAGAATACACGAACTTGACGATCATTCTTCAATTGAACCGGTGCAAATGGTTGCTCGCCGCATACGTATGGCACCTCGAGTTTCAATTCATACACCTCTCTATCCACCTGAAATGTCTCGTGCAGTATGTCAAGTAGTTGCAAGTAAGTGACATCATTCTCTACTGGTATCAATTCACCTTCAGCATCCTTAAAATACCATTTCCTACCATGCATTTCCCAAACACCGTTGTAAGAAACAAATACGTAAACAGTAGAACCTGAAATAAACAAACACAAACACAAATGGTATTTTAATGATGTTGAAAAACATGACCATCGAGCTTGCATTGAGTAGCTACCGAGTAACCATCGAGCACAACATGCAACGTAAAAAAATATGTGCAATCGAGCTTGCATCGAGTAAGCATCGAGCATCTATCGAGCATGCATGAAAAGTGAGAATGCACATTACCATCGAGTACCCATCGAGTAGGTATCGAGTACCCATCGAGTACAACATGCAACGTAAAAAATGATGTACCATCGAGCTTGCATCGAGCAGGCATCGAGCATTTATCGAGCATGCATGAAAAAGTGAGAATGCACATTACCATCGAGTACCCATCGAGTAGGTATCGAGTACCCATCGAGTACAACATGCAACGTAAAAAATGATGTGCCATCGAGCTTGCATCGAGCAGGCATCGAGCATTTATCGAGCATGCATGAAAAAGTGAGAATGAACATTACCATCGAGTACCCATCGAGTAGGTATCGAGTACCCATCGAGCAGAACATGCAACGCTAAAATTGGTGTGTCATCGAGCCTGCATCGAGCAGGCATCGAGCATCTATCGAGCATGCATGAAAAAGTAAGAATGAACATTACCATCGAGTACCCATCGAGCAAAACATGTAACGCTAAAATTGGTGTGTCATCGAGCCTGCATCGAGCAGGCATCGAGCACCCATCGAGCACAACACTAACCCAGAAAATTCCCAGAAAACGCAGATCGACAAAAAACCCAAAAAAATGTACAAATATTGCTCAAATCTATACGAAATGCTCAAAAAGTTTAAAGGAAACATCACTAATCCAAGTATTTAAGAAAAAATTGCTTACCCATTAAATTTTTCTCCAAGATTTCTCAACCCTTACTTTAGTCTACAAATGGCTTTCTTAGTGGCGGTCCCAAGCTCTACCGTGGTGCTCTTAGTGGTGGTGTGAGGTGAGGTGAGGTGAGTGAGAGTGAGGAAGAAACAAGAAGAAGGAAGAGATGAGGAAGGAAGAGAGGAAGGAAGAGAGGGGGATGGAAGAGATGAGATAGTTGTTTTTAGGGGTATTTTGGGTACTAGCAAAAAATTTGGCATTATTTTGTAATGTTAAAAATACCTAGCATTATTTTGTATTACACCATGCTATTAAGCATAAAAAATCAAATTTCCCATACTAAATAAGAAAAAACAACATCTTTCCGTTTCTCAAAAATAAAAATCATAATAATATATTCTAGATGAACATTATTAAGTTCACTATTTGGAGTTAATTTTTTTCAATAATAATAATAAAAAAAGAAGTCTTGTCATCGCAGTGGACACTTGTGGACGGCCATTCAACAATGCCACGTGCGAGAAAAAGTCAAAGCGAAGTTGAATGGACCTTTGACTTTGAAAGGGCATTTTCGTCATTTACAATATTAGAACGACACGTTTTACTATTCTGGCGCCACCTCGGAACTTTCTCTTCCCCTTTCCCAAATATTAATTTTCGTCAAATAATATTATTTGAAGAAAATATTATTTTTCAAATAAAAAATATATAAAATTAATTAAGTTTACGTGGCGTGACCAAAATGCCCTTGTTGGTAAACGTACCTCTCCAAAGAAAGGGCGTGATTCATTTTTTTTTTAGAAGAAAAAGACGTGTGATTTTTATTTATTTATTTATTTATATATGTAATTTTTTTAAAACAATTATTTTGATTCGATTTCCATTTTTGTCCAAAAAAAGCCTTTTTTTTTTTTTTTTTTCGAACCAAACTGTTGCTTGTTCCTTTTTCGTACCAAAGGTATATTCTTTTCTCTCTCTGGAATTTAACGAAGATTTAGCCCTAATCTTTCAAATGCAAGAGGCCTGAAACTCGATCTCGGCCTTCGAGTTTTCCGATTGTGGTTTCAGGTTTGTCTCTGATTTTTTTCTTTTTTCTTTTTAATTGATTTTGGCGCCTTTTTTTTTGTTTTTCTGTTTGGTTCTTGAGAATAATATTGAAAGGAAACAATTCGAAAAGGATTGCATTGGAAAAGATAAACTTTTTTAATAGCCATTATTATTATCATCGCATTATTCCTTATTTCTCTCTCTTCCTTTTGATTAAATCAACATTTTCGATTTCTTTGCATGTTAAGATTAAAATTAGAATTATTAGCGAGGTAATTTGATTAGCATTGCAGAGTGTTTATTAGTTTTTATGAATTTTGATTACAGGTATTAAATTAATAAAATCTTCCAATTTTCTGGGATAATAGCTTCGTTTGTACGAATCCTATTTCATCCCTGATCTTGGCTAAGTTTTTAGCTTTCTGATTACTGCAGTTTTCCCCAGAACATATTTTCTGAACAACTTTTTAGTAAAATATATATGTACATACATTTCTGAGGGAATAGAAATAGGAATTGGCTTGTTTGGATCCATTGCCTTATTTTTATTGTTCTTTATTAATTGAGTGCTTGGTGGGGGATAAGAATTGCGAGTACTCTTTTTGGTTGCATGGAATTTCACATAGTTTTTTTTTTATGTTGCTTATAATACTTATCAATGTAGAATCGATTTGAATATTGTTTGAATATCAGTTTCAGCTGAAATGGAAATGTTTTGGGAGTCCATTCATTTATGTTGCTTATTTAGAATAACTTTTGAATAACCCACTTTAAGATTTTCCTAACGATCAAATCTTTTTGCTTTTTGTAAAATGGGCAGGTGCATTGTATTTCCTTGTTCTTAATATCAACCTTTTCATCGAGGTCTTTCCTTGGTTACTCCTTTGGACGAGTAATCATGGGGAATAACTGGCTCTGGTTCATGGATCTCGATGGAGGGTCACCATATATTTTTCCAGTGGAACCTCTCGCAATGAATAGTTTTGGAGGGCACATGTTTTCTCAGATTACTTCATTTATGGACAATTCCTTTTACCAACATAGACATTTATCTTTACCCGGAAGTTTAGCTATTGAAGGTTTTAACCACATTGCCAAGCTCGCCGGTGCTATACTTTTTGTACTGTCTAGTGGATCCAGTGTTAACATGAACGGGGAAATTTCAGGCAATCCACATGGTTCCAAACCCAGAAGCTGTACATCTTTTTTGCAAGTTAAGCACATTACTTCTGGTAAACAAAACTTTAAAAAATTCCGCTTCAGTTTTAGATCACAAGGTGACTCTAGGATGCCAGTTATATTTGGTAAGATATCAAGTTTTGTGTCAAAGCTCATGTTCAGAGAAGCTGAAAGGTTACAATCGTATTCTGTACTTTCACTCGCTGCTGCACTTGTACCACCGTTGGACAACATGTAAGTCATTAAATCTTTCGCAAGATTGTTGGTTTTGCATTAAATTTTCTTTTTAGTGGTAAGATATCTTTACTATGGCAAACTTGTTTATGTTGCTTGTCTCCAGATCTTCAAAGGTACTGACTCCTCCATTGGAGAATTCTGATGTCATGGTTCACAGGCCTTGTGATGTGGATCATCAAGGACGTGCAGGTCTATCTTTCCCCGATTTGAATTGGAGAAGACACGTAGTTGAGCCGAGAACTGGCATTGAGTTTCCTATGATTTTGCACAACATTTTAGCTGGAGAAAATAATTCCAATATATGTTCAGAGGTTAGCATTCTGAATTTAATATTTTCTTCTTACCAGAAATTAATGCATTTAGCTCTTTTTTTTTTTATAATAGCCTTTGTCACATTTTCTCACCACGAAAATCTGACACGTGCTAAAATTAATGATCATTTAGTGGATTTTCTTTTAGTCTAATGCTAGCAATCTAGGTTTTTAGTTGGATTAAAGTTTGTTATAAGAAGGTGATGATAAGTGGTTATGAGCTGGATTTTTAGTCTGCCTTGAAGGGCTCACTAGAGAACTCTTAATTGGTATAGGCATGTCTTGTATATGACCATGGCTTACTTTGTAGCTTATGCCTTAGTTTGGAGTGCATTTAAAATTTAAATGATTTTGATAAATTTCCAGTGCAAGGGCTCTATATTTGTAATTTGCAACTGCAAATCTTGTGCAATTTTCTGCACACCCTCGTCATGTTCTCAGCCTAACTTTCTTCTACATATGTCAGGTCCTTGTTGGAACTGGATCCAGAACAATGACAATAATTAAAGTAAAGTCTTTGAAGATCTATGCATATGGGTTTTGTAAGTCTCTTTCTCTGGTTTGTGAAAATATTATTTTTAAATATCTTCCTAAATCCTGACCCACTGAGTTAATCTTTTCTTTTAGATATTCAACCTTCCTCTGTTTGTGAGAAATTGGGTCCAAAATATGCATCAGTTTCAGCTGATGAACTAAATAAGCGCCAAGATTTTTATGACGATCTTCTTAGGTACTGATATTGATGTTAAACACTGGTTTCATTTTTGTTGTCTAGTCTTTTATGATTAATTCTAATCCTTAATCAGATGAAAGAGGAGTTTGTTGGCATTGATGGCTTTTGCCTTATGTTTCTCTTAACTATGATGTATTTTCTTTAATGATACTTTGGTTATATCAGTTGACTTTTGAATTTTTGCCTCTTTTGTTTTTCTCATGCAAGTTCTTTTTTAAACCTTTCAGGGAGGATATCGGTATGACTGTTAGGCTTGTGGTTAGTTGCAATGGAATGAAAATCAATTCTGTAAAAGAGTAAGCTTTTGTTATTCTTGAATGAAAATTAATTTCGTAAAAGACACTGATAACCATTGTGTTCTGTATTATAGCTCAAAAGCAGAGTAGTGGTGATTTAACATAACTCATGTATTCCTTGAAAGTCAAATCCCTTGTTAGTTCATAGTGTGCATTGATGGCTTTGTCATAAAATAAATTAACGAGCTATAGTATAAAGTATCCTTCTCATTCTTGTGCTTTAACTGTTTTGGTGCAGTGCCTTTGAGAAATCCCTTCGAGCCCGATTAGTCAAGGTAATCTGTCCTTATTTTGGCTCTTTTAGCTGCAGTTATTTGAGTATAGTGACTAACTCTGGTTAATTTTTGCCAACTTTTATTAGACAAACCCAAATACCGATTATCATTGCATAAGAGCATTTGGCTCATGCTTCACACAAGACATTCCTTTGCCCGCGGTAAAATTCAATTAGTTTTTCATTTTTTTAGCTTTGTTGGGTTGTGAAGGATTTTCTTTTTCGGCTGTTACATCAACCTATGGTTATTACAGGGCACGACAATTCATTTCCGACGAACAGCTGACGGTCAATTGATTACTGAAAGTAAGTAACCATCATCAAGATTTTCCCCCCCCCTTATATGTGCTATAGATGTGCAAGTGTCAAGAACCGAGACGAAGCTGAGCATTAAGCTTCATAAACTGTGTTTTACTAAAACAACTAAAAAATGACTAAATAAACTTTCCCATTTTCAGCATATCAACTTCATCCTGAATTAAATCGCTTATTCCATGCATGCATATGTATAATACTAACTTGCACACTATCATACATGCAGTTGGAGGTAATAAGGTTGGAGCAGTGGAGAGCAAGGATTTGTGTAGTAAGTGAACTGTTTGCTTTTAACACACATTCTTTCGTTTCTCGAAATATGTCTGTCAAGTATAGAACTAAAACTTCTCCTTGGATCTTATAAAAACCGATTACAACGGTGAAAAGTATAGGATCTTACTTCTTTTTTCTTTTCCTTTTCAGAGGCTTTTTTTAGCATGTATCTTGGAGATGTTCCTGTCTCGGAGCAAACAAAAGAAGAGATCGGAAGAAATGTCGCGAACCTAATGAGAAGATGCTGAGATTGTTCATGTCAAGTCTTCACTGCTGGTGATTGTAGATATGATAAGCTTCCTTTAGCTACTTCATTTTGCGTTAGCTACTTAGCTACATTTAGTTTGGTTTTTCAAGAGTGCTCCCAAATTGGTTTAGTGGAAAACTAGATGATATAGTAGATATGAAAGTGGAAAATTAGCAGCAAAAGTAGGCAAGAAGAGACTTTCTACCAAATTCGTAGCATCAGGGACAATCATCATAAATGGATGGCCCTGATTGTACCTAGAATTGGCTAGATTTCAACTTTGAATGGTTTGACCAACAAGTCTTCAAAGGTTAGGTTATTAATGAGAGGCTTACTTAGTCTCAATTCTTTGTAGATCTCATATGTTTTGTAATTCTCTTCACATGTTATATGCTAACTCTTTAGTCCCTTGAAAAAGTTTCAGATGGGATATACAAGTTACCAACTTCTTTCTTGCTTGGTAATTAGCCAAAAATAATTAGATAATTAAACAAGTCATTACCTATTAATCAATACATATTATTAAGTACTGCATTCCTTTTTGAAAAATGTCTTAAAAGACTAATAGCATAGCATTGCATGTTTTTTGCTCTCAGAACATCTCTATTTTGAATATAGAAGACGTTCGAAATATTTTGTTAAAGTTACTGCAAATTTTTCGATAATTTTTTACTAAATAGCATTTCAGAATAAGGGTGGAAATAGAGTGGAGAATTGGCGGGGATTGCTCCCCTTGTCCTCGTTGCTACTAACTAATTTAATTCTCGTCATTGCCCCATCCTCGTATATTTGGGGGTGGGCAGGGTGTCCTTGTTAGGGACTTATTTATTTATTTTATTTTTAAAAAAAGAGATTACATAATAATCAAAATATTACACTATGTTATTGGTTCAAATTATTAAATATTGCTCAAAATAAAATATATTTTTTTTGTAAAAGAGTTACTAATATAGATGTGAAATAAATGAAAAAAATTACAAAGTAAAAAGAAGTAAATAATATGGGTCTTGTTGAGGCGGGGAATGCAATCCTCGTCCTCGCTTTATTTAATATTCGAGGATGAAAAATTGTACTCGTCTGTCTTTACACTGTTCCTTGTTTAGGCAGGGAATCCCAACCCATTTGGGGACCGAGAAAATTTACATTCGGGATATCAAGTATGTTCAATAGGGTTTTGAGTGTATAGGAAAAGTTACCCACCAAAAAATAATTATTTTGTAAAATAATAACATATTACCAAATACTATGGTCTTATTTGATGTTAGTAATTTATTTCAATAAAAAAAACTTTTAATGATTTTTTTTTTCTTCTAATGATTTAAGAAACTAAGTAGGATAGTATAATGCAACTCTACCAATCACATACGATGATGTAAAGTGAATTGCAAAGAGTAATGATAGATGGATTATCAATTTGCACACTCAAATTACACACTATGTTGTGTAAGTATTATTAAACATGCAATTAAATATTATGTGAATCTCAGTTAAAAATATCTATAGTTTAGATTGCTTACACATCATGGTGTGTAATTTGAATGTACAAATTAAGAGTGCATCAATCATTGCTCGAATTATAAATTTCAGTTCACTTTTTACTTTTAAATAAAAATTAAATATACATGTATAAATATTTTTATATATATATTTTTTATAATATATATATATTTATATTTACAATTTCAAAATAATATATATTTAGTACCAATGAACCCCTTTTCATACTAATCTCAACTATTGAACTGGGTGTAATATAAATAAAGGAACACAATTAATTTATTAGGCTTTTGCACACTATTTTCTCACTTTAAACACTTATTAATTAAAAAAAAACAAATGAAAAAAATAAGAGTACAGATTTGTAGGTGTTCTTTCCAAATCGAAACCTATGACCATATACAGGTAACTTTGAATACAGTCTATGCCCCCACACCAACCTTTTTACTATTAAGTTCTCCACAACCACCATTTTTACTAACAATAGCTTCGAGTTCAATCAATGACCAAGCTAATATTTTTTTATAGCATTTTAAAATAATGTATTTTTTTTAAAAAATAAAATAAATATGTGTATAAATTTATACTAGCCTCCTTAAAAAAAATCTATTCATTTATATATGTTTTATGAATATTAGTATAGTCTTTAAAAGAAAATTGATAAATGAGAAATGCTAAAGAGCACTACTGGTACTCATTACTAAAAAGAAGTGATATATCGCTATTGGTCCCATAAATTTGAATTTAATAAATATTATGAGGCATCACTAACCAATCATAAGGTGGCAACTCATGTGTTGGACACCTTAAGGTGCTAATAACACTGTTGTATAATAATTCTGGCTCCATCAGTGAGTTCATTTCCATCAATTTTCTGTCCTATATAATAATAATAATAATAAGAAACTCGAATTTTTTTTTATATAACTAAAGTTTGTTCTTCTTTTCATAAAATCGAACCAAAAGCCATAATTGGGTATAAAAAATAATCATAAAAGTGTGGAGTGTTTGATTCATGACCATCCCCATTTTAGGTTTCTTTAACAAACAAATGTTAAGTATAGAAAAACATTAATGGTTGTATAAGATCACATTTACCCAAAAATGGTTAGTTATTATTCTTCCAATTCCACCTTCTTTTTCTGCCTTTTTTATCCAACACAACCACACACGTACACACACCACTACTTCTTATTATAATCTTGTTTTTTTTATTTTATTTTATGGAATAATAATATTTTGAAAATTCTTAAGAGTTTTTGAGATATGAAAATGAACGAAACAACAAGTAAATCAGCCAAGGCCATTGTTGCCTTGGCTTGGCTTGTTGTGTTTGAAGGTTTCTTGGTGAAAGTTAATGGACATTTCTACTACAAAGATGCCCTAACCAAGTCCATCATTTTTCTCGAGGCTCAACGTTCCGGGAAGCTTCCTGCTAATAATAGGGTTTCGTGGCGAGGAGATTCTGGACTCGATGATGGGAAACTCGCAAACGTATGTAAATTAAATAATTTTTTGCGAAATAACATTCCAGACATACTCGACATCTTATCATTTTGCGAATTCAGACCGATCTTTCGATACGGTTGTATATATATATATATATATTTACATATATGTATATGTGTGTGTTTGTATAGGTTGACCTTGTTGGAGGATATTATGATGCAGGAGACAATGTCAAGTATGGACTTCCAATGGCATTTACAGTGACAACTCTTTCATGGGCTGCTTTGGCTTACAACAAAGAGCTTAAAGCTTCTGGTGAGTTAGAAAATGTTCATAATGCCATTCGTTGGGGCACTGATTATTTTCTCAAAGCCAGTTCCAGACGAAAACGATTATATGTTCAGGTAATCAACCTAATTCACCAATACATATTGTATTTATATATATATATATCATCATAATAATATCAATATTTGAACCCACAATAGTCTTCTATTGACACAAATAAATTTAAGTTTAAATGGTAATCTAATACATTTTTGTTTATTTTCAATTTAGAATACAATACGAAGAGTAAAAATAAATTTACCATTCTTGATATCTACTTTGGATCTTTAGTTTATATAAATGGCTAGAGTTTAATGAATTGTAGACTATTTGGTGATGTGAGGCTCTATTGAAAAATAAAATCTTATATTAAAGGGTTTATACATTTTTTAGACCATGTGGTGTTCGGATTTTATGTTTTAACAAATTATTTTTTGGACTTTATGTTTTGTTAAATGGTTCAAATAGAACCCTAAACTCGATGTTAGTCAAAGTTTTCTCAATTGAAATCACAAATAATTCACCAAACTAATAATTCTAAACAAAAATAAAATCATTCTGCTTAAAAGCTGTGTTGTTAAATTCAATTTTTTCTTCATCAAAATTGAGTTTAGAGGTCTATTTGAACAATTTTACAAAATATAAGATCCAAAAATAATTTTTTTAAACATAAGATCCAAACAGATAATCAGAAAAAACACATAATCTAAAAATGTATAAACCTTATATTAAAACATAATCATTATATGTTATTACTTTTAAAAACAACTTGTATATCTATTTTTTAGAAAAAAGCCACATCTACTTTCGATTTGTAAAAATATATACTATCGAAATGTATGATTAAGATATATATATCATATGTATTGTGAAATAGGTAGGAGACCCGGTATTGGATCATCAATGTTGGATCCGACCCGAAAACATGCAAACTCCTAGAACAGTGTTGAAGATTGATGATAACAGACCGGGGACTGAAATAGCCGCGGAAACATCCGCGGCCATGGCTGCTTCTTCCATTGTCTTTAGAACCTTCGATCGTCCCTACGCTCGTCGTGTTCTTAACAAAGCGAAACTGGTGCATATCTATATCTATATCTATATATCCATTATAATTAATTTATTTGACTAATAATATATCTTTTTTATGTTTTTGATTTTGGGCAGCTTTTTCAATTTGCTAAATCACATAAAGGAACATTTGATGGAGAATGTCCCTTCTATTGCTCTTACTCCGGCTACAATGTAATTATTTTTAAAATCATCAAAATCAATTTATTGGGATATACAACTAAACTTTTATAAATGATCACTTTCATTTCTAAAATGAATATAGTGATATTTTTGCAAATTTTTGTATAAAAATGGTGATAAATGGGGTGAATTGCAGGACGAGCTATTGTGGGCCGCAACATGGCTATACATAGCGACTAGGAAGCCCATGTATTTAGAGTTCATCCAAGAAGAGTCCATTAGTGCAAATGTGGCTGAATTCAGTTGGGACCTTAAATATGCTGGAGCCCAAATCCTTCTTACCAATGCATGTACCTAATCATTACACACTTACTCGTAATCTTTTCTTTTTAGCGTCTTTTAGCAAAATAATTTATTTTTTAAAGTTATTTTGCACTCTAGTTTAGTTTTAATAATTTTTTTGTAAAATAACATCTCATAATTTAGACAGCTAGTCGAAAATTTAGACAGGCAGTCAAAAAATTCAAATAGCCAGTTGAAAAGTTTAGACAACTGGTCGAATTTTAAACAGATGTCATTATGCAAAAAATTATCAAAAGTAGACCAGAGTACAAAATCATTTAAAAATATAGGTCATTCCCACCAATTTATCTTCTTTTTAATGTCATTTTATGAAAAAGTAATCAAGGCTAAATACATTTTTTAATTAGTGAAAATTTTCAACCGGCTGTTTGAAAAAAAATATATGATAACATTTTAGATCACAAACTACACTATTTAATGTATACAACATTCGTGATATTATTCAAATCACACATTTATAATTAGAAAAAAAATTTGTTTATTCTTGATAGAAGATAAATATCGATTTTAACAACTTTTAAAAGTACATTCCGTTAAATATTTATAATATTCCGTTAAAACCAATAACTTGGGTTATATTGAATGCAGTTGTATTTGGAGGGAGAAAAGAGTTTGGAAGAGTTCAAAAAGCAAGCAGATAGCTACATATGCTCAGTGCTACCGGAGAGTCCATACCACCAAGTTTACATATCACCCGGCGGAGCCGTACACATGAGAGACGGCGCCAACACCCAATACATCACCGGCACAGCCCTGTTGTTCAGTGTCTACAGTGACATCTTGGCCAGGCACCGCCAGAAGGTCCACTGTGATAACACCCACTTCGACTCTACTCAAATCTGGGCTTTTGCTAGGCAACAGGTATGTATACACATATCTCTAATAATATTGCTTTTATTATAGCTTAGTATTATCATATTGGAATTGGATGATCTATTTTTGAAATTTTCATTTGTAACTTTCTTGCTTTACATAATTATAATAATATTAGTCAATTTTTTGAAACTTAACATATAAATTAATTGAAATTAATTAGTTTTGAATTGAGTTTAGTTAAGGATCTTTCGAACGAGTTGAGTTTAGTTAAAGATAACAAGTTTTGATCTCGTTCGTTAAAGATTAAACAAAAGATCAAGTATGGTAACATTATGTCAAGATATATAATATACAATTTTGTTATGATCTATTTAGGGATATTTTATAGTTGGTGTGTCATTTTAGCCCCTAACGGTAGATGCATCTTTGTTTTCGCTATATATTAAAATTATAACCCAATTTTTTTATATGATGATGTATATTATAGTTATAGTAGTCACTCCAACAATTTAAAAAAAAAATTATAAATACTTTACAATGCCGAAAACTAGAGTTCAGAATGGTTTGTTGCACGCATATAAAAAAATCACGAGTGCAATTGACTGTTTGAACAATGTTTTGAGCATCGTAAATTATTCGGTTTTTCCTGAAAAACTGGTGGGATGTCTGCTATAACGATAATGTACAGTGTCATATAAAAGAATTAGGTTAAAATTTCTCTACACGGCGAAAACAGAAACATCATTACCGATAGGAGTTAAACGAGCACCCCTGCTATAGAATATCCTAATATTTTATATTGTATATAACATAATAATAAATAAGTTATGTGATTTTTGCAGATGGATTACATTCTAGGAAATAATCCAGAAAAAAGATCATACATGGTGGGTTTTGGGAGCAACCCACCAAAACAAGCGCACCACAGAGGAGCGTCGGTGCCGAAGCTATCATCAGGGTCACTGGTGAATTGTGCGATGAGTTTTGTGAACTGGTACAATACCAACTCCCCCAATGTCAATGAGCTCACCGGGGCCATCGTCGGTGGCCCAGACCGCTATGACAATTTTGACGACAAACGTTGGGACTCCTCCAAGACAGAGCCTTGTACTTACATTAACTCACTCGCCATTGGGGTGCTAGCCAAGCTTGCCAACAACCCTAATTAATTAACTAGATTTATTATTAATTGAGATTTTATTCTTTGCATGCATGCTTTTGATTTGATTAATTACTACTAATTGACTCTATTGTTTTGTTTCATGCATTTTAGTGCCTTATATTTTGTATCCAATTAGTTTGTTCATGTGATGCAAGTTTATATACTATCAATACTATACTATAGTTGATTTAAATTATAACTTTTATTACATATATATTTAAAAGAGGGACGATGTGATTGCTATAAGAACAATAATACCTCCTAATTTTTGAAAAAAATCATTTATATATTGAAGCATATAAATTACCTCTTAATCTCGACACCTTCATATAACTATATTGATAATCTAAATTTAAATTGTATCCTAACCTTTGAGGATAAATTATGCTGTATATTTTAGATTTTATTTTATATATTTATATTAAAATTTAACATACTATAAACTTAATTTTATGATTCTCAAAATTTCTAATAATTAATAATTATTCGATCAATTCATTCGCTAATTAATCAATAGTGAGAGAAAAAACACAAAATTGAACCACATATAATCTATATGCCCTAGTTCTATTGGGCTTAGGTGGCTTGTGTTTGTAGAGAATTTTGCTCCAGTGGGCTCTTCAATGCAAATTTGATAAGTTTTTGCTTTAAACAAAAATTTCACTAGACATCAAAAATAAAATAAAAAATCAAACTGAAAAATTGGAGATCATCAAAAACCATCTAATAGAAAGTCTAAAAGAACTGTACAAATCTAAAAAAAATTATTCAAACTATCAAAACATTCGATCGACATCAATTACAATCAAACGCCATAAAATTTTTGATAGCTGACTCTATTGATAACCATAAAAAAAAATTTTCAACAATTCTACACACATCTCGACGGCCATCAAAAACTATTGAAACATTTTTTTAACTAATTATCAGTTTACACCCTCTACCAAAATCCCTACCAAACCCATCAAACTTCATAGAATTCACTCTTCAATGAAAAATTTGCCGAATTCGTCGATTTAATATTAATCGATGATTCTTGTATGATCTCATTATTAATTATCAAATCTTCTTTTTTTTTACTTAATTCATATATTGAGATTTCTTGTTCTTTCAAGAAAATTAGGTTTATTTTTTAGAGCAACCCTCAACCCACATTTGATTTTTCAATACAACAACCAAGAATCTTCAAAAATCTTGTCCAATACCCACAAATCAACTAAAAAAATCTCATGTGAAGTCAAAATCAGATCATTCAATTTGGCCTAATATTATTTTATGAAATCTCAAATAATTTGTTGATTATTATTATGAAATAATAAGAGGTTAGTATGTGAGTAGTGTGGATGATGTTAGGTCAAAATGTGATGAGTCAGCAGGCGTGGAGACACGTGATCGTATAATGTGGAGCAAAATAAGCGCGTGGGGCCCACTCACCCAAACCCAAGAAAATAAAAAGAATAAAAACTATTTTTGCCTATTTGGTCTGGTCGGGTCGGGTAGGGTAGGACCCATTTTCCAAATCCTTGTTGATACGCATCACATCATGGATCATCATCTTCAACTATCTTATCTAACCCAATCTAAGCCCAAAATTATAACTTTTCTTTTCTTTGGCTGGAGCCACCTTCTCCACACCTCACCAAAGAGATTACTTTTCTTGTCTCTTTTTTATCTATAGAATAAAAAGAATGTGTATTTGGCAAAACAATAATGATATGATCACTAAATTTATGCACCAACAAAACTAGGGATGGAAAAGAAAACTCGGCGAATCGGGGCGGGTCGGAGCCTCGACATGATAGGGCGCCCCTAATTAGAATATAACTGGGGTAAAAATAGAACGGGTCAAGATCCGACCCGACCCACTAGCAATTGAAGCGGGTCGGATCACGACCCAACTCGGTTTTTTTTTTTTTTTTTTTTTTTGTAATACAGAATTATTTTTTAAAAACTAATTACTACCGAAATATATATATAAATAAGACAAAATATTTTTAAGAAAGATAGATGAGAAAATTGATGTTTTGCTTTGAAGTATATTAATATTTTTTTTATTTTAGTATAAAAGAACATTTATAAAAAAATTAAGGCAGCTCATTTATGTATAGTATGAGAGATTTTTTTGCAATTTATTTTTATATTGTAACATATTTTAAAAAATTAGTCTTTTTTTTATTATAGAAAAAGAAGAAAAAAAATCCTTACCGGGTCAGATTACATCCGGGGCGGGTCTGACCCGACTCTCATCAAATGCCTTAACGGAGCGGGTCGGATCGGGGCATAAGCTTAGCAAGGCAGGGCCAACCCGCCCCATTTACATCCCTAACTAAAACATTACACCAACTAATGCGACACTGTTTTTAAAATAGTAAGCCCCGTCTGAAATGAAAATGATTGGTTGGTTAAACGAAACTGACACGTCAGTTTGTGTAATATTTTGGTACATATATCATTACTCAAAAAGTAGCCAAAGCTATTCAGGGTTTATAAATGTGTTTCATTTACTTTTCTATATTAGTTTTGGATTTCGTTTTTTAATAATTACAAATAGAATCTTTTGTTTTGTAAATTGATAAAAATTGTATTATTAGCTGGAATTCGATCAATAATAAATTTTAAAAAAAATCTGGACTTTTGTTGCTAGTCTTCTGTGATAAACTAAGCTCGTAGGAGGAGAAAGACAAAAAAAGTAAGAAGAAATAGTATAAATTATTGATATGAAAGATTATTATTTTTTTAACAATTTACAATATAGAGGATTTTATTTGTAATTTTATGAAACTAATGGTACAAATTGGTTCTAAAACAAACCAAAAGACCCTAATTGTAATAGGTTATATTTTTGTTGCTAGTCTCATGTGGCCAACTAAGTTTATTGGAGGAAAAAAAATGTGAGAAGAAAGAACTATTGAGTTAAGATACCATTTTTTTTTTCAATTTACACAATAGAGAGTATTGTTTATAATTATTTGAAAGTATTTAAAAAAACAAAGAACTTCTTTATTTATGTATCTAGTTGGAACCAGCTTATCCAACCCCATTCAAAGATTAGATTTAACTTTCTTGTCTCTTTTCTTTTGGATTAAAAAATGGGTGTTTGACAAAATAACTTATTTATAATAATTATTTTATATATTTATATTTTTGTTATAACTTTTTGTAAAATGACATTTCAAATATATTTCATACCTTATTTAACACACTTATACCTGATCGAAAATTCTCAACACTCTATCTCAATACTATTTTATAACAAAAAATTATAAAAAAAAATATCATTTTGCAAATTGGCATTAAAAAATAATCTATTTTCACCAATTATTATAAAAAATATATAAATTTATAATGAAATATCATAATTATATATTTATTGCACTCTTAAATATTATACACATATGTTTATCCGTCTCTTAATAATATATTAGAATCAGATTACCTAAAGAGGTTAAATTAGTGACATAGTTATTATACATCGAGAGAATATAACTTTGAATATCTATGTATTATATTATATATTGAATTTTGAGACAAACATGAAGCAAATTAAACATAAAAATCTATGTATTTATATCTTATTATTTTTGTGCTTTCCATTATTTCTCTTGTTAATGATATTTGGTGACAATTGTCATTACATTTTTCTAGGTGGAAAATGGATAATTTACTTTACTCACAAGAAGATGTTTCAGTATTTAGTCTCATTTATATATATATATATATATATAAATATTTTTACAATCATGGATAAATATGTTTCAATAATTTTAATCATATGATATCCCTTTTCATATACCTTTTCCAAAAAAAAAAAATCTTTTCACAGATTTAAATTAAATTGCATGAAAAATGACTCAATAAATAAATATATGGAAATAAAATTGGTTAATATTTGAAATTTTGAAAGTTTTTAATTATTATTATTTTTTAATGACTCAAGAAAAATAGATAAAATCGACCAAGAGATCTAATAATATAAATTCTTTAAACATGAAATAGATTTTTATTTTATAAATTAAAACTTCTTTGGATCTATATAAAATCTAATGCCTATTTTTATATAACAAATTAGAAATAAAATGGTATAAGAAAACCTAAGAAGAAAGAGAATATAACATTAAAATATCAAATTGAATGTCATAAATGATGGAATATAGGTGAATGAAAATATAACACCTATCAATTAACTGCTATGTATGTTACTTTTAAGCAAATCATAGCTTATATAGTAATAGAATTAATATTATTACTTTTAATTAAATTCTCGTGATAAATTTATTAAATTTTTTTCAACACTTTATAAATAATTAATAATTAATACCCTACCAAAGAAATTATTCTAAACAACATGGTCTACTCCCTTCAATTAAGGGAGAAGATTAAGAAGAAAAAAAAAATAACTTTTTTAGACATAGAAGTTAATAAAGTCTTAAGAAAGAGGATTAAATAAAAATATATATATATATTTGGAAAGAGATTCCTAAAATTAACTAATATAAATAGTAAAATGCAAATATCCTTAGAAATACTCATAGTCTTAGATTTGATATTAGAGGATGATAGTTGAATTTCGGTTGATTATTAAGACGCTCATCGACAAATTGATAATTATTCTTTTGCAGCTCGAAAGGTAGGTGGTGTAAGGATTCTTAGGGTTTAGGATTATTAAAGCTTAATATAGATGCAATTCTATTTCTAATTGGGAAAATTATTGGTATTATTAGGGTTGTATTGCTAAACCATGAGAAAAGTTTTATGGGCTAATTGCTATTTCTTTATTAAATCTTTGTTTTTGTTTCGATGTTGAAGTGTAATTATCTCTTATGCTAACACGACTGTTTTCAATATCTGCAATTTGTTGCATGTTAGTGGTGATAATTCTTCTTATTTTGTTCATCATAAGAGGAATAAAGTAGCAATGTAGATTCTCCAACATTATGTCATGAATAAATTGCATCATTTTTCATTATTTAAAAAAAATGAAATTATATTATTCAAATGTATGTGTTAAAAAATCAAAGTGAAAAAAAAGTACATAAACTTGGATAAAAAGCAAGAGAGAAAGACAACGAGGATAGGAGTGAGAATATGGATAAGTTTTTAAGAGTGTTTGAACCTAAAAAGTAACACGGTTTAGCTAAGCTCGGCTCGGCTCGGCTTAGTTCGTATGATTGAGAGTAATTTGATTAAATTGTTAAAATTTTATTAATTAAATTTAAGTTTATGGTACCAAATATGTATAATTTTAAAATACAAGATACCAAATGTGTACGATTTTAAAATATAGGGTATCATCTATGTACGATTTCAAAATACAAAATACCAAATGAGTATTATTTATAAATATAAGATACTAAAATAATACTTTGTAAAAATAAACATTACCTACTTAAAAAATAAAAAAAAAGATAAGGGAGAAAGAGAATATGGATAAGTTTATAAGAGTGTTTGGATCTAAAAAGTAACACGGCTTAGCTAAGCTCGGCTCAGCTCAGCTCGGATCGGCTCAGCTGAGGTGAGTGAAAAAGCAAGCCGACAGAGAAAAGAAGACAAAAACATGGAAAGAATAGAGTAGAGGAGAAGAGTGGGACCCACTCAATGTGGATAAGGCTTAGGAAAAGCCACGTCATCTCACCCGACATTAAATAAAAACAACCTTAGACCAACCCATATTCTCCACTCTTCTTCCACGTGGACACTCTCTCTCTCTCTCTCTCTCTTTCTATCCTATTCTTCTAGACTTCTCCTACCAACTATTTTCTCAATCCTTTCATTTTATATCTCACATCATTAAAAAGAAGGAAAAAAAAGATATATATATAATAATTGGAAAATATATATATATTAATTTAAATTCAATTAGGGAGTAACTGTGGTTGAGAAAATTATATTGTAAATAATTATAAAATAGATATTATTTTGTAAAGTATATTAAGAGATTGGACAATTTTATGGTAGGGCTTAAAAAAAAAAGTCTCACTGGTGAGACTATTTTGTATTTTCAACCTGTGAATAGTTTTTCAGTGCGATTCTTTTTTTATAAAGTATCATGTAAATTTTCAGAAAATTTCAAATAATTTACAGTGTCGAAAACTAGTTTCGAACATGTTATTTTCCACGTGCATAAAAAAATTAGTCACGTGTGCAATAACCTATTTTAAACTAGTTTTCGGCACTGTAAATTATTTCGAATTTTCTAAAGATTTGTATGATACTCTAAGTAATTATAATATACACGGTCATAAAAAAAATCGCAAACCCCACCAGTTGGGCTCTTTTTGAAGTTCCTACCATAGAAATTTCCTCAGATTATTTTATTAAATACTTCAGCAATGATATGTTAGTTTTTTTTAAAAAATTATAAATGAAAATATTTTTTTATATTATTTGATAAAATGATATTATTTTGATAATCGTTTGTATACTGGCACTCTCGATATGGTGTTTATTTTTTTCCTCCAAAAAAAAAAATAGGCTTAAGTATTTTTCATAAATATAACTTTGATGTCATTACCGTATAAAAATATGACGATTATACTGTTTTTAATTTGTATGAGAAAATTTATTAATGAAAAAAACAAAATATAAAAAACACAATTATTAACTAACTAAATATGATAAAGTTGATTAAGAATAAAATTATGACATAAACTAACTTTTTGTACAAAAAATATAGAATATTAAACCCATATAAGTAAAAATTCTCAAAAAAAACTTATAGTATAAATTTTTTTTTTTTAAAAAAAGTCAAACTTTATTAAAAAAAATCTATATAAATTGTAATTTCTTAATTTATATTATAACTTTTTTTTGGCTCTAACTAATTTTTTTAAAGTGATATATCAATTTGTATAATTTATACACATAAAACCAAATGTTTCCAAATTATTATTCTCAACAAAATCATAATTTATTTCCAAAATAATTTATTTATTTATTTGAGTGATGTGATTGGAAAAGGGAATTGAGGAAACACTTTAAGAAGAATGTGACGTGAAGCACCATAACGAAACACATTTTTTATTTATTATTATTATTATTATTATTTTTTGGTATAAAAAGAATTTGAAAGCAACCTTTGTAATAGTGAAAAAAATAAATATAAAAAACGTTTTATTCCAAAGGTACAGTTTGGTGACGTGTAAGGATAAGGCTCTTTTCTATTGTACAATCCCAACCATTCCTTGATGAATTAATTTAATTATAATTAATTAATCTTTAATTAACATTAAACACCTTATCTTCTATAATAATTAACAATAATAATAACTCAATTACTTGCTTTATCCACTAATTAAGAAAATTAATTTATAATATGAAATGATGATGATGATGATGATGATGTTATATATAAGGCTGTCACTCCAACTTTACATTTCTCTCTCTTCTTTCTCTCTCTGTGTGCTTAGCTATTTGGTTTATCCATGGCGGTTTTCGACTTTATCTAAACAACTGCTCAATCTCTCTCTCTCTCTCTCTCTCAACAAAAATCTTTTTTCTTTCTGAAGATCGGTCTTCCAAGATTTGACGAGATTATCCGATCGGCATTTTTCTCATGTCGATTGCTCTGGAAAGCAGTAACCGGAGGCTCGATTTGGAGCCGTTTGGTTTCGCACGCGCCGGCGTCGTTTCATGCAGCTCGCTCTTCGAATCGGCGACGGAAGAAGGCAGAACCGCCGCCGAAGCCGAAGCCGAGGCCGGTGGTGTTTCCTTTACTACATCTTCTTCTCCTACTTCTTCTTCGTCTTCGTCGATCGGAAAAAACAGCGATGTTTCTCAGGGATCGTGTACGGACGAAGATGATTCGGAGGAAAATGAGGCTCAGAGCTCGTATAAAGGTCCTTTGCAACTGATGGAATCGTTAGAAGATGCTTTACCTACCAGGTATGACTATTAGGTCTAAATTTCAGTTTAGGGTTTTTTATTCTTTTGACCTAAATTTTTCACTGTACAAATCTGATTCTCTCTCTTTCTTTTTTTTTTTCTTCCAGGAAAGGGATCTCGAGCTTCTACAATGGAAAATCGAAGTCGTTCACGAGTCTCGGAGATGCAGTCACGGCGTCCTCGATCACAGACATTGCCAAACCAGAAAACGCTTACTCGAAAAGACGAAGGAACCTTTTGGTATTCAACCACATTTGGGAGAAGAACCGGAGCTCACCGCAGCTGAGAAGCTACGGCAGCGGAATATCGAAGAGACCAATCAGCTCGAGCAAGAGCACGCTGGCCTTCGCGGTGGCGGCCATGAGCAGTAGCTCGGAGAACAGCGGGAACACGAGCGACGAGTCTTCGACGTCGTCGTTTTCGAGATCTCCTCCGCCGTCGTCGCTTCCGCCGCTACATCCACAGAGCAAAGCATCTTACAATAACAGTAATAATAATAACAACAACAATAGTTCATCGCCGACTCGAATGAGAAGGAATGTGTTCTCGGCTTCTTCTAGATCGTTCTCGTTGGCTGATTTACGACAATGAGCTTCGATGATTAAACGACACTAACAAATTTCACTCTCTCTCTCACTGTGTTTTGAAGTTTAACCCTATCTATATCTATATATTATAGTTTATATATATATATATATATATAAAAATGTATGTGTATGAATGTATGGGTACTGGTTTTTGTTGTAGTTTTGGTTATGGAGAGACATTTCTGGACTTTGGTGACTTTATTAATTAATCAACTACTACTACTACTACCTACTGAGTTTTTTTATTTATTTATATATATATTCGGAATTGGTGTTTTTATGTTTACTTGAATAATTTTGCTTGATTTAGAATCTTTTCATAATTGATAAAAGCAATTATTGAAATGGAATATATTAAATTTGGAAGTAAAATATATGGAAATTGAGTTATAATAATGTTAGATTAGATTCGTCCCAAATCGATCTTTGAATTGATTGGACATTTTGTTAAATTTTTAGTTATACATTAAATCTATAATAATAACATGAAACAAGTTCGAACTAGATAATGAATATCGGTATTTGAGTAGCTTATTGTGCTTGATTGTAATATTTTAAGGAATATTTGCACAAGTCATTAATTAGTTTTCCTTTTCCCACAAAGGTCACTATTTACTGAATTTCAATACAAATTTCCCCATCTTTAAAAAGTAACACAACTAGATTCAATTGGGAATTTAACTTGAGAAGATTTTCAAATTATACTCAAGTTAGTTAGCTTATATTTTAATCATCTCTTTGCAAGATTCATAGTTACTCGAAGCTTTACATACATCGTTTGCCTTACAATAAAAATAAATGAAGACAAATCCAAAACCAAAAATGTAATACATTTACACAATAGATAATGAAATATCAAGGTGTACAATAGCTTTAATTTTACCGAAAGGGGAAACAATCAATCATATATAATGTATATTTTCATGGGATTTAAATTAGAAGAGCAAATATACATAAACGAATGTGAAATCATTTCCTACACTTAATTTTAGGCTACTACAAGATGTTCATATACAAAGCACGAAATGTACAACAAAACAACTACTATATATTAGTACATTGAGACCTAATTCGAAGACTCAAACTAACTATATGATGAACTTCATGAAAAGTGAAGCACCATCGTCGAGGGAGGGATTAAAAAAAATGAAAAAATTGCAAATCTAAACATACAAATTCCAGCGAGTGTTCATCAAGTCCTGAGAAACTCTTGTTAGAGGTTGGTACATTCTTGTGATGACGACCTCGAAAATGCTCTCGCTTCATGCTTCCCTGCAAATATCAAATCTTTCATACGACGAGCTAGCTAGCTATACTCTAAAATGATGCTTTTTTTTTTCTTTCCTTTTTTCTTTCTAAATCTGTACACTTAAACTTGCAAACAAATACTAAGACTAGAAGCTAATTTTGTGGCTGGATAAGAAACTGCGCAACCGGGTACTCGGACAAGAAACTTGGAAATCCTATATCTGAAGGGTCTATCACAGGAATAGCCATATCAATATCTTCTGTCGAAAACGGAATGCTGCAATGAGAAAAGTAGAAGAAAGTTAAGATGGCAAGGCTGAATGATTTATATGATAAGCTGAAAAAATGCCCCCTTAATTTCAAGATATCCTAGTCAATCAAATTGCTTGAATACCACACAATTCTCAAACCAATAAAGGATGAGTTCCTGTGCTGGTTTCTTCTATCAAGTCTCTCTATCACTAACTACCGCATTTAACATATTTTCCTTCTATATTGTAGGGCATTCGTCAAAAACATTTTCACATTTATATATTCAAATGGAAGCAACAAACTGAAAGCATGTGTCGTCAAGGATAAGTAATGCTCAGAATATATATATATTTTACACGCAATGTATACACTGACGTGTCATATTCATTTTTATGGGTGGTTAATAAGTATTGACTCCTCAGTGTGTGCATTTTGTGTAGCATTACTATTCAAAATTTGGGACCGGATTGGATGCCGCCCCAGTCATTATGGTTGCAACTCCCAAATGAATTTACAGACTGGGCTAAAGAAAATTTACCTTAAATCGTCGTCAAGCAAGAATGAATTGGAGGTGAGATTCAGGTTGTCCTTGTTTAAAATCTCTCTCATTTGAGCAACTACCTGAAAATAAGACAACCTTCAGAAACCAAAGGAAAAACTCAATTGACCGAAAATCGCCAAAGAAAGGAACTTAAACTGCAACATGCCTCATTTGACACACTCTGAGTTCCGTATTTGTCATCCCAGTACATAGTACTTATCCGATAGATTTGCCGGACTGTCAGTGCCTGCATATTCAGAGTTCAATATTAAAGTCTTGTAAATAAATCATATAAAAAATAATTGAAAAGTTTGTATGGGAGACTATAGAAGTACCGGACAAAGATCCTGTCTAATCTCCTCCAAAGATTTTTTCCTCTTCTGGTGTATTACCTACATGATGCGTTGGTAGAAAGACCTCAACTAAGCATATAGATAGATAATACATGAACAAAATAAAAAATAAAACTTAAGTGACTGCCTTATATACCAGAAAACCAACAGCTTGTCTAATATAGTTGAGCTCATGCCATGAGGTTCCTGCAAACTACAGATAGCACAAAAAAAAAAAAAGTGAATATAGGATTAAAGATTTCTATTGGACCCGGAGTTGGTCAAGGTTTGGAACGTGCCAAGAGAAATGCTTTCAAGTTTTACCTCATCCCCTGCATTAACTATCCACTTCTCCAATTCCGCTAGACCGGACTTTACATATTCCCCATTTGAAAACGTACAACATTCCCGTCGCAGTAACAGACTACCAAAAAGAGAGTTTCACTCAGTACGGTAACACTCTTAATATCAGGAGAATAAAAGAAATTGCAAGCTATTAAGGAATTGAACTCTTACCTGTTGAATAATGATATATTGATGAAAGAGAAAACCTGAGTCACCAGCTTGCGGATGAAAAAGGAAGGTACCTGGATGACACAAGTTGCTTGACTCAGAAAAGAATAAGCATTAACTTTTTTAAAGCAGTATATTCTTGCAGCCTCATAATACAAAAGCATAACAAGGCTCAATAACTAACCCTGCTTAGTCATCTCACAAGTGAAAAGCAACAGAACTAGAGCCAAATTATCAAGTTTCAGCTTAGAAAACGACCAGTAACACGTCTTCTTCCCGTATAACACATAACAAAGAAGACAAAATATCAAAGGAAGCAAATATTACGTACATGATTTTTACGTAATTGACCCATAAGAGAATCAAGAAACTTGATGATGTTCTCCCACTGATTACCAGGTGTCGGCTGAGGAGCACCACCACTAGGTGATCTAGATGACTTTCCAAGTACTCGGGAATTTTTTGGCGCCTTACAAAGTATCATAAAAACACAATAATGTCAATAGAATCCCATGCCCAAACTAATCAAAAAGGCAAGCAATCGTATTCACTATTTCAACAAATAAAATAAATATAATATTAATAATAGAATCAAGAAAAATGACAAAACTGTATAGAAATGTACCTTACAGCTTGGACATAACATTTTCAATTAATTATTTCATTGTAATGGTAAGAAAATGTACAAAGTTTTCATACATTAGAAAGAATGTAGAGAAATCAAGAAACATGACGAAACTGTTCAGAAAATGTATTTTACAGCTTGGATTTTTTTTAAAACTAAATGTTTCATTGTGAAGGTAAGAAAATGTACAAGTTTTCATACATCAAGAGACGCAAAAACTGGAACTACAATATTTGAAATAGACACCTCACTCATCTTGTGTATCAAGTAGAAATGGGCAATTGCACAAATATATTAAAATGAAAATAAATATTAGATACCTTAACAATGGACATAAAGTGAATTAGAAAAGCAACATAAAATGGCAACCAAGAAAAAGCATGAATCCATCACAAAGATAGTTAAAGCACAATAATATCAAATTTACTGAACAAGAAGTTTATACCTGAATGCAAAAGCCCAATAGTGGAGACAATTCTTTCTTCAAATTGTCACGAATTAAGCCAAAAATCTTCTCTACACAAGCAGTCAATTGTTGTTTGAACAGTATAGCGGGATACCTTGCTTCAAGGTGTGTTACACCATCGTCAAACCCAAAATATTTAGATGACGATTTTAATCCCTGCAAAAGTAAAAAAATAAGAAAGATTTGATACAAATCTTACTAAGCAATACAATGAACTAACAAGAGAAATTATGCACTGAAGAAAACAGTCCTTGGGTATATTCAACAACAATTCATACAGAAAAATATATTTTAAAACACTAATAGCAAGCTAAAGACTTCCACTGAAAGCAAAGGAATGTAACCTCACATTACAAAGAAACAACCAACAATATCACAATTGTGAAGATTTTATCTTTCTGACTTGAGAGTAAAACAAAAGTATAATCTAGTAAATGCAAGAGTACATTCACTATATTACAACATATACAGTAAAAGCTTTGGTAACTCACATGCCCAATCCTGGCCGCCAACCCAGTAGACCCAGCAGATCGCTGAGGAGTTGCTGTTAGGAAACCATTTGATTTTAAATTCCTTTGAAGGAGGCATAGAAGTGCAGATGCGTTGGACAACCAATATGGCAACACAATATTCTCATCACCAACCTGTTACAAGAATGAAAAGCAAGGTTTTAACACCCACAGTCCAAACCGTAATAAAATAATGAAATAAATTTTAATTTAGGTACATCAAAAACTAATTAGTAAATTTTTTTCTTCTCCACAAGCTCTACATATTTTGATAATCAGGTACAAGAAAAGCATCTTAGTATTAAAAAAGATGCAAACAAAAAATACCAAGATATTTGGCCAGATGAGAAAGTTCCAAGCAAGTACCTTCAGAACATCATTTATTCCTTCAATTATAAAGTCAAAAATCGCTGTTCGTTCCGACTCAAAGGCATGCCAATGATGAAGACAATTGTATATGATACAGGCTGCCAATGGTTTTCCATCTATAAAACCCATATCTTCTTTGATACACCTTGAAAGGAATACACAATTTTCCTGCAGATCACATCCATTACAGCCAAGGGTGAACAATATAAGAAGCACAATAGCCACCAAAGAAATTTAATATGTTCATCATATTAAAATCACCAGGTGCCATCTTTCTAATGATGATACTATACCAAGAAAATAGGAGAGAAAAAAAAAAACACTACAGAGAGTAATAGGAAAAATAGGTTCTTGGATATTCACCAGATCCTATGCCATATATTTGTTTCCGCAAAGTGATTTCTATTCTTATTTAGGTGTTTGATTTGTTGGGTTCTTATTTGTAATCCATGACTTGGAATTTTCTTTTATTTTAATATAGGTGCAGAAAATAGCTTTAAAGTTGGAAACCATGGGATGCTTAAACCAAAAAAAAAAAATTCCTTGAAATCAGGAACTATACAATCTGATAAAATCCTGAAAAACAAATAAAAAAAGAAAATAAAAGCCTAACTAACAGATACATTCTGTTCAGATCACTAGTTTTAAAATAGTAAAGAATCAAGGAAAAAAAACCTGATGCCTCTCTGCAGCTAATTTTGGCCGGCGTGATTCTGAAAAGCTATGTGAAAGAGGGACAATAGCCTTCGTAGGGGTAGGCGACTCCTGCACACAATATATTACATAAAGAGAAGAAACATATTGGGAACTATGCTCAGCCATGAAATGGAAAAAAGGCTATAACTCACAAATAGTAACTTCCGATCAGATTGAGAAAGGACAAGTGCACCAGAGTTTTTCTGAAACCAATTCAAAAAAGAAAAAGAAAAATCAGAAATGCACACATTGCAAGTCATTAGCTTTTCACCACATGCCAAAAATATTTTATAGATAACATCGAATCAGCATACCAACTACTTTAGTCTTCGCATGCACATGAAACCCAAAATGCATAATCCTATATTTTTGCATTAGCAATGTTTATGACAACTTACATCAGAATATGTCCTTGCAAAACCAGGACGATTGCTCTTGGGAGTGACAGTCAAGGCTTTTTGTCGCATAACTTGATTCTCGCCTTCTAAAACTGAGACTTTCTCTTCAAGACTAACATTTAAAGAATAGAGTATTAGAGAAATAAATTTTCTTATTCATAATACATTCTGAATATGAAAAAGATTGTGGAAAATTCAAAGATTATTTAAATTTTACATTAGAGGATATTTTTTATTAACAGTTTGATAGTTCAAATGATTAGGAGTTTAACTCAAGTTTCTTTCTGTTTTGCTTTTGCTAATATCTTATGCTATGTGTATCATTATCGAATTAGTTATTAGAAAACATTCTATAAAATCACTGCATCATTGGGGATCACCGATAACATTCAGAGTACTCTCTTCTATTTTCGTCTATGTTTACAAATTTATTTACAGGCATAAACATGAGCAACTACTGGAGTTGGAAATTATTAAACATAGAGTTTAAACTACCAATGCCAGCAGTTCGCATATAACCAATCACATCTATCTATTGTCGTAAATACATTGCCAAATGTAACACCTAGCTATCATGAACATCACAAAATAACATTGGCTATTACTTTCAAGTAAAAAAGGAAAGCTTAAGATGAAACAATACCTTTTAACGCTCTGCTGAAGCTGGGAGCACTTCTCTTCAAATTCTCTCAACTTCTCAATCATGTCACTATTGTCCTTTCGCACCCTGAGAAGCTCGGTCTCCAGATCTGAATTCTTCTTGTCCAGAGTATTCAATGAACTCTGCACAAAAACAAAAAATTAACTTTGACAAACAATCAGTTTAGGAGATATGGTAACCCCCAGCCCCACCCACTCACCCCTCTAACAAAAAAGAGATGCTAGTGATGTTGCATGAATAGCATAATGGGCTACATACAATCACTGCAAGAAAAGGACAATCAAGAACACCCAAACATTTGGCTACACATTTTAACTTTACAGAAAAAAGTGTAGCACAATAGAATTGAGTTCTAAGAACACCATATATGCCAAACTGACATTTTGATATTCGGTATTAATTAATTCATGGTAACATTTCATCTGAAAGCATATATAAAATTAAAAGCTTATCATAGTAAAGTCAATCCTTTCTCAATGGAAAGTATTATGAAAGTCCTAGATAGACAAACCATAAAGTACAAATACTACATAATAATGAAACATAAACAAAAACATACGAACAAATAGAATATTATATCAAACAAAAAGACGCACCCTCAATAATGAATTTTCTTTTCTCAATTCAGCCATTGTTATGAGTTCTCTCTCCAAAGCAGATTTCTCCTTTGAAGACAATTCTAACTGATTTTGGAGCACTGCATTCTTGTTGCACTCATTAATTGTTGCTAAGTTTGCTGCATCTAACTCAAGGTTCAAAGATTCCACCATCTTCTGAAGTTTCGAATTTTCTACTGACTTGGCATCTTCATTGGAAACCTGTCCATATAACAATCACAAAATGTAACACATATCAAGAACCCATTTAAGCAGAAAAGAATGATCTTTTCATGTAAAGTAAAAAAATATTTGCAAAGGACTATAATGTCATATAGTCAGCTAAAGGTTGTCATGGATAAGATATCAAAATTCAAAATACACTTGAAACAATCAAAATGCTCTAAATAGTAACAAACGACTCAAGAAAAACAAAGAATCAAAACAAAGGGAAATACCCGCAATCTTTTTTCGAGATGCAACCGCCAAGTCAAATCTTCTAACTGCTTCTCAAGTTTATTCTTAGCTAAACGCAGTGCACCGGCTTCATTTGCTTCCTGCCAATGAAAAAAAATATGAATGAATAACAGTACAGAGCATCAATTCATGTATTTCGTACATCAGATGTAGCACAACAGTTCACCTGTCTAAGCCTCCGAAGCTCTCTTTTTGCCAATTTTCGTCTCCAGAGACTTTGTATTGCTATTATAGAAGTCTGTTCATGTCTGAAAGCTGAGCGAACCTTACACATCCTCCACCGAGCCTAATAAAATTGCATTGGACAAAGAGTTCATGTGGTGAAGTTAGTTGAAGTAGATAGTAAACAAAAATAATGTGTAAAAAAATCACAATAAGACATGTTAAACAAGAAAACCATAACAGTGCACAAAAAGAGATTCCTGCACAAGCACTAAACTGCTACTTTTATTCTACTTGTAATAATTAGACAAACACTAATAAAATGATTCTGCCCTATTTAAGAATTGAATAATGGACCACAAACACTCATAATATATTGCTATAAAAGTATAAGGAGAAACATAAATCATATCCAAATCACCCAAAGAAGCTCTGAAAAGTTTTAGTTTCAAACTTTGATGGATGACCATAAATATATGCATACTACACGTTGTTTAACAGTAAACATGAATGAACCTTGAAAAGAATCACCTGAATTAAAACAGCAGCTCTATGTTCTTTCCCATGCATAAAACTTTTGCGAGTTGAGAAACCACGAGCTCCAGATTGTATGATAACAGCTGCTAAAAGTAGTTGCAAGTATGCCTTCCTTGAAAGCCAGCTTCGGATGTGTTTCTGGAGTACAAGAGCAGCTGCTTCCTCTCGTTTGACAATGTACATCTTTCGGCCAAGACATCCTAAAATATGAAAACCATCAAGAGAAAATTTAAAAGAAAACAAAAAAGACCATGCAGAAATTGCAATATTGAAGTGGCCACGAGCTCAGCCTAACAGCATCCACATTGACCTTCATTGTTGAGGTTTGCAATTTGAACCCCCTATCCCTTATCAGATGCATTATTACGGCAACAGCCAATTCAATGATCAGAAAATTGTTTTAATATTAAAGAATGATAAAATCACCCAGTGATAGGCTGGTACTGGTATCACTAGAATGGATGTGGAAATTGTACAGAGCCCTCAAACATGTCTCCCTAAATAAACTAAATGCAACATTCAGATAACAATCTTAAAAAGTAGGTGATCAAAATGGTGGCACAAATATAAAGATACTTTACAATAATAAAGCATTATAAGTATGATCCGAGAATAGTGAAAAGGCATGGGGATAGATAAATGACTGTACAAATGTAATGATCCACTTTGTTGTATGTGGCAATATTATTAATACCCCCCCTTCTTTTTAAAATAAAACTTTGAATTAATTATGATAAGATAATACAAAGTAAAGGAACCTGGCTATAGTAAACAGGCCAAAAACCCAAACTATAAACAACAATAGCACGTGAAAAGGAATGTACAGAATAAACAAAAATACACTAAATTTTCACAGAAAATAGTTCCAATCTCTAACTAGTTCTAAGAAAGAAACTCCCTCAAAACCTTTAACCCTGAAAACCTAAGTCGCCACCCAAAATTTTATTTTTTCCCACAGAATTTCTGCTGTTGATTCTTCTCAAGAACCAAAACTGGTGGAAAAGGGCAATTAGCATGTGTCAAAAATGTGATACTAAAGGGAAAAATCAGCAGGGAAGTATCATAATTTCATGAACAAAACAGAAAGCATATCTATCACAACATCAAAAGTGGGAGACCTATACACGACTTTTGGCCTTATTTCAAGACAATGCAACAATTTTTCCATTCCACTACAAACAAAGTTCAAAAGGGCTACAGGAATAAAATGTGAACGGGAAAAAACAAGAATAGAATAAAGAATCTGAAATTTCGATAAGTTTCCAGTAGGAGCACAAGAACCTCTACAGTAAGCTTGGAGAGCCAATGCAGAAGCCCTAGTTGAGATAAAATCCCTGCGAGCAATATATGTTCGTAACTGACGCTGAATAAGTTTTGCAGAACTATCTAAAACCTCAGCACGACGAGAATCCAAAACACCAATTTGTCCAGCCCTGAGAAACACTTTGGTTCTACCCAACTGCAAAAGTAAAAGATGACTGAACAGAAGCATCCAAAGTTTTGCACCCAAACATGCGCAACTTGAAAAATGAGTAATGAGACATTCATATAAAATATGGAAAACATACCTGAAAATTATCAAGATTTAACTTTTTCAGAATTTTCTCTGTGATGGTTGTTTCATCAAAACTACAGAATACAAATACCAGAACAGTAAAGTATGTTAATAATCACAACAAAAGGATGGAGCTCTTACAACAGTTGTTTCAAAAAATATTTGTGATATTCAAACTTCCATAATCGCAATACACATTCACACAAGCTACATTTATCACTCCAGTAATTAAATTGAGCATAGAAACAAACAACACAGACCCACCTTCCATCCATAAATTCAGGAGCTAATATTCCAAAGCGATCTACAAACTCTGAAAAAGTCTTTCGCGTGGGATAGCCTGCCAAACTTATCCGAACAGCCTCCAACACACCCTGCATTAAGACAAATAATTACTACAATAAATCTAACAATCATTTAATCAATGAAAAGCAATGATATAACTACTATAAAGTAACAACCAGGAGACAATTATATAAAAATGCAATAAATAGCCATTGTTTTGTTTTGTGGTCAACGTACTTATAATCCTACATAGTCCACCATATCCCCCAGCAAATTAGCAAAATATTCACAACATCAGGTAAACCTCAAAATTCCTTTTCCTTTTTCTTGTTGTAATTGTACAAACAGAAACTAAATATTTTAATATAAGTCCTAAACTACAACTATTATGATTAGCAGCTTTGAAAAAAAAAGCCTTTCATAAAAATGTGCAACAAGAACAGATCATTGAACCTACAATGACAATTTCATTAAATTTAATGGCTTTTAACTCGAACAACGAAACTTTACTTTTAATTGCTAACACAACATATATTACCAAACAAAAGATAACAGAGGACATTTAAGAATGCAATTTATAGACCAAACTACCCAAGTAAATAAGGAAACACTTGCAAATTATATTGAATTTTTTTTAGTTATAAAGCATATGACTTAATTGACAACAGCATCTCAAACAGTAAAATAAATGGCACTACACCCTCATCAAGCAAAATCCAGGCTTAAAAAAAATTGACATCCCACAGAAAAACACAGAAGTTCTAGGGTTACCCACCCCGCAGCGTAGCTGATGTAGTATACTCGGGTTCTCAAACTTTTGTGGTCGGTTCAAAGAATTTGGTTTCACACAACGTATATAATGTGGCTCTGTTGTGTTGAGTGTTTCCATCAGAGCTTGAAGTTGGTGCTACAAGCAGAAAAAGGAAAAGTTATATCAATTTCAGGGACAAAAATAAAGGCAGAGTGACAAGAACTTCCAACGCCTAAAGAGATTACATTAATTGTCACCAAGGCATTCAAAACTCTTACAAATGCAAATGACTTCAGAAGTTACAAGACAACACCATAGCAAAAAACTCAAGGTAAAAAAACCATATGGTTCTCAAGACATTCTTTTTAGTCAGCAACTTTCAAAATCACTGCCTAGTATTCTTGATAGTAGTATGAAGAACTTGTCAGAACAAGATAAATAACTTAATTACATCTTGCATTTTCCATTTGATATATATACTCACTCCTTCCCTTTTGCAATCATTATCATAGGACATGCACTATTACCAATCAAATACACTAGGGGTAAGGACCAAAACATAGAATTAAAATAAAATAAAATAAATTACCAAAAAAATAACTACACAAAACAAAACATAAGCCATCTACCTTAAATCTTGAGGCAACAGAAGAAAACTTGTATGATGATCTCAAAGATTCCTCTGGAAGTAAGGGGAAAAGACCAGCGATAAGGGGGCATTTGGAAGAGGATAGCAGATTGCAGTGTTCAACCACAACATAATCACGATTTTTATCTAAAAAGGTATCTGTATGATAAGTAACCTACAAAAAATAATATATAAATGATTTTAATAAAAATTATCTGGGCACAGGATTCTAAATTTCGATCACAGGATTCTATTTGCAAATACAACAAGACATATAACATGCCTTTCCAGCATAATGGGAGACAGTAAAATCTGTTTCTGAAAATTTTGCCTTTTCCAATCTTGAGTGTGACCGGAAATGCTGAAATAACTTCATGGAAAAAGTTTCATGTGTTGATCTTGGGAACATGCTGCAAAAGTAAGAGAATCAGGATAAGGATATAGTACCAAAAAAAATATATGCAGAACTACACGCACCAATTTATACTGAAGAACTCAAATTGTACCAAGCTTCATCCAATAAAGCAATTATTCCAATAGGTTTCTGCAATAGGAAATGTAACATAAGGTCCAACAACATAAAAATTATAAAGATATACTAAATTTAAACCTGAATATATGAACCAAATTACGCATACATTCTAAACATTTTTCAGTGCACTCTCAATTTCCATCAATCCTTTGACACAAAAATATGGAGAGTTCCTCAACTAAAGTAATACATTTTACTAATCTAGCCACAAACTTACATGCTACAACCACATGATGATATAAAGGCAATAGAAGATCTATCCTTAACATCCTAAAAAAGGGAAAGTGAAAGAAGATTTTGCAGTTTTAATCTATCAACATGAATTCAGTCTACAAATTTCTCTGATAATGAACAAAACCTTCTCAATCAAATCTAGAACATCTTGATTATCTATAAACTCGATGTAGCTCCAATTGATTTCTTCTTTACTGTACTCTTCCTGCTCCATCTTGAAGACGTGCTGGAATAAAGGAAAGAGATAACATAATAATAAGTTTATCTTGATCCCAACAACAAAGAGAGAGAGAGAGGGAGAATTTATACTGAAGAAAGAATAATCACTAGCCTCATTAAAATTAATACTTCATATCATAATAAGTTTATATTAAACTTTAAAAAAAAATGGTGCACCTCATTAAAATGTTGCTGAAGTTTTTCATTCGCAAAATTAATGCAAAATTGCTCAAAACTGCAAAACATAATATTATAAGTTAATATAAAGATAAAGTGTGACAACAAAAAAGGAAGAGTTAAACTTCTTTTAAATCAAACACTGAAACCTCTTAGAAGTAATACATGAGAAGAAACAATATGTATGACACACAAGCTTTTCTGGTTCTTAGTATAAAAATGTATGTTTTCAACTTTATGTAAATGTATGCCCTCTCCGATTACTTCTTTTACCAATTCATTTTGAAAATAGTCTCTTTGTTCCCTTTAAACTGAAAATTAACCCCTAAAACTCTAACTTACGATGCAGAAAAAAATAATGTTCTGTTCTCAAATTTTGAAAGTCGTGTAGTAAATGATAATAGGGTATTTTGTCATTTAATAAACATGTGAGTCTATTTCCAGGGGGGGAAAAGATGAAAGTTCTGTTTTCATTTTAAAGTGTATGAAAAAGGTTATTCTCTGATAAAACCTTATTTAACCAAGTACTCATAAAAAATGATGCTCATTGGAATGAAGGTGAATAACATTTGTCCTAGATATTTTTTATTGGAGTCCTAGATATTCCAATTTCATTGGAATGAAATTGCATATGATGATATCGAAAGTTCAATATTTTTTTACCACACAAACATGGATAAATCTACATGGATAACATTAAAATATCTAAAAAAGGAAAATAAATACAAATAAAAAAGTATTGTTAATAAACAAAATATAAAATAAAATAATTACCTATTATCCTTAAAACATTCAAAACCATAAATGTCCAGAACTCCAATTTGTACTTGGGAATTCAAATCTTGCCCAACAGACTTATTAATTTTATCAACCAGCCTGAAACAGAAATTCAGATGGTCACCAAAATCTCATCTCTGGATAAACACAAGACTTCAAGAGAATGATTCTTTTTATAAGAGGCAAAAAAATTTACCAGTCAAACAACCGTGCATAAACAGTTTTTGCCAGAGCATCTCTACCAGTAACAGCAGCATTACAATCAAGAGCCTTAACAATGCTTCCTTCACGGGTTTGAATTGAACGAGTACATAGTGTTGCTAGCAAAAGATCTACATCACACCTAATAGATGAAATAAGCAATTTAATCAAAATAAAATTCAGAACATTTCAATCTATCACAATATGGTCAGTCTCGGTGATGGTTGAACTTTCTCAATCCAAATGATATAAATTATTCTTCAGTACTTTCAAAATAAGTCTCAGAGATATTCCCCTGAAATTGCAATTTGATGAATTCACATTATTAAAACGTTTCCTATGCAAATAACAAAGATAGCTGCCTAACTTTGACATTTAAATTCCAAGATTAACATTCAAACACGCATATAATTGCTAAATAAAAACACTTCCTATAAGTCTACTCCATATGAATTCCTAGAAAATAAATTTTCAAGCTATCTTGTTCATCACCTACATGAAAAGATTAGCAACCATCTGCAGATGAAAGGTTGATTTCTGATCCTTTAGAATTGAAGAGTCGTGCTCTTTCCCAGGAGAAAATTCAATGTTGCCCAGATGTAGAATTCCAGCCAAGGAGCGAAATATTGCTTCCTAATAGTACAAAAATATAATTATAATTTTAAAGAAGAGAAGAAATCAAATACACCATAATTCTAATTTTCTAAAGTTGAAGTATGTGATAGTAATCAGTAATGAGCTACTCATGCATAGTTTTAGAACCTGGTCTTCATGACTAATGCCAACAATGTCCATTGCTCTCCTTGTCTTAATATATTCCTCAGCATTGCTTACTCCATCCAGTTCATAAATCTTACTCTGATTTAAATAATGGAAATGGCTTGGATGACCTAGCTTGTATTTTTCTGCATCCTGAACATAAAACAACCCAAAAACAATGTCAAAGGAATGAGGATCCATTTACATATACATCTGGTCCCATTTGTTCATTTGTAAAAGAAGAAATCATGCAAACACAAACACATGCCAGGAGGGACAGAGATATACATACAGATACACACACACACACACACACACACACACATATATATAGAGACAGAGAATATACCCTTCCGGAAGCACACAAATGATAAAAGCAGTGATAATTCCTTTCAGGATCTGTAATCTGTACAACACGTGATCTTTCCAATAAGTAAGTTCTAATGGCAGCACCTGATATTCTACCATTTGCATCAAACTGGATCTCAACAAACTTCCCAAAGCGACTGCATGTGGAATCAAGAAAGTGAAAGCAATATATCTTTAGACGAAGATTTCCAAAGAATAATTCATGCAGTAGTATAGCAAGCAACTCCAGTGGCTAAATGACAAACCTTGAATTGTCATTTCTAACAGTCCTTGCATTACCAAACGCTTCCAAAAGAGGATTTGACTGGGACAAAATTGAAATTATGGGTCAACAAAATAAAAAAACCAAAGTTCCAATGGCATAAGAGCAATGACGACATAAATGTTCTCAATACAAGACCAAAACAACTCTTAAGTTTTAGCAACTAAACAATTATACAAGAAAATTAATCCATCTAAGTGTCAATGTTCAGAGCAAGGCTCCCCTCCATTAAATTACTGTCTAGCTTGCTTGTGAAAAACTAATGGCTTTCTATTCAAGACCTTTTGGGTACCTGGCCTAAATCTTGTTCAAAATTGTTTCCCTGTTGAGCCATACAAAGTGTATTAATTTGAGGATAATTCTTACTTCAAGAACTTGCTGCTCGACAGTTCTGTCACCACCAGCAGCTCGGCCTCCAACATAAGTAAGGTACTGCATGATAAGTTTAGTCGTCTCTGTTTTCCCAGCCCCACTTTCTCCACTGACCAGTATAGACTGGCTGCGACCATCATTCATCATTGCCCTGGATTATACAAGATCACAAGAGGCTAAGAAAAGTTCTTACTTGCACAGTTGAACTAAAAATATATAAAAAAAATTACATCTTATTTGAAAATATAAAATCAATAAACCTATATGATGCATCAGCCACAGCAAAGACATGGGGGCTCAACTCGCCAAATGGAGCTCCCTTGTACATCTCCATCATATGGACATTGTATAAATGAGGAAGCTTTGTGAATGGATTGACCGCAATCAAAATGCTTCCTGTGTATGTCTAACAAAGACAGAACAATGCACGCAGAGGTCACTGCAAAATCCATAGAGTTTGCCTAACACGATAATTTCAAGAATAAAAGAAAAATTCAAGTTTACGAGGTAACGGAAAGTGTCTCGGGCAACTCTGACTCAAAAAGATAAAACAATCTAAACGACACCTAAATATTGAATATTTTATTATTAGTTTTTAAAATTGCAGACTAGTTAAAGTCATTCCAAGTAAGCACCACCAAAATGAATATGCAGCAATAAAGCTACTCTCTACCTAATTAAGGGATGGAATAAAAGTTGGTAAAAGACAGATCAAATACCGAATTCGACTCGGTTAGGCGTTATACTTCAAAAGGAAATAAAAAGTTTACTCTCTTTTTCACTAGAAACAAAATCCCAGTTGAATAGACAATAAATGGCCCATACTTTACCACGTATGAACAATTAAAACACCATCAAACATTCCATTTTGTTTCTGGGCCAACCCTAATTATCTAATTATTTTTATTTTTAAAAATAAAACAGAAATCCTATGATTATGATTTGAAAATTAAAAAAAGTTGGTTGGTTATGTACAATTAAAAATAACTTCTTTTTCATCTTCTAAGTTTGAGTATAACATATTCACTCTCTTTAAACACACCCAAGGCAAGTCCATTACTAAACATAGTTGAACAACCAAACCTAACAAAACCCCTCACATAACATCAAAGAATAACACAACATTAATGGCATTGCCAATCAGTACAGATATATATTAAATGCACTAACATATATATCATTGAGAGCATATCTTCTCTGAAGATTGTAAAGAACTCCTGGCTCGTTCAAATAAGTCAATTTCGTCATATCATCAACTCCTCCATGCTCATCCTCATCCGCATCCCTAGGAAAAACCTTCTCGGGAGAAACCAAAATCTACCCCCAAAAAAATTCAAAAAAAAAAAACACATTATATTCTCACCCCCTCAAATTTGAAAAAAAATAAATAATAAAAGAAGAAAAGACCAGTAATCCCCACCTTCTTCCCGGAAACTGTGACAACAAGAACTTGCTTTCCACCATAGTCGATGACCTCCGCTGCAACCCAAGCCAAATTCCTGTCCTCGACCCAAACCTTGGAGCCTTTCCGCAAACTCATCGTAGGTTCCTGCAAAAATCAAGAAAGTGAGAAACGAGAACGAAATCAAAACCCTAGATTACCGAAATGGAATCGGAGAAGAGAGAATGAAAAACGCTAGAGAGAGAGAGAGATAGAGCGAGTTACGGGCATGAGTGAGTCGAAACGAGTCGAGTTGAGCTCGAGCGAGAGATAAAGAAAGAGAAATTGGGTTCCCGCCCTAACAGGTGTTTTAGACAAAATGAGTCAAAAACAAAAGGGAAGCTTCAGTGTTTTTGGAATTTCTTAACTGTGACGCTACGCCTTCGTGCACTCTAGCAAAACCCCTGACCGTGACCGTGACCGTGACCGTTTGGTTCTCAAATACCGTATATATAAATATAAATAATATATTCTATTACAAATAAAAAAAATTGATATTGTATTTAATGATGACAAGAAAATGAAAGAAAAAGAACAAAAATAACTTTATTACAAGAAACCCAATATCAATATAAAGTTTGGACTTTATACATTTTTTTTATTTTATATATGTATTATTTAACTTAAGATATAATATACTCCAAATTTAATTTGGTATACTTAAATTTATAATAATTAATAATTGTTGGATCAATTAATTGATATGACAATCGTGGTGATGAAAAGGATTTATCACGGGGCAAAATCTTATCCCTAAATTTAAATATATTTTGCTACTGTAATATAAAATAAATTTTTAACTAATGAAATTGGTTTGATTACACCTTTGAAAATTATATGGGATTTGACAAATTTTGGAATGAATTTTATGTATTTATTTAATTACATTCCAATTACTATTTCCTTGAAATCGTCAAATGGTTCAAAAATAATATTGTGATTATCTAACTTTTGTTCCAAACTATTATCTAACTTTTGTTCCAAACTATTAAATATTTTATTTAAAGTGATACTTCATCAACATTTGATTTATATTTAAGTTAATATGACAATACCTAAATGTCACCATTAGATCTTGTTCTTCATAAATAGTGTTTTCTATTTATAGCTTTGCTATTTGGACCAAGCATGATCCAAATCGTGGGTCAAAGGCATCAAAGATGAGTAATTGAAGATCGGTTTAAACGGGTTAACCCAACCAAATCATTAAAATTATTGTGCAGGTTAAATTATTAAGCGAGTTACAGTTAAATGTTTGCAATTCAATATTTACATTGAATTACTTAAAATATGATATAACACGGCCAAACAGACCAATATACAGCCCTACTCTTAGGGGGTGTTTGGTATGCGGATTTGATTTGGTGGTAATGGGAATGTAAAATCTAACTCATGTTTGGTAAATTTATTTTTAATGATTTGGAGGTTTGTGTTTCTAAGTGGGTCCCATTTTTTAACTTGATTTGAGGGTAATCTTAACCTCTTTAAACACTTGAGTTTCACATTTTCTTAATCTAAACTTCCTCTAACTCTACTCCCCAAACCCAAACCCAAACCTCATATCAAACACCCTTAGGGTATGTATTATCATTAATTGGCTCATAGTCACATATAAAGCCATATGTACAATTGGATTGTTTAACTTTTTTATAATACTTTTGGTACTCTTATGTTCGATATTATCATCATTAATTAGCTCGTGTCCATGCATAAAGACATTTTAGGTCACCTAATTTGTATGATCGAGTTGTTTTTATTTTACTTCCTTTAGTTTGTCATCATTAGTTAGATCCTGTCCGCATATAAAAATTTTGCAAGTATACTTTTGGTACTCTTATATATCATTATTAATTAGTTCACATCAAACTTACTTAGTATATACATATATATTATTTAACTTATTTTACTTTACTTTGGATTTTGGGACCACCCAACCATATGATGGATAGTATTTGCGTCTTAAATATGTACATATGAGAGATAGTATTTACGTCTTAAATATGTACCCAATGAGAGAAAATCTTGAAAACAGTATGACTTACAAACACATTTCATAATTCTACTTATAAAATAAAGGGTTTATACATTTTTTGATTCTGTGTTTTGTTTTATTATCTATTTGGACTCTGTATTTTGACAAATTATTTTTTGGACCGTATGTGTTTGTAAAATAGTTAAAATAGAACCCTAAACTCAATTTTGATAAAGAAAAAATTAAATATAATAACACAGTTTTTAAGCAGAATAATTTTATTTTTGTTCTGAATTGTTAGTTTGGTAAATTATTTGTGATTTTAGTTGAGAAAACATTAACTAAAATCGGATTTAGGGTTCTATTTTAACCATTTTACAAAATATAGAGTCCAAAAAATAATTTATCAAAACACATGGTCCAAACAGATAATAAAAAAAAGCACAGGATCCAAAAAAGTATAAACCCTAAAATAAAATCAAAACTTCACAATCCTCCAACTATAGAGATTTGCATACACTTAGCGTACTTTTAATATATATTTTTATAATTTTTTCAAATTTAAAAAACTTAAAACTCATATTTCTAAATATTTTTTTGAGATCATAAATATAATAATGAAAAAGCTTAAAATTATTTATTTTTATTATTATTGAAAAGATGGAACATAAATCTAAAACTTTGTATGATAAGATTTTTGGGTATGTTTATATAATCATGCCTCATTTTTGTTTATGTATGCTGTAATTTGCACTTATAGAATTTTTTTCCTTTCTTTTTTCTAATCGGACATTTGGCTCAGAGCAACTCCAATGCAAGAGTCACTCTAGTTGCAAACAGTAAAGTGAGCCTCAATATTATTGTTTATAATTTTGTATAGGGTATGTATCATGTGTTTTTGTAAATTATTAATTTGATACTATGTGTTTATAATAATGTTCATTCAGTACTTTATATTTTAAAATCATATATATTCGGTATCTTATATTTTGAAATCGTATATATTTAGTATCTTAAATTGAAATTTAATTAATAAAATTTTGTTAATTTAATCAAAATACTCCTAGTTATATGAATTCTAAATTCAAACTTAATTACTTAGTTATATATAGCTAATGACAGTTTGAGCATTGTTGAAAAAGAGGGTACCAAAATAATACTTTGTAAAAACGCATGGTATCAAATGAATAAATTCACTTTTTATATTAAAAAAACAAGAGAGACATTAATAACGTTGACATTGCCACTACTGAGCAGCATTACCTTCCTTTTTTATTATATATTATGTATCTTTGTCAACCAATAATGTTACCATTATAGGAGTTGCTCTAAGGCGCCTAAAACCTTTTAGATGACGTTAACAACTGCATTATTATCTTAAGGTGTTAGTTAAAACTAACGCCAAAAGTCTAACCTATAGCATCAAGATTTGTTGACATAAGTTTTGCAACTGGCTATCTAGAGCATCTCTAATGGAGTGTTATAAAAGTGGTGTATAGCCACTTTTTAGCCATTCTTCATAAAATTGAACTCCAATAGTAGTTTATAATATGTGACAAATTTGGCACATACTTTTGGTTGTGTCAAATTTGGCACAAAATATAACATAGGTCAAATTTAGTCCACAATAAATATGACATTTTTTAATTATTTATTTGCCATTATTAATTTTTTAATTTATCTTTTATTAAAAAAAAGTAACTGATTTTGTATGTTTTAAATAAACATTAATAATTATATTAATTTTTTTTAGCTAGTTTGAATATTGTGCATTGAATTACAAATGCAAAAAGTAGGTTAAATATAGCATTAACATATATTTTGAGTTAAATTTGGTACAAAATATTCACCATCTGAAGATTGCCTTAGCTTAATTTATAAATTTAGGCTAAAAACGTTTTCTTTTGTAGTTGTATAAAAATAATTCAAATATAGTTAGCATATGTTTTCAATATATATATTAGGGCTGTGCAGAAATGATCCGATCCAATAACAAACTGACCGATCCAATGTCAACAGACCGCTAAAAATTGGATATCCAATATTGGATCAGTCGGTTCTTGGATGACATGTAAATCCAATGGATCCAACCGACCGATCCAATCCAATAATGATTCAATACCATCCAATTAATATTCAGATAAAAAATATATTATATATTTTTTTTAAAGTTAAAATATATTATATTTTATTACATTTACTGTTTACATATATTATATTTGATGTACTAAACTTTTTTATTTAATTATGATGTATTATTGTAATTTTATGTTGGATTCCTACAAATTATTAAGACTTATGTTTTTAATTTTATGTTGGATTCCTAAAAATTATTAAGACTTATGTTTTTAATTTTATGTTAGATTTGTGTTGTAAACTTCTAAATCATTACAATTAAATATTTTTATTATTTGGATGAGTAATTAGTGTTTTTATAATTGAAATAATTTTTTTTTTAAATCAGCCTAAATAAAAGTTTTAAAAGATCGGATGGATCCAATTCGATCCAACGGATCACCAATGGATGCATCCAATAGATGGAACCGAACCGATCCAATCATCCATTGGATCGGATCGGATCGGTTGGTTCAAGATGATTGGATCGGATCGGTTCCGTTCCAAAAATCCAACATCCAATTGGATGATTGGATCGAATCGGTTCCAAAAATCCAACATCCAATTAGATGATTGGATCGGATCGGATGGACTTAAAAACATTGGATGTCATCCAATGAAGACCCCTGTATATATTACTTTCAAAAACAAAAAAAAAATTAATTAAAACTTGCATTTTAAAATAATTTTTCAGACCACAAACGTAATAATGAAAAAGCTTAAAATTAGTTATATTTTTGTATTACGTGCAATGTAAGAAGAGGTGGGCAGTTAACGGAGTTAAGGACGTAGGTAGGTAAAATACTCTGGCTAGTAGGTGACCAACTATTAACGCCATCATTTTGAAATTTGAATTTATGTTATATTTATTCTTTTCAAATGTCCAAAAGAAAAGGTGTAGAGTTGTCTGTCCACGTGTTCTAACAGGAAAAAGTTAAAAAAAATAATCAAACAAATAGCAAAAAAGCATTTTAATTTGTTTGCAGGTTGACATTCTACAATGGTTCTAAATCCATATTTAAATGGCTTAAAAATTAAATTACATCACAATTATATAAAATAAAATATATTTTGATCCACGTCAAATATTATTTTCAAAAATTCAATACTAACTATTTGTTCGATAAATTTTTAATAATTTATTTTACCATTTTATAAATAAAAATGTCTAAATAAGTAATCAATTAAAATATACGTGATTCAAATAATCTATCTATATATTTTTTTTTTAACGTGTACGCAAAAAACGAGGTCGAAATATTAATTTTTTAAAATAAATGGTCTAAATGGGTAATTGATTACATGGGGTTCAAATAATCTATCTATATATATATACATATTTTTAACGTTGTGACAAAACAAGAGATCCAAAAGTTAAATTTTTTAAATAAATGGTCCAAACGGGTAATCGACTAAAATAGAATGTTCAAAATGGTGTGAACCCTTACACTGAACATGTATTATATATAATTTACTTTTTATAAAGAATTTTTAATATTTTGAATACATACATGGTCCAAATGTTAATTTTTTTAAATAAAATGTCAAAACAGGTAACCAGTCAAAATAGAGTGTTTAAATAATCGATCTATTATATTCATATTTTTAATATTTTGACAGAACACGAGGTCTAAAAGTTCATTTTTTAAAATAGACTGCCAAAATAACCCTTACACAAAAGGGAAAATTACACTTTGGATTACAAAATAATAAGATATACAATAATAATACTCTTATTTATGAAAACAAGATGCATCTTCCTTTCGGTAGCCCATCACTTGAGAACTCCAAAGTTAAGCGTGCTTGACCTAGAGTAGTCTCATGATGGGTGACCTCCTGGAAAGTCTTTCTCGGGAAGCATGCGAGTGGAGACAAAGTATGCTGGAAAGACTCGTGTTGGTTTGCAAGGCCAATCGTCATTCCAGGAGGCAGTCATACTGACATGAGGCGTTACAAATCGTAGATCGAAACTGTCCAAAATTGAAAAATTTCAGTACCAATAACCTAACTTGTAAAATTTATAACTCATAAATTAAGAGGAATTTTTACAAACTATTTTATAGGATTTATCTTCAATATGTCTAAAGTAGGGTTGTGCAAAAAAAAAAATTCAACCCGCTCAAACCAACCTGAAAAAATTGACAAAAAATGCAACCCGAAAAATCCGACCTTCATTTCAAACCGCCAAATTATATTGAGTGGGTTGAAATTTTTAGCAACCCGCCCAATGTAACCCGACCCTCCTAATTAAGGATTTGTCTATTTTTAATTATATATTTATTTAATTATTAATTATACATATATAAAACTAAATTCAAAATAATTTGTTTATAAAAAAAAACCCTATACTTTAAAGTAACAATTATTTTAGTTACAAATACAAACTAAAAATAAAGAAATTAATAAAAAAATTAGTGAAAATTATTTTTTTCGAAAAAAAATTTATAAAAAAAGTTGATGGTCGGGTTGAACTTCAATTGGGTGGGTTATGGGTTGAAAAGTACCAACCCGATTATAAATTTGGGTTTGTCAAAATCCACCCAACCCATCCAAACCGACCAATGAACACCCCTAGTCTAAAGTAATACTACCAAAATATAGCTTTTAAAACCATTTATAACCTACTCAAATAATTTTGTTCAAAAAGTGAATACTAGCTGCCATAATATATTTTGCAGATTGAATATCAATTTTGCAAAGGTCTTAACTCCTAATTTAAAAATCATTTTTTGGGTGATTGTTGAGTCTAAACTTATGTTCCTATTTTACAAATTAGTGGAGTCAAATTTTACAAAATAATTATTTTTTGATGCGTTTGACCCCTTGGAAGTCAGACCAAAGACATGACAAGCAGATTTTGAAGGGTCCTATGGCAATTTGGATTCCACACTAATCAAGGCAATAAAATGTACATGCATGCAACATCATGCATCTAAATCTACATCATTACAACATAGCAAAGAGATTAAACACCACTAATCCTACATACAACTCAACCACATAACATATTAACAAAAACAAATCAAGAGTAAACAACAACTATATACCTCTTGATCCTATTGTTTTTTGTTTGGCTCTAGGTCTTGGTTTCTTCTTGGTTCCAGCTTCCACAAACCTTCAAACCCTCCCCAAACAACACTAATGTTCAGATTAATATAAAAATCTAAGAGGGTACAAAAAATGAAAGGGAAAGAATAGTAGAACACTTACCCTTGTTCTAAGAGTTTCAAATCTTTGAAGAAGATTTTCCCTTTGTTTTTCTTCTTGTATTTTATAGAGAGAAGGGAGAGGATTTTAGGTAGAGGGAGAGAGAGTGTTTGAGAGAGTTTGAAAACTGAAATAAGGAGGTGAAAGAGGGTAGGGTTCGGCTAGAGGGTTTGGGTGAGAGAAAAGTGACAAACTTCACCCCATTTTTCTTATTTTCTCAAAATTCATAAAAATAGACTTAGGTGACTATGTGTGCACTCAACACCTCACATCTCTTCCTAAAATGACTAGCCAAGTACCCCAACTACCACAATTTTCCTTTTTATTTTAATTATCAAATCCCAAGACCATTTACTCCCAAAAATGGTATTTACCCATATTTTTCACCATCACATAAATTAGTTTTTGGTATCATCAACTTAAGGTGCAATTAAATCATATGAGACACTATACTTTAATTTTATTTTATGGAAAATCTATTTACCATTTATCTCCATAACTACACATAATTAAGCAACCCTTTCCAATAATGCTCTTAAAATTATTTTTCCAATTTTTTTTTAACTTATGTTAAATTCTCCAATAAAATTTATGCCGATTTGATTTTTGCCATAATTATTTAATTTCAGCAGAATTTTATTCGAGATTTTACCCTGTTGGGGTTTTCAAGTCGGTCTGAGATCGAAATTTCTGATTTGGCTACAATCACATTTAATGACTATCATGAACAACATGATTTTGGCTTCTCAAGCCTATAATATTAATAAATAAAAAAATTCATATAAGTTTTCACCGACCTGAACCCATTACTAGTGTAACGTCCTAAACTCCTGGGACCGTTACGGAGTGCCTTTTTAAACAGTGCTAAACTCGTTAATCGAGTCATTTGGCCATGATCATGTATCTAAGTATGATTAGCGGTTTAGGGTTAAAAAAAATTTGGTTAAGATATAACGTTTCACTAAAACGTTTACTGTATACATTGGGATCCCAAAAATATAATTTAAAGGTTAATTACAAGAAAACATTTACAACCAGCCGACCTAAGCAACAAAATAGGTTTTAACCTTATTTCCTCTTTCAACATTCGGCCGTGGCGGTTGAGCAGCCGCATATGTACACATCGTCATCTAAGCTCTCCAACTCAAGGATGATCCAACTTTCTTTTGCCTTTACCTGCACCACATAACACCCGTGAGTCGAAGCCCAGCAAGAAAACTCAATATGCTCATGAACAGTAATAGCATGTCACTAAATCATAATGTGCATGCCTAGCAATGATAGTCATATTCATGCATGCAAATAAGTTCAGATAATGATGGGGAATCCATGATGAGGAATCCTGCCCTCCTGATTGGATGACTATCAAGTCAATCCTAATCAAATGAGTGATTTAACACTTTGAGGTTCTGTTAACCATGATGGAGCATATAGCTCTAATCAAATGAGTTATTTAACACTTGAGGTTCTGTCAACCATAATGGAGCGTATAACTCTAATCAGATGAGTGATTTAACACTTGATGTTCTGTTAACCATAATGAGTGACTGATGAGCAAGTCACTAACTTAAACTAGATGAGTGACTGATGAGCGAGTTACTACGGGGCTCAGCACCCACATCCATATGACGATGCAGTCACCTGGGCCTTCTGACCCGACTCTAAGTGACTAGCCATAGGCTAGAAAAGCGCTTTTAGTTTTCATCGAACTTGAGGTCGGTCCGAAACTAATGCTCATGATGAGTCATTCAACGCAGATATCGATTAGATCTAATCTTTTTCGGCTTGCGTTAAATATGCTAAAACCGTTATTGACTTATTAGTTAATACTATATGACCAATGCTCAGTACTATTGCCGAACTTAACTAGTGAGTCACAGCTTCACAGTTAATACCGACACCATTGCCAATTCTAACTAGTGAGTCAGTGCCACGCACAATGCAACCAGGCATATATCATATGTTATGTAATGACCCAACTTATTCTAGACTTTGGACCATTAAAACTACTTACACACAGACACTATTCTTAAGAAAACTTACATACAAAATAGTCATAACTTTATTAAAACTGTAAAACAAAGGTTAAAATACATAAAAATTTGGGGTAGGATATAAAATCCAATTGTTTTGAAAATAAAACATATCTTATATATAAATAAATTCGTTACAAGATCATGTGCGGAAAAATACATATAAAGCATAACTGAAATGACTAAAAACAACTTTGTCCTCGAATCGTTCACGTCGTCCACCGAATCCATTCTCTCTCAATACACAATCCCAAGCCGCCAAGAATCTTCCCGCCGCCATAACTATTTTCCTGCACACATATAAAACAAAGGAATGAGCCTAATGCCCAACAAGGAAATTCTACTAAAAGCATGAAACATAAACATATATCATAATTCTAACCCATGTACATGGTAAACATTTGGGGTTTGCTAGCTAACAACTATAAGCCTCAAACTACAATGAGGTTTGCTAGCTAAGCAACTATAAGCCCCAAGAACGCAAAAGTGTTGGTGTTTGCTAATTAAGCAACTATAAGCCCCAAAACATACATATATATCATATAAACATATAATAACTATCCTATTTTCCTTACCAAATACCGGGATGTCACTCCTAAAAACCATTAATGAGAAGGTGAGTATTTCTAAAAGAAGAAGATGAAAAAGAAATGAATCTAAACCATTGAGAAGAAGAGCTTACCGAAATGAAACCTCAAGTTCAAAGAACTTAATTGCCTAACCATGAATGGAAAACAACAAGTTAGGATTTGAGTAGAGAAAAACTATAATAACTAATGAAATATACAGAAGTGAACTAGGAATAGGAATACCTTTGAATGCACTATGACCGTACTACACCTTGAAATCGAAATACACACTATGAACCTTACTTCCCAAGTGTTTAATAAGCTTAAAATGATAAAGCTTATAACCCCAACCCAAGTGTTTAACACTCTAAAGTAAACCTAGCAGCTTTAAGGCTTTGAACTCAGCTTGAAGAATGAAATAAATGGCTGGGCACTAGGTCCTATTTATAAAGTTCAAGAATGAAAAGATCTTCTTTTAGCTTGAATAAAAATAATGACTTTTTATTTTAAAAACATTTAAATATTCGTTCAGCAGAGGCTTAAGACTCGGTCAAAAAGATTCTGGGCTTATAAAGAGGTTATGGGTTGAATTGAGCTCGGTTTCAAAACCATTAAAAAATAATGCCCTAGAGCCGATATATCGCCCATGGTAGGTGGCAATATATCGCCTGGGCTTATGTTCCCGAGGCTCATCGAGGTGTTCATGCGAAGTTACATGTTTTTCGTATTCCTCGAGTGGCGATTTATCGCCCCCTAGAGCTGCGATATATCGACATACGCTGAAATATTATACACGTAATTGCACTTTTTCAGCCTAATTTGAATTGAGTAAACAACTTTGACTGAGTCTTATAATGATTTCAAAGCTGCTGGCAGACTCTGGGATTTTCAAATATTACTCTTAATAAACTTTTCCTCAAAAATACTTAGTTTTTCAATAAACATGCACATGACAAGTGTCATGATCTTATTGGTTATATCTAAACCTTATTGTATAATAAATATCATCTTCATAATCAGCTATATTAATCAAAACTTATGTTATAATTAATATTCTTAAACTATAGGTTAAACTTATAAAATCTACAAGTGTTGCTTTGAGTGTCCAACTAAGTCCCGACTTGAACTAAAATCCACAGTAATAAACATACTACAACTATTACTAGCTATTACTACTACTACTACTACTACTATCTAACTAGCTAAGTAAAGTTCTTGGACTCTACAATTCTCCCCTACTAAAAAGAATTTCGTCCTCGAAATTTACTTACCAAACAATTCCGGATACCAGCCTCGCATGTCTTCCTCCAACTCCCACGTTGCCTCCTGTTCAGAACTATTACTCCATAGGACTTTGACTATAGGAATACTCTTGGACCATAACTGCTTCATCCCTCTATCTAGGATGCTAACCGGTCATTCCACGTAACTCAAGTCTTTTTGGAGTGCTATCGTATCGTACTTAAGGACGTGAGATGGGTCTGACACATACTTTCGTAGCATTCAGATGTGGAACACGTTGTGGCTATCTGCTAGGGCTGGCGGTAGGGCTAATCTGCAACTGCTCCCACTTTGATAACTCTACAAAATAGAGTTATTTTACTACTTTTTATGTGCTAATTGTTGCTTAATTCTTGAGTTTTTAATTGATTTATTAAGTTTTACGTAATTTTGAATTTATTAGTGTTATCCCAAAAACTTGAAAAGAATGACGTGGCAATAAAATTGGCACATGGCATGAGTTAGTGGGGTGATCTGGCTTAGTAATGGCCCAATACATCAGTTGAGGAATTGGATAGATAGTCAAGTCAAATACACCCGACCGAAGAGAATATTTGGACTGGGGGTTGCTTAGCTCAGACCCCAGTTTGAAGACCCTAATAATTGATTTGAAGCCAAGTCCAAGAAGTTGAAGGGGAAGTTTGGATTTTGGTTCAAGGGATAAAAGCAATAGGTCCGATCGGACCTAAGCTTAGGGGACCTCTTGTTAAGTTTGGCTCGAACGTGTCCAAAGAGAATGACCAAGGCTCAAGTTTTAGTTAAGGGGAAAGCCACATAATGGCCGATCGGGTATGCTATGGAAGAGGTAGGCACGGGTTTGAACAAGGTTAGAAAGAAGAGGAAGGTAGGCTCGGACCTCCATGGTCCGAGGAGAAGATTGCAAGGTCCGATCGGACCTTGGTTGAAATGGAGAGGCTCGGACCATTTTGGTCCGAGGAGAAGGGCAACATGTCCGATCGGACATGCCCATGGGAGAGGAGCCTTTGGACCGTTTTGGTCCGAGGAGATGGCGTGAAGAGGTGGCTCGGACCACCTTGGTCCGAGGAAGAGAGTTCAAGGTCCGATCGGACCTTGATTGAAGGTAATGGGCTCGGGCTTGACCGAGTTGAGATGCCAAAGAGGGTGGTTCAAACCACCTTAAGCCAAGGAGAGAACCATTGTGTCCGATCGGACACAATGAAGGAGTATACCTCGGACTTGCCCGAGGTAAGGAGCAAAGGAAGTGGCCTCGGACCACCTTGGTCCGAGGAGAGCTAAACTTACATGATCTTTGGTCTGAGGAGAGCCATGCACATACCATCTTTGACCCACGAAAAGCTTGAAGAGTGATCAACATGCATGAGAGACTACGTCAAACTGCCCGAAACTACTTCAGTGAGAATTGGTCTAAACATCCGGGAATCTCTCACTCCTCACTTGAATTTAGGGATCAGTTGTATTTTAAACATTTATTTTGTAATATAAATATAAGTGAATAATGAAATATCCCGATGAAAAGGGGATATCAATTGAGAATCCCAGGTCTATAAATAGAGAGTTGGGAGGATCGTAAAAGGACTTTTGGCAAAATTAAGAGTTAACCTGTATTCTAGAGAGAGAAAGTGTTTTTCCATGAGAGAACCCCTTTTTGTATTCTGGAATATTTTTGCATTGAAGAAACTCAGTTGACACTGTTCATCTGATCTTGAGTGTGAATACAATAATAAATCTTTAAGTGGATTAGGCTATTACCAATGATCGGGGCTGAACCACTATAAAATCTCGTGTTATTTACTTTCATTGATAAAAACTATCTGTTGTCGTTTATTATTCTCTTGAAGGCTTGTCGTAGTTGACGTTCTTACTTCGTTGGCTAAAATCACAGTCAACAATTAGGTTTATTTTAATTTTATAGATTTTTGTGTATTTTAATAGTTATATTATTGTAAAATGTTATAGTTTAGTTATTTAAAATTAATATTGTTAAGTTACGAGTAAAAAGATGTAATTTTGAGCTTAAATGTTTTGTAAATTAAATTTTAATTAATATTTTCATGGAAGTTATATTGTATATTTTATTAGTGAAAATATGTAATTTTAATTTAGTTTATAATTATTTTGTAGGAAATAATGTTATTTTTAGGTGCTTGAAATGCAAGGAAAATGATGAAAAAAAGTGGTATTTTTGTAAAAAAAAAATACCAATAGAAAGTGGCATCTCAGCACTCCACCGAAGGCCCACTGCCAGGCCCGCTGCCTTCCCACCTTTCGGCCCAGTTGCCTCTGCTTCAGCATGTCTCCACCGAAGTCACCTTCCTCTTCAGCATATAGCATCATCCACACGCCGCCACCTGTCTCCACCTGTCAGCAATGCACTTATGCACTTCCTTCCTTCAGCAAAGAAAGCTCACACCCTAAAGTCCCATGCTCAGCTTTCCTCTCCAACAAAGCAGCCCCAAGCCCATTTCGGCCCAGCCTGAGATCAAGCCCACCGTGGGCCTGTGCCAACCACATGGCCCAACTCCGAAACTCCACCAAGCTGCCAACACATCCACCACCAAAAGGCCAAAACTAACATTTTTATTCCCAATATTTTTCACTCAAATATCAATTTACTCTTCCTTATTTTTCTTACCTAAATAAACATTCTTAATTCATTTTTTACCCTAGCTTTTCACTAATCCTTTACCCAACCAAACATTTCATCTTTCCAATACTCTTACACTTACTCTATTTATTCTACCACTTCCCAACACAATTAAATTAATCAATTTATTTATTTTAATTTGATTAATTTAATCTCCATATTTTGCCTATAAATAGAGTCTTGTAAGACTATTTGGGGAGCTCTTCTTCATCTTTTCAACCTCTTCTACACTTCATATTTTTCTCTCTTCTTTTCACTATTTTCTCTACCATTTTCATCTTTTGAAGAGCATGTCAAGTATGTTATTTTGTAATTTTTATTTCAATCTAGTTATGAGCTTCTAATCTTTTTCAATGGTTATTAAGTTGATGATGAAGCAAAATGTAACTAGATAGTATTTTTTGTTGTATGTTGATTTCCCATTAGTACAACATTGTTTATGGATTTTTCTATCAAAGATATGCATTTTTCATCTAGTGTTGATTGTTAAAGAATATTACACTTAGTTCTTCATTATGCAAAGATATGATATTCTTTGATTAAATGTTTTTCATTAAATTGTTCACATCTAATTCTTAGAGCATAAGTATCATATTTTGCCTAAACATATTCTCTTTGATTTTTTGTAGTTTCATTAGGTTGTAACACAACTAATGCTTAGAAATTATATCTTATATAAGTGAAGAAAAATCCTACATTTTTTAAAGTAACTTGTGCTTGAATAGAAAATGTATTTTGAAAAAAATATAGTGTGATTTATTTCAACTATATCTAAATTTTGGAATTGTTAACCGAGATTTTCGGCAACTATATTAATATCTATTATCTATATGATAAGTATAATGAAAGCAGAAGATTAACACGGGGTTTTTACGTGGTTGGGGCGTTAACTAGCCTTAGTCCACGGGTCTGTATTATTAGAGCTTGAAGAACCTTTTACAATGGAGTTTCCTTCTATATTTTGACAGAGTTACTGTATTTATTTGGTGAAGAGAGACCCCTTTTACAGTGTTTTGTAGCTTATATTTATAGGCTTATGGGAACACTGGGTCTGGGCCGGGTACGACCCGGGCCCGTCGGAGATAGGGATATTCTTGGCCTTTCTAGTGGAGGCCCAATACAAAAGGTACAACATACATGAAATCCAAACCAGCTAAGGCCCAACAGGTTGACCTTAGAGTTACACCTCGCCCGACAAAACGGTGCTTTTGGTCTGGACACTTCGAGTTACGAGGCAGATTCAGGGGACAAGATCAGTCAGAGTACTTGACAGCGCAGACCTGAAACAACGGCGTGCAATCCCAAGGTGGCCTTTTCTGCAGGTGAAAAGTGGGGACAACACCCACGCGGAGTGAGGCGGCTTCAGGGTCCTGGACGCTTGACCCCTTCAACCAGGGGTGAGGTGATCCGGGTCCGTTTACCTTCGTCCCGCTTCATTTACCACAGGCCCAGACCGTATCAGGGTCCGGGACCTGGACGCATAGGCCGCGGAGGTCCGAACACTCTGTACATTGCCCGGACTATCGTCCCGGAGGGACATGCCAGACCCCTCTAATGGGCCCAGACATGCATCCCCGGTCCATACCCCTCCCCTTGGACACTCTTCGTACCAAGAGGCCTTGGGCCGGGCCAGCATGCTCACATGGCCCCTAACAATGGGCATGGATGAAGGCCCCGAGCCCATGCAGGAAATGGGGATAACATTTACCCCTAAAGCCTTCGTCTAGGTCTGCCAGGAGGAGGGTTGCATCGTCCCCAGGACGCTCGCGTGGTTGCCTCCCCAGTTCCTTCCCGAGATCGTGGGTCCGTGATAGCGGGCCGTGGCACTGGTTGGATGCTTGGCCCGGATCGTTTACCACGATCCGGGGACGCTTACCTTTGTCCCGCTTTACGGCAAGGATACACGTGTCACCAAGTGATTGCTGCACGAGTCTTGAAAGGTCGCCTAGCCCTCCCAAGGGTCGCTAGGCCTAGGCTAGGGTGTCAGCGCACGTCTCGAAGCGTCCCATCTGCACGGGGGGCCATCATTAATGTCCATGGGACGAGGTGGACCGTAGGATGGGGTGACCTTTGGCATCCGTCACTCCTGGGCCGTCAGATCTGAGATGGCGAGGATCCAACCTGAAAGGACTCATAAATGTCCCTGCGCGATTCCTGACCGTCCGATGAAGAAACACTTGTCCGTTGGATCATGGGCCAGGACTTAGGGCCATTATAAATACCCCACGAAAACCACATTTGGCACTTTTACTTCTTCGAACCAGCTTAAGAACCTATAAACACTACTCGAGCCTTGCATGTCCGACATCGCCGATGACATACATCGCCACCTGCTAACTCTGCGCAGCCGCCTGTTTCCCAGAACCCCAACTTCTACACTTCTACCTGAAGACGCATCTCGGGTTGGTCCTGTCGATGAACTACTACACCGGCTGCACCACTTCAAGAACGAGGTTCTGCCGTCCTTACAGTTGGACAACCATCATCTTTTAGGCCGACACCTCACAGTAAGTCCTCCTGACTCTCTTGACAACTTTATGAACTTATCATGTTCTTTTGATGCGTGCGTTTAGGCTCTATGCTTAGAAGTTGTTAGGAAGGCCGCCTGGTTCGGGTTGCTCTGTATCTGGATGCTTCCTGGATAGAGGGCGGGCCTTAGTAGTCTCCTCTCCCGATCAAGGTCCCGGGGCTCTCCGGAGTCCCGGATCTGATCTGACGGGGCTCCAAGCAGTCCTTAGGAGACTCCCTGTACCTTGATCGACTTTCTTGGGTTTAGGTACTGACTGCTTGGTTTTCTTTCTTTGTTCTCAGATCGTCAGCTATGGCAACGGGCGTTACGCTCCATTCAGAGGAAGAGGTCAATAGGGCCCCAGTCGTCGTTCCTGGATCCCAGACGCCTAAGGGCAACAGGTGGGAAATGGACGTAACGCCCAACTCATTCCGGAATTACCGGATGATGCTGCTCCTGGAGCAGCGTCTGGGCATCAAATCAACTCCGGGCCTCTTTCACAACCGCCTGGCCAGGATCGAGGAGCGGGCGCATACGTCCGTGGAAGGATTCGGAGCCTGGAGTGTTGGCCATATCAGCGCGGGAGCTACGCTCCCGCTTCATGACTATTTTGTGCGGTTCTTGACATACGTGGGAATCGCACCGTTCCAGCTTCTGCCCCAAGCGTACCGTCTACTCGCTGGATGGTGGGTATTTTGCGCCGCGAAGGAGATCGCGGAGCCCACCCCTGCGGAGGTCCTGTACTTCTACAAGCTGGAGCCGCAGGTTTACGTCAAGGACAAGACCCTGGACGACTTTTATAGGATGAAGCCGCGGAGTAGCTATCCCGCTCCTACCAGCTCTTGGAGGCATCCCCCGGACGTCAGGCATTACTGGTTCATGACGTCCGGGTTCCTCGTGGACAAGAACCCCACATTGTTGCTGGACTTCCAGCGAGTGGGTAAGTAACTTCCTGGACCTCTCTTTTATTCCCCATCTTTTCTACTCGTCTCTTATCATATCTTCCGGGTGGCAGGGCCCTTCGCTCAAACCCCCCTTATCGAGTTCATTCTAGAAAGGAGGAGATTTTATTCCAAGTTGAGGGCGGAGGATCTAGACGTAGGGGGCTACGTCACGGACGACAATCTCCGACTGGTTGGGATGCTCGCGGCCACCTAGACCATAGTTATCCCGAACCTTCGGGGCATCCCCTGCGAGAAAAACGTTGACATCCGGGAGCAGATGGCCCTGGATCACATTACCACTGTGGTAAGAGCGGCGCGAGATGACGCGGTCCGGTGCAAGAAGGACCGGGTCCCGGCAGAAGCGGCCACCTCAGAAGAGCTGGAGGATCTCTTCGAAGATGCCCTACCAAATGTCGGGACTCCCGGGGCTAGCGTATCGGGGCGAGGTAACTCCCCTTTAATCTTAACTTATGCTCCCCGAGTCGGGGACTTAGCTAGGGATATGCTAGTACCCCCGGGCCCCGCGCTTGGGGCCGACAGGGAGATGAGACCTTCAATTCCCATCCCCGTAAGCTTGGAGGTCCTTATGTTCTTATCCGGGTTCCTCCAGTACGGGGGCTTCCTGATCCTGGACGACATAGGGGATCGGGTCCATTCATTTGCTTTAGAGGAATTGAGTCATGCCCGGGGCATAGACAAGGGTTCGTCCCGGGTCATTCCTAACTTTGATTTGTGTGTTTTTAGCTGGTGGGTTTATCGTCTTGACTCCTTTTTTTTTTTTTTTGTACTTTTGCAGGGGACTCCGATATGTCAACACCTGCCAGCGAAATGAGGCGGCTCATCAAGGACAGGGCGGCCAAGAAGGCGACCAAGAAGAACAACGAGGCGACGGGCCTGGAGCTGCCCCTTGCCAAGGAACTGTCAGTGACGGAGCTTCGCCCCGGCGAAGGTGCCCTGGCCGTGGTCCCATTCTGGGTCGTGGAGCCTGTTGCAAACTTCGCCTCCGCCCCGCCTCCCGTGATTGACTTGGAGGCGAGCGCGGCTGTCAGCCGGAGCTCCAGGAAGAGGGGCCCAGATGTTGGCGCCGAAGAAGGCAACACCGGGAAGAGGCCCCGGACGAGGCGAGCCGGCTCGACTGAAGAGTCACATGGGGAGAGTCGGCTGGCCGCGAAGGAAATCCCTGCACCGCCAGTTCTCCCCCTACGCCCAACTCTTCTCGAGGAGGGGGAGTCAGCCCTGCGGGATGAGCAGTCCCGGCTGGTCAACCGGACCTGGGAAAATGGCCGGTGCTGGAGAGACGAAACTTACAAGGCCCTAACAATCCGTCGTCAGGTTGAATTCGCGGAGCGTCCTGCCGAGTTCAGCGCCCCTCAGCCGATCGTGGATCGGCCAGCCGCCGAAGCGGGCTTCCACCCTAAACTCGGCCAAGACACGGCCCCTCTGGCGGCTGACCTGTTAGACCAGGTTGGGAGCACCATGTCCAACCTCCAGCTCAAGAGGTACGCCACGATAGCCAACCCGGACGTGCTATTCATCTCCTAGGCTCTCTGCCACCAGGCCACCACGGTAACTTTCACTTCTCTTACACTCCTTCCCTTACTTGTCGATGAGGGTTTTATTTTCTAACTTTTCTTTGCTCCAGGTTGACCTGTTGTAACAAAGGTGTGCCGATCTGGTGGCCGAGCTGGAGTTGGAGGCGGCCGTGAACCAGAGGGAGGCCGCCAAGGAGGCTCTTGGTCGGGAGGAGCCCCGTCTCCAGGCGGAGGTGGCCCGCGCAAAGACAGAGCGTGAGGAGCTCGGCCGTGCCAAGGCCGGGTTGGAGGAGGAGTTATCCCAGAAATCAAAGGAGGCCGATGAACGGGCGACGCTTTTGGAGACGGCCGCGGCCCAGTCTGTCCTGGATAAGGAGGAGATCCTGGCCTTAAAGGCCCGTGTCTGCGAACTGGGCGACTCTCTGCTTCAGAAGAAGGCGGCGCACGACGCAACCCGTCGCGAAAAGGAGGAGGTCGAGGGCCTGCTGGACGTCACCTTTGACGAGGCCATCTACATGGCATGGTGCAAGGACAAGAGTATGAACCTCCTAGTCTTCCCTGATCCGGAGTCGAAGCGGGTCGAGTTCGAGGCCAAGGGGAGGGAGGATGCGGACCTCCGGGCAGATGAGCTGTAGGCCCGAACCCCGGCCTTGTAATTTTATTAGTGTTTTTGGCTTGTAATTAAATTTAAAACACTGCTACCTTCTTTGGTTTTTATGAAGGCTTCCTTTCGTTGTTCCAAGTATAAATTTCATTTTGTTGCCGCGATTAACTTGATTGCAAGGGTTTAGTTCCGGTTCCAACGGCCTGGACTAGACCCAACGACTTAACTTTCCAAGTTTTTAATCCTGACACCCAGTCCAGGGCCCTCGGGGCTTGGTTTAACTTGGAGTCCTGTTCTCCTTTTGTCAGTTTTAGGCCCTGGCTTTGCCCTGGGGAAAACTGGATGCTTCTGTCTCCCAGACATCAATTGTCCGGACTGGACGAGCCTTGGGCTCCGTCCTCTTTACTTTACTTCCCTGGACGTCGTTCGTCCAGGGGGGGACCGGCCTTGGGTCGATCCTCTTTATACCCCCGGACATTGTTCGTCCGGGGTGGGATCGACCTTGGGCCGATCCTCTTTATAGCCCCGGACATCGTTCGTCCGGGGTGGGATCGGCCTTGGGTTGATCCTCTTTATACCCCCGGACATCGTTCCTCCGGGGTGGGATCGGCCTCCGGCTCGATCTTATAATTTATACCTCCGGACATCGTTCGTCCGGGGTAGGACCGGCCTTGGGTCGATCCTCTTTATACCCCCGGACATCGTTCGTCCGGGGTGGGATCGGCCTCAGGCTCGATCCTATAATTTATACCTTCGGACGTTGTTCGTCTGGGGTGGACCGGCCTTGGGCTCGGTCCTCTAATTTATACCCCTGGACGTCGTTCGTCCAGGGTGGGACCGGCCTTGGGCTCGGTCCTCTAATTTATACCCCCGGACGTCGTTCGTCCGGGGTGGGACCGGCCTTGGGCTCAATCCTCGTTTATACCCCTGGACGTCGTTCGTCCGGGGTGGGACCGGCCTTGGGCTCGGTCCTCTTTTATACCCCCGGACGTCGTTCATCCGGGGTGGGGCCGGCCTTGGGCTTGGTCCTCTTTCATATCCCCGGACATCGTTCGTCCGGGGTGGGACCGGCCTTGGGCCCGGTCGTCTTTTATACCCCCGGACGTCGTTCGTCCGAGGTGGGACCGGCCTTGGGCTCGGTCCTCTATTATACCCCCGGATGTCGTTCGTCTGGGGTGGGACCGACCTTGGGCCGATCCTCTTTATGCCCCCGGACATCGTTCGTCCGGGGTCGGATCGGCCTTGGGTCGATCCTCTTTATACCCCTGGACATCGTTCGTCCGGGGTGGGATCGTGGGGTTTGCGTCTCTCGGACCTTGGTGGTCCGAGCCAGGACTAGCCTGAGCTTGCGCCCCGGCAGGTGTTTGCCTACACCTAGGATACCCCCCGCAAGTGAGCGAAGACGGGTCTGGGGTCACTTGAGAAAGATTAGCATAGTTTCATAATATTTCTTTATGACGTTTTGCACACGTCATTTCCATTGTTTGAAAAAGGTTTGCTCTGAGGCATACATTGTTTACGACGAAAATATTAAACTGGGAAAGGCTCCTTGACTACTGATAGTATTTACGGAGATGCTCCGCATTCCAGGCCCGCAGGACTTCTGAGCTATCGAGCCGCTTTAAGCGGTACGTTCCGGGGCACACCTCGTGTTGGATCTCATATGGCCCCTCCCAATTTAGGCCCAGAACCCCCACTCCTGGATCTTGAGTAGCAAGGAAGACTCTTCGCAAGACCAGGTCGCCGGTTCCAAACTTATGGCTCTTGACTTTGGAGTTGACGTGCCGCTCGATCTTGCCTTGGTACATCTTCAGCTGCACCTGCGACTCTTCCCGGATCTCTTCGATGAGATCTAGTGATTCTTGGAGTAAGGCGTGGTTCTGGGTGGGATCATACGTGTCGCGTCGGTGGGACGGGACGGTCGTTTCGATCGAGATGACGGCTTCGCATCCATAGACCATAGAGTAGGGGTTGTGTCCGGTGGACGTCCTTTCGGTTGTCCGGTAAGCCCATAGTACGCGGGGTAGTTCCTCGGGCCACTTGCTCTTACAGTCTTGGAGCTTTTTCTTCATTGTCCCCTTTAGGATTTTGTTCACAGCTTCAGCCTGCCCGTTTGCCTGGGGCCTGGCAACCGCGGAGAAGCTCTTCACTATACCGTGTCTTTCGCAAAAATCCGTGAAGTGGGCGCTGTCGAATTGCTTCCCGTTATCGGACACGATTTTGTAGGGGAGGCCATACCAACACACTATGCTATTGATGACGAAATCTAAGGCCTTTTTGGAGGTGATTGTATTCATGGGATCTGCCTCAACCCACTTTGTGTAATAGTCCACAGTCACGATGGCATACTTTACCCCCCCTTTCCCGGTCGGGAGAGATCCGACGAGATCGATCCCCCACACTGCGAAGGGCCAGGGCCTATTCATCAAGGTAATCTCTGTCGGGGGGGCCCGTGGGACCTTCGCGTACCTTTGGCACTGTTCGCACTTGCGGATGTAATCAATACAATCTTTTTTCATGGTTGGCCAAAAGTATCCTTGGCGCAGGATCTTCTTGGATAGGCTGGGCTTGGCAGTATGATCTCCGCAGAAGCCTTCATGCACTTCATGCATGATGGCGCTCAGCTCAGTCCCGGATACACACCTGAGGTAAGGCATGGATAAACCCCGGAAATAGAGTTTTCCATCCATCATGACGTACCGGTGGACCTGGTACAGGAGTTTCCTGGCTGCGGCCCGGTCGTTTGGCACTTCCCCGGTAGACAGGTAGCGGATGAGCGGTCCCATCCAGGAAAGGGAGTGGTCGACGGTGTGGACGGCGGGGGCCCTGATGCTCGGGACGGGGAGATGGTTGACGAGGACCAGCCCGGCCAGCTCGGACTCTGCGTCGGTGGCCAGCTTTGCCAGTGTATCCGCGAAGACATTCTACTCCCGGGGGATCTGGCAGATGGAATGTGCTGCGAACGCCTGTAGCATTTCCCTCGTTTGAGTCACATATGCCGCCATTCTCTCTCCTTTGGTCTGATATTCCCCTGAGATTTGTCTGACAACTAGCTGGGAATCGCTGTAAATTTCCAAGTTCGCTGCCCCTACCTCCCGGGCCAAGCGCAGGCCGGCGAGGACAGCTTCATGCTCCGCTTCGTTATTTGACGCCTTGAACTGGAAACGGAGGGCATTTTGCAACTGGTGTCCTTGCGGTGATACCAAGATGATCTCGGCCCCGGTCCCGTTCTCATTCGAGGCTCTGTCCATGAAGACTTTCCATACGGGCGCCGCGGGGGCTTCGGGAATATCGTCTTCCGGAGGCGTGCCAGAACATTCAACGATGAAATCGGCCAGGGCCTGTCCCTTGATGGACACCCTGGGGACGTAGGATATATCGAACTGGCTCAGCTCCATGGCCCACTTTAGGAGTCTTCCTGATGACTCGGGCTTCTGTAACACCTGCCGCAGGGGATGGTTGGTTAAGACCTTTATGGCGTGGGCGTGAAAGTAACGTTGAAGATTCCGGGACGCCATCAGCAGGTAGAAAGTCAGTTTTTCGATTAGTGGGTATCGAGATTCAGCGTCTAGCAACCGCTTGCTTACATAATACACCGGGAGTTGTGTCCTTTCTTCCTCTCGCACCAATGCAGTGCTGATCGCGTGCTCGGTCACGGCCAGGTATAGATACAGGGGCTCCCCCTCTACCGGTTTCGCTAGGATTGGGGCTTTGGCTAGGTGTTCTTTTAGCTTTCGAAAGGCCTCTTCGCACTCGGACGACCACTCGAAACGCTGGCTTCCTCGAAGGACGTTGAAGAACGGGACGCACTTGTCCGTGGCTTTAGAAACGAAACGGCTCAGGGCGGCTACTCGCCCCGTCAGGCTTTGCACGTCCTTGTGCTTCCGGGGAGAGGCCATGTCGATCAGTGCCTTGATCTTATCCGGATTGGCCTCTATTCCCCAGAAACTCACTATGAAGCCCAGGAACTTCCCGGAAGCCACGCTGAAAGTGCACTTTTTAGGATTCAGTCTCATCCCGTACTTCCGGATAATCGCGAAAGCCTCCGCTAAGTCGTTCGAATGGTCCCGGGATATCTTAGACTTGACCAGCATATCATCAATGTACACCTCCATGTTTCGCCCTAACTGGGCCCGAAACATTCGATTGTCGAGCCTTTGGTAAGTTGCTCCGGCATTCTTGAGTCCGAAAGGCATGACTATGTAGCAATAGATTCCCTTGTCGGTTTGGAAACTGGTGTGTTCCTGATCAGCCACGTGCATAGAGATTTGATTGTAGCCGGAGTAAGCATCCATGAAGCTCAAGATCTCGTATCCAGATGTAGCATCCACCATTTGGTCGATCCAGGGGAGTGGGAACAGTCCTTCGGGCATGCTTTGTTGAGGTCCGTGAAGTCAATGCACGTTCTCCAGGTCCCGTTCGATTTTGGCACCAAGACGGGATTGGTCAGTCACACGGGGTACACAGCCTCGCGTATGAAGTTGATAGAAGACAGCTTCTCAATCTCTAGTTTAAGGGCCTCGGCCCTCTCTGTCCCCAAAGGCCTGCGTTTCTGGCAGACCGGGGTTGCGTTTGGGTCAATACTTAACGCGTGGCAAATGATATTGCGGTCGATCCCGGTCATGTTGGAGTGGGACCAGGCCAGAAGGTCCTGGTTCCTCTTGACTTGGGCGATGATGGCGGCCTGAATGTCTGCCGGCAGACTTTTTCCTACTTGGATGATCCGGGTTGGGTCGGTTTCGCTGATGCACACCTCTTCTATTTCGTCCATTGGCTCCAGGACGCGATCGTCCCCTATCCGCGGGTCCAGGTCGTCCTCTTCCTGGACCACCCTTTCAGCATGAGGGAGGGGAGCTGGTTCGACGGGCTCCTCGCGGACCATGTATACGGGCCGGGCGGAGACATGGTAGCACTTCCGGACGCTCTTTTGGTCTCCCCGGACGGTCCCTACCCCTCCGTTGTCGCATGGGAACTTCATGCAAAGATGGCGGATGGAGGTGATGGCCCCGAACTCGACCAGTGCGGGCCGGCCAAAGATGACGTTGTAAGCGGTGGGGCAGTCCACCACTACGAAGATGCAGAACTTGAACGAGTGCTGCAATTCACCCCCCAGCGTAACTGGCAGCTAGATCTTTCCCATGAGGAGAAGCGCATCTCCGTTGAAGCCGTAAATTTGGGTCGGGCAGGATGCTAGATCCGCTTCCGTCAAGCCAATGACGGTGAAGGCGGGCTTGAACAACAAGTTGACGGAACTTCCGTCATCCACCAACACGCGGGACACCAACTTGTTAGCGATTTGAGAATCTATGACCAGTGGGTCGTGGTGCGGAAAGTGGACGTTGCGGGTGTCGTCCTCCGTGAAGGTGATGGGGAGGTTTATCAACTTAGGGCGCTGAGCCGGAGCCTGGACAAGGGCGCAAACTTCCTGGTCGTGGTCCAGCTCGCTCAGGTAGCGCTTTTGGTCGTTCCTTGATGGTCCTCCCAGGTGAGGTCCGCCTGAGATGGTTGCCACATGTCCGTCAACTCGAGGGGGTGCTGCCCCGGAGGGATAAGGCATTCTGGGGCGGGGAAATTGCGCGGCGGGGGCCCCCTGAGGGGCCAGCGCCGTGGGTCCCTGGGCATACCCTCCCTGGCGGGGGTATGCCCGAGTCGTTCCCGGGGCCGCGGGTTGTTCGGGGCTTGCTGACAGGCCCAATACTCCCACGGGCATCCTTACCCACTGGTGGAGGTGTCCCAACTTGATGAGATTTTCAATCTCATCTTTGAGCTACCTGCATTCATTGGTGGTGTGGCCCACATCCTTGTGATAGGCGCACCTTTTGCTGGTATCTCTTGGGTTTCTCCCTCCTTTGAACATGAGGCCAGGCTTTCGGTAGTGAACCGCCCTTTCTGTCGCCAGATAGATGTTTTCCCTGGTGTCCACCAGGTTGGTGTATTCTGAATATTGGGGCTCGTAGCCCCTCTTCCCCTTTTTGACCGACTCGGGCCGGTTCTGGCCTTTGCCCGACCGCTTCCCCCGGGAGGGATTCACACTTGCCTTAGTTACTCCTGTCTGGGACTACTGGGCGCCGACAGGGGCCATGCTGTGTCCTGCCGGCGCGACGCCATAACCGGAGAAATGGGTGGATTGGGCCGGGGCGTATCTCGAAGTGGCAGGGTCGTACACCGTAGGGGTGTAACTGATTCCGGGCACGACGGTCTGTCCTGGGGCAACAGGGGGTGCGGTGTAGGACTGCGCCGGGAATTGTCCCGCATATCTTGGAAACGTCTAGGGGACGGGATGCGGAGCCGGGGGCCACCCGAAGGCCTGGATCTGGGCTTCCTCCCAGTTGATGAATCCTTGGGCCCTCCTGATGAACTCTTCCAAGGTGGCGGCCTTGTTCCGCTGCATGTCGTCCCAAAGAGGGGACCCCGCCCGGATCCCGGACTGCAGTGCCACCAGGCGCTGTCCGTCGTCTACTTTCGTCTTGGAGGCTTCTTCAGTGAAGCGCTGGATGTAGGCTCTCAGCGTCTCTACGGGGAGTTGCTTAATATTTGCGAGGGCGCTGATTTGCATATCCATCCTCATGGCGGCCACGAACTGCTTTCAAAACGCTGACTGCAGCCTGGACCAGGATTGGATGAACCCCGGTTTCAGTCTCTTCCACCACTCTTCGGCGGGACCGCCCAAAGTGATCGAGAAGCAGAGGCATTTGCCATCGTCGCTGACATGGGCCACTGTCATGAGTCTGTTGTACCGGGACAGATGGTCCCTGGGGTCGGTTTTTCCAGTATAGGCAGTGAGGCTTGGCATCTTGAACCCCTTGGGGAGTACGGCGTCCAGGATGTGCCTTGCGCAGGGCTCTTTATCCTCTTCGTCGGAGTCAGTGTCCGCGCCCTCTTGCTTGCGGACCAGGCGATCCGTGACCTTTTTCAATGCGGCCATCTGCTCCATGAGCTGCCTGGCCGTGCCATCCTCCAGGGGGATTCTCTCGTTCCTCCTGTCGTTGATGTTGTTCCTGAGGTCGCCATCTCGGGGGAGGATCTTTTCCTTGCGGGCCCGCTCCTTCCGAGCATTCAGTCCATTGCGTAAGTCTATCCGGGAAGTGTCGTCTCCTGAACTGACAACGTCCCTTAGCCATGTGACAAACAGTCACCGAGGTCATATACCTTGGCTATATTCATCTGGTTGTAAGCCAGGCAAGCGCTTATAAGTTTCTCGACCCTAGGGTCGGTCTGGCATTAATGCTATAGAGTCATTCAATGCATGAATCTCGACTTTAGAGTCGGTCCCTGACTAGTCAGTGTCTCAAACAGGTAAACAACGTTCAATAGCATTTAATATGCAATCCATGTCCACATATACCAACCAACATGCCTTAATATCAAACCATGCATGTCATATACCTATACAGGGTGCAACTGTATTCATACACTGTTTTCTTACCTCTGGTTCAAGTGAGAATAATTATATGAACGACCCCTGAGAACGATCAACCTTTAAATTCCTTGACGGTCACCTGGTCATAACCAAGATATAGGATTCGTCAATAAAAATGCTAACTGAGGGTTCCCAAACCAAATCCCAGCCCCCGAGACCTCAAATACTACCCAACCGGGTACTAGGTCCAACCCCGAGGCCTATGGTTTGAATCCCTAAGCTAAAAACCACTTTTAGCAAAGTTTGGCCTTATGGGCCGCGGCCCCAAAAAGCTGTGCCGTGGCACGCCCCCAATCCCTATCTGCCAAACGCGCTTGGGCCGTGGCACACAAAAGCTGTGCCGCGGCACCCAGCCCAGTTCAGCAACTAGCCCACGCACGAACCAGATTTTCCCCCTGTGCGTTTTCCTCTCAAACCACCATAAAACCTCCTCCAAACATGTAGTTAAACCCCCAAACCTTACCTATATCACCTCCTCACCAAAACCCAATCATACACACACCAAAAACTCCCCTTGATTCTAATCTTCCACATCAAATTCTAGAGCTGAAAGCTATAAGAGAAAAACAGAGTACACCTAAAATTCAAAGACAATTCCTTACCTCCAACTGGTTTTGAATCTTCCTAAGATGATGAGCTAAGTCCACAACCTCCAAGCTTTGATTTCCTAACTTGCCACCTCAACTTGGGGCCAAAAACCTCAAAGAAAGATAGAGAGAAATGGGTGTTCGGGATGGTGAAGAAGCTGCTCTGTTTTGTTCTACAACCTTCAGCTATCAAACATCATATATATCCACCCCTAGAAAAGACCAAAATACCCCTTATGTCATCTTAAGCCTCCAAAGCCACCCCAAGGGCAAAATTGGTACTTCTAGCTAAACCCGTTAATCATAATTAACGTCTCCCAATTCCCGCTAATCTCAATATCCTCAAACACCAACAATTTATATCCCGTTACCCTAAAATCCCCGGTAACGCTATAACCTTTAATATCACCCCGAGACTCACCCCGAGCCCCGAGCTCAAACCTGTTATAACCAAACCGATAAATCATGTTTAAAGATCGTCTCATGTCGGAATACTCAAACCAATCCACATTATAATGTGGTCTCACAATATATCATTATCATACAAACAAGTATTCAATTATACCCTCAACGGGCCAAATTACCATAATACCCATGTAAACACATGTGGACTCACATGCATGCATTTAACATCATATTATAATATAATTCTCATAAACATGCATAAACACATTTAATGGCATAATTAAACAGTTATGGCCCTCCCGGCCTACTACTCCAGCCATTAACCACAATAGGGAATCCGGGGCATTACACCTTCTCTTTCCTAGGTAGCGGCCGGGAACGGGCCCCAAGTCCTGCGACGGGGGTGGTCTTCTCCCGGGTCCTCCGTCGCTCCCTGTCCAAGCCTCCTGGAGCTGGCTCGGGAAAAGGCTCCGGGGGAGGGACCGGGTTGGCACCTCTGGGGACCCCGGCTTGCTCTCGTGGTGTAGGTTGCTGCGTTTCTGGAAGTGGGCCAGTCGCGGGGTTGGCTGTCGGACCCTGCGCAACCATGAGTGCCTGCAGGGCTTGGAGAGACTCTTGCATCCGTCGATGCGCCTTCGCTTGCTCAGCGATCCTGGCTTCCTGATCCAGGACTTGTTGCCTTAGTCTGGTCACCTCCAAGTCTTGCTGATCAGGCTCTCTCTCGGGGGTCTTGGGATCCGCAGCTTCGTTGTGGTACTCCCTCTCATTTTCCTCTTCATAATACTCCTCCTCGTTTTCCTCTTCGTATTCTGTCCCACCCTCGTAGTCTTGTGACTCGTCTTGGTGAGATGTTTGAGGAGGCGCGTTCTCGGGCAGATCCTGAGGGAGATGCTGTGAAGGCATCGGGTCTCCGTTGCCCTGCTCTGGATTGGTAGAGTCGAAGGTGATGTGTCGTGTGTTCACCATCGTAGTAAAGGCCTGACGTTAGCACTAGCTTCCTTCAGCTCTCAATGAAAGCACCAAACTGTTAACTGAGATTTTCGGCAACTATATTAATATCTATTATCTATATGATAATTATAATGAAAGCAGAAGATTAACACGGGGTTTTTACGTGGTAGGGGCGTTAACTAGCCTTAGTCCACGAGTTTGTATTATTAGAGCTTGAAGAACCTTTTACAATGGAGTTTCCTTCTATATTTTGACAGAGTTACTGTATTTTTTTGGTGAAGAGAGACCCCTTTTATAGTGTTATGTAGCTTATATTTATAGGCTTATGGGAACACCGGGTCTGGGCCGGGAACGACCCGGGCCCGTCGGAGATAGGGATATTCCTGGCCTTTCTAGTGGAGGCCCAATACAAAAGGTACAACATACATGAAATCCAAACCAGCTAAGGCCCAACAGGTTGACCTTAGAGCTACACCTCGCCCGACAAAACAGTGCTTTTGGTCTGGACACTTCGAGTTACGAGGCAGATTCAGGGGACAAGATCAGTCAAAGTACTTGACAGCGCAGACCTGAAACAACGGCGTGCAATCCCGAGGTGGCCTTTTCTGCAGGTGAAAAGTGGGGACAACACCCACGCGGAGTGAGGCGGCTTCAGGGTCCTGGACGCTTGACCCCTTCAACCAGGGGTGAGGTGATCCTGGTCCGTTTACCTTTGTCCCGCTTCATTTACCACAGGCCCAGACCATATCAGGGTCCGGGACCTGGACGCATAGGCCGCGGGGGTCCGAACACTCTGTACATCGCCCGGACTATCGTCCCGGAGGACGGACCTGGAGGGACAAGCCGGACCCCTCTAATGGGCCCAGACATGCATCCCCGGTCCATACCCCTCCCCTTGGACACTCTTCGTACCAAGAGGCCTTGGGCCGGGCCAGCATGCTCACATGGCCCCAGACAATGGGCCTGGATGAAGGCCCTGAGCCCATGCAGGAAATGGGGATAACAGGAATCAATATACTTATAAATACTATTGAACTTGCATTTTGTGGATTCTAATATCTTAATAATCTTATTTTACATATCTCATTTGAAAACCATTTTTCTATTTAATCTTAAATCTTTTTATTACTTGTCTTCTATTTTTCTAAAACAAAATCTCATCAAATATTTGGAACTAGGTTAGAATATTCTTACGTTGTTTGAAATAGTTTCTTTTGATGTTAGTCAACTCCCATGGGTTCGACCTCGTACTTACATGAACATTATATTCCGAAACAATTCGTACACTTGCGAGTTTAATTATTAAAACACCCTCTTTTGGGATCAACACACTTTGTCCAATATCTCAAAAGGACCTATAAAACAGGGACTAAGCTTGCCTTTCTTCCCAAACCGCTTTACGCCTTTCATAGGAGATGTCTTCAGGAAGACTTGATCTCTGACTTTGAATTCCACATCGCGTCGCTTGGCATCCGCATAGCTTTTCTGACGGCTTTGAGCAGCGAGCATACGCTTCCTAATCAGCGCTACTGTTTCGTGAGCTTTTCTAACAGCTTCGAATCAAATCACTCCTAATCAGCTCACTGGGCAAAACAGTCAATCAGCTCCGACAGCCCCCGCAAATCAGACTGGAGCCCAGGTGAGTAAGGACACCCCTCCTCCGATAATAGGAGGAGAAATAACCACCGTCTCTGGAGGCCCTCATCTGGCAGACACGAGCAAAAATGCCCAGAAGAGGTATGTCAATGAGCTGAGGTCTCACAATGGAGTTGTAATGACCCAACTACTCTAGACTTTTGGACCATTAACGAAAACTATACATACTAATCCTTAATAAAACTTACAAGCGAAAATACCATAACTTTATTAAGAAAATTGTAAAAATAAGAGTTAAACTTACATAAAATTTAGGTTAGGATATGGGATCCCATTGTTTTAAAAACAAAACAAAACATAATGTAAAATAAAAAGGGATTACATAACAAGTGCGGAAAAATACATGTAAAAACCATAAAAACAAAACTACATCCTCGAATTGTAACTCTCGGCTCTTGAATCCATTCGACCTCAATACACATTCTCCAAGCTTCCAAGAACCTTTCCCGCCACTAAGACTATTTTCCTGCACATATAAACAAAAAAGGAATGAGCCTAATGCCCTGCAAGGAAAATCTAACACATAGTTCATATACATAAATTTCATAAGAAACATAAAAACATAACATAACACTTATATCATACACATACTATAATGGCCATTATTACTTGGGGTCCCATAGACTAAACAAGTCATATGCCCATTAGATTAGTGGGGTCCTACTAGCTAAGCAGGTCATAAGCCCATAATCCATTTGGGGCTTGTTAGTCATATGGGTCATATGCCCAAGCCTACAAACATACATAACATAACATAACATATTTCATAACATAAAAACATAAGATAACATATAAAAAGCATATAACATATAAATTCTATCCTATTTTCCTTACCAAAAATACCGGGATATGAGGACAGAGTTGGGACTTTGGAACACTCCTAAAAACAATTTATGAAAGGGTGAGTCTATTGAAGAAGAAGAGATGAAAGAGATGAAGGAACTATACTATTAAAATATACTTACCAAAACCTTTTGCTCAAGAACTTAGATTTCCTAACCAAAATAAGAATAAGGTTAGAATGAGTAGAAGACTATGAGAACTTTTAAAGAAAAAGTACAGAAACGAACTAGAGTTTGGGATACCTTGAAGACTTATAAGACCGATCTAAACCTTGAACCGAAATGCTATAAAATCTTACTTCCCAAGTGTTTTGATAAGCTTATGATGGTCAAGCTTATGATTCCCAACCCAAGTGTTTACACTCTCACACTCACCTAGCAACTTGCAGCCTCTGAACTTAGAGTAAAAGATGAATAATGGCTGGGTACTAGGTCTTATTTATAGAGTTTAGGAATGAAGAGATCTTCATTTAACTTGAATAAAAATAATGGCTTTTTAAGTGAAAATAATTTGAATTATCGTTCAGCAGAGGCTGAAGACTCGTTCAAAAAGATGCTGGACTTATCAAGAGGTTGAAGGGTTGAATGGAAAACGATTTCAAAAACTTTCAAATTATGATGAGAGGGGCGATATATCGCCTGGGCCAGTATGCCCGAGGGAATCGTGCATCGTTTCGGGTTTTTCGTATCTTCGTGCTGCGATATATCGCCCCCTATAGCTGCGATATATCGGCATACGCTGATTATTTAAACACGAAATCACACATTTTTAGCTTAATTTGAATTGAGTAAACAACCTTGACTAAGCCCCCAAACGTTTTCAAAGCTGCTGACTGACCTTAGAGCATTCAAATTTTACCCTTAATAAATTTAATCCTCAAAATACTTAATCATTAATAACCCATGCATAACATGTGCTAAAATCCTATTGGTTCTTATCTAAACCTTATAGTATAATAAATATTATCCTCAATATCAGTCATATTAATCAAACCTTAGGTTAAAATTAATATTCTTAAACTATAGGTTAAACTTAGAAAATCTACAAGTACTACTACGAGTGTCCAAATAAATCCCGGTCCGAACCAAAAATCCACAGTTATAAAGATAATACTATAATTACTATAATACTACTATCTAACTAGCTAAGTAAAGTTCTTGGACTCTACAGGAGTTGAGTTCGTCCCAGAGTAGCGTTTGTCTAAACAACAACGATTGGAGAAGCAACCGATCAGTTTTACTGAAGAAGACGCTAGTCATGTCCAGTTCCAGCATAACGACCCTCTAGTCATAACCATTAAACTCGCCAATCAGAGAGTTAGGCAGACCTTGGTCGATAATGAGAGTTCTGTGAACCTGCTATTTAGGTCCACATTGGAGAAAATGGGATTGTCTGTGGCCGAACTAAAGGCAACCTCCATGATGTTGTATGGGTTTTCCAGAGAAGGTTTGACAGCTATCGGAACGATCGAGTTGGTGATAACCCTAAGTGAGGGACCACGAACTGTTTCCAAGCTGCTCGAGTTTGTGGTCGTGGATTGTCCGACCGCATACAATGCAATCCTAGGAAGGCCCACGCTAATGGCATTCGAAGCCATAACTTCTGTCCGCCACCTCGTGATAAAATTCCCTTCATCCACGGGAATATGTACTGTCCGAGGCGATCAACTCGTTGCTATGGAATGCTATAGCATTTTCATGAAGGGAAAATCACAACCCGGGCAGCAGACCATGGTCGTGCAGAATCGAAGAGAGGAATCCCAGGAAGTCAGAGCTAATCCTGGGATGGAAGAACCTCCGCAAGTCAGTCGCAGGAGAACCACCCTGAGTGAGGATATTGATCCCCGAATGGGTGAAGATAGATTCGAGCTCTAGGCTATTAAAGACCTCGAAGAAGTAAACATTGATCCCAAAGATGCTTCGAGGGTCGTTAAGCTGGGGAAAAATCTTGACGCCGAAAGAAAGGCGGAGCTGGTAACATTTTTACAAGAAAATCTAGATGTTTTTGCTTGGTCCCATGAAGATATGATAGGAATCAGCCCGAGTGTCATCATGCATACACTAAATTTGGACAAAAGCATGCCTGTGAAATCCCAGAAATAAAGGCGTCTGGGTACGACCCGAGCTAAAGCACTGGAGGAAGAAGTAGCTAGGCTTTTGAAGTGCGGCTTTATCCGCGAGACTAAGTATCTGATCTGGGTCGCAAATCTTGTCCTGGTCCCAAAGACAAATGGGAAATGGCGGACCTGCATCGATTTCTCCAATCTGAACAAAGCCTGTCCCAAGGATTGCTTCCCCTTGCCAAGGATTGACCAGTTGGTGGACGCCACCGCAGGGCATGAGCTCATGTCCTTCATGGACGCGTACTTTGGAAATATCAGATTGCCATGAACCCTTCGGACCAGGAACATACTAGCTTCATGACTCTAACCAACGTGTACTGTTATAAAGTTATGCCCTTCGGGCTGAAAAACGCTGGGGCGACCAACCAGAGGTTCGTCAACATAATGTTTGTTGATCAGATCGGGAAAAACATGGAAGTGTATGTTGATGATATGCTGGTTAAGTCAAAGACTGTCGATAACCAAGTCTCCGATCTGAAGGAATGTTTTGGAATTCTAAGGAAGTATGGTATGAGGCTAAACCCCCAGAAATTTACTTTCGGAGTGGCGTCGAGAAAATTTCTGGGATTCATAGTCAACACCAGGGGGATAGAGGAGAACCCTGACAAAATCATATCGCTCTTAGAGATGCCTTCGCCCAGGTTGCATAAAGGTGTCCAAAGCCTGACAGGAAGGGTGGCGGCCCTCAATCGTTTTATTTCTAAATCTACCGACAAATTTCTGTCATTCTACAACCTGCTTCGAGGGAACAAAAAGTTCAAATGGACTGAGGAGTGCGAGCAGGCTTTCATCGACCTGAAGACACATTTGGCCGATCCACCATCATAAACATAATAATCATCGTGCGATACATAAGCACCATATCACACTAACATAATGTATGTTACACTCACACACATAAATACTAACAAGTCATGTTGATCGGACATGAAATGTAATCTGCCTTGCCTGCGCTGTACTCACACTCGGCATTCCCACTGTGGCACCTAGTCTAGCCTGTGTTGTACTCACACTTGGTCGTTCCCTCGAGACATCGTTGCTCTGCCTGCGCTGTATTCACACTCGACAGTTATGTGGTGGCATCCTATTATCCTGAGTTATACACACCCAAGATAATTCGTGTAAGTGCTATACTCACACAAGCAACTAGAATCTAGTAGCACGCCTACTCTATCATCTAAGCATGTCTACTAACTAAAATCCCTAGCACTATCCTCATGCTAGTCAACCTAATGCAACAATTCAAATCACAATATAATTACATAATTAGACAAATAGGAAAATAAGGCTGTACGCATAACGTACACCCTATGCGTAGATGTCCACTCTTCTTACCTTAAACAGTGCGTTTTCTGCTGAGGTGTCTCGAACCACTTGCTGCGTCACCTCGACGATCGCTAGCTCCTAGACGTCCAATTACATAGCGAAAATTCAGGAAAAATAAAAATAGGCGTTAAGGTTTTATTTCAAAACCCTAATTGTCTAAATAATTTAACCATGAAATTTCAACATGCATGGCACGTAAATTAAAATAATTTTTCACAAAGGTTCGAACCATCATATCACATGCACAAACACTGATGTTTATAATGTATCACATGAATTCATATATATACTTTTTATGTGAAAATTACCAAAATGCCCTTTAATATCACAATTACATAATAGACTCAATACTTTCTAAAGATTATCATATGACAACAAAATTTAACAACCAACTCTCCAAAACCCTAGTTAATAAGTGAAGACTCATATAAGACCGGAAAAAATAATTTTTAACATTTATAAATTATTTTTCCTCAATTTCTCAAATAAAACTCAAATAATAAAAATAAATACACAACCAGCCTAAAAATTAAACTAACATACAGAACTGTTTAAAAATTTTAAATAAACTTATAAAAATTATTTTAGAATTTTCTGGGCAAAATAACTATTTTTCTTAATTAATTTATTATAAAAACTAATTAATTAAAAAAAAATCATGACTGATTAAAACTAGAATATAACTATACAGATCAGTTTTTACACCCTACAGTAATACACAAAAATTATCTAGGGTTCAGAACAGTAGTATTAATATTTTTCATATTTAAAATATAAAATAAGCCAAATAAATCTTGAAAATTACATAAATGATACAAATTTGAAATAAAATTATAGAGAGCCTTAGAATCTCATTTTAAACATATACAAAAATTCCCAGAATTTTTAGAATATTTTAAATAAGTTTTCCACATTTATTTTCTTAAATCACATATTTAAAAGAAATTTTTTTAAAGAAATTATCAAATACAATCAAAACTTAAATATAAACATATAAGGCCATTCTAAATCATACAGACATCATTCAAACATAAACTCATATTTTTCTGAACAATAAAAATATTTTTCATAATTAATCTTTATTTAAACTTCAATAAATCATAATAATTTAAAGAAAAATCAGAAAAATATAAAAACAATTGGAAAATGCTCTAAAATTAATGTACTAATTTTTAAGATTGAAAAACAAAAAAAAAAACACCTCAGTAAACACCCAGATCGGGTTCGCCGGAGCTCTCACCGGAGTTGTCGTCTTCTTCGGCACCGGCGAGGTTGTTTCTTTCGTTTCCGGCTACCCCAACGTTCCAAACCACTTGGAAACTTCCCATACGTATCCAAAATTACCCTAAGACACAAAGAATCACGCCACAGCCGCCTTGGTCGAAGTTTTCTTCTCCACCGCCGATGTACCACCAACAATGGAGCTCAAAATTGATTTTTCTTGCTCTAGACCATTTCAGCCTGTTTCTTCACGTCAAAACCGATTCTTGGAGTCTCCTAAGCTTGTTTGTCACCAACCACGCATACCATACACTCTTGAACAGACTTAAATCCAAAATTATCCAAGAATATGCATTTTCTTGGATAAAAATGGTGAATCACAATCCAAGGCCTTATAAATATATTTCTCACACTCAAAATGTTTATTTCCTCTCCTAGAATGATTCTACAACGTTCATTACTGCCCAGATTTTTCCCAAGTGCAAGATCTCAAAAATTTCTTCTCTTTTTAAAAAAAAAGATAACTACCCTCTCTCTCTTCGATCATTTGCTTCCCTCACTATTTCCACGATTTCTTTCCTTCAGATTATCATGGTAAGCACGTTTTAGAATAGGTTTAGAAAAGAAGTTAGCATTTGAAGTGGTAAGATCCCCTTTTCGAGGAATTCTTTATATTTTCCTTTTAAAAAAATAAAATAAAATAACTAAGGTTCCACATCTGATATCATCAGTTAAATTTCAAAAATTTAACTCATTTTCAAAATATGTAATCATGTTAAATCAAAAGAAATAAGGTCTCTAAAATGCCCCTTGAACCAATCCAAAACTTGAGGGTATTATGGTCTTTTCGCAAATTCAAATATTTAATATTATGGCAAACCAAAAATTACACATAATATGATAAAATCATTTCAAGCATATTATTATTACTATTATGCTCATAATAATAATAATAATAATAATTTTTAATTAAATAAATAACTTAACCCGAGCCATTATTTATTCACTTGATATTATTCTCATGTTGTGATTCCACAAAAACTCAAATAGGAGAAACCATGAATTTTATTTCCACTGGAAGTCATACATATCCAATATTCCATCAAAGGAAAAGAAAAAAAAATGACAAGGATGCACACAGCGGGAAAATTATGAAATTGCCTGTAATGCCCCAAATTTCCTAATAAGGTTTAGAACCTTGATTAGGAGGCTGGGAGGGCCATAATTAATTTACTGTGTTATTTAATGATAATATGCATGTTTAGGTGTATTAAATATGCATGTGAACCCATTTGTGATTGATTGGGTGATTTCCATATTTTGGCCATTTCGGGCATTTTTGGCATATATGTGAAATGGGCGTGGTGCTTTGTTATTATTTGGTTATGCCAGGGTTACCCAGTACAAGACGATCCTAGGAGGTAAGCTAGTGGGAAAGTCACAACGGGATTTAAGCTTGACTTGGAGTAAGTAAAAGGGTATTTAGAGCATTACCGGGTTATTGGGTAATGGGAATTAATATTTGGTGATAAATTGGGAGTTAGTAAGATCAGGGGGAAATTCTTGAAGTTTTGACTATAATGTCCCCGAGGGTGTTTTCGGGACCCCGAGCACTAGGTTTTATTGGAAGCTACTTAAGCTTGAAGTAACCTTTTAAGAAATAAAAAGAATATTTTGTACGTTCTCTCTCCCTAAAAGTTTCCTTTTCGTCTCCCGATCGCGTTTTCGAAGGTATCTTGAGTTCTAGGACTCGGATTCAAGCGAGGATCGAGGCATAGAAATCCTAAGGAAAATTAGAAGCTTATTAGCCGGAGGATTTAGTTGAAAACAACTCAATCGGAGGTAATTCAAGTTTTAAGTTTTTAAAAGTTTTAAGCTTGAATTGGATATTGTGAATCGTTGAGTTTTTAGTTCGTTTGAGCCTCAGGTTTTGATGGTTTTGGACCATTGGGAAGTTTGGGAACTTTGATTTGATGATTTGGGAATGTTTAGACATGTTTTTGGGAGGTTTTAAAAGGTTAAAAGCGAAGGAAAATGGCTGCCCCGAAGTTGGGCCGCGACCCTGTTCTTGGGTACCGTGGCCCTGGTTCGATGAAGCTGGTGCATGAATTTGTTCCTGCTGGGCGTCGCGGCCCTATGCATTGGGTGCCACGGCCCTTGCTTCAGATTTGCTAGGGGTCGCGGCTCAAGGTTCCAGGGCCGCGGCTCAGGCAGGCTTTTGAGCCTGTTTGCATGTTTTGACCCCGGGAACATGGTTTTAGGCCTCGGGATCATTCCTACTACCCGGATTAGTGAGGATTGATGTCTTGGAGGCTAAGTTTTGGTTCAAGGATTGGTTTTAGAACTTGTACTCATTGGATCACCATTTGTAGTAGTGACTAGGTTATCACTAGAGACTTGGAATCGGGATCGTTCTTGTGGCTCGTTTGTCGGTAACCTGTGCTTGGACCGAAGGTAAGAAAACTGTACCCCATATGTGACATGCATAGTTATTCTTGATGCATGTTGGATGCTTAAATGTAAACATTGATAACATATTGAATGCTTAGCAATCTTGCTCATTTGCATATGATTATTATTGAGGCATGCTGGATGATTAAGTGTGATGCATGTGATGCATGAGAAACATAAGATTAGGGCATGTCATGAATGATGAATATGAGATTGATCAGAGCTTGAGTCTCTGTGTTTGTGGATGAACATTATTATGCTAGCAACTGTTAAGTAAGCATGCTGAATGCCCCATCTTTGGATGTTTGACATATGATATGTGCCTGATAGCATTGCTTACTTGTGAATGGCACTGACTCATTAGTCAGGGCATTGACTCATAAGTCAAGGATGGTTTTAGCATGTTTAATGCAAGCCAACAAAGATTAGATCTAATCGACATCTGCATTATATGACTCAACAAGAGCATTAATGTCGGACCGACCTCAAGTTCGATGAAAACTAAAAGCGCTTGTGTGACTTACCCAGCAGTCACTCATCTATTAAGTTGGAGGCTTACCCATCAGTCTCTCATCAGTTTAAGCTAGTGACTACCCATCAGTTACTCATCTTATTAGAGCCATTGCAGGAAAGCCCAGGTAACGGTTTTGTTACACGGTTATGGGCACTGAGCCCCATAGTGACTTACTTGACAGTCACTCAGTATGGTTAACAGAACCTCAAAGTGATATTCACTCATCTGTTCAAAGCTATAAGCTCTGTATGATCATTTTGATCATCATATGCATGCCTTTGGGTGCTGAGCCCCGTAGTGACTTGCTTGTTGGTCACTCAGCATAGTTTACCAGAACCTCAAGTGTTGAAACACTCATCTGATTAGGATTGACTTGATAGTCATCCAATCAGAAGGGCAGGATTTTTTTATCCTGGATACCCTAGCATTGTCTGAATTCATTTGCATGCTTGAATAAAGTTATGTTTGCTAGGCATGTCAGATATGATTTGATATCAAGATATGACTGTTCATGAGCATATTGAGTTTTCTTGCTGGGCTTCGGCTCACGGGTGCTATGTGGTGCAGGTAAAGGCAAAAGAAAGCTGGACCATCCTTGAGTTGAAGAGCTTAGGTGATGACGTGTACATATGCAGCTGCTCGACCAATACATGGCCGAGGTTTGAAAAAGGAACTAGGGTTGAACCCTGTTTTGCCGCTTAGATCGGCCTGTTGTAAATATTTTCTTGTAATAGACCTTTAAATTATATTTTTGGGATCCCAATGTATATAATAAACGTTCTAATGAAACGTTATATCTTAACCAAAATTTGGAATCCCTAAACCGCTAATCATACTTAGTTACACGTTTATGGCCAAATGACTCGATTAGCGAGTTTAGCACTATTTGCAATGTGCACTGTAACGGTCCCTGGAGTTGGGGCGTTACAATTTTGGTATCAGAGCGTGCCAAGGTTTATGTGTTCCTGAAGACAAGCTGGGCATGTACACTCATCACTGAAGATAGCTTTACTCAAGGAATGGTAACTATTTCTGTAGTGGGTGGTGCGAGCTCGAGGCATGGATCTTACATGTTAGCGGTGGGCGATGTTTTAGAGTTTTAAAATGTTTTCGGATTGGAACGTTTTAGTTTTGGCTTGAAATAGTTTATTAATATCATTATGATTTTTAGTTAAGTGTTAAACATTTTATTTTAAATAATGAGATCTCATGCCTAGTTTTATTTCAATAAATAAGTTTTTCCATCATAAATGTTTATTGATTTAAAATGGACTTTTATAAGTAATGTCTTGGGAAATCGGGGCGATACAATTCAACTAGTTTTTAAAATTCAAACATTCCCTGCACTAGATAGTTTCGGCCAACCACCATTTCTACCTATTCAAAGTGCTAAAAATACTATATTGTTGTCATACACACCCATCTACAACTATAAGTAGTCAAAGCCTCTTCTTGTTTCTCTAAGAGCTCTCCCACGCCTACACATATACCATTCAAATTCAAAATCTTTCAAATGGTTTCAACTATCATCAACTTAGTCACCTAGTTCAAGCTTAGTGTAACACCTATCAAATAAATTCAAAATTTAGTCCATTCCTAGCCTATTTCCATGCTACATGCCTATGACTAAAAGAGTCTTCAATTTAAACTGTCACTTATTTAAATAAATCATGAAAATTCCACCTATTTACCTTATAAGGAATTTCGACCATCATAGTGAAATTTAAACTTTGTGACTTATTTTAATGTCACATGTATACTTCTTAAACTACCAAATAACATGTGTGCATTGTTTACCGAGTTTTTCGGAAACGAATAACTAACAGAATAATAAAAAGATAAGAACTGTAGAAATACTGAAATGTAACTAAACAAACAGTGTTTTTACGTGGTTCAGGCGTTAACAAGCCCTAGTCCACGAGTCGATGTTATTATACTTGGAAAAGATTACAGCAAGATGGCTGGTGCATAAGAACTTCACACGCTCACAATGTTTCTCTCGGGTTCTCTTGAAGAAGATGAAGCTAGAGAGATTTTAGTAGAGTTTTTTGCTATATCCTTTGTTCGTCCCTCCTCTTGTAAAATGAGGGGGTCTTTATAGCTAGGGTTTTGGATTAGGGTTTTTCTCTACGTACATGAGTTTTAATTACACCAGCCATAAATAGGGATACAATTACTATAGTAGCATGGCTACAAGACTCTATGTGGGTATATTTACGTGAAAGTATGGGGAACACACAAAGTCAGCCGTCTTTTCCAAGTTGTCAGCGGAACAGTAGGCGAAAAGGTACCCTTAGGCGTGCTGGGGTGTGTGCAGCTTTGACCTGACGGGCGTGTCAGGCGGGATCCTGTGTCAGGCGGATATCATTCCAAATATGCCTCCTCCAGGACTCGACCGTTTGGCTTTGTTCCGTGCGAGGCACGGAACTGCTTCCGCGGAGACCACTCGAAGAGCTTCTCCTGGAAGGAGCTTCCCCGATGGATACTCCTTCGGGAGCTCCGGGAGAGTTGACGAGTTTCCGTATGGTGTTTGCTTGGAAGAGTAATCCGGACATCAAGCGGGAGAGGTGAAGCCTTTCTGTATATCCGCGAGCTCTGGTCACCTATCGTGAAGGACATCGATAATTCGGTTTCCCCGAGGCCATCAATCTAAACGCTATCCGGAAATCTGGATAACATTTACCCCCCAAGGTCACGGAGCTTTGAGGGATCCGGGAGCTTGTACAATCGGTTTCTTAGATTAGGCGAGGGGGCACCTTCTGTGTTCCCGGAAGGGTTCCTTTTTCCCGCCTGAGTGTTAGTATGGAAAAGAAAGAGAATTTCTTCTGTTTGAGATCAAGTACTCAAGTGCGGCAAGGACCACGTGTCATTCTGGGAAATGGGCCATCAGTAGCAGCAAGGATCCGCTGTTGCTGACACACGCTGTGAAGCAGCAACTGTCCGGGGTAAGCCGTCGGTTGTTATTTTTTTTTTTTTTTTTATTTTTTTTTTTTGGGATCACCTCTCTTTTGGTCCGGCTTTAGCTCATTCGGTTGTCTTTCCTTGGAGGCCTCTATGATCGCGGAACGCTCGTTCCGGGAGGTTGGTGCAGCTCTGGTTCAGCTGGAGGAGAGCCAGCTGGCTCGCCAGGCCTTGGAGGCGGAGAAACAGAAGCTGACCCAACAGGCCTTGGGGGCTTCGGAGAAGATTGATCAGGCCCGGCGCACGGCTGAAGAAGAGGCGGAGAAGAAATATCTTGCCAAATATCAAGAGTACCGGGCCAAGGCAGAGAATGAGTTTAGACAGCGGTCGGATGGGATTAAGACCGAAAACTCCAAGCTCCGGGAAGAGCTGTCCCAAGCCAAGGTGGAGAAAGATACCCTGGAAGCCCGCTTGCAATCAAAGAACGATCTCCTCCTTAAGCGGCAAGAGGAATATTCCACTCTTCAGAGTAAGCTGCACGACGAGGAGCAACTCCATAAGAGGAGCAGGGATCTCGTGTCTATGCTTCAGTTGGGGCTCGCCGAGAAGGATAAAGAGATCGGGGCTTTGCAATTCACTGCCAGGGGGCATGTGACCGAGAAGCAATCCGTGCTGAACCAAAATAGGGAGCAGCGCAAGGCGATAGATTCTCTTAAGGGGGAGCGGGATGCCTCCAAGGCCGAAATGGAAAAATTGAGGGCCCAACTAACTGCCGCGGAAGCACAGCTGGCAACCTCCGAGGCGGAGCGGTTGAAGGAGAAGGAGGATGCTGAGGTGATACTGAACAGGACTATTAATATATCGCATGTGGTCCTCATGCATCAACTCTGGAAAGTGAACCCGGAGGTGTTAGGCTATCTGGGAGATGATGCCGAAGCCATGAGGGAGAAGCTACTCGTGTGGGATCAGGGCCCAGAGGCGTATGTCCAAACTTATAACATTGACGATCGTGCTGAAGCTCCCGAGGCGGGATATCCCGGAGAGGCGGGGACTTCTGAACCTTCTCATGACCAAATTCCTCCTTCCAATGAGCCGACTCCGCCAGCCTCAGCTGAAACAGATGCCCCCGAAGCTGCGGTCGTGGACGCTGTAGTTACCCCCAATGTTTGAAGGGGTTTTATCTTTACTTATTTTTCATTTTGAGTTTTTCATTGCGGACATTTTTACCATAATCATAGCATTCTCCTTTCTTTTCTGCCGAGTTCTTTATTTATCCTTGCGCTTAGGGTAGACATTTATACGGTAGAAACTGTTGTAGGGGCGTATGGGGTTTTGGTTCCAACGGCCAAAACCTATGCACCTCCCACTTGAAGCTTTAACGGATGATGTCTTGTTCCCATGTAGTTTCTAGGTTACGAAGGTTTCCTGGTTCCAACGGCCAGGCTCCTTTCACCGCACTTTATCTTTCCTGAGGCAAATAGTCAATCCAGGGACTTGTAGTTATACTGTTCGCTGGGATTGCTAAGGTGAGTCGTTCCATTGTTTGGAACGGGAGTTCTTTTGGTGAGCGTCGCTAGACTTAAGGTTAGATCTTTGCGAAGCAAAACTAACTGTTGTTGCGAACCTCATTGTGGCTGACTTCAGGGACCTGGCATGGAGCCCTGCGAGGCAAGGCTTATTGCTGTTGGGGAAATCGCCACGCCCACCAGGTGTGATCCTGGAGCAGGGGCTTTGCGAAGCAAAGCCGGCTGTGAGTGGGGGGATCAAGTATGTCTGCTTCTGGAGCTGAAACTTGCAATGGCCATGGAGCTTGCCATGCATTATTTTGTGAGATCCGGAGTTGGAGCCTGCGAAGCAAGGCTTACAACCGTCGCGGATCTTGCCATCTTTCGCCTCGCTGGACCCGGAGCTGGAGCTTGCGAAGCAACGCTCTACAGCGCTCGCGGATCTTGCCATCTTTCGCCTTGCGGGATCCGGAGCTGGAGCTTGCGAAGCAAAGCTCTACAGCGCTCGCGGATCTTGCCATCTTTCGCCTTGCGGGACCCGGAGCTGGAGATTGCGAAGCAAAGCTCTACAGCGATCGCGGAGAATTCTGCAAAGGACTTGTCAGGGAGTTGGGGGTGTTTTGGCGTAGCTCTATGAACGTGCCTCGACCCCCAGTCCCGTCCATCGCTGGGCTACACAGGAGATAATACTTATGATACATAATGGCAGGCATTTCCATGGCACTTTTCACATAAGCACGTATGACACGTAATGCAAGCATGTTCATGGCAACAAATAAACCTAAGCTCAACAATTTAAACATTTCAAACAATTTAAAAATTTCAAACACAATGCTAGCACATAAGTGGTGTTCTGTGTACGTTTTGTTCAAGGGGCGTATGGTTATGCCTTAGTCATGTATACCCCCCAAGTGAGCGTGGGGTCCGGACGTCTCCGGACCGCGTGGTCACTTGTTAAAACGCAGCTTTGAACACAGGGATAAAAAGTGCAGTAAAAGCGGAGTGAATCTCTCCGTGTTTCATTGAATTAGCCTGCTAGGCGTGAGTTTTACAACAGGGAGGATTATTTCCACATTTTTCGCTTTTGTTATTTTCACCAAGGACTTCCGACTGGATGGTCCGGGGCCTACTGGTAGTAACGGCGGAGGTGCTCCGCGTTCCAGGCGCGCGGGACGTTAGATCCGTCGAGTCTCTTTAAGTGATACGTCCCATGGCCCACTTTTTGTTGGACTTCGTAGGGGCCTTCCCAGTTGGGTCCGAGGACTCCTACTCCCGGGTCCTGCGTAGCAGGAAATACTCTCCGTAGGACAAGATCTCCAACTTCGAATGTACGGCTCTGGACTCTCATGTTAAAGTGTCGGGCTATCTTGCCTTGGTACATTTTTAGTTGGACCTGCGACTGCTCCCGGAGCTCCTCGATCATGTCCAAGGACTCCTGGAGGAGGGCATGGTTCCGGGTAGGATCGTAGGTGTCTTGCCTGTGAGAGGGGATCATAGCTTCTACTGGGATGACGGCCTCGCAACCGAAGGTCATGGAATAAGGCGTGTGCCCCGTCGAAGTTCTCTCTGTTGTGCGATAATCCCAAAGTACTCGCGGAAGTTCTTCCGGCCAGTGAGCCTTGCAGGCTTGGAGTTTTTTCTTCAACGTGGTCTTTAATATTTTGTTTACAGCTTCCACTTGTCCATTAGCCTGTGGTCTGGCGACTGCGGAAAAGCTTTTGATAATTCCATGCGAAGCACAGAAGTTCGTGAAGTGTTCACTGTCAAACTGCTTTCCGTTGTCGGACACAATTTTCCGTGGAAGCCCAAAACGACACACTATATTCCTGATGACAAAATCCAGTGCTTTTTTAGATGTGACCGTGTTCATAGGTTCAGCTTCAGCCCATTTGGTGAAGTAGTCTACCGCGACTATGGCGTACTTCACTCCACCCTTTCCAGTGGGGAGGGAACCTACTAGGTCAATGCCCCAAACGGCGAACGGCCAGGGGCTGGTCATTAGGGTAATTTCCGTAGGCGGCGCTCGCGGAACCTTGGCGTACCTCTGGCACTGCTCACACTTCCTGACATAATCCACACAATCCTTCTTCATGGTGGGCCAGAAGTATCCTTGTCGAAGGATTTTTTTAGAGAGGCTCAGCCCGGAGGTATGATCGCCACAGAAGCCTCCGTGAATCTCATGGATGATGGTGCTGACTTCGGTTCCGGCAACACACCTAAGGAAGGGTATGGACAACCCCCTGCGGTAAAGCTTTCCATCCATAACCACGTATCGGGGAGCTTGATACTGGAGCTTCCTTGCGTCCGCTTTATCGGTGGGGAGTTCTCCGGTGGTGAGAAATCTGAGGATGGGTCCTATCCAGGAGTGGGAATGGTCGATGATGGCGTTTATCCTTCGCGTCTCAGTACTGGGGGCTTCTAAGTGCCCGATGGGGACTAAGCCATACTGTTCAATCTCCGGGTCCGTTGCAAGCTTGGCCAGCGTGTCCGCAAGTGAGTTCTGGTCCCGGGGGACCTGGCGGATTTTGTAGCCTTTGAAATGCTGCAGTAGGCCGCGGGAGAGAGACACGTAGGCAGCCATCCTTTCGCCTTTCGTCTGGTATTCCCCGGATATTTGGTTTACCACAAGCAGGGAGTCGCTGTACACTTCGATTTTTTGGGCTCCGACTTCTCTGGCCAGTCGTAACCCAGCTAACATGGCTTCGTGTTCTGCCTCGTTGTTGGATGCTGGGAATGCGAAACGGAGGGCGCTTTGGAGCTGATGCCCTTGGGGAGATATTAGGATAACCCCCGCTCCAGCTCCTTTTTCATTTGAGGCTCCGTCTACGTAGACCTTCCAGGTGGGAAGTTCCGGGACAGGATCTTCTGGGAGGTCATTCATTCCCGAGCACTCCACAATAAAGTCCGCGAGAGCTTGACCTTTTATGGAAACACGCGGTTGGTAGTGGACGTCGAACTGGCTTAGTTCCATGGCCCACTTAAGCAATCTGCCAGAAGACTCGGGCTTCTGCAGGACTTGTCGGAGAGGGTGGTTGGTGAGTACTTTGATGGTGTGCGCCTGGAAATATGGCCTCAGCTTCCGTGAAGCGATCAGCAAGCAGAGGGAGAGTTTCTCGATCATCGAATATCTGGACTCAGCGTCCAATAACCTCTTGCTTACATAATACACAGGGAGCTGGATACGGCCATCTTCCCGGACGAGAGCGGCACTTACTGCGTGCTCAGTCACCGCTAGGTACAAGAACAACGCCTCTCCTTCGACCGGTTTGGACAAAATGGGGGCTCGGGTTAAATGTTCTTTGAGGTGTTGGAAGGCCGCTTCGCATTCGGGGGTCCACTCGAACTTCTTGTTCCCTCGCAGAACATTGAAGAAGGGGATACACTTGTCGGTGGCCTTGGATACGAAGCGACTGAGAGCAGCTATCCTTCCGGTAACGCTCTGGACATCCTTATGCTTCCGGGGGGAAGGCATATCTATGAACGCCTTTATTTTTTCAGGGTTGGCTTCCACGCCGCGGGAGCTGACAATAAAACCGAGGAACTTTCCAGACGAGACCCCGAAAGTACATTTCTTTGGATTTAGCTTCATCCCGTACTTTCGGATCACGGCGAAAGCTTCCTCAAGGTCGTTACTGTGGTCCCCGGAGGTCTTGGACTTTACCAACATGTCGTCCACGTACACCTCCATGTTCCTCCCCAGTTGGTCCTTGAACATTCTGTTTACCAGACGCTGGTAAGTCGCCCCAGCATTCTTCAAACCGAAAGGCATGACCACGTAACAGTAGACACCCTTATCCGTGAGGAAGCTGGTGTGTTCCTGGTCCGCGACATGCATCTTGATCTGATTGTATCCGGAATACGCATCCATGAAGGATAAGAGTTCGTACCCGGAAGTAGCGTCCACCATCTGATCGATTCGCGGGAGAGGGAAACAATCTTTCGGGCAGGCCCTGTTTAGGTCCGTGAAGTCAATGCACATTCTCCAGGACCCATCGGGTTTCGGGACCAGAACTGGGTTGGCCAACCACACGGGATAGTGCGACTCCTGGAGAAAGCCTATGGACATCAATTTGTCCACTTCAGCTTTGACGGCTTCGGCTCTCACTGGGTCCAGCGGCCTCCTCTTTTGGCGAATTGGAGTTGCAGCTGGGTCTATGTTGAGTGCGTGGCACGCAACATTGGGATTAATCCCTGTCATATCAGCGTGGCACCATGCTAGGATATCCTGATTATCCTTCACAGTGGCCACGATCTTATCTCGAACGGCCGACGGCAGGTTTTTCCCCACCTGAATGACCTTGGTGGGTTCCTCCGGATTGAGGATCACCTCTTCGACTTCCTCCATCGGCTCTATTGCTTTCTCGATTCCCACTCTTGGGTCTAGTTCGTCAAAGTATGCCTCCTGAGCATCCCTAGTTCCTGGCAATACTTCCGCCAAAGGAATGGCAGCAAACGTCTCTCGGACCGTGTAGACGGCTCGGACGGAGACGTTATAACAGCTCCGTGCACTTCTCTGGTCTCCTCGGAGGGTGCCAATACGCCCATCGTCGCAGGGAAACTTCAAGCATAAGTGACGTATCGAGGTTATGGCCCCACAATCGATCAGGACCGGTCGGCCTAAGATGGCATTATACGCCGTGGGGCAGTCGACCACCACGAATGTGCTATGCTTGAAGGCACAAGCGTCGCTTTCTCCTCTGAGGGTGACCGGAAGTTGAATTTTGCCTAATGGCATGAGTGCGTCCCCATTGAAACCTTGAAGCTGGATGGGGCATGGGGCCAGGTCCGTCTCGGTCAATCCGATCGCGTGGAAGGCCGCTTTGAAGAGGATGTTCACGGAGCTTCCGTTATCGATCAAGATCCGTGAAACCTTCTTATTGGCAATCTGGGCTTCCACTACGAGGGGATCGTTGTGGGGGAAGTGCACATGTCGAGCATCGTCCTCCGTGAAGGTGATGGGAAGATCCATCATTCGGGGACGTTGAGCAGGTGATTGGACCAAAGCGCACATCTCCTCGGCGTGCTCTAACTCCTTCAAGTACCTCTTCTGGGAGTTGCGGGTACTTCCGGCAAGGTGTGGTCCTCCGGAAATGGTGGCGACGTGTCCGTCAACGGGTGGCGGAGCAAGGCCGGGTGGATATGGGTTGCCTGGTCCTGGAGCCAACAAGGCAATGGGCGCCGGAGCGGGTGGAGCAGGAAGTGCTGGGAACTGAGACCCGGGAGCTTGGGGGTGACCGGCTCCAGGTGCGCTAGCGGCCCCCCTCTGTCCCGGGGAATATGCAGCTCCGTGAACCACCCCCTGTCCGGGATAGATTATGGGTATTCTCACCCACTGACCGAGGTGTCCCGCTCTTGCCAGGGACTCGATCTCATCCTTCAGCTGAAGGCACTCATTCGTGGTGTGCCCCACGTCTCCGTGGAACTCACACCTCTTATTGGAGTCTCGCGGACGCCTTCCTCCGTGAGACACTTTCGGGGGCTTCCTGTAGTTGACCATATTACAGGTCGCCCGATAGACATTCTCTCGCGAGTCTATCAAACTGGTATATTCCGTGAACTTGGGCTCATAATCCTTTCGGGGTTTCTTTGAATGGTCTCCCCGGTTGGAGTTTTTTCCGCTTCGTTTGCTCCGCGATTGGCTCAAACTTCGTTCCGGGGCTTCCGCTTGCAGCTGCGGCATGCTAGGAGCGATACTACATCCGGTTTGTACCGCTCCATACCCAGAGAAATGTGTTTGACCCGGCGTCTGAACAGACGCGGAAGGCCCATACACACTCGGAGTGAATCGGGCTCCTGGAAGCGTGAGGACTGGTGCGGGAGCTTGCGAAGCAAAGCTCGGCGCAGTCACGGAAGGGGTTGGAGCCGGGGGAACTCCAAAGGCTTGCTGGTAGGCATCCTCAAGGTTGATGATTCCCTGAGCTTTTGACATGAATTCGGACAGGGTTTCTGCCCGTCTCCTTTGCATTTCTCCCCATAGCAGGGAGCCGACAGTAAGGCCCGATTGAAGGGCGATCAGCTTCATGTCATCGCTGACCTTGGTTTTTGCAGCAGCTTCCATCATTCTCTGAATGAAAGCTTTGAGGTTCTCAGTGGGTTGCTGTTTGATGTTGGTTAAGGAACCAACCTCCATGTCGTGGTCGCGGGCAGCAATAAACTGCCTCCTAAACGCGGACTGTAGCTCCTTCCAACTGTGGATTGATCCGGGAGCTAATCTTTTCCACCAGTCCTCCGCAGACTTGGTAAGGGTGAGTGAGAAGCACATGCATTTGGCGTCCTCGCTGACGCGCGCCACTTGCATCATTTTATTGTATTTAGCTAGGTGGGTACGCGGGTCTGTCCTCCCATCATATAATTCTATGTGAGGCATTTTGAAGTTATCCGGGAGGGACGTTTCCGCGATCCTCCTAATACATGGTTCCGGGTCTTCCTCCTCAGAATCTGACAGGGCCCCACTTTGCTTCCGGACCAGCTTGGTCAAGGCAGCAATCTGTTCCTCGAGCCTCTTCGTATCACTTTCCGGGAGGTCACGTCCCCGGAGCTTGTCATTAATATGATTTCGGAGGTCATCTCCGCGAGGCCGGGCTTTTTCCCCTTTGGCCTTCTCATACTTGGCCTCCAACCTTCTTCTTAGGTCCACCGTGGACCAGCTATCTTCGGAGTGCGAGTTCGCAGCCCGACCGTCCTGATTGACGGAATCACTGGGGCGGTTGTTCCTTCCCCTAGGCCTGGGTGCCTTAGCATCGGGCCCTTTAGGCACAGAGTGCCCCCTTGGGGCTGAAGGGCGTCTGGGCTTAGGAGCGCCAGAGACCTTCTGCGCGCGGGGGGGGCAGTCGGCCTGGTGATTCACGCCTTTAGGAGGTGCAGGGGCGTCAGCGCGCACAGGCTCTCCCACTTTTTCTTTGCCCTTGTTAGGGGCGGCTTTGGATGGTCCAGCAGCGGCTGGATCCGGCATGGGGGCATCAGCACCACCTCGAACAGAGGTATCCTCGTCCGAGTCGCCTAGATCTCCGAACCTACTTTGGAGGCGTTCCATCATGCGTTGCATTCTTTCGGAGACGCGCTCCTGCTCAGCAAGCTTGGCCTTAGTGGCCACCAGTTCTTCGGCTACTTGGACCAGTTCTGGGTCCTTCTCATAGTAGCAGCCGTCCTTGTAATAACCGTCTTGGACATACTCTTCTTCGTCTTCTAAGTATGTTGTATCTTCGGTACTGACCTGATCCTGGCGGGATGTCGGGTCTTCACCTTGGTAGTCTAAGGGTTCACTTTGCACCACATCTTCCATCACGGTATCGGGGTTGACCGTAGCATTTTTGTCAACAGCGGATTTTCTCGTAGTCACCATCTCTTTAGCACGAAGTGAATACAAAAACGTACACAGAAAAAGAGCTGACTAACAACTTCCTACAGCTCTCAATGAAAGCACCAAAATGTTTACCGAGTTTTTCGGAAACGAATAACTAACAGAATAATAAAAAGATAAGAACTGTAGAAATACTGAAATGTAACTAAACAAACAGTGTTTTTACGTGGTTCAGGCGTTAACAAGCCCTAGTCCACGAGTCGATGTTATTATACTTGGAAAAGATTACAGCAAGATGGCTGGTGCATAAGAACTTCACACGCTCACAATGTTTCTCTCGGGTTCTCTTGAAGAAGATGAAGCTAGAGAGATTTTAGTAGAGTTTTTTGCTATATCCTTTGTTCGTCCCTCCTCTTGTAAAATGAGGGGGTCTTTATAGCTAGGGTTTTGGATTAGGGTTTTTCTCTACGTACATGAGTTTTAATTACACCAGCCATAAATAGGGATACAATTACTATAGTAGCATGGCTACAAGACTCTATGTGGGTATATTTACGTGAAAGTATGGGGAACACACAAAGTCAGCCGTCTTTTCCAAGTTGTCAGCGGAACAGTAGGCGAAAAGGTACCCTTAGGCGTGCTGGGGTGTGTGCGGCTTTGACCTGACGGGCGTGTCAGGCGGGATCCTGTGTCAGGCGGATATCATTCCAAATATGCCTCCTCCAGGACTCGACCGTTTGGCTTTGTTCCGTGCGAGGCACGGAACTGCTTCCGCGGAGACCACTCGAAGAGCTTCTCCTGGAAGGAGCTTCCCCGATGGATACTCCTTCGGGAGCTCCGGGAGAGTTGACGAGTTTCCGTATGGTGTTTGCTTGGAAGAGTAATCCGGACATCAAGCGGGAGAGGTGAAGCCTTTCTGTATATCCGCGAGCTCTGGTCACCTATTGTGAAGGACATCGATAATTCGGTTTCCCCGAGGCCATCAATCTAAACGCTATCCGGAAATCTGGATAACATGCATAATTTTTATAAAGGCTTAAAAATATACACTAATTTGATCATATGCTAAAATCTTTATAAATACTAACCATAAATAATTATAATTATCCTAATTATAATTATTTTTTAGGTCATACAAATCATAACTTAAATAAATAAACTTAAAGCAATCTTTTAAATTCCACCACTCAAGTTATAACTATTAACTAATAAAATTAACCTAATGCCATAATTAAGAAGCTTATAAGAAAAATAATAACCAAGGTTATTACTACTCTCGAAAGGCAAGTAAAATTGAAAAGGTAGGCATTGAATGGTCTTCAAAACACATATCAAAGGATATATTGGGGTGTTTGGTATGAGGGTTTGGTTTGGTGGGAATAAGAATGTCAAATCTAACCCATGTTTAGTAAATTTATTTTTAATGGCTTGGGAGTTTGTGTTTCCAAGTGGATCCCATTTTTTAGCTTAATTTGAGGGTAATCTTAACCCTTTTAAACACTTAAGTTTCACATTCCTTTAATCTAAATCTCTTCTAACTCTACTCTCTCAAACCCAAACCTCATACCAAACACTCCATATGTGTTTTTGCAGGAACTCTACTTGAGTAGGCATCTGAATAAGAACCTCTGGTTTTTGAAGTGCTTTCATTATTATTTTCATTGTCATTAGTTGGAGATTAAGTTCTAAATAATAACATATTATTTTTAATGCGTGCTTATATGATCTATAAAATTGGCACTATTATCTTTTGTTTTACATGTATCTAAGATTGCAAAGAGAGATATGGGGAGAGGGTGAGTGATCAATTCATCAAAATCTCAACTATAGCACTTAGCTATAATTCACTAAAATGTTTGATAATTCCGGAGAACCATTTCTATTTGAGAGTTCCTTTAGTGCTTAGAAAATAAAGAGAAATAAGCTTTTAGATAAAGGTCTTGAACCTTGTTCAAGTTGATGATTCCCACTACTCTACACTTAAGGTTGTTTGAGTGTAAGAGTGTTCTTGTTTTTATGCTTTGTTCTTTTCTTCTTAGTTCTTATTTCCTTTTCTAGTCTTTATATTTATTTGTAGTATTTTTGTTTTGAGGTGTATCATTTTTTTTTTGTATTTATCATCCCCTCTTCTTATTTACTTGCATCTTTTGCAATTGAGTTGTACTTTTATTTAATCAATAATCTTGTCTCATGTAATATTTTGTCTATGTATTTTGGTTTCCAACATTTCCATTGAGATATATATTTCTCTTACAAATAATGTTTCAAAGAATTTTAGTACTTTCTAGAATTCCTAATAAATTTATTTTGACGAACTCCTACCCAATATATATACAATCTTAATATTCCAATTAGTTTGGAAGCTCTTAGAGATAATGGCGACTTGGTTTCTCCTTCTCAAATAAATTCTCACATGTTTGGCCAAATGGTTTATTAAGGTTAGAATTGAATTCTATTGATTAAACTAAGTCCATAATGATGCTCAATGTCAAGTTTTACAGCCAAAATAACATTGAACTCACTTGGGGTATGCGAACAACAATGGCGGTGGCAGTTTCCGGTGACCCACGACGATGGTGGAAGCCATACCCGCCAATGGGAAGCTTGAGAGGTTGTTTACACGTTGGTAGAGTTAAAGAGAGTTAAGGACCCACGGTTTGGCGAAAATGTCCCACATTTTCAGGCAAGTTTCAGAGTCACCTTTGCGTGAAAAATGATAGATCTAGCCAAGGATTACATTCATACAACCTAATAATGTTCTCAACACTCCTATAACATTTTGCAATAGCTAAAGGGTTAGGGTTAGTAGTGGATGTTTTCAAATTCAAATCACATCAAAAACTTTATATATAGTGACCATTTGTTCATGTGAGATACTTTATTACATTCTCATACTTTAGGGCACTAAACCGAGAGTGATTTGCTTGATAAATTTCAAAATCATTTTCCAATTATCTTTTTTTACTTGTCAATTTTGGCAACTCAAAATTTTGTTATTCTTCTTCTTATTTTATTTATTTATCTCATTCTACATAGTTGAATCAAATCCCATACTTTCTTGCCTGACCACCACCAACCTAACCACTAGGCCATAACTACAAAAAAATCACCATTTTGTAACAAGTGTGGCTACAATCCATCTTGCAATAATTGAAAAATTTACAGATCAAGAGCACAAACATCCGAACATGGAGAACAATGAGAATGATCTCAATATCAGGGATCTCAATATCGAGCATCTCAGTTCCAAAGATCTCAATATGAAGAAGAACACAGAGAAGGAGGTGAAGATGAACATCAACGATCTCAAAATCCTTCACAAGATTATAGTCAATATTATGACTATCTTGGCGGAACTGGGAATAATTTTTAAAATTATTAGAAGTATGTCTTAGTTTGTCTTGTGTTCTATATATATATATATTGTTTTCCATTTTATGTTTGGTGTATTTGATTTTAATATTAGAATGTAAGTTTGTAATATTTTAATTATCTTTTGTATATTTAATCAATTTCAATGTTAATTTTATTTTCTTATAGAGTAGAGTAAGAAATTTTCACACAAATTAAAATAAATTATATAAAAAATTAATTATGAAATATTTGAAATTTTATTTAGAAAATTAAATTATGTGTATTTATAATTTAAAAAACCCAACATAAAATATAGACCAAAATAATACTCATATATTTATATATATATAAAATATAAATATATTTATCTTTTAAAAAAAAAATGTTTTGTCGTGTCACTGTTAACACACACGGCTAAATGCAGTTAACTATCCCGTTTGGTTGGTGGGATTTCAGCACACCAACCCCATATATATGGGTAATCACGTTCGGTTGGGATGCTCTTAGTAGTGGATGTTTTTAAATTCAAATCACATCAAAAACTTTATATATGAGTGACCATTTGTTCATGTGAGATACTTTACATTCTCGTACTTTAGGACACTAAACCGAGAGTGATGTGCTTCATAAATTTCAAAATCATTTTCCAATTATCTTTTTTACTTGTCAATTTTGTCAACTCAAAATTTTGTTGTTCTTTTTCTTATTTTATTTATTTATCCCATTCTACATAGTTGAATCAAATCCCATACTTTCTTGCCTGATCACCACCAACCTAACCACTAGGCCATAACTACAAAAAATCACCATTTTGTAATAAATGTGGCTACAATCCATCTTGCAATAAGTGAAAACATATTAAATTGATCCCAACAACCAATTCTGAATATTTCAATCGTGCCCAGAAGAATTAATTGTCATGATACACATATCCATTCTATTTAACTTAATAATTCTCCACCACAAAATGAAATCTCATCTCTCCCTAATAATTGTTCCAATAAGCACATGTCTCACTCTCATTGATTCAATATAACATGATAATATGTGATTGGGGAGACATGTGTGAAGTGATAGCGCACCAAACTACACACACTTAGGTCTATATATACATATATATATATATAATGAAACCAATACACTACACTAGCCATATATATTGAAAAAAATGATGATGAATAGTAATAAAAATAGAGTTATTGTGAAGGTGAGTTGCATATGCATAGTAGTGGTGTTATCATGCATGGTGACTGGTGCAGGGTGCGCCGCACTGCCATGTTCGATGGTGCAGAATATGGTGGCGCCTTGCGCATCGTTTTTGAAAGGCACAGGCAGTAAGCCTCCAGTTGGGTGCTGCAATAGCCTCAAAAGTCTAAAGCAAAAGGTTGGGAATGCCGCCGGTGACCGTCGCAGTGCTTGTTTTTGCTTAAAAAAGGCTATTTTTCGTAGTCTTAAGAAAGATCGTCTCCCACACCTCAATGACCAATGTCAACTCAACCTTCCTCGCACAATATCAATCTCTGTCAACTTCAACTGCAACAGGTATAATCTCAACTTTTTGCTATATATATATATATATATTTAAGATATTTTTTTAGAGTAATTTTTTTTTGGAAAAATGAATATTTTAGTTATGTAGAGTATTCTTTCAAATTTTAAGAAATTATTTACAGTGTCGAAAATCAGGGTTAAAAACTTGTTGCTCGTGTGACTGTTTTTTAATGCGCGTGGAAAGTAATCTATTTGAACATAGTTTTCGGGATTATAAATTATTTGAAATTTCTTGAAAGTTTGCTAATGTTCTAAATAAGTACACTATATACAGTCATAAAAAAAATTTGTGCCGAAAATACTTTATGAGTCGAAAACAAATGGGTATGCATCAGTGCATAAAAAAATCATATATATTTATACATACATTAAATATGTTACATTTTAAAGGGTTAATATTTTTTTAGATCTTGTGTTTTGTCCTATTACTTATATGGACACTGTGTTTTGACAAATTTATTTTTGGACTTGTCTCCTAAACTCAATTTTGATGAAGAAAAAATTGAATATAACAACACCGTTGTTAGGCAGAATGATTTTGTTTTTGTTTTGAATTGTTAATTTGGTGAATTATTTGTAATTTTATTTCAGAAAACTTTGACCAAAATCAAGTTTAGGGTTCTATTTGAATCATTTTACAAAACACAATGTCCAAAAAGTCATTTGTCATAACACAATGTCCAAACATATAATTAGAGAAAATACATAGTCCAAAAAAGGATAAACCCCATTTTAAATTACATTCAGTAATCAAATTCAATTTTATTAAGATTGTGCTTGGAAAGCCACTCTCTTATTGGAATTTGGTTGAATCTGGAGTAATCATTTGAATTGGAGTATTTATCTAACCATGTAATTACACATTAACACATTAACCATGTATTTATCTAACCATGAATTGGAGAATCGAAGGTAATTGCACTTTGTAATTAAGTTTTGCCAAACATAACAATAATAAAGTTTCATAAGTAATTATCACTTGACATCCAAACACACCTTGTATTAATAATAATAATAATAATAATTTTTTCTCAAATTCATAGATATATTATAAATATTTTGATTACACTTTTTAAATAAAAAAGTAAAAATTAAATATGCTGCCAAGAAAATTTCCCACAAAAAAAATATATAATATACATATTTATACATGATACGAAATGTTTCTTTCTTCTTATTTTTTATAAGTAATAATTTGCAATCTTACTAGAGCTAATTTTGATCATGTCTCTTTATATTTGCAGCATTAAGTAATTAATTAAACTCAACAAGCAGCAATGTACTTTCAGTTTCAGCCAAGATATGTGATGCAAGCAATAATAAGTGAATAGAATTTTGTTGTATCTATTCTTCATCTCTCTTATGCCTTACCAATAAACAATGACAATTTATATAAAAACATTAATTATAAAAAATGTTTGTCTATTTTTAATGGTAAGACATAGTAGAGTCAGAAAAAAATAGAAACAACAAATTTTAATTCATAAAATGTGTATTACATATATAGCTCAGCTATATTAGTTTGTTTCTCAATGATTCAATGATGAGTTTTTAGTATTGTACTTATATAAATATATATATATCTTGTTCATCTGATTATATTGATATTATTTCATTCTAATTCCTCGTATTAAGTGATGAAATGTTACATCATCAATTTGTTAGTCACCTAAGATGAAATCTAACAAAAGTCTCAAATTTCAGTAACGTGCATAGTTCGGTAGGAATTTTTAACATCGCGAATTATTCAGGAGGCACGATCATACAGTGGTCATAGTTCGGGGGAAAATAATATTTATTCTTAATTTATATATACATAGAGTGCATCTACGGTACATCCACTTTTTGTTTTTCAGTTATTTTCGGCATCTAAATAGTTATAATTATATTTTTTTATATGCCGGTATATATTATAGTCATTTAATAAATTACGCAAATTTTCAAAATTTTTTGAATAATTTATAGAGTTGAAAACAAGGTTCAAATAACTTTTTGCATGTGTGCCTATTTTTTTGTATAGGCGTATAAAATTTAACTATTTGAACATTATTTTTAGTTTTGTAAATTATTCTAAATTTCTTGAAAATTTGTAGTATGTCTTAAATGACTACAATATACACTATCATATAAAAAAATTGAAAATTATAATTATCCACATGTACAAATAAAAAAATATGAAAATTTTATTAAAAAATCACCATTATTAAAATTCATGATACTATGTTTGGAAGTCAATTTGTAAGAAATTATCAAAAAATTGCTACTTCAAAATGACATTAAAAATTGGTATAATAAATCATTAATTATTTTAATATTCAATAGATTATTATATTTTAATATTTATTTTTTTACTCTTCAGAAATAGAATGCCTCTATTACTAGTTAAATATTATTTTATCAACAATATAACATAGAGTAAAGACAAAATTGAAATTATACAGACGAATGTGATGTAGCTATCACATATAAATACTACTAATCATTTTTTTAATTATTTTGGTTCAAATTTAGCCAAAATAAAAAATATATTTTATGTAGATAAAATTTAATAATAAGTTATTATATTATCAAATTCGAAATTATTTTGATGGAGTACACGTACTACAAGAAGTATAAAAATATCGTAAGATTACAAAAGATAATATTTGAGAGATTATACAAGAGAATTTGACAAAAAAAAAAAATTGTTGTAGCATTTTTCTTGTGAAATTTAAGTAGTTGTATAAAGTATAAAATCTATAGATTATATAGAGTAATATGCAAAGGGTTAACTATACATTATAGTTTGATTATTATTCAATTTATATAATTATTTTGGCAATTCTTAACATTGTTCCAAAGAATTAAAATTTAATACAAAATTGAAAATGTGAAAGTGACCACTTGTCACCTAGAGAAATCAAATATTTGTCAAGTTATCACCATCAATTTCATGAATAATGTCAAATAATTGAAAGGATGAGATTTCTTGCATTAATAATCTATTCTTTTGAAAATGGTATATTAATATATTTGAGAAAAATGACGTGGATTATTAATGAAAATCAACTGTTATAGGTGAACATAACAAACGAGAACAAAAATCAGTCAAAAAATACAAAATGAAAATAATTAAATAGAAATAGCAAGCGCATGAATAAAAATAATATATATATATATGAAATTAGATAGAATGATTTAGAATAAGACAATCAAGTAAAACCTACAAAGATAGAAAAACTTTAATTAATAAATTTTAGAATAAGACAGTCCAAGTAAAACCTACAAAGACAAAAAAGCTACCATACTCATCCTAGAGTCATAGTTTGATGTTGAGTAATTGACAAATTTCCAAAAATTTATTCTATAATATAAAATCTCAAAGTAATAGTATCAAAAGTTATGATGGATAATGCACATTACAATTGTAGAGTCCAAATAAATTTTATTATTGTGACATTTTTATGGATTAATATGTGGTGCTCAACACTACATATACTCATTATTCATTATGCTTGTTTTAATATTTGTGACCTAATAACAAAGTAATTAATTGTTTTAATATTTTAGACTCATTCAAACTTTTTCTCTGCGTTTTTTTTTATTGTTGAAAAAAACCCGCAGAAAAAATCTATATTTGTAGTAGTGATTGTTCGATTTTAAATTTTCTATGAAATTGGTAATGTATATATGTGATGGTCCCAAAACGGGTATGTTTAAAAATTTATATATCGCAAGCGCACGAATCGTTCATATAGAATAGTGATCGTAAGCAAGGATGTCGAACCCAAAGGAGTTGTCTAAAATCGAAAATGAAACTATTTTAAATCAAAAGTAATAAATTCTAACCTAGCTCCAAAGATTGATGAATTTTAATATTATGAACATAAAATAAAAGATTGAAAATAAAGCTATTTAAGAGAATAAAAATAAAGCAATAATGAGTTGACAATAAGTGTTAAAAGAAAAGATTATTAAGATACTAGAATCCACAAAATGTAAGTTTAATAATATTTATTAGTATATTGATTCCCAAGTTTTAGTGATAGTTAAAATAATTTAAACTATCATTTTCCAAAAATATTTATAATTTTAAGCACAATTTTCTTATAAAAAGATAGGATTTTTCTTCACTTTTCAAAATTATAATTTCAAAGCATTTAGTGTAAATCAATCTAATGAAATAACAAATAAATCAATGAACATTATTTATAAGGCAAAACATAATATTTTTGTTCTAAGCATGGATGTGTACAATTTAATGACACATCTTACACAAAGAATATTATGTTTATGCAATAATGAAGAACAAAGTGTAAATATGTTCTACCAATCTAAAATACAAGATATTTAAGATGAAAGAAGTATATGAAGAAGAAAAATCCATAGACTTTGTTGTATTACAATGGAAATCAACATACAACATAAATATTATCTAGTTACAAGTTGCTTCATCATGATCTTAATAATCTTATGAAAAAGATTAGAAGCACATAACTAGGGTAGAAATTACAAAATAAAAGACATACATACTTGCAAAATGCTCTTGAAAAACCCAAATGGAAGAGAGAATGGTAGAGAGAAAAATGGGAGAAAAAGATGGTAACCAAAACATTAAGCCCCCCCAAATGGTCTTCAAAACCCTTATTTATAACCAAAATGAGATTATTAAAATAATCAATTTAAATTAAGTAAATTGATTAGATTAATAATAATGTGGTAAATAGGGGTAAATTGTAGGAGTGATGATGATTTTGGGGTAAAAAGTGTATAGAAAATGGGTAAAAAGTGGCATTTTGAGCCTAGGGGACAATTGGTACACTTATGCATTTTTAGGCTCAAAAATGACAAAATGCAGCATTAGGCTGCTGGTGGCAGGCGGCTGGCACGCGTGGGCTTGCGGGCTGGGCCGAGATGCTGAAGAAGGAAGCACCAGGAGGCTTGGGGGCTTGGGCCGTGGAGGCTGAAGAGAAGGAAGGCCCACGGTGGCTGCTGGCTTCTTGAAGAGGCTGGGAGGCTTCGGTGACAGCTGGCGTGGGAGGCATATATGCTGAAGGAGATGAAGATGGCTGGGTGATTGAAGGCTTCGGTGACAGCTGGCGGCAAGGGGAGTTGCTGAAGGCTGAAGGAGTTTGACTTGAGGTGCCAGGCGGGCTGGGCCAGGGGACAGGCGGGCTGGGCCAGGGGACAGGCGGGCTGGGCCTGGGCCATGCCTGAGCCATTTTCTTTGCCTTCTTCTCAAAAATGCCACTTCTATCATTGATTTCCTTTAAATAAAAATGCAAAAATGCAAATTAATTTCTATAAAATAGTATAAATTAACTTCAAATAAATATTTTCAACATACAAATACATCTCATTAATTTAAAGAAAATATTAATTTAAACTTAATTTGTTTTGACACTTAAATTGAATAAACATGCATTTATTTTTACCACTAAACACACAACAATAATTCAAATAATTAAATTACAACATATTACAATATAATAACTATAAAAACGTATAAAAATCTATAAAACTACACTAAGACTAATAAATTAAAAATTACATAAAAACTTAATAAGTTAATTAAAAACTCAAGAACTAAGCAACAATTAGTATACAAAATATGGTAAAATAACTCTATTTTGTAGAGTTATCAATATGGGTGCATGGGGTTGTACGAGACTCAAGAGTCACTATGGTTAGTGGTTGACCCATAATTGTATTTTACTTGAGGCAAAAATAAAATTATTGTATAAAATATATAAATTAAGGGTTAAGTGTAAAAATATATATTAGAGGGTGCAAATTGATATAAATCTACACTTACATGTATTCAATATTTTATATGGTATAAAACATATAAATTAAGGGGTTTCTGCAATTATTATTTGATTAATGCTAGACAAATATTTATATTACATACTAAAAATACATACCATGACGTGGCATATATAAATCTATTGAAATTCGTTAAGGTGAGACTTCGCTAAATTAATGTGTGGTTAAAAATACATGTCTCATTATGATATATATTTTGAATGTGTAAAATAATTATATATCAATTATTATTTTTGGTTAACGAAGAATATTTTATGTCTGAAATTGGCTCGATAATAAATGATATTATCCAATTATTAAATTCAATGATATTTTTTTAATGACAAGAAACTTTTCAATACAACACAATTGGAGTGTAATCTATTTTTTTTTCATTGTATGCACATAATACATTCATAAACATCACTATCATAATATAACTCGCTCCCAATTTACATCACAATTAATACAACTCAAACCTATATTTATGGAACAAAAGATGGTAAACGATAAAAATTAATCAAGTTGAAATCTCAAAATCACAAGCTCCAAATGTGTTTAAATAGCAAAGAATGGAATATCAAAATTAGGCTAAAAAACGACAACAAAAGCAATGTATTTATATATAGATTAGCTTTTTAGCTCAAATGTTCCAAAGAAAATGCCTTTATCATATTTACACAACATAGACTTAGGATTTCGTCTCAACTAGTTACTCAAGCAAGATCTAGTTATCTCGATGTCAATAAAAAAGAATCCAAGTCTCTACAATTAATGCCTACTAAGCTACACAATGCGTGATAATCGTAAATAGACATGTGATCAAAATATAGAGATAACAACATTTACAACAAGTAAAATAAGTCAAGCACACGGTCAAAAAAAATTCAAAACACATAACAAGTGACATCAAAGAATTAAGCATAATAGTTATCATTGAAGCCCACTTCTCCCACATCTCATTTTAGTTTAGTACAATTTTCTAAAATAACAAAAGAGACACATAAACTCTACTCAACCAAATAAAAATAAAAGAAATATAAATAACTCTTTTCCCCAAACTTAAACTAAATAGTGTCATCATTGTTTGCATAACAATTCAAAAGGGAAAAAGAAAGAAAACTTACCTCCCGACCGGTCAAAGAGTCACCGACTGGTCCTTCCACCGCCATCAGTAGTGGCTCTACCATCATAGTCTCAAATGGTATTATCCAACACCTAACTGATGGTTGAGTGTTTCATTCATCGAATGAGCTATATAGTTAGTGACCAGTCGATCAATTACATAATGTAACACATAATCTCCTACAAAATAAAAGGAAATTTGCAATTTAGGTAATACAAAATAAGAAAATTGCAATTTACTTTAACTTCTTTTGATATAAAACTAAATGTGTGTAAATTTTTTTGTTTCTTTACATATGATTGCCACATTCTCTTCTCTTTGCACATCTTCTACTCCATTCAACAATTTTACTTCTTCTAAGACCTCTTATTCTGATGGAATAGATATGTGTTCTCATGTAACTCTTCATATATGACCGCATCTTCAATTTCATTCAACCATTTCTTTCCATCCAACCATGCTCATTCATCTTCAATTTTATTCAACCATGCCCATTCGTCGAGTAGTCTAAGAATTAACAATTCTCGACGTTTTGTTGGACAGAACTACAAATAATTCATTGTATAATATTAATCCTTCTAACACGACCCATAAACTAACAAAAACAAAACAATAATATACAAATGCGTAAATTAAAATAAGATAAAACAAAACAATAATATACAAATTCTTATACTAAAATAAGATATGTCTTCACTGTATTAATTCAATTTAACTTATTTAATCTCGATGACGACCCCAAAAACTTGTTGCGAAAAATGAACAATATAGGCTTGCAAGTGTACAAATCGAATAAGTAATAAAGTGGTAAAGAGACCGATATCGTCCCACAAGATTTTAAATGAATTAAGTAGATCAATTACTAAATCCTAATTTTATCTAAGCAATCAATTTCGAAAGATGTATGAAAAAATCAAAGAAAATATCAATTTCGAAAGAAATTAAACAAATAAATGGAAAAACTAAAGATAAAGACAATTGTTAAGGTTTCAACTTCACTCTTTAAGTTCTAATTTCATTCATTAATTTTCCTAATTCAATCCAATATTCTCAAGAACCTACATAATTGTTTTATCTCTATACCCTCTCTCAAGTGCTGCATAAAGAATGTGTAAGTGATAACTAGCTTATATCCCCATTCGACCATTTATCATTACCTCTACTAAGTTCAACTCGATAAACAATTCTAAATATTTCACAATCTAGAACTATTTCAGCTACCTAGATATATGCTTATCTCTCGAGCTCATACAACCTAAGTTGTTCTATAAATCTTAAATATATTATCATAAATCTCTTAATTTTATGATTCTACTCGCTACCGGATTGTTTAAATGTTGCCCCCTCTCGAGTAATCACAATATATAAATCATAAATATAGTATCAATAAATCAAAGTAGAACACAAGAATAACAGACTAAATTAAACTTTGGATTAAATCATAATAAGAAAACTAGCCAGACATCATATGGTTCATAATCTCAAAATATTGTTCAATATATAAGAAAAAAAAAAGAGATAAGATGAAGAATGATGTTGAAAAACTCTTGAATCGTGCTCCCTAGATGCTTCTAATGTGTTTTTTCCTTTCAAATTATGTTTCTTTTTCCTTTTATAAGTCTTTTGGGTGTGCCCTAGCCTCTAGAAATGTCATTGATCAACATATGGTTGAATTTGAGTGAAAAACGTGTGAAAAATACAAATATTCTGAAAATTCTACTTAAAATACTAGTTTTTTCTCCTAACTCGTCCTTACTCAATAAAATATACATTATTTTTTTTATTTTTTTTTATCAAAACTTGAAATGCTACGATTCAAAATATTTTAGAAAGCTGAGTAAGAGATCTACAATTTTGTGTTTCACAAACTCTCTTAAAAAATGATGGGAACATAGTCAAAATTTGGCTTGAAGTATCCCAAATGTTCACAAAATCATCAATTAAAGTAAAAAGAAATTAATCAAACCCAACCAAAAAACTTAGGAAAACAATGATAAAAAATGGTAAATGAGTGCATAAAATACACATTTATTAGTATATATTTTGAGTGTACAAAATAAGTGTATGTCAATTATTATTCTTGTTATTTTAGTTAATTGGGTATTTTTTTTACGTCTAGAATTGGCTCAATAATAAATGATATTATTCAATTATTAAATTCAATAAGTGATGGATATTATTTTCCTATTTCATGCTTTTGCACATGGATGGACTGGTAGATACTAATTACATCTCTTACTAATGTTATAAAAGATCATTGGAAATTTTTTTGGAAATTTTTTTGGTAGGGACTTCAAAAAGAGTTCTACAGGGCTTTTTTGTGTTCTCAACCCGTGAACAGTTTTTGGCGTAATTTTTTTTATGACCGTGTATATTGTAGTTATTTAGAGCATCCTGCAAATTTTCAGAAAATTCTGAATAATTTACAGTGCCGAAAACTAGTTTAAAAACAGGTTATTGCACGCGTGACTAATTTTTTTATGCGCATAGAAAATAGCATGTTTAAACATAGTTTTCGGTACTGTAAATTATTCGGAATTTTCTGAAAATTTGCAGGATGATTTAAATAACTACAATATACACGGTCATAAAAAAATTCGCGCCGAAAAATATTCACAGATTGAGAATACAAAAGAGTCCTACCGGTAGAACTCTTTTTGAAGTCCCTACCATAGAATACTCCAATATCATATTTGGGTAGATTTTTTAAATAAAAAAGTAGCTTTCAATAAATCTTTTTTCTAGAGTTAGATTGCTCAATTTAGTGGTACAAATAACGTGCTTCGAAAGACTTTTTAAATTTTCATTTATCATATTTTTTAAATAATTGCTCAATTTTGTACCGTTAAAATTATTAAGTAGTTTATTTGATCTTAAAGTCATCCAATATTTTCAAACATTAATAATAATTTACTCAATTAGAACATGCACAATAAGTCACTTCAATGTTGGTACAAAAAGATTTAAAGTTGAATAATAATAATAATAAAAAGAAAATAAAGATTTCACTTTCCATTTTCTAGATTGAAAATAAAGCTTAGTAGAGATTTGATTGGTTAATTCATTATCAAACCTTTTTCTCATAATTATATGCATTAGATGAAAAGAAAGCTCTTGAGAGTACACACGAAAGTAATGAATTTTTGTAAAATTAAAAAACGTGACACCCATTAAATTAAATAGAAATAAAATTATATCATTAAAGCTTTATTTATATCAAATATATTAATATAGGGGCAACTTTTTAGGTGGGGTATTATTTTTGGCTACATGGTAGAAATGTTTTCTATTTTTGGTATTTGGATAAATTATAATCTAATTTTTTGGTATGTCTACATAGATGATAGTTATAGTAGGCATCCCACTAATTTTTGAGAAATTCTTAATAATTTACAGTGCCGAAATCAAAGTTCAAATAGTATGTTTTCCATACGTATAAAAAAATTAAACACGCGTGCAACTGACTGTTTGAACTCTGATTTTGATATCGTAAATTATTTGGTATCTTTCAACAATTTACGGGATGTTTGTTCTAGCTATAATATACACTATCATGCAAAAAAAATTGAGTTATAATTTATCTAAGTACTGAAAATAAAAAATGTCCCTATGTTAGGAAGCAAAAATACCTAAAAAAAATTCTTATAAATATATATATATATATATATTTCTAGGGTATTGGTGATGAAAATGCCAATACTATAGAGCCATTTTTATTATTTTTGTTATTAACGTGAGTACCACTTTAAACATAAATCAATTTTTGGGACCATTGTTGCAAAGAGTATATTATACACTCCTTCATTCCCATATTTTATTCAGATTTTTTTTAAGGTGACATTTGATTTACATTTTTTTAAATGCAGTTCATTTAGTTGACCTGGTTATATTTCATTATTTTGCATAACAACAAATTCAGACTAAAAGTATTAAAAATTTGTTATATCATTATTATTAAATTTAACTGTAATGTAAGATATATAATTATAGGATACTTATGCACCGGTGTAGACTTTTTGTGTTTTCGGCTCATGAATAGTTTTTCGGTGCAATTTTTTTTATGACCGTATTTATTGTAGTTATTTAGAACATACTGCAAATTTTCAAGAAATTCTGAATAATTTACAGTGCCGAAAACTAGGTTCAAACAGGTTGTTGCACGTGTGATTAATTTTTTTTATGCGCGTGGAAAACAGTCTGTTTGAACCTAATTTTCGGCACTTTAAACTATTAGGAGTTTCCTGAAAATTTGCAGGATGCTCTAAATAACTACAATATACACGGTCATAAAAAAATCGCTCTGAAAACTGTTCACAAGCCAAGAAACACAAAAGGTATGCTGTAATGCCCCGAAATCCCTAATGCGGTTTAATGGCTGGATTAGTAGGCCGGGAGGGCCATAACTGTTTAATTACGCCATTAAATGATTATATGCATGTGTTATGTGAATTATATTATAATATAATGTTAAATGCATGCATTTAGGTCCATATTTCATAACAGGGGCATTTTGGTAATTTGGCCCATTGATGGCGTAATTGTGTATTTTGGGTGCATGCTTGTGATTAATTGATAAGGCCACATTATAATGTGGATTTATTCGAGCCATTCGGCATGAGACGATCTTGAGTACAAACTATTGGTCTAGTCATAACAGGTTTAAGTTCGGGGATCGGGATGAGTCTCAGGGTGATTTTAATGATTAGAGCGTTACTGGGAATTAAAGGGTAACAGGATATAAATTATTGATGTTTGAGATTATCGAGAATAGTAGGAATTGGAGAACGTTAATTATGATTAACAAGATAGGTTGGAAATGACAGTTTACCTTTGGGAGTCTTTAGAAGCTTTTAAATGACCTAGGGGCAAAATAGTCATTTCACCCCTAGGATTGGTATAAGCCATTGAAGGCTGTAGAAAACAGAGTTTTGCCATCTCCCTCACGTTCATCCTTTCCCCTTCATTCTCCTTTGGAGTTTTTTATCTCAATTTGAAGAACTAAGCTAGGGAATCAAAGTTTGGAGCTTAGGACTGTAGTTCATCCATTGAAGAGGTTTCAATTCAAGCTTAAGGTAAGGTTCTAGTTCCATTTTGTAGTGTTTTGCCTTGTTTTTGTGCTAGTTTTAAAGTTTGAAGTTTTGATAATTGAATGGGGAATTTGAGGAAGTTTTGATTGGTGTAAAGCTTGGGTTTTGATGGTTATATGGTGGATAAGTTGTGGTGATAATTGGTGGCATTACTTGGTGATATTGGGAGAGCTTTTGTAAGGATTTTAAATATGTTTGAAGGGGGAAAAACAAAGGTTCTGGGTGAATTTTGGAAGGGGTCGCGGCTCTGTTCTAGAGCGTCGCGGCCTAAGCTTGTAGAAGAAGAAGGTGGTGCTGATGGGGCCGAAGGGCCGCGGCGCTTGGGGAAGGGCTGCGGCGCTTGAGGCAGGGGCGTGAGGGGATTGTTTCTGTTTTGGGGAAGGGCTGCGGTGCTTGAAAGTCATTTTGGCCAAAAATGTGTTTTTGACCTAGGGATGCAAACCTTAGGCCTCGAGATCGATCCTACTACCCGGTTTAGTGGGATTCGATGTTCCGGAGGCTAGGTCTTGGTCCAGAAACATTTTATTACTCAATTTATTGATGGAATCCCATAATTGGTTATGACCAGGTGACCGTTAAGGAACAAAAAGGTTGATCGTTCTCAAGGGTCGTTCTCATTATATTTCTCGCTTGAACCCGAAGTAAGAAAACTGCACCCTATGTATATATGACATGCGTGATTGTTATTGAGGCATGTTGATTGATAAATGTGGACATGGATTGCTTATTAAATGCTAGTGATGTTGTTTATTTGTATATGGTACTGATTAGTCAGGGACACTGACCTAAGAGTCAGAAACGGCATAAGCGTCCTGAACGCAGAGCCGAATGAAGATTAGATCTAATCGATATCAGCGTTGAATGGCTCTAAGGCATTAATGCTGGACTGATCCTAAGGTCGATGAAACTTATAAGCGCTTGGCTAATCTAAGACTAGTTACTAAGAGCCAGGGCCAAAGGCCTAGGTGACCGTTTGTCACATGGCTAGGGAACGATGTTCCACCTATCCTGTTTAAGCTAGTGAAATACTCACTTTTCTGTTAAGCCCTGGTGACCCTAACGTCACATGGCTAAAGGGAACTGTCCCCATCTTAGTGACTTTTACGACTGTCACCTATATGTTTTGGACTGAAAGTCCTGAATGATTATTATGATCATTGTTGATATTATATCATGCTATATTGTGTTTTCTTGCTGGGCCTTGGCTCCTGGGTGCTATGTGGTACAGGTAAAGGGAAAGAAAAGCTCACCCAGCCTTGAGTGGAGAGCTTAGGTAGTGATGTGTACATATGCGGTCGCTTGACCACCACGGCCAAGGAGTTCTCATAGGAACTAGGGGGTTTACCCTATTTTTGTCGCTTAGGTCGGCAGGGTTGTAAATTTGAAACAATAGTGACCTTTTTGTACTATAAACAACTTGTAAATGTTTTGATTAGTTCACGAGCAGTTTATATACTTAATGAAATATATCATTTCCTTTTTATTGGTTTTTTCACCTTAGCCTGTTAATCACACTTAGAGCACATTTTTAACCAAAGGACTCGAGTAGCGGGTCAAATTTTCGGTTCACCGTAGCGGTCCTGGGGTAATCGGGGCGTTAAAACTTGGTATCAGAGCGTGCCAAGGTTAGGGTTCCTCCAGACTGGCTGGGCATGTACACACATCACTGAAGTCAAGCTCGACTCATGGTTTGGTAACTATTTATGTAGTTATATGTATAACTGCTTAAATATAGTATATATGCTTTACCTGTATGCATGAGACACCATGTTAAACCTGTGCCCTGATATATTATATCCTCAGCAACTATGTGCTTATTAGAACTGGGATTGCTGGAACATACTTATTAGTATGGTTGTTTATGAACTATTATGTGATACATGATGAGTGCTAAATGCTATAGACATGTATCTGCCTGTATATTTGTATGACTGTGGAATTTGATAATTGTCTGCTTGTTCTTGGACCATAAGGCGGCAAGAGGTTTAGTTATTACTACCTGACTGACCGTATTGATCATTATTTCAGCAAGGTATCAGTGATAGAATTATGAATCCAGGGCAGACAGACACTTCAGATGGCCTGAGTGATCAGGGCCAGAATAATAATAACAGTCAGGGTCAAGAAAATGACCAGTCACAGATTCCACAGCCAGCTCCTGTAAACTGGCAGCAGATAGTCAGTGATCTGCAGGCTACAATATTAAGATAGGGAGAAGAGCTACGTCTCCTGAAACAGCAGCAAGTGTCTGCAGTGGCTAGTGTATCAGAGGCACCTCCTGTGTCGGTGCCAGCAGCTGGGCAGCTGCTTGAGGTTGGAAATAAATGGGAGCCTCTCTATGAAAGGTTCAGGAAGCAACAACCTCATGTATTTGAGGGCAGTGCAGATCCTGCCAAGGCTAAACAATGGATGAGCATGATTACCACTATCATTGACTTTATGAGGGTAACTGGTAATGAGAGGGTAGCCTGTGCCACTTATATGTTTCGGGAGGATGCCCGGATTTGGTGGGAAGTGATTACCTAGACCAAGAATGTGAATTCCCTGACTTGGGAAGAGTTTCAGACTCTATTCAATGAAAAATATTATAATGATGCTATTAGGGCGGCGAAGGCCGAGGAGTTCATTAGGCTACTTCAGGGAAACTTTTCAGTCACTGAGTATGCCTTGAAATTTGATCATTTGGAAAAGTTTGCCATGGAATTGGTACCCACTGATGGGACCAGGAGGGAGAGATTCCTTTAGGGGCTACAGCCCAGATTAGCCCGTGATGTACGTATCACCACTGTGGCTGGGGTTACTACCTATGCACAGGTGGTTGAGAAGGCACTCACAGCTGAGAGTGCAGAGAATAGGATCTGGCGTGATAGTGTAGCCAGAAAGGATTTAAGGAGGACATGTCCTCCATTTGTGGGTTCAGGTAGGGGTGTTGGCCCCAGTGATCAGAAGAGGAAGGTTCCTGACACCTTCCCAGTTCCAGGTCCTGATAGGCGGCCCTGTGGTATTACAATGGGTCGTCCAGGGGGTTGTGAAGCCTGAAAGTCTTATCCTGAGTGCCCTAGATGCAAGAGGCATCACTTGGGAGAGTGTAGGGCAAGGGCCTGCTTCTCATGTGGAGCAATGGGTCATCTTAAAAAGGATTGCCCTAAGGCAAGAAAAGAAGAACCCAGAAAAGCGGACAGTTTGGCCCCAACTCGAGTGTTCGCGTTGACACAAGCAGAAGCTGAGGCTTCTCCATCCCTCAGTTGTTACAGGTCAGCTTCTTAGTGCTGGAACCCCTTATAATGTTTTGATTGATTCTGGTACTACACACTCTTTTGTTGCTAGTAGTGTTATTGATAGACTGTGTAGACCCTGTGATTTTTATGCTGTGGGGTTTGGTACTTTGTTACCCACTGGAGAGTTAATGGTATCCAGGAGATGGGTCAGATCTTTTCCAGTAACAGTGGAAGGCAGAGAGTTGTCAGTGGATTTAATAGAGTTGGTTATGACCGACTTCAATATGATATTGGGTTTGGATTGGCTAGCAAAGTATGGGGCAACCATTGATTGCAGAAGGAAGATGGTCACCTTTGAGCCTGAAGGTGAGGATCCTTTTGTGTTTGTTGGTACTATGCATGGACTTCGTATTCCTATGATTTCTGTATTGAGGGCTAGGGATTTATTGTAAGGAGGTTGCATTGGGTTCTTAGCTAGTATGGTTGATACCACTCAGGATATGCCAGTGAGACCAAAAGGGACCATACTTGTTTGTGAGTTTCTGGATGTGTTTCCAGAAGATTTTCCAGGATTGCCACCACACAGAGAAATTGAGTTCGTTATAGAACTGGCACCAGGGACGGAGCCAGTGTCTAGAGCGCCTTACAGAATGGCCACAGCTGAGTTAAAAGAATTAAAAGTGCAGTTGCAAGAGCTATTAGATTTGGGTTTTATCAGACCTAGTTTCTCACCTTGGGGTGCGCTAGTTCTGTTTGTGAAAAATAATGATGGTTCTCTGAGAATGTGTATTGATTACAGAGAACTGAATAAGCTAACAATTAAGAATAAGTATCCTTTGCCAAGGATAGATAATATGTTTGATCAGTTGCAAGGTAAGAAGGTATTCTCTAAGATCAATCTTTGTTCTGGTTATCATCAGTTGAGGGTCAAGGAGGGAGATATACCGAAGACTGATTTTCGTACCAGGTATGGGCATTATGAGTTTTTAGTTATGTCATTTGGATTGACTAATGCCCCTGCTGCCTTTATGGATCTGATGAACAGGGTGTTCAAGGATTATCTGGACCAGTTTGTGATCGTCTTCATCGATGATATTCTGGTATATTCTCAGACTGAGTCAGAGCATGAGCAACATCTGAGGTTGGTTCTACAGAGACTGAGGGAACACAGATTGTTTGCTAAATTCAAGAAGTGTGAGTTCTGGTTGTCTCAAGTGTCCTTTCTTGGGCATATTATCAGTAAGGAGGGGATTAAGGTAGATCCAGCAAAGATTGAAGCGGTCAGAGATTGGCCAAGGCCAAATAATGCTTCTGAGGTTAGAAGTTTCCTTGAATTGGCAGGTTATTATAGGCGTTTCGTGGAAGGGTTCTCAAAGATAGCTAGTGCTTTGACTGAGCTGACACGCAAAAGCCAAAAATTTGTGTGGTCAGATAAATGTGAGAACAGCTTTCAAGAACTGAAGCAGAGGTTGATTACAGCTCCGATTCTGAGTCTTCCAACATATCAAGAGAAATTTGTAATTTATTGTGATGCTTCTCATTAGGGTTTGGGCTGTGTTCTAATGCAATCAAAGAAGGTAATTGTAACGCCCTGGCTACCCCAGAACAATTGCGGTGAATAGTGAACCGGAAATTTGACCCGCTACCCGAGTCCTTTGGTTAAAAACGTGATCTAAGGTTTATTATCAGGTTAAGGTGAAAAACCAATAAAAGAAAGAATACATTTCATTAAGTAAATAAACTGCTCATGAGCCTTTCAAAACATTTACAAGTTGTTCTTAATACAAAAGGGTTGCTACTGTTTCAAATTTACAAACCCCGCCGGCCTAAGCAGCAAAAATAGGATAAACCCCTAGTCCCTCTGAGAACTCCCTGACCGTGGTGGTCAGGCGGCCCAATATGTATACAAAATCGCCCAAGCACTCCACTCAGGGTTGGTGAAACTTCTCTTTCCCTTTACCTGCACCACACAGCACCCATGAGCCAAGGCCCAGCAAGAAAACATAATAAAGCATGATATAATATCAACAATGATTATAATAACGATTCAGGACTATCAGTCCATAACAAATAGGTGACAATAGCCAAAAGTCACAATAATGAGCACAGCTCCCTCTATCCATGTGACTATAGGGGTCACCAGGGCTTAACTAATAAGTGGTTCTTTCATAAGTTTGATCAGGACAGGTGCATGGTGATTAATCACCAACATAACCTTCCTCTCGACTCTAGAGTCGTAACTATGGACAGCGTCCCCTAGCCACGTGACAAACAGTCGTCGGGGTCATATACCCTGGCTATAAACATCTGGTCTTAGACCAGGCAAGCGCTTATAAGTTCTTCGACCTTAGGGTCGGTCCCGCATTAATGCCATGGAGCTATTCAATACGTGATCATCGACTTTAGAGTCGGTCCCTGACTAGTCAGTGCCATAAACAGATAATCAGCGTTCACTAGCATTTAATATGCATTCCAAGTCCACATATATCAACCAACATGTTTTAATAACAAACTATGCATGTCATATACATATACAGGGTGCAACTGTATCCATACACTGTTTTCTTACCTCTGGTTCAAGTAAAAGTTATTATATGAACGACCCCTGAGAACGATCAACCTTTAAATTCCTTGAGGGTCACCTGGTCATAACCAAATTATAGGATTCATTAATAAAATGATAACTGAGGGTTCCCAAACCAAATCCAAGCCCCCGAGACATCAAATACTACCCAACCGGGTACTAGGTCCAACCCCGAGGCCTAAGGTTTGAATCCCCAAGCTAAAACCACATTTTGGCAAAATTGGCCTTAAGGGCTGCGGCCCTCCCTTGCAGCGCCGCGGAGCGCCCTCAAACAGAGAGGGCTCTCCGTCTGCCAGACGCAAGGGTCGCGGCGCTCCCCTGCTGCGCCGTGGCGCCCAGCCCAAACCAGCAACCGACCTCAAACGAACCCAGCTTTTCCCCTATGTTCTTTCCTCTCAAACCAGTCCCTCAAACCATCTCTAAACCTCCTCCAAACATATAATTAAACCCCCAAATAACACCCTAAGCTCACCCTCATCAAATCCCAACCAAAACAACACAAAAACTCCCTTTGATTCTCACTTCCCACATCAAATTCAAGAACTAAAAACCAAAAGAGAAAACAGAGCATAACTTAAGTTTAATGATCAAAACTCACCTTAACCCCACTTTGAACTCAAAAACACCAAAGGAAGAATGAAGGGAAGATAGTGTACGGGAAGGAAGAAGGTTGCCCCTGTTTTGATCTCTTTCAACAAGTTTCCTAAGTCATATATATCCACCCTTAAATGACCAAATTAACCTTGAGTTAATTAATGCCTCTAAAACCATTTCAAAGGTAATTGGTACTTTCAGCTTATCCCGTTAATCATAATTAATGCTTCCCGATTCCCGCTAATCTCAATATCCTCAAATGCCAATAATCCATATCTCGTTACCCTAAATCCCCGGTAACGCTCTAATCACTAAAAACCACCCCGAGACTCACCCCGAGCCCCGAGCTCAAACCTGTTATGACCAAACCGATGAATCATGCTTAAAGATCGTCTCGTGCCGAAATACTCACACAAATCCACATTATAATGTGGTCCCACAATATATCATTGACATGTAAACAAGTATACAGTTATACCCTTAACGAGCCAAATTACCAAAACACCCCTGTAAACAAATGTGGACCCACATGCATGCATTTAACATTATATTATAATATAATTCTCATAAACATGCATAAACACATTTAATGGCATAATTAAACAGTTATGGCCCTCCCGGCCTACTAATCCATCCATTAAACCATATCAGGGAATCCGGGGCATTACAGTAATTGCCTATGCTTCTCGTCAGTTGAAGGAGTATGAAAAGAGATATCCCACTCATGATTTAGAGTTAGCGGCTGTGGTTTTTGCTTTAAAGATATGTAGGCATTATCTTTATGGAGAGAAGTGTGAGATTTATACAGACCACAAGAACCTGAAATACTTTTTCACCCAGAAAGATCTTAATATGAGGCAAAGGCGTTGGCTGGAGTTAGTAAAAGATTATGATTGTGAGATTCTGTATCATCCAAGAAAAGCCAACGTGGTAGCTGATGCTTTAAGTCGGAAGGGTCTGGAACAGATTTATGGTATGAGGCTGATAGCCAGAGAGTTAGCAGATGATATGACCAGAGCAGGTATAGAGTTGCTGGTGGGCCAGTTGGCTAACATTACGCTGCAGTCTACGCTGTTGGAGAGGATCAAGGAAGGTCAGCTGAGTGATCAACAACTGAAAGATCAGAGAGGATGTTCTGGCTGGAGTATCCAAAGATTATACATGTTATCCAAAAAATTAGCATTGATGACGTGGCAAGTGATCCCTGGACACGTGGCTGACACCTGGAAAAGCTCTGCTAGAGTATCGACCAGAAGACGCATTAGAAGCAGTAAGCAGCCCAGTCTTACATGCTACCAGTCTGGTCGATGGTTCCGCATACAAAGCCACATTACTGTGAAGATCTTTGTAAATCCCGAATTTAACTCACACAATCTCCTGAGTATCTGATTATTCAGGAAAGAATATCTGTAACAATCTTTTGTAATCCCCCTTGAGCCTATAAATAGCAAAAGATAGCTCAAGGAAGGGACCTTTGGCTTTTGAATCATTTGAGACTATAGTAGTTCTCCTAGTGATATTGTATTGTAATTGAGAGGTTAGTGAAACTCATTGAACCCTTGTTCTTTGATCACTCCTTTGGTTCTTATATCAATAACAATCTAAGTGGACGTAGGTTATTACCAGATCCTGGGGCCGAACCACTATAAAAATATCGTGTTGTTATTACTGCTTGTCATTACGTTCCTCTCTACACATTCATTCATATCAAGCATATTCTGACTCCGTGTCAGTTGGCCAAATCCTGGGTCAACAATACAGTGTCTGAGATAGGCTTGCTGAGATACAAAGGGTGGATATGTGTTCCGCTGGACACTAGGGCAGAGCATAAAATCCAAAAAACCGAAAAAATTGTGTACACCGACCTACCGAACACCGAAAAAACCAAAACCGTTTAAACCGAAAACCGAAAAAACCGCCGACGGTGCAAACCGCCACTGTTCGGTCGGTTTTGAAATTTTGGGTGAACCGACCAATAACACCGAAACCGACCGAACATAATAATATAATATTATATAATTATTAATTATTAAAATTTTTAAAATTTGTACTTTTAATTATGTTTCAAACTTTAAAATTTGTAAATGTAATTATGTTCTATATATTTATGTTTCAAAAATGCACAAAAATGAATTCCAACAATCCAAAATTTTTAATTTTTTAACTAAAACTTAAAAAAAAAAAACAATAATCAATTCGGTTTGGTTAGTTTAACCGACCAAACCGCGGTCCAAAACGGTCGGTTTTTTTTTAAACTGGTTTGGTTCGGTCGGTTTTTGTATTGCACCAATCCGGACCGAAAACCGAATTCTGGATTTTTTGTTGTGAAAAAACCGTCCAAACCGACCGATGCTCACCCCTACTGGACACTGCTTTGAGGCGAGAGATTTTGGATGAATCTCATACTACACCTTACTCTTTGCATTCAGGAACCACGAAGATGTATCAGGATGTGAGATCGTTGTATTGGTGGCCAGGGATGAAGAGAGATGTAGTAGAATATGTGGCTAAGTGCTTGACATGTTAATAGGTCAAGGCTGAGCATCAGAGGCCGACAGGGTTATTGCAGCCTCTAGATATCCCAGAGTGGAAGTGGGAAGACATCACAATGGATTTGTGGTGGGCTTACTCAGGACTGTTGGTCAGCATGACTCTATTTGGGTGATAGTGGATTGCTACACCAAATTAGCTCACTTCTTGCCAGTAAGGACTACTTACACAGTTGACCAGTATGCAGATCTCTATGTGAGAGAGATTGTGCGGCTCCATGGTGCACCTAGGTTGATCGTATCAGATCGGGACCCTACTTTTACTTCCAAGTTTTGGGGGAGTTTGCAGAAGGCCGTGGGGACACAGTTGAAGTTCAGTACTGCTTATTATCCTCAGACAGATGGGCAATCTGAGAGGACGATCCAGATTTTGGAAGATATTCTTGTTGGGTTTTATGCCCTTATAAAACCATGTCGGACATGTAGCATGATTTCATATTATCAATAAAAGTAGTAGAAATCATTTAGTTTGACAACCGTGTTGCTTGCTTGTTTTATTACATGATTATTGAAATAATACAAACATTTATAAAATCCCGAACATATGAATAGTTACAATTATAGTGACTAGGTCACAGTGGATTATAGTTGTAATTATATGTTCAAAAGAACGAGTCCTAAGATTAGATCAGTGCATTGGATTTTCACTGATTAGGCAATCTACGATATGATCTACTTACACATTCAGGGTGTGATGTCTTGTCCAAGGCATCGACCAAGTAGATAAGATCGGATGTATTTAGTTACATCGGACTAGGACCGATATTGATTATTGGTTGATAAATAAGTATCGTTGTTATCAAATCTAATCAATGTCACAACGTTGACCATATATTAAGCCGATCTTAATTCTGAGTGATAATATTCTGCTAATTATATTATTTAAATCTTTTGACTTGTTCGTTACCAGCTTACCCTACGGTCTAGCCCATACTTACATCTTGGAGATTTATTAGTGTAATTGAGTGGGAGTATTATTCATAGATACGAAATCTATAACTTCTGTATGAGAAGTGAAAAGATGATTTCCTTAATTGCTTTGTTCAAAAGGTTAAATGATTGAGATCTCATTTCTGTGATTAAGTTCACGGAAATATCATTTATAAGGAACTTAGTGGGAGTTAAGGATAAAATACTGATGAGGGGTAAAACGGTAATTTGCACCCAGCTCGTTAGTAAGTCATCGATAGAGGATTGACTGATTGTAATGGTTATAACAATGGATAACGTATTTATGGTTTTGAAAATACGTTCTATGAATTCAAGAGTTCAATTCCGAGTCTATAGTGGAGTCACGAGGAATTAATAAGGTAGTGAAATTATTCGTAAATAAATTCACGGTAACTTGTTGGAGCTTGATTTCATGGATCCATGGTCCCCGCATCACCTTTGAGTAAATCATCTAGAATGTCTCAATTAATTGATTTAATTATCAATTAGGATTTTTAAAGTTGACTATGTCAATTTTGGAAAATTTACAGAGATATGAGATTTAGAGAATAAAAGAGAATATTTGGGTAAATTTATTAATATTGATAAATTGGTATCAATATAAATAAATAATATTAAATCAAGTTTCAAATTATAATTAGTTAATTTGAATAAGGATTTAATTAATTAATTAAAAAATAAATAAATAAAAGGTTTTGAATTTAGGCCCAGTTGGGATTTAAATTCAAAATAAAGAGATTGGGCCCAAGTTCATTTATGGCAGCCCAAGGCTTTTAGTTTTGTTTATTATTTTTAATTAATTGAAATTTAAATAAATTCCATTAAGTTGCCTATATAAGGAATATGATATCTAGGGTTTTTAGTAGCAAGTCAGTCTCAATTGATTTGGGTAAGTGAAAACCTAGACACTCTAATCCTTTCTTAGCCACAATCTCTTCTTCTTTTCTAGATCTATATCTCATGTGTTGAGAGCCAGCCCACACTAGTTCTAGGTTGATCAAAGGTTTGGTGAGGAAGACTGTGTTGCTGATCTTGTTCAATCTCTTGATAATACTCTGCTACAGAATGGAATCAAGGGTTAGAGAGATTGAAGGATGGAGTTGTTCCAGTTCCGCTGCGTAATGTAAGTTTTTACTTTACTTTGTATTTGTATCAATTTCATAGGAGCGTGTTCTAGGAATTTGCATGTTTGTGTTGATAATATGTAAATTGCATGAAAATAAATTAAGATCCTGCAATTAGTTTTTCCTACAATTCTACGGGCATGTGTGCTGGACTTTGGTGGATCTTGGAGTAAGTATCTACCTTTGATAGAGTTCTCCTACAACAACAGTTATCAGTCTATCATTGGAGTTGCACCTTATGAGATGATGTATGGTAGGAAATGTAGATCTCCCATTCATTGGGATGAGACAAGTGAAAGGAGATACTTAGGTCCTGAGGCAGTTTAGAGGACAAGTGAGGCCATTGAGAAGATTAGAGCTCGGATGCTTACTTGTCACAGTAGACAAAAGAGCTATGCAGATCCCAAGCGCAAGAACGTGGAGTTCCAAGTGGGAGACTATGTCTTCCTTAGAGTCTCGCCATGGAAATGGGTGAGAAGGTTTGAGAAGAAAGGCAAGTTGAGTCCTAGATTTGTAGGTCCATTTGAGATCCTGGAGAGGATTGGTCAGGTGGCTTACAGATTGGCTTTGCCTCTGGCGTTGTCGGCCGTGCATAATGTATTTCATGTATTAGCTCTTCGGAGGTATGTATCTGATGTGAGCCATATTCTGAGTTATGAGGATCTGGAGCTTGAGCCAGATCTCTCCTTTGAGGAGCAACCAGTCCAGATACTTGACAGAAAATATAAGGTCTTCAGGAATAAGACGATACCTTTGGTTAAGGTATTGTGGAGGAACAGCAAGGTCGAGGAAGCGACCTGGGAGCTGAAGTCAGATATGCGGAGTCAGTATCCCGAGTTGTTCAGGTAAATTTCGAGGACGAAATTTCTGTAAGGAGGGGATAGTTGTAATGCCCCGAAATCCCTAATGCGGTTTAATGGCTGGATTAGTCGGGAGGGCCATAACTGTTTAATTACACCATTAAATGATTATATGCATATTTATGTGAATTATATTATAATATAATGTTAAATGCATGCATTTAGGTCCACATTTCATAACAGGGGCATTTTGGTAACTTGGCCCATTGAGGACGTAATTGTGTATTTTGGGTGCATGTTTGTGATTAATTGATAAGGCCACATTATAATGTGGATTTATTCGAGCCATTCGACATGAGACGATCTTGAGTACAAACTATCGGTCTAGTCATAACAGGTTTTAGTTCGGGGCTTGGGATGAGTCTCGGGGTGATTTTAATGATTAGAGCGTTACCGGGAATTAAAGGATAACGGGATATAAATTATTGATGTTTGAGATTATCGAGAATAGCGGGAATTGAAGAACGTTAATTATGATTAACGAGATAGGTTGGAAATGACATTTTTACCCTTGGGAGTCTTTATAAGCTTTTAAATGACCTAGGGGCAAAATAGTCATTTCACCCCTAGGATTGGTATAAGCCATTGAAGGCTATAGAAAACAGAACCAAAACAGAGTTTTGCCACCTCCCTCACGTTCATCCTTTCCCCTTTATTCTCCTTTGGAGTTTTTTATCTCAATTTGAAGAACTAAGCTAGGGAATCAAAGTTTGGAGCTTAGGACTGTAGTTCATCCATTGAAGAGGCTTCAATTCAAGCTTAAGGTAAGGTTCTAGTTCCATTTTGTAGTGTTTTGCCCTGTTTTTGTGCTAGTTTTAAAGTTTGAAGTTTTGATAATTGAATGGGGAATTTGAGGAAGTTTTGATTGGTGTAAAGCTTGGGTTTTGATGGTTATATGGTGGATAAGTTGTGGTGATAATTGGTGGCATTACTTGGTGATATTGGGAGAGTTTTTGTAAGGATTTTAAATATGTTTGAAGGGGGAAAAACAGAGGTTCTGGGTGAATTTTGGAAGGGGTCGCGACTCTGTTCTAAAGCGTTGCGGCCCAAGCTTGTAGAAGAAGAAGGTGGTGCTGATGGGGCCAAAGTGCCGCGGCGCTTGGGGAAGGGCTGCGGCGCTTGAGGCAGGGGCGTGAAGGGATTGTTTATGTTTTGGGGAAGGGTTGCGGCGCTTGGGGAAGGGCTGGGGCGCTTGAAAGTCATTTTGGCCAAAAATGTGTTTTTGACCTAGGGATGCAAACCTTAGGCCTCGAGATCGATCCTACTACCCGGTTTAGTGGGATTTGATGTCCCGAAGGCTAGATCTTGGTCCGGAAACATTTTATTACTCAATTTATTGATGGAATCCCATAATTGGTTATGACCAGGTGACTGTTAAGGAACAAAAAGGTTGATCGTTCTCAAGGGTCGTTCTCATTATATTTATCGCTCGAACCCGAGGTAAGAAAACTGCACCCTATGTATATATGACATGCGTGATTGTTATTGAGGCATGTTGATTGATAAATGTGGACATGGATTGCATAATAAATGCTAGTGATGTTGTTTATTTGCATATGGTACTGATTAGTCAGGGACACTGACCTAAGAGTCAGAAACGGCATAAGCGTCTTGAACACAGGGCCGAATGAAGATTAGATCTAATCGATATCAGCGTTGAATGACTCTAAGGCATTAATGCTGGACCGACTCTAAGGTCGATGAAACTTATAAGCGCTTGGCTAGTCTAAGAATAGTTAGTGAGAGCGAGGGCCAAAGGCCTAGGTGACCGTTTGTCACATGGCTAGGGAACGATGTTCCATAGTTATGACTCTAGAGTCATGAGGAAGGTTATGTTGGTGACTAATCACCATGCACCTATCCTGTTTAAGCTAGTGAAATGCTCACTTATTTGTTAAGCCCTGGTGACCCTAACGTCACATGGCTAAAGGGAATTGTCCCTATCTTAGTGACTTTTGCGACTATCACCTATCTGTTTTGGACTGAAATTCCTGAATGATTATTATGATCATTGTTGATATTATATCATGATATATTGTGTTTTCTTGCTGGGTCTTGGCTCATGGGTGCTATGTGGTGCAGGCAAAGGGAAAGAAAAGCCCACCCAGCCTTGAGTGGAGAGCTTAGGTGGTGATGTGTACATATGCGGTCGCTTGACCACCACGACCAAGGAGTTCTCAGAGGAACTAGGGGGTTTACCCTATTTTTGTCGCTTAGGTCGGCGGGGTTGTAAATTTGAAACAGTGGTGACCTTTTTGTACTATAAAAAACTTGTAAATGTTTTGATTAGCTCATGAGCAGTTTATATACTTAATGAAATATATCATTTCATTTCTATTGGTTTTTTCACCTTAGCCTGTTAATCACACTTAAAGCACGTTTTAACCAAATGACTCAGGTAGCGGGTCAAATTTCTGGTTCACCGTAGCAGTCCCGGGGTAACCGGGGCGTTACATATGCACCGGTACATAAATTTTTAGGTAAGCACCATAGAATTATCCTATAATTATATATACACACTGTTGACGCGGTTCTTCGCCAACAGGTAATTAAGAAGAGAAGAGAAAGGGATTAGTGCTGAAAGTAGAACCGTCACAGATATGAAATCTTAGAGAATGAACTAGGTGACTCAAGGCACGTTTTTAAGTGGTTCAAAGGTTAAAATCCTTCTACTCCACTAGTCAATATTATTGATATATTCTGGATTTTTGGTTACAAAATATATATATCTCTTCTGAGTCTATTTTTTCCAACCCCTATCAACTCCCAGGGTCTCCATATTTATAGGAGAAGGCACCTGGAAGTTGGTAAGGAGGTCATCCCGTGACCTTATTATTTGTCATATCAACTCTGTGACACTCATGATTAATTCCTAAACCTGACACATAAGTATGGTCAAATCGATAGATAAGGAGATAATGGGCCGCACGGCCCAACCCTGCCGTGGGTGTTTGAATACGCACGTTCCTGTTGCGTGTCCGAGAAGTCAGGGAGATATCGGACACGTGATGTCAGAGATAGGCACGTTTATCTTGCGTGTGTTGACTTTACAAAGGGTCAGAGATCCATGAGAAGCTCGCACCACGAGCTGATTCCCTGACCCGACCTTTGGCCTCAAGGACTCCTTCCCCCAGTCTTGGGCAGCCTTGGCGAGTTCTTGAGGATACCTCGAGCTAAGGGGGTACGACCTGGAAAACAGGATCTCCGACCTGGGGAAATTTACGGACTAACCTTGGTTAGTCCGAGGCTCGACCTGCTAATCAGCCCGTGGGAAAACCAGGGCGTACATCTGCCCCCAAGCTCCTGCTCGTGGTATATGACGTCATATATAGAAGACCACAGTAGGGAATTTTAAACTTCCCCCCAACCCTTCACATTCCACTTTTTGTGCAGGCGTCTGATACGTGGAACGCCGTGGGTGGTGACGGTACGTTTTACAAGAACCGCATTTAATGGCCTAGTCTAAGCCCAGCCGTCGTTTCGTATTTCGAGTGGAAGGCCTCGGATCCCTCACTAGGGTCATCCAAGAGCCTTCTACACGTGATCCTTCACGTATATGAAAAGGGGGTGGCCACCCTACGCACGGGCCACCCTTTCATTCAAAATTTCCCAAATTTCTTTCCTTCTTCCCTCTCTAACTTTCAGAAAACCGAAACCCTCGCCTTCGCTGCTGCCATTTTCATTGTTCAAGAAGCTTAGGCGCACGAGTTTCTCCGAAGCTTTGGAAGCTATTTCACCGACGAAGCTCCTATCAACGCAGCATTCTCTTCAACCTTCCAGCCATATAATGTAAGTTTTTTGACCCTGTTCATTTTGAAAACATGCTACTGTAGCTTAGGTAAAAAAATTTACTGTAGCCGGATGCAAGGGTTTTCTGGGTTGCGTGGATACGGAGGGTGACAGCCCTTTTTAGGCTAGGACACACTTGTTGTAGGAAATCGCCTTAGAGCATGGGTTTCAGGATGCTTTTTCTGGGACAATTTCTGGGTAGGAGTTTTGGGAATTTTGGGTGCAAAACTGGGTAGCTTAGGGAACACGCCTCATGGGCGGTTTTACAATTCCTGCCTACTGAAACTTTCCTTCCAAGGAAAATTTTACTCTGAACCTCCTGACACGCGAATTCCGAGTAATATGGGATCTGTTGGGAGTATACACACGTGTTCACTGAACCGCGTGGTTCCACCTCCCACGAGCTGGGATTTCCCCAGCTCGTGCAAATAATAATTATTCTTCCTCCTGCTTGGGTCGCCTTTTCTAAAATGTTTTCTTGTGTTCACTAGGTGACCAGATGGCTCCAAAAAAGAACCTCCCTCAGAAGAACGTTGGAAGCTCAGCCTCCTGGCAGGAGAAGGGAAAGGCGGTGATGCCCAGCTCGCCGATCCCCCACTTTGGGCCGGCCGTGGAGAAACAAGTTGAGGTGGCCCCCGACGCATTCTTTGAGGCAGAGAGAATCGTCTCAAAGATAACCGATCAGGTGAAGATCAACAAACTCTTCCTCACCCACAAGATCCCACTGGGGAAAGCCTCAGTTATAGCCCGACCTGCTGCGGAGGGCGAGCGGAGCTGCACGCCGCTAGACGAATCGTTTGCGGCCTGGAGTGGTGAACACTTCAAGGCAGGGGCCTTCCTCCCCCTGGATCAGTACATCGCTGATTTCCTGAATTATGTGGGGTTGGCCCCATTTCAGCTCCCCCCCAACTCCTACCGTCTGCTGGCAGGGTTGAGGTACTTATTCAAGAAGCAGGAGTGGGAGGTCCCTACTCCTGCTGATATTTTATATTTCTTTTGCCTCAAAGCCAACCCGGATCAGCGGGGGCGAGGTGACGGGTATTACTATTTAACCTGTTTTCCTAATACGGCGGCGGTCATCGAGCTGCCAAGCCATCCAAATGACTTCAAGGACCAGTTCTTCATGGCAACTGGGTTCCGGAACTGTGAGCACCATTACTTCAACCGTCCTCGTAAGTGAACCCTGACCTTAGCTCGCCTTTTAAGTGTTGTTTAATTTTAGCTCTTCCCGTATTCCATTATGATTCCAGCCTAATCTTGCAGCCATCTACGCGAGGACCGAAAAGTCTGCGACCCTCGGGGGTCAATATGAAACACTGGCGGGCTTGCCCCCCAGTGAAAAGGACTATTGCGTGCTCGTGATGGACAAGACGATGGTGTTCTGCAAACTGATTTTTCCAAATCATACTCTGAACCTGAAGAGGCCCCGGGGGCCGCCCCCAGCTCGCGCAAACAAACCTATCACCATGGAGGAGGTTGCGGAAGAGGAGGACGAGGAGGGCGAAGCGGCTGAAGTTCCGCTCGTCAGGAATAGGAAGAGGAACTTGGAGGTCGCCCAGGGGATGGACGAGGAGAGGATCCAATCCGGAGCAGCCGCGGGTCCTTCCGGCCAAGGTAACCCTTTCTTTCTTAGGAATGTAGATAGGGCCACTGCGGACCCCTGGCTGGTTAGGTTCAATCCTAGGCAGATCGTCCATCGTCACCGAAGGAACCCGGACCTGAACACACTCCTGCTCCATTGTGTTGACCAGCTCGTGCTGGATCACCAAGATAGCCGGCCTAGGGGTACCATAGTAGTAGATAACACCCTAGCTTTTAGGTCGATCATTTTTTAGGAGTATGGGACCAATTTACGCACATGGCCATCACTCCAGAGAGGTATCTATGCTCCGGGGTTTAGGCAGTATGTAGAAGAGTCTAGTCCCGAGTCAGAACCAGACCCAGAACTTGCGCCTGTTCGGGAAATAATCGTCTTAGGTTCTTCCAGCTCGAGGGGTAGGGCTCCTTTAGTATTCGTATACTTGTTTCCTTTAACCTTTTGCTTTTATTTCTGCCTGATTGCTAACTTGTAATAACCATGTTTTTTGTTTTCGCAGAAGAGATGTCTCAGCCCGAGGATAGTCTGCGGGACATAGACTTCGGGGGGAGTCCCCCAGCAGGGCCAAGATTGAAAAGGCTCCGAGGGTCCAAGAGCACGGCTGGGGGCTCCACCAAATCTCCGGCAAAGGAGAAGGAAAAAACCCCACCATCCCAGGTCGGGGGGGCAATTCTTCTTGCTGGCGGAGCAGGACACATGCCCCCGCCGATCCAGCGATCTCCATCAGCCGCCCAGGACGTGGGAATGGAGGTCGTGACCCCGGCTGCAGTGGCCCCCGGCGTACGCATCACGGTCGACGCCCAGGATCTGGAGAAGATCCCAGAGGCCTTTCGGGGGACGGTGTATGAGTCGGCGAGCTACGCAGTCAAACATTTCTACAAGTTCAAAGAGAAGGAGCTCCGGGCTATTGAGACACTGAGCCCGGTCCTCGTAATAGAGTCATCGATGGGCATGACCCTAACGGTAAGCTGCCCCATTCTTTTAAGGCTTTACCCCTCACACACCGCCTTATTTTTCCACTTAGCCGATTTATCTCCCATTTCTCGCAGGGCATCGCTGCCGTACACCGAGGCATCGCCAGGACCAGAGCTCAGCTCGAGGAGATGAGGGCTGGTCGCCAGGCCGCCCTTCAGGAGGCTCAGGTGGCGAAAGATGCGCTGGCAATCTCGAAGGCCGAGTTAGAGAGCACCCGCTCGAAGGTCAAAGAGCTTGAGACATCCCTTGCCACCTCGCGAACTGACCTCGAGGCAGCGAAGACCGAGGCTCAGGCCGCCCTTGAAGCTGAACGGGCCACCTCAGAACAGTCCGTGCAGGAATTGTTTTATCGTTGCTGGGCCCACAACCCGGAGGCTGACTTCTCCTTCATGCCGTCGAGTCTCTGGGCGCGCTTGTTGGTGAAGTTCCAAGCCCGCTTTGACAAAGAGGTGCCGCCTTCAGAGACTGGGGAAGCCTCTGGTGCGGCGGAGCAGGATGAGACCGCGACCTCAAAGGGGCCGACCGACGGGGCTTAGGGCCTTTTTTCTTCTCTTTATTTTGAAGTATTTTATGTAATCTTTAGCACGAGGTATTTTTTCCTCGAGACAATTTGCCTTGCAATTTGCTTTCGGCTATATTACACAAATTTTGTTTGTTTGATAAACTTAGTTCGTGTTAACCATTATTTATATCCCGAGCCCTTTTAAGAAGGACCACGATCCATAAATTTAAGTTAACTTTTAAGTTTTATGACCCGGTTAAAACCAAGAGCTTATTTTGAAAACTTAGTTCGTGTCAACTTTTATCCATATCTCGTGCTCTTTAAGAAGAACCACGATCAATAAATTTAAGTTAACTTCTCACTTCTAAGTTTTATGACCCGGTTAAAACCAGGAGCTTATTTTGAAAACTTAGTTCGTGTCAACTTTTATCCATATCTCGTGCTCTTTAAGAAGAACCACGATCAATAAATTTAAGTTAACTTCTAAGTTTTATGACCTGGTTAAAACCATAAGCTTATTTTGAAAACTTAGTTCGTGTCAACTTTTATCCATATCTCGTGCTCTTTAAGAAGAACCACGATCAATAAATTTAAGTTAACTTCTAAGTTTCATGACCTGGTTAAAACTAGGAGCTTATTTTGAAAACTTAGTTCGTGTTAACTTTTATCCATATCTCGTGCTATTTAAGAAGAACCACGATCAATAAATTTAAGTTAACTTCTCACTTCTAAGTTTTATGACCCGGTTAAAACCAGGAGCTTATTTTGAAAACTTAGTTCGTGTCAACTTTTATCCATATCTCGTGCTCTTTAAGAAGAACCACGATCAATAAATTTAAGTTAACTTCTAAGTTTTATGACCTGGTTAAAACCAGGAGCTTATTTTGAAAAGTTAGTTCGCGTCAACTTTTATCCATATCTCGTGCTCTTTAAGAAGAACCACGATCAATAAATTTAAGTTAACTTCTAAGTTTCATGACCCGGTTAAAACCAGGAGCTTATTTTGAAAACTTAGTTCGTGTCAACTTTTAGCCATATCTCGTGCTCTTTAAGAAGAACCACGATCAATAAATTTAAGTTAACTTCTAAGTTTTATGACCTGGTTAAAACCAGGATAGGACTTAGTTCGCGTTAACCCTTATACATAGATAAGAATCAACACCTAAGTCGTTAAGGAGACCTGGTTATATCCAGGTACCATATGCCCCCCAAGTAACTGGGAAAGGGTCTTTCGTGGTTACTTTAAGATTACACTTGCAAATAAAAAGAAAAACTTGATTTTTATTAATACATAAAAAGTGGCCTTCCAGGCCTTACAAGTGGATCATTGATAATATTTCTTCAAGTGGATGGCGTTCCAAGTTCGTGGGACTGCCCCTCCATCAAGTCGAGCTAACTTACAAGTTCCTTCCTTGATGACTTCAATGACCTGGTATGGTCCTTCCCAGTTCGGTCCTAAGACTCCATCCTTGGGATCTTTTCCGGCCAGGAAAACTCTTCTTAGGACCAAGTCGCCAACGCTAAAGGTACGTTTTTTGACTTTAGCGTTGAAGTGGCGAGCGATCTTTTGCTGGTAATGGGCGAGCTGGAGTTGCGAATCCTCTCGCCTTTCCTCGATAAGGTCTAGGGAATGGCATAGGAGCTCGTGGTTCCTATCTTGGTCGTAGGACTGGACTCTATGCGACAGAACTTTAATTTCCACGGGGAGGACTGCTTCACTCCCAAAGGTTAGGGAGAAAGGAGTGTGACCCGTAGGAGTCCGATGCGAGGTCCGGTATGCCCAAAGGACCTGGGGAAGCTGTTCTGGCCAGACCCCCTTTGCCTCATCTAGCCTCTTCTTGAGGCTCGCCTTTAGAGTTTTGTTGACAGCCTCGACCTGGACGTTTGCTGGAGGATAGGCCACAGAGGAGAAGCTTTTCACAATCTCGTGCCTTTCACAAAACTCAGTGAACAGGTCGCTGTCGAACTGAGTGCCGTTGTCGGAGACAATCTTCTTCGGCAGGCCGAACCGACAGATGATGCCTTTAACCACAAAGTCGAGTACCTTCTTTGATGTTATTGTTGCCAACGGCTCTGCCTCGGCCCACTTAGTAAAATATTCGATGGCTACCACGGCGTAGCGGACCCCGCCCTTTCCAGTAGGCAGGGCGCCTACTAAATCTATCCCCCAAACGGCGAATGGCCAAGGAGCTGAGATCATTTTCAGTTCGACTGGAGGAGCTCGGGCAACCGCAGCGAAGCGCTGGCACTTGTCACACTTTTTCACATATGAAATCGAGTCTTTGGACAGAGTTGGCCAGTAATAACCTTGCCTGAGAACCTTCAAGGCCAGGCTTTGCCCTCCAGCATGGTCTCCGCAGAATCCTTCGTGAATGTCCTGCAGGATGGCCTGTGCCTCACCTGGATGAACGCACCAGAGGAGAGGTAGGGAATGTCCACGTCGGTACAACACACCATCGACCAGCGTGTACCTCGGAGCTTGATACAAGACTTGCCGTGCATCGCTATGCTCTTCAGGCAGCTTGCCCTCGACGAGATACTCAAGAATGGGGGTCATCCAGGTCGGCGTGGCATCAATCATCTCGACCTCTGCCCGATCTCCTTCTATACTTGGTTCTTTCAAGAATTCTATTGGCACTAACCCCAGGGTTTCTGTCTCTCCCGAGGTGGCAAGTTTGGCGAGAGCATCTGCGTTGGCATTCTGTTCCCGAGGTATCTGTTCGATCGATCCTCGCTCAAATGTGGACAGCTCAGTTTTTACCTTTGCCAAATAGGCGGCCATCTTGGGTCCCCGCGCCTGATATTCGCCTAGAACCTGGTTTACCACGAGCTGGGAGTCACTGAAGCACTGGACGGAGCTCGCCTTTAACTCCTGAGCTACCCTTAGCCCAGCCAACAAAGCTTCGTACTCTGCCTCATTGTTGGACGCCTTGAACCCGAACCTTAGCGCCGAGTGGAACCTATGTCCCTCGGGGGATATTAGAATGATTCCAAACCCGGAGCCGCTCTCGTTAGATGAACCATCAACGAAGATCTTCCACGACGAACGCGGCGAGGCGACTTAAAGTAGGCCTTCTGACGGATCCTCCTGGAATCCCGCGCACTCCACCACGAAATCAGCCAACGCCTGACTTTTTATGGCAGTCCGTGGAGTATAGAAAATCTCGAACTGACTGAGCTCGACCGCCCACTTTAACAGACGTCCCGATGCTTCAGGCTTTTGCAAAACCTGCCTTAGAGGCTGATCGGACATGACGTGTACTGAGTGGGACTAAAAATACGGTATGAGCTTTCGCGAGGCTGTGATTAGGCAAAACGCCAGTTTTTCCATCAGTGGGTACCGTGATTCTGCTCCGAGGAGTCTCTTGCTGATGTAGTAAACTGGCTTTTGAACTTGGTCTTCTTCTCGTACCAGCACGGCGCTAGCTGCATGCCCAGTGACTGCCAGGTAGAGGAAAATAGGCTCTCCTGCCCTGGGCTTGGACAGCACGGGCGGTTCAGCCAGATGCGCCTTCAGATCGAGGAATGCGCTTTCGCACTCTACTGTCCACTCAAACTTCTTATTTCCCCGGAGCAGGTTGTAGAAGAGCAGACACTTGTCGGTCGATTTGGAAATGAACCGGTTAAGTGCTGCCACTCTTCCTGTGAGGCCTTGGACGTCTTTCCGCGACCTGGGGGAAGGAAGCTTGAGCAGTGACCTGATTTTTTCGGGGTTCGCCTCGATTCCTCGGGTATTGACTATGAACCCCAGGAATTTCCCCGATGCGACACCGAACGTGAACTTCTGAGGATTAAGCCTCATGCTGTATTCCCGTAGTATTTTAAAACATTCTTTCAGGTCGGAAACATGGTTGTCGGCAGTCTTTGACTTGACGAGCATGTCATCAACATACACTTCCATGTTCTTTCCGATCTGGTCCGCGAACATTCTATTTACTAGCCTCTGGTAGGTAGCTCCGGCATTCTTCAGGCCAAAAGGCATGACCTTATAGCAATAGACATTCGTTGGGGTCATGAAGCTGGTATGTTCCTGGTCTGCCGGATTCATCGCGATCTGATTGTAGCCTGAGTACGCGTCCATGAAGGACATGAGCTCGTGCCCCGCCGTAGCATCCACCAGCTGATCGATCCTAGGCAACGGAAAGCAATCCTTGGGGCAGGCTTTATTCAAGTCGGAGAAGTTAATGCAGGTCCGCCATTTCCCGTTGGGCTTTGGAACTAGCACGGGGTTGGCGACCCAAATTGGAAATTTGGCTTCGCGGATAAAGCCACACTTTTTGAGTCGGGCCACCTCTTCTTCTAGGGCTTCAGCTCGGGTTGTTCCTAAACGCCTTTGCTTTTGAGACTTGGCAGGAACGCTTTTATCCAGATGGAGCGTGTGCATGATGACACTCGGACTGATCCCCACCATGTTTTCGTGGGACCACGCGAATACGTCCAAGTTATTCTTCAGAAACGTAATCAGCTCCGCCTTTCTCTTGTCGCAGAGGTTCTTCCCGAGCTTAACCGTCTGTGACGAATTTTGTGGATCAATGTTCACCTCCTCAAGCTCCTCAATAGCCTGGAGCTCGGACCTATCTTCGCCTATTCGGGGGTCAATGTCCTCACTAAGGGCGACACTTTCCCCTTGGGCGTTTTGAGGTTTTTCAATCTCAGGAGCCACCAAGGGCTCCTGGGATTCCTCTTCACTCGAAATGGGCATAGCCAGCTGCCCGGGTTTAGACTTTCCCTTCATGGAAATTCTGTAGCATTCCCTGGCAGCGAGCTGATCACCCTTGATGGTGCAGATTCCTGTTGAAGTAGGGAATTTCATGGCGAGGTGTCGAATGGACGTGATGGCCTCGAAAGCTATGAGCGCAGGTCGGCCCAAAATGGCATTGTAGGCAGCGGAGCAGTCAATGACCACGAACTCAAGTAGCTTGGAGACTGTCCGAGACTCTTCTCCTAGGGTGATCACCAGCTCGATCGTCCCTATCGCTGCCGATCCTTCTCCCGAAAAACCATACAGCATCATGGAGGTCGCCTTTAGCTCTGCAACGGTTAGACCCATATTTTCTAATGTGGATCGGAATAAGAGGTTCACCGAGCTTCCGTTGTCCACCAACACTATCCTCACTTTTCGGTTGGCGAGCTGGACTGCTACGACCAAGGGATCATTATGGGGGAATTGGACGTGACCTGCGTCTTCCTCCGTAAAAGTAATCGGTTGCTTCTCTAACCGCTGCTATTTTGATTGACGCTGCTCCGGGATGAACTCCGCTCCGTTGTGGGCCTTTAACTCATTCACATACCTCTTCTGGGCACCTCTGCTCGTGCCAGCCATGTGCGGTCCTCTAGAGATGGTGGATATCTCTCCCTCGATCACGGGAGGAGGGATGTCCTGATCTATCCGAGGCCCGGGCTGATTGGCTGGGACTTCTGGAGCGGGTCGACCCGCTGGGACCCTGTTTCGCGAATATTGCGCCAAGGGGCCTGCTCGGATGAGAGTCTCTATCTCATCTTTTAGATGCCTGCAATCGTCGGTATTGTGGCCGACGTCGTTGTGAAAACGGCAGAATTTTGAAGTGTCTCTCTTTCCTTTGTGGTGTTTCAATGGCTCCGGCCTCTTCCAGGGGACCCGAGTAGCGTTGGCTAGGAAGATGCTTTCCCTGGACTGGGTGAGCTCGGTATATGCTGTGAACACGGGCTTGAATTTATCCATAGACTTATTCTTCTTTTGACCGTGCTGGCTGTTTTCACCATTTCCCTTCCTTTTGCCACCACCGGGCTGGTTGTTCTGCGCGACGTCGGGGATCGCCACCACGATCTCCGTCCCCGTTCCAGCGGGCTTCTCGGGAACTTGGCTGGTCCCCGCGGCTGAAGCTTCAGCTTCTTCTAAGTTTATCCACTCTTGGGCTCTGTTAAGGAATTCGTTAACCGAGCTGACTCCCTTCCTCTGAATATCTTTCCACAGGTCTACCCCGACCAAGATTCCGGTTCTCATGGCCATGAGCTTAGAGCTATCGTCAGCGTCTTGAGCTCGAGCAGCGACATTCGCGAATTTGCTCAAGTAGGCTTTCAGCGTCTCACCGGGCTGCTGTCTCACGTTAGCTAGGGAATTGGGTTGGACTCGGGCAGCCTGGGAGGCGCGGAACGCCCTTTTGAAGTCAGCTGAGAAAGTCTTCCAGGAGCTGATTGACTGTCTTTTACTCTGCTTGAACCACTGCCTGGCAAGTCCGATCAGTGTGGAAGGGAAGATCAAGCAACGCAGCTCCGGGCCAATGTTATGGGCCATCATTAGGGTGTTGAACATCCCTAAATGGTCCGACGGGTCCCCGTCCCCGTTGAACTTGGACAAGTGGGGCATACGGAAACCAGATGGGTATGCCGTCGCTGCTATATTGGGGGCGAAGAGTTCCATTTCGTCGCCCGAATCATATTCGTCTTTTTCTTTTTCTGATAGGAGCTTCCTCATCAGTTCCTCCATCTGAGTTAGGCGCTCGAGGGTTTGGTCCTGAGATCCTAGGTTATTCCGGGGCTGTTCCACAGCTCCGGACCCATTGTACATATTAGGTGGGTTGTTTCCCCTCCTATCCTGGGATAGGTTATTTGGGACATTCCCTCCGTTACGTACTTCGGATCGGACTCCCGCCGAGCGGGCCTGACTACCATCCCTAGCCTTGTCCTCTCTGTGAGAGTTGAGGCGATCTCGAAGGTCGCCTCCCTGGGTGGTCTGGTGGCTCTGTGCCGAACTCAGTCGCTGACGCAGGTCTCCTCCAGAGAGATCACTCCGGCGGCTGCCGGTCCAGTGACTCCCGCCAGACAGGCTTGGAGTCCGCCTTTGGTGGTGAAGACCTGAGCTTTCTTCAGGCGCCCTGCTACGCCGGGGAGGTCCCACTGATGGTGGGTCTCTCCTACTACTCCCGTAAGCCGGGATGTCTCGGAAGGGCCGAGGAGACGGATATCTGATTGGAGAAGGAGGATGCTTGACTGGGGAGGCGATCCTAGTTCCGTCTGGACGGATCAAATTTGGTGGGGGCCTTTCGGCCCTGCCAACTTGCTGGTCCCGCCCTGGGCGAGCTGGACGAGGAGCAGGACGGGCTGGCGCTGCTGGCCCGCCCCGGATCTCCTTCGAGAGTTTCCTCGAGCTCTGCTGAGCGTTCCCGAGGAAGGTTGCGAACTAGGAGTTGACGTCCTGACCGAACGGCTGTATTGCTGTTGTCCGACCCCAGGCATTTCCCTGAAGTTTGCCTCTTGATGGTGCGATGAAGGGGTGGAGTTGGCTGCATGAGGCCTATCCGACCGGCTATGCCTGGGCCGATTACCCCGGTGAGACTTAGGAGCCTCATCTTGCCTCTCTCCAACGTTAACGTTGGTTGTGAGAGGGGGTAGTCGGGCCAGAATATCCTGGATTTGCCGACCGGCTGTTGCTAACTGGCTCCTCAGTTGAGCATTCTCCATCTCCACCGCAGTATAATAACACGGGTTCGGATTAGGTGGCCGGGGTGCTGAGCTACCAGTGTCATCTTGGCCCGCCGACTGCTTTCCTGGCCTCTGTTGGACTTCAGGAATTTGTTCATCAGGGATGGCAATATGGTGGGCCTCTTGCCCCTCCTGCTGCTCTGTTTCGTTGCCATGCCTGGATCGAGTGGTCACCATAGTTGGGTGTTTGTGGCAGCACTAACTGAACTTGCTCTCAATGAAAGCACCAAACTGTTGACGCGGTTCTTCGCCAACAGGTAATTAAGAAGAGAAGAGAAAGGGATTAGTGCTGAAAGTAGAACCGTCACAGATATGAAATCTTAGAGAATGAACTAGGTGACTCAAGGCACGTTTTTAAGTGGTTCAAAGGTTAAAATCCTTCTACTCCACTAGTCAATATTATTGATATATTCTGGATTTTTGGTTACAAAATATATATATCTCTTCTGAGACTATTTTTTCCAACCCCTATCAACTCCCAAGGTCTCCATTTTATAGGAGAAGGCACCTGGAAGTTGGTAAGGAGGTCATCCCGTGACCTTATTATTTGTCATATCAACTCTGTGACACTCATGATTAATTCCTAAACCTGACACATAAGTATGGTCAAATTGATAGATAAGGAGATAATGGGCCGCACGGCCCAACCCAGCCATGGGTGTTTGAATACGCACGTTTCTGCTGCGTGTCCGAGAAGTCAGGGAGATATTGGACACGTGATGTCAGAGATAGGCACGTTTATCTTGCGTGTGTTAACTTTACAAAGGGTCAGAGATCCATGAGAAGCTCGCACCACGAGCTGATTCCCTGACCCGACCTTTGGCCTAAAGGACTCCTTCCCCCAGTCTTGGGCAGCCTTGGCGAGTTCTTGAGGATACCTCGAGCTAAGGGGGTACGACCTGGAAAACAGGATCTCCGACCTGGGGAAATTTACGGACTAACATTGATTAGTCCGAGGCTCGACCTGCTAATCAGCCCGTGGGAAAACCAGGGCGTACACACACATTTATATTAAAATATAGCTACAAAATACAAGCATCCTTATGAAAAAAATATACAAACAACGCCCGTAAAATCTTATTTATATGGAAGTGGGGATCCGCCTTCGTAACAAAAGCAATTCAAATTACCAAAAAATATTCATTCAAATGCCGCATGTCATTATATTTAAAAACAAACTATGTTTTTGAACTATTTTTTAAAGGTAAATACTATTTTGGACCCTGTATTTTGCAAAAGTTACCGATCGAACTATTAGTTTTGTTAAATGATAATTTGGATAATGTGTTTTACAAAATGGAACAAAATAGTACCTTATACTCAATTTTGGTCGAAAAATATTCAATTATAATATTTCATTCTAAGCTCCTCGACTACTTTTCTTGTTTCTCTGAACTCATCGCACCACTAACGACCCGATAATTGATCTTATAATTGAAATTTTTTGGACCAAAATTAGGTATAAGGTACTATTTTGTTCCATTTTGCAAAACGCAATGTTTGAATTGTCATATAACAAAACATAGGAACCGATCGGTAACCTTTGCAAAACACAGGGTCCAAAATAGTATTTACCATTTTTTAAAAACTCTCATTAATTAAAAGTAAAATTTCAACAAAATAATAATTCTTGTCTCAAACATGACACACATGAAAATTCATAATTAAAGAATGAATGTCAATCATTTGTTCAATTTTGGACTCTTTATTTATGTCTAACCAATAAATGAATGCCACATCATTTAAAATATTTAAATAAAAAAATAATACAATTGAAAAATTAATTTATTAATTACCAATTTTAAATAATGTGACATATATTATTGATTATCCATAAATCTAAACGCTAAAATTGAATAAAAGATCTTCCAAATTCCAAAATTCATAGGCACCTTCATTCCTATTAACAACTTCCAAACCCAAAAGTAAAACTGACATCGCTAAATTGGATTATAGATTTTGCATAAATTTATTTAAGAAATAATAAAAAATATATATTTTTAACAATTTTTCATACAATTTATTTTCAAATTTTTGATGGTCTCAATTAGGTTGAGAGAAGTGCAAGGAAGGTCTGTAAAATAGTAAGACATGGTTTCCAACAACGCTATTAATTATTACTTCACAAGAAAAAGTCACATTAATTATTACTAGCTTCATGAACAAGCTTAGGTTCCAACAAAGCTATACAAAAAGAGTTTATTATATATATATATATATATATATATGGAATCACCCCAATATTTTTTTTTTTTTTTGCATCACTGATGATGTAGTTTTTTTTTTATTTCGGCACCTGAATAGTTATAATCCCAATTTTTTTTATATGATAGTGTACATTATAGCTATCTAGAACATCCTACAAATTTTCAAGAAATTCTAAATAAATTATAGTACCAAAACAGGGTCTAAAATGTTTGTTGCACGCGTGCCTGTTGTTTTGTGTACGCGTGTAAAATTTGACAGTTTGAACTCTGTTTTTGGCTTCGTAAACTATTCAGAATTTCTTGAAAATTTGCAGGATATTCTAAATACCTACAATGTATACTGTCATATAAAAAAATTTGGGATTATATCTATCCAAGTGCCTAAATAGAAAAAGGATGCACCAGTGCAAAAAAAAAATGATGCATTGTAATCTCTTCCTATATATAAATATATATATATATATATATATAAGAATACATAAATACTAAAAAAAAAAATTGGACTCATCATTGTTAACGTCGTTTTACATCCACGAGATTAAACTTCTGTTGGCAATGATGCTTTTTACATGGGTTAGTCATTAATGGTACCTAATTTACGAGTCGATTATTGAGTAAAAACTTGCAAGGCTTAAGTAATTTTAGATTTATAATTTGACGACGTTTTGATTTGCTTAAGTTGTGTTTGGATTTATAATTAGCACACTTAAGGAGAGTTAATTGTAGTATTTCGCTTAATTACATGAAGAAAGCATGTTTTATACATAGGAAAGTAATAAGAATGACATAAGTGCATTTTTCTTAGGTATTGTCTTTGAATCTTACAACATGTTTGGTTTGCATGAATAGAGATCGGAATGAAATAGTCCTATTTCTATGTTTGGTTCGGAGTTTGAAGCTTGATAATGGAATTCCATATGATAATTCTTATGTATAGTTGAATTCTTATTTCATTCCCAAACCATTGGAAATGAAACATGTTCGAAATAATATTAGAAATATATGTGTGAAATTAGGTATACCAAACCAAACATCATAATATCATTCCCATTCTTATACCATCTCAGCCAAACACCACCTTAGAGACTAAGCTCTATTAACTGCAAATTCATTAAAAGACCAAGTCTAAACTGGGACCATATTCATTAAATACAAAATTTTCAATAAAAAAAACCTTATCCAATGTAAATTGCAATATAATTCTAAACCAATTTGTAAAAGTACAATTCAATTACTTTAAATTAGTTATTTTCATTATTATTTTTTTAATTTTGGCAGTTGTTACTAAATTTATCTCAAACTCATAATTTTAATTTTTAGACAATTAAAAACTTAGATTAAATTAAAATATTATTTTAAAATATATATATAATTTTTTTTAATATATATGTAAAAGTATAATAATTTATCAGCTATTTTTAACAAATTGAATCTGAAAAAAAAAAGTAACCTTTTTGCCCCATTTGAGAACTAATTCACCAATCATGAGCCATCAAAATTCAAGGAACTAGGTAAAAGTACCTATGTTGGAGTTAAAATCCAAAACTTAATTGAATTAGGTAATTTTTTTACCACCAATTTTTCCTATTATAACTTCCAAAAAAAGGAGCAAGGGCCCCAAACACACTCAAAGAAGTCATTCTCTCAAGTGGGCAAAGGACTAAAAGTTGGCACTAAATTTAATGTTGTCTCAGCCTTCTCTCCTCCCTCAAAAGAAAAAGATTTGAAAAGGATAAGAGATTATTGAGAGAAGAGGATCAAGTGAGATTCCCAAAATCAGTACAGCCCAGCTATGGCTCCACAACCACTCCATTATTGCTGCTCACACACACATACCATGCACACCACAGAGACCCCTGAACCCTAACCTGACCCAACTGCACTGCAACTCTCTATTAAACCCCCCAACCCCACCACCCCTTGTCACCATATTCAACACTGCCAATGGCCCCACCAGAATTACCAGACCAAAAAATTTACAAGAGACCCCATTTCAAATCATTCTTCTTTTTTTACATTGTGAGTACAAGCTCAAAACATCCATGAACATTTCTCAAGTTTTACAACTAACCCTTTTGTTTTTTTACTTAACTTCTCTATATAACACTTTCTCCATCTATTTTTAACTAACCATAATAATAATGTTGGTTTTTTTTTTTTGCTTTTTCTTTTTTTACCCTTTCTCGTTTCACCCGGTACTGTTCTGAGAAATTACCTCTCCAAACTTGACAAAGAGCTGGGCATCTGAGGTGCTCATGGATGGGCAGTTGACCATGTGGGGGGTCTTGATGTTTGCATACTCGTCGATGTAGCCTGGCACTTTGGCTGCTGATGGAAGTGTGGATGGCGGTGTTGTGGTGGATAGTTGTTTTGGAGTAGCTGCTGATGGCAAGAGACTGCTGAGAACTCGGGTTACTTCGTGCATTGTTGGACGATCAGTCGGCTGTTTCTTGCTGCAAAGTAGAGCTAGCTGAAATACCTTCCTCACTGCTCCAAGGTCCTTGCATGTGGCTGTGATCTCGGGGTCTACAGTCTCCATGACTGCGTCGTTTGCAGTTTTGGATAATATCTAAGGCCGAAATCAGAGAGGATTTTCATGAGAAACTAGGCACAAAAGAAGAGACCTTTCTTTCACTCTTAACACAATAGAAAATAGAGGTCAAACTCAGGAGAGACTAACCAGATGGTGGAGATTGGATTCATTATCAACAGCTTTTCTTCCAGTCAGTAACTCGAGCAGAACAATGCCATAACTGTATACATCAGACTTCTCAGTAAGCCGTGAAGTTCGAGCATACTCAGGGTCTATGTAGCCAATGGTGCCCAATATGTAAGTAGAGGTGTATGACTTTGTGATGCATAAGTTCTTGGCAATACCAAAATCTGTGAGATGGGCCTCGAAATCCTTGTCCAGCAAGATGTTAGATGACTTCACGTCTCGGTGTATTATGCGTGGACTACAGTCATGGTGCAAATAGGCAAGTCCTTGGGCTGCTCCAAGTGCTATCTTCAGACGAGCATCCCAGTCGAGCTTTTCCTTTTTGCTAGGACCTGTAAAATGGTAGCGTAAAAAACACAAGTTTGGAAGATAATGATGCATGACAGGTCTTTGAGCAAATGAACTTACCATGAAGGAAATCCCAAAGACTACCATTTTCCATGTAATCATAGAAGAGAAGGTATCCAGAAGAGGACAACGAGTATCCTTGGAGGCTGACCAGATTCCGATGCTTGATACTCCCAACTGTTGAGAGTTCTGTCTCAAATTCCTTGAGGCATCGAGGGTAGTGGGAGTAAAGTTTTTTGATAGCCACGGGCTTGCAATTTTTAAGAACACATTTGTATACTGTGCTTGATGCACCATAACCAATTATGTATTTCTCGCTCAGGTTCTCCGTCATCCTCATGATGTCTTCGTAAACATGAAGCGCCATGTTCATGTGAAGAATCACGAGCCTCGGTGTTGAGTAATAAACAGCTGTTTCAGAAGTACATCAAAATTTAGCAGAAACCATATTAAACCATAACTAACAAAGATGAACATAACAATTTTCAACAAAAGAAGATAATCTTATACCACTGCCTTAATTTTATGTAAGAGAAGTTGCTTGATTACATACCTGGTTTGTCAAGTGAACCATCTGGAAAAGGTACTGGATTGTGCGGACGACATGCTGCGACTAAGATCATGAGAAGTATCACAAGGGCACCCAGAGCAATTCCTAGGATAGCTGCTTTAGATATAGAAACTGTAACAACAACGAAAAAAGAGAAAAGAAAACAAGTGAGAATGGAAAAAACAGGAAAAGGGAATTATAAAATCCTGTTCAAAGTATGTTTTCACCATTTGATCACTACTTACACTACAAAATAGTACCGAATCTAGAATTATCTAGGAATCTAATAATGCATATGATTAGTGGTGCATTTACACACTCATATACAAGTATAGATAAAGACCGACACCACCTTGAAGTGGTAGTACTAACCTCGCTCTGTTGGACGAGACACATGACACGATGAACTGAGCCAGTAGCCACATAGACGAGGGTTTCCAATAAAACTGTAAAATATCATGTACATCAGTACAGAGAACAGAACAAAGATTATACTAAAACCAATTTAAACTCTAAATCATTGTCATATGCTGGCATGTGAATGTACAGTACTAGTTGAGAAAGTATCAGGTGGTCTAACCTGTCAGGTGAAAACTTTGAGAAGTTATTGTTTGTGGGAATATTGCCTGCTAAGTTGTTGTAAGATACATTTCTGCACAGATTTTTTTGGTCAGATTCCATGTGAGTTTACTGTCAGGTGGATAACATTACAAAAAAGAAAAAAAGCAGAATTTTGTGAATAGTGAACTCACAGTACAGTGAGGCTGAGGCAGTTGAGCAATGACATTAAATCACCAGATATATTGTTGTGTTCCAACCTCCTGGGAAAATAACAACTAATAATTAAAGAACAAAAACATACACAAGATGAAAACAAGTTCAATGTTGAGAAATCACCAATAAAAACTTACAATGAAAACAAGTTCTGAAGCTGACTAAGCTCTTGAGGTATTGAACCAGCAAGGTTGTTGTTTGAAAGATCTCTACAAACCAAGCACATGAAACAAGGATTACATCACAAAAAAGAAAGCTAAATAGAGTCCACTGCAATTGTTGAAAAAGCAATTCCATGAAATACTCACATTTCCATAACACTTCTTAGATTACCAAACTCCGCTGGAATACCTCCCGATAAATGATTTTTGCTCAAATTCCTACCACACAAATACCTGTTGTCAGCAAATGAGTTTGAAGGGAGAAAAGGAAAATAGAAAGAAACTCACAGCTTTAGAAGATGCTCCAAATCACCAAGAGATGCAGGAATTGATCCATTAATTCTATTATTAGAAATGTCCCTGACATAGTGTTTTCATGTTAGAACCAGAAAGTGTTGTAAAGAAGCAAGCAATAGAGCAACAAATACTTACAACGTATCCAGATTTCCAATCCGAGATAGCTCAATAGGAATGGGACCCAGAAGATAGTTGGAGGAGAGATTACTGTAAAGGGTTAAGAAACAGAATAGTGTATAGTTGGAATGGAGATTAATGCACAGAATACAGTATATTGAGATGAGATGATGGATAAAAATGAAAAGTCCTTACAGATAAGTCATACTCTCCAGCCTCTGGAAGGCGGCTAAGATGGTTCCACTTAGCTTATTCCCATGCACATTGCTGACATTGCAAAAATAACCAACTTAACCAAGAAGAACAAAAGTTTTCAAATCCATATAAAACTGAAGTTTTCAAAGCCATATAAAACCGAGTTTAGATGCTCACAGGCTGTTAAGATTTGTACATGAACTTAGATTCTCCGGGATTGGCCCTTCAAGATTGTTGTTGGCAACATTTCTGAAAGGATGGTGTGCCAGTAACTCAGATTAAACACAGGAAGACACTAATGTATCTAAATTCATAGTAAGAAAACTTACAGGTCAAATAAATTGGTAAGCTTCCCAAGCTCAGGTGGAATATGCCCTGAAAGATGGTTATCATTCAATTCCCTGAAAAAGAAAGAAAAAAAAAAACATGAATATCTTTACATTTGCAAGAGTGACCAGGTATATTCAACAAGACAGAATCAGGTGCTATAGAAAACAGAATCAATTGGCTTTCATTTTCTTTTCTTTTCTTTGCTTGAAATGAATTCAAACGTAACAACATTGAATATTATATAATAATAGCCTAGAAAAAACATAGAAGGGAGAAGAGTCTGCATACAAGTAATGAAGCTTTGTCATGTTCCCAAGCTCTGGAGGAATTGATCCAGTCAGCCTATTGCTATGCAAATACCTGTGATGTTTTAATATAATCAAGTCATAATCAATACAAGTGTATATCCATAGTTAATTCATTTCTTTGTTTGTCTGCTGTCTAGGACTCAAACAAGTAAATAAATTATAACCAAATAACACAAAGGACAAAGCATAACTAAAATGGCATATTATTGCATAAGTGTCAAAGCATGACTTACAATTTCTCAGTGTATGTCAAATTTCCCAGAATAGGAGGGATTGGTCCACTTAACAAGTTGCTGCTCAAATCTCTGGTTGGACCATAAGAAAAAAAACCACACAAACATGAGACAATAGAAGAAATAGAGTGCCCAAGGCAGTAGTGATGGTAATAATTCCACAGCCTTCTAGTTAAAAGAGAGAAAGAGCTTACAATACAGCAAGTGCCTGCATCAAGCCGATCACAGAAGGTATATGCCCGGAGAGTTTATTACCTTGCAATGATCTAGCAAGTAAAATTCCAAGAAGACAAGAATAATGTTAAATCAAATAGATAGAAACATTATAAATAACAAGCAATAAAACAGATACTACGAGCACATACAATGTGGCTACTTGCAGAAACCCAATATTGAACGGAATCTCCCCGGTCAGCTGGTTATAAGACAAGTCCCTGCCAGGCAAAGGATAAAAAATACTCAGTAAACCACAGTTTCGACACATTTATAAAAATTTGATCTCTCAAGTCAGGTGAAATACATACAAGACTTGGAAGGCAGTGCAGTTCCCTATATTCTGAGGAATACTACCAGTTAAACTGTTGTTCCTCACATCACTGCAATAAGTAGAAGATGGAATATTAGCCATACAAAATATACCTTGTAAGCTAGAGTATTTATAGGTGTCACAGGATTTGAGAATTGGATAAGACTTACAAATACCACAACCCAGTTAACTGGCAAACATCTGGGGAAAGAGTACCCACCAAGTTGTTCCCTCGTAAACCACTAAATCAGCCGAAAACATCATATAATTAAAGAATAAAAATGAAATCACACGGCCACTAAAGAAACTTTAACAGCTGATACACTCACAGATATTGCAGCACTTCATTCCAGTATATAAGCCTTGGTATTTCCCCACTGAGATTATTTTGTGCCAGGTCTCTTGAACCACAGTTGAGATTGTGAATGTCAGTAATAGACACATAAATAAGAATATTAAAGAGATGGAAGAATCATGGAATAAGAAACTTACAAAACTTTCAAGTTGGGAATCTGAGACAAGGTTGAAGGAATAGGTCCAATTAACCGGTTGTTTTTCAAAACACTGAAAGATCATTTGGAGAGAAAGTTCACAAGTTATTCACTAAAATAGAGTCCAAAAATCTCAATAACTATGCATAGTGAAGATGACAAGTGTAATGAAACTTACAGAAACTCCAGCTGTTTTAGCTTTGAGATTGAAAATGGTATGTCTCCATTTAACTCATTGAATGACAAGTCCCTATTGACAGAGTGTTCACTACTATTAGAATGGCAAAATATTCAAGTAGAGAGACACTAACATCTACACTTAGTAACCTAAGGCAATCCATATCATATAGATAACTTACAAGCTTGTCAAAGATGAACAATCACCAATCTCATCTGGGATCTGGCCTGATAATCGGTTTCCTCTCAAATCACTGAATGAACAGTACAAAATGATGATTAGTATAAACAAGTCAAAATTTCAGAACCTTAAAAGGCTATTTCTCATTATAAACATAGTTTCAAAGGCAACAAAAACTTGAATAAAGGGCAAAGAGGTAGAGAAGAGTACATAGTTTGCAGACTCTTCAGATTACCAATCGAAGGTGAAATTTCTCCATCAAGGTTTAGACCTGATAAATTACTAACAAGGTACAAAAAAACAAACAAATAAACATAGCGTCTACAAAAACAGAATCACACGATCATATAAAACAAAGAAACTACAAAAATGGAAATCAACCGAGATAAATAAATAACTTACAGAGCAAGGACACTGAAGGTGACATTGTCACAACTGACCCCTCTCCAAACACAATAGTCTGAAGATGGTGAGTCTGTCCAGTCATACAAAACATTATCCACATCCCTAAACGATTTCTTAATCTCCAGAAGTGTTGCTCCTTCATTATTAAAAAAGAACCATAAATTTGGGTATCACAACCAGACAAGACAAGCCTAGCTACTAATGATGAGTCTGCTTCTGGTTTGTTATTTCAAACAAATGAAGAAGACAGGTTTTAAGGGTGAGTTCAAAACAGAGAAAAAGTTAAAAAGAACACAAATTTGAGAGCTACATTTCACTATGTGCTTAGTTTCAAAACACATAAAAACACCATCTTTCTTGGGTTCAATCTTCTTCTCATGCATTTTCCCGAGAAACAAACAGAGCAAAATCCTCAAGAAACATACGAAAACAACAACAACAACTCACCGTCATCAGAATCCACTGTACTACCAAGGGCCACACAAGCGAGAAAAGCCAAAAGAACAAACCCAACACGAAATGCCATAACTTTCAACCAATCAAAGCTCATTCAAAGCCAACTCCTCCAAAACCTCATTAAACAACGACCCTTTCACCACTTCGAAACAGAGAAGAAAAGGTTCAGAACCCAGTTCGAAACACAGCCACTTCGTACAAACCCAGAACTTAAAACAGTAGAGAAAACCTTCTTCTTCCTCCTTCTACTACACTGGCCGACATTACAACTGTAAACCGGTTACGAAGAACTCCTCTACTCTATCTCACACCCTCTCCATGTTTGATCACATACCAACAATAAAGATATCAACTTTAATCTATATATCAGACTACACTTCTGGGATTCCAGGCATATTTACCAGTGAGGTGAGATGAACAAAGCTACAGCTTTTTTTTTTTTTCATCTGTTTGATCAATCACATCGTCCTTCTTCTGGCACATATAGACCTCTAAATACAACTGTAACAACTAGAGAGAGAAAAACGTAAAAAGAGCGAGAAAGAGAGAGAATTATTTTCATGAATAAAGTTAAAAAACAATCTGCCACAGCTCTGCGAGAAGACCTGCAACATTGCAGCTCTTTCTACTCTCTATCTCTCCTTCACTTCTCTCTCTCTCTCATATGTGTATGTATATATATATATATATTCTCTCTCTATAAATGGGTTGGGGAGTTGGGGTTGGAAGAGGGTTCAGAGAGTGTTACTGTGTGTGAAAGCCATGCCATTGCCATTTGCGAATAATGAATAATGAAAAATGGGTCGCTTTCTATTTGGTTTTTCCCGAGAAAGAGTTAGTATATGTCTAAATTATTATTACTATAATAAATAAGGTGAAAACGAAATAACAATAATTATAATAATTAATTCTTTAGTCTTTTTTTAATTAACATAATAATTTAGTAATTTAATGCTCCGGAAATATACTTTGAGTACAATATCTTCCTATGTATTTTTCTTTTGGAAATTTGTGTGGCAGGTAATTTGTATTTCCTGTTAATAATTTTTAGCGTGATTTTTTTATGATTGTGTATATTATAATTATTTAGAATATTTTATAAATTTTTGAAAATTTTTGAATAATTTATAATGCTGTAAACTATGTTCAAATATAATATTTTCAACACGCATAAAAAAAATTAGTCGCGTGTACAACAATATGTTTTTAAACTAGTTTTTGGCACTATAAATTATTCAGAATTTTCTAAAAATTTGCAATATGGTCTAAATAACTACAATATACATGATTATAAAAAAATCGTATTGAAAATTATTCACATGTTGAGAACACAAAAGAGTTTGACCGATTGGGCTCTTTTTGAAGCATTTTTCATATATATTTAGTAAATATTTGGAATAAATAAAAAAGTTTTATTCTTTTAAAAAAATGTTTACGTAAAAAACATTTTAAAACGTTAAAAAAAGTAGTTTTGGAAAATCTCTTAATACTTTTTTATCATTTACTCTTAGTTATAGTTTGCCCATTTAGAAAAATAAAATACTGAATTTATTTTATTTTAATTTTACAAAATAATACTATTGTCAAAACACTTGACTGATATATATATATTTAAAAAATTTATGGAATCAAATTTAATAAAAAAAATTGGTGTGTTAAATTGATATATGATTGTAATTTATCTTGTTATTTTCATTATTATTATTATTATTTTATTCAAATTGTAGTGTTTTTATGGAAGGCCATTTTGAGTTTCTACTAATTTTTTTTTAGCTCAATATATTATAATGACAGGAAAACATTTACACAAATAATTAAATCATTTTGGTTTTAATTTATTAAAATATATAGTTTGTTGTATTATAGAGCAATTATTATACAAATGGTATAATTTATTAATATGTTTTTATCACTACTTATAAACCATCAAACCTTTAAACTTTGAAGAATTAAATTAAATAGAAAAACACTAAATGATAAATACATTATATTATTAAAATCAAGAATAAAGTTTATGACATTAATTAATTGATTTTTATAATTGGTTGACAAAGCATATTTAATAAACAAGAAAATGCCTTGGAGTTAAGGCCAAATAATCTAATATTAAGGTACTTTAAGTTGAATTGTTTATTTATTGGGTCTTGTACAAATTAGGAATGTCAACTTTTGGTATATTCTTTATTTTTATTTTATTCTTAATTTAAATACAATATTATCAGTAGTTAATGATACTTATACTAGTACCAATAACACATGCATAATTCTTTTGGAATATTTTATTATTTTGCCATAAAGTAATTATATATAATTAGAAGCCTTGGGATAAATAATTATATATATTTTTAAGAAAAATCCTATAAAATTTGAGGAAAAGTTAAAAATAAAATTTTTAAATAAGTTTTCTATAAGTTTTGAATAATTTATATTGCTAAATGATTTATTTTTTTATGAAAAAGTAGTGAGATTTCTATTATATCTAGGGATATTTGTGGCATAAATACCTAATGTTCGAGTTTTATACGCGACATGGACCCAATGTTTATTTTTAGTGACAATAGTACCCAAAGTCAGTAAAAGTGTAATTCCGCCAGTCTCCTCCGTTAGGTCTCCGTTTCGTGATGACTGGACCAACACGTGTCACTCCGTGATTGATCCAGCTGAATAATATTTTAAAAATAATTATGATTTGTACCAATAAAAATGTGACACGTGTCTGACCTAACGGAAGAGACTGACAGAATTACACTTTTACTAACTTTGGGTACTATTGCTACTAAAAATAAACATTAGACCTATGTCGCGTACAAAACTCAAACATTGAATACTTATGCTACAATTATCTCTTATATCTATAATATACATTATTATATATAAAAAAATTAAATTATAATTCTTCTTGAGTCATAATAATAATATAGATAAATAAGACTCATTTATTTATTAATAAAATTGGTCACTTGATTAAGATAAAAAAATATATAATAGAGAATAAAAGTTTAACTTATAACAAATTATATTATTAACATTTAATTCACATTGAAAATAGAAAAAACTAAATGTTTTTTGTTTTAAAAATATTTTTTAACAAAACAAATAATTTTCCCATTTTTTCTTAATTAACCATTCATTGTATTTGTATAGATGATAAATCACATCAAAACTTCTTATTTTTTTCTTTTCTAATGACACTTTTAAAGAGGTCAAAGAACAAAAAAGTCAAACCAAAAATAAAAAACAAATAATAAAAAAAAAAGTTGAATAGGTAGTCTTATCAAAATCAATTATACTATAAGCTGCAGAGTAAAAAGTAAAAAGTAAAAATAAATTAAAAAATTAAAAAAAGTGAAAGAGGACGAAAATAGATTTGGGTCCACACAACTCCCTTTCGTACTCTGTCTCATTTATTAACTATCATAAACCCAAGAAAAGCTTTTTTTATTTTATTTTTTAATTTCCTCTTTTTATTTTTCATAATTAAAAATAAAATAAAAAATTTGAAATTTTATTCAAATAAATAAAAAAAAGTGACCTCGGGAAGGTCAATTGTCCCATCCTTTCACTCTGAACTGACAGAAACCCTCCGATGATTTCAAGTGGGTCCCACCTCGATTTGACGGACTTTTCTCTAACGCCGTTAGCTTCGTTTCAAGAAGGCCGCTGACGCCGTTAACGTCGTTATCTCCAGTTGTCGTTTTCACTCTTCTGGATTTGCTTTTATTTTGTTTTGTCGTTTTTTTTTATTTATTGCTTTAACTTTATGGCCTCCTACTCAATTATTTTTTTATAATATAAACATAAGAGTGATTTGATTCGATCATTAAAAAAACAGTTTATTTATTTATTTTTAAAAAAAATGTTTCCTGGTTTAGAGAATGCTCCTCCTAGCCCTACAATATCCACGTGTCCACTCATAATTGGCTATACACTTACTTTGGTTAATGATAATTGCTAAGAGCACTCTCATCCGGTCCGGTGCTCTACTTCAACTTTTAAAATACCTCTCAAAACACACATTTTTTATTTTTTTCTTTATATCATTTAAATATTATATTTTCAAACATTTTTTATTCATTTCAAATATTTTTTATAACTATCAATAATATTCTTATATATTTTAATATTATAATATTGGGTTAAAGAATGAATAATGTACATTAGATATAACTTTGAATTGTAGCTTTATCTAAAAATATTTGTAAAATACATCATCCAATGGAGACCCGTTTTTCTTAGTTTTAGCTATTTTTTACATATTTTGGTAATATAACTCACCAGATGTGAGTGCTCTAAGGGACACCAGTGTTACACAACACCACGAGGAGGTATCGTACTATTATTGATGCAATCTAATATCTGGTCTCATATTATGGGGTATCACTAATCAATCATAAAGTCTTAACTCACGTGCTGGTGAGTGTCAAATAACAATACTCTTGATTAATTGTAGTGTGTGAACGGACCAATATCAGTAATTATAGATCATTAATCATTATTAAATATTTTTTTATCTTTAAAAAAATTTCTTAAGTAATTTTTTTATATTGGTTGGATTTTTTTTTCTTTGAATATATCAAATGGATTTTAAGTAGTAATACATATTTAAACAAAATAATAAAGAGGTTGAATCTATACAAGGTTAGAACACGAATGGAAGTGATACTCTTCACCCTGTCTCTGTTGATTCTAAAAGGCAAAGTAAAACTCGAACTTAAAACTAAATTAATCATTTTTTTTTTGTAGAGTTTTTTATTAAGCAGATCCCTATCGAAGTCTCGAATTCTCTATCCTACTCTCATCGAAAATTAGGTATAGAGGAAGAGTTTAAATTGGGGGCAAGGGCCCGACATAGAATACAATACATGTGCCTTTTGTCACGCGTGTATCTCTATATCTAAGTTTTTTTTTATTATTATTTAAATCACCTTATAAAAAAATTAAGAAGAAGAAGTACAAGACTTTAAATGGAGTCATCAAATTTAAGACTTAAACCTTTAATTATAACTAAAAGTGATGAAAAAAACCTTTTACTTGAAAGGACAACTCAATAATATTGAACATTATAGTACAAGAAAGTTGGCAAGTTGTTACAATTTAAATCATAGATCAAAATTATTTAGAGGTCCATAACTATTGTACTATACATTTATCATATGATTGTTATAAACACTTTTATGCATGTCAAGTTAAAAAATATGCAAAATCATAGAGATGTGTAGTTTATCCAAGTCCAACAAAAATTACCTCAAATAGACCATATCATAGCAAATTGTTACAAGGGAATGCCTAACATTGAATCACTTTATGGGAAAAATGCCAACTTGGGGGATTGAAATTTACCCTTTTTTTAGTTTTTTTTAATTTTAAATTTATTTTATTTTAGTTTTGAAAAAAGAAAAAAAATAAAACTTTTTGGGTTTTAGAAGTAGGACCCACTAATCACATGCAAAGCGTTTCAAAATGAAGAGCCTCTCAACAACAATTGTTCTTGATCACGTGCCCTATTCAATGTGTATATTAAAGTTTGATGGGGCCTCTCTATATCTATATCTATTTTTATTTTATTTTATATTATTTTTTATGATATTTTTTCTTTAATGTATTGATGTTTCATGACCAAAGCAATAAAATTAGATAAGATGGGCTCCTTATTTAGTGGATTTTTTTAAAAAAAAAAAAGTAGAATATCTAGTTGTGGAAAAAGAATAGTTTGGTTGTAGTGTACAATTTTGAGTGAAGTAAAATGTTACTACTTAGAGCACTCCAATTTTCATGGATGTTCTATTTTTTTTTAAAATACATATTTAAAACACAACTTTTTTTATTTTATTTCTAAGTTTACATTATAGCATACATCAGTTTTTTCATATATTTCTCTACATCATTTAAATATTATATTTTTAAACATATTTTATTAATTAAAGTAAAATAAAATAATTAAAAAAAAGAAATAATAAATATATATACTAAATAGGAGAGATAAAACTTATAAAAAAAATATTAAAATATTATATAAAAGATATGTAAATGTAAATATGTATTAATTGGAGTTTATGCATGTCTATTATAAATATACGTATAAATGAGCTGATGAAATATGTTTTTTTTTCAGTTTTAGCTAAATAGTATAGAGAAAGTGTATTACAAAATACACCACCAAAACATTTTTTTTTTTATAATTTACCTCAAACTTTTACATTATACCATACATCAATTTCTCTATTTTTTTTCTACATCATTTAAATTTTATATTTTTTAAAAAATATTTTATTTATTTTAAGAAATAAAATAATTAAATATAATAGTATCACACTCGTATATATACAAAAGTTTATAAAAATAATAAAATATTTATAGTTTTATGAATAGTATTTCATTACATATAGATAAATACTATTCATTTAGGTAAAAAAATATAACTTTACATCACTCATTGGAATACTATTTAACAATTTTTTCTTTATATTATAAAGAATTAGACATTTTACCCCGCCATTGGGAGTGCTCTTAGTTAAATTTTCTAGAGAGGTATACAATTTAGTAACTTTTGGTAATCATACCATTCCATAAATTTGATCTTGATTTTTAATACTAGTTACACATTATTAGTGCAATTTTAAAAGGAGTGTCAAATTAATTCTTCACAAAGAAGAGAAAATGTCACCACCAATACAAAAGGAGTGTACACATAAATATATATATATATATTAAATACAAAAAATATAAAATGTATATTTGTTTAGTTTTATGTATAGAATTTATTAATAATATTTAGTCTGTTTGGTAAAATTTTTGTTTTTGAATTTTTTAAACACAAAAATGGAAATATTATTTTATTTTTGCTTCTTTATTTTTTAAAAATAAAAATACGTTTGGTAACTATTTTTGTTTTTTGTTTTTAAAAACAAAAAATAATGAACTTGTTTGATAACTTTTATTTTTATTTTTTGTTTAACAATATAAGGTGTTGATTTGAAGAAGAGAAGAAAAAAAAAAGGAAAAATTGAAAACTGTTTAAAAAAAAATTGAAAGAGAAAATTCTATTTTCAAAATTTAATAAATTTTAATTAAAATTTTAAAAAATAATAAATAAAAATAGAGTTACCAAACACATTTTATGTTTAATTGTCAAATTTATAATTAATTAAATAAAAAACTATTTTTTAAGTGTTACCAAACAACACCATTATATATAAAAGAATTATATAAACATATTAAATACGAATAACATAATATTTTAAAATTTTAACATGATACACTTTTAAAATGAATTAAAAATAGATATTTATTAATTATATTAATATAAATTCAGATATTATAAAGTATCATTATTATAATAATATATGATGCAAGACTACATATATAATAGTTATTGGGAACGACTACAGTGTTCATAGTATTTTGTCAACACTGGTATTGACAAAAGTTGGTTTCGGCATGTGCATAGTTATAAATTGTGATTTTTTATTATGACAGTGTATATTGTAGTCATTTAGAATATCCCACAAAGTTTCAAGAAATTACGAATAATTTATAGTGCCGAAAACAAGGTTCAAACTGCTTGTTACACATGTGCACTTAAAGACAAGCACGCGTGGAAAATTTGACTATTTGAACATTGTTTTCGGTACCGTAAATTATTCAGAATTTCTTGAAAATTTGTAAGATGATCTAAATGACTACAATATACAATGTGGTAGTAAAAAAAAACAGAATTTACAAATATCAACATGCCGAAACCAACTTTTGTGAACACTGATGTTGACAAAACACTATAATCTTTCTCTATAATTATTATAGGCTAATTAGGATTTTTACCCCCCGAACTATTACCACTACCGTATCATGCCCCCTAATTTTTTCAGGCCGTTAAAAATTCCCCCCGAAATATTCACAGTAATGTAAAGAAGGACTTCCGTTAACTTTCAACACATATGGCTAACAAAAGGCTGACATGACTCTTTATATGCTGATGTGTCTTGGCCATGTGTGTAATTTTATTGTTTTTAAATATGGTTTTTATTTTTTTTAATGTATAAAAAATGGTTTAATTTATTAATTCTATTTTTTAGTGTTCAATTCATTAATTTTTAATATGATTATAGATTTTTTAATTTAAAATTACACACATGGCGCCCATGGCCAAGACACATCAACATGTAAAGAGTCATGTTAGCCTTTTGTTAGTCGCATGTGTTGAAAGTTAACGGAAGTCCTTCTTTATATTACTGTGAATATTTTGGGGGAAATTTTTAACGGCCTGAAAAAATTAGGGGACACAATACGGTAGTGGTAATAGTTCGGGGGGTAAAAATCCTAAATAGACATTATTATATATGTAGGCTTGTATCATATATTATTATAATAATAATATTTTATAATATTTAAATTTATATTAATGTAATTAATAAATATTTAGGTATCATGTGAAAGTTAACAAAAGAAAGGCAAAAAATGTATGTTATCTTCACACTTTTTACAGAGAATAGATATAATTACTAATATGTAGTCATTCCATCTATGGTGGTGGGTTTAATTACTGTAGTTATGCAAAATATAACAAAGTGATTAAAAAAAATCACGAGGATGATGCTTTCTGTTTGATTTTAACAAAGTAGATATCCTTAATTATAATAAAAATATATAAAAGTTGTTTGGTAAAATTATTATAAAGTTATTATGTATAAAAGTCTATTTTTTTTTTATGTATACTATTTATAAAAGAGACTCTTAACATCCTCGACACTTTATTTGAAGACTACTTGTAAAATATTATCTAACAAAATTTATTTTATAAAATGACACTTTATACAATAGTATTTTTTTTTATAATTATTTATAAAATATACTTTTTACACTCACTCAACTCTTGTTTAACACACTTGACACCTTATCTGAAATATTATTTGTAAAAATTGATCTATAGAAACCTATTTTACAAAATGAGACAAAAAAAAAAGAGTTTATATATTTTTGGACCCTATGTTTTATAAAATGATTAAAATAGAACCCTAAATTCAACTTTGATGAAGAAAAAATTAAATATAACAACACAGTTTTTAAGCAGAATGATTTTATTTTTGTTCTGAATTATTAATTTGGTAAATTATTTGTGATTTTAGTTAAAAACATTAACCAAAATTAAGTTTAGAGTTTTATTTGAATCATTTTACAAAATACAGGATTTAAACAGGTGAGAAAAAACACAGACCCAAAAAAATATAAACAAAAAAAAAATCAATTTCAACCATACAAACTAAGAAGGAACAATCAAGTATTATTAATAATAGAATTTTTTATTAGGACAAATCCCATAGGGTCCTCCTTAGAATCCTTTATTTGGATTTGTTTGTTTCCTTGCCCAATTTTGTTTATTTTGAGTTGAAGAGGACAGAGACAGACTTGATTTAATGAGAAAGCTCTTTCACAAAAACAAAAAACAGATAATTCCTTAAATACACAATATATGAAAATATGAATGTTGTTTGTTTATTTATACCAACCATAAATATTAATTTATTTCTTCACAATTCCTTAATGTAATTCATTTGTCTAAAAGTTTTGGAAATAATGAAGAAGAAAAATGGGTAAAATCATTTAAAAACTCACCAATTCCAACCAAAAGATCATAATGAGGAGAGAATCCCCACCTGATATTTATGCAAGGCTCACAATTCTGATGAATTATTTTGATTTTTCGACACAGAAAAATACACAAACACAGATATAGATATAGATATAGCCCCCACTGTATGTATATATTGTATACTTTTGTATTGATAGTAGTCATTAAGGCAATGAAAGAATGGGGCCATAGAACACTGAGGTAGCTCATTATTTGGGGTTTGAAAAAAGAAGTTATTTTTCAACCTTATCTTAATATTAGCTTTGGCTTTTGGCTTGGTCTCTTTCTCTCATTACAAGTTCTATCAAATAAGTGACACTATTATCGATATTTACAAAATTTAGTGGGAAAGCAATGAAAGATTCTAAAAGTCACATATTGTGATTATTTCATATATATATATATATATCTTAATGTTCTGAAAATAATATTAGTCCATTATTTTGGGTTAACTTCTCTTGTCTGGTCAGAAGACCCGTGGAGCTGTAGAAGCAATGAATTTGTAACTACAAATATTGAGCTTAGTGCCATTAGACCACCTGTCAAGCCAAGAATTTGAGTCAACAACCAGGTATTGGAAAGTTTCTGTACACTTGGTTAGTTGGTAAGGATGGGAATTGAAATTAAAGCTTTCATTTTCATTCTCAATGACAAAATATACTGAGATTTTCTCAAAAATTATTATATTTTTATAACTTTTTTATGGTTTTTGAAAGTTTTTTTTTTTAGAAAAAGGTTTTTTATTACAAAAATTTGGTTTTGAACAAAATATACGCAACATATATCCAATATCTACCAAACATCAACTACATATATCAAAACCATAAAAATGTAGTAAAAAATATCATTTTTAATGAGAATCGTAAAAAAGTTATTTTTAAGTAAAGAATCACTGTAAATGTGTGTGTGTGTATATATATATATATATTAAATTAGACTCTCCCACGTAACCTTGCAATATTTGAAGATCAAAATTTTGTACAAGCTCCACCCTTGAGACGGACCAGACCCGCACATAAGGCCTTAAATTTAGAAAAATGTTGCTTTTTTTCTATACAAAAGGGACCCAAATCATTTTATATATAATAATAAAATAATGTCATGCTACTTAGTATTGAGGCTCACTCATGTCAGAACAGCAAATATATGACCATTTGAGCTACCCCACTTGGGTATTGAGAAAATAAATTCATGAATAAATGCTATTATTATTAATTACCTGAGAGTGATGGTGTCATGGCGAAATCGAATTTGGGTAGCAATACTCCAGCGGCAATAGGAATGGCGACTAAATTGTATGCTATTGCCCATGCGAGATTTTGGTATACTTTTGACATTGTTGCCTGAGAAAGTTCCAAAGCATCTACAACCTGCCAGAAACAGGGCTCCAGTGAGAACTGTAATATTGACAAGTTTACAAAGGGTACACAAGCTGTGGTTCGTGTTCGTTGGTATCGGAAGATGCAGGTCAGTTGTGAGTCCTAATTGATCGGATAATGGATATGGTTTTGTAAAAGAAAGCAATTCATGAGATCGGATAATAACGTACTTGTGATAGTTTGTTTCCGAGGAGTATAATTGATGCAGCGTTGGAGGCTGCGTTTTCTTGAGCTTCAATCCGCAGAGCAATGCCAACATCGGCAAGAGCCAAAGATGGTGCATCATTTATGCCATCACCTACCTTAAAGAAACTAGAACTTGTAAATTACAGAGTTTTTCACTAACCAATATTCTAGGTCAGTTTAGATAATCTTATTCAGAAAAATAACAAATGAAAATGAATTTAATCGATACCATGGCAATGCTATGTCCCCCAGTTTTAAGGGTGGAGATAATTTCTGATTTCTTCTGTGGAGTCAAGGAAGCATTGATAGATTCATTATCTATTCCAACTGCCTTGGCTATAGTTGCAACTGCTTCTTCCCTGTCCCCAGATAAGAGTAAAGTTTTGATACCCTTCTGCCGGAGCCTTAATCAAAGCGGCAAGACAAGGAAAAGTTGATATTCGAGTTAGACGATATATGCAAGCAAATACTAGATAATAAAAAAGATGGACTAAGAGCACCCAATTCACAAGTAAATGGAAATTACCTGCTTAGAGTGAATTTAGCATCACGGCGCAAATTGTCTGATACTGCAATAGCACCGATGATGCCTTCCCCTTCACGACCAACATAAACAACTGTTTTCGAGTAATCTGAAAATGTTACTCCTTTGGATGCTTGGTGGATGGAATGCTCCAAATTCATAATGTCCGACATATCTGTTTTAGTTTGGAATCGTTCACAAACCCATTCTAAACTACCAATTGCAACCAAACGCCCATCTACTTCAGCTAAGGTTCCAAAACCAGGCTCTACCAATTGGCCTTTTGTCATAGGGATAGTCAGACCCAACAATTCTGCTTGGTTGGTGATGGCCTTGGCAATTGGATGTGAAGCTGTATACTCTACAGCAGCAGCAATTTGAAGAATTTCTGAGTCTTCGTAAGCCAAAGAAGCCACAGCAGAAACAGTAGGTTTACCCTCTGTAAGAGTTCCTGTCTGGAAGTAGAGAGAGATTGGGTGAGCTTGTAGATAATAGAACCAATAAGCTAACAATGCAATGATCATTTTATTCAACAAATTTTATTTTAAAGAGATCATTCCTGATTATACGTGGAAGGGAACAGAGAGAGGAAGCAAGAATCACGCATACCTTGTCCAAAGCGATATAGTCTATGCCGGCCAAGCGTTCCAATACATCTCCCCCTCTAATCAGAAGTCCTTGTCTTGCTCCTGCACATTTTTATTGGACATTATGAGGATAAGTAAATAATTTTAAATTCAACATCTTCCACAGTCACACAACTAGAAATTAAAGCTGGTTAAAAGCCTAGTCAAATAGAATGTTTTTCAACTGCTGATCTCATGTTCTAGTGAATAATCTTAGAATACATGATCATGGATCAACATTTGACTATAATTACATTTCTAAGGCCGAGGTTATAAGCATTCAAGCGACGAAAAAAAAAAAAAAGTCCTTCACATAAGGAATTATTTCTAGGGAAGAAATACTATTTGAAATAGAAGATGATAGTTATGCAAAAAAAATTGTCATATCAAGATAACAGCAACTCAGTTTAACTTTCTGGTGATAAGGATCCTCAGCTCAACTCCATATCAATCCTTTCAATCAGATAAAACAGACAAGCATAAACTATTTATCACAGATATGCTCAATACAATCAGACATGTTTAAATAAACATCTCAATCACAGTTATAACCATGTTCAATGACCGAGCTCAAGCCCTAACCACAGACTAGGTACAGATTTGCAAATTTATTTCAATCAAACATGACACAACCTCAAAGGAAAATGTGGTAAAATAGTAGTACCAAGAGAGGTGCCAACTAGGATAGCTGTTGGTGTGGCAAGACCTAGGGCACACGGGCAGGAAACCACCTGTATCAAAAGGAATAAAAAAAAGAAAACAGAAGAAACTTTTCATTATAATCTAACTCATGAAAATTTTCACTATATATCTACAAACCATTTAGTCTATATAAAAAACTCAGATCATACAATGGAAAGGAGAAAGTTACTTTGACTTACCAAAACGTCCACTGCAAGTTTCATGCTCAAAAGCAATGGATCACCATCTGGTCCAGCAATATCGTTGAGCAGAACATCTGGGAATGCTTGACTTCCAACATAGTACCTAAGACACGAATATAAAGCTCAACAAGTGGAATTGAAAAAACAAAATGGGGAACCATAGGTCATCTTCTTCTTTTTCTTTCTTTTCCTTGATATACAAATTACATTGTAAAGTATATACATCTTAGCAACTAAAGCTTCGAATCTCAAAGAAGAAAATGCATACGCCCTAATCCATGTCTCCCATTCAGAACCAAAGAACATATTGAGATTGAAAAATTAGAAATTATTCATAAGTTTTAAATCATAACTACTTTTGTTTTTAAGATATGAACACAAAACTGCCAGGTGAACATGGAAATAGAATGAAGACCTACCAAAATGCAAATGTTGCGGCTGACAAAGTCATTACACTGTATACAAATGGCCCAGCTATTTTATCAGCCAACCGTTGTATTGGTGCTTCATGGCCTTGAGCATCTTCAACCTGAAAATTAAAATGTGGAGTATTGTAACACGGTACAAGCTACAGCATTTGCAAACTATTCTATTCTTGTATACATAAATTTTCAAATGTAGAAAGTCTACTAGAATCAATCCATTCAATGTTTTGTTGTTCAATAGGACTTCATAAATCTCAGTCACCATTTGCATATGTATGATTTGACTACTTACACAATACAAAGAAACGCAATAAGGTCTGAGGTGGGATAGGATTTCTTACTTACAAAATTTTGTACGCATTGTTTTCTTTTCCATCATCAAATGAGTAGAAAATATAAGGTACTCGCTTAGTATGTGTAAGGGTGGTATGGTAACTTAGAAAGGAACAAATTGTGAATTCTTTGGCAAAATATCTGTGAGTTAACTACTTCCAAAGGAAAAAGAAAGTTGTCCTTGATTTACAGATGCAAATACCACTCATTAATCATTATTAGCTTGCATATACTCAAAAAGTCACCGTAAGATGATCAGAAAAATGTAGGTTCACTTCCATCACATTTACATGCTAGACTTTAGTGTCATCAATGAAAGTAGATCACTAACCATGCGGACAATCTTGGATATTGTGGAGTTGGTCCCGGTTGAGGTTGCTTCAATTCTTAAAGGACCATCCTGGAATTCATAAACAATTTCCACTCTTTAAACTTGGCAAAAATATATAAATCAAATTATATATAACTCCTGGGAAAAGATAAAAACTCTTCTTTCATGGAATTTGAATGTAGACTAGCCTCTCCTAAAGCCTAGCAAAGAAAATTGCATGCCACAGTACAATTTTGAACAATCACCCTAATATTTTAGATGTCTCACAACAAAACCAAAATTGGAATGATTATCACTGTTTTCAAATTAAAGCACTTGTGGCTGTATCAGAATTTTATTTGCTTAAATTAGGAAGAAAGAGAACCACGGACATAAAACAACTTATCAAAATTATATTGCACTCTCCAGGATCAAGACAACATAATCATACCCAGTTTATGGTTCCAGCAGATACAGAAAGACCTTCTTCCTTAAATACAGGAAGTGATTCTCCAGTAAGCATGGATTCATCCACAACACTTCTTCCAGCAAGCACCGTTCCCTGTGCAAACAGTAAACAGTGAACAGAAAGCCAATGTCAATAATTTTTTGGTTTCATAAACATAACAATAGTATGGAAAATATATTATTTTCTTAACTGTGAGCATAAAGCTAAATGTGAGCATTCGGACCAACTTTAACAACAATTTCACAAGTATTGCTTACTTCCAAGTTCCCACAATCTATGGCTCACATCATTGATGGCTTAAAGTAACAAATGAAAATATTAATAACAATAAGTAGAAAGTCCATGACTCAAACTTCTTACATCTACGGGAATGGTTTCCCCAGGCAGAACCAATACCGAGTCTCCAACACGAACATCATCAGTTGGGACTTCAACACAAATTGAATCAGAGCAAAGTACATTTTTGGTGGAGGGCTCACTTCCTGAAGAAGTAATTACAAGCCTTGACTGAGTGGATATTAGTGACTGCAAAAATAGCAGGAACAAGCAAACAAATTATTGAGTGACCTGTAACCATAAATTCATCTGCATAATTCACATGTTCGAATCACGGACATGAAAAAGATTAACTTACTAATAGTTCATTCATATCACTTGATGCTTTGATTCTTGCTCTCTCTTCAAGAGAACGTCCTAGGAGAACAAAACCAAGAAGCATGACCTGCATGCTAAAAAAAGGAGTTTATGTGAGAAATGCACCATTAACCCAAAAGACCAAAGTTGCATCTGCTAAATTATGACGGTAAATAAGAGTGAGGCAATCTCATTGACTCAAATGTTTTTAAAATTTTTTTGTTTAGTCTTTCAAACAAAATAATATTTACAATGATAATGCTTGCATGAGAAGAACTGACTTAATTTCTTTCATCATGTCAGACAAGCCAATATTTGATAGGGTGGTTATAAATAAGCCTAGTCAGCCATAAAAGTATTAATGAATTTCTAATATATTATTTTTCTCAAGAGAAAATGGAAAAAGAGAATTCAAAAAAATCACCGGCTCATCAAAGAATGTTGCATTCCACTGGAGCTCGGGATAAAGAAGGGACACCTGCAGCAGCATAGAATTGACGAATAAAACACTAAAGCCAAAAACAAAATAACACAAACAAAGAAATGAAAACAAAAACTCCTTATCATATTCCCTACCGCACTAATGAAAAATGCAGCCAAAGATCCAAATCCCACGAGAGAATTCATGTTCGGGGACCCCTTCCATAATGCCCTTAGACCATCAAAAAGCAGGTCTGAAATGTAATTTAAATTACTTAGATCACAAAGCATATTAGGATTGGTTTTAAGATCATCTAATCATTGTGCTGGAAAGAATGTATCAAAATAGATAAAAATAACCATTTACAAATCTATTTAAATAAAGAACATAAAAGTATAAATATATTTAAACAAGATAAAGCACGTTGAACATATCCAAACGAATCGATAAACCATTCAATGATTATATTCATATCATTGATCATTCCATTAAAAGCATGTTACTAATGAAATAGGCATTGGGGTAAGACCAACATAGGAAAAGGAGTCCAACAAACCTCGTCCAGGTCCCAACAAAGCGCCCAAAGCCAAACCACCCTTCAGATAGGAATTGTGAAGAAGCTCGAAAAACGATCCTGACCCAACAAAGATCAGACAAAGAAAACTTTAACAGATTAGTAATTGGCCATATGCACTGTAGTGAACTTTTGGTTTATTTTATTTCCCCTATTTCTTCTGAAAAGAATGTAAGCTACTAAACAAGCAAATGGGTATTCACATTTAGGAAGTAACTTAATCTCCCAGATTATAATAGCTTTAACTTGCAAAGCTAATTACGAGTCTAACTTTATTTGCAAAACAACCATTATTCATGGTCCTTCAACCGACCATAAATTTACACCGAGTGATATTGGCTCGAAATCAGTGAAGTTATTTTTGCTAAATTTCAAACTTTCATAGTGTTATTTTAGCAAATTACCCGCCATTTAAGGTACTAAACCAGTCATATGTTGAAAAAGATATAAAGAAAACAAGATAAACAAGAACACCATTACCATGGGCTACATGAATTCCAAGCGAATGTAATATGTGCGAGCCGTGCGAGCCGCAGCACAAGGCCACTAAAGTCCAAGCAAAAGCCACCCGATTCCGACTCCGAACAAGCATTTCATCCTTCTTCTTCAACATCTCCTTCCACTTCCTCACATTCTCCGCCACTCCCATTCCCGATTCCCTCCTCTTCGACGAGAATCCACACTCCGTCAACCTCCTCGCCAAGCTCTCCGCCACACTCCCAGCCTCCACCGCAACCTCCGCTTTCAGCTTGATCGCCGCCGTCTCAGTCAACATGTTGACCGCAACCGAGTCGACTCGTTCGTCCGACGAAAGCAACGACCTAACTCGGGATACGCAACCTCCGCACATCATCCCGGACACATCGAGCAGAACCGACGTCTCACCAGAAGGTTCTTGAACGGACACGGCATTCTCAATCTCAACTGGCGTCTGCGCTTGAAGCGAGCTAGAGATAATACCAAAGGCAGGCTTTCCGGTCGCCGGAGGAAAACGAAGCCGTCGATTGAGGTTAAACTCTTTGCGCCGCCGTTGAGGGAGGTGGTGAGGGCCGAAGGCGAAAAATCGATCGACATTGGCGACTTTGTTACTGAGACCAAAGCTATGCTTTGGCTGAGGCAAAGAATGAAGTGTCAGCAAATTAGTAGCCATGGAAAGAGAGATTCGGACATGGAAGTTTCAGATAGAGAGAGAGAGAGAATTAGAGCAAAAGGATAAAACGGTCAACGAATTTTGTGGACATGAATCTCGTCGGAGAAGAAGAGCAGAGAATAATTAAAAATTAAAATAAATAAATAAAATAAAATATAGACACGAAAAAAACATGTGGCAGGTAGTGTTAAAAATTAAATTATCGTCACCCACTGTACACAATTCAATTAATTATAGGATTGGGACTATAACACACTCTTACTATGAGAGAAAAATATTTCACAATTATGGAATTGTGTGGTTACATTCAACAATACAGTTTACTCTATTCATCATTAATTGATTTTGAGATAGAAATTCATAATTCCTACTATGCACCATTTTCCATATTCTAATATGGTATTAAGAGTCAATGAAAACTCTAACGAGTATGTATCCGATCCAAATCCAAAACCGGTCAAAAAAAGAGCCAAGAGAGTCACTTATGATTCGGTGATAGTGAGCCAAAAAAAGAGTGAAAGAGCCACTTCTGATCGAGTCATCCAAGATTGGTGACCAAAAATAGCCACCATCTTGAGGGAGATGTTAGAGAAAAATATCTCACATGGAAAATGTATGGATACATTCAACAATACATAAGAGCATGTGTTACTCCACTCATCACCAATTGGTTTTAAGATGAAACTTCATGCTTCTTACCATGCACCACTTTCCACATTCTAACTGTTACTTTCCAAAGAAAAAAAGTTATAATATATGTTTTTTTAAGGATTTATACATTTTTAGACTCTGATTTGTCTAATTATTTGTTTGGATTTGTGTGTTTAACAAATGATTTTTTGGACTATGTATTTTGTGAATAGTTCAAATAGAACCCTAAACTCGATTTTGGTTAAATTTTTTTTAACTAAAATTACAAATAATTCATCAAACTAACAATTTAAAACAAAAACAAAATTATTTTGCCTAACAACTATGTTGTTATATTCAATTTATCATTTATTAAAATTGGGTTTATGGGTCTATTTGAACCATTTTACAAACACACAGGGTCCAAACAAGAATTTGTCAAAACACAAGGTCCAAATAGGTGTTGCGGATTTTTACTACTGCGCAAGTATACGCAATCGAATAAACAAGTAATAATAGTGGAAATATATTATCGTTCCGTCAGGGAATTGATCTAATAATTACCAATAGCAAACTTTTATTTCTATTTGACTAACGAGATTTTAATGACAATTAACAATGAACAATAAACTAAGAAAGCACAATTTAATTAACGAAATTTAATATAAGCGAAAGATTAGAGTATTCTAATTTCATCACCCTTCAATTCTATTCAATCAATAATACAACTAATATGTTTCTTTGATCTATGGTTATAGCAAGTTTACTAATGACAATTCTATTCTCTCTCAAGATATAAAATATTCAGTTTACCTGTGAATTTTCTACATGTCTGTGATAAATTCGACACATAAACCGCATTAAGAACAAAAACCTAATTGCTACACAAACCAATTTGATACTTTCGTTCTAAATTGAAATCTATGTCTATTGTCTAAAGCTATTCCAATTCTCACTTTTCAGATATTGAATTAAAACCAATAATCATGCAACAGATGGCCAATCAATTACAAGCATTAAACATAAGAACAATAGATAACCATAAATTCAAATAATCATAGAAATTGCATTAAAGACGAATAGAATATCCAGTGACTACATTAAAATACTCTAAATACAAATTTAGTTCATAATATTAAACTTCATCATCCAATCTAAAATTCAAAAACATAAAAATAAACACAAACAAAATAAACGCGGATTCTTCTCTGTTTCTTTCTCTTTGCCGTCAGAATGCCCCCCTCTCTTTTCCTTTCAGATCTTCTTTTTATAAAAATCCAAAAACCTACGAATTTCCATGAAAATTTCCAAAAATGCCCTCGTGCCGATATATCGCCCAAGACAGGCGATATATCGCCTGACGAATGTTCTCGATAAAAACGCAAGTTTCTGATGTCGTTTCTGCAAAGCCAAAACTTAGAATTCCTCCTTATGCCGATATATCGCCCAAGACAGGCGATATATCGCCTGTACCATATTTCTACATATTGGCCAATTTTCGGCTACTAAAACAGACATTTAACCAAATTCTCGAACAAATCAAAATTATAATGACAAACTGCACAAGTTCACCAAACAGGTTAAATAGAAACATTCTCTTGAGAAAAACAACCAAATCAATATGAAAATGTTATAAATAAACGTACATTTTGTACGCTTATCAATAGGTAATGGGAAAAAACACAAGGTCTAAAAATGTATAAAACCTATTTTTGATGACATTGTCTTTTGTAAAATAAATTAACTAGGGTCCTATATCTGATTTTGATCAAAAACATTTTGAACTAAAATTGTAAATAATTTATTAAAGTAACAACTCATAAGAGAAGGACAACCATTCTGACTAATAATTATATTGTTATATTCAATTTTGTGTTCATCAAAATCAGGTTTATGGATCTATTTGAATCATTTTACAAAACGCATGTTCCAAAAAGTAATTTATCAAAACATAGGATCCAAACAGGTAATGAGACAAAATACATAGTCCAAAAAGGTATAAACAAAAAAATGAATGATTTTTCATAGACTGAGACGCAATTTCCTCGTTGGATATACAATAACTAATTGAGTATTGTTAAGGGGTACCAGTAGTGCCCAGCACTACAAAGAGCTGACATATTGTTATTTGTATATTTCAATATCGGATCTAACACATTTCAATTTAATAAGTATTATAACGTATCGCAAATCAATCATAGGGTACCACCTCATGTGGTGTTTGACACTTTAAGGTGCCAAATATCAATTCTCTGACTAATTATGATCCCACAACATACATAGAGACTAATATAGAATATTAAAACATTTATAAGTCTAAGCTTTGCTCATGAAATAGACCACTAAATTTTTCTAACCATATGTAAATTGGCAAAAGTCATATTGCCAAAGTGCAACTACCATACCATTAAAGACACTAGATACAAAACACCACCACGTATAGTGATTTACAATTGCCCTAAAGAAGAAAAAAATAACTAAACAATGAAAATTAAAACTAAATCTAGAACAGTAACAAAAACATAACACAAATCCCAACTTGAAGGATAACTAAGCCACCTTAAGAACCTAACCCACCACGAAACAAACCCTGCAGGACAAGCCCTAACAGCCCCCAAACATCCCACCAGGGATCGAAGAGAGCAACAAACCCCAGATCCCATCCACCACACCCCAGGCTAAGGAAAGCCACCCGCAGAAGGAGCCCTGCCCCCCGAAACTTGCAAAAACCAAAGGTCCTCGCTACAACTATACACACTGCCAACAAAAAAAGACCCATGCACCAACAACCTTGCCACCTTCCATCTCCAGCCACCAAGCTCGATACTAACTGACTTGAGGATAAGAACATTGACATTGATACCACCCCATCATTGGATTGGAGCAAACCCACCAAGAAGGAGAAATGCCATCCTCTCCCGGTCGAGGCACAACTTGAGTTAGCAACACCACCTAGCCAATAAAGAAAACTTAAGGAAACCCAAAAGGCCTCAAGTGGCTTAGAGTTGAAAACCCTAGAAAGGAAAACTGGGTTTTGAAAAATGGAGATTACACTAATTTTATAACTATGAAAGTTTACATTTCAAACAAAAATATGTTTATATATATTTTGACAAAAATAAGATGTATATGATAGTGTCATCTAAAAAAATTCTATATTAGTGAATTATTACTACTTACATATTCAAACTTTAATAATTATCCTAAATACTAAATTATTATGTAAAACAAATTTAGATAAATATTTTATTTCATCTTAAACTTGTCCAAATTGAGGCTAAATTTTGTTATAATTATTCAATATAAAAATTATTTCAATGTAATATAATACTTTACTTCTATTGTGTTTGCTATATTTATGTAATTTTTTTTTAATCTTATTACAATTACTAATTCCATTTATGAACAAACAAGGAAGTCGAGACTATTGACGATATAAATTATAAAAACCAATTTAAAAATAGATTGAAAAACCTTTTTAGTAAATATAAAATATTTTTTGAATAATTAATGAAAATAGATGTCATTTTAATATCTCTTATCACTATTTCTTTTTATAATTATTTGCAAGTTAGCTTTCAAGACATGCTCTTAGTATTTTTTTTATGGTATATTGTAGGTTACTTTACTAAAGAAAAAAAAATTGTATAATTTAGAGAGGAATTCTCCGGAGTTGAAAACTAGGTTTAAAACAAGTTGTTACACGTGTGACTAATTTTTTTATACACGTGGAAGGTAAAATGTTTAAACCTTATTTTCGGTACTGTAATTATTTGGAACTTTCTAAAAATTTACAAGATACTCTAAATAATTACAATGTACACAATCATAAAAAAAAAAATTCATCGAAAATACTTTCTAAGACAAAAAATACTAAGAGGTGCACCAATGTACTTTTTTACGGGAACACCCAAGAATTTGACTAATTTACATATATATAAAAAATAAAAAAAATCTTAAATGACTCCTAATTTAATAGTTTTGTTTAAAAATAAAAAAGGTTTATATTTTTTTTAACCTTGTGTTTTGTCTCATTACCTGTTTGGACCCTGTATTTTGACAAATTACTTTTTGGACCATATGTTTTGTAAAATGATTAAAATAGAACCCTAAACTCAATTTTAATGAAGAAAAGATTAAATATAACAACACAGTTTTTAAGCAGAATGATTTTATTTTTATTCTGAATTGTTAGTTTGGTAAATTATTTGTAATTTTAGTTGAGAAAATATTGACCAAAATCGAGTTTAGGGTTCTATTTTAACCATTTTACAAAACATAGGGTCCAAAAAGTAATTTGTCAAAACACAGGATCCAAACAGTCAATGGAAAAAAACACAAGGTCCAAAAAAGTATAAACCCAAATAAAAAATAGAGCTAAACAAATTTATGGGTGTGAAGGTTGTAGTGACTTTGATGACCGGCAGTTGAAGTTAGCAAAGCTCTGGAGAAGGAGAGGCTCTTATTATATATTTGGGGTGTGGTGTTACGTACTCAGATTGAACTAACCAAATCTCAGATTATCAAATCAAATTTGGTGGCTCATCCTCATTCTATAGTGTCTATCTAACATTAATTTTATTTATTTATTTAATTTTTTTTTTGGGGATAAGACGATTAATTCATGGTGAATATTAAATTATATTTTTATGAATAATATGACCTATATATATGGATAATAGAAGATTAGTTAGATTTGGTTGAAGATTTCTCCCAAATTAATTATTATATAATTCATAGTATTTGACTCCAACTTATTTAGCCCCAAATTATAAGTAAATTTTAGCGTCTTATTTATTTATTTATTTATTTTAGACTAGATGGTATTATTATAAAAATTTAATGGTATAATAGCATGCTTAATCAATTCATGTACTATTTTATAAACAAGATTTTATATTTTTTTGGACTCTGTGTTTTGTCTTATTATTTATTTAGATCTTGTATTTTGATAAATTACTTTTTGGACCCTATGTTTTGTAAAATAATTAAAATAGAACCCTAAACTCAATTTTGATGAAGAAAATTTTGAATATAACAACACAATTTTTAAGCATAATGATTTTATTTTTATTCTGAATTGTTACCTTAGTAAATTATTTGTGATTTTAGTTGAGAAAACATTGACCAAAATCGGGTTTAGGGTTCTATTTTAACAATTTTACAAAACATAGGGTCCAGAAAGTAATTTGTCAAAACACAGGGTCCAAACAAGTAATGGGAAAAAATACAGGTTCCAAAAAAATATAAACCCTATAAAACAATACAAGTAACATGTCAAGAAAATGTTTTGAAAATTTAGACAATAAAACTTAAGGAAGACTTTTAAGTGAATGGTTACCATACATCACTAAACAATATTTTGATAAGAAATTATTATAATAATGATGAAAATAAATAAATAAAATATATAAAATTAATAATTTTAAATTTTTTAGATTAATTAAGCAAAAAACATTAATTGAAAAAATAATGGTCACATTAATTATTCCTATTAATTCCAAAATGATTTTTTCTCGTGAAATAGAAAAAATTAATGAATCAATAATAAAAAAAGAATGAAGAATTAATATTAAATATGATTTTTTTATTATTTAATTAATAAATATGTGTCTGACATGTAATCAGGTAATTTTTTAAAAATTTGAAAAATTAAAAAATATAAATTATTAATATTAATCTAATTATTAATATTAAAGTAAGTATACATAATTATTAACTATTAAAAGAAGTCTTAAAACTTAACTATCATAAAAAGAAACAATGGAAATATACGGAATTGATCCCAACTCAGTCTCGCAAAAAAAATGTAGTAACCACTTGAAAATTAAACTAGATTTAAAATGGTAAAAGACCAAGTTTTCAATCCCGTCCGCTAAAATCGTCAAACCACTTAATAAAGTTTTTTACATAATGTATGCACTTGGATAATAATTTGATTAAATTTTAAATAATTTATAATATATTCTTTAAGTATTAAACATTTTTGGTATTAAAAATAATTTATATATCTATTTATTATAATGCTATAGCTTTAAGTTATTGAAATGTGGTATTAAATAACTTTTATAAATATATATATATATATAATGGTAAAATATTTAAAGTTATTTCAAAGTTTCTAATTATTACTTTTTAAAATAAAAAAGAGTTAAGCTTCTTATTGATCACAATCCAAAACTCAAAGTGATGGCAATATGGTTCACTGTTGCGCAGAACAGGTGGATCGTGATGAAGACGTTTGGCATTGTGTAGAATTTCAACGACTATGTTTCGTCCTCTCCAACGATCTTGAAGTTGATCCAAGATGGATCGTGCTCTAATAGAAGGTAAGAACTCATCTGAGTGTTTTGTTTTGGCAAGAGCGCAATTGTAATTATTGCTAGTAATTGGATGAAGAAGCTCGATCGAAAGATTGAAACACCATGTGCAACCTGTTAAGGAGTTAGTTAGTTAGATAATACTTAAGGTTGTTAATCTTTTTCTTTGTTGTTACTTAAACAACCTTTTGTTTCTTTGCTGTTATTGATTAGTTTTCTCTATTATGTTAAACTCTAACTAACTCATTGTATATAAGGGGCTGGTTCTCTTTAATCAGTAGAGATCAATATACAGATTTTCTTCATTTGATATTCTTTAATTTCTCTGAAACCTAATATGGTACCAGAGCCATTTTTTTGAACCCTACTATTCTTCTTGATCCTTTTTCTCCTTCTTTTCTTGATGGCTCAAGCTTCGAGTACCTCCAACAATGGTGGTTCTTCTTCCCAACTCATGTAATATTCCTTTTAATAATAAAAAGACTTCATATTTGTGTAATGCTTGTTGTCTTGGCAAACACCACAAACTCCATTTCCCATTTCTACTACTATGTACACTACTCCATTACAACTATTGCATTCGGATCTATGGGGTCCTGCTCCAGTTGTATCCTCTAATGGTTATCGGTACTACATTAGCTTTGTTGATGCCTTCTTTAGGCACACTTGGATTTACTTACTCAGAACCAAAGATGAGGCTTTCTCAACTTTTCTTAAGTTTAAAGCACAAGTAGAATTACAACTTGGTTTCTGTTAACTGTGATTTTAGCCAACGACGTAAGGACGTCAAATACGACAAGCCTTCAAGAGAATTATAAACGACAACAGACAGTTTTTATCAATGAAAGTAAATAACACGAGATTTTATAGTGGTTCAGCCCCGATAATCGGTAATAGCCTAATCCACTTAGAGATTTTATTACTGTATTCACACTCAAGATCAGATGAACCAGTGTCAACTGAGTTTCTTCAGTGCAAATATTCCAGAATACAAAAAAGGGTTCTCTCAGGAAAAACAGACTTTCTCTCTCTAGAACACAGATTAACTCTCAATTTGCCAAAAGTCCTTTTACGATCCTCCCAACCCTCTATTTATAGACCTGGGATTCTTAACTGATATCCCCTTTAGATAGGGATATTTTATTATTCACCTTATATTTATATTACAAAATAAATGTTTGAAATACAACTGATCCTAAATTCGAGTGAGGAGTGAGAGATTCCCGGATGCTTAGACCAATTCTCACTGAAATCGTTTCGGGAAGTTTGACGTAGTCTCACATGCATGTTGATTACTCCTTCAAGCTTTTCGTGGGTCAAAGGTGGTATGTGCATGGCTCTCCTCGGACCAAAGGTCATGTAAGTTTAGCTCTCCTCGGACCAAGGTGGTCCGAGGCCACTTCCTTTGCTCCTTACCTCGGGCAAGTCCGAGGTATACTCCTTCATTGTGTCCGATCGGACACAATGGTTTTCTCCTTGGCTTAAGGTGGTTCGAACCACCCTCTTTGGCATCTCACCTCGGTCAAGCCCGGGCCCATTTCCTTCAATCAAGGTCCGATCGGACCTTGTACTCTCCTCCTCGGACCAAGGTGGTCCGAGCCATCTCTTCATGCCATCTCCTCGGACCAAAATGGTCCAAAGGCTCCTCTCCCATGGGCATGTCCGATCGGACATGTTGCCCTTCTCCTCGGACCAAGGTGGTCCGAGCCTCTCTCTTTCAACCAAGGTCCAATCGGACCTTGTACTCTTCTCCTCGGACCAAGGTGGTCCGAGCCTACTTTCCTCCTCCTTCTCACTTCGTTCAAGCCCAAGCCTACCTCTTCCATGGCATACCCGATCGGCCATTATGTGGCTTTCCCCTTGACTAAAACTTAAGCCTTAGTCATTCTCTTTGGACACGTTCGAGCCAAAATATCAAGAGGTCCCCTAAGCTTAGGTCCGATCGGACCTATTGCTTTTATCCCTTGAACCAAAATCCAAATCTCTCCTTCAATCTTCTTGGACTTGGCTTCAAATCAATTATTAGGGTCTTCAAACTGGGGTCTGAGCCAAGCAACCCCCAGACCAAATATTCTATTCGGTCGGGTGTATTTGGCTTGACTATCTGTCCAATTTCTTAACTGATGTATTGGGCCATTGCTAAGCCAGATCACCTCACTAACTCATGCCATGTGCCAATTTTACTGCCACGTCATTCTTTTCAAATTTTTGGGATAACATTTGCCCCCCAAGTTTATTATATGATTCATTCACATAATAAACTTTTTCTCCAGCTGACGTCATTATAAAAAATAATAACTGTTCATCTCCATGCAGCAGACCCACGGTCACTGCAAAAATCCACCCATGATCGTGGAGAGAAAAAATAGTCCCAGAATGCCAAAGGTCCAAAAGTAAATAAAAACCCACTTTTTTCCCTTTAAATATCCCCCCACAACACTCTTTTCTTCACCCATACAAAAATCACTCTAAAAAACCTCTCATCTTCTCTTTTGGCCGAAATCCCCAAGGATCTCTTCTTCTTGCCGATTTCACAAGCTTCAAGGGGGAGCTCTTCATCTTCAAGCAACCTTCAAGCAAACCCAAAGTCCTCCAACCTTGGGTAAGTCTTCTTTTCCATGCCTCTTATATTGTTATATTTTTTTTTTTCAGAAATTTTCTAAAAAAAATTGCCATGGCCGAACCCCATTGCTTTGCATGTTCTTGAAGTTCTTGTGAATGTTTTGTACAATGTGTTTGCTTGTTGTCTTGATGAGGTTTGTGGCATGGGCAACCCGAAATTACCCCTAATTTCATAAGAATTTCAAGACAAATAAGCTATTTTGACATGAATATGAATATGGGTTTTGAGGGTTTTGATAGTGTAATGGGTTTCTAAGAACATGAAGAAAAACCTTTCATTTTTATGCTTTGATCTTGTTTTTTGTATGTGTGAATGAAGGAATGTGTTTAAACTAGGGATTTTAGGGCTTTGCCCATTTGATTTGGATTTGGGGTAAGCAAAGTGTGCAATTAGGGACTTTGTCTACATGATTTTGCCAAAAATTTCTGGGTATACGTGTGGTCCGATCGGACCACACTTTGTCCTCCACGGGGGCTCACGTTCGATCGGAGATGGTGAGCTATGGCTGAAGCTTGAGGCGTGCATCTCTTTTGAATGAGGCGAGTGATCATGTCCGATCAGACATTGAAAATTTTTAGACAAGTGTGTGGTCCGATCGGACAACACTTCCTTCCTTTGCATCTAAGTGCCCAACTCCCTTGACAGCCAATTTTGAACCCCTTTAGACACCCATGCCCGATCGGACATAAAGTGTTGCTGCTGGCTAGGAGTTTCGGAGGCACAAAGCGCTGGACACTCGGACCGTGAGTGCATATCCTCTCCTCGGGCGTGCTACGTCCGATCAGACCTCAGGGGGACTTCACACTGGGCTCGCGCGGAGGCAGGACTGGACGTCTCCTTGGACTCCCACGGCTGTCGAACGCTTCCTGGGTCATGAGTATCCAACCATATCTTGGCATTCGATCGAATGCAATAGGCTAGGTCACCTGTAAGCACACGGTCCGATCGGACCGTCTCCAACTTCCTGTGGCTCGTACGCCCCTTTGGTCATGCCCACTTAGTGAGTCTAGGCATCCGATCGGGGGCATTTAGATAAGACCACCCTTGAGCCCAAAATGTGGTCCGATCGGACCACACTTAATTTCTTAGGCCTTGGCCTTCTTTCCTTCCAAATGCATAACCAACCTCTTAGCATGTTAACTTACACGCAAAAGGCATTTAATTTTATAGGAAAACCTCAAAAGTGCCCCTTTCTATAAACTTTAACAAGTTCAACACCCCAAGTACTTTTTAGGCACTCTTGAGCATTAAAATTATTTTTTCCATATGTGTTATATTTTTATAACTTAGACAAAATTTTCCAAGTATAAAAATAACTCTTATTTTTGATGAATTTTTTCTGTATGGTTACTCACCTCCCCATGTTTTATTCATTTTTGTAGATGAATCGCTCTAACTATAGGGGAGGTGACAATCATACGGACTCCGAAACATCCGCCCTGCAAACAATCGAGACTCCCTTAAATAGCGATTCCTCACCAGACTCGTCTACTGGTTGCACTCCAGAGGACCGTCTTCGCCGCTTCAAGCAGATCCTCCCTCACTCAGCCTTATATCTTCTCCACGAGGAACAGTTCCTTCGACAAGTTTCTCAGTCGACGATGAGGGTGAAGCAATCCAACAGACTCCCTCAGGAACATGATCCACAGGTTGCCCGCAGGGCCGTGCAGAAGGTGGTAAAGTGCAATCATGCTCGTACTACCACGACTTCAAGAAAACCTTCTCAGGAATTTGCCACGGCGATCCAGGATTTGGCTGTCCAGAAGCCACGTAATGAGGATGAAGGAGAACCCTCCTGGTTCATTGTTGATGCTTCAAAACTTAATCCCGCGCTGTTTCAAAAACACATTGAAGCTTTAGGCTTGAGCGGGGCAAACGTGATATGTCCGGGCTCGCATCAGAGAGCCAATAGGCCCGGTGGAAGATACTGCGCTTGGTCCAGGCATCATGTGCACGCTGGAGCAACACTCCCGCTACACATCTATTTCCGGTCTGTAGCAGATTACTTCAACGTCTCCCCGTTCCAGATCGCACCAAATGGGATCCAGGCACTTTCTACGTTATACATCCTTTACTTCCTGCATGGTTGGGACGAGCCCACCCCTCATGAGGTGCACTACCTGTTTGATCTCAGGACCAATCCTTCCCACAACAACTCGGGCTTCTTCCACTTCTACCATAGGCACAAGGGGATTACATATCTCAACGGTATTTCTCACAAATCAAACCCCGGGAAGTATCATAAAGAATACTTCCTTACATTGGACAATGAGGCCAACAATTTGGCCTTTACAAGCTCGGGTCCATTTGAGCGACCGTTGCCTAATAAAGGAATGTTTAAACGGGCCCAGAAGTTGGCTAACATGAGTCTTAAAGAGAAGGATGTGAAAAAATTGGTCACCTTGGACCTTCTTCAGATGGTGGGCCTGGTGCCGTGTGACCAAGATTTGGCTGTGGAGAGTACCACCGGGGAGAACGACACTACCGATCAGTCCAACGCGGGAATGGAGCTAATGACTGATCATCTTTCTCCTGGACCTTCTCCGCTTTCTCGTAGACCTGGCGACTTAGTCATTAGAGAACCCGAACCTCAGCGCAGATCTACTATTCCCGCTCAGCCTGGGAAAGGAAAGGCTATCCAGGTTGAGGGGGAATTTAGCTCATCCTCGGATGACAAGGATGAGTTCCTTGACCGGATCCTCAACGCAGGTAACACATGTCTAGTGAAAATAGGAATATTTTTGATAGCTCGGTAATTAGAGAATAACAAAATTGTAATATACACTTGTACACGTTTCATTATGTTTAAATCTCTAACTACTTTGTGTTTTCTTCTAGTGCGTTGCTTCAAAGAGGAAAACTGGTGATGGAAGTGGCTCTATGCCTCCACAGAAGATTCAGAAGGTAGCACCGCCCAGTCAAGGGAGGCAAACTGAGGGACCGACTACACTTCCGCCATTGACTCCCTCTTCCCTTCCTCCTTCTGCGAGCCTAACTCCTACTCACCAGGGTAGCTCGAGCGAGCTCTTTCGTGCTGTTAGTGACCTGGGCAAGGGACTTCTTGAGGATATCGGCCATGATGCATCAACGCTTCAAAGCCTAGATTCCTACCCTCGACTTAGTGTCGAAGTCGTCTTGAAAAGAGGACTCGCTCAACTGATGAAGGTAAGTATTTTTTCTTAAGACAAATTGTTATTAGTATTTTTGCTTGTAATAACCCTTTGTCTTCCATGCAGTCACTTGTCACCATTGGTCACGCTCAGCTCCGAGCCGTAGACTACAAGGAGTTGATCAAGGTGCTGAACGATCAACTGGTGGAGGCCAAATCCAAGCTGGAGTAAGCAGAGAGAACCGTAGCTGAACGGGATGAGTCTCTCAAGAAGCTTTCTGACGAGAACCAGAAGCAGGCTCAAAACAACGCTTCCTTGACAACTCAATTGGAGAAGCAGTCCCTCGAGAACAAAGAGTTAGCTCGAGACAATGAGAGGTTAATCAGCGAAAATGAAGAGTTGAAACAAGAAAAGGAGCTTGACTTGATTCGCTTCGAGGAGGCCAGTTTCGACTGCTTTTATAAGGTCTGGAAGTTGAACAAACCTCTTAATCTTGATTGTTTCTCCAAGGAGGCTCAGGCAGAGGAGCTTGCCAGATGCGAAGCAAGGGCCGCTGAAGAAGCTGCCAATTCTCCTGCACTCACCCCCGCCTCCTCTGCTTTATCATTCCGAGCGAGAGGGGTAGCTGATGCCGAGGAGGGAGTCGATCAACCCACTAGAGGAGCCCGCCAGTGACTCCCTCTCGTAGTTCATCATAGTTTACTTTACTTTGTATTTTGTTGCTCGAACTAGTGAGCTATTTTGACACTTAGCACTTTACTCTTTCTTTGTCGACAACTTTATACTTTTAAGTTTTTATTGTACATAGCAAAGTTCTTAGATGCCTTTAGTTTCACATGAGTATTTAGTTTTTTAACTTAGAAATTTTTACCATTCCATAAGTCCATACTAAACATACTTCCTCATGCTCTTATTGCTCTAACTTTTTATAAGCATAAATTTTTTATTACACGAATATCCGTTTCTAAGTTACTTAAGCTTTGTAAAACAAGTTAGCTTAATGGCTTTTTTTAGACTTCCAAGCTTACAAGTCAGCCCAAACAAATATATTTGCTCGTGTTCTTATTGCCTGTGTTGAAATACATATCAGTATACCCTATGTGCCCCCCAAGTGATTGAGGGTTGATAAATCCTTGATCACTTGCTACTTGACCGAATTTGTTCGAGTAGTTACTACTCGTGAAACACATAAAATATACTAACTATCTTAGTAGTTGATCACTACAAAAACATTATTTAAACGTTGGTCCTTCATATCATGATATCGACCAGTTGAACACTGTCCGGTATACATTTACACTTAGCTTTTAGAAGACCTGTTTTGTTTAAATCATTATGACAGTTGAACACTGCCAAGCAAAAATAATCAACACATGTGCAAAATTTGTAGCAAGATGCAACCACGCTGCGCGTGGTCTCTTTTATTACTCGTAATAATAAGTGACAAAACGTGTCTAACAACAAGTTCCAAACAAAATAACATTGTTCAAAATAATGTGATTGGGTAGCGAATAACCAGTTCACAAACAAAAAACTTTAAATAACAAGTTAAGCACTTGATACAAAGCTACTAATCTACAAGCAGTATTTATTGATAATATTTTCTCAAGTGCTCGCCATTCCAGTAGTTCCTGATCAGCTCTCCATTCAATCGAGCAAGCTTGTAGGTGTCGGGCGGTAAGACTTGCTCAATTTGATACGGTCCTTCCCAGTTTGGTCATAGCACACCAGCTGCTGGGTCTCTAACAAACACCTTCCTTATGACCAAATCTCCGACCTGGAACTTTCTATCTCGCACTCTGGAATTGAAGTAGCGTGCCACTTTTTGCTGATGAGCTGCTACTCTGAGGCTTGCCTCCTCTCTTCTTTCCTCGAGGAAGTCCAATGATTCTGCTAACAACTGATGGTTCTCCTCTTGTTTGTACATGGTCCTTCTATGAGAGGGTGGGTCTATCTCCACAGGTAACATGGCTTCATACCCATATGCCAAAGAGAATGGAGTATGACCAGTTGCCGTCCGGGCAGTAGTCCTATATGACCAAAGGACCTCTGGTAGCTCTTCTGCCCAAGCACCCTTAGCTTGCTCCAGGCGCTTTTTTAAAGTGTCCTTCAATATCTTGTTCACCGCTTCAACCTGCCCATTGGCTTGAGGATGGGCAACCGAGGAGAAACTTTTGGTGATGCCATGCCGAGTGCAAAAATCGGTAAATATGTCGCTGTCAAACTGGGTGCCATTGTCAGACACTATCTTCTTAGGCAAACCATAGCGACATATTATGTTTTTAACAACAAAATCCAACACTTTCTTCGATGTAATCGTGGCTAATGGCTCGGCCGCAGTCCATTTAGTAAAATAATCTACCGCGACCACTGCAAACTGCACTCCTCCTTTTCCTTTGGGTAACTTCCCGATCAGATCAATGCCCCACACTGCAAAAGGCCACGGACTTTGCATTTGCTTCAAAAGATTTGGGGGCGCTCTGGGCACTTTAGAAAATCTTTGGCATTTGTCACACTTTTTCACATATTCCATAGAGTCCTCGTTCATAGTAGGCCAGAAAAATCCTTGCCTCAAGATCTTTTTAGATAGACTCTGCCCCCCAGCATGATCTCCACAAAACCCCTCATGCACCTCAGCTAATAAGTTCTTTGACTGGTCGGGAGTTATGCACCTGAGTAGAGGTAAAAAGTATCCTCTCCTATACAACACTCCATCCACCATGGTGTATCTAGCAGCTTGCCTCATAACCTTCCTTGCTTCATTACGACCATCTGGGAGGGTCCCTTGCTCAAGGTAGGCAATGATGGGAGTCATCCAGGTGTCGGCTATCGTAATCGGCATGGCCTCTTGTCTATCAATGCTTGGCTCTGCCAAGTATTCTACTGGTACTATATTTAGAGTTTCCGCATCCTTTGCACTAGCAAGCTTTGCTAGAGCATCGGCATTGGAATTCTGCTCCCTTGGTACTAACTTGATGGTATACCCCTCAAGCTGGGCTAGCAAATCCTTGGTTTTGTTTAAGTATGCCACCGTGCGTAGGCCCCTTTCCTGGTACTCCCCCAGTACTTGATAAACCACCAATTGGGAATCACTATTTATCTCCACTGACCGGGCATGTACGTCTCTAGCCAGTCGCAAGCCTGCTAAGAGGGCCTCATACATAATTTTTCTACCGCAAGCGTACGGTGTATTGCAATATAGTTTTTAATTAAAAGATGTCGAACCCACAGGGATTAAATATTAAACTCACTAATTACTATTACTGTTAAGTCTATAATTTTAATTAGAAAATTCAATAAATAAATCAAACAATAAAATAAAGAATATGAAATACAAGATAACCAAATCTTATGCTCTTGAAAAGTGATTAAATAGAAGATAAATGTACTAGAGTAATGATTTCACTATTCAATTATGAACATAGTTTCTTTATTATTCTAATCAATTCTCCTCATTTGTAATTTCTAGAATTATAATATAATGCATTTATCTTTCTCAAGCATATATGCAATTAATCTCAATTAATCAATATGATATCTCTATTCGCTATTAAATAATCAAGACGTCATTAAGCAATAGCTATTCTAAACCAAATTCATAGAGTTCAAGGAATCTCTCAATCTCACAATCACTCTATGTCAAATCTTCTTATGTCCAATCTATGTTTATCTTTCTCAAGCATAAACCCTAGATTTCAATTCACAATAATGATGGCCAAACATTAATATGATAAAAGTAACTCAAGAAGATATGAACAAACGAGAAGAATTTCATAGAAATAATAATAGAAACCGCAATTCAATAATCAAAATAGTTTCATCTAATACTCTAGCACAAAAAGAGTTTAGTTCTCCATTATAAACATAAACATAATAACAATGTATTTGTTCATAATTAAAAAACTAGAATGAAAGGAAGAAGAAATAAACTAGATGTAATGGTGATGATCTTGATGATGTCTAGCCTCCTCTTCTTCTCCGAGCCTCTAATCTCTATCTAATCTCTTCCAAAAACCGTCCTTAGACCCTAATTAAACTTTTCCTTATATATCCCTTGCAAAAAAACCCTCTTTTGCCCTTCAAAAATCTCAATTTACGATTTCCGTACGGCTCCCGGCGCTGCAGCCCCATAAACAGGCGCTGCTGCGCTTCAAATGTGCCAAAAACGAGCCTCTGTTTCAGTCAGGCGCTGCAGCCCTTAAGGATGGCGCTGCAGCCCTAATTCAGCCTCGAAATAGCGATGCAGCCCCTGAATATGGGGCTGCGGCCCTAATTCACGAATTTTGCATTTTTCTTTGTTTCACTCCCGTTTTGTACCAATTTCTCGCCACTTTTCCTTGGACCCTACACAAACAAAACACAAGCATAAAACCAAACAAAAACACCCTAAACACCTACAAATTAGATATAAAATGACACTAATAAGTGAATCTAAAATTCACTTATCATATACCCCTCAAGCTGGGCTAGCAAATCCTTGGTTTTGTTTAAGTATGCCACCGTGCGTAGGCCCCTTTCCTGGTACTCCCCCAGTACTTGATAAACCACCAATTGGGAATCACTATTTATCTCCACTGACCGGGCACGTACGTCTCTAGCCAGTCGCAAGCCTGCTAAGAGGGCCTCATACTCCGCTTCGTTGTTTGAAGCATTAAATCTGAATCTTAGTGCACAATGAATTTGGTGCTTCTCTGGTGTGACTAGTATAATACCAGCTCCTGAATGGTGCTCATTCGACGATCCATCAACGAAAAGTTGCCAAGCAGGAATTTCTTCTTTTAGCCCAGTAACACTCTCCTGCTGATCGGGGACCTCAACGATTCCGGTACATTCAGCGATGAAATCTGCCAAAGCTTGACCTTTAATAGCAGTCCTTGGTTGGTACTTGATTTCAAACTGGCCTAGCTCGACCGCCCATTTAAGTAGCCGACCAGAAGACTCCGGCTTCTGTAAAACTTGGCGAAGAGGTTGGTCAGTAAGGACCTTGATGGGGTGTGCCTGAAAGTACGGCCCCAATTTTCGTAATACTCGCCCTCGAGTAATACTCAAAACAAAAACTAAATAAGAAAAACTAAACACACTCACACAATGCGAATCAATCCAATAATAATAATCAAGCTTCAATTTCCTTAATACCATGCTCACATAAAGCTTCAGAAATATCCCAACAACACAATCCAGAATTTCAATCTCAACTATTGCCATAATCAACTAATTATCATTCACATCCTTTAACTATTTACCATAATGATTAAAACTCAAGTAATTGACATAGTTATGCACATCAAATTCTCACAGTCATACCACAATCCATATTATTCCATAAGTTTGCATTACTCATTATTCTCCACTAATGTAAACAACGCATGCTTAAGAATCAATAGGACTTTAATGGCTTACAATGTATGGCTTAGGTAAGGTAGATAAGAAAGTCATTTAGGCACTAATACCATAAGCATACCAACTTTTCAAATAACCATGTACACATAAATTCCAAACACCCATATTGAACACCCTTGACATGAATGAGAGATATATATATTTTTCTTTCTCAGCTCTGTTTTTTTTTTTTTTTTTTTTTTTAACACTCACTTCCCAAAACTTTGTGTATACAATATATTTCCTTAAGGGAGTGAGGCTCCATGATAAAAATTTTCTCTTTTTTTTTTTTTCTTTTTAGAAGAAACTTTCTCTCATTCATCTTTTCCTCTCTTGAAAACCCAAAATACTTTCCATTACAAAACCCCTTCCCACATTATCTTTGTATGCTTATGATATTAATATGGTTAGGATATTTGATAAGAATTTCGTTAGGTTTCAACAATTTTGGGATTTCAACAAAAATAGGCCTAGGCTCAATTAGGGTGACTAAGGATACAATTTTGTCTCGGGTTGGCTAGAAAGGCTCAAACGGACCAAACAAAATTGCCTACATCTTCTTCTTAAGCACACATTATCTAGGATTTCGTCTCAAATAACAAGTAACACAAATTCTAGATTAATCAACCAAATCTTTCCACAAATCCCAGTTAACATGCATAACACAGGCAATTAGCACGAATTTAACAATCATGGCAAAAAGTTCAATCTTTCCTCATATATTAGTCAATCATGGCAACAGACAAAATCAAGCACACGGATTCAAAGTGGTTTTATTTCTTAACTTTATGTTCATAGCATTCATTACTTAACCTTGACTTTTATTATTGACTTGATTCGAACACGACTCACGACAACCCGACTCTAAACACATATTTACAAAACAAAAGAAAACTTTCGTAAGAAATCCCTCCCCCAAACTTTGAAACAAACATTGTCCCCAATGTGTAACTACAAAGAGAAGGAAAGAAACTTACAAAAAGTCCATGCTTACGGATAAGGAGAAGGTGGTGGTGGATCTTGCATCCCTTGAAACGGAGGGGGATAAGCGAAATAGTTATTCTGTCCTCTGTTCAACGTCCACTGAGCTACCAACAAATTTAGTTGATCCACCTGATTATGCTCATATGTCTCCCGAGCAGCCAAATAGTTATGAGTGATCGTGTTTTGTTGAACAATGTAGCGTAGCATGTCATGCGAGTATTGCATATTACAATCAATTGGACCACCAAGAGCCAAAGGGACATCCACATTCATTGGCCCCTCCACATTCTCCGGAACACTATCATCCTCTTGATTGTCAAGGTCCTCGTCATCACTCTCCCGCCTTCGTCGTTGGCCTTGTCGTCGTGGAGGTGCGGCTGGTGCTACTAAAGATGCATTAGGATAACGTGCAATTCTTGCTTTAGTAAGTTTCCCTTTGACTGGCACCACTATATCAGTTTTTTCCCTTGGTACTTCATACACTACACACATATCGGTGATCAATGACCCAAATGGCAATCCCTCAGTAGTGGTGCCACGAAGAACAAACCTCATACCCTGACGAATAATTCGTCCAACATCGATGGTCATCCCCTTCATGATAGCAAAAACCAACCTCATCCGGTCATTCGTCATATGGCTAACATGACTAGTTGGGATCAATTTGGCTGCCACAAAATAAAACCATGCACGAGCTTCTTGATTAAGTTGCCATAAAAACATCCCATTGGGCTCATCATGAGCATATGCAATTCTAGCTCCTGGGCAACCCACTGTTTCCGCTATAAGAACATGATCATGCTGATCTTGTAGAAACAATTGGTACTCATCATGCTGATTATCAAAGCTCTTAGTATTGAAAAAATCATCGATGGCCTTATAACTCCCCAATGGTAGCCATTTTCCTCTCACAAAACATTCCCCCTTCTCATTCAACTCCGGAAAATTCGCATAAAATTCATACACCCAAGAGATATTCATTTTAATTTCTGGTTGTTTCACAACAGATTCCCACTGCCTACCTTCTATGTTGGCTCTAATTGGCTCAAAGATAGCACACGAACTAGGTTGAGGATCGTATTCAATACCTCTCTCCTTGAGCACCGGTTTCCCCATAAAAGAAGTATATCGATCTTCCGCCTCCTTACTTACGAATTTGGTGGTATCAAATGGTGGTGCCCTAGAGGATGAGGGTCTTGAAGATGATGGTCTTGAACTATTTCTCTTAGGCCCCATGGTGACTCGGAACAACCCGCCAAACAATACCTCACCTCCCAAGTAATCACGTATTAACCCCCCTCACAACTAAACAATCCCACCAAACTTAATTCACAACTTCTTCCTCACTCCAATTGAGCAAAAATCACCAAGAACAGTCACTTAGGCAATTTCTCAAACACTTGGTGGGCATCGATTATTCTCACTCTTTCCTTCCACTTTTCTCTCAATCTTAATTCCCCAAATCACAATAAAACTTCAAAAACTATCCAATAATCATCATCCAACACATCAATTCACAACATTCATCAAAATCAACATTGTCTCTTACATGACATATCCATTCAAAAACTTAAGTGATTCAAAGAGATGAGTGAATGACTTACTTGATGAATATAAATGTCTTGTGATCTTCAATGAACTATTCCCCTCATAGAATTCGGCCAAACACCCTTGAAAAGTAAATAAAAACTTGATCACAATGGAAGTTGATGTGGTATTGATGATTAGGGTAAGGAAAAAAAAAATTGAAGTAAAAATGGGATGAGAGATTTGATGATTTGGGATTAGGAATGGTGATGAGAGGAATAGAATTTGATGATTTGAATTTTAGGAATGAGGAGAGAAAGTAGAGTTAAGGGTATGGGGTATGGATTTTTCGGAGTAGGGAGAAGAAGAAGAAGAAGAATTGGTGGTTAGAGAGAAAGAGGGAAACAAAAAGATTTTAAAAAAAACAAAGATTTTTTTTTTCTGTTCGAAGTGGCGCTGCTGCGCCTAGTTATGGCGCTGCAGCGCCATATGCCCTGATGCTCCAGTATCTTCCCTCGCGAAATGGCGCTGCGGCGCCTAGTAATGGCACTGCGGCGCCTAGGACCCCCCGAAAGACACCTCTCTGTTTGGGTGTAGCGCTGCAGCCCTTAGTGATGGCGCTGCGGCGCTAATTCCTGCCACAATTGCGCTGCAGCGCTATGGAAGTGGCGCTGCAGCCCCTGAACACTGTTTTTCATCATTTTTCATTTTTTTTTTTTTTCACGATTTTCACGGCTCAAAATAAACTTAATAATTACAAAATAAATAAAATAAAGTCTACTAAAATAAAATAAAATAAACTAAATAAAAATAACAATACTAAAACAATGGGTTGCCTCCCATTAAGCGCTTAATTTATCGTCTTTAGCTAGACATTGATGACGCTTCAGTTGCTGTCCTGGAGATACATCGTCTCCACCTTCTTGTGAATTTCACCAAAATAATGTTTCAACCTTTGTTCATTCACTTGAAAAAGTGAACCGTCATTATTCCTTAATTCCACAGAACCAAAAGGAGAAACTTTGGTGATAACGAACGGACCAGACCATCTTGACTTTAGCTTACCGGGAAATAACCTCAAACGAGAATTGAAAAGTAAAACTTGCTGCCCCGGCACAAATTCTCGCTTTAATATCATTTGATCATGATATTTCTTTGTCCTCTCCTTGTAAATACGAGCATTTTCATATGCATCATTCCGGAACTCCTCCATTTCATTCAGCTGCAATAACCTCTTCTCACCCGCTGCTTGGTAATCAAAATTCAGCTTCTTGATCGCCCAGTAAGCCTTGTGCTCCAATTCTACTGGTAAGTGACAAGCTTTGCCAAATACCAGTCGATAAGGAGACATACCGAGAGGAGTCTTGTACGCTGTCCTGTAGGCCCATAAAGAGTCATCAAGCTTTTGAGACCAATCTTTTCTATTCAAATTCACTGTTTTCTCCAAGATAGACTTGATCTCTCGGTTTGATACCTCAGCTTGGCCATTAGACTGGGGGTGATAGGCCAAAGCCACCTTATGTCGAACACCATACTTCATCAAGAGTGGTTTAATAACTTTGTTGCAGAAATGTGTTCCTTCATCGCTTATTATCGCTCTTGGAGTTCCAAAACGATTAAATATGAACTTCTGCAGAAAATAAGAAACCACCTTGGAATCATTTGTAGTAGTGGCTATCGCTTCGACCCACTTTGAAACATAATCAACAGCGAGTAAAATGAACAAGTTCCCGAAAGATGGTGGGAAGGGCCCCATGAAGTCAATGCCCCACACATCGAATAATTCCACCTCTAAAATCACATTCATAGGCATTTCATTTCTTTGCGAGATATTTCCAACTCGTTGACATCTATCACAGGTCTTGACAAAAGTGTAACAATCTTTAAAAATTGAAGGCCAATAAAAACCTGATTGCAAAACTTTCGCTGCTGTACGCGATGGCCCGAAATGCCCACCGTAAGGCGCCGAATGACACTGCTCTACTATTGATTGAGTCTCTTCCATTGGTACACAACGACGAATTATTCGATCCGTACTCATTTTGAACAGGTATGGATCATCAAAGAAGTAGTATTTACAATCATGAATCAATTTCCTCTTTTGATGTGCATTAAAATCAGGAGGTAACTTGCCACTAACCAGATAATTCACGATATCGGCATACCATGGAAGTTCTGTTGATACAGCCAGCAGTAACTCATCCGGAAATAATTCTTTGATCGAGTCTTTACATTCAGCATCTTTATTCTCTAATCGTGACAAATGATCTGCCACAAAGTTCTCTCTCCCCTTCTTATCCACAATCTCAATGTCAAACTCTTGAAGTAACAATACCCAACGTATCAGTCTTGGCTTAGCCTCCTTCTTTGCAAACAAATAACGCAGTGCTGCATGGTCTGTGTATATAATAACTTTGGAACACAAGAGATATGGTCTGAATTTATCGCATGCGAACACCACCGCTAATAGTTATTTTTCAGTGGTTGAGTAATTTCGTTGAGCATCATCAAGAGTCTTGCTCGCATAATAAATAGCTCGAAAAATCTTCTCTCTTCGCTGGCCCAAGACAGCCCCTACCGCATAATCACTCGCATCGCACATAATCTCGAATGCTTGACTCCAATTCGGGACACTCATAATAGGGGCTGAAACCAACTTCTCTTTTATCGACTCAAATGCTTTCCTACACTCTTCATCAAAAATAAAATCAGCATCTTTTTCTAGGAGATTGCATAGTGGCTTGCTGATTTTCGAGAAATCCTTGATAAACCTCCTGTAAAAGCCCGCGTGCCCCAGAAAACTTCTTATCCCCTTGACATTCACCGGTGGAGGAAGCTTCTCAATGATGGCTATCTTGGCTCGATCTACTTCAAGACCTTCCTTTGAAACTCGATGCCCCAAGACAATCCCCTCTTGAACCATGAAGTGACATTTCTCCCAATTCAGCACAAGGTTCTTCTCTTCACACCTACAAAGGACCAATGCCAAGTTGTGCAAGCACTGGTCGAATGACGACCCAAAAACAGAAAAGTCGTCCATAAATACCTCCATGATCTCTTCTACCATATCTGAGAAGATGGCCATCATACACCGCTGAAAAGTGGCAGGTGCATTACAAAGTCCGAAAGGCATCCTCCTGTAAGCAAAAGTGCCGTAAGGACATGTGAAAGTTGTCTTTTCCTGATCTTCAGGAGCGATTGCTATTTGATTATAGCCTGAATAGCCGTCTAAGAAGCAGTAATGTGTATAGCCAGCCAAACGATCGAGCATCTGATCGATAAATGGAAGTGGGAAATGATCCTTTCTAGTCGCCTTGTTCAACTTCTGGTAATCAATACAAACTCTCCACCCCGTCACTGTTCTTGTCGGAATCAATTCATTGGCTTCATTCTTGATCACTGTCATTCCCCCTTTCTTTGGTACAACTTGCACAGGACTAACCCAACTACTATCCGAAATAGCATAAATGATTCCAGCATTCAATAGCTTCAGTACTTCTGCCCTTACTACTTCTTTCATGGCTGGGTTCAATCGCCTTTGATGCTCAATCGAAGGCTTATAATTTTCTTCAAAAAGAATCTTGTGCATACAAACAGTTGGACTTATTCCCTTCAGATCTGAAATTTCCCAACCTATGGCAGATTTATATTTCCTCAAAACTCTTAGCAATTTTTCAGTTTCACATTCTGAGAGTTTTGATGAAATGATCACTGGGTGAGTAAAATTCTCTCCTAGATACTCATAACGCAAATGCTCTGGGAGTTGTTTCAAATCTTTCTTCTCCATCACTTCCTTCTCGACTTCTCCTTCCTTGGCTTGACAAAGAGTTTCTTCCACTTTAATACTACTAGCACAAGGAATAGCACTGAGAGCCATCACACATTCAGCCACTTCGTCACCCACAAACTCACCATTCACCTTTTTCAAATCAGCCTGAGTAATACTAGAATTAAGGCAGTGTTGTAAAGGATCAGCACATAATTCTTTTCTCATCGTCTCTTCTACTACTACCTCAATAGAATCTACACGGTGACATGTGCTCGTGTTGTCATGCTGCTGGAGTGCTTGATAAATGTTGAATTTAACCTCTTCATTGTTAACCCTCAGCGTCAAATGACCACCTTGTACATCAATAAGAGCTCTTCCAGTAGCCAAGAATGGACGACCAAGAATAATGGGGATTTCATGGTCCTCCTCCATATCCAAAACCACGAAATCAGCAGGAAAAATAAATTTGTCCACCTTAACCAACACGTCTTCAATCACTCCCCTAGGATAAGTAAGTGACCGATCTGCCAATTGAAGAGTAATGGTTGTGGGCTTCACCTCTCCTACTCCCAATTTCTTGAAAACTGAAAGTGGCATCAGATTTATACTCGCTCCAATATCACACAAAGCCTTATCAAATGACGACCCTCCAATAGTGCATGGTATAGTAAAGCTACCCGGATCCTTCACCTTTTGAGGCAACTTCTTCTGTAGGATGGCGCTGCATTCTTCTGTTAACTTCACAGTTTCAAAGTCTTCTAATCTTCTTTTCTTAGACATAACTTCTTTCATGAATTTCACATAATTAGGCATTTGCTCAAGAGCATCTGCAAAGGGAATGTTTATGTGAATTCGTTTGAAGATTTCTAGAAACTTTGCAAACTGTTCATCTAATTTCTTCTTCTGAAATCGTTGAGGGTATGGAATGGGAGGTTGATACACTGGAAGGCTATCTTTCTTCATGTCATTCTGGTCACTTCCACTCTGCTTCTTGGCTTTCTCTTCTTTGTCTACCTCTCGTACCACTGGCTCAACTTTCTCCTTTGAACTAGCTTGAACATCACCCTCTTTAAGCACCTTACCACTTCTCAAAGAAACTGCTTGGCATGATTCCTTTGGATTTACCACAGTGTCACTAGGAAAACTTCCCTTCTTATTAGAATTCACCGCATTAGCTAATTGCCCCACTTGAGTCTCAATCTTCTTCATTGAAGCACCCATGTTAGTCATATGGGTTTCTATATTGTCGAGTCTTGCTTCATTTTTTCCGAACCTCTTGTTAGACTCCAAAATAAAAGTGCCCAAAATGTCTTCTAACGACTACTTTTTCTCTTGTTGCGGTTGAGAATTGAATCCCGGAGGTGGTTGCAACACATTTTTATTATTAGCATAAGAGAAATTTTCATGGTTGCGCAATCCTAGATGATAATAATTAGGCATGTTGTTGCTTCTGTAATTATTGGGGAAGGAGCGGTTTGCCATAAATTGGGCTTGTTCTGGACTCATTTCTTGCCCCTGCATTGCAACAGCCGCTGCTACACTCTCCATAACCGTTGGATTATTTTGCGCTGATAGAGCAGCCATTTGGGTTTGTAGAGCAACAATTTGGGCATTCAAGGCTGTCATTTGATCAACTTCATACAACCCAGCAACTTTCCTTGGTCCTGACCTCTCATTAGGCCACTGATAACTGTTGGTGGCCATTTCCTCCATCAAAGTGAAGGCTTCATCCGCTGTCTTGGCTAATAGAGCACCCCCTGCAGCAGCATCAACTATCGTTCGTGTTGGAGCGTTCAACCCTTGATAAAAAATCTGAACTTGCATCCAATTTTGATAACCATGTTGTGGGCAACGTCGTAATAATTCCTTAAACCTCTCCCAAGCCTCATATAATGGTTCTTGATCTAACTGTCGAAATTGTCCAATATCGCTGCGTAACTGGGCTGACTTGGAAGGAGGGAAAAACTTAATCAGAAACTTTCTTGCCATCTCATCCCATGTCGTAATTGTTCCAGGCTGCAAAGATTGCAACCAACTCCTGGCTCTTTCCCTCAAGGAGAAAGGGAAGAGACGCAATCTGATGGCGTCATCAGTAACGCCATTCATCTTCACTGTGGCACATACCTCCAGAAATATGGCCAAGTGAATGTTGGGGTCTTCAGTAGCTAGACCCCCAAACTGATTTTGTTGCACCATGTTGATTAGTGCAGGTTTCAGTTCGAAGTTGTTGGCAGCAATGGCTGGATTTGCTATTCCAGTGAGATTCTCATTCACAATAGGCATGCAAAAATCACGCACTGCCCGCTGCGCTGGATTAAGAGGAGCCCCAGCAGCTGCTGATTGATTGTTATTATTGCCATTGCCACCGTTGTTGTTCACCCCGTTGTTGTCCATATTAAGCTCTTCAGTCCTTTTCTTAGTTCTCAACTGACGGAGTGTGTGCTCAATTTCAGGATTCAGAGGCTCAACAGGTGTAGAACTCCTAGTCCTTCGCATATACTGAGAACACAAGAACAATCTATAACGTTAGTAACAAAATAAATAAAAATCTAATTTAAAATCAAGACTTAAAGTTTCAATATTAGTAAAATTAATTTTAATCCCCGGCAACGGCGCCAAAAACTTGATACAGAATTTTTCTACCGCAAGCGTACAGTGTATTGCAATATAGTTTTTAATTAAAAGATGTCGAACCCACAGGGATTAAATATTAAACTCACTAATTACTATTACTGTTAAGTCTATAATTTTAATTAGAAAATTCAATAAATAAATCAAACAATAAAATAAAGAATATGAAATACAAGATAACCAAATCTTATGCTCTTGAAAAGTGATTAAATAGAAGATAAATGTACTAGAGTAATGATTTCACTATTCAATTATGAACATAGTTTCTTTATTATTCTAATCAATTCTCCTCATTTGTAATTTCTAGAATTATAATATAATGCATTTATCTTTCTCAAGCATATATGCAATTAATCTCAATTAATCAATATGATATCTCTATTCGCTATTAAATAATCAAGACGTCATTAAGCAATAGCTATTCTAAACCAAATTCATAGAGTTCAAGGAATCTCTCAATCTCACAATCACTCTATGTCAAATCTTCTTATGTCCAATCTATGTTTATCTTTCTCAAGCATAAACCCTAGATTTCAATTCACAATAATGATGGCCAAACATTAATATGATAAAAGTAACTCAAGAAGATATGAACAAACGAGAAGAATTTCATAGAAATAATAATAGAAACCGCAATTCAATAATCAAAATAGTTTCATCTAATACTCTAGCACAAAAAGAGTTTAGTTCTCCATTATAAACATAAACATAATAACAATGTATTTGTTCATAATTAAAAAACTAGAATGAAAGGAAGAAGAAATAAACTAGATGTAATGGTGATGATCTTGATGATGTCTAGCCTCCTCTTCTTCTCCGAGCCTCTAATCTCTATCTAATCTCTTCCAAAAACCGTCCTTAGACCCTAATTAAACTTTTCCTTATATATCCCTTGCAAAAAAACCCTCTTTTGCCCTTCAAAAATCTCAATTTACGATTTCCGTACGGCTCCCGGCGCTGCAGCCCCATAAACAGGCGCTGCTGCGCTTCAAATGTGCCAAAAACGAGCCTCTGTTTCAGTCAGGCGCTGCAGCCCTTAAGGATGGCGCTGCAGCCCTAATTCAGCCTGGAAATAGCGATGCAGCCCCTGAATATGGGGCTGCGGCCCTAATTCACGAATTTTGCATTTTTCTTCGTTTCACTCTCGTTTTGTACCAATTTCTCGCCACTTTTCCTTGGACCCTACACAAACAAAACACAAGCATAAAACCAAACAAAAACACCCTAAACACCTACAAATTAGATATAAAATGACACTAATAAGTGAATCTAAAATTCACTTATCATATACCCCTCAAGCTGGGCTAGCAAATCCTTGGTTTTGTTTAAGTATGCCACCGTGCGTAGGCCCCTTTCCTGGTACTCCCCCAGTACTTGATAAACCACCAATTGGGAATCACTATTTATCTCCACTGACCGGGCACGTACGTCTCTAGCCAGTCGCAAGCCTGCTAAGAGGGCCTCATACTCCGCTTCGTTGTTTGAAGCATTAAATCTGAATCTTAGTGCACAATGAATTTGGTGCTTCTCTGGTGTGACTAGTATAATACCAGCTCCTGAATGGTGCTCATTCGACGATCCATCAACGAAAAGTTGCCAAGCAGGAATTTCTTCTTTTAGCCCAGTAACACTCTCCTGCTGATCGGGGACCTCAACGATTCCGGTACATTCAGCGATGAAATCTGCCAAAGCTTGACCTTTAATAGCAGTCCTTGGTTGGTACTTGATTTCAAACTGGCCTAGCTCGACCGCCCATTTAAGTAGCCGACCAGAAGACTCCGGCTTCTGTAAAACTTGGCGAAGAGGTTGGTCAGTAAGGACCTTGATGGGGTGTGCCTGAAAGTACGGCCCCAATTTTCGTGACGCAAGTACCAAGCAGTAAGACAACTTCTCGATCATGGGGTATCGGGACTCCGCTCCTATCAAACGCTTGCTAACGTAATATACCGGGTGCTGCACCTTATCCTCCTCACGTACTAAGGTAGCACTAACAGCGTGTTCCGTGACTGCTAGGTACATAAATAGGTCCTCTCCATCAACTGGCTTAGAAAGAACAGGAGGTTGAGCCAAATGCTCCTTTATCGCCTGGAAAGCTTGCTCACACTCTGCGGTCCACTCAAACTTCTTGCCTCCTTTAAGCAGGTTAAAAAACGGGACGCACTTGCCCGTTGATTTCGAAACGAACCTACTTAGAGCTGCAATCCGCCCAGTCAAACTTTGCACATCTTTTATTCTTGTCGGAAACTTCATCTCTATGAGAGCCTTGATCTTCTCCGGGTTTGCCTCTATTCCTCGGGAGTTAACAATAAACCCAAGGAATTTTCCATAATCCACCCCAAATGAACACTTGAGGGGGTTTAACTTCATTTTATACCTCCTTAATATTGCAAAGCACTCCTCTAAGTCTCCCAGGTGCCCCTCAGCTTCCTTTGACTTCACCAGCATATCATCTACGTACACCTCCATGCTCTTGCCGATTAAGTCACGAAACATGCCATTCACCAAGCGCTGGTAGGTAGCTCCTGCATTCTTCAATCCGAAGGGCATCACTCTATAGCAATACAGCCCTATATCCGTTCGGAAGCTGGTATGCTCTTCATCAGAAGGATGCATGCTGATCTGATTGTACCCCGAATACGCGTCCATGAAGGACAAAGTCTCGTGACCAGAGGTTGCATCTACCAACTGGTCTATTCTTGGTAAAGGAAAGCAATCCTTCGGGCACGCTTTGTTTAGATCAGTAAAATCTACACAAGTCCTCCACTTTCCATTGGGTTTGGGCACCAAGACTGGGTTTGAAACCCAAGCCGGGTAGTATGCCTCTCTAATAAACCCGTTCTCCTTCAATCGCTCTACCTCCTCCTTAAGAGCCTTTGCTCGATCCTTGTCAAGCAACCTCCTCTTTTGCTGTATCGCTGGATATCTTTCATCCACGTTGAGCACGTGGCTGATCACAGTTGGTGAGATACCCACCATATCCTTGTGAGACCAGGCGAAGACATCTTGATTTCTTCGCAAGAATTCTATGAGCTGTACTCTCACCTCAGCTTTGAACTTCTTCCCAATCTTGACCCCTCTTGTCGGGTCATTCTCATCTATAAGGACCTCCTCTAACTCCTCGGACGGTCCCACATCACTCTCATAATCCCCAAAGCGAGGATCAATATCTCTTCCCTCGCTTTGGGCAACGCCCTATTTGGTAACTTCATCACTTGATGGGGTCTTCTGCTCTTTTAAACTAGGAGTGCTCTCCTGGCCACACTCCTCCAACATCTCTTCATCGTTCACTACTACAAGATTATGGTCTACATCCATCTCATCCACCTCCTCTCTTTCAACACATACAATCATGTTGTTCTCCTTGGCACCTTTCTTCGCCTTAGTTATCGAGGCATTATAGCACTCTCTAGCTTCCCTTTGGTCTCCTTGGACACAGCCTATGCCAGCGCTGGTCGGGAATTTCATAGATAGGTGCCAAATTGAAACTACTGCATGCAAGTTGGTGAGTAGTGGTCGACCAATAACCACATTGTAGGCAGACGGGCAGTCAACAATCAAAAACTCAGTCATCACGGTTTCATGCTTGGGGGCTTCCCCCGTGGTGACTGGTAACTTTATTGTCCCAGCTGGTGACAGTCCCTCTCCAGTAAACCCATAAATGGCGTGAGAGCATGGCTTCAAGTCATTGATGGATAGCTTCATTTTTTCAAAAGAAGACTTATAAATAATGTTTACGGAGCTTCCCGTCTCAACCAGACATCTTTTCACCTTCATATTAGCTATTTGGACTGTCACAACAAGGGGGTCATTGTGAGGATACCTCACGTGTTTAGCATCTTCTTTAGTGAAAGTGAGGGACTCACTTTCATTCCTTGGGTTCTTGGATGGTCGCTCCTCCACTGTCATGACCTCGGAGGTGGATGCCACACCCAACTCATGACGAAGGGTGCGAGCATACCTCTCTCTCGCCTTGTTGCTATCCCCAGCAAGATGCGGTCCTCCACATATTGTATCTAGTGTGAAGTCCACAGGTTCAGGTTGTAAAGGTGGGGACCGTTGCCGCTTGAACCCAGGATTATTGCTGCTCCCCTCTCCCTGGGTCTTCTCTGCCTTATACTTTTTTAACTTCCCCGACCGGAGGAGAAACTCTATCTCATCCTTAAGGTGATTACACTCATTCGTGTCGTGACCATAGTCTCCATGGAAACGACAGAACTTGTTCTTATCCCTCTTACTCATTTCCTTCTTGATTGGTGGGGGTCTCCGGTAAGGGACCTCCTGATGGCTGGCTAGATAGATCTCCGCTCGGGTTGCCGAAAGAGTGGTGTAGTTGGTGAATCGAGGTTCATACTTCGTAGGCTTGTCATTCGATCCCGACTTAGCTTTTTTCTCATTGTGGCGGTCAGACCCGTTATTCCCACGTTTCTTACTACCGCCTTGATCGCTTCCGCTATCCTTCGGAGTTTCATCTGATCCACTTTGGTTGTTCAACCCGTTCTCTCCTTTCTCAATGGCGTCATCCAACTTCATGTACTTATCTGCCCGGTCTAAAAACTGCTGTAAAGTTGAAATTGGATGGCGGTGGATGCTGTCCCACAAAGGACTTCGATAAATAATACCGGAGGAGATTGCAACCATTTTCCCTTCATCTCCAACCGCGGTAGCCCGATTGGCTTCTCTCATAAACCTTTGAATGTAATTCTTGAGAGACTCATCTTTACCCTGCCTAATGTCCACCAAGTGGTTGGCATAAACAGGAGGGGTTCGGGCAGTACTGAACTGCCTGCAGAACTCCTTCCTAAAGCTCTCCCAAGAGGTGATGGAGTCGAGTTTGAACTTCCAGTACCACTCCTGGGCAGTGTCTGACAAGGTGGTGGGGAAGACTCTACAGCGGTAGTCATCACTCACCCCAAGCAGCTCCATCTGATCTTCGAACTTCCCAACGTGTCTCACCGGGTCTGCCTTTTCTGTATAAACTGGCAATACCGGTGCTTTGTATTTCCTTGGTGGTTGGGCCGCTCTTATTCTAGCACAAAAAGGGCTACCACTTCTGTGGTCTACTGGATCAATAACTGGTTATTTTGACAAACTTTGGACTGCCGCCGTTAAAGCATCAAGCTGGGCTTGAATGCCCGGGGCCACTGCTGGGGACGCACTCTCGGGACCGTTTGGTCGGGCACTCCTATCCGGCGTATCAACATCGAGTATTTCTACTCGACTGGTAGGACGGATTGGCTCCTGCCCTTCGACCGGAACGGTCCTCCTTCTGTCATCAATGACGTCCCTTAAGTCCTTCTGAGCAGTGTTCTTTCCCAATCGGTCGAACACCGTACTCCGAGTCTTCTCAGAAGGTCTACTAGGTGGAGCGTGCTCTTTGCCATTACGCTGGTTGGGATGCCGTGGTGGCTTCCCCGTTTGAGCCGGTTGATCCTCTCCTCCTCGTCGATTATTATTCTTCTCCTTCGACTGGTTGGTGTGGTGACTGTCAGCTTCATCACGCCCATGTCCATCTTTGAAGTGGGAAGTCTCCTTTCCACGAGGAGCTTTGTTGTGCCCCTGCTCAGAAGGTGTTTTCTTGCTGCCTGACTTATGACTTCCTGACCTGGAAGTCTCTGATCTGGGGCTCCTTGAGGGGGTCTTGGAGTTCCCCCTCTGGGTTGAGGCAGTGCGCGATCAGACTCCCTCTTCCTCATGACCAGGTGGGTTACCACCATTCCTGCCTGGCCTATCAGTTTTCTTATGACCAGCTTCTGTGGTCCTTGCCTCTGGGGTGGGTGTCACCCCAGGCACAGCTTGAGCATTGGCTCGGGTCAATTGCGTAGCTGCCTCCAGAGCAAGTGCAGCTTCGCGATGTCGCCTGTCGGCCTCCTCCTGCTGTCGACGGATCTCCTCGCTCCTAGCGTCCATCTCTCGTCTCTACTTGGCCATTTCCTCAGCAAAGGCCTCCTGCCTAGCATTGAACTGGGCCAACTCCTCCTGGAACGCGCTCATGGTCTCCTGGAGCTCCTCAACTTCAGGAGCTACATCCTCAAGCACGACCCTGGGCTCATTCTCACGATCTTGAACGCTGGGACCTTCTAATCTGGCATGTTCCCTGGAGGTGCTTGCCTTCTTGGAGGCCGCGGTGGTGTTCTTAGGCTCCATATTGCTTCAGGGACTGTCTGTCTTCTCTTCAGGCTCTCAATGAAAGCACCAAAATGTTGACTGTGATTTTAGCCAACGATGTAAGGACGTCAAATACGACAAGCCTTCAAGAGAATTATAAACGACAACAGACAGTTTTTATCAATGAAAGTAAATAACACGAGATTTTATAGTGGTTCAGCCCCGATAATCGGTAATAGCCTAATCCACTTAGAGATTTTATTACTGTATTCACACTCAAGATCAGATGAACCAGTGTCAACTGAGTTTCTTCAGTGCAAATATTCCAGAATACAAAAAAGGGTTCTCTCAGGAAAAACACACTTTCTCTCTCTAGAACACAGATTAACTCTCAATTTGCCAAAAGTCCTTTTACGATCCTCCCAACCCTCTATTTATAGACCTGGGATTCTTAACTGATATCCCCTTTAGATAGGGATATTTTATTATTCACCTTATATTTATATTACAAAATAAATGTTTGAAATACAACTGATCCTAAATTCGAGTGAGGAGTGAGAGATTCCCGGATGCTTAGACCAATTCTCACTGAAATCGTTTCGGGAAGTTTGAAGTAGTCTCACATGCATGTTGATTACTCCTTCAAGCTTTTCATGGGTCAAAGGTGGTATGTGCATGGCTCTCCTCGGACCAAAGGTCATGTAAGTTTAGCTCTCCTCGGACCAAGGTGGTCCGAGGCCACTTCCTTTGCTCCTTACCTCGGGCAAGTCCGAGGTATACTCCTTCATTGTGTCCGATCGGACACAATGGTTTTCTCCTTGGCTTAAGGTGGTTCGAACCACCCTCTTTGGCATCTCACCTCGGTCAAGCCCGAGCCCATTTCCTTCAATCAAGGTCCGATCGGACCTTGTACTCTCCTCCTCGGACCAAGGTGGTCCGAGCCATCTCTTCATGCCATCTCCTCGGACCAAAATGGTCCAAAGGCTCCTCTCCCATGGGCATGTCCGATCGGACATGCTGCCCTTCTCCTCGGACCAAGGTGGTCCGAGCCTCTCTCTTTCAACCAAGGTTCGATCGGACCTTGTACTCTTCTCCTCGGACCAAGGTGGTCCGAGCCTACTTTCCTCCTCCTTCTCACTTCGTTCAAGCCCAAGCCTACCTCTTCCATGGCATACCCGATCGGCCATTATGTGGCTTTCCCCTTGACTAAAACGTAAGCCTTAGCCATTCTCTTTGGACACGTTCGAGCCAAAATATCAAGAGGTCCCCTAAGCTTAGGTCCGATCGGACCTATTGCTTTTATCCCTTGAACCAAAATCCAAATCTCTCCTTCAATCTTCTTGGACTTGGCTTCAAATCAATTATTAGGGTCTTCAAACTGGGGTCTGAGCCAAGCAACCCCCAGACCAAATATTCTATTCGGTCGGGTGTATTTGGCTTGACTATCTGTCCAATTTCTTAACTGATGTATTGGGCCATTGCTAAGCCAGATCACCTCACTAACTCATGCTATGTGCCAATTTTACTGCCACGTCATTCTTTTCAAATTTTTGGGATAACAGTTTCCAAATCAAAGCACTACAATCGGATTGGGGGGTGAGTACCGATCATTTACTAATTTTTTAGACACACAGGACATTCTCCATATAGTTTCTTGTCCTCACACACATGAGCAAAATGGCATTGCCGAGTGAAAACATAGGCACATAGTTAAGAGTGGTCTAACCTTGTTAGCTCAATCTTCTTTGCCATTAAAATTTTGGGATGAAGCATTTAGAACTGCAGTATTTTTTATTAATAGAATGCCAACTTCTGTACTCACTAATGTGTCTCCCATTGAAGTCTTATTTCAAGTCAAACTGGATTACACCATGCTGAAAGTGTTCGGCTGTTTATGCTTCCCAAATTTGAGGCCTTACAATAGAAACAAACTAACCTATATGTCCACTCCCTGCACTTTTCTTGGGTATAGTTTGTCTCACAAAGGTTTCAAGTGCCTCTCTAAGGGGGGTCGTTTATATCTTTCCCGAGATGTTCTCTTTCAGGAAAATGAGTTTCCTTATGCCTCTACACCATCTGCTTCATCCTCATCCACTCAAGCCCCACATCCAAAATTGCCATTAGCAAAACCACCTACTGTTCAGAATTTTCCCACTCATATACAATCTTCTTCTTCTCCTGTCTTGTCAACAAATACCTCTCCTACTCCCTCTGTCCATGTGTCTATTCCTTCTCCTACTGTGTCTCTTCCTTCTCCGTCACTGTCCATATCTCATATTACAAATGTTACCCCTTCTCCCACACCTAATCCTACTTCTCTCCCTCCTATTGATGTTGCCCAACATCATAATGTTTCCAATACTATTACTGCCACTACTGTTTCTGTCCAAACTAACCCGGTTGTTGCAGGAACAAATACTCATCAAATGGTCACTAGAGCTAAAGCTGGCATTCACAAACCTAAAGTCTATCTTGCTTCCGCTGAACCAAAGAGTGTTAAGGATGCCTTACAAACTACTCATTAGAAAGATGCAATGACAGTTGAGTTCAAAGCTTTACAAGAAAATTCCACTTGGTCCTTGGTTGATCTCCCAGCTGGCCGATTACCCATTGGTTGCAAATGGGTTTTTAAAGTCAAAGAGAATCCTGATGGGTCCATTCATAAGTACAAAGCACGACTTGTGGCAAAAGGGTTTCACCAACAACATGGTTTTAATTATAATGAGACGTTTAGTCCTGTGGTGAAACCGGTTACAATTCGCATTCTCTTGACAGTTGCTATCTCAAAAGGTTGGTGCATTCGTCAATTAGATGTTAACAACACATTCCTCAATGGTGACTTGAAAGAGGAAGTGTACATGGTCCAACCTCCCGGGTTTGAAGATAGCTTACATCCTACAAAAGTTTGTCGCCTTCACAAAGCCCTCTATGGTCTCAAACAAGCACCAAGGGCTTGGTTTGACAAGCTGTCTATTGCGTTGTTCAGCTACGTGTTTGTCTCTACTAAAGCTGATTCTTCAATATTTGTGCGTGTAACTTCAGCTTATTGCATCTATGTGGATGATATTTTGATCATAGGCAACTCTACCCCAGTTATAACTTAGCTAGTTTCTGATCTTCACTCATCTTTTGCTCTCAAGGATTTGGGTGAAGCTTTTTTTTTTCTTGGGATTCATGTCACTCATACCACTGCTGCGATTCATTTGTCCCAGAAAAAATATATTCAGGACCTTATTTGTCATGCTCATATGCAAAATGCCAAGCCTATTGGGACTCCTATGAATGCTGGTTTGAAACTCTCCAATTATGGCAGTAATCCTGTCCAAGATGCCACCCAATTATGGAAATTATGGCACTAGACTCGAGATTGCATACTCTGTCAATAAGGTAGCCCAATTTATGCATAATCCTCTTGCTTCTCACTGGGTTGCTGTCAAGAGGATTCTTCGTTACCTTGTTGGCACTTTAGACCATGGCATTCATCTTCGTCCATCAGCTGCTTTACATCTTGAAGCTTTTAGTGACGCTGACTGGGCTTCGAATCCTGATGATCGCAGGTCCACAATAGGTTTCTGCATATACTTTGGTGGTAATCTCATTGCTCGGCAGTCCAAAAAGCAGAACACAATTTCGCGTTCTTCCACTGAGGCTGAGTTTCGGAGTTTAGCAAGTGTTGTCACTGAGATCTCATGGATTCAGTCCTTGCTTAAGGAACTTCGTCTACCTCTTGGTGTGCCTCCAACAGTGTGGTGTGATAACCTCAGCTTTGTAATGCTTGTTGCAAATCCTGTCCTTCATGCACGCACAAAACATATTGTTTGTGACAAAGTGTTGCAACATCAGCTTTGTGTCAAGCATGTCCCAACTCTCGATCAATTGCTGACTGTCTCACCAAGCCTGTTTCCAGCACTATATTTTATGATCTCAAGGACAAACTCAGTGTTGTGTTATTATCCACACTGAGTTTGAGGAGGGATATTAAGGAGTTTGTTAGTTAGATAATACTTAAGGCTGTTAATCTGTTTCTCTGATGTTACTTAAACAACATTTTGTTTCTTTGCTGTTACTGATTAGCTTTTTCTATTCTGTTAACTATAACTAATACATTGTATATAAGGGGTTGGTTCTAGGGGTGATAATTTGACCCACAAAACCCGAACCCCGAGAACCCGAATTTTCGGAAAACCCGCTCATTTCGGGCTTAATCCGACCCGAACCCGAAATATGTCGGGTCGGGTTCGGGTTACACCCGAAATCGATCGAAATTAAAAAAAAATATGAAAAAAATGGTATTTTTGCAAAATTGGGTTTTTCGGCCCAAAACCCAACAGGCCCAGCTCAACCCGAAACCCAACCCGAAAAAATTCGGATCGGTTTCGATACCATTTTTCTCCATCCGAAACCTGCAAAACTCGAACCTGATGAATCCGAAACCCGAAAATCCGACCCGTGTGCACCCCTAGCTTGTTCCTCTTTAATCAGTAGAGATCAATATATAGATTTTCTTCATTTGATATTCATTAATTTCTCTGAAACCTAATACAACCACAACAAAATTTCAACCTATGTGATCCAAGTAGGGGTATGCATATAGTGGTGGGCAAGCGGTGAAAAAGGTAAAAAAATTCACCAACTTGCGAAGTACGATTAAGTGAAAATCTAAATCACAAGGTTAATTTTATTTATATTAACTGCAAATCACAATGCACCAACTTGTGGAGCTAAATGATGTGGTTAGCCGTAGTTAAATCATTAATGTATATATTAAAAAATACTAAATTTCCAATGTATATTATTTTTGTATAAAATTAGTTTATCTATTTTTTTATTATATATATGCGGTGGAGAGCAGATATTGTAGTTTTTTACAATTCATTCCACTTAACTGCATTGCACCACGACATCAGAAGAAATTAGATCCCCAACCCACATCACAAATAAAATAAACCACATCGCATCGCATCGCGTAGTGTCTGAGTAGCGAATTTTGCAATTAAGTGGATAATTTGTTCACCCATGGATCCAAGAGCTATGCTCATATAGGTAAGAGGAATACGGTTGTGGAACGCATATCATTGAGAATCGTTAGACAATGGAGCAATCATTGTTGGCCGTGATGGAGGACATAGATTTATGGTATGTTGTGACTCGTGATAGTTGTTGACTAACTTTTTCGTCAGCTACCAAATTAAGATAAAAGCTTAAAAAAGAATAATAAGAACACGAGATTTTACGTGGTTTAGGTTATTAATTAACCATAATTCACAAGTCACTTGTATTTAGGAAGAAGAACTTGCAAAGCTCGAGTTCTCTTGATATTCAGACAACGTATATGCTCACTATGAATGCTGGGATCAAATCCTTTTACAAGTTGTGTCCTAGCCCTATTTATAGGAAGATTAAACTCATTAATTAAAGCTAGTTACAATTATAAATATTTTAATGAGTTTTGTTATTACATAAATGAAAACATTCAGTATAATAAGATTTGAGCCCCAACATATCTCAAGTAGGTCCAATACGAGGAGACTCAGCCCACTACTCTATTGGAAAAGTGTCCCTGACAGTGTCAAGGGATAGCTGCACGTATCCCCATGTCAGGCGACATCATGAGACATCCATTTTGCTGCTTGTATGGAATCGACAACACGATCTCTGTGACCATTGGGTGTCAGACCTCTTTTTGTGGTCCAGAATACCTCCCTAGCTGACACATGGCAACTATTATTGTCATCTGGAGGAGGTTCTCTAACACTTGGGTGACTTGGATGTGGCTTGATAGTCCTTGGGAGAATTACTTCCTGACTAGGTTCTCGGGAAATGATGATCTTGGATGATACACTCCTCCCATGGTGGTGATGACGACAAGAAACTGGACTTAAGCTCCCGAGGAGCCTTAAACAACCTCTTAATTTATGTCACGTGTCGACTGGTGAAAACACAGACAACAATAGTGAAAGAAAAAAGTTAGGATAATACTATATTTTTCAAAATATATTAATTTCCCACATTTCTTTTAAACCAAACCACTAATGATGTTTTGTAAAAATAGAAAACCAAACCAAATCATTAAAAAGAAAAAATCATACCATTCGTTTGCTATATGTACAAGTATTTTGAATCTTTTTTATAGAAGAGAGATTTTTTTTACCAATATCGTGAGACTTTATAATTAATTATATTTTTTTAGCCTTTGAAACTTGTGCGTGTATTAAATATTATTAAAAACAAAATATTAATAATAAGTGTATTAAATATTATTAAAAACATAATATTAATAAATAAAGTCCCTGGCTTGGATGATTAAACAAATTTTCTACACTAACTTAAGTGTAAGAGTCAAATCCTTTTACTCTCATATCTAAAGTTTTATTTTTAGAAAAATCAATAGTTCAATTGGCCTTGAAAATTTTTGACACATGACAAAATTTTTTATAGCTCGATTAAACCAAATCCTTGAATGATTGTAGTTTCTTACAGTCTAATGCAATTGGGTGCCAAACTGCAATTTAGGGTTAAATGAAAATCACGTTATGGGAGTTTGATTTAGTAAGAATGAGAATGTTAAATGTGACACATGTTTGATAAATTTATTTTTAATAGATTAAGAATTTGTGTTTTCAAGTAAGTCTGCTTGATTTGATGGAAATTTTAACTATTTTAAATATTTAAATTTCACATTCTTTTAATCTTAACTATAGTACCGCAAATCCAAATCCCATACCAAAAACCCCCCAATTGATATGATTTCATGCAAAATTCCCAATTTTTTAACACATTCCAAATAAGAGCAGTCATGTAAATTGAATTTTCAAAAGTAAAAGAAAAAATTATATAGTAAAACGTCGTCGTAATGGGAGGAGTGGAGAGAGCCACGGAACTTGCTTTTACTGATCCAAGCGTTACTCGAAATCGTTATCCTATTCAGCTACGGTGTTCCACCTCAGTCTTTATGCACTGACAGTTAGCGAGTGAGTGACTCAGTGAGTTAAAATGGCTCCGATTCCGAACGAGTTATCCTCTTCATCAATGGCGGAGACTTCAAAACCCAACTTCGTCCCCAACTGCGGCACATTGCTATTATCTTTCCCCAAATTCGCGCCATTTCTCAAAGCTTCTTCTCCATCGGCAACTTCATCATCTTCCAGAAAGCCCAATTTCATTCCTCCAGACATTTTCGCCATTGCTCAAAATCTTCACACCTCAGTTCTCTCCGCTGCTCATAACTCTCTCCGAAACCTCCATTCATTCGCTTCTCAGAACCCTCTTCTCAACAAATTGCTCTCTCTAAACTCCTTCCATCAGGTCACCAATTACACACATTTGATTATATGTATAGATATTGTTTTGTTGTTATGCTTCGAAGTTCAGTGAATTGATTTTGTTGTTTTGTTGTTGTTTCAGATTCGTGGTAGAAGAAACTATCGCTGTGTTAATTCGATCTCTGCACACAATTTCGCCGCCGTTCTGCCCGGAGATTCGGTGGCCGGACTCGTGGTGGCCAATGGTTTATCCAACTTCCTTAATCTCTACAACACGGTGTTGATTGTGAGACTCGTCTTGACATGGTTCCCCAACGCTCCTCCCGCCATTGTTAGCCCTCTCAGGTAAACCTCCCTTCTCTGCAAAGATTTCTCGGAATCCTTATTGGTGAAAGTGAAACCCTATAAGAGTTCCAGTGAGAATATTAATATAAGATTGGTTCACTCCATTGACAATTAGTTTTGAGTTGAAAAAAAAAAGAATCTTTATATGAGTATTCAGTGAGCTAATACTGATACATAATTACTCTACTTATTGCAAATTAATTTTGAATTGGAACCAAAATTTTAACAAAATCTCTATTATAATGAATCTTTATTGATAAATTTCAGCACCATATGCGATCCTTACTTGAACATATTCCGGGGAATCATCCCTCCACTTGGGGGTACACTGGACCTGTCTCCCATTCTAGCATTCCTGGTTTTGAACGCCTTTACCAGCACGGCCGCTGCTCTTCCGGCTGAGCTACCGGCAACCGAGCTGCCAAACCAGGAGAGCTCTTCTTCTCCGGCGAGATATTCCCATGTCACTACTACCTCGCACAAGAAATGGTTGAGGAGGGTTCAGGGTCATGGCAGTGGAATCAGAACGAAGAGTTCTAGCGATTCCCATTAGCTTACAAGTCCTTTAATGGGGTTTGCTTTTTCATCTGTTCACTGTTTAATTTCTAGTTATCTTTGCCCAATTTGTTTTGGTATGAAATATTAATGGCTTCTATTTCTTTAAATTATACAAGAGCATCACTACTTTTCCTGTTACATTATTGTATTTATATACATATGTATATGCATGCTTTTTATGGATATGTAAGAATTTTGAAAAATCATGCACAGAATCTGATTCCAAACAGTTATGAAACAATGGTCAGTATATAACATCAACTTATATTCTTGCTTAATGGAGAATAGTCTGACTCTGTGCCTAGAAAAAACTAGTTCATATCTATTATTTCACTCTGAAACTTCAAGTTTAAGATTGCATAGTCCTACCCCTATTGTCAAATAACATTATCTCGTCGTCTCTGGAATGATTCCTTTGACAGTATAAAGTAATAAGCTCTCTATTTTTCCTATCCTTACGAAATCTTACTAAGATAAACTTTTGGTTCCAAATTCTTGTTCAAGTTGATTTGGTTACATTATACCTATGAGTATCATTTCATATTCCTTATGGGCATCATAGCAAAATTGGGTTCCCACTTCTTATGTTTATGGTGGAACAAAGTTAAACAACAAAGAGTCTAGGTTTTGTTTGGTTTCTCCAGGAGGTGTGGTCTGAATGGATCTGGGAGCTACATGGAGGAGAAGTAGGTCTTCTTCATGTGAGAGGTTGGTGGTCATAGTCATGGGGCTTCTTGCTGTGATTTCGCCTCTCTATATCGACCGAAGAGAGGTCATCGATCCAGAGCTAGAAGAGACTGCCATAGATTTCGAATCTTGGTTGCCTCTTTTGCTATTAATCTTGATCTTAGCCATTGCCTTGTCCCTGTTCTTGGATAGATGCTTAATCAAGTCTGATCCCTATTGGATTCACAGGGTTGGTGGTTCTTCTGGTGGGATTCTGGTTATTCTCTTGATTCTGGCTTTGGTTTTGAAGTGTAAAGCATCTTTGGGAAACTGGGAGGCTTGAGACTTTAGGTGAGGAAAGAACCAGCTTTTGTAGGAAAAAAAATACCTCTTAAGCCTTGTTTCTCTATGGCTTGTTGACATGTTTCTCACTTCTCAGTTTTGCATATCATAGTTCTTGTATCTTTTATTAGAGAATAGTAAGCAGTTAATATTATTAACTTAAATGTTTGCTAACCGGCTTATGTTTTATATATCTATCAAGTAACATTCCCTCCATGGAAAAAAATTAGGATTCTGATTTTATGTTGAATCTTCCTCTACCTTTTCTTCTAAATATTTTGAAAGTTCACAACCTGCATAGTTATCATCTTCCCTGAGGTGTTTGGTATGGGCTAAGGTAAATGTGGGAATGAGAATCTAAAACCTTTCTTATGTTTGGTTCAAATTTTAAGGGGTAAAGTTAATAATTTGTGTGAGCTCCACATATATTTTAAGGGGTGTTTGGTATGAGGTTTGAGTTTGGGGGAGTAGAGTTAGAGGGGATTTAGATTAAGGGAATGTGAAACTCAAGTGTTTAAAATGGCTAAGATTACCCTCAAATCAAGCTAAAAAATGAGACACACTTGGAAACACAAACCCCTAAGCCATTAAAAATAAATTTACCAAACATGGATTAAATTTGACACTCCCATTCCCACCAAACCAAACACCCTCTAAAGGTAAAGTGAACTCTTTTGTACACAAGAGTTTAATGTTACCTCTATCGTAAGTGCATCTACACTTTCCAAAGCAACTCAACTACTTAAAACAAACACCCCCTTATATCAAGATGGTTCGGTAGCTCAAATGATCAGGCATGTAGTTTGTAAGGTTAGGCTGAGAAAACAAATTGCTTAAAGCCCGCGATAGGAACGGAACCATGGAAAGTATACAGAAAAGACGGTTCTTTTTTATTATATTAGTATTAGTTAGTGATTTGAGAGCTCAGTGAGTCTTTGCTGGTCTTTTCTTTTACATCATTTTTGTTGAAGGTGAGTGTATATATATAGCATTGTTCCTGTGTAACATGTTTAACCAAGAACTCATCAACCTTAGTGAAACCAAGTCTCATAATTTTACACCGTGAAAGAAAAGTAAAAAATGAATGGCTCTCTACATCCAATTGCAATGAGAAACAACAAACAATCAAAGCAAGAGCAAAAAACAGAAGCCACCCAAGTTAATGGAAAGCAGTTTAAATTCTTACAACACATTGATCACAATCCAAAGGCATAGGCCGCCGCCACCAAAGTTGTAGCCACAAATGTCAACAAATGAGTATTACCAGCTCGATCGTTGGCGCCACTGCAAGCGTCGTTGGCGCCACTAAAGCACCCGGGTTTGGTTACCTTAGCAACACCCCCATCCAAAGCAAAGCTACTGTTCTTTTTGCCACTGCTAAACAAAACACACCAGAAATAGGGACCCCCTCCATCAGAGCCAGCCACGGCAGCACCCACTTCGGTGTGGTTCTTACTATAGAGAATGTCTAAGCTCTTTTGGTTTTCCATAAGAATTTCTGAGAACGCTTTAGGAGGTTCGACATAGGCAGACTGGCAGCCAAGTAAACGACCTGTAATTGGAGAAAGGGTTGAGACTTGAACACCACAGTTGGGTGCAAAAGTTTCGGCGAATTTGGTGTCGAACGGCTTCTTGGCGTTTGGCCCTCCTACTGCCTTACAGTCACCTTGATAGGCTTTTATGTACTGGAGAGCAATGCAGCCCAGACCTTGGTTGCTGTAGAGGGATGGAGACTTGTTTGCAGTTCTGTTAGTGTTGATAACTGCTACTAACTCGTCCGCGGGGTTATCAGTAACTTTCACTGCAATGTTTATGGAAAAAAATGCCTTGAAATCTAATGCATTATGAGATAATCAGTACCTAAAGCATGAATTAAAAAACGCAGATGAATAAAAGGTCTTGTAATTGTTTGTTGGAACATAACACAAACAGTTTGAGAGCATATAAAGGATTGAAAACTGAAGCTGAATCAAAGAATGCAAAGGCATTACTTGTTTAGGGGACTGTTCTCTCAATAGAAACAAATTTATACATACAACTGAAATTTGATAGTTGACTATACAGCTGTTTTATTTTGCTATGTTCAACTATCTATTACCCTATATAGAGTTAATTTGTACAAACATTACAAATATGAAGTCTAATAAAAACATATACCTTCCAACCCAGAAAAAAGTCTAAAGGCCAGACCAAAGCTTCAATCTTAGATGGTTCTATAGCCAATACCCAGATTCACACACCACAAGGAAAGAACATATCTTTCAACCAAAATTGCAAATTCAAATCTCATTCAGGTAATTTTCTACACCCAAAATTTTATATAAAATTATACATGTAAATTCACACATAGCTAATATAACTTTAAACTAGTTGTGAATAAATATATTATCATGAATATAATGCAATATTTGAAACTATTATTACTGAAAGAAAGCATAACTAATCTCAAAATCACTAACATTATTATTATTATTATTAATTTGGCATTAAAAACAACAAGTTGTGTTCAACCAAAAAAACAGAGATCTTAATCAAATAGATCAAGATATACTAGCAAAAATGTCATTAAAATGAAAAGAAACAGAGGATCCTTAAGAGTTGTCAATTAGATCTATTTATTATTAGTACAATTGCTTCACTGATTGGTTCCAAATCCATTACTTAAACACATTATCAACTTCCACATTTCCCAAACAAAAAATGTGTAAATGAACCTTTCAAGGAAGAAAATGAAGAGATTACATACTTTGGGTATCAGCAGTAGCTAAGAGGAAGAAAAGCGGAACCAGAAGAAACGACGCCGTTTTCGCCATTGTTGATTTTGAGAGAGAGAGAGAGAGATCAGAGTTCGGAGATGAAGAAAGAAGAGTGAGTGGTTAATCTAGTTCAATCAAACAACAGCTGTTTATTCTGTATATATATATGGTGGTGCCACCGACCGGGTCGACCCGAATACGACCCGAGACATAGATTCGGACTTCGGACCAGCAACGGCTTTGTCTCTTCTCGGTATTTCGCAAGGGCAAATTCGTAATTTCGTCACTATGGTACGACAGCTACAAACGGATAAGATTTTTTTTGGCCTTATTAGTCCTTCAACTACACCTTATATTGTCATTTGGTCCTCAAAGTTTTAATTTGGACAAGGAAACTTTCTAATTTCTAATTTTTTAGCCATTAATTAATTATATATATTTTTTTTTGTTAAAAAGACATTATCACTTTTATGATTGAGATGAAAAAATATGATAAAAAAAATGTGATTTTATTATTATTGCTATCCATATGAGAAGAGATATACAAAATTAGACAATAGAAAAAATAATATCAACCAAATGATTTTGGTAAACAAATTAATGTTTATAGCCAAAACTAGAGAAAAGGAATTTTGATTAAACAATTAGAACTAATAGACCAAAAGCTTGAACCTAATTAAATCTTTTTATAATAACTAAATGTGGTAGTTATTCTATTGGCGACTTATCTACTTCTAGTTATTGGCGCTTTATTCTCATTGGTCAAATCTCTAACCGCCTTTTCTTATTGGTCAACACAGGTAAGTCGGCTACAAGTCTATTAGCTATAAATAAGTGTTACGAGAGTCATTTTGTAAGCTTTAGAGAGACATTGAGAGCTTTGTATTCGGTTTTATCCTTCAAGAAAGAAAGAGAACGGGTTTAGTTGTAAGTGAGAGAAAGCTTCAAGAAAGTTTGGTCAAGTTTAGTGTACAATGAATTTTGTACGATCACCTATTGTGTATTCTTCTCAATTGTGAATAATGAAGATTGTACAAAGCTATTTGAAGTTTGAACATAGGTCAGTAAAGCATGTGGTGGTTAAGGCTATACATTAGTTGGTTTAGCCGGGTTATAGCATATTTTAAGTAACCCAATATAAATATTGGGTTGCAAACATCAAATTATAACCCGCCCAAATAAGAAAAAAAAAGTTTGACCCGCCAAATAATGTTGGCAGTTTGGCTGGGTTAATCCGTTTAAACCAATCTTTAATATTTTTTTTAGTTTTCAAATAATCAAATTCAATAAATTAAAAATATAGTATACATCTTTCAACTTTAAAAATATTATATTCTTTTTACTTTTTTAAAAAGATAATTTATTTAATATTATATACTATATATATGTATAAAAAAACTCTTAATTGGTGGAATATTTTTCAACCTGCCTAATTATTAGATTGGGTGGTTTGAATTTTTCGTTGGGTTATCTGAGTTGCATTTTTTACTAGTTTATTCATTTATCTGGGTTGCGTTTTTTTCTAGTTTATTCGGTTTGGACGGTTTGCGAAAATTCTTAAACAACCCTAGTGGTAGTGCTCAACTGAACATATGACAAATTGTTCGAACTAGTACAAATATCGACATCTTTCTTTTCTATTCGCATATTGTGCTATTTTTGGTTCTCACGGTTTAATACTCATAGTTCCTAGTAGCGTATTTTTTTCTGTTCTTTCTTGAATTTTTCAGGTAAATCTTGATTGTTACAATTTTATAGCCAACACTAAAGCTAAAAAAAATTGCAAAAAAAAAAATCTCATCCATTAGCATCTGAATGGAAAAAAAAATTAGATTCGTCATTTTTATAAATTTATCTATATGATTTAGTAAGAATTTTCTTCTATTGGTAAAAAAAAAGTACTTAATTGTTAAGAAATAAAAAATTTAGAGATTTAATTGATAAAATAAAACTATAAGGACTAAACTGTAATATCATGAATTTTATTTTTTAACTGTAATCTAACTAATCCAATGGCGGTCAGGTCAGGGAAAGAAAGAGAAGGAGCTTCGTTCAGTGATGTTGGCAATGGCGCGCGTAGGCAGCACTCTCTTCACTTCCACAGCTTTGGCCCCAAATCTCGCCGTGAAACAACCCAAGCGGAGTCCGCCACCAGTGAGGTGCTCGTCGTTCTCGCCGCCGTCCACTTGGCGGGAGAGTCGACGATTGGTCTCCATCTCCATTCTTCTCTCTCCCTTGCTCCTTATCCCTAATCGTACGCTTCTCTCTCTCTCATTAGTCATTTGTTTGGTTAGCGAGAAAATTTTACTTTACTAGGATAACGATAGGCGAATTGAAATAGCTTTTTGAAAAATTATGATAAAGTGAAAATAATTCTAGCGAGAGTACACCGAACTTGATTATGAAATCTAATTATTACAGTAAAACTTCTGATATTTATATTGAAATAATTTCTATATAATCGTAATAAACTTTAGTTCTAATTAGGTTAAATTTGTTTGAGACAGAAAGAATTTATTTATTTTCAAGAATTATTGTTAGATAATAACTTGCTAATACGAACACATTCTTGTTAATTTTTTACAAAGTTATGATATATTCATAATAGTAAAATTAGTCTGATCCCAATGATTTTATTGTATCTATTATGATTATAAATGTAGTTTATGTGTTTGATAAAAATAAATGTGGGCTTATGGAGAAGAATTAAAGCAAATTTATATCTGTTATGGGCTGTTTGGTTAGTGTAATTAGTCTCATTAAAGCAAGAAAAACACAGTTGTTTTATGAGTGTTATGTTGTGTTTATATTTTACAGACGCCATTGCAGCTAGCTTTATGGATAAATATGTGAAAAGGTAATGGCTGAAATTGATTGGTTTTGAGTATTGACATGACAATTGGTCTGTTTTTTTAAAGCACTCATACTGTGAACTGAAAATGTTGTACCTTATAATCAGGAAAAAGCTTGATCCTTTGGAGGCTTATGTACCAGCTGTTATATTGAGCCAATTTCAAATCAGGGACTTGGGTAATAATGGTTTTCTTCTGATTTTTTATTTTGTGTTTCTCTAATTGATCCTAGTCTTTGGGGAATTTCCAATTTAGTTGGATGTGAAAAATTTCTATGGACAGTACAGATACTTAGCTACCTTATCAAGATTTCAAGGGGAAAAGAAAAAGACTTGACTGATTTCTTTGCTTATTTCGAATAAATGTTCCTCTTAACAAAGCATGATTGTCCTTAAAATTTAACATACTGCAGAAAAAACATTGGAAGCAGATGAACCTCAGTATGATTCTTGTCGATCTCTACTTCGTTCTGGCCCTGCTGGGTCGCTTCGCATAAATATTCGTGCGGTAACTAGTTCTTGTGTTTTCTTTCATGTTTCAATCATATTTAGTAATGCAAGTTGCTAATTCTTGTGTCCATGAAGATTTTCCCAATGCATTGCTTGGAGGCTAAGTTGCTTAAATACCTACATACATACTCTAAAAGAAAAGGACCCAAGTTTAATGTGTGTGTGAAATCACTGAAATGTTACATTATACATTTGTTGCACTAATTTATGGCAATATTTAAAACACATGCTATTATGCTAACACTCTTGTCAGTTGTCATCATGTGATCATCTGGGGCACTGCTTTAATTGTCATTATAAGATCAGCATCATTCTTCTTTCTCATTCAACCTTCTTTATGACAATTTTTGTATATTTGACTGAGTTCCTAAGAGCTTTGGCAATTTTCTTTGGAACTTTAGGTAGCACAATATGCTTCAGAAAGTGGAAATGGTAAAACTGCTTCTGACGACGTTGATCAATGTCTCAGGTACCGCTGTCACTCTTAAGACATACCTATAGACAACATTACTATATGCTCGGTCATGTTTGAAATGTATGATTGGATTTTTATCGTATAATTTGATTTTGTAATTAGACAAGATATTGAAAATTTTGAGAAAATGGGTTTATAACTTTTTAGAGTATGTATTTTTCTCATTAATTGTTTGGACCTGTGTTTTGACAAATTATTTTTTGGACAATGTATTATGTAAAATAGTTCAAATAGGTCCCTAAACCTGATTTTGATGAACACAAAATTGAGTATAACAACACAGTTCTTAGGCAGAATGATTGTATTTTTGTTCTGAGTTGTTAGTTTGATGAATTATTTGTGATTTTAATTCAAAAAACTTTGATCAAAATTAGGTTTAGGGGTCTATTTGAACTATTTTAAAATACATAGGGTCCAAAAAGTAATTTGTCAAAATATAAGGTCTAAAAATATATAAACCCATAATTTTATGTTCTCTTATATTTTTTATTCCGATGCTATCTGATTCAAACCTACTTCCCAGACTTGGCCTATAACTACACTATGCTATGTTATAGGAAAAGCACAAATATTTCTTATTACCATACGAATTAGAATTAGAATTACAATTGAAAACTAGAGTGGACAACTAAACTAGAAAAATTGCCTGTACTCGACTTCAAACAAGAGTATCCACAATTGTAACAATCAATCACCCAACTTTAGGTGAAGATTTTGAATGAGTGAAATTTGTTGACATCAGCTAGTAAGTAAGAGTCAGTGATAAATATGTGTGTTTTGAAGGGCATTGGAGGAACTCGACTCCTTACTTCTGCACGCCTCAAGAAAAGACCCAGGAGCTTCAGTCAAGTCAATGAAGGCACAGATTATCGTTGCTCTTGATTCACTGGAAGGGTAATGCTGCTTTGCTTTGCTTTGCTTTGTTGTTGGTTGATGCTCTCGATTACAACACCCCATTATGTTCTTCTTTCACAGTGCTAGTTCTTTAAACATATGTGACAACACACAAGTTTAGGAAAGAAAATTAATCTAAAAATGGTTTACAACATTACAGGCTCCTCAAAACTGTGCCTCCAGATGTGTTGGATAAAGGGAAAGCCATTGCAGATTCTTATAGGAACTTAGATGAAGAACCAGATAGTCAGGTCATCGACCCGGAATTGAAGCAGCTCGAATCAATTTTGTGAATTTGTAAGTGAAGATTGACCTATTGTACATGAAATACAGTCTTTAATATCTGTTCAAAACCAAACTACCTATGGCTCGTGAGAGTTTTTTTCCTATAAATATATATATATATATATATATTTGTATTGTATTATGCATGCATTTTCCCAAGCTGTTACATTCTACCCAACACTCTCTCTGTGTACATATAGTTATAATTTATAGATGAATTTTCCACGTGTTTTTTGTCTTATGCTAAATTTTACTCGTGTATAACAATTTCATTTAATTGATTGTTACATGTCTGTCTTTTACCAAATATTTTTTTTAAAAATTTTAAACTCAATTTTGGTTAAAATTTTATTAACTGAAATCATAAATAATTTACCAAACTAACAATTCAAAACAAAAATAAAATTATTCTGCTTTTAGAAACCTATTTAAATAATTTTACAAAATATACAGTGTCCAAAGATGTATAAACTCATATATGCCAAATCAAAACAAAAATTTAGTCGAGATTAGTGTTTCCTCTACTTATGAGTGTATTATTTTATGTTCTCTTTTAATTTATTTGATTAATAGTGTGGAGAAATTTTGAATATGAAAAAAAAACAATAAATCTCTAATTATAAAACACAAGATTAAGGACAAGGATTGATTAAAATAATGAAAAACAAAAATAGCATAAACCCAAAAATTTACATGAGTTAATAATAACACAACTGAAACTTGTAAATATTAAAAAGTTATATATAACCTATGATACAAATTTATTCGTTCATAGGAGGGGAAATAAAAAACAAGACTCAGATGCCCAAAACACCGAAAGATAAGAAAATACGCAGAAGATTGTATTGTAAAAGTAGTTATGAAATCATCTCTTCAAAAAAAAAAAAAAAAAAAAAGACAAACTGATTTTTATTGTAACATATTACATATAGAGAAAGCTACATCATTATCATCATCAAATACCTTATATATACTCAAACAAATAACAAAATACATTACATTTACAAATACAGGTGACCCCATCATCAATGAATTAGCCAAGCCACTTCGCCGCATTTTTAACATTAAATATAAAAACAAAAAAAAATAATTAAAAAAAGAAAAACAAAAAAAGAGGAGACAATTCTCACTAAATTTACGAATGTGACAAGCTGCTGAAAATTCTCTTCAAACTCAGGCATGCAGCACGTAACTTTCCCATGCTCATTGCGCATATCTGATATAGTTTTGTGACATATATAACCCATAAGACAAAGTTGCTCTTTCTGTATTTTTAAAGATTTGAGAGAGAGAGAGAGAGAGGGAGAGAGAGAGAGTTCTGTTCTGACCTTTGGACAAAAGCGGACGTCGAGAGTCTCGAGCATGCTGCATTTCGATATAGCCACTTCGACTGCTTCTTCATCAATGTTGCAGTTCTAAAAGAACAACATTTAGAAAGAAAAAAAAAGTAACAGATGCTAGAATTTAATGGGCAATATTCCATGTGAGCGAAAAAACAGATTTTTAAGTCGGGTCACGAGTCTAGGCTATTTCATTTCAAGTCTGATTGTTATCCGAATGAAGTGTGGTGATAAAAAATTCCATTTTGGTTCAAAGGCTTATGAAGAATGAAAGCAAAATGCATACCTGAAGAAATAGACTAGTTAATCTAGGACAATCGAGCTTCAACACCTCCAAAGAGTTGCAGTTGCTGAAAAAGAGAGCACAAAAGTTGATAACAAAAAAAAAAGGCATCAAAAAGTTATGTAGTGACTCAACTTGTACTTACCTCAAATTAAGAAAGCAGAGATTGAAACAAGCAAGATCAACTTCCTTTAGATAACAAGAGAGAGATAGGTTTAGTGATGATAAATGGCAACGTGCCGCTGGGGGAATATGAACTCTTTTAATACTTTGACAACCAACACAGTTGAGGTTCTGCAGTAAGCGATTTGGCAGCTGAACAGATTCGCCCTCGATCTCGGGTGAAAACATGCTAGATGTGACAGAAGTACTGGGTAATTCAGAAAGCTGGCCACCAGCACTGCAATCCCAGTTCAGGTCATGCATATTCACACAGCCATTCAAGCTCACGTGAGTAAGGTGAGTACAGCAAGAAAGAAGCTCCTCTATTGCAGACTGACAGAGGGTTCCGTAAGACAAATCCAGTTCTTGGAGGGATGGTAGGGCGTCTTCCTTGTAAAGAGGTTCCAGTGATGAATCGGTCAAATACTTGCATGCTTGTAATTTTAACACCTAGAAGAAATGGAAAAGGCAAAATTGAGAATCGCAACCGAAATAACAGTTGAGAAAAGCTCTTACAAAAATCAGAATGTGTGTGCTGCCCAGTTCACGGCATGAAACCTTACCTTGAGTTTTACACATGACTCGTAGACTGGTTGCAAATTTGTCAAGAAAGTGTAGGATAAATCGAGCACAGTCAAATGCTGAAGGCAGCTTAATGAGTAGAGTCCGTCAGAACCGATGGAGGGGCATGACATCAATATTAATTTAACAATCTTTGAACAAGAAGCAGTTGTCGCAGACAAACAGTCATCCTTGAGTTGGCTGGCCCAAAAGAAAAAAAAAGTATATGAGCTTGAGCTGCAAGCAGAGAAACGGGGAGAGGCAGATTTATAACTTTGGTCCAAAGAAAGCATAAGAATTAAAAATAACCTGCAAAAGGATGCATCCAAAGATGTTAAGAGTGGACAATTAATGGAGGCTTCGGACAGCACACCGCATCCTTTTAACTCAAGCTCCTCCATATTGGGTGCTTCAATACCAAGTACATTCAGTTTCGGACATATTCCCAGATTGAGTGACCGAAGACCAACCTGAAGAAAGAAAAGAGGCATTTTACTTAGAATAAAACCAAGAGCTCTCTCGTTTTTTGTCAAGCATATTAAATGCAGAGAGAAGTGCCATCTGGACAATGATATAAGAACTCATTAAAAGGAAATTGGTTATCAAAGGGGCAATAATATTAGTTGGACTGAAAATTTTAACCGTACAACAATCATTCATATTGTGTGTAATTTACTTTGGATGCTTGGAAGATAAAAATCTCTTCCATTCCAATCTTACTTCTGTTTTCAATGTACAAATGCGAGACGCTAAAATAAAGGAACTGAAAATATTAATTTATTAATTATAATATTATAATAAATCAAACAGTCTCTACATAAGCAAACTAATTGATAACCACTCTCACTTACAGGGCAAAATTCTGCTCTTTCAAGGTGATCACAACCATCCAAAGAAACTTTCTCGAGATACGGACATTTGAGCTGAAGAGAAGTAATTGCCCGGCAACCATCTAGCAAAAGACTGGTTAAAGAAGTACTAGAGAATTGCACTGCTGTCAAGCTCTGGAAAAGGGATAACAAAATCACAACATTCAGTTAAAAAGGGAATTAAGATACAATTGTAATAAACTACTTACTATAGATTATCAGTACATGAACTATCAACAATCAGCATAGCAATATGGCACAATGGAATTTGAAATAACATTTCAAAGAATTTCCAGAAGATGCCTGCTAGCTACACCCCCTTCCCTCGGGTGTGTCCCCAGCCATGCCAAAAATGACATTAAAAAGACAAAAGACGACTTCCATAAGTCTCCACAATGCATCAAAATGTCAGAATATCAATCACTTCTTTCCTAATATAAGCAGGGTTATTAGCACTAATTCTACTTAAATCCCTCTAAAAGTTGTCTTTCAAAAAGCATTTTAAATAGTAGCTTTAATAGCGCATTTAATTGCCCAAATATCAACATCAGCTTACAATCATTACTAAGTCTTTCAAGTGGATTGGTTCAGCATGAATAAAAATAGCAACATCTTTATATATATATATATGTATAACTGCATAGTATATCACCAAGGTCCAATACAACAAATTGGTGAGTATCAAAGAAATTAATTCATCAAATAAAAAGGGAGACATTCACGAACCTCACAATTAGCGAGAATTAAAGATTTAAGCATAGGACATCCACCACCATCACTGAAGACATCACATATAGAATTTGTCAGAGATTCACAATCTGTAAGGTCCACTTCTAGCAAAGATTGGCATTGCAATGCTAATTGATTTAAGCTCTCTTGCTTCTGTAATGATAGTTTCTGCAATACAAAAAAATCACTCCTTAGAATTTTATCCCTTGAATGGAGGTCCCTAAAATCCAAAGGGGGATATAAATTTTTTCAAAGCATACTTCAAGTGTATTTGAAGTTATGTTGATGCGCTGGAGAAGAGGGCAATTAGAGACCATAATTGATGACAGCACGATACTCCGTAAATTAAGCTCAACAAATCTGAAGGAAATTAACATAAATATAAGGGAAGGAAAACAAATAATAAATCTTTTTATTTGAGTGAACGACTGTGTTTATGAGAGGGACCATAAAAACATACTTGCGACAATGTACTAGTCTTATATTCTGCAACCGTGGAAGATCCAAGGACACAGATGTCAACAAGCCACAATTGTCTAACTCCAAAGCCTGCAAACGGCGATGTTAGATTAAACTCGTCAAAACCATTCCCAATCATGCATAGAACAAACATCAGAAAAAAGATGGTTCAAACCTCCAACATATAACTGTGAGATATTGCAGCCATTGAAGCTGAAGTGATCCCCTCACAGTTGTCAAGCTTGAGAATTGTCAACATGGGTAGTCTTACAGACTTCAAAAGAAAAAAAAAAACAAGAAGTATATCAGCTGAAGATGCTTCCAATGGTTGCTGAAACAATGGTAAAAAAAATATCTAAAATCTAACCTCTAAAGATATATTTGGGCAATAGGAAGCATCAAGAACACGGAGATTGGCACAAGTAAGAGCTATTTCACGTAGTGTTTCATCACTCACGCACGAACAATTTGACATGTCTAAAGATTCTAGTTGAGGACAAGAAATAGCTGCCGAACGAATTGCAGCATCTGAAAGCTTATGGCAAGCACCTATATCAAGTTCATGCAAAAGAGGGCAATTGAGCACTGCCTGTGCCATTGTACTGCGCTTCAAGGACAATGTTTCAAGTTGTGGACACCTGCACGAGATAAAATTTAGCTTGAAAGTTCGAAAGCATAAAGTCACTGGTTAATTAATGAGACCTATTTCACCTTATTGATATACGCATCATTCGACATTTTGTCAGTTGAAGATGACGCAATCTGTCATGGTTCACAGGTATCTCCTGAATACCATTACCAAGTGTAGCATCATTGACATTCAATTTCTTCAACACATGACAGTCTGCCAAGGAGTGGAAAAAGATTTCGCCTAGTACTCCTTTCCCAATAGATAAAACCTCAAGATTTCTAGGAATAAAGTAGAAGAAAGTATATTAGGAGCAGTGAAAGGACTATGTAACCATAATACCAAGAATTATCGGAATTTACCTCAATGAATAAACTGCTTTCATAACAAGCAACTGGATAGCAGGAGTACCAGAGACATTCACATCTGTGGCATTAGGATACCGCCGACACATATCCTCAACTAAAATTGTAAGTTTACATAAGTTTTAGCACCAAATATTCATCTAAAACAAAGTTCAGACATAAAAAATAAAACACCAGATTAGACATGTATAGACTTCTCCTGAGACCAGCACAGCACATTGTAGCAAGATATCACACAACCAAGTTCTAATACATATTGTTCGGATTAGGGAGTCATCCATTTGGACATTACATTTGGTAGGAAAGATTTCTGAGGGTAGAAAATGAGAGTGATAGAAAGAAACATGCCTCTTATGTTTGGTTTGTAGGAAGGGAAGAAAATCAGACTAAGAAATTACAATTTTAGGAAATTTAAATATATTATTCTGCTTTAACATTAAGGGGTAAATAAGTAAATTCATTATCACAGCAAGTTTATATTTTTTTCAAAAAATGAAATCTGTTGGAGGAATCTAATACAACAACATAGTGAATTGGAAGTGGAATATCCTTCAATGAAATGCGGTTATCATTTAGTCCTACATCTAATTAGGCTAAACCGTGTGCAGCTTTATTTGTCGAACATAATCGCCCCATCTACACTTTTTCGTTCTCTTTTCCTCTTCCCTGCCTATTTCTTTCCAACCTAATAACCCACTTTTCACTTCCTTCCTACCTTTTCCTTTCTCTCACTTGCTCGCTCTACCAAGCATAGTTAACAAGTCCCCTCCTCGCCCCAAAATAAATAAATAAATAACGAAAAAAGAAATTCAAACACTTTGATCCTTGCATTGATTTGGTAGCGAATGAATAATCCCACAAAAGAAAAGAATATGCATTTATAATTTGTGCTTATAGTCCATAGTTGCCCTTTGAAAACTAATATCATGATTGTTAAACGGAAATCCCATTAAGATCCTTAAAGTATGATAGAAACTTTCTACTACATTTACTATGATCAGATTCACAGTAAGTGCTCCCAAATCAAAAGTCAATTGTGTCCATTTGGAAAGTTGTATGTGATTATAATAAATGCATTGTCCCTAATGTTTGTGTCTAATCTCTGCATGCATAGCATGTCCATGTCATGAGACATAAAGTAACCTTTATTTCTTTTTTCCAGGGAAGATCACGTTTTTCAGATTTTTTTAGGATAAAAACAAGAAGAGGGATAACAAATGCAAAAAGAATGATGCTATAATAAAGTAAATAAAAATGCACTCACATTGTTCAACAGAAATGTTCCGGTTCTCAAAATTCAAACTCCTCCAGAAATCCTCATGAGCACTAGCAGCTCTCCATTGCCTACAAACTATAGCAGCTCGGCAAAGATTTAGATGGTCCAAGAAAGAAAAAACCTGATCACAAAAAGAAGAAAAAGGTAAATAAAATATATAAAAAAATCCAAATTTTGAAGCAGCGATGACAAATACCTCCCGTTGGAAGGTGGAATCCAAGACAAAACATACCATATGCAATAAGTCATCTGTAAGATCCATCCGAACTTCTAAATCTTCTGTTTTTGAAGGGCCGCTAGTATCTCCTTCATTGTCTTTCCCACCACTAGAATCAAATTGATTCTCTTCACCAACATTATTCAGCATAAAAGTGTGATAAAAGATCTCATTTTTGGAGGCAACATAAGAGCCATGAGTAATATCATAATGCCTGTCTCCAGATGAACTAGAATTTCCAGCAACTGAAGAAATTGCAGATGAATAACAGCACTCACTGAAAGAAATTAGAGCAGGTTAAATAGATAAGAGAAAATATTGTAGTTACACTCCCTACCCAGCTTCACAATCAAAATAAATACAGTTGTACCACTGCAAAGCAACAGACAGTCTTAACTTCTTAGCAAAGCTTCGTAGATGTAAATTTTTTACCACCATATCAAATGAAAAAGAGGAATTTAGTTACTTCAAAAAAATTCCTTAAGCTTCCAATTAACAGAGAATGTGACTCTATTGTTCAAAACATAGAACAAAATTTGCAAGCAGAAGCCAAAGTTATTAATTTAGGACAGTTCATACATTATTTTTCAAAATGAAAACAAGTGCTTCAGATATATTTGTATCTAATTCTAACTGCATTACCATATGATTTAGATACATGCCCAGTGTCGCTTCTTAACGACAAAACCCTTTGGTGGGAGGTCAAGTTACCAAACTAATGACTGCTTGCAAAGACACAGTATGTGAATACACAAAGAAACAGTGTAAGTCCGGATCTTCATTGCCGCAAAAATTATAACCAATATGCTCTTCTAGTACAGACATAACCTTTATATGTTTCTCCACATACTACTGTATAAATCCCATAATACCTAACTGAATTATCCTAATTTCAAGTTTCTATAAAACAATGTACATTATTTTTTATTTATTAATTTTATTTTGTCGACCCTCCATGTTTGATCAACAAGAAACTATAGCAATTGCTACGTAGATACCCCGAGGGAGTCGAACCTCAGACCAGGCAAAAAAACATAAAAATCTAAAATCCTCACTAAGCAACAAAAGCACCATCAATGTTGAAACTTTATTAGGCCAAAGACGTTTTCGAAATCTTAATCTTAAAAAAGTTCCATCAATCCGCAATACAGCTAACTCTATAGCCATTAAGACAGAGCTAACTATTAATTGAAAATCAAAACACGGGTGAAGATTGGCATAGTGACAAGAAACTCACTGAAAATCGGAGTGAACTTTGGCTCTCTTATGGTGGGAGTCGTGATCACAATCTTCGGAAGCAACCGCAGAAGAAGCCGAGCTACTCTCGCCTTTAGAACGGCGAGAGGTTCTCATCGAAGCTTTCAACGAGGCAAGCGCACCAACGCTGACGGAGTCGTCCCAATGGACACCAGCACCAACGCGCACAGCTTGGACCATCCCTTCAAACAATCTCAAATGGTCGTCCTGGTCTGGCTCACGTTCTTCAGGGTCAAGCCCATCAGCACCACCAGCAGCAGCAACAGCAACTAGCTCCATACCCGGAACATCCCCGTTCTCACCGTCATTTCCAATAATGATCTCGAAATTACCCTCATTTTCGAAATCGACCTCTTCCATGGCTTCCGCTTTATTATCTTCTTCCCCTCCAGACTCGTCTTCTTCGCTGAAGCATAGGCAGCACCAAATCTTCATGCACTCTAGGGTTAAAAGCTCAAGATTTTCTCCAACCCTAGCTAAGCTCTCTCGATCGGACACATCTCGAATCCCCCACTCCTCCTCCTATATTACAAAATCAAAACCCTAAATTTGCGATGGCGACATATCAAAAATGAAAAATCTTGAATACAAAACCCTAGAATTGAAAATGTCCAAACTCAATGGGAAAATTGGAAATCGCAAATTGACTCCAATATATATATATACACAGATAGATATAATAGACATACACAGAGAGGAGAGAGAGAGAAGATAGAGAACGATGAGATAGAGAGAGAGAGAGAGTTTTAACGGATCTGATCGGATCCCGTGAGTTGCTTTGCCGTTGATGGTTTTTTTTTTTTTTTTGGTGTGTTATAGTATTGTACACTTGTACTCCAACGGAAATTTCAATATAGATTAACTCATTGTCTATAATAATTTTCAATATCAGACTAAAACACTCTAAAACGACATTGTTTTAGTTAATATATTCCCAAATTTTTTTTATATGAAATTATACATTATAGCTATTTAGAACATCTTATAAATTTTCAAGAAATTTCGAATAAATTATGGTACCGAAACAGAGTCTAAACTATCTATTGCACGCGTAACTATTTTTTTGTGTATGCGTATAAAATTTGACAGTTTAAACTCTGTTTTCGGCTTCGTAAACTATTCAGAATTTTCAGGATATTCTAAATACCTACAATGTACACCGTCATATAATTTTTTTGAGATTATATCTATCCAGGTGCCAAAAATAAAAAATGATGCACCATTATTGCAAAAAAAAAGATACCTTGTATTTGTTCCTATATTTATATTCTTAGCAAATTTTTACAATTTTATATTGAGGAAATTACAATTACTATGATTTCTTGTAATGCTTTTCATATGCAATTATTTAGGGGGTTTTTAATTGAATTTATGAGATAATATTATTATTTTTTTTAGTTATATTTGTTAAGAAATGGAATTTTCATATATTTAATTAAAATAGAAGATTTTTTTTTCTATAATTTCTAATATGAAAAACATGGTTTCTATATATTTCAACAATAATGTTTTTTTTTTAAATTCTTTACTTTATTGTTTCATTTTGATCCTGTATTTGAAAAGAATTACATTATATGACACTGAAATTTTATAGAGGCACTCAATTTTATTATAAATAAAATAAAAATAATTTTTTTATTTTTAGAAAAGCATAATTATTTAAAGTATAAAACTAATCAAAAATAATTTTTAATACCTAGTGTATTCATCTGTATCTTACAACTTCCATTTTTCCTAAAGTTTTTTTTTCTTTTTAAGTCATAAAAAAGTAGTAATTAAATTAGAAAATTAATAAGTCAATAAGTTAAAAAAAATACAAAATAAGGAAAAAAGGCTTGTAACCAATATATTCCTAAATAAGAAATAAATATTTAGAATTTGATTTTGATAGTTTTTGTTTTTCTAGATATCATAAATGAAAGAAGCAAATTTTTCTTTTGGGTTGGTGTGCAATATTTTCTATTTTTAAATAAATTTTCAAATTTAAGAGCTTTGTAATGTTGTATAAAAAAAATTAAACAAAAAAAAAAGAGCTTTGTGATGTGTTTGGATCATACAAATATGTAAAATTTGCTTAAAACAGTTTAAAGGTATCTTTCTACACATAGTAATCAATTTTGTTTTTTTCCTAATGAAAGTGCAAAAAATATATAATTAAATATTATATTATTTTAAAATAAAAATATAATATTAGAAATATGAATATTTTAAATAAAAAAAGAAACATTCAATATATAAAATAATTATACTAATTTTTTCATTGGGAAATAGATTATTTAGAAGCAAAAAATGAAATATTAATTTGAAAATAAAAATGTATTTTATTTTTAAATTTTTTATGGGTTAGTTGCTAAACACCTACTCACACTCTTTTAACATGTAAATTTTTGTTAAAGGTGCTATTACTATTAAATTGTTTTATCATAACCACCCCTTTATTTATATTTAATTACCTATCAAATTTCACATTGTTCACTCATGAAATAAAAAATTTGTAGAGAATTACTTATTCGTCCTTAATTAAAATATATAAAAATATTATTTGACAAAATTGAACTTGTAAATACAAAAATAAATACTTTTTTTCTTAACAAATTTCCATAAAGTGTAATATTTGCCTGTTAATAAAAAAATCTCACATTTATACTTTAATATTCATTACTTTTATTACAAATATCAAATAATGTTAAAACTAAAAAATATTATTGTATTGAATTAGATTTATAATCTTCAATCCACAATTTGTTCAAATATCTACAAATTAATTCCCTAATTTTATTGAAATGTTATACTAAAAAGATGGGGTGGGCTAACAGATTAGAAATAGCTAGGCTTTTGTTGTTTATAATTTTGAATATATTTATATTAAGAGTCATTTGGCAAAATAATCTATTTTTAATGTCATTTTGCAATATAATCTAGTTTTAATAATTATTTGTAAAATTATCTCTCATAATTTAGACAGGTAGTCAAAAATTTAGATAGATGGTCGAAAAATTCAAATAGTCGGTCGAAAATTTCAGATAGCTGGTCGAAAAATTTAGACAACTGGTCGAATTTTAGACAGAGATTATTTTACAAAAAATTATCAAAAGTAGACCATAGTACAAAATTATTTAATAAAATAAGTCATTTTCATAAATTTCCCTTATATTAATTTGTACAATATCTTTGTAAATAACTAACCAATTAAAAAAGTAAGAAGATACTAAATTAATTATATTTGTAACCACCCAAAATTTAAATTCATTTAATTCCAACCATAGAGGGAGACACAGTTAAACTAAATGAGTTGTTGTAATAAAAGAATCTTATTGAACTTTTTTATTAAAAATACAAAGCTTTCTATTAAAATTGAACCAAAGCAAAAATTTATTGAGAAAAAAAAATCTTAATGAACATAATAACGTTGTCATATAATTGACATAACTAATAATTTAATTTAATTTATATATAAAAAAACAAAGAAAGAATTAGAAGAGTGCATGGATTCATAATTCATAATTATCAATTCAACTTATCATGAACTACTTTAACTTTAATAGAAATGGGTTAAAATAAAGTTAAAATAAATATCTTTTTGATTTTTTTTATTAGGCAATTTAATTTCTAAAAAAAAATAACAATCAATTCCTTAAGTTTTAAAAACAATAACAAATAAATTTTTATAGTTAATTTTTTAACAAAATAAAAAGTTTTCTATAAACAAAATTTTTATATATATATCATAGAAATTATATTATTTTTACTTTTGCATCGATTTACACTCCTATAATTTAATTTTTTCCAAAGTAATATCTTCTATTTTTAAAATCAATATTAAGCTATACTTCAAACACAAATTTAATTACAAAAATATATTTATTTAATTACAATATACATATATATAATAATAAATGAATAAATTTTATAATTAAATTTCTACAATAAAGGAGTTACTAAAGTGGGCTTAGGTGTAGCAATGAAAGGGCCCACTATGGAAAGAGTCCAGCCCAATATAGCTTTTCCAAACTCCTCGTACCATTGATTAGAAGTGGGTCCATCCACAATTTAAGCAAACAAATACACAAAAGTTACAAAGGCTTTATTTGCCTCTTGGCTCTTAAAAATTAATAATAATAATCTATTAAAAAAAATTAATGATAATAAATAAAAATAATTATTATTTTTAATGATCTTACTCAACTTATTGTGATTATTAGAAAACAGTCTAAATTGTCTTGTAGTGATTAGACTCAATGCACACACAAATCAAACCCCATTTCAAATTTTTTCTCAAACCCCTTTATTTATTCAATCAATATAATAATTAACCTATTCTTTTTATTAAATATTTTTGTGTATATTTATATACAAAAAAAAATTAAAAAAAGTCTGTGAGTCCACTTGGTTTTGAATATTGATAGATTAAACAAATTTAGTGTGTAGAGTCTAGTATTGCTATTCCAATTAATTCATATAAAAATATCTAAAAATTAAAAAAAAAACTTTTTTCTTTAATTTTTATTGAAACTTTCTTTATGATAGTGCGCCACAGCCATTCCAACCAAAGTGCTTAAAAACCAATTTTCTTTAACACTTCACAATAAAGGGAACAAAGCACTATTCTCTCACTCTCACTTTCAATATTTTTCTTTTTTTTTTTTGAAAAAAACCCAAAAAAATGAAAAGGGCTTAGAGAGAGTTAACCCTAGAGTTTTGGTAAACAAAAATGATTAGGGAAAATCAAGACAAAGTAACAAGGGAACATTTAGTGGAGCCCATAAGAACCCTAATCAATGGTTGAAAACAAAGGGTGTTGATTGATCGGACGGTCCACAAAGCTCTAAACTTGCTCAACCAAACCAACCATGCCTTGGAATAGTCACTCACACCCTAAAATCTAAAATGGCCGACAATTGACTATATATTGTATATAATATGTATCCCAATTAGGCATTCATTTACCAAAAGCATAATACTATATTATGATGACTTAGGGGGACTACTTTATTACTTGCCTCATCAATGGATGGCAATGCAACTATCAACTTTCTTTTTTTTCACTAATATCTTGCAAACAAATCTAGGGGATTAGATAGAAACTTAATAAATATCCAATTCGCGATTGAATTGGCTGGATTTATTTATGGGTTTATATTATTTTAGACCCATAAATTTTTGCTAAATATCATACATAGTCTTATGTTTTTAAAAAATTCGTAATACACTATGTGATTACTAAAATATAAAAAAGATAAACTTTGATTTTATTGTACTCAACTTAAGTCCCGTTTGAGAGGGCTTCTCAAAGTTAAATTTTGGATTTTAGTTTTTGATTAGTTTCTCAAAATTTGAATTTTTACTTTAAGAAAGCTTAAGCTAGCGCAACCTGCCCCTAGTAATAAGATTTTTATGAAATTCATGGTATACTCTTATTTAATTGTATTAATTATTTTTTTTAATAAAAAGTTAAATTAAAATTTTCAAATATAATTGCATAATATCATTTAGTTATAACTCAATTAAAAGGTTATTCCGGATTTTAATAAAAGTTTATCAAAAAATTTGACTAGAATTAAGTCCTAAGTTATCTCGGGTTCGTTTTGAGTATCACAAAAATTGGTTATTGGATTTTTAAAAATATAGGGTTATATGTAGTATTTAGCTAAAATTTAGTGGTATCCAATGGTATAAACTCTTTATTTAAACTACTAAGTTTTTACCCAATTTTTTTTTAAATATTTACCTAATTATCATTCTCACATATATAAAAAATTCTATCATATTCATACAAAAACAATAACAAAATTTGAATGTTAATGAAATGAAAAAGAGAAATTTCACTTAAAATAATACCAAAAGAGTTAGAATTTAAATCAAGTTGAGAGTATAATAAGAATGTTGAACAAGAAAATGAGTATTTTTTGAACATTTTTAGTAAGGGATATTCTTCAATGATAAACTCTAAAAAAATTTGCTTTAGATGCAATTTCCACAAAATTATAAAAAGCAAAGCTGGTCCACATTCCATAAAGCTTGAAAATTCTTTAATTTGTAGAGCACACATCACATTGGGCCTCACATAGGCCCATATTGTTTTGCATCTATGTCGTACTGTGTGGTCAAATGGGCCCTTTAGTAAATTGTTATGGTTTTGTTCATAGCAATCTTTCATGGAATTTTTTTAGTGCAAATATAGTTAGTTTGGACTTATTATTGATTTTGTGTACTGTGAGTTTGAAACACAATACTTCATGTCATGTATGTCTGTCCTATGTAAGGTTAATTGGTGAAAATACAATCAAAGTTTCAAATTTCACCAATTCAGCTAAAGTTTTAGCAACACAACCAAGTTAAAACTCAATATTAATGGTTGTATTTGAATTTTTTAAACACAAAAATTGAAATATTATTTTTATTTTTATTTCTTTATTTTTAAAAAATAAAAAATAATAAACGCGTTTGATAACTTTTATTTTTATTTTTTGTTTAACAATATGAGGTGTTGATTTGAAGAAGAGAAGAAAAAAAAGTAAAAATCATGTAACGCCCCACGTCACTATGGCTGCTTCCTAGAATGACGAATGGCCCTACAAACCAACACAAGTCTTTCCAGCGTGCTTTGCCCTCAATCGCACGTTTCCTGGGAAAACTTCCCAGGAGGTCACCCATCTTGAGATTACTCTAGGTCAAGCACACTTAACTTTGGAGTTCTCAAGTGGTGGGCTACTGAAAAGAAAATGCATCATGTTGGCATAGGTAGTACCCATCAATTCTTTTAAGTCATCTTCAACTGTGTAGTCTCATACCTACATAGTCTTAGAATCATCAAACTTGACATTCCCCACGCGATGTGGGATTGCACAGCTTTTTACCCGGTCTTTCCCCCTACGGATCAAGGGATTTTGACTGTCACAAAACAGTTTGAAAAAAATTTGAAAATAAAAAAAAAATTATTTTCAAAATTTAATAAATTTTAATTAAAATTTTAAAAAATATTAAATAAAAATAGAGTTACCAAACACATTTTATGTTTAATTATCAAATTTTTAATTAATTAAATAAAAAATTATTTTTTTAAGTGTTGCCAAATGCAACCAATGTTTCTACATGATTAAATAAATGAGATTTCAGAAATAAAGCAAAAGTTTACCAAGATAACCAAACTTTATGCAATCTATTAGGACCACAACTTCATATGCTAAATTAAATGACAAAACTAAACGATATATCAAAACTATTCGAAACCGTACCCACTTAAGAATGTGGTACAACGCGTTTTGAACTACGATTAAAAATATTCAAAACTACATTATGTAGTTTGGAATAAGTGTGTTGCTATTTGACATCTTAAAATATTCAATATCACACGATGTGACACCCTATAGCTGGTTAGTGATACCCTACAATACTTATTAAATTAAAATGTATGCGGCCCGATATTTGATTGAACTATTAAATGTATGTCATTTTTTTGTAGTGTTGGGCATAACTGATGTCCTTTAGCAATACTCTTAGAAAAATATAACTTACACCGCACCACAAAAAGATTGAAAATTGCGTGGTGCAGTGTGAGCAATTTATGTAGATTGGTGTCGTTTGTGAACACCCTTAGTCATTACATCAATACTCGTCAACATCTATATCTATATATGTTGACGCCGTTTTTCGTCAACAGTGAATATAGAGCACGTAAACAATAATTAGTTATGGCCAAAAAAATATAATAACACAAACAAGATTTTTTATGTGGTTCAGTAGTTAACTCTGCCTAGTCACGAGTCTTTGTTATTAGAACTTAAGATGATTTATGGAAATTCTTCAAGAATGAATTCTCCAGAGTTTCTCTCAAGATTACAAAATTTCGGTCCTCTTCAAGGGTACAGGATTCTTTATTTATAGAGGAAGTCTCAGGATACTATCCCACACGTTTCTGGGAAGTTATCTTTTACATTAATAAACTTAATGGCTTTAACACCTGTAACTCCTATATACAAGGAAACGTCCCCTGAAGACCAGGGGGCGTGTAACTGACTAACAAATATCCCTTTATTATAGGGAAGTTACAACAACAATATTTCTTGAATGTATGGACTGGGTCTCTTTAAGTGATCTATTAAGCGACTCGAGATCAACGATTGGCATCATGCTTGTCTAAGTCTCTGAATGAAGTACGAGTTGCCTTACTTTCTCAAGATGAACTCGGAAAGGGTGAATATCACCGAGGCTGCCTTTCCCCGAGCTCACACTCATACCCAAGCTCGGGCCAATTGATCCGAGGTCACCCCCGAAAACGGACGCCTTCCGATGTCAGTCTTTCGAGCTTATAAGAACTTCGAGGTTACCTTTCTTCGTGGTTGCCACCATTATGAAGACTCGGTGCCTAGGCTGGGAACACGTATTCTAAATATTGCGAGCTCACACCTGACGAATCCAGCTTTCGAGATCACGATTCTCAGAGCTCGAAATCTGGGTGTAACATTTTGCCCCCTCAAAAGTATTTGTTCGAATCCTATAAGAAGGAAACTTTTGAACTACTTTCTTCGGGAACTGCACCGTCACACATGTTCGAGTATGGACACGCGTTAGTTGGGTATTGCTCACTCAAAGTACTCGAGTGCCTTGGAAACTTGCCCACGATCATTCGCCTGCCACCTTTTCGACACCATCTTGTCATTTATCCCTGGGCGTCGGATTTGATAAGGATCCTGGACAATGGCTCGGATTAATCCCCCTTTTTTCACTTCTGATTGTCTATATATAGGGCTTCTGATGGACCCAAAACGGGTATGTTTTAAATATTTATACTCGCAAGCGCACGAATCGTATTTATAGAATAGTTTTCGTGTAAGCACGAGGTCGAACCCAAAGGAGTTGTCTAAAATCGAAAAGAGAAAACTATTTTAAATCAAAATTAATTAATTCTAACCTAGTTCCAAAGATTAATGAGATTTTTGTATAATAAAAATAAAATAAAAGATAATAATAAAGAAATTAAAGACAATATATAAACATAAATTAAAAGTAGAAATCAAGATAGTAAAATAAAGATTATTAAGGATTAGAATCCACAAAATATAAGTTCAATAATATTTATAAGTACATTGATTCCCAAGTTTTAGTGATAATTAAAATAAATCAAACTATCATTTTCTAAATAAATTTATAATTTTAAGCACAAATTATTTCTAAAAATATAGGATTTTTCTTCACTTTTCAAAGTTATAATTTCAAAGCATTTAGTGTAAATCATTCTAATGAAATAACAAATAAATCAATGAACATTATTTATAAGGCAAAACATAATATTTTTGTTCTAAGCATGGATGTGTACAATTTAATGACACATCTTACACAAAGAATATTATGTATTTGCACTAATGAAGAACAAAGTTTAAATATGTGATAACAATCCAAAATACATGATATTTAAGATGAAAGAAAATATTTGAAGAAGAAAATTCCATAAACTTTATTGCACAAAATGGGAAATCAACATACAAAATAAATACTATCTAGTTACATAATGTTTCATCATCACCTTAATAATCTTAAAAAGATTAGAAACACATAACTAGAATAGCTAATACAAACTAAAAATTACAAACATAAATAGGAAAATTTGGAGGAGAAACCCCCAAAATTTCCTCTAAAAATACATAGAAAATAACCAAAAAGAAGAAGAAGAAGAAGAAGAGAATTGAGAGGTGTTGAATGTGTAGAAATTATGGTATAGTAACCTCCCTCTAAAATGGACCCCCTAAATGGTCTTCAAAACTCCTTATTTATAGCCAAAAATAAGGTATTAAAATAATCAATTCAAATGAATTAAATTGATTAAATTAATTTAATTAATTATAATATGGCAAATAGGGATAAATTATAGAGTATAATAATTATGTTTTGGGGTAAAAAGTGTAGAAAGTGAGGTAAAAAATGTGGTATTTTTGTCATAGGAGACAAATGGTACAAAAGCATTTTTTGGGCTCAAGGAGGTTGCTTTGGTTCATTTGGGCGGCTGTGGTGCCAGGCGGATTGGAGAGAGCTTGCTGTGATGTTGGCAGAGGAGAAGGCAGTGGGCCTGGAAGGCTTGGGCCTTGGGGAATTGAGCTGGCTTGGGCAGGCGTGTGGTCATGCTGGGAAGCTGGTTATATGATGGAAGCAAAATGGTGAAGGAGCTTGGGGCACGTTGGGGAGATGACTTGGTGCATGAGGCATTTTGGTGGTGCATGGCTTCATCATTGTTGGTGTCCAAATGGGTGATGTGGGCTTCCTTGGGCCTGGAGGCTGTTGGGCCTAGAAGGTGGCAGGGCCCATGAGACTTATGGCTTTTGAAAAATGCCATTTTATTTCTTTTTTTTCAGCTTTATACATTTTCTTTTCTTTTCTTTTCAAAGCCCACAAATACAATAAATTCCCTACAAAATAAACATAAAATAAATCATAATAAAATATTTTCAACTATAAAATAAATCAATTTAATTCTTTGAAAATATTAATTATAACTTAATTTATATTTAACATTTAATTTCAATGATACAACATTTTTTTACCTCAAACTAAACAACAATAATTCAAATAATTAACTGCAATATTTTACAACAAAATAACTATAAAAACACACAAAAATATATAAAGTCAAAATAAGACTAATAAATTCAAAATTACTTAAAAACTTAATAAATCAATTAAAAACTCAAGAATTAAGCAACAATTAGCACATAAAAAGTGGTAAAATAGCTCTATTTTGTAGAGTTATCACACCCCCAAACTTAATATTTTGCTAGTCCTCGAGCAAAAGAAAAATTAAAAACACACTTTTTTTTTTAATTGGTGATGTCAAATGCTTAACTCAAAAATTACATATTGGAAATAGTTCAAAGAAAATCAAAAAAAAAAAAAGTAAAGCTTATGTAATTAATTTGAAAAGTTAAAATTGTTTTCAAAATAGATATTTAACATAAAAACATCAACTCATTATGTGAACATTTAGACAAGCTTATGCAAACAAAAATAAATTAAATCTCAAGAGATAATCAAGCAAATTCTAGGATTTTTCAAATATTTTTTTTTTAGAGATTTAAGAAATTTAATGTTTAAATAAACTATATACAAATATCACAAATTCGAATAGAATAGAAAAGTGACATATTATGAAAAATATATATTTAAACAAAACTAACTTATAAATTAAAATTAAAGCTTAATAATTATTTATATTTTTCTAAGAACTAAGAACAATGTCAATCAAAATTCTTATAATTAGAAAATGAAAATCACCAATATTTTTTTTTTTTCAAACAAAACAAAGAAAATAATTTATTTTTTTTAACATTATATAACAAATGAAAATCACATAAAAACAAAAAGAAAAACAAATAAATTTTTTTTTTTAGAATTTTACAACAAATGAAAAACATGCATAAACACAAAGAAAAACACATAAACACAAATAAAAATACATACACATTACCCCCAAACTTAAATGAAACATTGTCCTCAATGTTTAATAAAATGGAAAAAATTAAGAATTACTCCCTTTGATGAATGCTTCATTGATTTGACTCATTCGTTTTCTTCTCTTCTTTTCTTTTTGGACAAGAAGTTTCCTTCAAGCTTTTTTTGAAAAACATGAAATAAAAACACAAAACAAAAGTGAAATATAAAAGGACACATAAAAAGTATGGGTTGCCTCCCACAAAACGCTTTAGTTTATAGTCTTTAGCTCGACTATAAATTTTTTTCAACCTACACCTAATCGATGGTGTAAAATTTCATTAGTAGGGTGAGTTATGACTTTGATGCAAATGCCATAAATAATAATTGACAACATCACACCTACAGAATAGTTAGAAATATGCAATTTTGAGGGAATATCAATATAATATGAAAATTGCATATCTATATTAGACTCCTTTTTATTTTGAGTAAATAAAAAAATTTGTTCACTTATGGGCTCTTGAAATATAATTATATCTTTTTCATTTTCCTTATGACCCACTAAAATGATCTCATCCAACTTTTTTGTTTCATTAGGGGGTTGGATGCATATTACAAGTTCTTCAACTACCACATTCTCTTTTTCACTTTGAATTTGACTATTTGGATTGTGAATGGGTTGGTTGAGATAAACTTGTTTTTCCGACTCTATAACAGTTGCAAGTTGTCCTACTATTGTTTCAATTTTTGAGATTGACTGAGACTGTGCTAGTAAGATTTGGTAGGTTGATTGCATAAACTGTTGTAGGGTATCCTCTAAAGATGGGCTCGTTTCTTGTTCAATGAGATATGATAGGTCGGGTTGGGCATGATTTTGATTGGGTATGTTGAATTCATGCTCTTGACTTATTGGAGATTGGGTATGGCTCCATGAAAAATTTGGATTATAGGTGGGGGCAAATGGGATATCAAATGATTCATGCATATCATACATATTATTAGTTTCTCCATAATTTAAATTTGAATGCTCATAATAGTTGTACTCAGAATTCCAACTATAATTGTAATAGGTGTCGAGCCCTTACTTCTAGCTAGCGAAGCTGCTATGCTCCAGGAGATGGAAATCCTGATAACAAGCTGAGGTATGCGGCTTAGACCTAGGAGCATATGAAGGCAGGAGCGTTGCTGCCTTTGAAGTCTTTCTTCAAGGACTTCACGGACTTTGTTGGGTTGGCTCCATTCCAGCTCAACACTAATTCATATAGGATTCTGTCTACCCTTAAGTCGATTTACAACGAGCTGAAGTGGGAAGGACCCACGCCAACAGAGATCTTGTATCTCTTATGTTTAAAAAGCAATCCCTCCCGAGCTCAGGGAGGAGATGTCTTTATTATCTTTCGAGCTACCCGAAGGAGAAAAAGATGTTTGAGGATCTTCCCAATCATCCTCCTGACTTTAAGAAGGCCTTCTTCTGGACGGATGGCCTGTCTTCGTCACGATGCTATTCGTTCAGACGGATCTGTAAGTGCCCCACCTCCTTTATCTCTGTGCTCGAACATTTATCTATAAGCTTATACTTAGTTGAAATGTATTTTATTTTCCAGCCAACTATCGTCGTCCCACCCCTTCTGACCAGATGAAGGAGCGCAGGGAGATCCTGCTCAGACTCCCTTATGGCAGGAGATCGCTCTCATACCTTCTGCATGAAGATAAACTTCGAGCTTGCGGGCTCTTGGGAGAAGGCCAGTCCACCTCGTATTGGTCTAACAAAAAATATGACCACTGGGATCTTGTGCCCTTGCCAACAAGCGTCCTCCCCCCGAGGAGAGAGGTGAGGCCCCTGCCTCCAGTTCGCCGAAGGAGCCCGCAATCCGGGAATGAGGCCAACGATGAAGCCTCGAGCTCGGGCTCGGATGATCAAGGTACAGTCATCCTAAGCTCGAAAATGTGGTCCCCCGCCCTGTTAAGGCACAAACCCGATAGGCTAGTTCTGTGCGAAGACGATAGGAACCACTTTTATGTGTGGACTTGGGTAGATGATCGGGTTCATAGGTTTGATAGTTGGTGTAACGACCCGGATTTTCAAGACTCGATAATGCGGAAATATAAATGTTTTCATTTAACAAAATGTCTCAAAAACCCGTATAAAAAAAAACTTTTTAAAAAGTCGTAAGGCCATACTTAACATTTAGTTACAAACATATTTTATAAAGAGTAGAGTGAGCCTTGCTTAGGAAAATTACACAACATTCCCAAAAATAAAACGGCTTCCCAAAAGGTCGGTCCACATGTACATTTGCAAGGAAGACTCCAGCGCTCACTGCTCTGCCTTGCCCTTGCACTTACCTACAACATGAAACAACTAGGTAAGCGAAAACGCTTAGTAAGATCAACTTTCAAACAAAGCATATAGAGAATTAGGGTTCCGGACCCTACACAATCAATTTCAAGAACGCTAAAGCGTCCTAGCAAACTTATGGTCATGCCTGATAACCAATGATAAATTAATTCGTATCTAGATAAAAATCCTGCACTCAGAAAAATCCCAGAACAAGCAGATATATCATATCACAGCTAATTCTTATCAACAATTATATCCCTGCACTCAGAAAATCTCAGAGCAAGCAGATATATTATATCACAACATAATTCGAGACCAACGCTCGACAATTTCCAACAATTCATGCGTAACGCGCCCTCCAACATAATTGCTAATATGTAAAAGAGAACCGAGTCCCCACACTAAGATCTAGCCAATAAATATTCTCATCAAGGGTAACTATCGTGTTACCTAGGGCATCGCTACTTATTCAAGAGTGTAATCCAATTTACACGATTTTCGGAGACTTCTATGTTAATCAGTGGTGCTAGTGAGCAGCTGCCCCTAGGGTGTTCAACCTCACTCAATCTTGGCAACCCCTAGTATCTCTAGGCACTCTCACGGAATGGCCAATATTCACGGCTGCTATCCGGGAATAACTTATCAGAGCACTTGCTCGGATTCTAACCGTCCAATGATTAAGTAAGCATGAGGGCCCCTAGGTCCCATTTATTTTGGGCCCCTAGGTTTAACCAGCTTATCCTCATCTCATGGCCACTCGTCGCGGTAATGAACCAGACATAAATAAAATCAAGCAGTGTGACGGGGATCAACCGTCTAGGATATGACGGACTTCTACCGTTCATATTTTCTAAATCAGCACTCACTAGACTAACGTCTCTAAGCAACTTTCTATGACAGCCTATATATGTGCATGTATCCCTATACTAACATACAAGACAATAATCATTTCATGTTGCAGCCATACAATATAAGTTGACTTACTTGGAGTCCTTAGCGCTCAGCAGGTTTTCACCCTCCAACGTTCAGTCCAGTTACGCTTAGCCAATACTGTAGTTATCCATACAATATACTCGGATTAATTATGGCACTAATAATTCATTATTATTATTTTGGGCAGTTTGGTCATTTTAATAAAAGTCATTTGTAAGGATTTATAATCCTTATTTGGTTTTAAACCTATTAAGGAAAGTCATACAAAATATTCGAGACTAAACCCTAAGTCTCGGGGAGACCTATCCTAAGGTCTCGATACCTAGGCTCGGGTATCACAATGGTATTTCCCACAATCCGCTAAAAATCTTATTCTTTCAAGGTATCGCTATTAACCCGCACTCTCGACTAGTCGGTTAAAATATGTAAGATTTTAGCCGGTATTATATCCAGAAAATACAATTAAATTCCTTAATTATTTTTAAAGAAAATAAACTCTTTAAATTTTCCTTTTATTTTTCTTAAGGTTTTAATATCTAAAAACCGTTTTAAGAAAATTGCCTAATTTGTCTTAATTAGGAAAACCGTTATAAATTTCTTATCTTGACTAATTAATTTTCCAAAAGCAATTAATCAATTTTACTTACTAGGAAAATAATTTATTTAATTATTTTCTCAAAATATAGGGTTTTAAACCCTCTTTTAATTTATTAACTATTAATAAATTAAATCTCTTATTTTTAGAAAGAATAAAAACTCTTTAATAAAAATAATTCATTTAAACTCAAAGGGATAATTTTAGTGAAAATATGATTTCAAGACTTACCAATTTATATCTTGAAATAAGCAAAATTTTACTTTTTACCTTATGTTCCAAAATCTCATTTTTACACTAAGTGTGAAAAACCTAATTTTCACATTTTTAACTACATACTTCGTTAGTTCATAACTTGAAATTTACTTACCCAATTGTTACCAAAATTTCCCAATTCCATTTTTGTTATGCCATTTAGGTCTTTATAAAATCTTAGGTCAAAATGAGCATTTTTTATTGGTGAAATCATTTTCCAACAATGAGGTAAAAATGACCTTATTTTCAAGTCTTTATTTTTTCCAAACTTTGACAGTTAATAACTTTCAAACCGTTTAATATTTTCTTACCAAATATTACAGTGGACTAATAGGTTATGCCAGAAATATGTCCACAAAATTTTAGAAAAAACTGGGTTCATTTGCCCTATACAGTGGCTGTCCAAATTTGGTTCCGAAAATAAGAATACGAAAAAACAGTTTTTTACCTAAACTTTGAAATAGCATAACTTACTCATTTCTAAACATTTTTTAGTGTTTCAAAAGCTCAATTTTATGTACTCAATCTCAACAACATCATAGTACAATTTAATTTTACAAAAACAATATACAGTGGCTGCTTGACCCCTTGGAAGTCACAGCTCAAAACATGTTTTGTTTTAGGGTATCCTACAAAACCCTTGGGGGTTTTGGTTCCCATTTTCAAAAATCAATACACATGCATCATAAAAATTATTAAACAACTACCATAACCTTATTACATCATCAACAAGAAACTCTAAGCATTAGATATACAAAATAATGCTTAAAACTAAAAACCCTACAACAAACTCATCAAAAGTAAACTTTTTACCTCTTTGGTGTTCTTGCTTAAGGTTTGGACCTTCCTATTAGCTTTGCTCCTCCAAAACCTTTCAAAAACCCTAACAAACTTCCCCCAACAACATAGTCAATTAGCTATTTGAAACTCTATGGTTAAAACTTTACAAAAGCCTAGATTAGTGAAAGTTTACCTTAGGGAAAATACTTCCTAGACCAAGACCTAGCCTCAAAGTTTCCTTGGTGTTCTTGGGCTTGAAAAATGGAGAGAACACTTTGAGAGGTCTTCAAAAAAGATGATAGTGAATGAGAGATGGAGAGTGATCGGTTCTTAGTGTGGGAATTGCTCACAATACTCTCCAAAATATCACAAGGTACTTGAGTGCTTTTCTACCCACTTGCCCACTTGACCTCTTAATTAAATGGCATTTAAATTTTATAAAATTTAGGTTCACACCACCTAAAACACCACATGACCGGCCAACCCTTGCTATATATAATCATTTCAATTTTTTTTTTTTTTTTAATAAAGGTTTCATAAGAAGAAAAGTCCAAATTGGCTTTTGACACATTTTTCACTCTTATTAAGTTTTAATCACCAAACTTAACATTAATTAATTAAATTAAATGTCTCTCACATTTAATTTAATTAATCACATAATAAAATTTAACCTAAGGTCCATTCAAGGAATAAAATTCCCCATTTCGGCAAAATGAGGCATTTACCACAAAATGCCTTAAAATTTCCATTTTCTTTTAGGTTTATTATTTTTGACCAAACTTTAACTTTTATGAATGTATTTTATGCCCAAAATATAATTGCCATGATTTTTCATTTTATTTTCCGAGATTTTTACCCGATCAGGGTTTTTGTGTCGCTTCAGGACCGAAAGTCTTATCTTGACTTTTAAAATCACAAAATTCATATTTTGGCTAGCAATAACTCATGGAATACTTACAAACAAAATATAATATTATTTAAAATAATATTCTTAACCCGGGGGAAAAATCCCGACCCGAGTCGTTTAAAGGTACCCGAAAATGCAGGACGTTACAGTTGGCTCGGGAAGTATGACACTATGTACAGTCTGAACGAGGTGTGGGACGGAATAGCCGTCCAATATGGGACCAATGACTATAGGGACCTTTCGAGGTTGACGTCCACCTATAGGGAAGGTACTCCCCCCGCCTCTTCTGAAGATGGGGGAATTTCATGGTCTCCGAGCTCAAGCTCGGGGGAGAGTTCCAGTTAGGTCTTCCTCTACTTGTTGTTGTTTTTATATCTTCCAAGTTTGTTAGCACTATGCTTAACCTTGATTGGAACTGTGCAGGTGCTATGGATTCCGACCTTGACGCCGTGCTCTTCAGCGATGAGGGAGCTCAAAAGAGTAAGCGTCCGAGAGGCTCACGGAAATCAGATCGACCATCTAAAATCACTAGGCGCACTGAGAAGACCCCACGCTTCCTCCAGCCGCAGCTCTCCCAACACTCGGCCGACCCCTGAAGAAACCCTCAATCTCCAAGGCACTTCTGCCGTCGGCCTGACCTCATGTTGAAGAGTTCGTGCTTGATGGTACTGCTGGGACCCACGGAGCCGTACTTGGCTCGGACATCCTTTCTCGAATGGGTCAGAGTCTTTCAGGATTCGGTGCTGACCACTGGGATTTTGTGAATAAGGCCCCAGACTGTAATGCTCTCTATGATAAGAGTATTGAACTTACTGTCGCGGTAATTTTCGCAACTTACCTTTAATTGCTTATGTCTTGGCTTATGCTCTAATTCAATCTCTGTGTTTCAGGCCCTTGTCGTCTCAGCACAGCTTAATTATAAGCTGACCAATGAGGTGCACACGAGCATGTCTCTGGCCCAAGAGTCAAGGGATCTCCAGCTTAAAACAGCTAATGAACTCAAAGACTCGAAGGCCGAGCTTGAAAAGATGAAAACTCGTCTTGCGGAGCTGGAGAAGGCTAATGCCAAACTCGAGGAGGAAAAAGCTGCCACTTTCGAGATAATCGAAAATGAGAAGGCCCGCCTCCTTAACGAGTTCAAAGAGAAGAAGGAAAAAGCGGTCGACCAAGCCATGTACAAGATCTGGGTCAATAATGCCGACCTCAACACCAGCTTCCTAAGTCCTCTTGAGGCGAAGTTTGTGGAGCGGTGGAATGCCCGACTTGAGGCGAATGAGGCTGCTCGGGGGGCTGTTCATAAGGATAGTCATGCTATTCGTCCTGAGGGGTCTAGTTCCGCTGATGCTGAGAAGGCCAAGGAAACTGCTCCTTCTTGAACCTCACCTCGGGGCTGCGTCCCTTTATTTTTGTAACTGCTTTAATTTATGCCCATAGGGCTGATACAATTTCTTTTTCTTTTAATACATATGATTTACATTTCTTGGTTTGAAATATTTTGCACATTTTATATTAAAGAGTCGCATATGTTTGTTTATTCACACAAACATAGACTGGGTTTAGGCTCGAGGTTCAATGCCTTCATGCACAATTTGCTCGAATTACCCGCTTTCGATCTCGTTATTTGTCAAGGTCGGATATTACTTTAACCATGAACTTCGAAAGTACTTGCATGGTGTGTAATATGAACGGTTTAGTTATATCTCATTTTTTAGTTTCTTTTTCTCGTCCTCGGTTATCCCTCTGAGGTTATGAGTTTGAAACTATTTTTTGTAAGATACTCCAGCCTCGATCTCGACTTAACTCGAAGTAGGTTTATGTTCCAACTTATCGTCGATTAGTTTTAGCTGGTTTGCTCCAAACCTTTTAAGGTCGTGATTGGTTTGTAATCCATACACTTATATGTTTTTAATAATTTGGTTATATCCAAATTACCTTAGCTCACGCATTTGGTTACATCCAAACACTTGTACGTTTTTGACAGCTTGGTTATATCCAAACCATCCCAACTGGCGCATTTGGTTATCTCCAAACGCTTGCATGCATTTCGTGTATGTTATTTTATTTTTCAAGCTGATGGTATATATACCAATGATGCCCCCTTAATATCCTATGAGTGTGACCATAGGTTATTAAATTAAGAGAAAAACATAACATATAGAACGAAATAAATCTTTATTTGATGAAATCCAAAAGTAGACAAAACAGTACAGATAAACAAACATGGTTACAGGCAACACCCTTCCTACACTATTGATAGTAAGGTCTTAGGTGTTCGCCATTCCATGCTCGCGGTACCAGGCTCCCATCCAATCTTGCTAACTTGTAAACACTGGGCCGGATGACTGATTCTATCTGGTATGGTCCTTCCCAATTTGGCCCGAGCACGCCATGTAACGCCCCAACTCCTGGAACCGTTACGGTGTGCCTTGTAAATAGTGCTAAACTCGCTAATCGAGACATTTGGCCAAAATCGTGATCTAAGTATGATTAGCGGTTTAGGGATTAAACATTTTGGTTAAGATATAACGTTTCACTAGAACGTTTAACATATACATTGGGATCCCGAAAATACAATTAAGAGTTTATTACAGAAAATATTTACAACAGGCCGTTCTAAGCGGCAAAACAGGGTTCAACCCTAGTTCCACTTTAAACCTCGACCGTGGCGGCCGAGCAGCTGCATATGTACACGTCATCACCTAAGCTCTCCAACTCAAGGGTGGTCTAGCTTCCTCTTGCCTTTACCTGCACCACATAGCACCCGTGAGCCGAAGCCGAGCAAGAAAACATAACACTTTTCATAAACATTATCAAATAATTATCATTATAATCACACTGAATATAAAGCTTTCAAACCAATGGGTGCACATCACATGATTCTAGCGGGAGAGTGGCTGTTAAGTAAGCCACCAGCCTACAAGCTCTGTTTTGTAGCGGGAGAGTGGCTGTTAAGTAAGCCACCAGCCTCCAAGCTCTGTCTTTTAGCGAGAGAGTGGCTGATAGGTAAGCCACTAGCCTTCAAGCTCTGTTTTCTAGCAAGAGAGTGGCTGATAGGTAAGCCACTGGCCTTCAAGCTCTGTTTTCTAGCAAGAGAGTGGCTGATAGGTAAGCCACTGGCCTTCAAGCTCTGTTTATTCATCGACCCTCAGGGTCGGTCAGGCATTAATGCTCCTTGAGTCATTCAATGCTAGTAATCGATTAGATCTAATCTCTGTTGGCTTGCGTGATTCACGCTAAGGCCGTTCTGACAAGTAAGTCAGCGCTTCCTGACCTGTGTCCAGTAACACTGCCGAGCCTGACAAATAAGTCACAGCCTCACAGCTGATACTAACACTTTTGTCGATTCTGTATTCAGTCCATACACAAGTAAGCAATGCTATCAATATGTATCATATGCCAATTATCCAAGAATAGGGCATTCAGCATGCTTACTAAACAGTTTCTAGCACAGTCATGATCATGCATAAACTCAGAGACTCAAGCTCTGACCAATCTCATATTCATCGTTCATGGCATGCCCTATCACATGTTCCTCGTGCATTACATGCATCACACTTAATTATCCAGCATGCCTCAACAACAGTCATATGCATATGGCAAGGTTTGCCAAGCATTCATTATGCTAACAATGTTTACATTTAAACATCCAACATGCATCATTCATAGCCATGCATGTCATACTCAATAGCCAATCAACATGCATCATAATAGCCATGCATGTCATGCTCAATAATCAATCAACATGCATCCATAATAGCCATGCATGTCACATATACACAGGGTGCAGTTTTCTTACCTCAGATTCGAGCTAGTACCAATATAAGAACGATCCTTGAGAGCGATCAACCTTTAAGTCCTTAGCGGTCACCTAATCATAACCATATATGGAACACCATTAATAACATGATAATCAAAGGTTCCACACCAATAACTAGCCCCCAAGAGATCAATCCAAACTAATCCAAGTAGTAGGGACACTCCCGAGGCCCATAACTAAGTTCCCGGGGTCAAAACGAGCAAACGGAGCGAAAACAGGGCAAGGGCTGCGGCCCTAGCACCTTGAGCCGCGGCCCCCAGGGTTCTCTGAGGCAAGGGCCGCGGCGCCCAGCAAGGCTCACTTCCTGACACCTGCTTCTTCGAACTAGGGCCGCGGCGCACAAGAACAGGGCCGCGGCCCCCAACCCTGGGCCATTCCCAAATGCGTTTTAAACACTCCAAATCTTTCAAAAACATACCCAAACATTCCCCAATCATCAAATCAAAGTTCCCAAGCTTCCTAATACTCCAAAACCCTCAAAACCCAAAGCTCAAACCGACCAAAAACTCAACAATTAACAAAGTCCAATTCTAAGCTTTAAAACTTTAAAAACTTCAAACTTCAAACTTAGATTACCTTCGATTGGGTTGTTTCTCGTCAAATCCTTCGGTTAAGAAGCTTTTAATCTTTCCTAGGATCGCTATGCATCGACCCTCGCTTGATTCCGACTCCTAGAACTCAAGATTTCCTCAAAAAGGCTCAAACGGTAAAACGGACTGTTTTGAGAGAGAACGAGAAGTTTCTAACATATGTTCTTATCTGTCAAGCTACTTCAAGCTTAAGTAACCTTAAATAAAACCTTGTGCTCGGGGTCCCGAAAACACCCCCGGGTACACTATAGTCAAAACTTCCAGAATTTCACCCTGATCTCAAATATTCCCAATCTATCACCAAATAACATTTCTATTACCCCAAAATTGACCCCGTTATGACAAAACCGCTAATCCATTATATATGACCGTCTCATGTCGAATAGCTCGAATATATCTCCATAATAATGAAATCTCATTCACATATTACAATATGCACCCAATAAGCCAAATTACCAAAATGCCCTTATCATTTTAAATACTCCCACACGCATGCATTTATCATCATATAATAATATAATTCACATTAACATGCATATGTTCATTTTATAACATATTAAATCAATTATGGCCCTCCCGACCTCCTAATCAAGGTCCTAAACCTTATTAGGAAATTTGGGGCATTACAACTATCCCCTCCTTACAGAAATTTCGTCCTCGAAGTTTATCTGAACAGCCCGGAATAAAAATTCCGCACAACCAATTCCAGTTTCCCAGGTCATTCTCTTGACCTCACTGTTTCTACAACATACCTTAAATCAAGGTATACTTTGTTCCTCAAAATCTCATAACTCAACTCATGAGTTCTTTCAACCCATGTCCACTGCATGGAAATGCACAAAACAATGTACAACTATCGGAACCCAAACTATGGTCCAACAAAAGATAATCTGACCAGTCCTATCCAGGACTTAAACTGTCATACCAATCTAGGCTCAACTTGCCTTTACTCATCACCCCTTACCATGGTGATTCTTTAGGAAGACATAACTTCCTACCTGGAACTCCATGTTCCTGCTTTTCAGTTTAGTATCACTTTCCATTTATTCTGAGAAATGAGCATCCCTGCTCCAACCTCTAGTAACCTCTATGGTCCCCTGAACCACCTCATGATCCAGATGTAACATCTCACCCATCACATTCCAATGTACAGGTGATGAACATGTTCTACCATACCTTATCTCATAAGGTACCCTTTCAACACTGGACAGTTCTCCCTCTGATTATAATCAGCCCGAGAATAACGATCTGTACAAAATTCTATTTATATACTCATTGCCTTCTCTCACCCTTCCATAACCTGGAAGTAACATTAGAGTCTTCATCTGATAAGATAGACCTTGAGTTCACGAAGGCTCTCTATCCTTCTCACAAGGAGATTCAAATATTGATCAGCTATACTTTTCACCTGTCCTTACTGATACACTAGACTCACTTGGACTACTAGTCCACAATGACTTAATGCCAAATCATTTCAATCCATCAACCTGGGAATCCCACCGCGAAACCCATCGCGATGCTCACTCATTCCCACTATGAAACACCCAAAGGCTGTAATGGCCTTGCTGTTTCCTGACACACTGTCTCGACCTGCTAACAGGTTAAGAACTTTATACATGCCTCGATATATGCCCATTCATCTCAGGCCATCACTATAAAATTTCCATATCATGTTACCCTTTCACGATGCCTGAATGAAACGAATAAAAGAATAGCATGAGATTCATCCAGAATCTCCCAGTTAATCTCACTGTCCATCGGATCCCAAGTCCGATCTCTATACCACCATAAATCCACGTCTGTCGTTACACAACCCTTAGCTAATCCAGCTAAAGCTTTCCATTCAATCTTGCCCGTCTGTGGCTCACTCAACTATCTTTCCTTTCTATCCTTCTCGAGATAATAATCTCACACAATAACTGGCCACTCGGCCCGCCAGAAACTCTATCCAATCCTGGTCTGATTCTTCAATCAACATGTTACATAGGCAATCACCTTTTCTCTGTCACTAGGATGTCATAACAACCCACTAACTGGTCCTGGTCTATAAAGACCCAGCACTTTCTCCCCAAGGCACCTAAAATGTCTTTTTACCAATTCATGGACACTTCTGTCCCCAAGGCACTTTTCACTCTTGGCAATTCTCCACAGAGAAAACACCACTATACCATCGTCCAAGACGATCTCAAATTCCATTCAAATCCACCCTTGAATGCACTATTCATCTGATTCACAAACACTTAGTATCAACCCAATTCCCAAAATATACTCAGCACTCACAGTGCTCTAATCTGATACAAGCACAATCCTTTACATAATTTTCTCACTCTGATCTCTAACTGGTCTTAACCAGATCCAAGATCCACCCTAAAGGATTCCATCTTACTCAGCAACTAACTCTTTAATTCTTTAACTCCACTGAGCCATTTAAAATTGTATTTACATCTCATTCCATCTCTGGCACTAAATCAAACACCATTCTAGTCCCTTTTCATAAAAAGAGCCCTGGCAGATCACTTGGGAACACATTCAAAACTCACAGACTAGTCCAGTCTGTCTTGATCTCACTAACACAATCTAGGTGGTATCCACCACACTGGCTAAGAGCTTCATGCACCTCCCTGCATAAACTTCAGCCCTCACATCCGATATCATAAATATATTGAATCCATGCACAGTGCCAATTGTCACAAGACTTTCTGCTCACAAGCTCAAGAATTACTATACTTTCCTTGCTATTCAAAACTGTTCTAAAATTGTTTAACCGATCCACACATTAGATCAACCATAGCCAGTCATAACTAACTCATTAAACCAACGATGAGTCCTTTCCATAATCTAACTTGTCTCTTGGATTACCAATAATGTATTACATTCCTCATCACATCATAACCATGTGATCTGCACCAAAACCAACCAGCATAATTCATAACTCAGAACTAAAAGACTGACCTGTCATCCCCGACGAACTAGTCTCGGTCTCAGATTCTGACTGCCCTGGAACAAACACTGAGCTGGAGTCGAGCTGTCTATCCCCTTTCGCTCAAGTTCTCTTAGCCTTGGGCAATCCTTCTTGAAATGCCCAACCATGTCACAAGCAAAACATGACCTTGCTCGGCATTCCCCCAAATGCCGCCTCTTGCACCGCGTGCATACTGGACGAGTCTGCCAGCTTTTCTTCTTACTTGCTCCAATAAGTGGAGGTATCACTATCTGAGCTCCATGCCTCATGGCACTCTTTTCCTCTTCTCTGATGCTCTCAACAGCAAGAGCCTTCTCTACCACCTGAGCATAGGTAAAGACTTCATGCACTGGGGCAACTCTAATGCCCTGAGCTATTCCAGGATTCAACCCCTGAATAAACCTTTTCTTCCGAACCATATATGTGGGTACCATGTCTAAGGCAAACTTGGCCAACTCATCAAATTCAGTAACATACTCAGTCACTGACGCATTGCCCTGAACAAGATTCAGGAACTCATTCATCTTGGCAGTCTTAGCTACATCACAATAATACTTCTCATTAAACAACTGCCTAAACTCTTTCCAGTCCATCACAGCTGTACCTCGTGTCTGGGATACTACCTCCCACCATGTCCGGGCATCATCCCGCAGTACACATGTAGCACAGATCACTCTATCATGACCTACCAGTCCCATACTATCAAGAATGGAGCTGATCATGCCCATCCAACTACTCTAGACTTTTGGACCATTAACGAAAACTATACATACTAATCCTTAATAAAACTTACAAGTGAAAATACCATAACTTTATTAAGAAACTTGTAAGTATAAGAGTTAAACTTACATAAAATTTAGGTTAGGATATGGGATCCCATTATTTTAAAAACGAAACAAAACATAATTTAAAATAAAAAGGGATTACATAACAAGTGCGGAAAATACATTTAAAAATCATAAAAACAAAACTACATCCTCGAATTGTAACGCTCGGCTCTTGAATCCATTCGACCTCAATACACATTCTCCAAGCTTCCAAGAACCTTTCCCGCCACTAAGACTATTTTCCTGCACATATAAACAAAAAGGAATGAGCCTAATGCCCAGCAAAGAAATTCTAACACATAGTTCATATACATAAATTTCATAAGAAACATAAAAACATAATATAACACTTATATCATACACATACTATAATGGTCATTATTACTTGGGGTCCCATAGACTAAACAAGTCATATGCCCATTAGATTAGTGGGGTCCTACTAGCTAAGCAGGTCATATGCCCATAATCCATTTGGGGCTTGTTAGTCATATGGGTCATATGCCCAAGCCTACAAGCATACATAACATATTTCATAACATAAAAACATAAGATAACATATAAAAAGCATATAACATATAAATTCTATCCTATTTTCCTTACCAAAATTACCGGGATATGAGGACAGAGTTGGGACTTTGGAACACTCCTAAAAACCATTTATGAAAGGGTGAGTCTATTGAAGAAAAAGGAGATGAAAGAGATGAAAGAAATGAAAGAACTATACTTTTAAAAATCTACTTACCAAAACCTTTTGCTCAAGAACTTAGATTTCCTAACCAAAATAAGAATAAGGTTAGAATGAGTAGAAGACTATGAGAACTTTTAAAGAAAAAGTACAGAAACGAACTAGAGTTTAGGTTACCTTGAAGACTTATAAGACCGATCTAAACCTTGAACCGAAATGCTATAAAATCTTACTTCCCAAGTGTTTGATAAGCTTATGATTCCCAACCCAAGTGTTTACACTCTCACACTCACCTAGCAACTTGCAGCCTCTGAACTTAGAGTAAAAGATGAATAATGGCTGGGTACTAGGTCCTATTTATAGAGTTTAGGAATGAAAGGATCTTAATTTAACTTGAATAAAAATAATGGTTTTTTAAGTGAAAATAATTTGAATTATCGTTCAGCAGAGGCTGAAGACTCGTTCAAAAAGATGCTGGACTTATCAAGAGGTTGAAGGGTTGAATGGAAAATGATTTAAAAAACATTCAAAATAGGCTGAGAGGGGCGATATATCGCCCCCTGTAGGCGATATATCGCCTGGGCCAGTATGCCCGAGGCAGTCGTGCATCGTTTCGTGTTTTTCGTATCTTCATGCTGCGACATATCGCCCCCTATAGCTGCGATATATCGGCATACGCTGATTATTTAAACACAAAATTACACATTTTTAGCTTAATTTGAATGGAGTAAACAACCTTGACTAAGCCTTCCAACGTTTTCAAAGCTGCTGACTGACCTTGGAGTATTCAAATTTTAGCCTTAATAAATTTAATCCTCAAAATACTTAATCATTATTAAATCCATACATAACATGTGCTATTTTCCTATTGGTTCTTATCTAAACCTTATAGTATAATAAATATTATCCTCAATATCAGTCATATTAATCAAACCTTAGGTTAAAATTAATATTCCTACACTATAGGTTAAACTTAGAAAAGCTACAAGTACTACTATGAGTGTCCAAATAAATCTCGGTCTGAACCAAAAATCCACAGTCATAAAGATAATACTATAATTACTATAATACTACTATCTAACTTAGCTAAGTAAAATTCTTGGACTCTACAGAACCGCTGGCATTTATCGCATTTCTTTACGTACTCGAAAGAATCTGAATTAATGGTAGGCCAGAAATAACCTTGGCGTATGATTTTCTTGGACAGGCTATGCCCCCCAGTATGGTCTCCACAGAATCCTTCATGAATTTCTTCAATGATTTTCTTGGCTTCGGGTGGAGTCACGCACCGAAGTAATGGCATGGAATATCCCCTTCTATACAGCTTTCCGTCCAAAATGGTGTAACGGGGAAGTTGATGCATTAACTTTCGAGCCTGGTTTCGATCTTTTGGAAGGACTCCGGTCTCGAGATATTCGACTATCGGGGTCATCCAGGTAGGTTCGGACTCAATCATACACACGTCTTCCTCCTCCGGCTCGTTAATGCTCAGTGCCGAGAGGTTTTCTATTGGCACAACATTTAGCTCATCATTCTCGGCGGAAGTAGCGAGCCGAGCTAAGGCATCTGCATTTGAGTTTTTTTGTCTCGGGGAACCTATTCGATTGCATAAAACTCGAAATGTTCCAATGCGAATTTTTCCTTCTCTAAGTAAGCTGCCATTTTTGTGCCTCGAGCCTGGTATTCTCCCAAGATTTGGTTAACCACAAGCTGGGAGTCACTGTAGCAATGTATTTCTTTAGCTTTGAGCTCTTTGGATATACGAAGTCCCGCCAGTAAAGCCTCGTATTCGGCCTCGTTATTCGATGTATTGAAGTCGAATCTTAAGGCAGAATGAAATCTGCTCTCTGCGGGAGTAATCAAAATGACCCCTGCCCCCGATCCATTTTCATTGGATGACCCATCGACGTAAAGTTTCCACAGCTCGTGGGCTGGGGTTGTAACTTCATCATTGGTCATGCCAGTACATTCCACTATAAAGTATGCCAATGCCTGTGCCCTAATGGTCATCCTCGGGTGGTAGGTGATCTCGAATTGTCCGAGTTCAACCGCCCATTTAAGAAGTCGACCTGAAGCCTCCGGTTTAGACAAGACTTGCCTAAGTGGTTGATCAGTCAATACATGGATGGGGTGCACCTGAAAGTAGGGTCGAAGTTTACGAGATGAATGAATTAAGCTGAGAGCTAGCTTTTCCATCAAGGGATATCTTGACTCTGCCCCCAGTAATCTTTTGCTGATGTAATATACGGGCCTCTGTACCTTTTCTTCTTCTCGAACGAGCACTGCACTTATTGCGTGTTCGGTAGTGGAAAGATATAAGTAAAATACTTCTCCTGTAATAGGTTTTGATAAGATGGGGGGTTCTACGAGGTGCTTTTTAAGCTCCTGGAAGGCCAGCTCGTACTCTTCCGTCCATTCAAATTTCTTGCCTCCCCTCAAAAGGTTGAAAAATGGAAGACAACGGTCTGTAGATTTTGATATAAACCTACTTAGTGCCGCCATCCTGCCGGTCAAACTTTGGACATCCTTATGTCTTCGAGGTGAGGGCATGTCGATCAGGGCCTGGATCTTTTCTGGGTTGGCTTCTATTCCACGAGCGTTTACAATAATGTCGAGGAATTTTCCTGATGATACCCCGAAGGAGCACTTCTGAGGATTTAGTTTCATGTTATACTTCCGGAGCACGCCAAAACACTCTTCGAGATCGTCAACATGGTTATCGTTAAGTTGATACTTGAATAGCATGTCATCAACATAAACTTCCATGTTGTTCCCTATTTGCTCCGAAAACATCATATTCACGAGCCGCTGGTATGTGGCCCCAGCATTTTTGATCCTGAATGGCATGACATTATAACAGTATAGCCCCTTGTCCGTTATGAAGCTCGTATGTTCCTGGTCGGGGGCATGCATGGGAATCTGGTTATATCCAGAATAGGCATCCATGAACGACATCAGTCCATGCCCCACTATGGCATCCACGAGCTGGTCAATCCTCGGTAAGGGAAAACAGTCATTCGGGCAAGCTTTGTTGAGGTCCGAGTAGTCAATACAGGTTCGCCACGTCCCATTAGGATTTGGGACCAACACTGGATTGGCTACCCAACATCCCTAATGAACCGGTTTGCTTTTAACCTGTCGACCTCCTCCTTCAGTGCCTTTTTCCTGTCGTCATCCAGCTGTCTTCGCTTTTGTTGCTTTGGAGGGAAGCTTTTATCAATATTTAGCGCGTGGCTCGCTATGTTCGGACTTATTCCTACCATGTCCGAATGTGACCACGCGAAGACATCCTGGTTTCTCTTCAAAAAGCAAATTAGTTGCTATTTGGTTTCTTCCTAGAGGTGTTTCCCAACCTTTACCTTTTTCGAGGGATCGGACTCTTCGGGCTCTTCTAACAGTTCGAGATCAACTTTCTCCTCAACCCCTGGATTGATTTCTTCATCAATCTCCAAGACCATCCCATCTTTATTATGAACAATGACGAGTGCCTGTGCGCTCGTCTGTTTCTTTCCTCTTAAGGAAATGTTGTAGCATTCCCTTCCAGCCAACTGATCTCCCTTCAATGTCCCGATGCCACTAGGGGTCGGGAACTTAACGGCTAGATGCCTTACAGACGAGACTGCCCCCAGCCCAACCAGGGCGGGTCTTCCGAGCAGCACGTTGTAGGCCGAAGGTAGGTCTACTACTACGAACTCCATCATCTTGGTTGTTGAGACTGGGTAGTCTCCCAAGGTTACGGGGAGTTCGATGGATCCCATGCAAGCGGTCCTTTCTCCTGAAAAGTCGTACAGTGTCGTTGCACATGCTTTCAGGTCGTGAAGAGTGAGTCCCATTTTCTCCAAGGTGGCTTTATAAAGAATGTTAACCGAGCTCCCATTGTCTATGAGAACCCGGTGAACTCTCTTATTTGCGAGCTGGAGAGTGATGACCAGTGGGTCATGGTGAGGAAACTGAACATGGGACACGTCATCCTCGGTGAAGGTTATTGGCTGGGATTCAATCTTTTGATTTTTTGGAGCCCTAGGTTTGGGTTCATAAGGAGACCCCTCCTTAGTTTTTAGCTCGTTCACATATCTTTTTTGGGCATTTCTGCCCATGCCCGCAGGATGAGGCCCTCCCAAGATGGTTATCACGTCTTCTCCCTCAATTGGAGGGGGCCTACCTTCTTCCCTAGCTCGGGAATTGTTGTTTTGTGCAGGCTGTGGCACGGCTGCCCTTTGACTCGTAGACGCCTGATTAGTATTCTGGTTTTTGACATATTGTCTGAAATAACCTCTCGAGATCAATCCTTCGATCTCGTCTTTCAACTGTCGACATTCATCAGTAGTATGCCCGGTGTCTCTGTGAAATCGACAATATTTGCTGGAGTCCCTCTTGGACTTCTGATTTCTCATTGGGTCTGGACGCCTGAAGGGGACCTGGTTTTCATTAGCCAGGTATATGTTCTCCCGAGACTCGTTGAGCTCGGTGTACACTCTGTACACGGAGAAATATCTCTCCCCCTTCTTTTTCTTTCCTCCCTCGGCCTCGGGGTTACTCCCTTCGTTCTTTTTCCTCTTGGAAGGGATTTCCGCAGCAGGCTTTGAAGCTGGTGGGTCCATCGAGGTTGAGGCAGAGTTTACGTTTATCGTTGTAGTTACGGGTTGGGAAGTCACATTAAGTGTCGATCTCGCTTCCTCTACATTGACAAACCTCTGTGCTCGTTTGTTAAACTTGGTTAGGGACCTTACCGGTTTTCTCTGCATGTCATCCCAGAGAGCACTCCCTGGCATTACTCCAGCTTGGACAGCCATTAGATGACCGCTGTCATCCACATTTCGAGCTCGGGCAACTTCCAAGTTAAACCTTGTAAGGTAACTTTTCAATGTCTTACCTGGCTGCTGCCGAACGTTAGTCAGAGTTGATGCCTCAGGTCTAACCCCCATCATGGCTTTGAATTGCTTCTTGAAGTCTTTAGACAGCTGATCCCAAGAAGTTATTGAGTGTCTTCTATATTTTTCGAACCAGCTTTTGGCTGGTCTTGTCAGCGATGCCGGAAATAACATACATCTGAGCTTGTAACCCACGTTACTTGCTTTCATTATGGTATTGAATGTACTCAAATGGATGTATGGGTCGGACTTTCCCTCAAATGTTGGGACGTGAGGGATCCGAAATCCTTGGGGAAATGGAGTGTTGGAAATATGGGGAGCAAACGGCTCAAGCTCCTCATCAGAATCTTCATATCGATCCGGACCTTGCTCATTTTTTAAAAGCCTGAAGGCATTTTCTAACTGATTAATTCTTTCCTGGACTGGGTCTGCGAGGGGTCTTGTCTGGAATTGTTTGTCGTCGATCACAATTCCTGGTTCGCGCCACCGCAGGGGGTCTTTACGCCTATTTAAGCGATCCCTCAGGTCCAGGTTCATCGGGTTAACATTACCCCGACTCTGATTTAAGTGTTCCCGTAGGTCGGAGCGATTCCTGCGGCTCTATAACGCCCTGGATAGCCAAGACCGTTACATTGTGTGTTTATAAAGTGCCAGACTTGCTAACAAAGTCATTTAGTTAAAATCGTGATACTGGAACTATAAAAGAACCAGGGTTTAAAATAGTTGGTCTCAAAAGCCACTTTTACATTAAGAAACGTTATATGTTAACACGGGATCCCAAAAATACAAGTTTAAAGATCATTTACAAAAGTTACAAGGTTCAAGTACAATAACCAACCTTACTAAGGCAAAACAAACAGTTAGGTAATCCTTGTCCTGATCCACTCCTCGACCATGATGATCGAACGGCTGGCAATGTCCATTCCACCTCAGAGCTCTCCATCTCAGGCTTGGTCTAGCTTTCCTTTGCCTTTACCTGCACCACGTAGCACCCATGAGCCAAGGCCCAGCAAGAAAACACATCAACAGAGCATAAGTAATCAACAGACAAATCCATATCCCACATTGCATCACAAGTTCTCAAGCATGTAATCATTCAGCATGACCAAGTATTCAACATGCTAAGCATATCAATTCATATCACATATCACTGCACGAATGATAACCAGGGCTAGCGCTCTCAGGCTGCTCCCTCCGTTATCCCACTGGCTCCAGCCCGCTTAAGCCGAGCTCAGTGAACATTCTCGGCTACCAGTGGCCAAGCCGTGCCCTGTGCGCAAATACTATGTACGGCACTCTTAGGTCGCTTTACATGTCCCATGGAATAATACCATCATTGACACGATACAATTCTCTGGAGCACTTAGTCCCATCACAAACATATAATCGGGTGCAGTTTTCTTACCTTTCAATTCACTAGCTTTGATCCCTTGACTCCTTGAGCACGATCCCCCTCGAGCCCTAGCGCTCACCTAAACACAATCATGGACCAAAGTTATCATCAACCCTCAAGTTCAAAACCTAGCCTCGGGGCCAATCCCGAGCCCCCGGGAAGTCCTAGTTCTACCAAACAAGGTGGTGGAATCAAACCCCAAACCCTAGGTCAAAAGCCCTTGCAAACAACCCTAAAATCCCCTTCAGAAGGCAGGGTAGCGCTACATCGCTCATGGGAGGGTGCTACAGCGCTACAAACAGAAGCCAAAATCCCCTCAGCATTATGGCCTAGCGCTACAGTGCCCTAAGGCTAGTGCTAGTCACAGACAGACCAGCACCAATTTTTCTCTTCTGCGATTTTCTCAAACCAACCTCAACCAAAACTCTTCCAACTCCTTCCCAAACTCAAAAACAACCTTATGACCATACTCCACTCATACCAAGCACCCCAAATACCTAGAACTCAAGCACATGCATCCCCAAACTCAAAATCCACCATAGCCACTCCTAAGCTCTAAAACTCAATAAAAACCAGCTGAACAACAAAGTTGGAATTAAGGGTTTATACCTTTGGTGGAATTCGACCATAAGTTACCTCAAAACTTTCTTGGCTTGCTCCTCCTCAGCCTTAGACCTGAATTTCCTAAAGTTCCATTCAATTCAACTTAAGCACCATAGCTCAAAAACCAGAAACTGAAACTGAAAAACTCTAAAGTCTTACCTCAAGTGTTGATGAACCATTGCTAAACCTCTGCCAATTCCCCACACTTAGCTTAGAATCCTTGATGCTTAGTTTATCCCAGCTCTCCACTGAGCTTTACTCCAGAAATCCTCAAGAAACAGGTGAAGGAGATTATAAACCGACCTAGAGAACTCTCTTTGTTTTCCCTCCTTTGTTTTCCCTTCCTTTTCCTTCTTTTTCAGACTTCTACATTTCTCTACACTTCCCACTAACATAAAGCCTTGGTAATACTTAACTCCTGTAAGCCAAATGACCACTATGCCCTCCCTATTAAATCTAACCCCTTTAATCCACTTAAGGGCATTTTAGTCATTTTACCCAATTCTCGCTAACTCCTCGAGTGTCCCTAATGTTATCCCAAAAATTTGGAAAGAATGACGTGGCGGTGAAATGGACACGTGGCATGAGTTAGTAGGGAGATCTGGCTTAGTAATAGCCTAATACATTAGTTAAGGAATGGGACAGAGGGTCAAGCCAAATACGCCCAATCGAAGAGAGTATTTAGACTGGGGGTTGCTTGGCTCAGACCTCAGTTTAAAGACCCATATAATTAAATTGGTGCCAAGACCAAGAAAGTGAAAGGGAGGTATGAATTTTGGTTCAAGATATAAAAGCAGTAGGTCCGATCGGACCTAAGCTTAGGAGACCTCTTGTTAAGCTTGGTTCGAATAAGTTCAAAAAGAATAAGGCTCAAGTTTTACTCAAGGGGAAAGCCACATAGTGGCCGATCGGGTATGATATGGAAGAAGTGAACTTGGGCTTGAATGAGGTGAGTAGAAATGGTGGTGTCCGATCGGACATGATGCGTGTGGATACTTTGGACCATTTTGGTCCAAAGGGATGACTATGACCGATCGAACATACACATAGGAGGTACCTTGGACCATTCAAGTCAAGGAGAAGTAGATGGTGGCTCGGACCACCTTGGTCCGAGGAGAAAAGTCTAATGCCCGATCGAGCATTTGGTTGAGCGAAGAGGTTCGAACCTTGTTGGCCCAAGGAGAAGGATGTGTGCCCGATCGGACGTGGTACTTATGAGTACCTTGGACCATTTTGATCAAGGAAAGGTGGTGGCTCAGACCACCTAGGTCCGAAGAGAGAGGACCAAGGTCCGATCGGACCTTGGTTAAGCAAAGGAGGCTTGGACCATTTAGGTCCAAGGGGCATTATGCCCGATCGCGTAAGACCTCCCCCGATCGCACATGACCTCCCCCGATCGCGCAAGACACCTGCAAGAGCGCTCGGACCATGTTGGTCCGAGGATATGCTAGGAAGAAGATGGCTCGGACCATGTTGGTCCGAGGAGCAAAGTGTAAGGTCATTTTGGACCTTGATTGAAGGAGTCAAATAAGGTGGTTTGAACCACCTTAAGCCAAAGAAGACAACCATTGTGTCCGATCGGACACAATGGAGGAGTATAACTCGAGTGTAGTTGGCCTTTGGTCCAAGGATAGCCATGCGTATGCCACCTTTGACCTACGTAAAGCTTGAAGAATAGCCAACATGCATGAGAAGCTACGTCAAACTGCCCAAAACTACTTCAGTGAGAATCGGTCCAAGCATCCGGGAATCACTCAATCCTCACTCGAAATTAGGGATCAGTTATATTTTGAATGTTTATTTTGTAATATAAATATTAGGTAAATAATAGAATATCCCTATTAAAAGGGGATATCAGTTGAGAACCCAGGTCTATAAATAGGGACTTGGGACGATCGTAAAAGGACTTTTTGGCAAAATCAAGAGTGAATCTGTATTCTAGAGAGAGAAAGTGTGTTGTTCTTGAGATAAACCCATTTTTGCGTTCTAGAATATCTCACACTGAAGAAACTCAGTTGACACGGTTCATCTGATCTTGAGTGCAAATACAGTAATAAAATCTCTAAGTGGATTAGGCTATTACCGATCATCGGGGCTGAACCACTATAAAAACCTCGTGTTATTTACTTTAGTTCATAAAAAACTGTCTGTTGTCGTTTATAATTCTCTTGAAGGTTGTCGTAGTTGACGTTCTCACGTCGTTGGCTAAATTCACAGTCAACATTTTGGTGCTTTCATTGAGAGCCTGAAGAGAAAACAGACAGTCCCTAAAGCGATATGGCGCCTAAGAACACCACCGCGGCCTCCAAGAGGGCAAGCACCTCCAGGGAGCATGCTAGATCGGAAAATCCTAACGTTCAAGATCGTGAGAATGAGCCTAGGGTCGTGCTTGAGGATGTAGCTCCTGAAGTTGAGGAGCTCCAGGAGACCATGAGCGCGTTCCAGGATGAGTTGGCCCAGTTCAATGCTAGGCAGGAGGCCTTTGCTGAGGAAATGGCCAAGCAGAGACAAGAGATGGACGCTAGGAGCGAGGAGATCCGTCGACAGCAGGAGGAGGCCGACAGGCGACACCGCGAAGCTGCACTTGCTCTGGAGGCAGCTGCGCAGTTGACCCGAGCCAATGCTCAAGCTATGCCTGGGGTGATACCCACTCAAGAAGCAAGGACCATAGAGGCTGGTCAAAAGAAAGCTGATAGACCAGCAAGAGGTGGTGGTAACCCGCCTGGTCATGAGGAGGAGGGAGTACGATCACGCACTGCCTCTACCCAAAGGGGGAATTCTAAGACCCCCTCAAGGAGCCATAGATCAGAGACTTCCAGGTCAGGAAGTCATAAGTCTGGCAGTAAGAAAACACCTTCTGAGCAGGGGCACAACAAAGCCCCTCGTGGCAAGGAAACTTCACACTTCAAAGATGGACATGGGCGTGATGAAGGTGACAGTTACCACACCAACCAGTCGAAAGAGAAGAATAATAACCGACGAGGGGGAGATAATCAACCAGCTCAAACGGGGAAGCCACCACGACATCCCAACCAGCGTAATGGCAAGGAGCACGCTCCACCTAATAGACCCTCCGAAAAGACTCGGAGTACGGTGTTCGACCGGTTGGGAAAGAACACTGCTCAGAAGGACCTAAGGGACATCATTGATGACAGAAGGAGGACCGCTCCGTTCGAAGGGCAGGAGCCAATCCGTCCTACTAGTCGAGTAGAAATACTTGACGTAGATACGCTGGATAGGAGTGCCCGACCTAGCGGTCCCGAAAGTTCATCCCCAGCAGTGGCCCCAGCCATCCAAGCCCAGCTTGATGCTTTGACGGCGGCAGTACAAGGTTTATCCAAACAAACAGTTATTGATCCAGTAGACCACAGAAGTGGTAGCCCTTTTTGTGCTAGAATAAGAGCAGCCCAACCACCAAGGAAATACAAGGCGCCGGTATTGCCAGTTTATACAGAAAAGGCAGACCCGGTGAGACACGTTGGAAAGTTCGAGGATCAGATGGAGCTGCTTGGGGTGAGTGACGATTACCGCTGTAGAGTCTTCCCCACCACCTTGTCAGACACTGCCCAAGAGTGGTACTGGAAGTTCAAACCCGACTCCATCACCTCTTGGGAGAGCTTTAGGAAGGAGTTCTGCAGGCAGTTTAGCACTGCCCGAACCCCTCCAGTTTATGCCAACCACTTGGTGGATATTAGGCAAGGCAAAGATGAATCTCTCAAGAACTACATACAGAGGTTTATGAGAGAAGCCAATCGGGCTACCGCTGTTGGAGATGAAGGGAAGATGGTTGCGATCTCCTCGGGTATTATTTATCGAAGTCCTTTGTGGGACAGCATTCACCGCCATCCAATTTCAACTTTACAACAGTTCTTGGACCGTGCAGATAAGTACATGAAGTTGGACGATGCCATTGAGAAAGGAGAGAACGGGTTGAACAACCCAAGTGGATCGGGGGATACTCCAAAGGATAGCGGAAATGATCAAGGCGGTAGTAAGAAACGTGGGAATAACGGGTCTGACCACCGCAGTGAGAAGAAAGCTAAGTCTGGGTCGAATGACAAACCTACGAAGTATGAACCTCGATTCACCAACTACACTACTCTTTCGGCAACCCGAGCGGAGATCTATCTAGCCAGCCATCAGGAGGTCCCTTACCGAAGGCCCCCTCCAATCAAGAAGGAAATGAGTAAGAGGGATAAGAACAAGTTCTGTCGTTTCCATGGAGACTATGGTCATGACACGAACGAGTGTAACCACCTTAAGGATGAGATAGAGTTTCTCCTCCGTTCGGGGAAACTAAAAAAATATAAGGCAGAGAAAACCCAGGGAGAGGGAAGCAACAATAATCCTGGGTTCAAGCGACAACGGTCCCCACCTTTGCAACCTGAACCTGTGGACTTCACACTAGATACAATATGTGGAGGACCACATCTTGCGGGTGATAGCAGCAAGGCGAGGGAAAGATATGCTCGCACCCTTCGTCATGAGTTGGAGGCAGCGTCCACATCCGAGGTTATGACGATGGAGGAGAGACCATCAAAGAACCCAAGGTATGAAAGTGAGTCCCTCACCTTCACTGAGGAGGATGCCAAACACGTGAGGTATCCTCACAATGACCCTCTCGTAGTGACAGTTCAAATAGCTAACATGAAGGTGAAAAGATGTCTGGTTGATATGGGAAGTTCCGTAAACATTATTTATAAGTCCTCTTTTGAAAAAATGAAGCTATCCATCAATGACTTGAAACCATGCTCTCACGTCATTTACGGGTTTACTGGAGAGGGACTATCACCAGCTGGAACAATAAAGTTACCAGTCACCACGGGGGAAGCTCCCAAGCATGAAACCGTGATGACTGAATTTTTGATTGTTGACTGCCCGTCTGCCTACAATGTGGTTATTGGTCGACCACTACTCACCAACTTGCATGCGGTAGTTTCAATTTGGCACCTTTCTATGAAGTTCCCGACCAGCGCTGGCGTAGGCTACGTCCAAGGAGACCAAAGGGAAGCTAGAGAGTGTTATAATGCCTCCATAGCTAAGGCAAAGAAAGGTGCCAAGGAAAACAACATGATTGTGTGTGTTGAAGGAGGGGAAGTGGATGAGATGGACGTAGACCAGAGTCTTGTCGTAGTAAACGATGAAGAGGTGTTGAAGGAGTGTGACCAGGAGAGCACTCCCAGTTTGAAAGAGCAGAAGACCCCATCAGGTGATGAAGTCACCAAATAGGGCGTTGCCCAAAGCGAGGAAAGAGATATCGATCCTCGCTTTGGGGATTATGAGAGTGATGTGGGACCGTCCGAGGAGTTAGAAGAGGTCCCTATAGATGAGAATGACCCGACAAGAGGGGTCAAGATTGGGAAGAAATTGAAAGCTGAGGTGAGAGCACAGCTGATAGAGTTCTTGCGAAGGAATCAGGATGTCTTCGCCTGGTCTCACAAGGATATGGTGGGTATCTCACCAACTGTGATCAGCCATGTGCTCAACGTAGATGAAAGGTATCCAGCGGTACAACAGAAGAGGAGGTTACTTGACAAGGATCGAGCAAAGGCTCTTAAGGAGGAAGTAGAGCGGTTGAAGGAGAACGGGTTTATTAGAGAGGCATACTACCCAGCTTGGGTTTCAAACCCAGTCTTGGTGCCTAAACCCAATGGAAAGTGGAGGACTTGTGTAGATTTTACTGATCTAAACAAAGCATGCCCGAAGGATTGTTTCCCTTTACCGAGAATAGACCAGTTGGTGGATGCAACCTCTGGTCACGAGACCTTGTCCTTCATGGACGCATATTCGGGATACAACCAAATCAGCATGCATCCTCCTGATGAAGAACATACCAGCTTCCGAACGGATATAGGGCTCTATTGCTATAGAGTGATGCCCTTCGGGTTAAAAAATGCAGGAGCTACCTACCAGCGCCTGGTGAATGGCATGTTTCGTGACTTAATCGGCAAAAGCATGGAGGTATACGTAGATGATATGCTGGTGAAGTCGAAAGAAGCTGGGGGGCACGTGGGAGACTTAGAGGATTGCTTTGCAATCTTGAGGAAGTATAACATGAAATTAAACCCCCTCAAATGTTCGTTTGGAGTGGGTTCTGGGAAATTCCTTGGGTTTATTGTCAACTCCCGAGGAATAGAAGCAAACCCTGAAAAGATCAAGGCTCTCATAGAGATGAAGTCTCCCACAAGAATAAAGGAGGTGCAAAGCTTGACTGGGCGGATTGCGGCTCTAAGCAGGTTCGTCTCAAAATCAACGGACAAGTGCGTCCCGTTTTTTAACCTGCTTAAAGGAGGAAAGAAGTTCGAGTGGACCGCAGAGTGTGAACAAGCTTTCCAGGCAATAAAGGAACATTTGGCTCAACCTCCTGTTCTTTCTAAACCAGTTGATGGAGAGGACCTACTTGCATATCTAGCAGTCACGGAACACGCTGTTAGCGCTGCTTTAGTACGTGAGGAGGATAAGGTGCAGCACCCAGTGTATTACGTTAGCAAGCGTTTGATAGGAGCGGAGTCCCGATACCCCATGATTGAGAAGTTGGCTTACTGCTTGGTACTTGCATCACGAAAGTTGAGGCCGTATTTCCAAGCACACCCCATCAAGGTCCTCACTGACCAGCCTCTTCGCCAAGTTTTGCAAAAACCGGAGTCGTCTGGTCGGCTACTTAAATGGGCGGTCGAGCTAGGCCAATTTGAAATCAAGTACCAACCAAGGACTGCTATTAAGGGTCAAGCCTTGGCGGATTTCATCGCTGAGTGTACCGGAATCGTTGAGGTCCCTAATCAACAGGAGAGTGTTACTGGGTTAAAAGAAGAAGTTCCTGCTTGGCAACTTTTCGTTGATGGATCGTCAAACGAGTACCATTCAGGAGCTGGGATTATACTAGTCACACCAGAGAAGCACCGAATTCATTGTGCACTGAGGTTCGGATTCAATGCTTCTAATAACGAAGCAGAGTATGAGGCCCTCTTAGCAGGCTTGCGACTGGCTAGAGATGTACGTGCCCGGTCGGTGGAGATAAACAGTGATTCCCAATTGGTGGTTTATCAAGTATTAGGGGAGTACCAGGCGAGGGGCCTACGCATGGTGGCATACTTAAACAAAACTAAAGATTTACTAGCCCAGTTCGAGGAGTATACCATTAAGCTAGTACCAAGGGAGCAGAATTCCAATGCTGATGCTCTGGCAAAGCTTGCAAGTGCGAAAGATGCCGAAACACTGAATATAGTTCCAGTAGAGTACTTGGCAGAGCCAAGTATTGATAGAGAAGAGGCCATGCCGATTACGATAGTCGACACCTGGATGACTCCCATCATTGCCTACCTTGAACATGGGACGCTCCCAGATGGTCGTAATGAAGCAAGGAAAGTTATGAGGCAAGCTGCTAGGTACACCATGGTGGATGGAGTGTTATATAGGAGAGGATACTCCTTACCTCTCCTCAGGTGCATAACCCCCGACCAGTCAAAGAGCTTATTAGCTGAAGTGCATGAGGGGTTTTGTGGAGATCATGCTGGGGGGCAGAGTCTATCTAAAAAGATCTTGAGGCAAGGATTTTTCTGGCCTACTATGAACGAAGACTCTATGGAATATGTGAAAAGGTGTGACAAATGCCAAAGATTCTCTAAGGTACCCAGAGCACCACCAAATCTTTTGAGGCAAATGCAAAGTCCGTGGCCTTTTGCAGTATGGGGCATTGATTTGATCGGGAAGTTACCCAAAGGAAAGGGAGGAGTGCAATTCGCTGTGGTCGCAGTAGATTATTTTACTAAATGGACTGAGGCCGAACCATTAGCCACGATTACATCGAAGAAAGTGTTGGACTTTGTTGTTAAAAATATAATATGTCGCTATGGTCTACCTAAAAAGATAGTGTCTGACAATGGCACCCAGTTTGACAGCGACATATTTACCGATTTTTGCACTCGGCATGGCATCACCAAAAGTTTCTCCTCGGTGGCCCATCCTCAGGCCAATGGGCAGGTTGAAGCAGTGAACAAAACATTGAAGGACACTTTGAAGAAGCGCCTGGAACAAGCTAAGGGTGCTTGGGCAGATGAGTTACCAGAAGTCCTTTGGTCGTATAGGACTACCGCTCGGACGGCAACTGGCCATACCCCATTCTCTTTAGCGTATGGGTATGAAGCCATGTTACCTGTGGAGATAGATCCACCCTCTCATAGAAGGACCGTTTACAACCAAGAGGAGAACCATCAGTTGTTGGCAGAATCATTGGACTTCCTCGAAGAGAGAAGAGAGGAGGCAAGCCTCAGAGTAGCAGCTCATCAGCAAAAAGTGGCACGCTACTTCAATTCCAGAGTGCGAGATCGAAAGTTCCAGGTCGGAGATTTAGTCCTAAGGAAGGTGTTTGTTAGAGACCCAGCAGCTGGTGTGCTAGGACCGAACTGGGAAGGACCATATCAAATTGAACAGGTCTTACCGCCCGGCACTTACAAGCTTGCTCGATTGAATGGGGAGCTGATCAGAAACTACTGGAATGGCGAGCACTTGAGAAAATATTATCAATAAATACTACTTGCAGAGTAGTAGCTTTGTATCAAGTGCTTAACTTGTTATTTAAGTTTTTTGTTTGTGAACTGGTTATTTGCTACCCAGTCGCATTATTTTGAACAATGTTATTTTGTTTGGAACTCGTTGTTAGACACGTTTTGTCATTTATTATTACGAGTAATAAAAGAGACCACACGCATTGTGGTCGTACCTTGCTACAAACTTTGCATATGTGTTGATTATTTTTGTTGGGCAGTGTTCAACTGTCATAATAATTTAAACAAAACAGGTCTTTTAAAAACTAATGTACTGGACAGTGTTCAACTGGTCGGTATCATAATATGGAGGACCAACGTTTAGATAATATTTATGTAGTGGTCAACTACTGATATATTTTCGTATATTTCATGTGTTTCACGAGTAGTAACTACTCGAACAAATCCGATCAAGTAGTAAGTGATCAAGGATTTATCCACCCTCAATCACTTGGGGGGCACATAGGGTATACTGGTATTTATTTCAACACAGGCAATAAGAGCACGAGCAAATATGTTTGTTTTTGGGCTGACTTGTAAGTTTAGGAGTCTAAAATAGCCGTTAAGCTAACTTGTTTTACAAAGCTTAAGTAACTTAGAATTTTTCAAATTCTAAGTTAAAAACTGATATTCGTGTAACAAGACATTTATGCTCATAAAAAGTTAGAGCAATAAGAGCATGAGGAAGTATATTTGGTGTGAACTTATGGAATGGTAAAAATTTCTAAGTTAAAAAACTAAATTCTCATGTGAAATTAAAGGCATCCAAAAACTTTGCTATGCACAATAAAAACTTAGAAGTTTGAAATTGTCAGCAAGGAAAGAGTAAAGTGCTAAATGTCAAAATAGCTCACTAGTTCGAGCAACAAAATACAAAGTAAAGTAGACTGTGATGAACTATGAGAGGGAGTCACAGGCGAGCTCCTCTAGAGGGTTGATCGACTCCCTCCTCTGCATCAGCTGCTCCTCTCGCTCGAAATGATATAGCAGAGCAGGTTGGGGCGAGTGCAGGAGGGTTGGCAGCTTCTTCAGCGGCTCTTGCTTCACATCTGGCAAGATCCTCTGCTTGGGCCTCCTTGGGGAAACAATCAAGATTAAGAGGCTTGTTCAGCTTCCAGACCTTATAGAAGCAGTCAAAACTGGCCTCCTCAAAGCGAATCAAGTCAAGCTCTTTTTCTTGCTTCAGCTCTTCGTTCTCGCTAATCAACCTCTCATTGTCTCGAACTAACTCTTTAATATCAAGGGATTGCTTCTCCAATTGATTTGTCAAGGAAGCATTGTTTTGAGCCTGCTTTTTGAGAGACTCGTCCCGTTCAGCTATAGTTCTCTCTGCTTGCTCCAGCTTGGACCTGGCCTCCACCAGTTGATCGTCCTGCACCTTGATCAGCTCCTTGTAATCCACGGCTCGAAGCTGAGCATGACCAATGGTGACAAGTGACTGCATGGAAGACAAAAAGTTAATACAAGTAAAAATACTAATAACAAAGTATCTCGAGGAAAAATGCTTACCTTCATCAATTGAGCGAGTCCTCTCTTCAAGACAACTTCGACACTAAGTCGAGGGTAGGAGTCTAGGCTTTGAAGCGTCGATGCATCACGGCCAATATCCTCAAGAAGCCCCTTGCCCAGGTCGCTAACAGCACGAAAGAGCTCACTCGAACTACCCTGGTGAGTAGGAGTTAGGCTCGCAGAAGGAGGAAGGGAAGAGGGGGTCAGTGGCGGAAGTGTAGTCGGTCCCCCAGGTTGCCTCCCTTGACTTGGCGGTACTACCTTCTGAATCTTCTGTGGAGGCATAGAGCCACTTCCATCACCAGTTTTCCTCTTTGAAGCAACGCAATCTCTGAACATGTCTGAATCTGCCAAGGATGAAAAAACAAGATTGTTAGAGAAATAAACATAATGAAACATATGCAAGTGTATACTACAATTGTGATACTCTCTAATTACCAATTATAAAAAATATGCCTATTTTCACTAAGCATGTGTTACCTGCGTTGAAGATCTGATCAAGGAACTCATCCTCGTCGTCCGAGGATGAGCTAAGTTCCCCTTCAACCTGGATAGCTTTTCCTTTCCCAGGTTGAGCGGGAATAGTAGATCTACGCTGAGGATCAGGCTCTCTAATGACTAAGTCGCCAGGTCTACGGGAAAGCGGAGAAGGCCCAGGAGAATGCCGATCAGTCATTTGCTCTGTGCCCTCGGTAGACCGACCAGGCGTGTCGTTCTCCCCGGTGGTACTTTCCACCACCAGATCCTGCTCACATGGCACCAGACTCACCATCTGAAGAAGGTCCAGCGTGACCAACTTTTTTACATCCTTCTCTTTAAGACTCATGTTAGCCAATTTCTTGGCCCGCCTAAACATCCCTTCAGTAGGCAATGGTCGCTCAAACGGACCCGAGCGCGTAAAAGCCAAGTTGTTGGCCTCAATATCCAATGTGAGGAAGTATTCCTTATGATATTTCCCGGCGTTTGACTTATGGGAGATGCCATTGAGATATGTAACCCCCCTATGCCTGTGATAGAAATGGAAGAAACCTGAGTTGTTGTGAGAAGGGTTGGTCCGAAGATCAAACAGGTAATGCACCTCATGAGGGGTGGGCTCGTCCCAACCATTCAGAAAATAAAGAATATACAGCGCAGAGAGTGCCTGTATCCCATTCGGCGTGATCTGAAATGGGGAGATGTTGAAGTAGTCTGCTACGGACCGGAAATAGATGTGCAGCGGGAGTGTTGCTCCAGCTTGTACATGGTGCCTGGACCAGGCACAGTACCTTCCACCGGGCCTATTGGCTCTTTGATGCGAGCCCGGACACGTCACGTTTGCCCCACTCAAGCCTAAAGCTTCAATGTGTTTCTGGAACAGAGCGGGATTAAGTTTTGAGGCTTCGGCAACGAACCAGGAGGGTTCTTCTTCTCCCTCATCACGTGGCTTCTGAACAGCCAAATCCTGGATCGCAGTAGCAAATTTCAGAGAAGGCTTTCTTGAAGCTGTGGTAGTGCAGGTTTGATTGCGCTTTGCCACCTTCTGTACTGCTCTGCGGGCAACCTGCGGATCGTGTTCCTGAGGGAGCCTGTTAGATTGCTTCACCCTCATCGTCGACTGAGAAGCCTGTCGAAGAAATTGTTCCTCGTGAAGAAGATATAAGGCTGAGCGAGGGAGGATCTGCTTGAAGCGGCGAAGACGGTCCTCTGGAGTGTAACCAGTAGACGAGCCTGGTGAGGAATCGCTATTCAAGGGAGTCTCGATTGTTTGCGGGGCGGATGATTCGGAGTTCGTATGATTGTCACCTCCCCTATAGTCAGAGCGATTCATCTACAAAAATGAATAAAAAATGGGGAGGTGAGTAACCATACAGAAAAAATTCATCAAAAATAAGAATTATTTATATACTTGGAAAATTTTGTCCAAGTTATAAAAATATAACACATATGGAAAATATAATTTTAATGCTCAAAAGTGCCTAAAAGTACTTAAAGTATTGAACTTATTAAAGCTTATAGAAGGAGGCATTTTTGGGATTTTCCTATAAGGCTAAGTTCCTTATGTGTGTAGTAACATACAGAGGTTGGTTATACATTTGGAAGGAAAAGAAGCCAAGGTTTAAGGAGTTAGGTGTGGTCCGATCGGACCACATTTTAGGCTCAAAGGAATGGTTTTATACCTCCGATCGGATGCCTAGAGGCACTAAGTGGACATGACCACAAAGGTGTATAAACCAAGGAAAATTGAAAATGGTCTGATCGGACCGTGTGCTTACTCTAGGGGATAACTTAGCATATTGCAGTCGATCGACTGCCAAAATGTGTTGGATACTCATTACCAAAGGGGTGTTCAGAGCAGATGGGAGGAACCATATATCCACACACGCCCAGAACAAAATAAAACTGGTCCGATCAGACACATTCTGGCCAGGAGACGTCCTGCCTCGCCACCGCACGAGCCTCACGCGAAGTCCCTAGGACGTCCGATCGGGCGTAGCGTGCCCGAGGAGAAGATGTGCACCCAGGGTCTGAGAATCCGCCTGGTGTGCCTCGTGCCTCCAAAACTCCTAGCCACCAGCAGCAACAAGTCAGGTTCGATCGGGCATGGGTGTCTAGGGAGGTTCGGAATTGACTGATAAAGACTTGGGCACTTAAAAGCGAAGGAAGGAGCGTGTGGTCCGATCGGACCACACATTTATCTGAAACTTTTCAAGGCCCGATCGGAGGTGGTTGTCTCATCTCGTTCAGAAGAGATACACGCCTCAAGCTTGAACCATGGTTCATCATCCCCGATCGAACATGGGTTCACCATGAGGACAAAGTGTGGTCCGATCGGACCACACGCTTATGCCCAGAATTTCTGGGCAAAAACCATGTACAAAATGGTCCCTAAATGGCATACTTTGCCTACCCCGAATCCAAACCAAATGGGCAAAGCCCTAAAAATCCCTAGTCTAAACACATTCCATCATTTACATAAACAAAAAACAAGATCAAAACATATAAATGAAAGGTTTTCTTCATGTTCTTAAAAACCCATTACACCATCAAAACCCTCAAAACCCATATTCATGTTTATGTCAAAATACCAAAAATGTCTTGAAATTCCTAAAAGCTTAAGGGAAAATTCGGGTTACCCATGCCACAAACCTCATCAAGGCAATGAGCAAACACATTGAACAAGACATATTCAAGAACTTCAAGAACATCCAAGGGACAAGCATATTCGGCCATGGCATTTTTTTTAGAAAAGAAAATGTAGCAATCTAAGAGGCATGGAGAAGAAGACTTACCCAAGGTTGGAGAGCTTTGATTTTGCTTGGAGGATGCTTGAAGATGAGGAGCTCCCCTTGAAGATTGTAAAGTCGGCAAGAGGAGGGAGTCCTTGAGAGGGTTTCGGCCAAGGGAGAAGATGAAGGGTTTTTAGAATATATTTTTTTTTTTTGTATGTGTGAAGAAGAGAATGTAAAGTGGGGATATTTGAAGGGAAAAAAGTGGGTTTTTCATTTACTTTTGGACCTTTGATATTCTGGGACAATTTTTCTCCCCACGATCTTGGGTGGATTTTTGCAAGTGATCGTGGGTCTGCTGCATGAAGATGAACAGTTATTATTTTTCATAATGGCGTCAGCTGAAGAAAAAGTTTATTACGTGAATAAATCATATAATAAACTTGGGGGGCAAATGTTATCCCAAAAATTTGGAAAGAATGACGTGGCGGTGAAATGGACACGTGGCATGAGTTAGTAGGGAGATCTGGCTTAGTAATAGCCTAATACATTAGTTAAGGAATGGGACAGAGGGTCAAGCCAAATACGCCCAATCGAAGAGAGTATTTAGACTGGGGGTTGCTTGGCTCAGACCTCAGTTTAAAGACCCATATAATTAAATTGGTGCCAAGACCAAGAAAGTGAAAGGGAGGTATGAATTTTGGTTCAAGATATAAAAGCAGTAGGTCCGATCGGACCTAAGCTTAGGAGACCTCTTGTTAAGCTTGGTTCGAATAAGTTCAAAAAGAATAAGGCTCAAGTTTTACTCAAGGGGAAAGCCACATAGTGGCCGATCGGGTATGATATGGAAGAAGTGAACTTGGGCTTGAATGAGGTGAGTAGAAATGGTGGTGTCCGATCGGACATGATGCGTGTGGATACTTTGGACCATTTTGGTCCAAAGGGATGACTATGACCGATCGAACATACACATAGGAGGTACCTTGGACCATTCAAGTCAAGGAGAAGTAGATGGTGGCTCGGACCACCTTGGTCCGAGGAGAAAAGTCTAATGCCCGATCGAGCATTTGGTTGAGCGAAGAGGTTCGAACCTTGTTGGCCCAAGGAGAAGGATGTGTGCCCGATCGGACGTGGTACTTATGAGTACCTTGGACCATTTTGATCAAGGAAAGGTGGTGGCTCAGACCACCTAGGTCCGAAGAGAGAGGACCAAGGTCCGATCGGACCTTGGTTAAGCAAAGGAGGCTTGGACCATTTAGGTCCAAGGGGCATTATGCCCGATCGCGTAAGACCTCCCCCGATCGCACATGACCTCCCCCGATCGCGCAAGACACCTGCAAGAGCGCTCGGACCATGTTGGTCCGAGGATATGCTAGGAAGAAGATGGCTCGGACCATGTTGGTCCGAGGAGCAAAGTGTAAGGTCATTTTGGACCTTGATTGAAGGAGTCAAATAAGGTGGTTTGAACCACCTTAAGCCAAAGAAGACAACCATTGTGTCCGATCGGACACAATGGAGGAGTATAACTCGAGTGTAGTTGGCCTTTGGTCCAAGGATAGCCATGCGTATGCCACCTTTGACCTACGTAAAGCTTGAAGAATAGCCAACATGCATGAGAAGCTACGTCAAACTGCCCAAAACTACTTCAGTGAGAATCGGTCCAAGCATCCGGGAATCACTCAATCCTCACTCGAAATTAGGGATCAGTTATATTTTGAATGTTTATTTTGTAATATAAATATTAGGTAAATAATAGAATATCCCTATTAAAAGGGGATATCAGTTGAGAACCCAGGTCTATAAATAGGGACTTGGGACGATCGTAAAAGGACTTTTTGGCAAAATCAAGAGTGAATCTGTATTCTAGAGAGAGAAAGTGTGTTGTTCTTGAGATAAACCCATTTTTGCGTTCTAGAATATCTCACACTGAAGAAACTCAGTTGACACGGTTCATCTGATCTTGAGTGCAAATACAGTAATAAAATCTCTAAGTGGATTAGGCTATTACCGATCATCGGGGCTGAACCACTATAAAAACCTCGTGTTATTTACTTTAGTTCATAAAAAACTGTCTGTTGTCGTTTATAATTCTCTTGAAGGTTGTCGTAGTTGACGTTCTCACGTCGTTGGCTAAATTCACAGTCAACACCTAATATTTCCCATTTAATTCCCGATACCTCACTGATCACCAATAATATTCCTCAATGTCAATATAGACTCCAGTATATTCCCTAATTCCCATTTATACCCCTAAGCTCACCTCGAGCCGGGTATAAATCCCCGCCATGACTTTTCCGCTACTTTGCTCACTAGGATCATCTCGAGTCACAGATCACAGATATATCCACATAATAATGTGGTATTGACAATTATCACATATATCAAAACAATTATGCCCATAATGGCCAAAATTACGATTATGCCCTTCTAACCTAATCAGGGCCTACATGCATACTAATACACATAGTCATGCATCTCAAATATTCAATTAGTCACATAACATGCTTTAAATCATAATCATGCATCTTAATCATTAAAGTCACACATAATTCCCATTATGCCCTCCAGGCATACTAATTAAGGCCCTTAAGCCTTATTAGTGAATTTGGGTCGTTACAAGCTCCCAGTATTCTTTCGACCTCGATCATGTATGCTGACCGATCTGGTATCTTTGGAGTCATCACTAGTAAAACTTGTCGCGTGATTATTTCTAGATGGGTCTTTTTCGTGCCGCCTCGTTTCTGCAGTGCGAGATTGGGATGTTTGACTTTTTTCAGATAAGGCGCCTCTCCGCTCCCGGAAAGCCTCCTTGTTCCCTTGTCTCCTCCCCGCACATCTTTTGTCCTCATCTCGAACTGGTTGAGCATTCCTGCGAGGAGGTGAAGGATATCTTATAGGCGATGGGGGAATCGTATGGGTGACGGTGGCTGCCACCCATTTCGTGGTCTGGACGGTCCAGAGTTCGCCAGAGATGGGTTGGTTGCATTTTGTGTGTTCCCAGGGACTTGAGTCCGAGCCTCTGCAGGGGCTCGGTTGTTCTCAGTTCCTGCAGGTACCCCCGCAGGTGGATTAACCGGGGCCCTGGCTCGGGTACTTCTCTGGGGTCTCAAGGGAGCGGATGGCTCTGCTGGTGCCGGAGGTTGTTCCGACCTTCTTGTGGCAGCATTCTTCCGTGGACGCCCACGAGGTCTGCGGGGAGGAACATGCACGTCCTTCGGAGGGGGAGCTTGGTTTTCACGCGGAGGCGGGGGCTGAGCCGCTTGCGCCTCTGCGGCTATCCTTACTAACTCCTCATTCCGCTTGTTGGCTTCTGCCAACTGCTGTTTCAGCTGCCGATTTTCAAGTTCCACAATGGGAACGTACCGCTCACGATTGTAATACATATCCTCATCCCTTGGTGGTGCGGGTGGTCCCCAAGAATCGGAGGATTCGCTTCTCTCTTCAGCATCCGGGTTTACCATTGGCTGTTTCCCAGGGCGTCTCGGATAATTTTCTTCAGGAACGTTCTGATCGTTAGCGGCCATAACTTGTTCAAGGACTGAATGCTTAAGGCTCTCAATGAAAGCACCAAACTGTTGATGCCGTTTTTCGTCAACAGTGAAATAAGAGCACGAAAATAATAATTAGTTATGGCCAGGAAAATACGATAAAACAAATGGTTTAGCAGTTAACTCTGCCTAGTCCACGAGTTTTTATTATTAAAACTTAAGATGATCTCTGGAAATTCTTCAAGAATGAATTCTCCAGAGTTTTCTCTCAAGATTACAAAAATTCTGTCCTTTACAATGGTGCATGACTTCTCTATTTATAGAGAAGATTTCAGAATACAATCCCACACATTTCGGGAAGTTATTCTGTATATGCAAATAAATTTAATGGCATTAAAAGCCTGTAATCCTATATACAAGGAAACGTCCCCTGAAGATCAGGGGGCGTATAACTGAATAATAAATACCCCTTTATTATAGGGGATTTACAACAATCAATGTAGACCGCGTCTCTCCCAAATGACTCACTAGGATATTCAAAGTTATCAATCTACATTGTCAGTGTTGTTCCCACCCAGGTCTCTTACTGACTTTCGAGCTATGGCATTTTCCCGAGATCATGTGACTTCGAGCTCATACTTATGTCAGGCTCGGAGCCCCTGATCCGAGGCCATCCGAGAACAGACGTGCTTTGATGTCTGTCTTTCGAGCTTGTAATGGTTTCGAGGCTACCATCTTCGAGGTTGCCCGTTGTTTGTAGGTCCGGTGCCTAGGTTGCAGACACGTGTTCCAGACATTACGAGCCCATTCCTAACGAATCCAGCTTTCGAGATCACAATTCTTAAGGCTCGAAATCTAAGTGTCACAGTTATGATTTATGAAACCATGATTTATGATCTATGACCTATGACCTATGACCTATGACTTATGACTTAGAGTATGACCTGTGATCTATGACTTAGATTTATGATTTAGAATTATGACTTAAGATATGATATGATTTAGATGTTTGTGTTTGTATGACTTTGGTGAATATATGTTATGTTTGATTATATGACTAACCCTTGTTTGTATTTTCCTTACTGGGCTTAGAAGCTCACTCCTTATGATGTTGTTATTTCAGGAAATTAAGGATAGAAAGGCCGGTGGCGAGTGGGACCTAAGAACTTCGTGATCTATTCGTTGGGGACAATGTAGTCGAGTAAGATCGAGCGGGCCAAATTATTTATTTATTTAAAATTTTATTTTAAAGTTTGTTTTATTTAAATGTTGCTCATTTTTATGTTAAAGACAATCATTTTATATTTATAAAACCATGGATCCATGTATTTATTTTTTAAGCTTTTATTAAATAAAATAGCAATATTTACGATTATGACCCAATGCTGTGTTCTCGGTAATCTATGAGAAATTAGGGCGTTACAGATAACTCGTTACCCATTCACATATTTATGTAATTTTATTTCTAAATTTGAATGTTCCTAACAGGGTAACTAGTTACTCATTCACGTTTTTATATTTTTATTGTTTTTCTTTAAAAATTTGGATATTCCTATAAGGGTTACAATAAAAAGAAAATGATGAAAAAAATATTTGATTTTTTTTTTACATATAGTGGAAAAAACTATAAAAAATAATTACATTAATAAAAGATAATAAATAATAAAATAGTTATAAAGTGTTAAAATATATGTGTGGAAAAAATGGAAGGAGAAAAGAATAAGTACAAAAAAGAAGATAAAATGGAATAAAACAATGAAGAAAAAAAACAGAGGAAAGAAAACTAAAAAAATATGAAAAAAAAAACAAATAATGAAGGAAAAAAGAAGAAAAAAAAACAGATGAATGAATAAGAATGAAAATAAGAAGAATAATGAAAAAATGGAAATAAAAAAAGAAGAAGGAAAAAATTGGGAAAAAAAAACTCTCATATGTGTGAAAAAATAAAAAAAATAAAGGGATAAGAGAATAAATAAATAAAAAAGAGGAAAGAAAATTGAAAACATATGAACAAAAAAACAAAACAACACAAATGAAAGAAAACAATATAGATAAATTAATAAAAATGAAGAAGTAGTAGAATAATAGAAAAAGAAAAAGAAAAAAAAACGAGGGAAAAAATTGGTAGAAAATTTTGAAAAAAGAGGAATAAAAAATAAGGAAAAAAGAAAGAAAAAAACTGAAAAAATAATAAAAAATAAAGAAAAAAATAAAAAATTGAAAATAAAACAAAATTACTTTCAAAATAAAAAAAACATAACTATGATATAAAATGTGGCATAATTATATATATATTTTTTAAATTCATAAGAAAGAAAATCCCATAAATATAAACTTCAAAATCAGAAAACTATAAAAAATTAGAAAAAATAAATGTCCATATTTTTGTAAAACAACTTTAAAAATCCGATAAATATAAAAAAATAAAAAATATAATTTAAGGATCGGGTATATATGTAGGTAACCGCACACACTCAACCATAAAGAAAAAAAATCAAGAGGAAATTATATGAAATATAAGATTTTTTGTAAAACTTTGATAAATATGGCTTTATTTTCTCTTAAGTTTTGTATGGCATAATTTATTTATTTACATTTTTATGATATTTTTGTAATTTTATTAAAATATATCATATACTTAATATAAAATTTAAATATTAATTTTTTTAATTACCTTTAGGGAAATTTTTATTACTATATTTTTTTTAATTATATTTATTTAAGTTAATAATATATATACAATTAATCAATTAATCGTATACATAATTATACAATAAAAGTATACAATTATTTTTTTAATAATATATGTACACTATATATATGCATATATTATTGTTATTATTATTTTTATATGTGTATACATATATATATATAAGATTATAAAATAGTACACATTTACATATATGTTGACGTCATTTTTTGTCAACTTAGAAATGAATAGCAATTAAACAAAATACCAGAAGAAACAAACAATAAAAGACACGATTTTTTACGTGGTTCAGCAGTTAAAATTTGTCTAGTCCACGAGTCGATGTTATTCAACTATGAAATTCTCTCAAAGCTTTTTGGAAGCAATTTTATAGAGTATTCTCCAATACCAATTTCTCCGTCCCTTACAAATGAATAACTTCAATCTATTTATAGATTGGTTTACAGAATCGCCCCTCACATTTCAGGGAGTTACTATTCGAATCACAAAATAAATACAATTAAATGCATATAATTATATAATACGCATATAAACCTCATGATATTCGAGATTTAACAATAGATTACAACAAATCCCTTAGATATAGGGATTCTCAAACAGTAACTATGTTCACACTTGGCTATCAACTTCAAATAATCAAATGCCTCCGAGATCGACCGACCACCACGAGCTCGCTTCCTCAGTTTACCTCGGTCTTAACTCTCTTTCTCGAGATCATCCCTTCCCGAGCTCACAATGCCCGAGCTTGAACCGTCTTGTCCGATGATAAAAGATGAACCAGGAGATTTATACAAGTGTTAAATCCTTGTTATTGTAGCTTCGAGCTCGACTTGTAACCTCGGAACACCTTCGAGACCACGTAGTTCCGAGCTCACCAATTCCGACGTCATCGTTTTAATACTCAGCGAGACTTTTTTTTTTATTTTCTCATTAATGTTGATTATATGACAAATTTGCTTATTTCGAGCTTACACCTTATGAGCCTAACTTTCGAGATCGAAAATTCCATTATCGAAATTTGGGTGTAACAGTATATATATATATATGGATATATTATTATTGTTATTATATTATTTTTATATATACATTTAAATATGAGGTGATGAGAATGACTTTCACTAATTGTGGTGGTGATGATGATGATGATGTCTGGGTTATGTCATTATACATGTGTATGTTTTGGTAACTGGTATGTATACGATTAAATAATAATCGAGCTATAGAAACAAAAAGATAGTGAAACATAGTTGACAATTTCTATGGACGAGGTCTTGAAAAGTGTAGCGCCAAGAACTAATGAAATAGTCCCCACAAGAAAAGTTCCAAATTCAATGAACAGACATAGTCACATAGATAGTACTACAAAAAAGTTTCAGAAACAAGGAAAAAAATTGTCTTCGACTACAATGATTGTATGGCTTTCACTAATTGTGGTGATGATGACGATGATGACGTCTGGGTTATGTCATTATACATATGTATATTTTGGATTATTGTTGGAGATGTATATATGTGATTTAATTTAATTTTAAATAATAACCGGTTACCACTATAAAAATAATTTTAGATTTTTTAGTAATGTGGTGGTAATTGGTTACCACTATCAATTTTAACTGCCATGGAAAGTACTCGAGTGAATTGTAACTGGTTACTGACATATTTGGAAGAAAAAAAAACATATCAGAATATGACCAGTACAGAAGAAGAAGAAGGTAACTGGTTACCCCTATCAAAATAATTGATTGATAACTAGTTACTAAGCCAACCTAGAAAAAATAAAAAATTAATCTGAGAAGTAGGAAAAGAAGAAGAAGAAGGTGGTAACTAGTTACCCCTATCAAAATAACAATTAATTGGTAACTGGTTACTTAGTCAAATCTTTAAAACAAAAAAGCAACTACATCTGAAAAACAAAATCAGATATGAAAATAACCAAGAAGAAGAAGATCGAAGAAGGTAACTGGTTACTTAGGTAGTTTTATAAAGAAAACCATATCTAAAAAATAAACATGAAGAAGGAGATTAAATAAGGTAACTGGTTACAAGTAGGTCCACAAAAAAACGCAGATATGAAAACAAAACAAAATTGTGACAGTAACTGGTTACTTAGGTAGTTTTATAAAGAAAACCAGATCTGAAAAATAAAATCAGATTTAAAAACAACCATGAAGAAAGAGATTAAATAAGGTAATTGGTTACAACTAAGTCTACAAAAAACTCAGATCTGAAAACAAAATAGAATCATGACAGTAACTGGTTACTTAGACAGATTTGGAAAAAGAAAACCAAATCTGAAAAAGAAAACTAGATCTGGAAAAAAAACCAGATATGAAACAACAAAGAAGGCGTAGAAGAACGTAAAGAAGAAGAAGAAGAAGAACATGAAAATGAAGAAGTGAAGAAGAAGACAAATTGGAGATGGTGTCGGCGGTGACCGGAGGTAAGTCGTCCATTTGCCGGTGTTTCGAGCTCCCATTGTTGTGAGAGAAAATAGTTGATTGCCATTGTTGTGAGAGAAAATAGAGAGTGAGAGAAATATGCGTGAAAGATGGAGAGAAAAATGAAAGTAAGAGAGAGAGAGTGTATTTTTGTTTATGGTATTTTGTTCATAGTATTTTGTAGGATTTCTATATTTTAAGCTTTTTTTTTTGCTAAAATTACTATATTTTGTGGCATAATTTTTATGCCTATAAATATAGAAAGTAATATATTTTTTCCCATATATATCCTTGTAAAGTTCTCAAAAATCAATTATGTATTGAAGCCCAATATAAATGGGCCGCCCCATTATGAAGCCCATAAGTGACCAAATTATGGTGCACATTTTCGTTTGAAAAATCTAAAATTGGCAAAAAGAGAATCCCCATAAAAGAATATATATATATTTATACATAAAATTCACAAATCATATGCGAAAAGAGTACAAGTTAAAACAAATATTCTCTAAATTAAAAAAAAATATATGGCAACATTATCATTATACAATAATTTATAGTATAATAATATAAGGTTTAACACTCAATAATCACATCAATGTTATACCCTGATGATTCTGATAACACATTATACTAGGAGAGTGAGACTTATCTTAATAAGTTCAAAATTAAATATCATTATCATCAATAATATTTTTGTAATTACGAATTAATAGATTATTTCAGCTCAAAGCAACAAAGCTAGCTTGAAATAACAATTGATATATGTTAGCTTGAAGAATATCGACATCAGCTTGATATCGTGTTTAAAAGCGACAAAAAGCAGTACTTAGGTAAATTATTCCTATTCTTTTAGTGATTTTAGTTTAGATATTATGTTGTTGAATGAGTCGTTCGTAATTCAAATTCCTTTAATTTTGGAGGAGAGTATCTCTGGGTCTATAAATATCTAGACCCTAGTCGTTTGTGGAATACACACAAATTATTGTACTGAAACTTTGTGAAATTGCTTTTAGCTTTAACTTAGAAAATAGTAATAAAAGTGACTCGTAAGCTAAGTAGAATTAATTATTGAACCACGTAAAAAATTCATGTTCTTATTTTCATTTTTTTAAATCATTTATTCTGCTTAATTGCTCTTTATTTTAGTTGACGAAAAAATTGCGTCAACAAATTACATTAATTTGAACAATTTCATCATTATTTAATATTTGTGATCAATTATATTTATTTGAGTGTTTTATTTCCTTAAAAACTATTAATTAAGACTTAGCCATTTTTAAAATATTAATTTTCTTTTAAAAATTAAATATAATGGTTAATTACAGCATATATAATTCACTCAAAAAAGAATTACTATATATATATAATTGTATAAATAAGTACATAACTTAATTGAGAAATGGGAACACCAACCAAACATCATCGTACATTAAATTTTTTTAATATTCGTTGTACATGACTTTTTTGTTTTTTTATGTAGACAAAGAATGAGAAAGTAAAGACCTTTTTTTTTTCAAAAAAAAAAAAAAAGTTATGTGTTTTACAATAGTATTATTGGACAACATTAATTCTTATCAACAAACTCTTGGAAAATAATTGTCAATGTCTTATGCATTTACCAACTTTATAAATATATGATATATCAATATCATATTTAAGAATACACAAAAATAAAAAAAAAATTACATAATAATATTCTCCTTTACTTGAATTTAACTTTTGAATTATTCATTCAATTATCTTTTATATTATGTCAACATTATGTTGCCATTGGTTTCCACCATTTACTTTTTTTTTTTTTTAATTAAGATTTATTTTATATTTTTATTAAAGGAGTTCTATTAAGTACTATTAAGCAAATGTCAATAACAAATATATTATTGTAATGGTTCTTTTAATGTTTTATTTATAACAAAAATAAAATATAGATCCAATTTCACGTAATTACTATCTATATCTCTTTTATATAAAAAATGTGTAGATAATAGAAATTTTTTGTTTTAACAATTTTTTATTTTTTAATATTAACTTTAACAGAATATTATTATATTTAACGGTAGTTTGTAAATATCACTTAAACTTAAATAAAATAAATAATTAAAAAAATTAAAATAAGATATTTTTAGATATTTTACAATAATAATTAAATAAATTAAAATATGATGTTTTTTAGATATTTTACAATGATAATTATTTAAAAATAATAAAATCATATGTTTTATAACTTAAATAAAATTTAATTAAACTTAAACTCACTTATTAGAATAATATCATATTAGACATATAATATAATCTACTATCAATTAGCAACAAATTGATTTTAAAAAAACTAGCAAGAAACTTAAATTTAAAATCCACGTATAATATTTAATTTTACATTAAACATATAATATATAATCTCTTGCTCTCACTCACAAATTCAAAAACTAGAACGATGTGATTGGTAGTGGATTTGGAAATGATTTTATGATTTTGAAAACTTAAAATTTGTGGGACCTACCAAAATATTTGATTGGTAGATTGTTTTTGAAAACTATATCCTAATCAGAATTCTAATTTTGTGTTGTAATTTAGAAAACAACAATTTTGCGTTTTTTCTATTTTGTGATTTTTTTTCCCAAAACTTAAAATCAAAATCATGATTTGTTTGTTCTCTCTACTCCTATCCTTTGTATCATTGCTTGTATTTATTTTTATTTTTTTGCCAATTTTTATGACTTGAGTATGTTCCCACTAGTAATAAGGAGTTATGAAACATTTTATGACATTTATGCACAATTCAAAAATAAGTTGTGCTGGTATTTTTATAGATGACAATGCAATATTGTTATAAATTTAATCAATAATTATTATTAAATTTTAATTTATCAATATAATTAAATTTACTTAATTAAATCTATTGATAAATCAAAATTTAATATTATACAACCTATGTATATAAAATATATAAAATTAAAATAATATTCAAATTCAGCTGTTCCAATCACATATTCACTTTATGTTATATTTTCAAATTTAATACCAATCACAGATTCATTTTTTTAAAACTCAAAAATAGTTTACTGACATTGAACCAATCACATTTTCAGAAACATGATTTTAGTCACTAAATTCATATTTTCATTTTAGAATCTCACTTTTCAAAAATACAGTTTTCTAATTGCGAACCAATCAGACCCTTAAACAAAAATAAATAAATAAGGGTTTATACCTTTTTGGACCCTGTGTTTTTTCTCATTACCTGTTTGGACCCTGTGTTTTTTTGACAAATTATTTTTTTAGACCCTATGTTTTGTAAAATTGTTAAACTAGAACCCTAAACTTGATTTTGGTCAATGTTTTTTCAACCAAAATCACAAATAATTTACCAAACTAACAACTCAGAACAAAAATAAAATCATTCTGCTTAAAAACTGTATTGTTATATTCAATTTTTTCTTCATCAAAATTGAGTTTAGGGTTCTATTTTAACCATTTTACAAAACGTTGGGTCCAAAAAGTAATTTGTCAAAACACAGGGTCCAAACAGGTAATGGGAAAAAACACAAGGTCTAAAAATGTATAAACTCATAAATTATTTAATTAAAAATAGATATTTATTTGAAATTTATATGACATTAATATAAATTTTATAAAAATAATTAATAAATTCTATAAATAAAACTAAAAAAACATGTATTGTCCGTTATTTGTATCTAGTATATATATAAATGTAATTATTATTCTAAAAATAATTCATGCAAACATTTAAATTTGGAAATAAAAATAAAATCTTAATTTTAATATTAAAAAAAATTAAAAGAACCTTTTAGTGAATCTTGTTTTAATTTATGAAAAAAAAACTTTGTTTAAATTAAGGGTTTATATTTTTTTTGTTCCCTGTGTTTTGTCTCATTACTTGTTTGAACCCTGTGTTTTGATAAATTAATTTTTAGACCCTATATTTTGTAAAATTGTTCAAATAGAACACTAAACCCAATTTTAGTCAAAATTTTCTCAACTGAAATCACAAATAATTTACCAAACTAACAATTCATAACAAAAATAAAATCATCCTGCTTAAAAATTGTATTGTTATATTCAATTTTTTCTTAATCAAAATTGAATTTAGGAGTATATTTGAATAATTTACAAAATATAGGATCTAAAAATGAATTTTTCAAAACACAAAATCCAAACAAATAATCGAAAAAAATACATGATCTAAAAATGTATAAGCCTTAAATTAATAACAAGACATTAATTATACACCTTATGATTATTAGTTGGTGTTATATCCTTTACACGCAACAAAACAAAAAGAAAGAAAGAATTATATACTTTTTAAACATCATAGATGATGATGGTTTTTAACTCCTAATGCATGATTTTTATGCTTCTACTTTCTTATAACACTTTTTATTTGTACAATATTATATATATATATATATATTTCATTAAGTCACATCTTTAAAAAAGAATTGCCAGCAAAATAGACTAACTTTTTTTATATATATATTAATTAGAGGGTGAAGGCATTGACAAGGGAGAAATTTTTGGTAGGTGGGATTTTATTAAATCATATTGAAAAATATGAATTCTTAAGAATTATTTTTATAAATATTGGTTATTTTAAAAGAAAAATACAAATTTTATAGGAATTTCAATGATTTTTTGTTTAAAAATTAAAAAATATATATTATTTTTAAAAAATGAATTGATGAATATAGAATGTTATTTAATATCATTTTACAAAATGGTATTCTTTTAATAATGTTTTTACAAAGTAGCATTCCAAAAAAAAAAGATATCGAGTGTATTCAACAAAGTATGAGTACATTACGAAAGTTATTTTGCAAAAAATTATAAAAATATTGGAAGGTATTTGATAAATTAATTTTGTTTTTTTAAGAAGTTATTATTTTGCATAATAACTTCTTTTATATATTTATTCACAAAATAATATTAGAAAAACACTTGATACCCTATTAAAAATTCTCAACACCTTGTATGATGTCATTATATATATAAATATTATTTGCAAAGTCCATTTTTACCAATTTTACTTAAATAAAATTATTGTGCAAAGTATTTTTTTAAGAAAAAAAACTGCTTTGCCAATTATATATATAAAATACTATTTGCTAACAAATAATCCATTTTCATCAATTACTCTAATAAAATTATTGTACAAAGATAGTTTTTTATTTATTTATTTTAAAAAAAAACTATTTTGCCGGCCAAACATTCTTTATAGAAAAAACAAATTAATAAAAAAAAAGAAACTATAAGCCCTAAGTCAATGATTGATTTGGTTTGGGTGAGTCAATAAGTAATGACTAGCTTTGTTATTTGTATAACAATTGGTGGATGGCTTTCCCAAATTCAAAGAGATTGAGCTGAGGTTTGATCAAGTCTTGTCAGTAGTCTCTAAAGCAATCTTATATAGTCTATTTCAAAAGATTTATGTTATCAAAAACAAAACCATATGTATAATATGAAGTCAATGATTAACTAAGATAAAAGATTTCCTCTTCCATAATGTTTGCTTTCATATCTAGTTTGAGTGTCTTTCCTGCTGTAATTTCAATAGTGACAACAAATCTCAATTATATGACTTTGCTACTTCTAAGTCTTTTTGGTGTTTTTTCTCTTCCTCTCTTTAGACTTTAATTATTTGGACATAATTGAATTTCTAGAAATTATTGTAAAATATTTCTAAATAATTATTAGGATGCAAAATCTTTCGATGGGAATAGGCCGGATCTACTCTTAGTGGGGTGGGAATTCCCTCCTTAAACGAAAAATGGGACAGGAAATTGGATGTGGATATTTCTCATTCCTGGTATAGCAGCAAGATAAGGATAGGGTAGCACTACTTGGCTTGTTCCCATTTAGAATTTTGTATTTATTTAATTTTTTTTATTATATGTATGCATATTATAATAAATATGTTATTTTGATACACCTATACAAATTATATTTTAAATTTGGATTATATATAAATTGATCTTGTTGTTTTGAATAATTCTGTTTTTGTTCTTTTTACATAAATGAGTCATCGTCGAGATCTTCAACTCCAGTAGAGATTTTCCGCTCTCGCCCTCATTGGGGATGGGGACAGGGGGCTTATATATGAGGAAAGGACAAGGATGGAGGATGTATATTTCCTTCTGGTTCCTTCTTAGTTTTCATATTTATTAATGTGCATTAATTAAATAGGAGTTATATTTGGAGAAATTTACATATATCACTAAAAGTTAATAAAATTTTACAATTTTACTATTACACAGAGCTTTTTTGTTATTTATTGTTCAAACTTTATTTTTTCCAGTTATACGACTTCTTCCCTCCGTCGGAGAAGAAGCCATTTACCGGGAGAGGCGAGGGGTCTAGGCTTGCGAAAAGGGCTAGTTGGCTTGTGTGTTGGTGGAGTCGCGCCGTTACACAGAGAGAAGCTGAGTGTTTGGCGTTCGACAATGGGGAGAGGCTCGGTTTCCAGGTCCTTGATGAGCTCTGAGGAGAGAGACTGGGCGATCTAATCATGGTCAGTTGGGGTTTCAGATGAGGAAGAAAAGTTCTAGAGAGATAAATTTGGGGTAGAGAGAGAAAATGAAAGGTTGAAGTGGTGGGTTGGTAATGGGGGAATTGAGAAGAAGAGGGAGTGTAAAACAACAAACTAAGAAAGTCTTTATTGGTCTTAGCATAAAAAAAGGAAGTCTTTATTGGGACTTACTTTTCTTTAGGCTTTTTATTGAGACTCACTTTTCACAAGGCAAAATCCCATTTTTCACATTTTATATTGATTATTTAATTTCTTGAGTTGGGAAATTTAAGTTTTTTAAGTATACTTATAATTTTAGTTTATATTTAATATATGTTGGGTTGTTTTTGTGTTATTTTTTTAGTTGTTTAGATTTATGTATAGTTGTTTTCAAATTGATTTTTAGTTGTTTTAAGTTTATATATTGTTGACGCCGTTTGTCGTCAACAGTGAATATAGAGCACGTAAACAATAATTAGTTATGGCTAGAAAAGTATAATAACACAAACATGATTTTTTACGTAGTTCAGCAGTTAACTTTGCCTAGTCTACGAGTCTTTGTTATTAGAACTTAAGATGATTTCTGGAAATTCTTCAAGAATGAATTCTCTAGAGTTTCTCTCCAGATTACAAAATTCCGGTCCTCTTCAAGGGTACAGGATTCTCTATTTATAGAGGAAGTCTCATGATACTTTCCCACACGTTTCTGGGAAGTTATCTTTTACATTAATAAACTTAATGGCTTTAACGCCTGTAACTCCTATATACAAGGAAACGTCTCCTGAAGACCAAGGGGCGTGTAACTGACTAATAAGTATCCCTTTATTATAGGGAAGTTACAACAACAATATTTCTTGAATGCATGGACTGGGTCTCTTCAAGTGATCTATTAAGCGACTCGAGATCAACGATCAGCATCATACCCGTCTAAGTCTCTGAATGAAGTACGAGTTACCTCGTTTTCTCAAGATCAACTTGGAAAGGGCGAATATCACCGAGGCTGCCTTTCCGCGAGTTAACACTCATACCCAAGCTCAGGCCAATTGATCCGAGGTCACCCTCGAAAAGGGACGCCTTCCGATGTCAGTCTTTCGAGCTTATGAGAACTTCGAGGTTACCTATCTTCGAGGTTGCCACCATTGTGAAGACTCGGTGCCTAGGCTGGGAACACGTATTCTAAATATTGCGAGCTCAGACCTGACGAATCCAGCTTTCGAGATCACAAATCTCAGAGCTCGAAATCTGGTTGTAACATATATAGTTGTTCTGTTGATGTCTAATTGTTGTTTATTTCTTTCAGATATATTTTGATTTTTTTATAAAAATAATCATGTTATTATGCAATGGGTTGACTTCTAGTTGTTCTTCATTTGTTGTTTTTAAATGTATGTAGTATGCAGTGAGTTAATGTTTAGTTGTTGTTTTATTGTTATTTTTGTGCTGTTTAGATTTTATGTATAGTTGTTTTCATGTTGGTTTTTAGTTGTCTAACTTTATTTATAGTTGTTTTGTTGTTGTCTATTTGTTGTTTAGTTGTTTGCAGATATATTTTGATTTAAAAAAATCAGGGTTAATGTTTAGTTGGTGTCTTATTGTTGTTTTTTAGTTGTGTCATTGACCCTGTATTTTTGTAAATATAAAACTTTAAAAGCTTATTTTCCGAAAACTTAAAGTAGTATTTTTGAAAGAAAAAAAAACAGAAACCGTAAAAAGTAAAAAAACACAAAAAAAAAAAGTATATTTTTGAAAAATTCTCTTATATTTACCCCATAAATGTATGAATATACACCTCAGTTCCAAATAAAGAAATCATTACATATTTATCATAAAATAAAATGGCTAAATTGTAACTTCTAAAATATTGAATTATATCTATAAAATTTTACACTTAGTACACTCTCATTTTTAATCAAATTAAAACTTAATTTTTTTTTTGTTTCATTTAAATTGAGCCTTTCTAATCTTTAAATGTTATGTAACAACACAATAATGAAGATTTCTCTCTAGAAAAATCATATAATATGAAATTAAGTATATTCTATTTTTAAAATTAATTTTTCATAAATTTATCTATAAGATTGTATTAAACTTTACTATTAATTAAGAATTGTTGTTTTAAAAAAATTAATTTCTAATTTTTTAATAAATGATGTGCATAATTTTATTTTATTTAAAAAATGAGTATAGAATTCAATATCTAGTATAAAAAAACTCACGGGATTTAATTATAAATATATGTAGTTTATTTATTTATAATAAAATGATGTATAATTAACTTGGGGTATAAACATACCTCCCCTCAATTAAATAATTAAGTAAAACTAATTAAATATAGATGTACAGTAAAAATACTGTAATAATAGTCATGTCATTAAATAATAATAATAATACATATTTATATATTTTGTTCCTAGTTTTTCTTTGGCTTAACATCTAATTGTCAAATTACACAACCACTTGTAAACACATCAACTATAGGAGATTTTGAAAAATCCTCACACACACACACACATATATATAATGATCTGATTTTGTTTTAATTTTCTAAGGAGAATTATGATATGTTTTTGTTGAAGAATTGACAAGTATATATTTTCATGAGTTGCCATTTTCGACTTGGAAGATCTGTCCTTTAAAATCAATTTGGATTCGTATCTTAACAAACCCTAGCAAATTAAGATATATATGTATGTATATGATGAGACAAAGAAGTAGATTCTATGCACATGATATTTTAAGACTGCATTATATCTCAAAATTATTATTATTATTTTTTTTTTGTAATTTGGAGGGGAATTCGAACTTGGGATTTATGAATGAGGTGTTGTACAATTATACTATGATTATGGCCACATTTCTAAAACCAGAATTGATGATCTGTTTATCAGACGGTTAAGCGTGTCAATCTTAAAATTATTTAAACTAATTTTAAAATGGGTAATGATATGTGCGCACAAAATATGTACAAAAACATACACACAGTGATGTGTCGGTTTTCATAACAACCAATCATATTAATTTAAGATGAAACATACTGTTTTAAAAAAACAGTGTCACATCACTGTGTTTAATGTTTTGATGCATATTTTGGGTGCACATATTATTACTTTTTTAAATGAACCTAAACTTTTTTTTTATTTTGTGTAAGTTTCGAATAGTATTACATAGAGGTGAACATTTGACCCGAAAAACTCGCAAACCCGCAACCCGAAAACTTGATTTTTTTCAAAACCCGTCGAATTCAGGTGAAATGCGGTTCGAACCCGACATGGTTCGGGTTTTGAAATTAAGGACACCCGAACATAATTAAAAAATATAATTTAAAAAAAATTAATGCTTTTAAAAAAAAAAAAAAACTATTAATGTCCAATTTGTAAAAAAAAAACATTACGAAACTAACAACAAAAGTTAAAAAAAATATATGAAATGTAAAAAAAATTAAAAAAATGTAAAAAAAATAGTATTTTCGAAAAAAAATTACCAAGGTCCATTTTTGGCCCAATGCCTATTTTTTTTGATCAATCCCACCTGAAACCTGAAATCACCCCAGAACCCAAAAATTTCGAATCGAATTCGGTACTACTTTCCTTTATTCGAAACCCGCAAAACCCGAACATGATGCACTCGAAACCCAAAAATCTCAATCCGTGTGCACCCCTAGTATTACCATATCTGATCTGTTTTGCCACCTCCATTGTATAGTTTGTAAAATAATAATTAAGTTCTCATTATAATTCAAAGCTCGGCTTTCTCACCCTCAATAGTATAGTGTGCAAAATGAATAAGGTCACTCAAGCTTTGTTTGATTGATTTGTGGACAATTTTCTTATTTCTATTGGAAATCTACGACTTAAGCGTGATCAATCTACGACTATGACTTTCAAATTATTATTATTTTTTAAAATAAAGTGTTATATAAAATAAAAAGAAATTCCAAAAGCAATAAATTAAAGAACTAGCTAGTTACATCATATCATATCATTTCATATAAAGTATAAACTCTTCCTTTCCTAAAACTTGTCACTTTCTTAAAAGAAAATTAACTTCGTAAATAAATTTGGGATTGAAAAGGTGTCTTAATAAAAATAAATAAATAAATTGTTGATATTGCTTTTTGAGTGATTGTGAAAGAATAACATGCGTTGTTGGCTAAGTGACATACATATTAATAAAACTAGATGTAGTAGTGGCAGAGCCAGCCTTTAAAAAGAGGCAATATATAAAGTAATTTTAGAAATAAAATGATATTAATATAAAATGTAATTTTTTATAAAGTAAAAATGAAAAAAAAAAAAATTTGTGAGGGAAAAATACAAAAAATATAACTTTTATAGGGGAAAAATAAAAAATATGAATATATATGTATGGGGGTACAAATTAACATATTATAAAAAATTCATATAAAATTTTATAAAATAAGAGGGGACACTTGTCCCCACAAAAACCCCCTTACCTCTACCACTATGTATAAATATATATATATATAATGAAAAATGAGTAATGATTAACACACACTCAACTTGCACATTGTTTTATACTATGATGTGTAATTAATCTAACCTGCACAATTAAAATTATTGTGGTCCACACTTAAAATTATCTATAATTGAAATTAATTACATATTGTTGACGCCGTTTTTCGTCAAACAGTAAAAGAAAAGCACGTAAACAATGAATGACAATGGCTAAATGAAATAAAACAAATCAAACACGCGATTTTTACGTGGTCTTCTTTTACTGTTTGACGAAAAACGGCGTCAACAGTTTGGTGCTTTCATTGAGAGCCTTAAGCATTCATCCCTGAGAGATTCATGGCTACAAACAATCAGAACACCCCTGATGAAAGCTACCCAAGGCGTCCTGGAAAACAACCAATGGAGAACCCGGATGCTGAGGAGAGAAGTGGGTCCTCTGATTCCCGGGGACCACCGCCTCCACCGAGGGATGAGGATATGTACTACAATCCTGAGCGTTACGTTCCTATTGTAGAACTGGAAAACCGGCAATTGAAACAGCTGTTGGCAGAAGCCAACAAACGGAATGAGGAGTTGACTAGGATGGCTGCAGAGGCGCAGGTGGCTCAGCCCCCGCCTCCGCGCGAAAACCAAGTCCCTCCTCCAAGGGACGTGCATGTTCCTCCCCGGAGGCCCTGTGGACGTCCACGAAAAGATGCTGCCACAAGGAGGCCGACTCAACCTCCGGCACCAGTAGAGCCATCTGCTCCTCCTAGGCCCCAGAGGAGTACCCGAGCTCGGGTCCCGCCTAATCCACCTGTGGAAGTGCCTGCAGGAACTGAGAATAACCGAGCTCTTACCGAGGCTTGGACTCAGGTTCCTGGTAGTGCACCGAACGCGACTGACCCATCTCGGGCAAATTCTGGACCCTCTAGACCGAGGCAAGGGCGGCAGCCACCGTCACCTATACGGTTCCCTCCGTCTCCCATAAGATATCCTTCACCTCCCCGCAGAAATGCTCAACCTGTTCGAGATCAGGATCAAGGGCGTACGGGGGATAGACAAGGACACAGGGAGACTTTCCAGGAGCGGAGAGGCGCACAATGTGAGAGAAGTCAGACGTCCCGGTCTCGCACTACGGAGACGAGGCGACATGGGAAGAACCCATCGCGAAATGACCGATCAATGAGTTTCACCAGTGACGAGTCCGGAGAGACCAGGTTCGTCAGTAAACACGACCGAGGTCGTAAAAATACTGGAAGCCGCAAGAATCGTCCTGACCTGCGAAATCATCTGAATCAGAGCAGGGGGAAGGGAGATCAGACAAATCCGGACCTAAGGAATCACCTGAATGGGCGTAGAGATCCCTCACGGAGACGCGAGCCTGGAATCATGATCAATGACTGTCAATTCCAGACACCACCTAAGGACCCAGTCCAAGAAAGGATCGATCAGCTCGAAAAAGCCTTTAGGCTTTTAAAGAATGAACGAGGGAATGGTCGATATGAGGACTCTGACGAGGAGCTCGAGCCGTTTGCTCCACATATTTCTAACACTCAATTTCCTCAAGGGTTCCGGATTCCTCACGTCCCAGCGTTTGAAGGAAAAACCGACCCATGCAGTCACCTGAGTACATTCAACACTATTATGAGAGCTAGTAACGTGGGTTAAGAGCTCAGGTGCATGTTGTTTCCAACATCATTGGCCGGACCTGCCAAGAGTTGGTTCGAAAAGTACAAGAGACACTCGATAACTTCATGGGATCAGTTGTCTAGAGACTTCAAGAAGCAATTCCGAGCTATGATGGGAGTCAGACCAGAGGCATCCACTTTGACTAACGTCCGACAACAGCCAGGCGAAACACTGAAAAGCTATCTGACAAGATTTAATCTGGAGGTCGCACGGGCTCGAGATGTGGATGACAGTGGGCACCTGATGGCTATCCGAGCTGGTGTTTTACCCGGAAGTGCCCTTTGGGATGACATGCAAGGGAAACCGGTGAGGTCAATAACCGAGTTTAACAGACGGGCGCAGAGATTTGTCAATGTCGAGGAGGCGAGGTCAACGCTCAAGGCGACCTCGCAGATCGAAACTACAACGATAAACATTAACTCCGCCTCAACCTCGGCTGACCCAGCAGCTCCACAGCCTACCTCGGAGAATCCCTCCAAGAGGAAAAAGAGCGAGGGAAATAACCCCGAGGCTGAAGGAGGAAAGAAAAAGAAAGGAGAAAGGTATTTCTCCGTATATAAAGTACACACCGAACTCAACGAATCTCGGGAAAACATATACCTGGCTAATGAAAACCAGGTCCCCTTCAGGCGTCCGGACCCAATGAGAAATCAAAAGTCCAAAAGGGATTCCAGTAAGTATTGCCGGTTCCACAGGGACACCGGACACACAACTGATGAATGTCGACAGCTGAAGGACGAGATCGAAGGGTTGATCTCGAGAGGTTATTTCCGGCAGTACGTCAAAAACCAGAGTACTGGACAGACTACTGCGAGCCAGAGAGTAGCCGCACCTTCAACGGCACAAAATAATAACTCCTAATCTCGGGAAGAAGACAGGCCCCCGCCGATAGATGGAGAGGACGTAATAACCATCTCGGGAGGGCCTCATCTCGCGGGAGGGGGCAGAAATGCTCAAAAGAGATTTGTAAACGAGCTGAAGACAGGGGACGGCTCTCCTTATGAACCCGAACCTAGGGCACCGAAAAGCCAAAGGATTGAAACACAACCGATATCCTTCACTGAGGAGGACGCTTCCCATGTTCAGTTCCCTCATCATGATCCATTGGTTATTACTCTTTAGCTTGCCAACAAAAGAGTCCGCCGAGTTCTCATAGATAATGGGAGCTTGGTCAACATTCTTTATAAGGCGACCCTCGAAAAAATGGGACTCTCCCTTCGCGACCTGAAGGCATGTGCAACTACTTTGTACGGCTTTTCAGGAGAAGGAACTGCCTGTATGGGATCAATTGAACTCCCTGTGACCTTGGGAGACTATCCGGTCTCGGTGACCAAGATAATGGAGTTCGTAGTGGTAGATTTACCATCTGCCTACAATGTACTGCTCGGGAGACCCGCCCTGGTCGGGCTGGGGGCAGTGTCATCTGTGAGGCACCTGGCCCTTAAGTTCCCAACCCCAAGCGGGGTCGGGACATTAAAAGGAGATCAATTGGCAGGAAGGGAGTACTATAGCATTTCTTTGAGGGGAAAGAAACAAACGAGCGCTCAGGCACTCGTTATCATGCAAAATAAAGATGGAACGGTTTTAGAAATTGACGAGGAAATCGATCCAAGGATTGAGGAGAAAGTTGACCTCGAACCATTGGAAGAGCTCGAAGAAGTTCAGCTCGACGAAGCTGATCCCTCGAAGAAGGTGAAGGTCGGAAAACACCTCCAAGACGAAGCAAAATAGCAATTAATTTGCTTTCTGAAGAAAAACCAGGACGTCTTCGCATGGTCACACTCAGACATGGTGGGGATAAGCCCGAATGTTGCGAGCCACGCATTAAACATAGACAAAAGCTTTCCCCCGAAGCAACAAAAGCGAAGACAGCTGGATGAAGACAGAAAGAAAGCATTAAAGGAGGAAGTTGACAGATTAAAAGCAAACCATTTCATTTGGGATGCTTTCTACCCTAACTGGGTAGCCAATCCAGTGTTGGTCCCAAAGCCCAATGGGACGTGGAGAACCTGTATTGACTACTCGGATCTCAACAAGGCTTGCCCAAAAGACTGTTTTCCGCTGCCAAGAATTGATCAGCTAGTGGATGCCACGGCGGGGCATGGCTTGATGTCATTCATGGATGCATATTCTGGATATAACCAGATTCCCATGCATGCCCCCGACCAAGAACATACGAGCTTCATTACAGATAAAGGGCTATACTGTTATAATGTTATGCCGTTTGGGCTCAAGAACGCTGGAGCTACGTATCAGCGGCTCGTTAACATGATGTTTTCAGAGCAAATAGGGAACAACATGGAAGTTTATGTTGATGACATGCTTGTAAAGTCTCAACTTAACAAGAACCATGTTGATGACCTCGAAGAGTGCTTTGGCGTGCTCAGAAAATACAACATGAAGCTAAATCCTCAGAAGTGCACTTTTAGGGTATCTTCGGGAGAATTTCTGGGTTTCATTGTCAACTCTCGTGGAATCGAGGCTAATCCCGACAAAATAAAGGCCCTGATTGATATGCCTTCACCTCGGAAGCATAAAGATGTCCAAAGTTTGACTGGCAGGATGGCCGCCCTGGGCAGATTCATCTCGAAGTCAACGAATCGTGGCCTTCCATTCTTCAACTTATTAAAAGGAAGTAAGAAATTTGAATGGACAGAAGAGTGCGAGCTAGCCTTTCAGGAGCTCAAAATACACCTCGCTGAACCACCCATCCTGTCAAAACCCGAAACGGGAGAAGTATTGTACCTATACCTCTCAACCACCGAACACGCAATAAGCGCGGTGCTCATTCGAGAGGAAGAGAGGGTGCAGAAACCCGTCTATTACATCAGTAAGAGATTACTGGGGGCAGAGCCAAGATATCCATTTATGGAGAAACTCGCCCTCAGCTTAATCCACTCATCTCGCAAGCTCCGCCCCTACTTTCAGGCACATCCCATCCATGTACTGACCGATCAACCACTTAGGCAAGTCCTATCTAAACCAGTGGCGTCAGGTCGACTCCTTAAATGGGCTGTTGAGCTCGGACAGTTCGAGATCACTTACCATCCAAGAACGACCATTAAGGCACAAGCCTTGGCAGACTTCATAGTGGAGTGCACTGGTATAGCCGACGACGAGGTAATAACCACGGCCCACGAGCTGTGGAAACTTTATGTCGACGGCTCGTCAAATGAAAATGGAGCGGGGGCAGGAGTTATTCTGATCACTCCTGCAGGGAGCAAATTTCACTCTGCTTTAAGATTTGGCTTTAAAGCATCTAATAATGAAGCTGAGTACGAGGCTTTACTCGCAGGACTGCGAATAGCAAAAGAGCTCAAGGCCAAAGCTATACATTGCTACAGCGATTCCCAGCTCGTGGTTAATCAAATCTTGGGAGAGTACCAGGCTCGTGGCACAAGAATGACAGCTTATCTGGAGAAGGCAAAATCCGCATTGGAGTATTTTGAGTTTTACGCAATCGAACAGGTTCCCCGAGAACAAAACTCAAATGCAGATGCCTTAGCTCGACTCGCCACTTCTACCGAAAATGAAGAGCTGAATGTTGTACCCGTAGAACACCTATCAGCACCCAGCATTACTGAGCCAGACGAGGAAGATGTGTGTATGATTGAAACAGAACCGACCTGGATGAGTCCAATAGTTGATTATCTCGAAAATGGAATTCTTCCAAAAGATCGGAACCAGGCTCGAAAATTGATGTATCAACTTCCTCGTTACACCATTTTGGACGGAAAGCTATACAGAAGAGGATATTCCATGCCGCTGCTTAGGTGTGTAACCCCTCCCGAAGCAAAGAAGATCATTGAAGAAATTCATGAAGGGTTCTGCGGAGACCACACCGGGGGGCATAGCCTGTCCAAGAAGATCATACGTCAAGGATATTTCTGGCCAACCATTAGAACAGACTCTTTTGAGTATGTGAAGAAATGCGAAAAATGCCAGAGATTCGCCACGATACCCCGAGCTCCACCATCCGAACTGACCATGTTGACATCCCCATGGCCTTTCGCAGTATGAGGCATCGACCTCATAGGCTCTCTCCTAACTGGAAAAGGTAGAGTGAAATATGCGGTAGTCGCCGTTGATTACTTCACGAAATGGACGGAGGCTGAACCATTGGCAACTATAACTTCGAGAAAGATCCTTGATTTCGTGGTAAAGAACATCGTATGCCGATACGGAGTACCGAGAAAGATTGTATCCGATAACGAAACCCAGTTCGATTGCGACTTATTCACCAACTTTTGCGAAAAGAACGGCATAATACAGAGTTTTTCATCAGTGGCTCACCCTCAAGCGAATGGTCAGGTCGAAGCCGTTAACAAAACTCTCAAGATCTCTCTAAAGAAAAAGTTGGAAGAGGCAAAGGGACGATGGCCCGAAGAATTGCCTCAAGTCCTTTGGGGATATAGGACTACAGCTCGGACATCAACAGGACATACCCCGTTCTCTCTAGGGTACGGCTGCGAGGCAATGTTGCCCATCGAGGTCGAAATCCCGACGATCCGAACTCAAATTTACGATCAGGATTCAAATCATACTCAGCTCGAAGAAACCCTAGACTTGATCGAAGAAAAAAGAGAAGAGGCTCAGCTGAGAAATGCTGCTTACCAGCAACGAACCACAAGATATTTCAATAAGAGGGTTCGAGATCGAAAGTTCGGAGTGGGAGACCTGATTTTGAGACGCGTATTCTTAGCCACCCGAGATCCAGCAGCTGGAGTGCTCGGGCCGAACTGGGAAGGACCATACCAGATAGAGTCAGTCATCCGACCTGGCGTATACAAACTTGCGAGATTAGATGGGAGCCTGATACCGCGAGCATGGAATGGCGAACACCTTAGACCTTACTATCAATAGTGTAGGAAGTGTTGCCTGTAACCATGAATTTCTATCTGTACTAGTTTGTTTGTTTGTTTTTGAATTTCATCAAATAAAAGGTCTATTTTGTTCCATATGTAATTTCTTTTTATTTTTGCAATCTCTCTTAATTTAATAACCTATGGTCACACTCATAGGATATTAAGGGGGCATCATTGGTATATATACCGTCAGATTAAAAAATAAAAAATATATATTTATATGAAGTATTTGGAGATAACCAAGTACACGAGCTTAGATAGTCCGGACATAACCGACTTATCAAAACGATAAAAGTATTTGGAGATAACCAAGTACGCGAGCCTAGATAACTGAGTTATCAAAAACATGAAGTATTTGGATATAACCAAATACGCGAGCTTAGATAGTTCGGACAAAATCGAACTACCAAAATCCTAAAACGTTTGGAGTTAACCAGATGTGCAAACTTAACAGGTCTGGAACAAACCAGCCAAAAAATTGATCGATGATAAGTAGGAGCCTAAACCTATCACGAGACAAGTCAAGATCAAGGCTAGAATATCTAAGAGAAAAATAGTTTCAAACTCTTAACCTCGGAACAAAAACTGAGGATGAGGAAAAGTGACTAAACAAAAAAAAGATATAACCAGATCATTCACATTACATACCATATAAGTACTTTTGAGTTCATGGTTAAAGTAATATCCGACCTTGATAAGTAACGAGGTCGGAAGCGGATAATTCGAATAAACTATGCATGAATGCATCGAATTTCGAGTCCAAATCCAAACTATGTTTGTATGAATAAATAAACATAACCAGTTCATCAATATAAAAATATGCAAAATATTTCGAGCCAAGAAATGTAAAGCATATAAAAGAATGGTAAAAGAAATTGTATCAGCCCCGTGGGCATATATTAAAATAGTTACAGAAATAAGGGGACGCAGCCCCGATAACTGATCTCCCCGAGGTCAGATTCAAGGAAAAGGAGTCTCCTTGGCCTTCTCAGCATCAGTGGCACCGGACCCCTCAGGACGAATAGCATGACTATCCTCCTGAGCTTCCTCCGAAACGGTGCCCGGAGCAGCCTTTTCCTTCTCGAGCTGCTCAGCCTTCTCCTTCTCAAGCCGTCCAGCCTCTTCCTTCTCGAGCCGAGCATTCCATCGTTCAAGAAGCGGCGCCTCGTGGGGACCTAAGAAGCTGGTGTTCAGCTCTTCGTTATAAGCCCACATCCGGTACATGGCTGAGTCGACCGCCTTTTCCTTGTTTTCTTTGTACTCGGCAAGAAGGCGAGTTTTGGCATCCTCTATGATGTCGAAGGTGGCGGCCTTGTCCTCTTCGAGCTTCTTATTGGTCTCCCGAAGCTGGGTGTTATCTTTCTTTTGCTCCTCGAGTTCAGCTCTCAGCTTTCCGAGCTCCTTGGCCGTGTCCTCACGCTCCTTAACCACTGCCTCGAGCTTAGCATTCGCCGCCTTCAGATCGTCGTTCGCTCTAAGGTGGAGATCCTTCGCCTCTTGAGCATGAGTCCTGCTCGAATGGATCTCGTTGTTCAGCTCGTAATTGAGCTGGGCAGTGAAGGCAAGAGCCTGAAAAAGGGAAGAAACCACCATTAGCCTCAGGTCAGTATGAATGTAAGCAAAAGGAATATAGAAGGATACTTACCGCAGCAGTGTGCTCGATACTCTTCTCGTAAAGGACAGTGCGGTCTCGGGTGCCAGTTAGGCACTGCCACTGAGGAGCTTCGAAACTGCCATAGCTCTGGCCGATCCGGGACATAACATCCGAGATCAGCGTAGATCCGTGAGGTCTAGCAGCATTATCCACCACATACGAGTCCATATGGGTGGAGATTGTTAGCTTCTGAACTCGAGAAGCAGGAGGCCTTCTGGAAAGCTGAGCTGAAGACGTTTCGCCCACCACAGGAGGTTGGGGCTCAATGGCAGGGGCACCAACCAGCGAAGTCGGTGCAACTGCGGAGACGACGGCCTGCGAGGATGGCATTGTCGTGGAGGCGCTAGCCTGGATAGTCGACACAGCAATAGAGCTCGAAACCGGCGGGGCAAGGGGAGGTGTCTTTTTGGACCTCTTGGGGCCTTTGCCCGGCTGACCGGTCTTCAGTGACCCCGCCCTAGGGCGTTTGCTCCTCTTGGCGCCTGCATTGTCGATAAGGGCGTCAAGGTCGGAGTCCATCTCGCCTGCACAAGTCACAACACAGCGAGTCAGTAAAAGAGAAATGTACATCAAGTAATTTCGGTATCAGACATATAGAGTGATGATAGAAGAAACCTAACTGGAACTCTCCCTCGAGCTCGAGCTTGGGGACCATGAAATTCCCCCGTCTTCAGAGGAGGCGGGGGGAGTGCCTTCCCTATAAGTAGGTGATAACCTCGAGAGGTCCCTATAATCATTGGTCCCGTACAGCACAGCTATCCCATTCCACACCTCGTCCGTGGTGTACATGGTATCATATTTCCCGAGCCCACTATCGAACCTATGGACACAGTCGTCTACCCAACTCCATATGTAGAAGTGGTATCTATCCTGTGGGCACGAGACTAACCTATTGGGCCTGTGTTCTAGTAGTGTGGGGGACCACATCCTCGAGGTAGGGAGGACTTTACCTTCATCTGAGTCCGAGCTCGGGGCTTCATCATTGGCCTCATTCCCGGACCGTGGACTCCTCAGACGAACTGGGAGTGATGGCCTCCTTTCTCTCCTCGGAGGAAGGGCGCCTGTGGGCAGTGGCACCTCCTCCCAACGTTCATATTTTTTGCTGGACCAGTCAGAGGTTGACTGGCCCTCTCCCAACAACCCGCAAGCTCGGAGCTTGTCCTCGTGTAATAAATACGAGAGAGACCTCCTGCCATAAGGAAGTTGGAGCAAGGCCTCTCTGTGCCTCATCATTGCTTCATTGGGGGTGGGACGCTTAAAATTAGCTGAAAAGCGAAACACATTTCGTCTAAATATGGATTTAAGAACTAAAGTCTTGAGCTCAGGAATAAAAGTAACGAGAATACTTACGAATCCGCCTGAACGAGTAATGTCGAGACGGGGACAGACCATCTGTCCAGAAGAAGGCCTTCTTGAAATCAGGCGGGTGATTGGGGAGATCCTCAAAAACCTTCGTCTCTTTGGGATAGCTCGAGAGATAGTAAAAACCATCCCCTCCCCGAGCTCGGGAGGGGTTACTTTTCAAACAAAAGAGATATAAAATCTCTTGAGGTGAAGGTCCTTCCCACCTCAGCTCGTGGTACAAGGACCTCAGGGCAGACAGCACCCTGTACGAATTAGTGTTGAGTTGGAACGGTGCCAACCCAACGAAATCAGTAAAGTCTTTGAAAAAAGACTTCAAGGGCAGCAGTGCTCCCGCCCTCATATGTTCTTGGCTCCATGCCGCATATTTCACTGTGGCATCGCGGCCGCCAGGGGCGAAACAGCTCCGTTCTTGACCAGTCGGAGCCCGACACTTTAAGGTGCCTGACAAATGGAGGCCATGGAATGTCAGGATTTCAGATATTTGGCTGGTTGTGGTAACCGTGCTCCAGTAGAGCTCGTCCTCGAACATCTCCTTCCTCGGCTGTGAGGTTGAAGTTTCCCCCATTAATGAAAACTAGAGTTCCCCTGGATGATACGCAACAGTGACTTTTAGCGCAGGGTCGAGGGGAATGGGCCTAGGTCCTGAATTGGGCTCCGGATAGAGGGCCTCCCGAAGAACTCTTCTCTTCTTTTCAATGACCTCGTCTATCTGGCGGCGATAGTGAGCTCGAATGTCTTCTTGCTCGCGTGCAAGCTCGTATTCTCTTATCCGACGTTGGTTCCGGGCGAAGAGCGATTCCGGGCTCGGAGATTTCGGCTCGTGAGGGACTGCCAGCAATGACCCCCACCGTCTTTCCAGATTCTGTGACATCTAGCGAGAAAGAAAAAATGGTGAGGGCCATGCATGCAAGAGTCACGAGCTCGATGGAATGAGCTCGGAGATTTATGAACGAGACTAAATACTAAGACCCTTATTGAAGAGTCAGGGGCGTGTATTCCACGAAAAAGAAAATGAGTGTGGATAATTTTTTGCAAATCCTGAAATTCAAGGGAAAGGAGAGTGGCGGTTAGCCAGGAAAAGCGTTTTTGGGTTTCGTGCATTTGTCAAAGCCCATGTTTTTATCTGAAAGCTTAATGTACAAGAAATGCTGCCTCAGAATTTCAAAACCCAGAAAATAGGAACCACATTCAAACGTCAAAACTGGGTATAAACCAGAGACGAACATCCAGAGTGAAAATCCAGAAAGCATAAAAACCTATCGGTTCAAAACCTCCTATTGTATCATGCTAAGAACGTAAACTAGCACACACAGTAAGAACATTTTAAATGGAAAACAAAAACGGCATACTTACACAGTAATGGCGATTGCAGAGAGATCGTCGATTGAAGAAGAGGTTGCAGGAAAGAACTCACTGACTCGAAGAGACCAGGATTCCTTTGTTTCTTTGGTCGAGAAAACATGCACGGAACAGGAACTTTGCAAAGAGGTCTCTGGGCTTGTTTTTCTTCTTTTCTTGCTTATGGCGAATGAGGATGAAAGTGAAGAAGATGAAGAGTGAGGTCTTGTATATATAGGTGGGGAAAAGGAATTAATCAGGAGCGTCGAATGAAATCCTCACTAGATCGAACGGATGGGGATCAATGACAAGAAGGCGCCGAAAAGTTGTCAGACGGACGATCGTGGGCGTGTTTCCAAGGTACTCAAGTACCTAAAATGAGCAATACCCAGCTGACGCGTGTCCATTTTCAAAGGTGTGACGGTACAGTTCTCAAGGAAAGTAGTTCAAAAGTTTCCTTCTCTTAGGATTCGAACAAATACTTTTGAGGGGGCAAGATGTTATACCCAGATTTCGAGCCATGGTAAATGTGACCTCGAAAGTTGGATTCGCAACAAATGGTCTCGTAAGGATTGAAGTATGCTCCAGGATTGTATATCGAGCCTGCAAAGTACGATATATGACCTTGAATATATGAGCTCGAAACGGTCTCGATCTCGAAAGGTAGCTCCGAGAACACACTCATCTTCGGGGACGACTTCGGATCGGGGGTCTCGAGCTAGATGTACGTACGATCTCGAAAGACACGTGATCTCGAGAGATGCCATTAGCTCGAACAATGACGTGAGACCTGGGATACTAAAGCCTTAGAGATACGCGATAACCACCTTGAATATCTACAAGTATTATAAATATGAGATGTAATCCTCATTTATTAATGTAAATCCCCAAGAATCGTGGGATATTATTTGGTCAGTTATGCGTTTCCTGGTCTTCAGGGACGTTTCCTTTTATATCTGATTATAGGCATTTAAAGCCATTTATTTTATTCACAAAAGAGTAACTACCCAAAATATGTGGGATAGTATTCTGCATCCTTCTCTATAAATAGAGAAGCCATGCACCATTGTAAGGGACCGAAATTCTGATCCTTGAGAGAAAACTCTGAAGAATTCATGCTAAGGAATTTTCAGAGATAATCTTAAGATTAATAACAGAGACTCGTGGACTAGGCAGATTTAACTGCTGAACCACGTAAAAATCGCGTGTTTGATTTGTTTTATTTCATTTAGCCATTGTCATTCATTGTTTACGTGCTCTTCTTTTACTGTTTGACGAAAAACGGCGTCAACACATATCATAATATGTAAAAATGTGTACAATTTGACTGCGTGTCTATCATTGCTCAATGAAAATATACATATGAAAAGAAAATTATACAGTAGACTAGAGAGTATTATAGGTATTAATTGACTATTTATGGAAAAAACTTGAAGAAAATATTTTTTTATGGAAACAATATAAATTAGGTTACAAATATAATAATATAGTATTTATTGTAATGAATACTATATTATTATATTTTTATAATATTATATGAATTTAAATTAATATATTTAAAAAAAATAAAAATAAATGATAATTTAAAATGTAAAATATCAAATTGTCAAGTAAAATGACAAGTTGTCATAGGCTTAGCGTAACTAATGGTAATACATTTCTCTTGGAGGTCCCAAGTTTGAATTCCCTTTTTCAAAGTAAAAAAAAGTAAAAAGTAAAATAATAATAAAAATAGAGTATTTTTTATATGTCCAAATGTCATAGGGTGATTTTTTTTAATTTTTAATTTTGACTTTTTGAAAGAGTGAAATATTGAAAAAAATAGTAAAAAAATAAAATAAATTAATAATTAATAATTTGGAATTATAAGTGTTGACCCAAAATTTGGCCAACTGACACGGAATCAAATTTGCTTGATGCGGACAAACACGTTGGAAAAAATGTGAAGACGAAATAATAAAGAACACAAGAGTTTATAGTGGTTCGGCCCCAGAATCTAGTAATAACCTACGTCCACTTGAATTGTTATTGACATAGAATTCAAATAAGTGATCAAAGAACTAGGGTTCAATGAGTTTCACCAACCTCTGAAGAACAAGACAATATATCAAATGATCAGAAAGCGAAAAAGAAGAAGATCCCTTTCCCTTGAGCTCTCTTTCTCTATTTATAGGCTCAAGGATGATTTACATTAATTTGTTACAGATATTGTTTCCTAAATAATCGGATACTCAGGAAATCATGAGAGATAATTTCGGATACTATTATAACTGCATAAGATCTTCTCCGCATATAGCATGTGTACGACCAGGCTGGTCGTATGAAGAGATCGAACGTTGCGAAAATAGATGTCTTTCTGGTCGATAGTCGAGCAAGAATTCCGCCAAATGTCAGCCATGTGTATTAAATGTTTGACATGTCATTCATGCCTATCTTTTGGATAACAATAAGTATTATGATAATAATTTTGAATCATAATTATATATGATATATTTTTTGCTACATCTAAAATAACCATTAGATTATTATGATCAAATGGTTAGAAACAAGTCAATACATGTAGGGGCAGACCCACACAAATACGAGGGTGGGCGACTACTCCAAGTGAAAAAAAATATATGTATTTTAATTAATTAATATATATATTTTTAATTGAAGCTAATATTTAACAATCAAAGTTTGACATAATAATCAAGCTTATTTATATAAATTTTAATGACAAGGATTCAAATCCTAGTTGGGCATTTATATATATATATATTTGCAATTTATTTATAAAAAAAACGCATACACTACACCTACAAGATTTGAACAATTGTAAATAAAATAATTTTTGAATTAGTACAACCATCATTATTGTTGTTCATTTTGTTAGCTTTAAATAATATTTAATACTATATAAATACAAGTTTTCATACCCAAAATAGAGAAATACAAAATCCGACATTGTTTTAGAGATTAAACTTTGTTCTAATTTTTTTCTACATAATCTTTTTATCTTAACGTTTCTGAATAAAAAAAAAATATATAGTTTTTTTTTTATAGATTTTAGTTTTTTTCTTTTCTAAATATGTGTAATAGTATGCATGAATGTGAAAAAATGAACAATAAAATGAATTAAAATTTGAATTTTTTTTGTTAAGATTTCATTGTATTGTGTGTATTTTTTATTATTTAATATCAATTCAAATAGTTTGATATTCAATATTTATCTATGTGGTAATTAACAAAGTTTGTCTCAATTTCTTAATATATTTTTTGCTTATTATATTATTTTTTTTAAAATCGTCCTAGCTAAAGTTGAATCACGAGTCCGCCATAAAATACATGTAGCGGACATAAATATTTACATGTAAAATTAATTAAAAATTTAAGAGGGGTAAGGCCTCCTCGTCACCATCTCAGTGCCAGTGTATATATCTCTTCTATATAATAAGTGTGTAGATAATAAAAATTATTGGTTTTAATGGTTTTTTATTTTTTTAATGTTAACTTTAACGAAATATTTTTATATTTAACAGAATATTCTTATATTTAACGGTAGTTTGTAAACACTTAAAATAAAATAAATTAAATAATTAAGAAAATTAAAATATAATATTTTTGAGATATTTTACAATGATAATTATTTAAAAATAATAAAATCATGTATTTTATAACTTAAATAAAATTTAATTAAACTTAAACTCACTTATTAGAATAATATTATATTAAACATATAATATAATCTACTGTGAATTAGCAACAAGTTGCTTATTTAAAAAAATTAGCAATAAACTAAAATTTAAAATTTACGTATAATATATAATATCTTGTTGTCCCTTCCAAATTCAAAAACTATAACAAACATAAACTTAAACAAAAATAAATAAATTATTTAATTAAAATAGGATATTTATTTAAAATTTACATGACATTAATATAAATTTAATAAAAATAATTTATAAATTCTATAAATAAAATTAAGCAAACGTGCATATTGCACGTATATATATATATATGAATTGAAAACTGTAGTCATTTATTTAGAAATTTTTATATAAATAGTTTAGTTTATGTTAATATTTTTAAATTTTATTTATATGTATAAACGTATATTTACATTGAAAATTATAATTGTTATTTATACAATTTCTATTTGCTTTGCCTAATGTATTAAAGAATTCAAGATTTCATAAAGTAAGAGATAAAAAAACTAAAAATAGAAATCAACCCATAATTTTTACAAAGTTCATTATTTTAAAAATTCTTAGTAGAACCCATTTTAGCATCCCATTAGAACATACTCACTGTAGAGATAGCTAAAAACTCCATAACCACTAGCAAGAAAAAATAAACTTCACGGAAAAAACAATAGAACGGAGAAGAAGATAGACCCTAATTTTTCATAGATTACCGATAACATAGCGTTGGGTCATAATCATAAATGTTGCTCTTTTATTGAATAAAAACTTAAAAATAAATACATACATGGATCCATGGTTTTACAAAAATAAAATAACTGTCTTTAACATGAAAATGATCTTTCTCGACTATATGGTCCCCACGAATACATCACGAAGCTCTTAGGTCCCACTCGCCACCGGTCTTTCTATCCTTAATTGCCTGAAATGATAACATCATAAGGAGTGAGCTTCTAAGCCCAATAAGAAAAATACATACAAAAGTTAGTCATATAATCAAACATAACATAAATTTCACCAAAGTCATAAATAAATTTATTTATACTAATCACACAACAATAAATCCTAGGTCATATCATAACCTAAATCAAATCATAGGTCATAGATCATAAATCATAACTATGGGTCATAAGTCATAATCATAACTATAGGTCATAGGTCATAAATCATAATCATAACTATAGGTCATTATACGCCCTGAAAACCAGCACGTATCTTTTTAGGCAGCTCGGGTACAGCTGGCTAGCAAAAGGCTATAATCGATGTTCCACGTGTTCACTTTTCATCCGGGGGAATTTAGCATGATTCCCTAGACAAATAGCTCGACCTGATGAGTTATTTAGCAACTTACTACCTGGAACGATTTGTGTAATATAGCATCAAAAGGCACGAGCTGACATTACTCTAAGCTCGTAGTATGCCAGATGTCTGACGTACCCCAGGATCTTTATAAAGTTGACTACGCAATATAAACGTGCATGATCAGACATCACGCGTCTGATTTAGGCCATGCGGCCCATTATCCATTTTACCTATTGATTAGACCACACTTCAATATAAAATTTAGATATTAATTATTAATGTCACAAAGATGATGTGAAGGATCAAGAGATCACGAGATGACCCCAACACCTACCCAGAGATCATTTTCCTATAAATACCAAGACCCTGGGTAGTGCAAAGGGTTGGATTCTTTCTGTAATGCAAATACTCTGTAAAAATAGAAAGAGATATACAGCAATAATATTGACTCGTGGACTAGGGGGATTTTAACCTCCGAACCACGTAAAAAGGAACGAGTATTCTTACTATATCATTCTAAGCACCTTAAAGAGTGATTATTCTCATTACGGTTTATCCTTAAGCACTAGTTCATTCCAACTAATTTTCATAATACACTGTTGGCGAAAAAACGTGTCAGCAGTCATAATAACAAGTCAGATATAATAAAAAGATAAGTGTTTATACAGGGGTGGCAATTAAGCCCTGGACATAAGTCTGTCATACACCGAACATCACTTAGGTCCGTCATAAAGTTTTGGCAACCGAGCCTACCGGACATAGTCCGTTATACATCATTGGACACCTTAGGTCCAGACACACTTGCCCCTTTATTGTACCTGAAATGTTAGGTCATACAAACACAAACTATATCATAAACTACATAAACTAAGTCATAATACTAAATTATCTAATTTTCCTTAACAAAATCTGGAATATTGGAGACAAGAGCGGGATTGAAGCTCCTAAAACCAAACATAAAGAAACCATAAGTTTCTAAAGAAATGAAGTTGAAGAGAAGATCTAAACCATCGGGATAGAAACTTACCGAAAACTTTATGTTTCAAAGAAATTGAACACCTAACCAAAAGTTACTATCACAAGTTAGGATTTGAAGAAAAATGAAAGAATAATAGAAACTATAATGGACCTGAAGATAATGAATACCTTGGATAGCTTAGAACCTCGATCTATACCTCGAACACTGAAATCACACAAAATTTTACTTCCCAAGTTTTTATAAAAGCTTTAGATTTGAAAGCTTTAACCACAAAACCCTAGTGTTTCTCTCTAGAATGAACTTAGCAGCTTGGAGGCTCTGAACTGTGCCTGAATGATGAATGAAATGGATGAGTGAAGTGTCTTATTTATAGAGTTCAAGGAGTGAAACTAACTCTTTTAAAAATGAATAAATAAATGATTAAAAATGAATAAATTTGAATTATTTGTTCAATAGATGCCCAGAACTCGGTCAAAAACGTTCAGGAACGAGTCAAGGTTGTTGAGGGCTGCTATAGTTCAAAATTCTACGAAAATTCAAAAATTGGTCATTGGGGCCGATATATCACCTAAGGTAGGCGATATATCGCCCCTGCCATGATATTGAGGGCCCGTGGTTTCGTTCGTGCGAAGTCAACGTATTTTCCGTATCAATTATAGGCGATATATCGGCCCCTGTAGCTGCGATGTATCGGCATACGCTGATATTTCAAACACGTTTTTGCACATTTCAGGATAATTTGAAATTGATTAAAACTTACTTTGACTGAGTAAAACGTGATCCTAATAGATAAAGGAAGATTCTAGAGCTTCTAGATCTTTCTTTTAATAAAACTATGTAACGACTCAACTATTCTAGACCTTGGACCATTAATAACTACTATATTAATTTTAAGAAAACGTACATATGAAATAACCATAACTTTATTTAAAAATTGTAAAGTAAAGGTTAAATACATAAAAATTCATTTAGGATATGAGATCCCATTGTTTTGAAAATAAAACAAAACTTAACTTAAATAAATTGGTTACAAAATTAAGTGCGGAAAAATAATACATAGAAATCATAACTAAAAGACTAAAAGAAAACTTTATCCTCTAATCGAATGCTCAGTCCATCGATTCCATCCTGCCTCAATACACATCCCCAAGCTGCCAAGAATCTTTTCGCCGCCATACCTATTTTCCTGCACATATAAAACATAAAGGAATGAGCCTAATGGCCAGCAAGGAAAATCTACTACAAGCATGAAACATAATCATACACATAACTATAAGCTATAAACATATAACATATATCTATAAAGACGTACATCATATAAGACTATACTATTAATGGCCATTAAAACATGTGATAAACCATCTACGTCCCCTTTCTAATATCTGAGGTAGGTTAGATCACATGGTAGGTTTATGATAACCCATCTACGTCCCCTGTCTAATATTTGAGGTAGGGTAAATCATAACATAACATATAAAAACATAAACTTATCATAACATAACATATCATAAAAACATACTAGATCTAGCCTATTTTTCTTACCAAAATACCGGGATGGTGAGAACAAGGTCAGGATTTTGGAACACTCCTAAAAACCATTAATAGAGAGGTAAGTTTTCTAAAAGAAAGAGATGAAGAGGAATGAACTAAACCATCGAGACGATACTTACCAACAAGAATTCTCAAGTTCGAAGAACTTAGATGCCTAACCAAGAATAGAGAATATTGGGTTAGGAATTGAGTAGAGAAAAACTATAAGAACAATACGAAAAGGAACTAGAATAAGGAATACCTTGAATGCTTCTATGACCAAACTATACCTCGAAACTGAAATACACTATAACATTCTCAAGTGTTTATTAAGCTTATAACCCCAACCCAAGTGTTTATCACTCTATAGTCTCACTAGCACCTGGAAGGCTCTGATTAATGCTTGAAGAATGAATGAAAAGGCTTGATGCTAGGTCTTATTTATAGAGTTCTAGGAATAAAAGTCTTCTTTTTGGCTTTGAATAAAAATAATGAAATTAATTGAAAATATTTGAATATCCTTCAGCCAAAGGCTTAGGACTTGGTCAAATTGTTCAAAGATATTTAAGGAGTCAAAGCTTGATTTTTAAAACAAAAATAATAAAAACAAATAGAATCCTAACTTCTAACTCCCTAAATCTCGTAACTCTAAACTCCCTTGCAGTAAAATCAACATATTTGGATCTGTAGAACTCCAATTTAGACTCTCTTTATACCGTTAGAAAGATAATTCAATTATCTACAACTTTTTAGCAATACTATTTTTCGAAATTCATAACATAACAGAGTCAAAAATAGGTCGGAAGTTACAGTACCCTAAAGTTACGAAAAATCTATTTAATTATCTAAATCTCAAATAAATAAAATTGTGACAAATGTCATGCTCCTAACAAATTCTGGTGAAGACTAAGTCTTATATTTATCTTATTTTATCATTAAAATAATAATTCCTTAATAATCATACACATGACAAGTGCCATAATCCTATTGGCTCAATCTAAACCTTAGGAATAACCATGCTCATGACAAGTGTCATATTCTTATTAGCTCTATCTAAACCTTAGGTTATAATAATTATCATATTAATAACCAACAATATTAATCAAACCTTATGTTATAATTAATATTCTTAAACTATAGGTTAAACTTATAAAATCCATAACTATTGCTAGGAGTTTCCAACTAAGTCCCGCCTTGAACCAAAATCCACAGTCATAAACATACTACAGCTACTACTTGCTATTACTATTACTACTACTATCTAACTAGCTAAGCAAAGTTCTTGGACTCTACAAACTATTCATCAAAAATACTTAAATCATTAATAAACATACATGTGACAAGTGTCATGCTCTTAATTATTCTATCTAAATCTTAGGTTAAATAAATAATATTCTTAGGAATATATTCATAAATCAAACCTTATGATAAAATTAATATTTTTAAACCTTAGGTTAAGCTTATAAAATCCATAACTATTTCTACGAGTTTCTAACTAGATCCTAGCTTGAACCAATATGCACGAAAACTAAAATTCTACAGCTACTACTACTGCTGCTACTACTACTATTATTCTAGCTACAGAAAACGAAAACCCTAGAACCACGAATTAAGCTTCACAAAACAATGGTTAAAAACTGTGTGAGAGCAAAGACTAAAATAAAGAACAGAGCAAATAGATTTTTTTTTTATATAAAAATAATATTAATATATATGTACTAACTTTTTTTTTTAAATTTTAGAGGGAATCTTATAGGAAAAGGAAATAGTTGAAGGAATTTGTGTAAAATATTTGTATTCCTTGAAGGAGGCGCACACCAGTACAGAGGTATTTATATTGGGTCATTTACATTGGTAAAATATGACCTAACACGTGTACAGTAAACACATGAAATAAACTACCATTAACTAATTATAATTACTGAGTATAATCATGGTTTAACATCCCCCCTCAAACTCATGGGCGAGGAAGCACAGTGAGTTTGTTTCGCAACTCCTGAAAATAATGAGTGACCAAAGGTTTGGTGAGACAATCAGCAATTTGATCAGCAGAGGGCGTAAAATAGAGGAGTAAAGTCTTCCTTGTGACACGTTCGCGAACAAAATGATAGTCAAGGTCAACATGTTTAGAACGAGCATGAAGAACCGAGTTGAAGGCAAGGTGCAGCGTGCTCATGTTGTCACAGTAAAGAGTTGGAGGCTGAGGCAATGTAAGCCCAAGTTCAAAAAGGAGTGATTCAAGCTAGGAGACTTCAGCAGCTCCGTTCGCCATAGTGCGGTACTCTGATTCGGTGTTGGAACGAGAGACTACTTTCTGTTTGGAGGAAGAACAAGAGATGAGGTTGTGGCCAAGAAAAATGTAGTAAGCACTTGTGCTTCTACGATCATCGGGGCAAGATGCCCAGTTCGCATCGGTGTAAGCGTGAAGTGTGTGATCGGAGTTTGGTTGAATAAGAAGACCGAGGTGATCTGTTCCCTTACTATAACGAAGGACACGTTTGGTTGCCTTCATGTGGACATCTGTGGGAGCATGCATGAACTGACACAGCTTGTTGACTGAGAAAGCAAGGTCAGGGCGGGTAATGGTAATATATTGTAACGCACCAACAAGACTCCTATAATTAGTAGCCAATGGGAGTTGGTCACCGCCATGTATGGAAATGGTGCCCAAAGCGATGGGGTTAGGTAATAGTTTTGAATCCAACATACCAGTTTTGGAAAGCAAGTCACGGAAGTATTTGGTCTGGCTGAGATGTAACCCCTAAGCAGAACGATGCACCTTAATACCAAGAAAAAAATGTAAGGGGCCAAGGTCTTTCACAACAAACTGAGAATGGAGATAGGTAGTGAGTGCGACAATAGACTTAGAGCAAGAACCAGTAATAATGATATTGTCCACGTAGATGAGAACGATGATGGATACACCGCCAGTTTTGTACAGAAACATAGATGTGTCAGCTTGAGAGGCCCAAAATCCCCACTGAGTTAATGCAGAATTGAACTTGGTAAACCAGGCTCTAGGCGATTGACGCAACCCATACAAGGACTTGGATTATAAACACACATGATCCGGTTGGGCAGAGTCTATAAACCTCTGTGGTTGACTCATATAAACAGTCTCGAGGAGGTCTCCATGTAATAAAGCATTATGAACATCAAGTTGCTTAATATCCCATTGGCAAGAGACGACAAGACTCAGCACTAATATGATGGTGGAAGTCTTGATAACGGGGTTGAATGTCTCTTGAAAATCTATACCCGGTGTTTGGTGGTATCCTTTGGCAACAAGACAGGCTTTATACTACTCTACTGTGCAATCAGCATGTAATTTTGTAACGCCCCAACTCCAGGGATCGTTACGGTGTGCCTTTAAACAGTGCTAAACTCGCTAATCGAGTCATTTGCCCAAAATCGTGTAACTAAGTATGATTAGTGGTTTAGGGATTAAATTTTTTGGTTAAGATGTAACGTTTCACTAGAACGTTTAGTATATACATTGGGATCCCAAAAATATAATTTCAGAGTCTATTACGGAAAGATATTTACAACAGCCCGATCTAAGCGGCAAAACAGGGTTCAACCCTAGTTCCTCTTTAAACCTCGGCCGTGGTGGACGAGCAGCTGCATATGTACATGTCATCACCTAAGCTCTCCAACTCAAGGATGGTCCAGCTTCCTTTTGCCTTTACCTGCACCACATAGCACCCGTGAGCCGAAGCCCAGCAAGAAAACACAATATAACATGATATAATATCAACAGTAGTTGTATTGATTATTCAGGACCAACAGTCCAAACAAATAGGTGACTAACACAAGAGTCACAAATGTGGGGATAGCACCCTTTAGCCATGTGACGATAGGGTCACCAGGGCTTAACTGATAGGTTGTCTTTTCATAAGTTCGATCAGGACAGGTGCATGGTGAATGGTCACCAACATAACCTTCCTCCCGACTCTAGAGTCGTAACTATGGACAGCGTCCCCTAGCCATGTGACAAACAGTCACCGGGGCGATATGCCCTGGCTAAAAACATCTGGTCTTAGACCAGGCAAGCGCTTATAGTTTTCATTGACCTTCTAGTCGGTCCTGCATTAATATCCCATATGAGTCATTCAATGCCGACCTCGATTAGATCTAATCTACATTTGGCCCGGCGTTCACAACGCTCTGCCATTTCTGACTCTTGGGTCAGTGAAACACGACCAGTGCTCAACCCATTATGAACTTAACTAATAAGTCACAGCCTCACAGATGGATCTGACACCATTGCCGATTCTGACTAATAAGTCAACGCCATACACAGGTAAGTCATGCCACCAAACATATATCACATGTCCATTATCCATAAACAAGGCATCCAACATGCTTACTTAACAGGTACTAGTACAATTAGGATCATGCATAAACACAGAGGCTCAAGCTCTGAACGATATCTAGCCTCTGGGACATCAATCCACACTTAACCGGGTAGTAGGATCAACCCCGAGGCCTATGGGTAGCATCCCCAAGATAAAAACACATTTCTGGCTAAAAATGCCCTGATGGGCCGTGGCTCACCCCTCTGACAGAACCATTTCCTTCACAAAAACGCACGTAGGCCGCAGCTCACCATAGCCGTGCCGCGGCCCATTACTAAAACCAGCAAGCACCAGCTTGCTTTCCCCTGCGTTTTCCCTCGGAACCAACCCTTCAAACCAGTTCCAAACCTCAACCTAACACCCAATTCAACCACTAAACATTATCAACCACTCACCCACATCAAAACCTAAGTTAAACATCAACTAAACTTCCATTAATTCCAACTATTTACCATGAAATCACAAGCTGAAAGTTTAAACCCAAAACAGAGTATACCATGAAACTAATGGCTGAAACTTACCTCAAACTTGATTTTGAATCCCCTTTAATGGCTGAATCAAGTTCCTAAGCTCCCACCTTTGATCTCCTAGCTTAACTCCTCAATTTGGGCTCTCAAAATTCAAAGGAAAGTGAAGGGGAAAACATGTACGGGAGAAGAAGAAGAGGAGATGAGGATAAGACTCTGTTTTGGTTCTGTTTTCCACAGCCTTAAAGTCATATAAATCCAATCCAAATGACCTAAATACCCCTAGGTCACTTAAGGTTCCTAAAGCCATCCCAAGGGCAAAATTGTCCTTTCCAACCTATACCATTAATTATAATTAACGCTCTCCAATTCTCGCTAATCTCAAAATTATCAAATACCAATAAATCATATCCCATTACCCGTTAATTCCCGGTAATGCTCTAGTCATCAAAATGACCCCGAGACTCACCCCGAGCCTCGAACTTAAACCCATTATGACTAGACCGAACACTTACATCTCATGATCGTCTCATGCCGAATAGCTCGAACCAATCCTCCTTATAAGGTGACCTTATTAATTAATCACAACCATGCACCCAGAATACACAATTACGCCCACAGCGGCCAAATTACCAAAATACCCTTATAATAATAAATACTCCCATATGCATGAATTTACCATCATATAATAATATAATTCACATGAACATGCATATGCATATGATCATTAAATAACATAATAAATCAATTATGGCCCTCCCGGCCTCCTAATCAAGGTCCTAAACCTTATTAGGAAATTCGGGGCATTACAAATTTCACCCTAAAAACCCATTTACAACCCACAATTTTGGCACCAGGTGTTTTGGGATCAATTTCCAGGTACCTTGAAAGGTTAAGGCAACAAATTCTGTTTGCATGGCATCACGCCATAGTTGATGTTTAGACGCCTCAATGTAGGAAGAAGGTTCGATGGGTATCTGAGTGGGGGTGCTGGCGAATATTTTCGGTTTAAAAATACCCATTTTGGCTTTAGTAAGCATGGGATGAATGTTGGTAGGCGTAATAGGCTGTTCACTCGAAGAAGGAGCAGAGGGGTTGACGGTTGGGAAATGTGGTATAGATGATGGTATAGAAGATGGTGGAGAAGGTGTGGAAGGGGAAGGGGTAGAGGGAGAGGCAGTAGGAGAAAAGCCGGATGTAACGCCCTACTTCCTTAGAGCCGTTACTAAGTGAGTTAAAAACATTCTTTTAACTCGCTAATCGAGGTTTTAAGGCAAACGTGTAATCAAACCATAAACAGAGTCATAAACTTTGGAAATAATTCCATTTACTGAAAATCATAAAATGTTTAACATTTGGGATACCAAAATACTGTTTATAGATATTTACAACTCAAAACATACTTAAAGTCGGCTATTCGACAAGATAGGTTTTTTGTTACAAGCAACTTCCAAAAAATACCCGTGGCTGCCAGGCGAACCAGACATGTACGCGCCGCTTCACGCTCTCCATACTCATGGTCAGTTGACTTTCTCCTTGCCCTTACCTGCACCACAGAGCACCCATGAGCCGAAGCCCAACAGGAAAACTCCACATAAATAGATAACATACGCATATGAACCATTTAGCATATAACCAATTTGCCAACAAGCTAAGCACATACGGCCATGCCGTCCCAGGCGCTTTACCAGGCCCTGAGTTGCGGTCTACACCGTAAGGATATCCCAGGTATCCTTTAGGGTCTTACCCTAGCAACTCACACTCCGCGTGCTAAACGCTACTCCCAGCCCCTTTCCGTTCTCGGCCTTCGCCATTCCCGGCCCTTGCCAATCATTCACATATATGCATACACAACATAATTAAAATATAACTTAAACATATACAAACATAATCAATGGGCTACACCCAACACATAATCATATAGGGTCGTGCCCTGCAACATAACTATGGGGCCTCGCCCTGCTCTATGGGACAACAGCTTTCTTACCTGTGTCCCGAACTTCTTGAGCACTGAACCCTCGAGCACGGTCCTCTAATCTGAACCTCACCGAGAACCTAGTCACAACACATAAATAGCACTCCCATAACTAACCAATTCAAAAGCATCTCCCGGAACCAATCCCGAGCCCTCGGGACCTCCCGGATCCCCACACAAAGTGGTGGAAGCATCCCCCGAGCCCCCTCGGCAAAAGCCTAAAAACTGAAATTTTCCCCTGCCCAGAAATGGCCTAGTACCGCAACACTAGCCCTTAAGGGTCGCGGCGCCCAGCGTGGCTCCCTTCCCCTGATGCAGCCTAGCGCCGCAGCGCAGAAGAATAGGGCCGCGGCGCCCCTTTGCAAACCCAGAAATCTGGGTTTTTCCCCAGCATTTTCCCGAGCCAAAACACTTCCAAATTAATACCAATGCATACCTAAGTCCCAAATTCAATCTGTTGCGATATTTTTGCTATGCAAGTGCACACAGTCGCAAGTTCGTAATAAAATGGTAAAACCAAGTATCGTCCTCAAGGACTGATTTATCAATTACCAGTCAATTAATTTCTTGTTCTATTTGATGAATTAAAATTCTTGATTTTTGTAAACACGACAAAAGAAACTATAAAGTGCAGAAACAATAATTGAAAATTGAATGAGATAGCAACTAATGGCAAAGCTTTTAATGTAATCACTGAGTAAACAAATAGGATATTTAATCTCCTCAACAATCCTCCCTATTATTCCCTAATGCAAAGGTATGAGTTCTTCTTCTTTTTACCTAATTCAATTAACAAGTCGATACAGCAGCCTATAATCATACTATGAATTATAAACTCAACCAAGGTGACAATTTCCTATATTTCTATGGTAAATTGAACCACACAGGTAGCATTAATCTCAACAACTTAATAACAGTTACACAATTAATTCAGATACTTTCGTTCTAAATTAGAATTATGTCCAATATAACCACAGCAGAATTAAATCTCACTTCTCAGATTTTGACTTAAAAACATATGTAAAAGACTAAAGATGGCCAATCAATAATCAATCTATAAGAATAGGTTATATAGAATTGAAGAAGATTGAAGAAGAAGAATATTAAAATTGCATTAGTTCATAACAAGGATTCAAGTGATTCAATTAAACATCCTAAACAGAAAATTAGTTCATAACCATACTGCTAACTACAACAGAAATTAAAGATAACATCAGGAAGAAGAAGAAAAACATGTAAAAATACTCTAAACTTCAGCCTCCAAAACCAAGAATCTCCTCTGTGTCCGTACGTTTTTTTTCTTCTCCTTTTCGCCATATTAAAAACCTAGGATTTCAAATTTTAAAGAGGCGGGCCGCGGCTCTACATACACTATGCCGCGGCCCGTGTCCAAATTCCTGGGCAAAAAGCCCTCTCCATGTCGCGGCATCAGTCAGCCATGCCGCGGCCCGTGTCGACGAGTTCTGGGCAAAATGGCCATCTATGCCGCGACTCTCTATAGCCATGCCGCGACCCGAGGATTTCTTTAAAAACAATGCTTCTGTTTCCCCCCTAGCCGCGGCTCCACTTTGCTCATGCCGTGGCTCTTAAGGGATTTCTCAATTCTTCAAGTTTCCATCCCAAAATTTCACCAACACTTCTAAATTATGTTGAGAACCATTCTTTATCAAAATATGATGAAAAACTTGGTTATTTCTTCCCTTTCTTTGGCATTTTCTTCCACATGCTCAATTCTTCCTGATATTCACAAAGACAGACAAACAAAGCATAAACCCGCACTAAATGAAAGAAAAACGAAATAAAAGACTACTAAAAACATCACCAAAACATGATAAAAAGTAGACTCAACATAATCCAAAACCCCATACAAACCATCTAACAACTCAGAAACATCAACAACAAGCCTAGACACACAATCAAACCCATGATTCACAAATTGGTTTAAAACTTTATAAAACTTAAATCATAAACCAAAAACTTAAACCACAGCAGCTCATACATAACAGAGATGCATGAAACCCTTACCTCAAGTAGAAATTCATCCCTGAGCCTCCTCCAAATCCAACTCCAAGCTAATCCTTCTTATTCCCAAACTAAATCTAGCCACAAACCAACTTTCAGCTTCCATTATCAATCTCTCAAAATCAAGCTTGGAAACTCAAAGAAAACAGAGATGAGCTCCTTACCTTTGACCTTAGCACACCTTTGAGCTAACTTTCCTAGCCACAGCAGTCAATTTCCTTTAATTCACTAGCCCAAAATCCTCAAAACTTAGCAAGTTCTCAATCACCAAGGAGAGGAAGAAGAAAATCGCATGGGAGAGAGAGAGAGCTGAGAAGTTCTGTTTTTTTTTCTTTCCTTTGCTTTTCTAAACTGTTCTAAATTTTCCTCAATCCCTATCTCAACATAACCAGCTGCCAAAAGACCCAATTACCCCTTAAATTACCCTAAGTCCTCAAATGCCACCAAGGGCGGTTTAGTCTTTTAACACATCCCGCTAAATCCTCAAATGTGCCTAAAAATCCCCATTTTAATCCCGACATGTTTAAACTATTGCTATTACTAACCGCTGCTCAATAATTCCTGATCACTTAATAATATTCCCAAAATACCCCTAGGCTCCTCCCGAGCCGGGTATTTGACCCCGTTGTGACTTTCTAGCTAAATAGCTCCCTAGGACCGTCTCGGAACGTGCATCACAAATATATCACATTTATGCCCTCAACGAGCTAAAATTACAAATATGCCCCTGACAACCAAATGGGGCCCACATGCATATTTAATCACCTAAACATGCATTCTAACCACATATTCATTAAATTCACATATATTATCACAATATAACAATTATTTTCGTCTAGGCACACTAATAAAGGCCCAAGCCTTGTTAGCAAACTTGGGTCGCTACACCGAAGTTTGGGGATGTGGTGGGAAAAGGTGGTGGTATGATAGGTAATGAGGTAGTGACAACATGAAAGGGAGTTGGAGGTGCTGAAATAGATGTGTGAGCAAAAGGGAAACGAGTTTCATGGAAGATCACATGCCGTGTGACATATAAGTGACCGGTGACGGGGTGTAAACAAAGATACCCCTTGTGATGGATGCTATAGACAAGGAAGACACATGATAGGGAACGAAATTCAAGTTTATGCGCATTGTAAGGGCGCAAAAAAGGAAAGCATTCAAAACCAAAAACTTGGAGATGATGGTAGGAGGGGTCCTTGCCAAAAAGAACGGAGTACGGACTGGCAAACTGGAGGACACGAGTGGGTAGACGGTTTATGAGGTATGCGGTTGTAGAAAAGGCATAAGGCCAATACGCATGAGGAACAGAAGCATGGGCAAGCAAGGCAAGTCCCATTTCAACTACATGGCGATTTTTACACTCTACCCTCCTGTTATCCAAAAAAACTGGCATTGATAACGTGGCAAGTGATCCCTGGACACGTGGCTGACATCTGGAGGGACTCTGCTAGTATATCGACCATAAGGCACATTATAGGCAGCAGGCGGCCCAGTCTTTCCTGCGACCAGTCTGGTCGATGGTTCCGCATACAGCATGATGTTCCAATAAAGCTCTTTGTAAATCCCGAATTTAACTCACGCAATCTCCTGAATATCCGATTATTCAGGAGAGAATATCTGTAACAATCTCATGTAATCCCCCTTGAGCCTATAAATAGAGAAAGATAGCTCAAGGAAGGGACTTTTGGGCTTTCAAATTATTTGATACTAGAGTAATTCTACTAGAAACATTGTATTGTTCTTCAGAGGTTAGTGAAACTCATTGAGCCCTAGTTCTTTGATCACTCCTTTGATTCTAACATCAATAATAATCTAAGTGGATGTAGGTCATTACCAGATCCTGGGGCCGAACCACAATAAAATCATCGTGTTCTTATTACTTTTGTCATTCGATTCTTTTCAACGCATTCATTCACATCAAGCATATTCTGACTCCGTGTCAGTTGACCAAAAAAGGGGTCAACATTCTGGTGCTTTCGTTGAGAGCTTGATTTATCATTGTTGAGAAAACCAATGGCGAAAACTGTAAGGAAAGCTGGATAGGCGGCCGCCGCTGCACCATCAAACCCACCTCCTCCTCCTCCTCCTGCAAGCGTGGCTGAGGATGAGCCACATTTTGACTTTGAGGAGGAAGAAATGGATGATGCAACGCTGAAGAGTACCCTGGGGGCGTTGCAGGAAGAGCTGGCTAATCTGAGGGCCAGTCAAGAGACTACCTCCGAAATTATGACGCGGCAGCAGCAGGAGATTAAACGGCAGCGCGCGGAATTAAGTGAGAGGCAGGTGGAGATGGATCGTCGCCAAAGCGAGGCCATGGCAGCCTTGCAACTGGCTAGAAATCAGGCCGCACCTGCCTCGCAGCCTGACCAGCCTGCAAATGGGCCACCTCGAAGGGGTCCTAATCCTAGCCCACCAATCCAGCCATCGAGTCCGCAAATGCCCGAGTAGCCTCAGGCACCCCATGACGATGTCCCGCTGGACCCTGAGGCACAGCCACCATCCCAGGCTGGTCGTGGTAATCCCCCTCAGCAGAGGCAGAATAGGACCGAGCATCAACCTCACAGTCCTAGATGCCATAGGGGTGATGAGCCAAACCCACCGAACAGGGGTCAGAATCCTCCTGGTAACAGGAGGAACTTAGAGTTAGGCTCTGCGGTCCGGGGTCCCCCACGGCATGATAATGCACGGGGTCACAACAACCAGCGCAGGCCACCCTCTAACCCTCGGGACATGTCAGCCAGGGATGGAAATCGAGGGAACAGTCGATCTCACCATAGCCAATCGAGGTTCAGAGATGGCCATGGGTATAATGAGGCCGACTCAGGCAAGGGAAATGCTGGTAGGAGGAATGAAGAAAGAGGAAGAGGCGGGAGCCAGGTACCTCAAGATGACCAACCCAATAGACGGGATGCTGGGGGTCAGCCCAGGCAAAATAATGTCTTCAACCGGCTCGGAGGTAGCGAGCAGCGGAGAAGAGACGAGGATTTGAGAGACGTACTCAACGATCGCCGCGAGCGGCATGGCGAGAACATCCCCCAGCAACAGAGGCTACAGCGATTCCTGCGCTGTACAGGCCCAGATAGATGCCCTCAACCAGGCAGTGCAACAGCTGGTCGAGGGGAGGATATCTTATATCGACCACAATAGGAGGAAAGGCACTCCTTTCGTACAGAGGATAGCTAATGCAGAAACTCCAAGCAAATTCAAAATGCCTACACTTCCAAACTTTGACGGGTACGAAGACCCAGTATCTCATGTCAATAAGTTTGAAATACAAATGGACATTCAGAAAGTGTCAGAAGATGCCTGGTGTCGGATCTTTCCTGCAACACTTTCTGAGGCCGCGCAGGAGTGGTTTTTTAAATTCCCTCCTGCAAGCATAGTTTCCTGGGAAATGTTCGTAAGGGATTTTTACAGACAGTTCTATGCAGGTCGTGTGCATCCGACCGAAGCAAACCAGCTGGTTGAAATTCGCCAGCAGGATGGAGAATCAGTGAAGGACTACATCTAGCGCTTTATGCGAGCAACAGCTGGAGCAAAGACGGTGGGGGACGAAGGCAAAATGATGGCCATAACCGCAGGGGTTAGGCGTCGCTCCCCCCTCTGGAAAAGCCTTCGAAAGGAAGGAGTTAGATGTAATGCCCCGAATTCTCCGATGTGTTTAACGGCGTGAATAGTAGGCCGGGAGGGCCATACTTGCTTAATTATGTTATTAATTGATAAAATGCATGTAATTGTTGATTATATTATGATATGATGTGAAATGCATGCATGTGAGTCCATATATTTAATCACAGGGGTGTTATGGTAATTTGGACCGTTGAGGGTAAATTGATTATTTGTACGCATGTTGGTGATATATCTTGAGACCACATTATGATGTGGGTTTGTTCGAGCCATTTGGCATGAGGCGATCAAGGAATGTTAATTATCGGTTTGGTCATAACAGGCTTAAGTTTGGGGCTCGGGGTGAGTCTCGGGGTGTTTTAATGATTAGAGTGTTATCGGGCATTAAGGGGTAACGAGATGTGAATTATTGGTGTTTGAGAATACTGAGATTAGCGGGAATTGGGAAGCGTTAATTATCATTAACGGTGTAGGTGGAAAATGCCAAAATTACCCTTGAAGTGGTTTTAGAAGCTTTAAAAGACCTAGGGGTATATTGGTCATTTGGGATTTGGATATATATGGTTTTAGATGGCTGTAAAAGCAGAACCAAAAACAGAGTTGTCCTCTTCCTTCCCGTACGTTCATCTTCTCCATTATCTTCTTTGGTGTTCTTGAGCTCAAAGTTAGGAATTAAGCTAGGAGATCAAGGGGCTAAGGTTGTAGACATAGTTCAACCATTGAAGAGGGTTTGGTTTCGAATTTGAGGTGAGTTTTATTCATCAATTTTCTGGTTATACTCTGTTTTCGTTTTAAGTTTTCAGCTCTAGAATTTGGTGAGGAAAGTTGGAATCGAGGGGAGTTTTTGTGGTGTTTTACTTGGGTTATGATGAGGGAGAGTTATGGGTGATGTTTGGAGGTTTAAATGGGTGTTTGGAAGAGGTTTTGAGTTGGTTTAGAGGGCTGGTTTAAGAGGGAAAGCGCAGGGGAAATTTCTGGTGCGTTGCTCGTTTTTGGCTGAAAGGGGTGTTGAGCCGCGACATGGCATAGGTGCGCCGCGGCCCAAGGTGCCTGTCAGGGTTTGGCCGCCTCTGTTTGGAGGCGCGCCGCGGTGCAGCTGGGGAGGGCCGCGGCCCTTAAGGTATTTTTGGCCAAAATAGTGTTTTTAGCATGGGGATTTAAACCTAAGGCCTCGGGGTTGAACCTACTACCCGGTTGAGTAGTGTTTGATGTCCCGGATGTTAGGTTTTGGTTTGGGAACATTTTATTACTCATTTTATTGATGGAATTCCATATTTGGTTATGACCAGGTAACCGCTAAAGGACCAAAAGGTCGATCGTTCTCAAGGTTGTTCTTTTATTCATTCTTGCTCGAACCAGAGGTAAGAAAACTGCACCCCAAGTGTGACATGCATGGATACTCGTGAGGCATGTTGGTTGTGTAATATGGATATGGATTGAATATAGAATACTTAGCATAAGTTGCTCACTCATGCATGGTACTGACTTATTAGTCAGGTTTGGCAAAGGTGCTAGTATCAACTGTGAAGTTGTGACTCATTAGTCAGGTTCGCCAGTGGCACTGGGCACTGGTCATGTTGCACTGACTTATCAGTCAGAATTGGCAAAGGTGTTGGTATCAGCTGTGAAGCTGTGACTTATTAGTCAGGTTCGGCAGTGATACTAGACACTGGTCACATAGCGCTGACTCATTAGTCAGAACGGCCTTAGCGTGGATCACGCAAGCCAACAGAGATTAGATCTAATCGACTATTAGCATTGGATGACTCAAAGAGCATTAATGTCAGATCGACCCCGAGGGTCGATGAAAGAAATAAGCGCTTGGAGGCTAGTGGCTTACCTAGCAGCCACTCTCCACTTGAATCATGTGATGTTCACTCATTTGTTTGAAAGCTTTATGCTTATGGTGATTATAATGATAATCATTTGATAATGTTTATGAAAAGTATTATGTTTTCTTGCTGGGCTTTGGCTCACGGGTGCTATGTGGTGCAGGTAAAGGGAAAGAAAAGCTCCCCTAGCCTTGAGTGGAGAACTGATGTGGTGATGTGTACATAATTGGCCGCTTGACCACCACGGCCAAGGAGTTCTCAGAGGAACTAGGGAGTTTACCCTATTTTTGCCGCTTAGGTCGGTGGGATTGTAAATTTAAAACCGTAGTGACCATTTTGTACTGAGAACCACTTGTAAATATTTTGTTTAGCTCTGCAGAGCAGTTTGTAATGAAAATCACCATTTCCTTTTTATTGGTTTTACACCTTAGCCTGTTAATTACACTTAGAGCACGTTTTTTACCAAAGGACTCGGGTAGCGAGTCAAATTTCTGGTCCACCGTTCACCGTAACTGTTCTGGGGTAACCAGAGCGTTACAACTTGGTATCAGAGCAATGCCAAGGTTAAGGTTCCTGTAGACTGGCTGGGCATGTACACACATCACTGAAGTCAAGCTCGACTCATGGTTTGGTAACTCTTTATGTAGTTATGCGCATAACTACCTAAATGTGGTGCAAATGCTTTACCTGTATGCATGAGATATTATGAACTGTTATGTGATACATGCTGAGTGTTGAGTGCCATAAACATGTATCTGTTTGTGAGTATTGAATGATTGTGGAATATGATAATTGTCTGCTTGTTCTTGGATCGTGAGGCGGCAAGAGGTTTAGTTATTACTACCTGACTGGCCGTATTGACTATTGTTTCAGTAAGGTATCAGTGACAGAATGAACCCAGAACAGACAGACACTACAGCTGGCCAGGGTGGTCAGGGTCAGAATAATGACAACAGCTAGGGTCAAGAGAATGACCAATCCCATATTCCACAGCCAGCACTTGCAAACTGGCAGCAGTTGCTTAATGATTTGCAGGCGATAGTGTTGAAACAGGGAGAAGAGCTTCGTCTCTTGAGGCAGCAACAAGTGCCTGCAGTGGTTAGTGTATCAGAGGCACCTTCTGTGGTAGTGCCAGTAGCAGGGCAACTTCCTGAGGTTGTAAACAGATTGGAACCTCTTTATGAGCGGTTCAGGAAGCAACAACCTCCTGTGTTTGAAGGCAGTGCAGATCCTATGAAAGCTGAACAATGGATGAGCATGATTACCACTATTTTTGACTTTATGAAGGTAGTTAGTAGTGAGAGGGTGGCCTGTGCTGCCTATATGTTTCGGGATGATGCCCGGATTTGGTGGGAGGTGGTTGGCCAGACCAAGAATGTTAATCTCCTGGTGAGTTTTATTCATCAATTTTCTGGTTATACTCTGTTTTCGTTTTAAGTTTTCAGCTCTAGAATTTGGTGAGGAAAGTTGGAATCAAGGGGAGTTTTTGTGGTGTTTTACTTGGGTTATGATCAGGGAGAGTTATGGGTGATGTTTGGAGGTTTAAATGGGTGTTTGGAAGAGGTTTTGAGTTGGTTTAGAGGGCTGGTTTGAGAGGGAAAGCGCAGGGGAAATTTCTGGTGCGTTGCTGGTTTTTGGCTGAAAGGGGTGTTGAGTCGCGGCATGGCATAGGTGCGTTGCGGCCCAAGGTGCCTGTCAGGGTTTGGCCGCCTCTGTTTGGAGGCGCGCCGCGGTGCAGCTGGGGAGGGCCGCGGCCCTTAAGGTATTTTTGGCCAAAATAGTGTTTTTAGCATGGGGATTTAAACCTAAGGCCTCGGGGTTGAACCTACTACCCGGTTGAGTAGTGTTTGATGTTCCGGAGGTTAGGTTTTGGTTTGGGAACATTTTATTACTCATTTTATTGATGGAATCCCATATTTGGTTATGACCAGGTAACCACTAAAGGACCAAAAGGTCGATCGTTCTCAGGGTTGTTCTTTTATTCATTCTTGCTCGAACCAGAGGTAAGAAAACTGCACCCCAAGTGTGACATGCATGGATACTCGTGAGGCATGTTGGTTGTGTAATATGGATATGGATTGAATATAGAATACTTAGCATAAGTTGCTCACTCGTGCATGGTACTGACTTATTAGTCAGGTTTGGCAAAGGTGCTAGTATCAACTGTGAAGTTGTGACTCATTAGTCAAGTTCGGCAGTGGCACTGGGCACTGGTCACGTTGCACTGACTTATCAGTCAGAATTGGCAAAGGTGTTGGTATCAACTGTGAAGCTGTGACTTATTAGTCAGGTTCGGCAGTGATACTGGACACTGGTCACATAGCGCTGACTCATTAGTAAGAACGGCCTTAGCGTGGATCACGCAAGCCAACAGAGATTAGATCTAATCGACTATTAGCATTGAATGACTCAAAGAGCATTAATGCCAGACCGACCCCGAGGGTCGATGAAAGAAATAAGCGCTTGGAGGCTAGTGGCTTACCTAGCAGCCACTCTCCACTTGAATCATGTGATGTTCACTCATTGGTTTGAAAGTTTTATGCTTAGTGATACTATAATGATAATCATTTGATAATGTTTATGAAAAGTATTATGTTTTCTTGCTGGGCTTTGGCTCACGGGTGCTATGTGGTGCAGGTAAAGGGAAAGAAAAGCTCCCCTAGCCTTGAGTGGAGAGCTGATGTGTACATAATTGGCCGCTTGACCACCACGGCCAAGGAGTTCTCAGAGGAACTAGGGAGTTTACCCTATTTTTTCCGCTTAGGTCGGTGGGATTGTAAATTTAAAACAGTAGTGACCATTTTGTACTGAGAACCACTTGTAAATATTTTGTTTAGCTCTGCAGAGCAGTTTGTAATGAAAATCACCATTTCCTTTTTATTGGTTTTATACCTTAGCCTGTTAATTACACTTAGAGCACGTTTTTGACCAAAGGACTCGGGTAGCGAGTCAAATTTCCGGTCCACCGTTCACCGTAACTGTTATGGGGTAACCAGGGCGTTACATTAGAACTACCCAAGAATTCTTGGACCGAGTTGATCGTTACATCAAGCTCGAAGATGCCATTGCCGACGATGGAAAGCCTTCTGGCAAGGATAAGAAAGCAGCCGAGCCTGCCAAAGCCGCCAATGGGTTCAAACCTAACGGCAACGGCAAAGGCAACGGGAACGGCAGCGGCAATGGCAAGAATGGTGGAAAACGGCCGTATAACGAGCCTTCCACCTCCGACAATAAACGAGCGAAGGGTAATCGTTCACTGCCCTCGTTGAGTCTCGGGGAGAGGTTTATCAGGTCACAAGTTCTAGCGTGCCTTATAAAAAACCTGGCCCCATTCGAAAGGATATTTCGAAGAGGGACAATACCAAGTTCTGTCGTTACCATAACGACTACGGACATGACACCAACGAATGCAACCAGCTGAAAGACAAAATCGAGTTCCTCATTAGACAAGGACACTTGAGAAAATACGTACGGGCCTCGGGAAATTCCCAACGAGAAGCTCCGGGTAGCAACGAGCAGGCACCCGCGCGCCAACGCTCGCCACCCTTACAACCTGCCCTCGTGACTAGCACATTATTGACCATTTATGGAGGCCCGCACCTCGCGGGAAGTAGCGGAAAGGCCAGGGAACGATATGCTCGGACCCTGCGCCACGGCCAGGACATCGAGATGATGACTGTGGAGGACCGCGCGCCAAAAAAGGCTCGATCAGAAGAGTGCGAAATAACCTTCTCTGATGGCGATGCCCAACACGTCCGACTCCCACATACCGATCCGCTGGTCATGGATATCCAGATGGCTAACATGATGGTGAAAAAAGTGGTGGTCGATACATGAAGTTCAGTGAATATCCTGTATAAGTCTTCGCTGGAACGCATGAAGTTGTCCGTTAAGGACCTGGAGCCCTGCAACCAAACGATATATGGCTTCTCTGGAGAAGGACTCGCCCCCGCCGGATCGATCAGACTACCGGTGACGACAGGTACGGCGCCTGCTACCAGGACATTACTCGCTACTTTTGTAGTAGTTGATTGTCCTTCGGCGTATAATGCCGTCATTGGAAGGCCAATACTAGTTGATCTACGGATCGTCATCTCTATGTGGCACTTAGCCATGAAGTTCCCAACGGACGCAGGGGTAGGACGCGTGTTGGGGAACCAGAGGGAAGCCAGGGAGTGCTACAACGCCTCAATCACAAAGGCGAAAAGGGGAACGCCAAAGAGCCCTACCTCAGATAGGTTGCAGATTGCAGTTGATACACAAGCCCAATCCGGTGATGAAGTCACCAAATAGGGTGTTGCCCAAAGTGGGGATAGAGACTTAGATCCTCGCTTTGGGGATTTTGAAGAGAACGTTGGACCTGGAAGAGGTCCAACTCGATGAAAAAGACCCAACCAGAGTTATGAAAGTCGGGAAAAACCTAGAGCCCACCACGAAGCACGCACTGGTGGAATTTTTGCGGAAGAACGAGGAGGTTTTTTCCAGGTCGCTCAAAGACATCGCTGGGATAGATCCTGCAGTTATCAGCCATGTCCTAAATATAGACAAGACTTTTCCACCCGTGCAACAAAAGAGAAGGCTGCTCGATAAGGATAGATCGAGAGCCTTAAAGGAAGAAGTTGAAAGATTAAAGGAGAATGGGTTCATCAGGGTGGCATTTTATCCATCATGGGTCTCCAATCCAGTGCTGGTTCCCAAGCCTAACGGCAAATGGCGAACCTGCGTGGATTTCACAGACCTCAATAAAGCCTGCCCAAAGGATTGTTTCCCACTCCCAAGAATCGACCAGCTGGTCGATGCTACCGTAGGACACGAGATCCTCTCGTTCATGGATGCATATTTGGGCTACAATCCGATTAGCATGCATCCCCCTGACGAGGATCACACCAGCTTTCAGACCGATACGGGCTTATACTGTGATAAAGTAATGCCCTTCGGACTGAAAAACGCAGGTGCGACTTACCAACGGCTAGTCAACCACATGTTTAAGGAGCTTATCGGAGTAAACATGGAGGTATACATGGACGACATGATGGTAAAGTCTAAAAAGGCAGAAGGACATGTGAAGGATTTGCAAGAATGCTTTGATGTATTGAACAAATACCAGATGAAGTTAAATCCCCTCAAATGTTCCTTCGGAGTTGGATCAGGGAAGTTTTTGGGGTTCATTGTAAATTCAAGAGGAATCGAGGCCAACCCCGACAAGATAAAAGCCCTGATCGACATGAAATCGCCAGAAAGGATCAAAGATGTACAAAGTTTAACCGGGAGGATCGCAGCCCTAAGTAGATTTATATCTAAATCAACAGACAAGTGCGTCCCTTTCTTCAATCTACTTAGGGGAAATAAGAAGTTTGAATGGACAGGAGACTGCGAGCAAGCTTTTTAGGCCTTAAAAAAACTCATATGGCACAGCCTCCCATCTTATCAAAGCCAATCGAAGGAGAAACTTTGTTTGTTTACCTGGCGATTACTGAAGTTTCTGCTAGCGCGGTACTAGTTCGAGAGGAAGAAGGCGTACAAAAATCGGTCTATTATGTAAGCAAGAGACTGGTCGGAGCAGAACTGAGATATCCACCAATTGAAAAGTTAGCATATTGCTTAATCCTGGCCTCTAGGAAGCTGCGCCCTTACTTCCAAGCCCATCCTATCACAGTTTTAACTGACCAGCCCCTACGGCAAGTCCTCCAAAAACCAGAGGCGGCTGGGCGATTATTAAACTAGGCAGTCGAACTAGGGCAGTTCGATATAACTTATTCACCGCGAGCAGCAGTAAAGGGACAAGTATTGGCTGATCTTATTGCAGAGTTCACAGAACTCCCAGACAGCGAGCAGTGCGAATCGCCTAGTGCGCCTGAGCCTCAAGAAAAAGCTCATTCGTGGAAGTTATTCACGGATGGGTCATCCAACGAATCCCACGCAGGAGTGGGAGTGATACTGATAACGCCTGAAGGGCATCGATTTCACTGTGCCATCAGGTTCGACTTCACCGCGTCAAATAATGAAGCCGAATACGAAGCGCTCCTCGCTAGATTGAGAATGGCGAAGGATATGAGCATAAAGACGCTTGATATTTACAGTGACTCACAGCTGGTCGTGAACCAAGTTCTAGGAGAATATCAAGCGCGAGGTTTAAAAATGGTGGCCTACTTGAATAAAACAAAAGATCCGCTAGCCCAGTTCACGGAGTACACCCTCCAGCAGATACCGCAAGATCAAAATTCAAACGCAAACGCCTTAGCCAAACTCACAAGCGCGAAAGATGCTGACACTTTGAACATCGTACCAATAGAAAGATTGAGTGAGCCAAGCATACAGGTGGTTGAGGCCAGTATGGAAATTCGAATGAAGGATACGTGGATGGCACCTTACTTAGAGTATCTGACAAACGGTGCGCTACCAACAGATAGAAATAAATCTAGAACTCTACAGAGGCAAGCTGCTAGAGACATACTGGTCGATGGTGTTATGTACCGAAGAGTAGGGCTGTGCAGAAATGATCCAATCCAATAACAAACCGACCGATCCAATGTCAACCGACCGCTAAAAATTGGATATCCAATCATGATTGGATTGGATCGGATGACATTTTTAAAAATCCAATATTGGATCGGTCGGTTCTTGGATGACGTGTAAATCCAATGGATCCAACCGACCGATCCAATCCAATAATGATCCAATACCATCCAATTAATATTCAGATAAAAAATATATTATATATTTTTTTTAAAGTTAAAATATATTATATTTTATTACATTTACTGTATTTTTATTATTTGGATGAGTAATTAGTGTTTTTATAATTGAAATAATATTTTTTTTTTTAAAATCAGCCTAAATAAAGGTTTTAAAAGATCGGATGGATCCGATCCGATCCAACGGATAACCAATGGATGCATCCAATGGATGGAACCGAACCGATCCAATCATCCATTGGATCGGATCGGATCGGTTCCAAAAATCCAACATCCAATTGGATGATTGGATCGGATCGGATGGGCTTAAAAACATTGGATGTCATCCAATGAACACCCCTACCGAAGAGGATATTCAATGCCACTACTCAGATGCGTTACACCAGAAAAAGCTAAGGAACTCATGAAAGAGGTGCATGAAGGCTTCTGCGGGGATCACGCTGGGGGGCAGAGTTTGGCAAAAAATATTCTGAGGCAAGGCTACTTTTGGCCCACCATGAACGAGGATTCGATGGAGTTTGTAAGAAGATGCGATAAGTGTCAAAGGTTCTCCAAAATTCCACGAGCAACTCCAAATGAATTGAAACAGATGCAAAGTCCATGGCCTTTTGTAGTGTGGGGGATAGATCTGATTGGGTCCCTACCTACAGGAAAGGGTGGAGTAAAATACGCCGTTGTGGAAGTCGACTACTTCACCAAATGGGCCGAAGCTGAATCGCTCGCTACCATCACAACCAAAAAAGTTCTTGACTTTGTCATCAAGAACATTGTTTGCCGGTATGGTTTACCCCGAAAGATCGTTTCAGACAACGGAACCCAATTTGACAGTGACTTATTCACCGACTTCTACGAATGGCATGGAATTATCAAAAGCTTTTATTCATTTGCGCATCCCCAAGCAAACGGGCAGGTCGAAGCCATGAATAAAACTCATAAAGACACCCTGAAGAAGAGGCTTGAAGATGCTAAAGGAGCATGGCCGGAGCAGCTGCCTGAAGTCCTCTGGTCGTATAGAACATCTCACCGAACATCGACAGGTCATACCCCATTTTCTTTAGCTTACGGATATGAGGCTATGTTACCTGTCGAGGTAGAACCCCCCTCACATTGACGCATAACATACGACCAAGACCAGAATAGCCAACTAATGATGGAGTCCCTAGACTCAATTGATGAGATACGGGAAAAGGCCCAGCTCCGAGTTGCTGCGTACCAGCAAAAAGTCGCCCAGTACTTTAACTCCAAAGTTAAAGAAAGGAAATTCAACGTCGGTGACTTGGTGCTACGACGAGTTTTCTTAAATACCCGCGACCCCACTGCTGGAGTACTCGGACCTAATTGGGAAGGACCTTACCAGATTGAAAAAGTCCTTCATCCGGGCACCTATAAACTTGCATCCCTGAACGGAGATCTCGTTCCACGATTTTGGAATGGGGAACACATGCGCAAGTATTATCAGTGAACAGTCCTTCTTAAGGGACTGGCTTGTATTAAATTTTACTTTTTACAAGTTTTGCAAAGAGAATTAGCCACGTTGTTTGGCTAATTGCTCGTATATGTAAGATTCTATTTTAGAATCACTCGTAAAGACATGTTTAGTCCATTTTTAATACGAGATTATAAGGGACTGTGCGCAGCCAGTCATTCTTGCCAACCTTTGTGAATTTATATTTACAAGTATTTGTTCATTACATGTGTTGTTTTGCTGTATTACAAGTATTACTTTTTCACCCGAGCAGGAATGTTCAAACAGGTCATGGTTAAGGCAAGTGACCAAGGACCTAAAGCTCCTCGCTCACTTGGGGGGCATATAAGGCACATCGATAGAAAAGTGTACCATGAGGTATGTAAACACATGAACAAAATGAGTGAAAGCATGCTAAGGTACTTAGAGTATTTTTCAAAATTTATATTTTGTTAAATCAAGCCAAAGTACTATGCTAAGTTCGGTCATACGGACAGATGTTATAGTAGATTAAAATATTATAACATTATAAAGCAATCTTTTACACCGCAAGCATCACTGCTTGGATGTAACTGTTCAAATAAAAGGAAAAGTTTGCTGCCCATGCAGCAAATTCAAAAAAGGTATTATCTTTACATCACGACCCATGGGTCGTGTAATCAAAAGAAAGAAAGAATAAAGATAAAAGCTCAAGAGGCATTAGGAGTAGGAGGGTCTTTATCAGCATTCTGATTGGTCGCATCCTCAACGATTCCTTCTTCCTCTGCGCCAGAGATGCTTGGGGAAGCAGGGATCCTTGCTCTTGCCTCCTCTTCAGCCAGTTGAGCAGTGCAGCGAGCCAGCTCAGCAGTTCTGACATCTTCTGAAAGATAGCCGAAGTTGGCACCCTGATTGTTTTTCCAAAAGTTGTAAAAACACCGGAACGTCGCGTTCTTGTACCTTTCTAGATCTTTGGCGTTGGAAAGCTTCAGCTGCTCTACTTGGCTCTCAAGAGTAGCGATGGCCTCATCCTTGGACTTGAGCTCCTCGCCCAGTCTCTTGCATTCGCGATATTGGACTCGGCTGGCCTCATGATACTCCTCCCTCTGCTTCCTCATAGCTGCCTTCGAAGCTTCAGCCTCCGATAGCTTTGTCACCGCAGCATTCCTCTGTTGAATGACCGCCTCCAACTCCTTCGCATGCCTGGCCTCTGCAGTCGAAAGTTCCTCGGCTGCTTTCACCTGGTACCTCTCGATAGCCTTTGCCCGAGCCTGTTCGATGGTGGCTTGGGTGCGGGTACAAGCAGCAGTTGCAAACAGCAAAGCCTGAGGACAGAAGATAAAGTTAGAACTTATTGCAAAGAATAAAAGACTAAGGCCAAAGAGATAAGAAGCACTTACGCTGGCTATTTCATTTAGGGTACTGTTCAGAATTTGATCGACCCCAATGGTCTCTGCCTCAGCCATCACGTCCTTGCAACGGTCGTACTTCACGATGTGTGCAAGGCGATCCTTGGCCGCTCGCAGAGCGCGGTTCGAGAGTTTAGCCCCGAGGGCTTCGTCCCGCTGAGTCTGTTCCTTGGCAGCCACAGGTTGAGGAGTTATCGTCGCAGGCGGAGTTTCCTTTTCAGCAGGAGCCGAAGGCTGAGCAGAAGTTTGCCCCGTTGGCATGTCCTTGGAAGGATCTTCTGTTCGACCCTTCCTGGCAGGTCCCTGGCTTGTTTCGCCGTGGTGTTTCCTAGATGACTTCCACCGAACCAGAGGAACTTCTACTTCCTCCTCAGCCTGGTATAAGTCGAAAACGTTGGGAGTGGCCATATCTGCATACAAGTAAACACATGCAAATGATAAGATAAATGCAGATAAAAACTCTCGATAAAACAGAAAAGAGGTCACAAAGTTAATACCCGAGCTACAACTACTGGTCGCTACACTATTGACTCTATTAGTCATACACTCATTATCTGGCATGAAGAAGTCTGGCCCTAGATTTGGAGTATATGTAAAGTTGCCCTCCCCGTCAAACAAGTGACAGGGAATTTAAAAGCAAAATTACTGTACCATTTTCATCGGAGGATTCCCCCAAGTCCACAATCGGCTCTTTTGCCTTTTCTTTCCCCTTGCCTTGGGGAGCAGAAGGCCCTTCTGCAGAAGGATTGCCCGTGGGTTCCCTGATTGTAACCCCCGTCGGCCTCCTTCGTGGAGGAGACGCATGAGGTTGCTGCTCGGGAACCCCCTCGGCAGTGGCATCGGCTACCACGGGTCCTCTTGTTTCATGGCGAGGAGCCAGGAGGCCAACTAGCCTTAGGCTATCATCAGTGACCAGGGACTTGACGCTTTTTTCTGCATCCGTCATCCTGTCCAGTGCATTGGACCTCAACACCATGTTTGGTGTTGGGGTCGGACGTAACCATGGGCTTGAAAGACAAAACGCACTTTAAGAAAAATGAAGGGAAATTCGCTGATAAAAATTACCGACCAGTAAAAGCGGCACTTACCTCCTCGAGCGAAGGCCAAGTTGTTGCTGGTTATGTCCGGAGTAAGGAAGTATTCCTTGCTGTACTGCCCCACGTTGGATATGTGCGTGGTGGCACTCAGGAACGTCCGGTTTGTCTCCTAGTGACAAAGATGGAAGAAGCCCGTCCCATACTGTTGAGGGTTGGACTTGAGATAGAAAAGATAATTGACCTCATGGGGGGTAGGTTCTAGCCATTTTTTAAGTTTGTACAGGATATAGAGTGCGGCCAGCATTCTATATCCATTTGGAGTAATCTGGAAGGGGGCGACATCGAAATAATTAGCCACCCCCTGATAAAAAGGATGTAGCGGGAGCACAGCCCCCGCCTCTATGTGGTACCGAGACCAAGCACTGTATACACCTCCGGGGAGGTTAGCCCTTTGGTCTGCAGCAGGAATTTTGAGAGTGACCCCTGTTAGAGGATACTTCCTAAGATAGTTAGCAAGCATCCGAGGAGTCACTAGGCTGGTCGGGGAGAAATACCACTTGACATCAGGAAAATTCTGATAGCCAGGGCGGGCTCTAGTTTGGATGTTAGGGTCGGGAGCAGGATTTTCTCAGCCACTGGTCGAAGGAACCCTGGCCTGCGAATTAGGCTAGGCAGGAGGGTTTGGATTATCGTCGGATTCAGGTCTTTTCTTGCCTAAGGATTTAGAGCGTGCCATTTGAGGAGGAGAAGGGCGAGGTCTGGAGGAAGATCGTGAGAAAGGAATCTCGTGAATTCGTTCGACTGGTTGTTCTTCGCCTTCGAGCAGCTGGGCGAGAAGATCGTCGTCGACGGGCCGTTCACCTCCCCACAAATCTGGCATCAAAGTCTGCAAACAGAAGAATGGGGAGGTGAGGATAGAGAATTTTTAAAAGCCTTTTAGAATAGCGCTGGTCGAGTATAAAAGCCAAGCTTTTATACAGCAACATTCTAACAAAAAGCTAAATTTTTCCACACGAACAGTTTGAGAAATGGATCAAAAGGGTGAAAGCAAAAAGTTTTTCATAAAAGCTTTTTCAACTCCCCTTAGGGCGAGAAAAACTTATTTTTTGACTGGCCTAAAAATCGAATTTTTACTTCGATTTTACGTCCTAAAGGTACGATCCCAGCTATCAAACTAACTCATAACTTTTTTCACCCACAAGACATCCTATTGACAAACATCTCAACCCAGAAGATAAACTCAAAAGTCAACATACAGGAGCATGCATTACAAAAATACAAAACATAAAAATTCGAAGACTTACCAGAAAGAAGATTGTGGAGAATGATAAAGAGTCTTCGGAAATCAAGGAGCTCTCGGGCTGAATCTTGAGAATACAGAAGAACTGTCTCTGGGAGAAGACGAAAGCTCTGGTCTTAGGGTTTCTGGAATGAGTAATGGCGTGCGTAAGAAGAGAAAAAGAAGAACTTCGGAGATGTTATATAAGTTTGTTTGTGGCATTAAAAAGGTGTAATCATCAGTTTCCCTTTTTCGAAGTATGGGGAAGCGAGATAGCCATCGAATTATTACTGGGGAACCGAAAAGTCATGATTAAACAAGAGTAGGTTGCTCTTTCCAAGAACACACGAAGGGTTCTGACACGTATGGCGGGGTCACCGAAGGGTCGTTCATTCAAAAGTTTATTTATTGCTCGTACTAAATAAACTTGGGGGGCAAATGTTATCCAAAAAAACTGGCATTGATAACGTGGCAAGTGATCCCTGGACACGTGGCTGACATCTGGAGGGACTCTGCTAGTATATCGACCAGAAGGCACATTATAGGCAGCAGGCGGCCCAGTCTTTCCTGCGACCAGTCTGGTCGATGGTTCCGCATACAGCATGATGTTCCAATAAAGCTCTTTGTAAATCCCAAATTTAACTCACGCAATCTCCTGAATATCCGATTATTCAGGAGAGAATATCTGTAACAATCTCATGTAATCCCCCTTGAGCCTATAAATAGAGAAAGATAGCTCAAGGAAGGGACTTTTGGGCTTTCGAATTATTTGATACTAGAGTAATTCTACTAGAAACATTGTATTGTTCTTCAGAGGTTAGTGAAACTCATTGAGCCCTAGTTCTTTGATCACTCCTTTGATTCTAACATCAATAATAATCTAAGTGGATGTAGGTCATTACCAGATCCTGGGGCCGAACCACTATAAAATCATCGTGTTCTTATTATTTTTGTCATTCGATTCTTTTCAACGCATTCATTCACATCAAGCATATTCTGACTCCGTGTCAGTTGACCAAAAAAGGGGTCAACACCTCCCATTTTGTTGGGGACTTTATGGACAAGAAAGTTCATAGAGAATGCCATATTTTGCAAAGAAAGAGGTGAGGGAACGGAACTCACCACCCCAATTAGATCAAACTTTCTTGATGTTGGTGTCAAATTGAGTTTTGATCATGGTGTGAAAGGTTAGAAAGGCATTATAGGCCTCATCTTTGGAGCGAAGTAAATATAACTAAGTGAATCTTGAAAAATCATAGATAAACAATATAAAAAACTTGACACCAGTAATAGAAGAAACAGGGGAAGGACCCCATAAGTCAGTATGTATTAATTCAAAATGTTGTGTAGCTCGAGATACAGATACATCAAAAGGAAGTCTATGAGACTTTGCTAATTGGCAGGCAATACAGAAATGAAACAGACTTTTCTTAGACACTGAAACATTACAACGAAACATAACACAACTAAGAACATCATGAGAAGGGTGACTGAGACGTGTGTGCCATAGGTTGGGATCAGACACAGAGGAGAAACACAGCTGAAAAGAAGCAGGAGGATGAGAAGAGCTGAGCCGGACACTTTATAAAGGCCATTATCCAGAAGCCCCGTGAGGACGAGCTGTTTGGTGACCTGATGCTTCACAAAGAAACAATGGGGGTGAAATTCAAAAAATGCATTATTATCAGCACACAAGTGGGAGACACTGAGTAGATTTTTGGATATAGAGGGGGAGTGATAGACTGGAGAAAGTTTGAGAATAGAATTGTAAGCAGGTAAGTGAGCAGTACCAATGTGAGAGATAGAGACACCCTTATGATTGCCAACAATGACCTGGTCAGTACCATTAAATTGTTGGGCTCTCTCAAGCATATTTAGATTTGGAGTAAAATGGTGGAAGGCTCTGGAGTCCATGTACCAGCCTTGGTCAAAAGAGGTAAGGGGAGGAGGGTTGGGATGAGATGGAAGAAGGCCAGTGGATTGTTGTGTAATGAAGGCATTGGAGGGTCTCAGAGGAGGAGGTGGAGGATGGTAGTGCAAATTATGGCGATGGTAGCACACATTGGCAGTGTGGCCAATTTTCATGCAAATTTGGCAACGCGGCCTGGCAGATGGAGCTGGGCGTGGTGTTGGATGTAACGCCCTGGCTACCCCAGAACAGTTATGGTGAACGGTGGACCGAAAATTTGACTCATTACCCGAGTCCTTTGGTCAAAAACGTGCTCTAAGTGTAATTAACAGGTTAAGGTATAAAACCAATAAAAAGGAAATGGAGATTTTCATTACAAACTGCTCTGCAGAGCTAAACAAAACATTTACAAGTTGTTCTCAGTACAAAATGGTCACTACTGCTTTAAATTTACAATCCCGCCGACCTAAGCGGCAAAAATAGGGTAAACCCCCTAGTTCCTCTGAGAACTCCTGGGCCGTGGTGGTCAAGCGGCCGCATATGTACACATCACCACATCAGCTCCCCACTCAAGGCTAGGTGAGCTTTTCTTTCCCTTTACCTGCACCACATAGCACCCATTAGCCAAAGCCCAGCAAGAAAACATAATACTTTTCATAAACATTATCAAATGATTATCATTATAATAACACTGAGCATAAAACTTTCAAACCAATGAGTGAACATCACATGATTCAAGTGGAGAGTGGCTGCTAGGTAAGCCACTAGCCTCCAAGCGCTTATTTCTTTCATTGACCCTTGGGGTCGGTCTGGCATTAATGCTCTTTGAGTCATTCAATGCTAATAGTCGATTAGATCTAATCTCTGTTGGCTTGCGTGATCCACGCTAAGGCCGTTCTGACTAATGAGTCAGCGCTATGTGACTAGTGTCCAGTATCACTGCCGAACCTGACTAATAAGTCACAGCTTCACAGCTGACACTAACACCTTTGCCAATTCTGACTGATGAGTCAGTGCAATGTGACCAGTGCCCAGTACCACTGCCGAACCTGACTAATGAGTCACAGCTTCACAGTTGATACTAGCACCTTTGCCAAACCTGACTAATGAGTCAGTACCATGCACAAGTGAGCAACATATGCTAATCATTCTTGATTCAATCCATGTCCATATTACACAACCAACATGCCTCACAAATATCCATGCATGTCACACTTGGGGTGCAGTTTTCTTACCTCTGGTTCGAGCTAGAATGAATTAAAGAATGACCCTGAGAACAATCAACCTTTTGGTCCTTTAGCGGTTACCTGGTCATAACCAATTATGGGATTCCATCAATAAAATGAACAATAAAAGGTTCCCAAACCAAAACCTAACCTCCGGGACATCAAACACTACTCAACCGGGTAGTAGGTTCAACCCCGAGGCCTAAGGTTTGAATCCCCATGCTTAAAAACGCTTTTCTAGCCAAAATACCCTGTTGGGCCGCGGCCCGCCCTAGCCGCGCTGCGCCGCGCCTCCAAACAGAGGCGGCCATCCTCCTGACAAGCACCATGGGCCGCGGCTCACCTATGCCAAGCCGCGGCTCATTATGCCTAACAACCCAGAAATCAGCACGCACCAGCAAGCATCCTCCTGCGTTTTCCTTAGAACCAGCCCTTCAAACCAACTCAAAACCTCTTCCAAACAACCATTTAAACCTCCAAACATCACCCATAACTCTCCCCCATCAAAACCCAACCTAAACATCACAAAAACTCCCCTTGATTCCAACTTTCCACACCAAAATCTAGAGCTGAAATCTTAAAACGAAAACAGAGCATACATGGAAACTAGTGGCTAAAAGCTTACCTCAAGTTCAGGTTATGGTGCTCTTCCACAGTGGAACACTCTCCCAAAGTGCCAAGGTCTAGCTCCCAAGCTCAAATCCTCAACAAGACCAAAAAAACTCACAAGGAAAAATGAAGGAAGGAGAAGGTACGGGAAGGAGAAGAAGAATTGTCTCTGTTTTTACTCTGTTTATTCTATAGCCTCCAAACATCATATATATCCAAGCCAAAAGACTAAAATACCCCTAGGTCTTTTAAAGCTTCTAAAGCCACTTCAAGGGTAATTTTGGCACTTTCCATTTACACCGTTAATCATAATTAACGCTTCCCAATTCCCGGTAATCTCAATATAATCAAACCCCAATAATCCACATCCCGTTACCCTTTAACGCCCAGTAACATTCTAATCATTAAAACACCCCGAGACTCACCCCGATCCCCGAGCTTTAGCCTGTTATGACCAAACCGATAATTAACATTCCTTGATCGTCTCATGCCAAATGGCTCGAGCAAACCCACATCATAATGCGGTCTCAAAGTATATCAACAACATGCATCCAAGTAAACCAATTTACCCTCATCGGGCCAAATTACCATCACACCCCTGTAATTAAAAATATGGACTCACATGCATGCATTTCACATCATATCATAATATAATCAACATATACATGCATTTATCAATTAATAACATAATTAAGCAAGTATGGCCCTCCCGGCCTACTATTCACGCCGTTAAACACATCGGAGAATTCAGGGCATTACATTGGAGGTCGAGGTGAAGGCGAGAAGGAGAAGGGTTGAGATGGAGATCTGTTGTAGGAAGGATGAGGTGATGAAGGGGTAGTAGGATGTTTGGGTTTCAGTTTAGTTAGGTGCATGTTAGCGAGGTTGGCTTGAAGGGAGCTGATGGTATTGACAGAATTTTGGTGATGAAGGCGAGCCTCATAGGTGAGCAAGAGACTGCAGACTTCTTCCATAGTTGGCGGAACAGAATGAACCTGAAGGGGAGTAACATAAGCATTATAGCCTCGGCCGAGACGATTAAGAAAATAGATGAGTTGATTTTTCAGAGAGATAGGATCCCCATCTGAAGCTAAAGAGTTACATAAGCCATGAAATTTCTGAATATAAGCGAAGGCCGAGAGTCCATCTATCTGCAAATTCTGAAGCTAGGTGTGGATTTCAGAGAGGCGAGAGAGGGAAGCATCAGAATAGATTTGGGTAAGAGCCTCCCAGATCTCAAAGGCAGTGTGATACCCAATGATTTGACCCAGTAATGACTCCGTAATAGAGGCATAAATCCAACTCATGACAAGTCGGTTGTAGCGATGCCATTCTTGGAAGTTGAGTGTGTTCTGCTCAGTAGGGTTGGCTGTGTTGAGGACAGGGCAAGAATGAGACCCATTGATGAAGCCTTCTAACCCATTTGCGATGATGATATTCAACATTTGTGTTTGCCAAAAAATGAAATTGTGTTCATCTAGCTTGACTGCAATGGGTTGGTTTGCTGAAGGAAACGTTGGGAGAGAAGAAACAGAGAAGAGGTAAGAGAACTGAGTGGGTTGATGTTGGGGTTATTGGAGACCAACGAGACAGGCATAATAGGAGGAGTGGAGGACTGAAAAGCATGTGGGCCCGACGTGGGCTCAGGCGTGCTGTTGATGCTAGTGGCAGACTCCATGAGTACTGTTAATTCTCTGATACCATGATAGGAAAAGTAAATAGTTGAAGGAATTTCTGTAAAATATTTGTATTTCTTGAAGGAGTCGCACACCAGTATAGAGGTATTTATATTGGGTCATTTACATTGGTAAAATATGACCTAACACGTGTCAGTAAACACATGAAATAAACTACCACTAACTAATTATAATTATTGAGTATAATCATGGTTTAACAGAATCAATATGCATTTTTAAATAAATTTATATTAAATTTTTGGCTTATTTGGATTTTCCCCCCGAACTATTACCAATCCAAATCGTGACCCCCGAATTTTTCAACTTGTTAAAAATTCCCCCTGAATTATTCATGTTACTGAAATATGGGACTTTCGTCCAATTTCGCTAACGGAATGATGATGTTAGTGGTCGAAGTGGTATTGTTATGTCAATGCCTCGTTTATAATATAAAGAATAAATAAGATTTTTGCCCCCCGAACTATTACCATTACCAAATTGTGCCCCCCGGATTTTAAGAATTTAAAATTAAACAATCTTTTGAATATTAAAAAAAAAAAAAGAACCATTAAAATTAAAAAGAAAAAAATTGATGGTGACAAAAAATTGGCCTGGGTGTTGGCTGTTGACCTGTGAAATTGGCCAACGGGGTATGTGCAGTATATGACACCTTTTGAACGAAATAAATAAAATAAATGTCCGAGTACGATAGCTTATAGTGGTTCAGCCCTGTTCTGATAGTGGTTCAGCCCTGTTCTGATGATCAGTAATAACCTAATTCAGTTAGCTTTTAGTATTGAATCACTCGACAATTACACTGTTGAACCAAAGTATTCACTCGTTCTCACTGGCCCAGAATTTCTCCCCAAATGTTCTTTAGATTTCCAAAATTCCAGAGAAAGTCTTCCAGCCTAGAGTCCAAAATTCCCAAAAAAAAAGAGTCCCTGAAATGAATCCCTGGGTCCTCTATTTATAATACCCATGGACTGTTACATGATCAGTAATACTGGGATCGTGGTTTGGTACACGATTATCATCTAATGGAGAGACGTGTCCACCTTCCCATGATCATGAGATCGTGGTAGATAATGCACAATTGAAACTTCTGGGGAAATGTTAAGTCTCTGTTGGTATATAAGACTTAGGTGCTAGGCCCAATGACCAAAGCTTGGGTGCTGGACCTATGACCTTCTGGGTGCTGGACCTGTTGACCTTCTGGGTACTAAGCCTGCTGATCTCAGTTTGAACGAGAGTGATTATTTCTCAGTGAAGTGTACATGGGGGTTTAGGACGACCACCTTATGAAAAATAGGGTGGGCCAACCACCCTAGGGGTTGAGGTCAGGCCGACCACCCCTAAGGGTCCTTGGGTGTACTGGGGCCGACCACCCTAGGGGTTGGGGTCAGGCGGACCACCCCTTGGTAGGGGTGAGCATTGGTCGGTTTGGGCAGTTTTTTCACAACAAAAAATCCAGAATTCGGTTTTCGGTCCGGATTAGTGCAATCCAAAAACCGACCGAACCAAACTAGTTTAAAAAAAACCGACCGTTTTGGACCGTGGTTTGGTCGGTTAAACCGACCAAACCGAATTGATTATTGTTTTTTTTTTTGTTTGAAAGTTTTAGTTAAAAAATTAAAAATTTTAGATTGCTGGAATCCATTTTTGTGCGTTTTTAAAACATAAATATATAGAACATAATTACATTTACAAATTTTAAAGTTTGAAACATAATTAAAAGTCCATAAGAGCATAACATAATCTCAAATCACAACACATCATCAAAAGTCTAATACTCCAATATCTATTAGTTCAATCCAAGATACAACCCAATTAAAATTTAAAACCAAAAGACTACAACCATAAATCTCAACACATGATTAAAGTTTAATCTTAAAGTCCAAAGTCCATAGTCCATAGTCCATTACAACACAAATTAAATCTAAGTCTAATCGACTACAACAATAACACAAATCAAGTTCAAATTTCAAAAGAATAGATAGAAAACAAAGTCCAATCCAAAATCCAGCATTCATTCATTTCATGGCCTGCATCAAGCAACCATGACCACCTGCTCCTAAGACAAAAGAAAGAATAAAATTATAATGTATATATAACACATTCTACATGGTACTTTTAAGGGAAATAAAGCTACTAAACTACAATCTTAGAATTCAACTAGTTACCTTGAGATTTCAATTGTTCTTATCGGTCCCACTTCCAGACCCACTGCCAAGATTCTCAGGTACATAGGTAATACACGAGTCATCACCTGACAAATATTCAATTAATACAAATAAGCTATAATATATATATATAATATTTCAATTAGAATAAGCTATTAAGTAAATAAATACCTGGAAAAACTTGTTCACATGCCTCTAAACCATCAATCTCATCCATGTATTGTCGAAGCACAACAGGCTCTTCAGACTCACAAGTATACCAATTTTTAGAACAAATCAAAGCCTCCACCATCCTCGGGGATAAGGAACTCCTAAATGAATCTAGGATTCTTCCCCCAGTAGAAAAAGCTGATTCAGATGCTACTGTAGACATCTGAATAGCCAATACATCTTTTGCCATGCGCGCAACTATTGGATACTTGAATCCATTTTGTTTCCACCATCGTAGAATATCAAAGGTAGGATCAAGTTTCTCACGACGATCACTCAAGTAGTATTCAAGATCATCTTCTTCAATGTCATCACTAAGTTGTAGTTGCCCTTGAAGAAATGATTCTGTAGTGGAATTGATAACAGGCTGAGATGGCTGAGACTGAGATTGAGATGGTTGAGCTTGAGATGACTGAGATGGTTGTTGTTGTTGTTTATAAAAAGCATACAGCTCTGCCAAAGTATTTGTCACCGACTTTATCATTCTTTCAGCCTCACTTGAAGTGTACACAAATTTGAAACCACGATTCACAACCTCTAATTTATACCTTGGATCAAGGATATTGGCAATAAATGTCAACATATTCAGCTTCTCAATCCTTCCCCAGTACTTGTCATACTTTCGTTTCATACTAACTGCCATAGCCCTTAACAAAGTATCAGGATTAGAAGCCATAGTAGTTAAATCAGCTTGAACCTTCAAAATATCTGGAAGGAATAGATTGGATGTGACATATAATGACCCACTAAATCGATTAGTAAGATCATAGAATCTCCTCAAAAAGTCAACAAATACAACTGCTTTTTCCCAGTCTAGGTTGGTTGGTGGACCATCCATTCTTTCTTCATCAAAGTACTTTGTGTAGTTCGCATCTGCTTCCAAATTCTCAAAAGCCTTCTTGAATTTTATAGCAGATTCTAACATCAAGTAGGTGGAGTTCCACCTAGTAACCACATCCAAGCATAACAAGGCTTTTGATTCAATGTTTGCATCCTTACAACTTTCTTTAAATCTTTTCAGTCTAGCTGGAGATGACCGCACATATCTCATCGCATTTCGAATGCTTGAAATTGCATCATTCTACTCTTTCAACCCATCAGTTACTATCAAATTCAAAATATGAACTGAACACCTCATATGAAACATTTCGCCATTCAATGGAATGGTATTGTCTTTGTCCAACAAGTGCCCCTTCAATTTTCTAAGAGCAACGTCATTTGAGGAGGCATTGTCAACCGTCACTGCAAAAACTGAGGAGATACCCCACTCATTAAGACAATTTATCAACTCTTTCCCCACCAAGTCCCCTTTATGGCTAGGAACTTGGATAAAGTTGATAATTCTCTTATGCATTTTCCAATTATCATCAACCCAATGTGCAGCCAAACACAAATAACTAATATTCTGGATTGATGTCCAACAATCAGTGGTCAACGACGCTCTATGCTTCACCAAAATCGACTTCAACTCTTTCTTCTGATCTAGAAACGCATTGTAAATATCTCTCGCAACAGTAAATCTTGATGGGAACTGAAATGTGGGAAAGAAATGTTTAATGAGCTTTTGAAATCCTTTTCTGTCCACGTGCCTAAAGGATAACTCATCCATAATGATATATTCGGCGATCACTTTCCTAACAGCATTTTGATTAAACCTTAGCGGCAGCCCACTTGAAGCAACTTCTTCTTCATTGCAGGTTGTTGTCTTTTTAGTAAATCTATTCATAGTTGATTGTTGCTTCTTACTTTGCTCAACCCAGTCACTGAAAGGACACTTCTTACACTTTCTCTCCACATGTGCCCATAGTGTGCTAGTCTCATTCAACTTTGTATCAGCCGCATAATCGGTGCCACAATAATTGCAAGCAGCTCTTGGCTTCTTAGGATCACAATCAGGCAACATAGTGTAATGATCCCACACGCTCGATGTTTTCTTTCCAACTCTTTGCTTCTTTTCTGGTCGTTCAACCTCTTTCTCCTTTTCTTTTTCATTATCCTCTTTCTCTTTCTCGGTCTCTTTGTCTTTTTCCTTATCTTGATTTTTTCGATCATTCTTCTTCTTTCGTACGTTCTCTTTCTTCCTTTCCTTCGCTTGTTCTTCTCCATCCGAAGAACTTGACAAATTAGTTTCAGCATACTCCAACCACTCCCCCATCATCCCTTCTAAATTTTCCTCGTTATCCATGTTTTATTAACGATCTATTTACATATTTATAAACACAATTTCAGCAACAAATATAAGATAAATGAGAACTAAAGAATTTGTGAAATGAGACTATTTGGTTCACCAAATAATATGATTTGAAGCATCATTATTATTCTTATTATTTGAAGCATCACTATTTGGTTCACCGTATTATCTTTTCATTATTATTATTATTATTATTATTATTATTATTACTTATAAAAAACACATCAACATTCAACTTTCAGTCTTATAAGTCAAACATAGTGTAATTTTATTTATTTATATATGGTCTCTGAATCATCAATTTGTAAAATGCATGACTCCACAGAAAATTCAGTGCAAAAAATTGACCCGAAACAAGTTTCTAATATTATAAAAAAAATGATAATATTACTGATAAAAATAACAGTACTAATGACTTACATGACCAAAACTACTCAGACATATGCACAATAAACATGCCACAATAGGTGCCTAGTCAATTTCATTTCATCAATAAAAATGTGATCTTTTATTGATTCCTGATTCTTCAATTGTAAGTTGGTGAGATCACCTTATGCTAGTTTTGGTAATGTGGTAGTTAACAATAAGCTTGTACAAAATTGTTCAAGTAGATAACCTGCAGTTAATTTTCTACAAGTCTAGTCTTTTGCTGGGTAGTAAATATCATACAATGTGAAAATTGAATAGATTTTTCATTTCTGATTAAGGATCAATCATAAATGCTAATCAGTGGCTAGAGTTTAAAGTTGATACCCCTAACAAATACTTGATGCACATCTTAGTCTAAAGTCATTTAGCTATAGAGTTCTAATGCATTGCATCTTCTCCCCATGCTGCTATTCAATTAGTATATTTATTATTCGAGTAATCTCCAAGCTAGAATCACCTAATAGCGATTTAGAAAAGAAAACACAAAACAAGGTTTCTCTCATTAGGAAATTAAGCAGACCTGTTTAATATAAAGCAACTATATTATGCCAAATGATCATATTAGAGGGGTACTCATATAATTAAGTACACTCCAAAAGGTAACACTCATATAACAGACAAATACAGGTTCAATTACATTGAGAGAAAACAACACTCTGTGCAAAAAATTGACCCGAAACAAGTCTCTAGAATCTCTATTAGCTCCAAACCAAACCAAACAAAAATTACTACAAGAATGAATGTAATTAGAACAGAGAACTGAATATGCATTTCACCTGTGATAGACAACTTGTTTGATTTTAAATACAAATTGTTAAATGTACAATACAAAACCATTACTTCTGATTCTGAACACAGCACCTAAAAATAATAAAATGAGCAATGCATTATATAATACCTGGTAGGTAGCCACCGCCCGCCGCCGTGTCCGTGAACCTGAAGTGAAGCAGTGCAGTCGCGTGGGTCGTGGTTGACTGGTCGTGCGGCTTGGCCGTGTTGCTGCCGCCGAGTCACTGTGGGTCGAGGTAGTGGTCGGTCCGTTCGTTTGGGCTGGGATGGGTATTTGAGAGGTGGCTGCAAGTGATGAAGATGAGAGAACAGAGAGGAGAGGAAGGAGGAGGAGATGGGCTGTAATGCAAAGTGATGAGGAGAGGAAGAAGGAAGGAGGAGGAGCTCTGTTCTTTCTGTGAGTGAGAGAGAGGCGGCTGCAAAAAGTGAAAGTGATGAGCATGAGGGAGGGAGGAGGAGCCGAAACAAAACAAGTGCCCTAAGTTTTTTTTTTTTTATTAAAAATTTTAATAATTAATAATTATATAATATTATTTTATTATGTTCGGTCGGTTTCGGTTTTATTGGTCGGTTCACCCAAAATTTCAAAACTAACCGAACAGTGGCGGTTTGCACCGTCAACGGTTTTTTCGATTTTCGGTTTAAATGGTTTTGGTTTTTTCGGTGTTCGGTAGGTCGGTGTACACGGTTTTTTCAGTTTTTCGGATTTTATGCTCAGCCATACCCCTAGGGGTCCTTGTGCATGCTGGGGTCGACCATCCCCGGGGTAGGGGTCAAGCCGATTACTCCTAGGCCCATGGGCCTGCTTAGGCCGACCACCCTTAGGGGTAAGGGTCAGGCCGACCACCCCTAGGGGTTTTAGGCTTGGTCGACTTCCCTAGGTCCTGGACCTATCTTTTTTGCCCGTCAATCTTTTCTCAATACTTTGTCGTTTTTTCCTGATTTGTGATGTCACGTGTCACATTCTCATTCGTCACGTCATCCTCGTATTTTTTAGAAATAACATTGGGCATGCATCAGAATGAGTTCAAAGTTGGTTGGGTAGCGACATCGTTGACAGACTGGGCTCATGTGGGTCCCTAGTGACATTTAGCTTTGGTGTCGCCTTAAGTTTTTATTTTGTATGATTTAATTTAATTTAAATAAATTTTTAGTATAATGCTTTTTATATTTTCTTTTTAATATTCAAAATATTGTTTAAATTTTAAAGTTTAGAATTCGATGGGCATAATTTGGTAACGGTAAAATTTTGAGGGGTAAAATCTTATTTATTTATTAAATTTTACACGTGGCAATCCACATCAGCACTCCAGTGTCACCATATCACCATTCTGTTAACAAAATTGGACGGAAGTCCCACATTTCAATAATGTGAATAGTTCAAGAAGAGTTTTTAACAAGCCAAAAAATTCATGAAGCACGATTTGGTAGTGGTAATAGTTCGGAAGGAAAAAATCCGAATAAACCTAATTTAAAAAAAAAAATACAATGTATAGAATTGTAAAATTAAAGTGAGGGAGGGCCATGATCACCCTAGTTCCTCTAGCTCGGTCATTGGTTAGAAAATTGTGTCATTATTTAGACAACTAACTTAAATATATATGACTTATTTGTAGCATATCTCTACACAATTCTAAACAAGTCTACACATAAAAAATACAGTACAAAGAGATAATTTTGCCAACATAAAAAATCTTAATTTGGATATGAATGAGACTGGTCTCCAAATATGTCAACACACTTAATTTGGATTCCACTATATAAATATATATATATATATTTTTTGGAGGATATTGAGTCTATATTTGAAATAAAAATTGAGTTGTGTTATATTATAATTCAATTTCTACCTTTCATAGCTAGCTTTATATTTTGAAAATCTAATGATCATGTTAAAAAAAAATCAGTTAATCAGAATGCAAAATTATCTTCCACATACACTTATAGTAACTCAACCTAATCAACTATAAACAAAAAATTTCATAAAATAACACTTAATAATATTAAGTATATATTTTTGTTTTACTGTTTAGTGGTGAATATATATATTTATATATGTTTATGTTTAATTTTATTTATTTATTATAATACTAGTAGAGATCAGAGCTGTCAACATTAATATCCATGATTTTAAGTAAATTTAACTTATTGTATTGAGTCTATTGACTAGAGATAGATTTGACAAAAGTAAAATATTAAATCATATCAAAATTCTAAATTATATATATTTTTTTAAAAAAAGAACAAGATATCAACTAAGAGGAAGCACTAGCAGTACTCCATCAACTTGACAAACACATGTGCAAGAAATAAAATCTTATCTTGATTAAATAAAAAATTTAGTATGATATAAACCTTAATTACGTATAGCTAATAATAATACAAAATTATATGAAAAAAAAAGATTGCATTGACTACTCAGATCTTATATACGTCAATATAATGAGTCAGTGACACTCAATGGACTTACGTAATTACTTAATTATAATTAAAGTGACCAATGGACATAAAATATTTAATTACACTAAAGTCGATCTATATTTAAAAACTAAAACAAATTGCACAATTGGTAATTCTTTAGTAGAGATTTTCTTCATATATACGGTAATATATATATATATATATATATATCTATTAAGTATATGGTGGCATTTAAAATATATATTTTACGTTATCATATTTTAATTTTATAATCTAATATTAAATCTCGACTTAGATCCCAAAAATGGTGATCCTTCCTTTCAAAAAAAAAAAGTGAAAATTATACCTAGTACCCAATTTAAGTTAACCTCTTTAATTTTTACCCACCTTTTAAAACTCTTAGATTAATACACAGACTATTAATGACTCTACCCATTATACAGTGGTCTAGTGGAACTGACAGTGGAATATTATTTAAAGAGGGAAGTAAATGACACGACAGAGACAAAGATTGAGATTTTTACATTGGACTTCTAGTAGTGTTTTAAGGGTAATATGGGAAATATGCTTAAAAAAGTGGGTAATATTCAACTAAATATTATTAGTAGCTATTTTTAGTTAACTAATCCTAAAACTGGGTATTTTTCAAGTTATCCCCAAAAAAAATGAACTACGAGCCTATTGTAGAAAAAAAATAGAAATATATATATATACTAAATACAAACACTGTTTAGTTTTATTTATAGAATTTATTAATTACTTTTATTAAAATAATATAAGTTTTGAAATAAATATTTTATTTTAATCAAATAATTTATTTATTTTTGTTTAAGTTTATGTTTGTTCTAATTTTTGAGTTTGGGGTGACAACAAAAGATTATATATTATATGTAATGCCCCAAATTTCCTAATAAGGTTTAGGACCTTGATTAGGAGGCCGGGAGGGCCATAATTGATTGATTATGTTATTTAATGATTATATGCATGTTTATGTGAATTATATTATTATATGATGGTGAATGCATGCATATGGACTCATATTTTAATTGCAAGGGCATTTTGGTAATTTGGCCGTTGGGGGCGTGAATGTGTAATTTTATGCATATGGGTGAATTATGATTTTACCACGTGATATGTGGATTGGTTCGAGCCATTCGACATGAGATGATCATGGGAATGCAAGTTTTCGGTCTGGTCATAACGGGATTAAGTTCGAGGCTCGGGGCGAGTCTCGGGGTCATTTTGATGATTAGAACATTACCGGGAATTAAAGGGTAATGGGATATGATTTATTGGTATTTGATAATTTTGAGAATAATGGGAATTGGAGGGTGTTAATTATAATTAACGAGATAGGCGGGAAATGACGGTTTTACCCTTGGGAGTGTTTAGAAGCTTTAATTTGGCCTAGGGGCATTATGGTCTTTTGACCTTAAGGATTTATATCAGCTCATTTGGTTTAGAAGGCTGTGGAAAAGTGTAAAACAGAGCATCCTCATCTTCAGTCCATTTCTCCTTCCCGTACACTATTTCTCCTCTTCCATCCTTTGGAATTTTTGAAGCCAACTTGAAGATCCAAGCTAGGAGATCAAAGGTGGGAGCTTAGGAACTTAGTCAATCATTGAAGAGGACTCAAATCCAACTTGAGGTAAGGTTTCATCCAAGAACTTAAGCTTTACTCTGTTTTTCAAGTTAGTTTTCAGTTGGGAATTTGAGATGTTAGTTATGAGAATTAATAGAAGTTCTTGAGTGTGGTTGCTTGGGTTTTGATGAGGGTGTGATGTAGATGAGGTTTGGGGGTTGAGTTTGATGTTTTGATGATTTTTGGGATTGATTTGGAGGTTTGTTTTTCAAGGGAAATCGCAGGGGAGAAGACCAGAAAAGTTTCTGGTCTGCTGGTGGCGCCCCAGCGCTAGGCAGAGCCGTTTCTGGTGCTCTCTGACTTTGGGGCAGCGCCCCAGCGCCATTAGGCAGCGCCCCAGCGCTAGTGCACTTTCCAGTAAGCATATTTTAGGGCTCGGGAGGACTTTTAAGGCTCAGGGGTTGGTTCCTTTACCCCGTTTGGGTAGATTGAGAGTCCTGAGAGTATGGGATGGATCCCGGGAGTGAGGTTTTAGATTATAAACCTTTCTATGATTTATTTTATTGATGGGATTCCATATTTGGTTATGACTAGGTGACCGCTCAAGGACCAAAGGATTGATCGTTCTCAAGGGTCGTTATTTTACTAATTCTTGCTCGAACCCAAGGTAAGAAAACTCCACCCCATATGTGACATGTGTGGCTATGATTGATGCATGTTGGATGTTTAAATGTAAACATTGATAGCATAATGAATGCTTGGCAATTTTGCCCATTTGCATATGATTATTACTGAGGCATACTGGATGGTTAAGTGTGATGCATGTGATGCACAAGAAACATGTGATTAGGGCATGCCATGAATGATGAATATGAGATTGGTCAGAGCTTGAGTCTCTGCATTTGTGCGTGATTATAATTATGCTAGCAACTGTTTAGTAAGCATGTTGAATGCCCTATTCTTGGATAATTGGCATATGATACACATTGATAACATTGCTTACTTGTGCATGGTATTGACTAATTAGTCAGATTTGGCAAAGGTGCTAGTATCAACTGTGAAGCTATGACTCCCTAGTCAGGTTCGGCAGTGGTACTGGGCACTGGTCACGCAGGGCTGACTCACTAGTCAGAATTGGCAAAGGTGCTAGTATCAACTGTAAAGCTGTGACTCACTAGTCAGGTTCGGCAGTGGTACTGGGCATTGGTCACACAGGGCTGACTCACTAGTCAGAATTGGCAAAGGTGTTAGTATCAACTGTGAAGCCGTGACCCACTAGTCAGGTTCGGCAGTGGTACTGGGCACTGGTCACATTGTGCTAACTCACTAGACATGACAACCCTAGTGTGTAATGCAAGCTATGTCGATTGGACCTAATCGACCCTCTGCATTGAATGACTCAAAGAGCATTAATGCAGGACCGACCTCAAGTTCGATGAATATAAACAAGCATTTATCTAGCCAGAGGCTAGTCATGTAGAGCCATTGCAGGAAATGGGCACTGGGCCCCTAGTGACCTGGTTGTCAGTCACTCAGTATGGTTTACCAGAACCTCAAGTGATATTCACTCATCTGATCAGAGCTATGAGCTCTGCATGATCATTTTGATCATCATATGCATGGCTTGGGCACTGAGACCCCAGTGACTTGCTTGTTGGTCACTCAGCATGGTTTATCGGAACCTCTAGTGTTACGACAGTCATCTGATTAGGATTGACTTGATAGTCCTCCAATCAGAAGGCCAAGATTTCTTATCCTGGATACCCCAGCATCTGTTTGAATTCATTTGCATGCTGAATAGAGCTATGATTGCTAGGCATGCCAGATATGATTTGATATCATGATATAACTGTTTATGAGCCTATGAGTTTTCTTGCTGGGCTTCGGCTCACGGGTGCTTTGTGGTGCAGGTAAAGGCAAAAGAAAGCTGGACCATCCTTGAGTTGGAGAGCTTAGGTGATGACGTGTACATATACAGCTGCTTGACCAATACTTGGGCGAGGTTTGAAAGTGGAACTAGGGCTGAACCATGTTTTGCCGCTTAGATCGGCCTGTTGTAAACACTTTCTTGTAATAAACCCTGAAATTATATTTTTGGGATCCCAATGTATATATTAAACGGTGAAACGTTATATCTTATCCAAAGCTTTAACCCCTAAGCCACTAGTCATACTTAGTTACACGTTTATGGCCAAACAGCTCGATTAGCGAGTTTAGCACTGTTTGCAATGTGCACTGTAGCGGTCCCTGGAGTTGGGCGTTACATTATATGTTTAATGTAATATTAAATATTACACGTGAATTTTAAATTTAAGTTTCTCTCTAGTTTTTTTTAAAAAAACAATTTGTTATTAATTCACAGTAGATTATATTATATATTTAATATGATATTATTCTAATAAGTGAGTTTAAGTTTAATTAAATTTTATTTAAGTTATTGTTATCCTCGTTTCTCCCCAAGTGTACAGATTCACATTTTGAGTTTGTGGGCCGTCTCACAAGGACTTAAAGCCCATATCAGGCCCAGTAGACGAAGACGGAACGAACATTGGCGGCCCAAGTCTTGATAAAGCCCAAAGAGCATCCCGAAATAGAAGCCGAGACCATCGCCTCGGTGTGTTGCATACTCTCGGGACCGCGTCCTTCGGTGCCTCCCAGGATGCAATGAAGAGGTTGTGGCTCCCAAGTCCGAGATTAGATCGGGACGACTTTGGATGAACCCGGGTCTTGGTAAACGAATTGGGACCCTGGTAAATAAAGAGGGATGTTGGTAAACGGACCTGGACTCGGTGGCCAGGTTGGGCGTGATAAAGTATCCCTGATATTGACACCACCCCAAGAAGTGTGGAGTTATGTCCCCATAGCTAACTTGCAGAAGAGGTTACAACGGGAATATACGCCGTCGGTTCAGAACTGTACTACTACTACTCAGACAGATTCTATCCCCTGAATCTCCCTCGAAGCCCACGATACCCAGACTGGAGCAGCATCCTATCGTGAGTCTACTAGTGTGGTTATGCTTAGGCTGGCCCAATGGACCTTGGTTAATGTATTTTATATATTACAATTATTTGTATTAAGTCTCCATCATATAGCAAATAATATTTAGTGAAAATTACATTTTATATGGGTTTTTTAATAAAGTTTTCAAAAATATGGCTTTTTTTTACAAGTATTATTTTATGACTTTTTAAAACTTGTATTCCCTTCTATGGAATTTTTTTCCCATATTTTTGTAAAAAAATCATTATTATGCCATATTTTTGTAAAAAAAATCATTATTATGCCATATTTTTTTTCCCATAATCTCATTCTTTTTAATTAAATTTGTCCATACAAACTAAGAAAAGTTTAATTACCATATTTTTGCATATTAATGGCTAAAAAGCCATATTTATGAAAAAAATCCCTAATATTTATACACTTATTGGGCTCAGATTAGTCCGACCCAAGCCCAATGCACTAGCTTGCCTATAAATATAAACAGTGGTGCACTGAGGAAGGGGATCAAATTCTTTTGGAAGAAGCATATATTATGCTCAAATTCAGAGAGTTCATTAATTAAGTTCTTAAAAACTATAATACAATTGACTCGTGGACTAAGGCTCTTTAACGCCCCAACCATGTAAAACTCCTTGTGCGATAATCTTTATTTATTACTTTCTAAGCTCTCTTATCTCTGATAATTCTAGTTTCCGAAAAACTCTGTAAACAGTTATAAAACGTATAATTTTATTATTTTTAAATAATTATCATTGTAAAATATCTAAAAAATATCATTTTTTAATTATTTATTATTTTAAAATAATTATCATTGTAAAATATCTCAAAAATATCATATTTTAATTTTTTAATTATTTATTATTTTTAAATAATAATCATTGTAAAATATCTCAAAAATATCCTATTTTAATTTTTTTAATTATTTATTTTATTTTATTTAAGTTTAAGTGTTTACAAAACTAAGGTTAAATATAACAAATATTTTGTTAAATATAAGAATATTCCGTTAAAATTAACATTAAAAAATCGTTGAAACAAAAAAATTTCGTTATCTACACACTTATTATATAAAGAGATATATCTTCTATATGCAAAATGTATAGATAACTGAAATTTTTTATTTTAAAGGTTTTTTATTTTTTTCGTTAACATTAACAGAATATTCTTATATTTAACGGTAGATTGTAAACATGACTTAAACTTAAATAAATGAATAATTAAACAAATTAAAATAAGATATTTTAAAGATATTTTACAATAATTTAATATTTAAAAAAAATAATAAAACCATATATTTTATAACTTAAATAAAATTTAATTAAACTTAAACTTAATATTATATTAGACATGTAATATATATATTATTTTGTTGTCACTGCTAAATTCAAAAATTATAACAAACATAAACTTAAAAAAAATGATATTTTAAAGATATTTTAAATAATTATATCATATTTATTTAAAAATAATAAAGATACACGTATTATTTGTTTATCTTATATATTTGTGTGATAGTTTGTTTTTTATCAAGTGATTGAAGCTCTCTTTCTCCATCAAATTCACCAAAGGACATTGTGAGATACATCAGACTCTAAAAATAGTTGATGCATGTACTGTTTACACTATGACTTTTTTTTATTCTTATTTTATTTATATTATTAATTTATTTTTAAATATTATTGTATATTATATATATGTCATGTAGCCATATAAATATACATATATCGATGTCAACGTTGTGTTTAGATATCATATATATAGAGATAATTCATTCTATTATATATATATTTTAAAAAACAGTGAACTAGTTTTTATTAAAATTATAGACAATGTTTGCAATTTTAAAACTAAGCAAACGTGCATTACATGGTGCTTCTACCTAGTATATATATATATAGTGGTTACCATTATAGTAGTAATTATCTCATAAGTATTTTTGGTACATAAATAAGCCGCAATTCTAATTTTTTTGACGGTGTATAATGTTGTAGAGTCCCAGAATTTACTTAGCTAGTTAGATAGTAGTAATAGTAGTAGTAGTAATAGCTAGTATTAGTTATAGTATGTTCATTACTGTGGATTTTGGTTCAAGCCGGGACTTAGTTGGAAACTCCTAGCAAAAATTATGGATTTTATAAGTTTAACCTATAGTTTAAGAATATTAATTATAACATAAGGTTTGATTAATATTGTTGGTTATTAATATGATGATTATTATAACCTAAGGTTTAGATATAGCCAATAGGATTATGACACTTGTTATATGCATGATTATTATGGAGTCATTATTTTAATAAGGGAAATATAAGACTTAGTCTTCACCAGTTCTGTTAGGAGCATGATATTTATTTAGATATTTAGACTCACAATTTTATTTATTTGTGATTTAGATATTTTATTAGATTTTTGTGATTTAGATAATTAAATAGATTTTTTCGTAACTTTAGGGTACTGTAACTTCTGACCTATTTTTGACCCAGTTATGTTATGAATTTCGAAAAATAGTATTTCTAAAAAATTGTAGATAATTTAATTAGCTTTCTAACGGTATAAATATATTCTAAATTGGAGTCCTAAAGCTCCAGATATGTTGATTTTACTGTAGGTTAGCTTAGAGTTACGAGATTTAGAAAGTTATAAGATTTTTATTCCTTAGGATTCTATTTTAAATTTGAATTTAAATATGGATTATAATTAGAAGATTTTTATTCCTTAGGATTCTATTTTAAATTTAAATTTAAATTTGGATTATAATTAGAAGATTTTTATTCCTAGAACTCTATAAATAGGACCTAGCACCAAACATTTTTCATTCATTCATCAAGGTAAGTTCAGAGGCTGCAAGTTGCTAGGTTATTGTGAGAGTGTAAACACTTGGGTTGGGGATTATAAGCTTAATCATTTTTAAGCTTACCAAACACTTGGGAAGTAAGGTTTATAACACATTTCGGTTCAAGGTTTAGATTGGTCATAAAGCATTCAAGGTATTCCAAAACTCTAGTTCATTTGGTATTATTTTCTTAAGTTCATATAGTTTTCTACTCAGCCCCTAACTCTATTCTTTATTCTTGGATAGGAAATCTAAGTTCTTGAACATAAGGTTTTTGGTAAGTATATTCTTAATGGTATAGTTCTTCTATCCTTTTCATCTCATTCTCTTTAGTATACTCACCCTTCCATTTATGGTTTTTAGGAGTGTTCCAAAGTCTCAAAACTGTTCTCATATCCCGGTATTTTTTGTAAGGAAAATAGGCTAGATCTTGTATGTTTGTATGATATGTTATGCTATGTTTATGTTATGATAAGTTTATGTTATGATATGTTTATGCTATAATAAGTATATGTATAATATGTTTTGTAGTCCTTGGGCATATGACTTGTTTAGATAACAAGCCCCAAGATTATGTTTTTAGTCGCTTGGGCATATGACTGTTGGGTTTTATGCCCTTATAAAACAATGTCGGACATGTAGCACGATTTCATATTATCAATAAAAGTAGTAGAAATCATTTAGTTTGACAACTGTGTTGCTTGCTTGTTTTATTACATGATTATTGAAATAATACAAACATTTATAAAATCCTGAACATATGTATAGTTACAATTATGGTGAATAGGTCACAGTGGATTATAGTTGTAATTATATGTTCAAAAGAACGAGTCCTAAGATTAGATCAGTGCATTGGATTTTCACTGATTAGGCAATCTACGATATGATCTACTTACACATTCAGGGTGTGATGTCTTGTCCAAGGCATCGACCAAGTAGATAAGATCAGATGTATTTAGTTACATCGGACTAGGACCGATATTGATTATTGATTGATAAATAAGTATCGTTGTTATCAAATCTAATCAATGTCACAACGTTGACCATAAGTTAAGTCGATCTTAATTCTGAGTGATAATATTCTGCTAATTATATTATTTAAATCTTTTGACTTGTTCGTTACCAGCTTACCCTACGGTCTAGCCCATACTTACATCTTGGAGATTTAGAAATGTAATTGAGTGGGAGTATTATTCATAGATATGAAATCTATAACTTCTGTATGAGAAGTGAAAAGATGATTTCCTTAATTGCTTTGTTCAAAAGGTTAAATGATTGAGATCTCATTTCTGTGATTAAGTTCACGGAAATATCATTTATAAGGAACTTAGTGGGAGTTAACGATAAAATACTGATGAGGGGTAAAACGGTAATTTGCACCCAGCTCATTAGTAAGTCATCGATAGAGGATTGACTGATTGTAATGGTTATAACAATGGATAACGTATTTATGGTTTTGAAAATACGTTCTATGAATTCAAGAGTTCAATTCCGAGTCTATAGTGGAGTCATGAGGAATTAATAAGGTAATGAAATTATTCGTAAATAAATTCACGGTAACTTGTTGGAGCTTGATTTCATGGATCCATGGTCCCCACATCACCTTTGAGTAAATCATCTAGAATGTCTCAATTAATTAATTTAATTATCAATTAGGATTTTTAAAGTTGACTAGGTCAATTTTGAAAAATTTACAGAGATGAAATTTAGAGAATAAAAGAGAATCTTTGGGTAAATTTATTAATATTGATAAATTGATATCAATATAAATAAATAATATTAAATCAAGTTTCAAATTATAATTAGTTAATTTGAATAAGGATTTAATTAATTAATTAAAAATAAATAAATAAAAGGTTTTGAATTTAGGCCCAGTTGGGATTTAAATTCAAAATAAAGAGATTGGGCCCAAGTCCATTTATGGCAGCCCAAGGCTTTTATTTTTGTTTATTATTTTTAATTAATTTAAATTTAAATAAATCTCATTAAGTTGCCTATATAAGGAATATGATATCTAGGGTTTTCAAGAGCAAGTCAGTCTCAGTTAATTTGGGTAAGTGAAAACCTAGACACTCTAATCCTTTCTTAGCCACGTTCTCTTCTTCTTTTCTAGATCTCTATCTCATGTGTTGAGAACCAGCCCACATTAGTTCTAGGTTGATCAAAGGCTTGGTGAGGAAGACTGTGTTGCTGATCTTGTTCAATCTCTTGATAATACTCTGCTACAGAAAGGAATCAAGGGTTAGAGAGATTGAAGGATGAAGTTGTTCCAGTTCCGCTGCGTAATGTAAGTTTTTACTTTACTCTGTATTTGTATCAATTTCATAGGAGCATGTTCTAGGAATTTGCATGTTTGTTTGATAATATGTAAATTGCATGAAAATAAATAAAGATTCTGCAATGAGTTTTTCCTTCAATGACTTGCTTAGATAGCAAGCCCCAAGATTATTTTATCATTTTCATGGTTTAGAGTTATGGTTTACCCTACCTCAGATATTAGACAGGGGACCTAGATGAGTTATCATATACTACCATGTGATCTAACCTACCTCAGATATTAGACAAGGAACCTAGATGGTTTATCACATGCCATGTTAATGAGTTAATGGCCATTAATATTGTAGTCCTATATGATATACGTTTTTATAGTCATATGTTTTTAGTGTATGCTTATGATTCATTATGTATGTTTTAGATAGTATTATGTTTTATAGTATATGATGTAGTTTTATGCTTATGATATATGATGTATGTTTTTAGTAGGTTTTCCTTACTGGGCATTAGGCTCATTCCTTTATTTTTAGAGTGATGTAGGAAAATGAATATGGAAGGCGGAAGGATTCTTGGTAGCTTGGCTTGTGTGTTGAGGATGGATGGAATGTGTGGACTGCGTGTCGATTGAGGATGAAGTTATTTATTTTTTTAGTCTTTTAAATCATGTTTTTTCCGCATTTAGTTTTGTAAACAATTTCCTTTAGTTTAAAATTATGTTTTATGTTTTAAACAATGGGTACCCATGCCATATTTTCTATTATTATGTATTTGATACAATATTTCAAGATTTAATAAAGTTAGTTATATTATTTATTATGTATAGTAAATCTAATGGTCCAATGTCTTAGAAATAGTTGGGTCGTTACAAATGTAGTTAGAGGGACCTCCCACAAATTTTCAAGAAATTTCGAATAATTTAGGATGTCGAAATCATGATTAAAATAGCTTATTACATACATGCGTGTTTCAATATTTATACACGTGTGCAATATGTTATTTAAATCCTGATTTCAGCATCCTAAATTATCTGAAATTTCCTAAAAATTTGTGAAATGTCTCCTATAACTACATTATATACCATTATGAAAAAAATAGAATTACAACTTATGCATATACAAAAAATATTAAAAATACCTATTGGTAGTGATTAAAAACAATCACTACCCAAATTTTCTCCATATATATATTTATAGATGAGATATAGGGATGTAGCTGGGGCAAGGAGTGCTCCCTCGTCCCCATTAACAATTTTAATTCTCATCGTCTTTGTTTATTTTTTGTTGGATCGGGGTAGAGAATCTCTTTTGGGGCAGGAGATCTCCACAAGTGACTCATTTATTTAAAATATACATTTTAAATTAAAACTTAAAAATAAAAAGAGTGAATTACATAAAAATTAAAATATTACATTATTTATGATTTAAAATACTAAATATTATGCTAAATGAAATTTAAAATATCTAAAAAGTTACTAATACACCATAATAACATATAAAGAAATATATATAAATACGTTAAAATAATATATTAAAAAAGTTAATAAAAATTTAAATGAGGCATCATAGGAAGTACCATCATCAACTGGGCCCCTTCTCCATTTAGACGTGGATTCCCCATCTCATTAGGGGCGAGTCTCTATAGAGAAAATGTGCTTCGGATGGGAAGTTAATGAATATAAGAGAAACAACGTTAAAAAATAGGGAATATATAAATTTAGTAGCCTATTGTTTGTCTTGAAACTAACTTAGTATTTTATTGTTTAATGGTTTTATATATTTTTGGACTCCGTATTTTCTCTCATTACTTGTTTGGACCCTGTATTTTGGAAAATAGTTCAAATAGACTCATAAACTCAATTTTATGTTTTTTTGTATATATCCCTTATTATTATTATTATTATTATTATTATTTTGTATATTTTCAATAAAATATCAAATAAGCCTTAATGAAAAAATAATTTTTGTAACCGATTTTACAATTGTGCATTGGAGCATAGTATTCAAAATTGTGCCAAATATATCACTTTTTTTTTTGTGCCAAATATAAGACAATATTTATATTTACCATTGGAGACGGTCTTAAACTTGATGATTTTCTTGACATTTTTTTTTATGTTAAATACCCATAAACTTATTTTTCACAAACTAACAATACTTTAAAGAAAATAAACCTAAAAACACATTAAACTAGTGCAAACCGGAAAATCTAAAAAAAAATAATAAAAAATAGCTTTATTTCATAGAGTTACAAAGTCACAATAATAGAATACAAGTTGATGCCTCAAGTAAGATTTGAAAATAAAAATCACTAAATATGTGAGACTACTTAAAACTCGACTAGTTATCAGTTTTGGAAAATATTAATAATACTTACCCAATCATTCATAAAAAATTCGAAAAAATAATATTTAGTAGTTAGAAAACAAATAACCAATAAAAATTCGAAAACATATAATTTTTGTTTCCAAACATTAATTTTAATTTCACGTCATAAAATTATAAATTACTATTTGAAAATTATTATTTTTATAGATAAAAACTAATCAACTTCTAAAATAATTATAATTTATTATTTTGTATGATTCATTGGAAAATGAAGAAAAGAATTATTTGTGGCCCAAATTCATATTAAGAAAAATAATTAGGGTAAAGAAAACAAAATAATCTTACCAACTTAACTAGCATTTTTAAAAATAAATCAAAAGTGTTGGGACAAAAAAAATCATATTATATATAATAAAAGTGAATAATGGGTAAATGAGTAATAAAAAAAAATTAATTGTCTTTTTTTGTTTATTTTATTTTCAAGTTGTCAATAATTGGTTCCTAAAAAAAATGTGATTCGGGGATACGAAACATTAATATAGGAATAAATTGAAAAGGTAACGTCATTTCACCAAAATTCTTACAATAATTGTTATGATGAGAAGACTAATTATCTCATTTAAATACTAAAAATCTAATAATAACAATAATGATCCATAGAATTACACAATTAGGGCATTGATTAAAAAGTGACCATAAAATAAAAAAAAAATTAAAGATGATAATTATGGCTAGATAAGACTCACTATATAAATTAATATAATATTTCATTAAAACTTTTTCTTTTCTCCAAGCTGTAAACAACCATTCTCTTTCTTACTTTCCCATTAAAACAGAAATATTTATTTTTATTTTATTTTATATAATTCTTTTTATGTAGTTGGAAAAAAGTTACACATCTGTTTGCACTTAGGAAGATTTAATTTAATTAATTAATTTTTTGTTTTTCTACTTTTAAGGTGTTATCCATGCCACTTCTCACCAAAATATATATAATAATAATAACAAAATTGAAAGAGAACATAATATAAAATAAAAAATTAGTTATTTGAATCCTTGCCTCGGATTCTATACCACTTTTTGCCTTTTTTTGGTTAATATCATACTGTGTAACCATATATATACAAATACAAAATTTGGATGTTTTTGTCACAAATCAACTAATAATAATATATCACTTACGTACTTGTGGGGTAATTTCTTTTAATATATATATATATATATGAAAATTTTAGAGTAGGAACATAGCTTTTGTAACTACTTGGAGGAATATTTCTATCTTTAGGACGAAAATAAATTATAATTTATTTTTTTATAGGACGATGTATATTGTAGTTATAATAGGCATTTTATTAGTTTTTAGAAAATGCTGAATAATTTACGGTACCAAAAACAGATTTCAAAACCATTTATTTCACATGCGTATAAAACAAACTTCAAAACAATTTGTTTTTGTGTTTTCGGCACGTGAATATGTTACAATCTATTTTTTTTATATGACGGTGTGCAGTATAGTTATTTATGACCTCTCGCAAATTTATGAAATTCAGAATAATTTACAGTACAAAAAACATGAAAGAGAAATTATAGTAAATGGCCTAAAATAAAGGCATCAAGAAGTTAATGTCCTCATTTTTAAAATTGTAGAGAAATAACCCTTTTACATTGTTGATTACCTAAAATGTCATTTTTTATAATTTATTTATTTATTTAGGATTGTATGACTTTAATATAGTGGTATATGTATATTAGTTTTGTTTAATTAGTTTTTATTTTAAAGTTATATTGATTTTCTAAGTTTTTTATAGGTTGTTGATATATTATTTTCTAATTAGTGTATACATTTTTTGTAGTATGGTATATAATTTTTTTTTGTGATATTTAGTTTCTATTTTATTATACATAGTGATAGTATATAATTTTGTATCATGGTATATACATTTTAATGGTAGTATATAACTTTGTTAGCATAGTATATACATTTTTGAGTAATAATTTTGTATGTTTTAATGGTTTATTATTTTTCAACTCAGTATATATACTTTGTGGTATGGTATATCATTCAACAACCCATAAAAAACGAAAAAAAAATCAAAATAACTTTAAAATAAAAATTAATTAAACAAAACTAATATACATATACCATAATATAAAAATATTTAGAATAAAATAGTAATTTATTAAAGGACATATTTGGTAATATATGATATTAATGAGATGATTTGGCTATTTTACTACAAAATTAGAAACATGGACATTTACTTACCTTCACATATCATTAAGGGTCATTTTACAACATACCCCAAACATGAAACTTGTTGTTTTGAAGCCTGTTTTATACGCACGTGAAATAATTTGTTTTGAAACATGTTTTAGGCACCGTAAATTATTCGAAATTTTCTAAAAATTGGCGGGTGTCCTAAATAATTACATTGTACACGATCATATAAAAAAATAGATTTTAATTTTTTCACATGCCAAAATTAAAAACGTCCTTACTAATGATGACAAAGACATGTCCCCGCGGTAGAAACTTCCTATATATATAGACGCAATTTTTTAGACCTTTGATTATGAGGATTTTAGGATGTTCATAGGTATGATATAATTGCATGCATACAACTAATTTTCCAAAAAAAAAAAAGTTGAAAACTTTGGTTCTCATGCATTTGAAAATTTTCTATAAAAGAAGGACAAATATTAATTTTCTCCTTGAACTATCGCTCGTAGAGTTTTACCCCTAATTTTTTTTTTGTTGCAAAAATATTTCATAAACTATGGAAATCATTGTAAACATACTCATTTTGTTGCATTTATGCTTAGTTACAACACGATGATCTATTTAACTAATTGAAGTTAGTTCGAGATTCTCACCGTGAAACGCGCAAAAAATAGTTTTAAGAATGCAGATGCATATTCCCAAAATTTATCATTATACCACTATATATGAATGTATTTGCCTCTTAGTTGAATATCGCCACATTAGTGCAACATCAATGTTATATGAGAAAACTGTTTAAAAAAAAATGAATGCTATGCAATATAAGGGGCACACTTACAATAGTTATTGTAGTTCATATGAGATTTGTGCCAGTCAGAATCCGGTGATCCGTAGGGAGAAAGACCGGTAAAAAACTGTGCAATCTCACATTGCCTAGGGAAGGTCAAGTGTGATGATTCTAAGACTGTGTAAGTATGAGACTACACAGTTGAAGATGACTTAAATTATTTAATGGGTATTACCAGTTGACCCAGAATTTGGCCAACTGACACGGAGTCAAATTTGCTTGATGCGGACAAACACGTTGGAAAGAATATGATGACGAAATAATAAAGAACACAAGAGTTTATAGTGGTTCGGCCCCAAAATTTGGTAATAACCTACGTCCACTCGAATTGTTATTGATATAGAATTCAAATGAGTTATCAAAGAACTAGGGTTCAACGAGTTTCACAAACCTTTGAAGAACAAGACAATATATCCAATAGAATCACTATAGTCTCAAATAATTCGAAGGCAAAAAATTCCTTCCTTGAGCTATCTTTCTCTATTTATAGGCTCAAGGGGGATTACATTAATTTGTTACATATATTCTTTCATAAATAATCGGATACTCAGGAAATCATGGGAGTCAATTTTGGGATTGACTAAGATCTTTATCAAAATATCATGAGACACGCGGAACCTGCGACCATACTGGTCGCAGGTAAACTTCGACTGCCTTTTGCTTGTAATATCTCTTATGGTCGATACCCTAGCAGAATTCCGCCAAGTGTCAGCCACGTGTCCGAAAATCACCTGCCACGCCATCCGTGCCTATTTTTTGGATAACATTACCTATGCCAATAAGATGCATCTTCTTTTCGGTCTTGAGAATTCCAAAGTTAAACGTGCTTGACCTGAAAGCAGCCATAGTTAGTGACAGAGCCACTCTTGGCTTAGAGTAGGCTCAAGCCTACATTGAATTTTTTTTTTTTTAAAGCAAAGTATATGTAATGGATCTTCTACTAAAATGAGACATATGAGGTGTGTTTGAACATATAACAATTCTGATTTCTATACATGTATAGAAGAGTATCATGTGAACTAGGCCCAAATACTAAAGCTTTTGAAAGACTTATGAAGAGCACTAATTCTGCAATTTTTCTTTCCTACAAAAGTATTATTTTTAATATTAAATCATCATCAAAAGTAGTAGTAGACTTTAGAGCAATGAAGCATACAAAAACATTCTAATTTATTCGTGTTATGTATAGCTTATTGAATTAGTATGGTGATTTGTTCAATTTTTATTAAAGTAAAATTATCAAAAAAATAATAGAAAGAATAAGCTCCAACTTGTATCTCTCACTCTCTAATACGAGCTAATATTTTTATGTCTTAGTTATTAGTTAAAATATTTATTTATTCCAAATAAAAAATAATTGCTTAAAATTGATCAAATTCTATTTTTAAAAGTTATCGCCAACTTCACTTAATCTTTGCCCTCTTTGAGTAAAATTTGTGGCCCCGTCACTGGCTATAGTAACATGGGGAGTTACAAGATTTTTGCCACGAACAAAAATTTAAGGAGCAAAACTTTACAAAAGACCATAATTCAAAGTGGAAATTTCCTATTTACTCGAAAGAAAAGCCCAAACATGTTTCTTCTCTTTCACCCTCAAACAAAAAGTAACATTAATTTCTCTCAATTCTTTCTCCCACCGCCCAACAACTCTCCCTCTCTTTCATTTATTAACAATTCTATTGTAAGATCAAGGTCAAAAACTGCTATTATAGCTAAATATTCATTCATTTGATCATTTAAAGTTTTTTTTTTTGGGACTGGTAAAATTGACTTTTAAAAAAAAAATGAGGAGGAAACTTCATTGAGCCAAAATGAGATTACAAACATAGAAAACAAGCAAAATAGGTAGGATAAAACTATATGGTAATGGTCAACAAAACATATTTTTATTTCAACTCATGTTAGCTTTGTCTCATTATAAAAAACCAAGATGGAGATTTGGGGGAATGAAAATGGTGATAGAAATAAAGAGGAAGAGAAGGTGAAAAAAAGCAAATGTGCAATCATACTAATTCCTTACTTTTTAATAAATAATATAAAAAATATTAATAAAATATAAAATAGATTTTATTTTTGTATTAAAATATTAATAAAATAATTAGACAAAATGCTATGGAAGAGAAAGTTCTATCCCGTTTTTACCCATTTCACCATTCATCTATGGTTAACAAAACGTCATTATTGATAAGTACAAAACCAATAGAATTTTTTTTACGTAAATTTTTTTTATTTTTATATGACAGTTTATAATATAGTTATTTAGAATTTTCATAATTTTTTTTAGAAATTTCAAATAATTTATTGTGCTGAAAATAAGAAATAGACTATTTTAAGGTTTGTTTTATATGCGTGCATAAAACAAATTATTTTGAAGATTGTTTTCGGTATCATAAATTATTCGATTTTTTTTTAAAAAACTGGTAGAATATTCTAAATAACTATAATATACACCGTTATATAAAAATATGAATTATAATTTTTTCTTGTGTCAAAAACAAACATAATCTTATCGGTGGGGACAAAAGCATGCTCGAGTGTAGTCCTCCCTATATACATATATTTATAAAATATATATTATATAGTATATAATAATGAGTGGATGTACCACGGCTCATCTCATAGCCTAAGCGTTTTTGGATTCGAATACTTCCAAATAGCCAAACACAAGAATATTTTAAATCTTAAAGTCTTAATATTATTCATATATTGATGGACCTTTTGATTATTTGTTCTTATTTTCTTTGGACAATGTCTCTTTGATGTTTTTAATATAAATTGTAAGAGATTTCAATTATTTCCTCTTCGTGTGGTTATATTTTCAAAGAAAATAAGTTATATAATATTCAAGAGTAATTAGTGAAAATAAGTAATTTATATATATAAATGGATTTTCAAATATGCATCGTACAGAGAATTTTCAAATATGGGTTTTGTATATATAGGACAATTTCATATAGTCGTTTCACTTTAAGCTTTATTAGTAGTGCTTTTCAGTGTTTTCGACCCGTGAACAGTTTTCGGCACGATTTATTTTTATGACCGTGTATATTGTAGTTATTTAGATTATTCTGTAAATTTTCAGGAAATTCCGAATAGTTTACAGTATCGAAAACTAAGTTCAAACATGTTACTTTCAACGCGCATAAAAAAATTTGTCACGCTTGCAACAACATGTTTAAACTTAGTTTTCAGAACTGTAAACTATTCAGAATTTTCTGAAAATTTGATGGAAGTATTAAATAACTACAATATATATGATCATAAAAAAAATCGCGCCGAAAACTGTTCACGGGTTGAGAACACTGAGAGCCCCACCAGCAGGACATAAAGTGAAGCTATTATAGGAGAATTGTCCTATATATATATAATTTATTGTACAAAATAAATATATATAAAAAATTATTTTGTGAAGCTCCCATTATTTATTTATAATTATTATATTAATCACAATTATTTAATTAAGATATAACAAAAAGTAATCATTCATCTGTTATATTAATAATATAATCATTAAAATTAGGGATTATATTTTTTTGGACTCTGTAATTTATTCCATTATCTGTTTGAACTTTATGTTTTGACAAATTATTTTTTAGATCCAATATTTTATAAAATAATTCAATAGACTCCTAAACTCAATTTCGATGATTTTTTTAATTTAACAACACAGTTGTTAAGCAGAATTATTGTCAGTTTGGTAAAATATTTGTAATTTTAGTTTAATAACTTTGATCAAAATCAAATTTAAGAGTCTATTTAAATCATTTTATAAAACATAATGTCCAAAATATAATATGTCAAAACACAAAATCTACATAAATAATAAAATAAAACACAAAATTTAAAAATGAATAAACCATATTTAAATTAGAAAAAGAGAGAGTACTCTCTTTCTCTCTAATTTGGGGCGTTGAGAATCAATGAATAATGTGCAATATTAATTTTTGTAAAGAAGAACACCATATTATACACTTTTTATTTATTTATTTTTATTATTAAAAAAGTCCACATATAAATTATCAACAAAATATTGAAATCACTCTAAGTCCGTTGTGATAGTGGTGGAAAGCATATATGTTTGAACTTTGAAGCAATCTTATTATTATTATTAATTTAAGCACCATATTTATACTAATATATATATATATATATGTTGTTTAGCCGTTTACTAATCAATATTTAGTAGTAAAAAAATATGATTAGTATAACTCATCGATCGGTTTGAAATTTTCAAAATTTTGTAGATGTAATTATTCAAATAAAATATATATAATAAGATATTATTTGACTTTATTGGGGTTGCTGATCATCATGCCTGATTTCATTTATTTGGATTTGGGTTTCACGACCTTTATTTCTTTTTCAAATATTATGATTTTATTGCTTCAATGTCTCTAGTTATATAGACTATACATATATACATTTATATATATATATATAGTATAAATTTTTCAACTCAGGTTTCATTATACTACAAGTAATCTCTTTATTTAATGGTTGACTTTATTTAAGGCTAATATGCTTGGTCCTTAATTATAACCTCTAATTATGCTTTGCCACAATGAACTTAGTATAATATGTTCATAATATATATATATATATATATAATATATATTGATAATGAAATATGTGGGTGTGTGTAGTGTCATGAACTACGTAACCCTTCTTAATATATAAATAAAATTAATTAAGTTCTCGTTAATTAAAGAGGTTTCTTATCTTGCAAAATAACTTTTTTTTTTATAGTTACTTTATCCAATACACTTATTTTGATAAAATTTTTGCGAAATGATCTTTTAGACACTCTCGATACACTTTGTTGGAAATTTTTGACACTATAGAGAATTCGGGACAAACCCTAATAGAAATTCTCGAAACATTATTATTTGATTCTTTTGTAAAAAATTATTATAAAATAATATATTTTTACTAATTATTATAATTAATATTAAATTTTTATATATATCAGTATTTATGCCATAGATGCATACGTAGCTAAGTACAGTTCAAAGTACTTATCATTACGAACTCAACCATTCATAACATCATAATCAATATCCACTATCGATATAAATATACAACGAATATATATATATATATAAATTTTTTTATATTTATATATAGTGGTCCTCCTATTAATTAATGTGGCGTAATATCACATAACATTATTAATAATAAGATTGGAAAGTAACATTATTTGATATCGATGATCAGTACTTTGCTACGTACGTACATTCACTTAACATAACACAAAATTTGTTTATTAGAGAGTGATTCAATTAATTTAGTTATTAATATTTTGATTTTTTTCTCATTAGAATGGATTTTATTGTCTACCACACAAATGTAATTAATATATCAAGAAAATAATCATGTCCAAATAATATGAGTCTTACATGGTGATAATTATTATTCTCTAACTTTTCTTTCTTCTTTGTTAACGATGATGTTCTTACCAAGATTTTGTTTAAATTTGTTGATTTTTCTCTCATATCATAACCAAACTAATTAGTGAAAAATAGACTTTTTTTTTTTCCATTTATAGTCTAAAAAAAAAAAAATTTGTTTGATAATTATTTGCAAAATATCATTTTAGACTATATGTTAAGTCAACTCAACAATATTAAGTCGAATGCTATTTTACAAATAATTATACATATAAAAAAATTATTTTGTCTAATATATTTATTTTACGAAAAATTCCTTAAAATATTAAAACATAAGTTTTGTCAAAATAAATAAATAAGTTTTTTGATAGATGGCAAATCCAAATACGTATTAGAATACTTTTAAATATGTTAGGAACTTAAGAAAAGCTTAATTAACATCACTAATTACTTTCTCACATTGATAATTTTTATCTATTATTTATTCATATATATATATATATTAAAATAATGCCTACTCCTTCAGCTCATACTTAAAAAAAAAACCCTCTAATAATTTGTTTATATGTAACAATATAATTATTTCAATTATAAAATTAAACATTTACAGTTGTACGCCCTGGTTTTCCCATGGGCTGGTTAGCAGGTTGAGCCTCGGACTAATCAAGGTTAGTCCGAGAGCCTCCCCAGGTCAGAGATCTGGTTTTCCAAGTCGTACCCACTTAGCTCGAGGCATCCTCAAGAACTCGCCAATGCTGCCTAAGACTGGGGGAAGGAGTCCTTAAGGCCGAAGGTTGGGTCAGTGAAGCAGCTCGTTGTGCGAGCTTCTGCTCATGGATCTCTGATCCTTTGTAAAGTCAACACACGCAAGATAAACGTGTCTATATCTGACATCACGTGTCCGATATCTCCCTGACTTTCCGGGCACGCATCAGGAACGTGCGCATTCAGACACCCACGGCTGGGTTGGGCCGTGCGGCCCAATATCTCCTTACATACTGATCAGACCACACTTATGTGTCAGGTTTAGGAATTAATCATAAATGTTACAGAGTTGATATGACCAATGGTAAGGTCACGTGATGACCTCCCTACCAACTTCCAAGTGCCTTCTCCTATAAATATGGGGACCCTGGGAGTTGATAGGGGTTGGAAAAAATAGTCTCTGAAGAGCCATATACTTTGTAAACCAAATACCCATAATACATCAATAATATTGACTAGTGGAGTAGAAGGATTTTAACCTTTGAACCACTTAAAAACGTATCTTGAGTCACGTAGTTCATTCTCTAAGATTTCATATCTGTGACGGTTCAACTTTCAGCACTAATCCCTTTCTCTTCTTCTCTTAATTACCTGTTGGCGAAGAACCGCGTCAACAGTTTGGTGCTTTCATTGAGAGCAAGTTCGATTAGTGCTACCACAAACATCCAACTATGGTGACCACTCGATCCAGGCATGGCAGCGAAACAGAACAACATGATGGGCAGGAGGCCCACCATGTTGCCATCCCCGATGAGCAAATCCCTGAAGTCCAGCAGAGGCCAGGAAAGCAGCCGGCGGGCCAGGACGATACTGGTAGCTCAGCACCCCGGCCACCTAATCCGAACCCGTGTTATTATACTGCGGTGGAGATGGAGAATGCTCAATTGAGGAGCCAGTTAGCAACAGCCGGTCGGCAAATCCAGGATATTCTGGCCCGACTACCCCCTCTCACAACCAACGTTAACGTTGGAGAGAGGCAAGGTGAGGCTCCTAAGTCTCGCCGGAGTAATCGGTCCAGACATAGCCGTTCAGATAGGCCTCATGCAGCCAACTCTGCCCCTTCATCACACCATCAAGAGACAGACTTCAGGGAAATGCCTGGGGTCAGACAGCAGCAATACAGTCGTTCGGTCAGGACGTCAACCCCTAGCTCCCAACCTTCATCGAGAGCGCCCAGGAGAGCTCGAGGAAACTCCCGAAGGAGATCCGGGGCGGGCCAGCAGCGCCAGACCGTCCCAGAAGACCGTCCTGCGCCTCGTCCAGCTCGCCCTGCGCAGGACCAGCAAGCTGGCAGGGCCGAAAGGCCCCCACCAAATTTGATCCGTCCGGACGGAACTAGGATCGCCTCCCCAGTCAGGCATCCTCCTTCTCCAATCAGATACCTATCTCCTCAGCCCTTTCGGGACATCCCAGCATACGGGAGTAGTAGGAGAGACCCGCCGTCGGCTGGGCCTTCCTGGCGCAGCAGGGTGCCAGGGGAAGGATCAGGTCGTAACCGCCAAAGACGCACTCCAAGCCTATCCAGCAGGAGCCACTGGACTGGTAGTCGCCGGAGTGATCTCTCGGGAGGAGACCTGCGTCAGCGACTGAGTTCGGCACAAAGTCACCAGACTATGCAGGGGGGCGACCTCCCAGATCACCTCAACTCTCACAGAGACGATCGAACCGAAGATGGTAGGCAGACCCGCTCGGCCGGAGTCTGATCCGAAGTACGTAACGAAGGGAATGCCCCAAATAACCTGTCTCAAGATAGGAGGGGCAACAACCCACCTAATGTGTACAATGGGTCCGGAGCTGTGGAACAGCCCCGGAATAACCCAGGATCTCAAGACAAAACCCTTGAGCGCCTAACTCAGATGGAGGAGCTGATGAGAAAGCTCCTAACAGAAAAAGAAAAAGACGAGTATGACTCTGGCGACGAAATGGAACTCTTCGCCCCCAATATAGCAGCGACGGCCTACCCATCTGGTTTCCGTATGCCCCATTTGTCAAAGTTCAACGGGGACGGGGATGGGGACTCGTCGGATCATTTGGGGATGTTCAACACCCTAATGATGGCTCATAACATTGGCCCGGAGCTGCGTTGCTTGATCTTTCCTTCCACACTGATCGGACCTGCCAGGCAGTGGTTCAAGCAAAGTAAAAGACAGTCAATCAGTTCCTGGAAGACTTTTTCAGCTGACTTCAAAAGGGCATTCCGCGCCTCCCAGGCCGCTCGAATCTAGGCAGACTCCCTAGCTAACGTAAGACAGCAGCCTGGTGAGACGCTAAAAGCCTACTTGAGTAGATTCGCGAATGTCGCTGCTCGAGCCCGGGACGCTGACGATAGCTCTAGGCTCATGGCCATGAGAACCGGAATCCTAGTCGGAGGAGACCTGTGGAAAGATATTCAGAGGAAGGGGGTCGGCTCGGTTAACGAATTCCTTAACAGAGCCCAAGAATGGATAAACTTAGAAGAAGTTGAAGCTTCAGCCACGGGGACCAGCCAGGTTCCCGAGAAGCCCGCTGGGGCAGGGACGGAGATCGCGGTGGCAATCCCCGGCGACGCGCAGAACAACCAGCCCGGCGGTGGCAAAAGAAAGGGAAACGGTGAAAACAGCCAGCACGGTCAAAAGAAGAATAAGTCTGTGGATAAATTCAAGCCCGTATTCACAACATATACCGAGCTCACCTAGTCCAGGGAAAATATTTTCCTGGCCAACGCTGCTCGGGTCCCCTGGAGGAGGCCGGAGCCATTGAAGCACCACAAGGGAAAGAGAGATACTTCGAAGTTCTGCCGTTTCCATAACGACATCGGCCACAATACCGACGATTGCAGACATCTAAAAGATGAAATCGAGACTCTCATCTGAGCAGGCCCCTTGGCGCAATATTCACGAAACAGGGTCCCAGTGGGTCGACCAACTCCAGAAGTCCCAGCCAATCAGCCCGGGCCTCGGGTAGATCAGGACATCCCTCCTCCCGTGATCGAGGGAGAGATATCCACCATCTCTGGAGGGCCGCATATGGCTGGCACGAGCAGAGGCGCACAAAAGAGGTATGTGAATGAGTTAAAGGCTCATAACGGAGCGGAGTTCGTCCCGGAACAACGTCAGTCCAAACAGCAACGGTTAGAGAAACAACCGGTAACTTTCACGGAGGAAGACGCAGGCCATGTCCAATTCCCTCATAACGATCCCTTGGTCGTAGCAGTCCAGCTCGCCAACCGGAGAGTAAGGAGAGTGTTGGTGGACAATGGGAGCTCGGTGAACCTCCTATTCCGATCCACCTTAGAAAAGATGGGTCTGACTGTCGCCGAGCTAAAGGCAACCTCGATGATGCTATATGGCTTTTCGGGAGAAGGATCAGCAGCGATAGGGACGATCGAGCTGGTGATCACCCTAGGAGAAGAGTCTCGGACAGTCTCCAAGCTGCTTGAGTTCGTGGTCATTGACTGCTCCGCCGCCTACAACGCCATTTTGGGCCGACCTGCTCTCATAGCTTTCGAGGCCATCACTTCTGTTCGACACCTCGCCATGAAGTTCCCTACTTCAGCAGGAGTCTGTATCATCAAGGGCGATCAGCTCGCTGCCAGGGAATGCTACAGCATTTCCATGAAGGGAAAGTCTAAACCCGGGCAGCTGGCAATGGCCATTCAGGGCGTAGAGGAATCTCAGGGTCCCAAGGCGGCTCCCGAGATTGAAAAACCTCAGATTTCCGAAGAGGAAAAGATCGCCCTAAATGAGGACATTGACCCCCGAGTAGGCGAGGATAGATCCGAGCTCCAGGCTATTGAGGAGATCGAGGAGGTGAGCATTGACGAACAAAATCCGTCACGGACGGTTAAGCTTGGGAAGAACCTTTGCGACAAGAGAAAGGCGGAGCTGATTGCATTTCTGAAGAATAGCTTGGACGTATTCGCCTGGTCCCACGAGGACATGGTGGGGATTAGTCCGAGTGTCATCATGCATACACTCCACCTGGATAAAAGTGTTCCTGCCAAATCCCAAAAGCAGAGGCGTTTAGGAACGACCCGAGCCGAAGCCCTTGAAGAAGAAGTGGCCTGGCTCAGAAAGTGTGGTTTTATTCGCGAAGCCAAATTTCCAATTTGGGTCGCTAATCCCGTGCTGGTTCCAAAGCCCAACGGGAAGTGGCAGACATGTATTGACTTCTCCGACCTGAATAAAGCCTGCCCCAAGGATTGTTTTCCATTGCCAAGGATCGATCAGCTGGTGGATGCCACGGCGGGGCACGAGCTCATGTCCTTCATGGACGCGTACTCAGGCTACAATCAGATCGCGATGAACCCGGCGGACCAGGAGCATACCAGCTTCATGACCCCAACGAATGTCTATTGCTATAAGGTCATGTCATTTGGTCTGAAGAATGCCGGAGCTACCTATTAGAGGCTAGTAAACAGAATGTTCGCGGACCAGATCGGAAAGAACATGGAGGTGTATGTTGATGACATGTTTGTCAAATCAAAGACTGCCGACAACCATGTTCCCGACCTGGAAGAATGTTTTAAAATACTACGAGAATACGGCATGAGGCTCAATCCTCAGAAATGCACGTTCGGTGTCGCATCAGGGAAATTCCTGGGGTTCATAGTCAATACCCGAGGAATCGAGGCAAATCCCGACAAAATCAGGTCACTGCTCGAGCTTCCTTCCCCCAGGTCGCGGAAAGACGTCCAAGGCCTCACAGGAAGAGTGGCAGCACTCAACCGGTTCATTTCCAAATCAACCGACAAGTGTTTGCCCTTCTACAACCTGCTCCGGGGAAACAAGAAGTTTGAGTGGACAGTAGAATGCGAAAGCGCATTCCTCGACTTGAAGGCGCATCTGGCTGAGCCGCCCGTGCTGTCCAAGCCCAGGGCAGGAGAACCTCTTTATCTGTACATGGCCGTCACTGAGGATGCAGCAAGCGCCGTGCTAGTACGAGAAGAGGACCAAGTTCAAAAGCCAGTCTACTACATCAGCAAGAGACTCCTCGGAGCAGAGTCGTGATACCCACTGATGGAAAAATTGGCGTTTTGCCTAATCACAGCCTCGCGAAAGCTCAGACCATATTTCCAGTTCCACTCGGTGCACGTCATGACCGATCAGCCTCTAAGGCAGGTGTTGCAAAAGCCTGAAGCATCGGGACGTTTGCTAAAATGGGCGATCGAACTCAGTCAGTTCGAGATTTTCTATACTCCACGAACTTCCATAAAAAGTCAGGCCTTGGGCGACTTCGTGGCGGAGTGCACGGGATTCCAGGAGAATCCATCAGAAGGCTTGCCTCAGGTCGCTTCCCCACATTCGTTGTGGAAGATCTTCGTCGATGGTTCATCTAACGAGAACGGCTCCGGGGCCGGAATCATCCTGATATCCCCCGAGGGACATAGATTCCACTCGGCGCTAAGGTTCGGGTTCAAGGCATCTAACAACGAGGCAGAGTACGAGGCTTTATTGGCTGGGCTGAGGGTAGCTAGTGAGCTAAAGGCGACCTCCATCCAGTGCTTCAGTGACTCCCAGCTCGTGGTGAACCAGGTCCTGGGAGAGTATCAGGCGCGAGGACCCAAGATGGCTGCCTATTTGGCAAAAGTAAAAGACGAGCTGGCCACATTCGGGCGAGGGTCGATCGAACAGATACCTCGGGAGCAAAACGCCAACGCAGATGCTCTCGCCAAACTCGCCACCTCGGGAGAGGCAGAAACCCTGGGGTTGGTGCCAAATGAATTCTTGGAAAAGCCAAGTATAGAAGGAGTTCGGGCAGAGGTCGAGATGATTGATATTAGGCCGACCTGGATGACTCCCATTCTTGAGTATCTCATCGAAGGCAGGTTACCTGAAGAGCGTAACTACGCACGACGAGTCCTTTATCAAGCTCCTAGATATACGCTAGTCGAAGGAGTGTTGTACCGACGTGGGCACTCCCTACCTCTCCTCCGGTGCGTTCTTCCAAGTGAAGCGAAGGCCATCCTGCAGGAAGTCCACGAAGGATTCTGCGGAGACCACACTAGGGGGCAAAGCCTAGCCTTAAAGGTTCTCAGGCAAGGTTATTATTGGCCGACTCTGTCCAAAGACTCAATCTCGTATGTGAAAAGGTGCGACAAGTGTCAGCGATTCTCTGTGGTTTCCCGAGCTCCTCCGGTCGAGCTAAAAATGATCTCGGCTCCTTGGCCATTTGCCGTTTGGGGAATAGATCTAGTGGGCGCCCTGCCCACCGGAAAGGGCGGGGTCCGTTACGCCGTGGTAGCCATTGACTACTTCACCAAGTGGGCCGAAGCAGAGCCATTGGCGACAATAACATCGAAGAAAGTACTCGACTTTGTGGTGAAAAGCATCATTTGTCGATTTGGCCTTCTTAAGAAGATCGTTTCCGACAACGGCACCCTATTTGACAGCGATCTGTTCACCGAATTTTGTGAAAGGCACGGAATTGTGAAAAGTTTCTCGTCCGTGGCCTATCCCCAGGCGAACGGCCAGGTCGAGGCTGTGAACAAAACTCTAAAGACAAGCCTCAAGAAGAGGCTAGACGAGGCAAAAGGGGTCTGGCCAGACCAGCTCCCCCAGGTCCTGTGGGCGTACCGGACCTCGCATCGAACTCCCACGGGTCACACTCCTTTCTCCCTAGCCTTCGGGAGTGAAGCAGTCCTCCCCGTGGAGGTTAAGGTTCTGTCGCATAGAGTCCAATCCTACGACCAAGACCGGAACCACGAACTCCTGTGCCATTCCCTAGACCTGATTGATGAAAAGCGGGAGGATTCGCAACTCCAACTCGCTCATTATCAGCAAAAGATCACTCGCTACTTCAACACCAAGGTCAAAAAATGCGTCTTTAGCGTTGGCGATTTGGTCCTAAGGAGAGTTTTCCTGGCCGGAAAAGATCCCAAAGATGGGGTTTTGGGACCAAACTGGGAAGGACCATACCAGGTCATCGAAGTCATCAAGGAGGGAACTTATAAGTTAGCTCGACTTGATGGAGGGGTGATCCCGCGGACTTGGAATGCCATCCACTTAAAGAAATACTACTAATGATCCACTTGTAAGGCCTGGAGGGCCACTTTCTATGTATAAATAAGAATCAAATGTTTCTTTTTATTTGCAAGTGTGATTTTAAAAGTAACTACGAAAGACCCTTTCCCAGTTACTTGGGGGGCATATGGTACCTGGACATAACCAGGTCTCCTTAACGACTTAGGTGTTGACTCTTATCTATGGGTAAGGGTTAGCGCGAACTAAGTCCTATCCTGGTTTTAACCGGATCATAAAACTTAGAAGTTAACTTAAATTTATTGATCGTGGTTCTTCTTAAAGAGCTCGGGATATGGATAAAAGTTAACGCGAACTAAGTTTTCAAAATAAGTTCCTGGTTTTAACCGGGTCATAAAACTTAGAAGTTAACTTAAATTTATTGATCGTGGTTCTTCTTAAAGAGCTCGGGATATGGATAAAAGTTAACACGAACTAAGTTTTCAAAATAAGTTCCTGGTTTTAACCGGGTCATAAAACTTAGAAGTTAACTTAAATTTATTGATCGTGGTTCTTCTTAAAGAGCTCGGGATATGGATAAAAGTTAACACGAACTAAGTTTTCAAAATAAGTTCCTGGTTTTAACCGGGTCATAAAACTTATAAGTTAACTTAAATTTATTGATCGTGGTTCTTCTTAAAGAGCTCGGGATATGGATAAAAGTTAACACGAACTAAGTTTTCAAAATAAGTTCCTGGTTTTAACCGGGTCATAAAACTTAGAAGTTAACTTAAATTTATTGATCATGGTTCTTCTTAAAGAGCTCGGGATATGGATAAAAGTTAACACGAACTAAGTTTTCAATATAAGTTCCTGGTTTTAACCGGGTCATAAAACTTAGAAGTTAACTTAAATTTATTGATCGTGGTTCTTCTTAAGGAGCTCGGGATATGGATAAAAGTTAACACGAACTAAGTTTTCAAAATAAGTTCCTGGTTTTAACTGGGTCATAAAACTTAGAAGTTAACTTAAATTTATTGATCGTGGTTCTTCTTAAAGAGCTCGGGATATGGATAAAAGTTAACACGAACTAAGTTTTCAAAATAAGTTCCTGGTTTTAACCGGGTCATAAAACTTAGAGGTTAACTTAAATTTATTAATCATGGTTCTTCTTAAAGAGCTCGGGACATGGATAAAAGTTACCACGAACTAAGTTTTCAAAATAAGGTCCTGGTTTTAACCAGGTCAAAAGACTTGGAAGTTAACTCAAGTTTATTGGTCGTGGCTCTTTCTTAAAGAGCTCGGGATATAAATAACGGTTAGCATGAACTAAGCTTATATAAAAAATATATATATATAAGTTAAGATTGCCAAGTAAATCGTCTCGAGGTGAAAACACCTCATGAAAAGGTTACAAAGAAAATAAAAATAATTAAAAATGCTCAAAGAGAAGTGCCCTAAGCCCCATCAGCTGGTCCTTTGGAGGTCGCGGTCTCGTCCTGCTCCACCGCGCCAGAGGCCTCCCCAGTCTCCGAGGGCGGTGCCTCTTTGTTTAGGCGGGCTTGGAGCTTCGGCAGCAAAAAAGCCCAGAGGTCCAGCGGCATAAAAGAGAAGTCAGCATCCGGGTTATGGGCCCAACAGTGATAGAACAGGTCCTGCATTGACTGCTCCGAGATGGCCCGCTCGGCTTCCAAGGTGGCCTCCAGGGCAGTCTGGGCCTCGGTCTTCCCTGCCTCGAGATCTGCTCGCGAAGTGGCAAGGGAGGTTTCAAGTTCTCGGTTCTTTGAGCGGCTCCTCTCTAGCTCGGCCTTCGCAGCCGCCAGCACATCTTTCGCCGCCTGAGCTTCCTGAAGGGCGGCCTGGCGCTCAGCCTCCATCTCCTCGAGCTGAGCCTTGGTCCTGGCGATACCTCAATGAGCGGCAGCAATACCCTGCAAGAAAGGAAGGATAAGTTGGCTAAGTGGAAAAACAAGGCATTGTGTAAGTGTTACAGCTTTAAAAGAGTGGGGCAGATTATCGTTAAAGTCATGTCCAGCGAAGACTCTATGACTCGGACCGGGCTCGTTGCTTCGATAGCCCGGAGATCCTTCTCTTTGAGCTTGTAGAAGCGGCCGACGGCATAGCTCGCCGACTCATACACCGTCCCCCGGAATGCTTCTGGGATCTTTCCCAGATCCTGGGGGTCGACCGGGATGCGTACGTCCGGAGTCCCGACCTCCAGTACCACGTTCTGGGTGGCTGATGGAGACCGCTGGGGCGGCGGGGGCATGTGTCCTGCTCGGGAAACGGGGAGGATCGCCCCCTCGCCTGGGATGGCGGGGTCTTTTCCTTCTCCTTAGCCGGGGATTTGGTGGAGGCCCCGGCCGCGCTCTTGGACTCTCGGAGCCTTTTCAACCTTGGCCCTGCTGGGGGATTCCCGCCGAAGACTACACCCCGCAGATTACCCCCGGGCTGAGACATCTCTTCTGCCAAAGACAAAAACATGGTTATTACAAGTTAGCAAACATGCAGAGGCTAAAAGCAAAAAAGTATACGAATATTAAGGGAGCCCTACCCCCCGAGCTGGAAGAGCCTAGGACAATTATCTCACGAACTGGCGCGGATTCTAGGTCCGGTTCTGACTCGGGGCTTGACTCCTCTACATACTGTCTAAACCCCGGGGCATAGGCACCCCTCTGAAGTGATGGCCATGTGCGTAAGTTGGTCCCATACTCCTAAAAAAGGATCGACCTAAAAGCTAGGGTGTTATCTACTACTATGGTACCCCTAGGCCGGCTCTCTTGGTGATCCAGCACGAGCCGGTCAACACAATGGAGCAGGAGTGTATTCAGGTCCGGATCCCTCCCGTGACGATGGACGATCTGCCTAGGGTTGAACCTAACCAGCCGGGGGTCTGCAGTGGCCCTATCTACATTCTTAAACAAATAAGGGTTACCTTGACCGGAAGGACCCGCGGCTGCTCCGGTTTGGATCCTCTCCTCGTCCATCCCCTGAGCGACCTCCAAGGTCCTCTTTCTATTCCTCACAAGCGGAACTTCAGCTGTTTCGTCCTCCTCGTCCTCCTCCACGGTGATAGGTCTGTTTGCGCGAGCTGGGGGCGGCCCCCGGAGTCTCTTCAGGTTCAGAGTCTGATTTGGAAAAATCAGTTTGTAGAACACCATCGTCTCGTCCGTCACGAGCGCGCGGTAGTCCTTTTCACTGGGGGGCAAGCCTGCCAGTGTTTCATATTGACCCCCGAGGGTCGCAAACTTCTCGGTCCTCGCGTAGATGGCTGCAAGATTGGGCTGGAATCATAATGGAGTACGGGGGAGCTAAAATTAAACAAAACTCAAAAGGCGAGCTAGGGTCAGGGTTCACTTACGGGGACGATTGAAGTAGTGGTGCTCACAGTTCCGGAACCCAGTTGACATGAAAAACTAGTCCTTGAAGTCATTTGGATGACTTGGCAGCTCGATGACCGCTGCCGTATTTGGAAAACAGGTTAAATAGTAAAACCCGTCACCTCGCCCCTGCTGATCCGGGCTGGCTTTGAGGCAAAAGAAATATAAAATATCAGCAGGAGTAGGGACCTCCCACTCCTGCTTCTTGAACAAGTACCTCAACCCCGCCAGCAGACGGTAGGAGTTGGGGGGGAGCTGAAATGGGGCCAGCCCCACGTAATTCAGAAAGTCGGCGAAGTATTGGTCCAGGGGGAGGAAGGCCCCTGCCTTGAAGTGCTCACCGCTCCAGGCCGCGAACGATTCGTCTAGCGGCGTACAGCTCCGCTCGCCCTCCGCAGCAGGTCGGGCTATGACTGAGGCCTTCCCCAGTGGGATCTAGTGGGTGAGGAAAAGTTTATTGATCCTCGCCTGGTCGGTCACCTTTGAGACGATCCTCTCCGCCTCAAAGAATGCGTCGGGGGCCACCTCGACTTGTTTCTCCACGGCCGGCCCAAAGTGGGGGATCGGCGAGCTGGGCATCACCGCCTTTCCTCTCTCTTGATGGGAGATCGAGCTTCCCACGTTCTTCTGAGGCAGGTCCTTTTTTGGAGCCATCTGGTCGCCTATCGAACAAAAGAAAACACTTTAGAAAAGGCGACCCAAGCAAAAGGACGAAGCAATTATTATTTACACGAGCTGAGGTAAGCCCAGCCCGTGGAGAGTGGAACCACGCGGTTCAATGAACACGCGCATATGCTCCCAACAGATCCCAGGTTACTCGGAATTCGTGTGTCAGGGGGCTCAGAGTAAAAATTTGCCTTGGGGGGGAAGTTCCAACAGGCAGAACGATGCAAAACCGCTTTTGAAGCGTATCCCCTAAGCTACCCGGTTTTGCACCCAAAGTTCCTAAAAATCCTAACCAGAAATTGTTCCTGAAGAAGCATCTTGAAACCCATACTCTAAGGCGATTTCCTACAACAAGTGTTCCCTAGCCTAAAAGGGGTTGTCACCCTCCTACCCATGCAACCCCGAGAACCCTTGCATGCGGCTACAGTAAAAAAATTTCACCTAGGCTATAGTGGCATGTTTTCAAAGTGAACAGGGTCAGAAAACTTACAGTATATGGCTGGATGGAAAACGTGAGTGTTGCGTTAGTAGGAACCTCGTCGATGCAGTAGCTTCCAAAGCTTTGGAGAAACTCGTACGCCTAAGCTTCGAGAACAAGGAAAATGGTGGCAGTAGAGTCGAGGGTTTTGTTCTTCTGAAAGTCAGAGAAGGAAGAAGGAAAGAGATTTGGGGAAATTTCTGAATGAAAGGGTGGTCCGTGCGTAGGATGGCCATCCTCTTTTTATATAAGGGAAGGATCACGTGAAGAAGGCTCTTGGATGGCCCTAATGAGGGATCCGAGGCCTTCCACTCGAAATATGAAACGATGGCTGGGCAATAGGCTAGGCCATTAAATGCGGTTCTCGTAAAACGTACCGTCACTACCCACGACGTTCCACGTATCAGACGCCTGCACAAAAAGTGGAATGTGAAGGATTGTAGGGAAGTCTAAAAGCCCCTACTATGGTCTTCTATATATGACGTCATATACCACGAGCAGGAGCTTGGGGGGCAGATGTACGCCCTGGTTTTCCCACGGGCTGGTTAGCAGGTCGAGCCTCGGACTAATCAAGGTTAGTCCGAGAGCCTCCCCAGGTCAGAGATCTGGTTTTCCAGGTCGTACCCACTTAGCTCGAGGCATCCTCAAGAACTCGCCAATGCTGCCTAAGACTGGGGGAAGGAGTCCTTAAGGCCGAAGGTTGGGTCAGTGAAGCAGCTCGTTGTGCGAGCTTCTGCTCGTGGATCTCTGATCCTTTGTAAAGTCAACACACGCAAGATAAACGTGCCTATATCTGACATCACGTGTCCGATATCTCCCTGACTTTTCGGGCACGCATCAGGAACGTGCGCATTCAGACACCCACGGCTGGGTTGGGCCGTGCGGCCTAATATCTCCTTACATACTGATCAGACCACACTTATGTGTCAGGTTTAGGAATTAATCATAAATGTTACAGAGTTGATATGACCAATGGTAAGGTCACGTGATGACCTCCCTACCAACTTCCAGGTGCCTTCTCCTATAAATATGGGGACCCTGGGAGTTGATAGGGGTTGGAAAAAATAGTTTCTGAAGAGCCATATACTTTGTAAACCAAATACCCAGAATACATCAATAATATTGACTAGTGGAGTAGAAAGATTTTAATCTTTGAACCACTTAAAAACGTATCTTGAGTCACGTAGTTCATTCTCTAAGATTTCATATCTGTGACGGTTCAACTTTCAGCACTAATCCCTTTCTCTTAATTACCTGTTGGCGAAGAACCGCGTCAACAACAGTCAACTCAAATCAACATATTTATTTATTCATTAGAATGCATATAGATGGTACCAACAATTATTATGTTATAAAATTATAAATATTAGACATATTGAATTGTCTGAATTAAGTATTACCCGAAATTAAGAGGGTATTTGACTCCTTAATTAAAAAATAATTTTTTATTTTTAAATTTTAAAAATTGTATTCTGAAAACAAGTAAGGATATTTTGTATTGTTTTCGGAAAACAATTTTTAAAAATAAAGTTACAAAAAACATAGATTCTCTGAGCATGAGCTAAACAACTTTGAAATTTAAAAAGAAAAAAAAAAGTTAAATAAATATAACACACTGTTAATGACTTATTATTATTATTATTATTAAGAAAAATCAACCGTAGAAAGAATGCACTTCAGCACTTGTGGACAAAAGATTTTTTGATGAATCTCAAAAAGTCTAAAATTTGGTTTAGAAAATAAAACTAGATAAGTTGGCAATAATATTGGTCCTTAGTGAGTGGAATGAGATCAATATAATATTTATACATATATAATTTATTATATTTTTTATATATATCACCCTTTGTTTGAATTTGAGGACTGAAAAAAATATTCCAATTTTTTTTTTTTTTTTGGATTTAAACAAAAAAAAAAAAAATTGAGAAATTATTCTTTAGAGTAAATCAAATTTTAATATGTTATGAATTTATAAAATTTAGAATAATTATAAATATATTAAAAAATTATTTATAAAATTTTTAGAATATATTTTCTCTCGATTTTTTCCTATTATAAAAGTTTTCTATTATTTTCTAACTTAAAACCTTATATTTGTGAAAATAAGTATAGCCGATGACCATTTATATCATTTCTTAATAGTTCAAAAAAAATGTTGATAAATGTTATAATTATGAGTGATTGATAAAAACTCTCATGTTTTCTTGAAAAATTATAGTAAAAATATTTATATTTAATATTTTTCACCGTGGTTAAATGTGTTACTATATATTATGAAAGATTTATTATATGACAATTTTTTTTGTGATATGTAGGTTATGCATTTCAATTTTATAATTATTAAAATATAATTTGCCTTATCATTTTTAAATTTAGATTCCTACTTAGCAATAAACTTAAAATATTTCATATTAAAATTAAATTTATCTCGTAAAATGTATCATGTTCAAAATATGGGGGTGGAATAATCATCTATGAAAATAAGATAAAAGTGAAGGTCAAGATTTGAATCTTGTAAAAAATGAAAAAAAAATAGAAGGGAAAAAAACTAACTTTTACTATTGTTTTTAAAAGAAGAATAAAATATTGTTATTGAAGAACCTTTTTATAAGAATCACATTTTTTAATGCAATCAATAATTACTAGATGCACTTATGATTAAATTTTTTTTACTAGCATTATGCAAATTGATGTAGCAAGTGGATTTTAATAACTTATATATTTTTTAAGATGAGGTAGTATTTTACTATAATTATTAGGGTGTATTTGTAAATCTACCCTATAATTGAAATTGAGTGTAATTCAGAGTAATTATTTGCATTAATGTGTTTGTTTGACTATGTAATTTGAGTTAATTGAGGGTTCTCAATTATACTCTGCAATTCTTATAGTCGCACAAAAATTTGGTGTAATTAATATATACTATTAATTTTAAATAATTTTTATTACATAATATTATTTTTATGTGTAAACATCACATTAGAAATTCATAAGTAATTATCATTTGACATCCAAACACACCTTGTATTTTAAAACACAGTATAATTACTAAGATATGTAATTATTACTTTAATTATGTATTGTGTAGCACATTTCACGTGTTTAACAAAATAACTTTTTTTTTATAGTTACTTTGTATTATACTTTTACTTTTATAATTTTTACAAAGTAGTCTTCCGACATCTCGAAACTTCTCACTTTATTATGTCGGGAATCCTGATTCCTTGTTAAAAGTTCTCGACACTTTCTCTAAATTCAAAATAAATATTATTTTGTAAAAAATTATCAAAAAAAATATATCATTTTACAAATTAACATTATAAAAGATTCTATTCTATTCTTGTTTTTTAGAAAGGAAAGATCAAAGTCACTTAACTCTTAAAACATATTAATTATGTGGTCGCATGTATATAAAATTATGTGTACGTAAGATTATAAATCATATTAATTTTTAACAAAAATTTAGTGTTTAATTATTGTTGACTTAATTATATATATAAATTAATATCTCCAATGTCAACAGTGGTGCAAAATATTCATGCTACGGCAGTTAGGTATTAATTAATTTATGATTTGAAATTAGAGTGGACTAGTTAGGAACTTTTGTTTTTGTTTAAATAAATAATTTTTTTATTGTTTTATATTATGGCATGCGTGAATAATATATAATTTTTTAAAATTTATTTTTCTTGAGTTTTTTAATAAATTATATTTATTTACTTATTAATTTTATTATATAGTTGAGGACGGCCTTTGGTTTTTTGCCACTAAAATTTTAAGTACACCACTCACTATACTCAACTCTTACTGGGCCAATTATCAACACCCTTTCATACTTCATAGAGTCACACACTAAAATCTCCTAAATTTAATTTCAAGAAATATTTTATATAGTTTGACATTTTTTTTGGGTGTTTAATAATTAATTTTTTCACCATTAAATTGAAGAAAGAAAAAACAAAATAAATATTTAGGATGAAATTAAATATGGTACTAGGAACATTTAGTATTGTTGTGTACAATATTTGTCAACTATTTTTACTCAATAATAATTAATTGTCAGACTATAGTTTATTAAGGTCTGATTAAAATAGTTATAGTTTTGACTTTGGGGATTATAAGAGTAAGGAATTTAAATAATTTGTTGTGTGGAGATATTAAGTCAAATTTAATTAAATTCACCATAAGATTGTTATTTGGGGAAATACCTATCTTGGTTGCCCTAAAAGTCAACAAATAATTGACTTGTTAATTGGGAGGGAACCCATCATAGTTTGGATTCAGTCTTGCTCGTTATAAATCTTAATCGTCGATTAAGTTAATTTAAATTCAACAAATGTGATATTTAAATTGTAATTCAATCGTGATTTTTGATTTTATTATATTGGATCGAGTGGAGAAAAAGTTATATTGAAATTGCAATCAACATAAAATATAACTACATGAATCGACGTAACAGTACATCATTTCGAAAAAATTAATAAGAGATTTATAAATTTTATTTTTAGATTTTATTAGAATTATATTCTCTTAAGGGTAGTGATGTACACAGAAAGGGGAATTGGCGAAGAGTGCTTCCTAGTCTCGTCCCCGCTTATTCCCTATCGGGGGCGGGGTGGAGAACTCCTACTGGTGCAGGAAATTGCCACAAGGAACCTATTTATTTTTAAAATAAAAATCATAAATTATATATTCACAATATTTATTATTTAAAATATTAAACAGTATACTACAATAACATACATATATATATATAATACATATAAAATATTATAAAAATGTATAAAAATTTAAATGGGGTCCGACGAGGCAGAGAGTGTCATCTCTACCTCTGCCCCATTTAACATTCGGGGATTTAAATATATTTCCGTCCCCTCCTCATTCTCCATTTAGACAAGGATTCCCCGCCCCATTAGGGGTAGGTCCCCGCAGAGCCCCGACTCTATGGAGAAAATGTGCATCCCTACTTAATAGTGTTTGAAATTCTAAGCTAAATAATCACAAAAATATATATACTTCTAATTTATTGACGAAAATTGACAAAATTATTCTCATTAAAATGACATAATTTCATGATTAGTAAAATAATAATAATAATTAAATTAGAGGGTTATAATGAAAAAAAATGTAACAAGTTTAACTATAGTATTTTATTTTGCATTTTAATGCAATATAATAATTAATAAAAAAAATAAAAAAATTAATAGTATTTTTAATCCTATATTCACGAAAATAGAAAAAAATATTCTTATTAAAATGACATAATTTCATGATTAGTAAAGTAATAATAATTAAATTAGAGGGTTATAATGAAAAAATGTACTAATTTTATCTATAGTATTTTATTTTGCATTTTCATGCAATATAATAATTAATAAAAAATATAAAATAAAATAATTAATAGTATTTTTCATGTATTTATAATCCTATATTTCTCTCAAATTTTGAAAAATAATATGGTCTAAATTTAAATAGATCACGCACTCGACACAATGTGAACAACAATTACTATTTTAATTCACAAAATCTCAAATCAAAAAGATAATTTTTTTTTTTTTACCATTTGCAAAGTAAAAGTTAATCACCCTCAATTAAATTAATTAATTAATATTATTTTATATTAATTGTTCTGTAAAACCGTACTTGAAATGGAAGAAGTGGCAGACAGAGGATGTCCATAGCATTCAAAACGTCAAACAGGATATCGAACCTCAGAAATTCAAAAAATAAAAATAAATTTGGGAGCTGACGTCACTCTTTTGAATTTATTTTTTTAATTCTTAATTATTTTGAACCAGTTATTTTCAACTCAATTTAAAAAAAAATAAAAAAATAAAAATTATAGACCTATTTAAAGCCATGAAACTGTCCAAACCATAAACGAGGAGAAGAGATTAGAGAGTAGAGAGAGAGAGAGAGAGAGAGAGAGAGAGTCAGTCTTTTTACCCAGAAGACAAAAAAAAAAAAAAAAGTTTAATTTTTTTTTTTAATTTTTAAATTTTAAGTTCTTTCAGGGAATTAAATCGAATTATCTTCCACTTTGGCTCAAGATGATAGCCTATCTCGAGCGTTTCGTCCACGAAAACGACACCGAATCGAAGCAAGACGACGACGTTTCCACCATTTGCAATGCTCTCGACCTACAAGCCAGCATCGACAGCTGGGCCGCCGCCGCCGCCAGAGCCGAGGCGAGCAAAGATTTCGGCGGCATTCAATCCGTTAAACCCTTGGCTTTCTTGAGACCATCCGGCGCCGACGACGTAGCGCGGGTGGTCAAGGCTGTGGCCAGCTTACCCAATCTGACGGTCGCCGCTCGCGGCAACGGCCACTCGATCAACGGCCAGGCCATGGCCGATCGGGGACTCGTGCTCGACATGCGTTCTCTCGACGACCGCTTCCGCGTGTCCAGTTTCAGCGACGGCTCCGCCTACGCCGACGTCTCCGGTGGGGCATTATGGGAAGATGTATTGCGACGGTGTTTGGAGTTCGGCCTCGCTCCCAGGTCTTGGACCGATTACCTCAGCTTAACGGTCGGAGGGACGTTATCTAACGCTGGCGTTAGCGGCCAGACCTTCCGTTATGGACCGCAGACCTCAAACGTAACGGAATTGGAAGTCGTTAACGGTAAAGGCGAGACCTTGATTTGTTCCGAAACCGAAAACTCGGACCTCTTCTTCGGGTCCCTGGGCGGGCTTGGTCAGTTCGGTATCATTACCCGGGCTAGGGTTTTGCTACAGCCAGCTCCGGACATGGTAACCTTCTTCATTTTAGTTTAATTTTCAACCAATTAATGCATGAAAACCACGTTTATTATTACAAATAATTCTGAATTATTATTATTATTTTTTAAAAAAAAATTTAGGTGAGATGGATAAGATTAGTGTACACTGAGTTTGAAGATTTCACTAGAGACGCTGAGTTTCTGGTGACTCTGCCGGAAAACGATTCGTTTGATTACGTGGAAGGCTTCGTCTTCTCAAACAACGATAACCCATTAACGGGTCGACCCACGGTTCCATTACACCCGGACGAAGAATTCGACCCGACCCGACTCCCTCGCACCGCCGGATCGGTTCTCTATTGTCTTGAATTAGCTCTTCACTACAACAACACTGACCACCCTTCAACTGTTGATACGGTAACTAGTTTAATCTAATCTCCTTTTTTTAAATATTCCTGTACATCCTTGTCCTACGACAGTAACTTGCACCCTAAGTTGGTAGCCACTCGATCTAGAGACTTAAAAAAAGTCAATTAAATTTCGTCATTGGCGGGTGTTGTTTTACGGGCCCGAACCCGGCTTATACGGGGCCCTGTTTTGGTTCGGCGACCGGGTTTTGACCTAGGCGGTTGTTAAGTGGATCGTCTTCTCTGGCTAGGAAGATTTTGACTGTGGAAAAAGTGGGTCCCACTCAACTGTGAAAAAGTCAAAAAAACAAATCTGAACTCACTAACACGTGTTTCAACGTCGTTAATGGAGGACCCCGGCTTATTCTTGCTTAATTCTCCTTATTTTCTTTAATTATTCGGAAAAAAAAAATATAAACATAAATCTATAAACTTGAAACTGGACTATTTTTTTATTATTTAATTTTGAAATAATAATAATAATAATAAACATGAAACTGACTACACGGTATAATGTATCTTCCATTGGATTTTCTGACAAGTACGGCTATGTAAAAGCCCAAAGTTTAGTTCTTAATTACAATATTGGTACTGTACTTCGCCCAATGTTCTCGTGAGGTCACTTTCGTAATTTTATGACTAAGTCGGGGGCAAAACTGTAATTTTTCCAGAGATTAGCTGTCGTGGCACTGATCATTGAGATTTTGCTGACGCAATGGTCCCCGCAGTTCCAGAAATTGCCGAAACGCCATCATTTTCTGGAATCTGTAAATCATGAATGTGTGTCCCAGTTGGGTTGAATTGACGAAATTACCCTTGCTCTTGCAGGCTGTGAGTCGACTGGTGGCGGGGCTGGGATTCGTGGAGGGATTGGAGTTTCAGGTGGACCTCAGCTACATGGAATTCTTGCTACGTGTGAAACGTGCGGAGGAAGACGCCAAAGCCAACGGTATGTGGGACGCGCCTCACCCATGGTTGAACATGTTCGTCTCAAAATCTGACGTGTCTGAGTTCGATCGCGTGGTGTTCAAAAACATCTTGAAGGAAGGCGTTGGTGGGCCCATGTTGATCTATCCTTTACTTCGTAGCAAGTAAGTTTTTTTTTTTAAATCTTTTTTAATTTATTATTATTATTTTTTTTGATGAAATTAAGAATTTGATTTGTTGAACATTAATTACGTTTGACCTAGTGGAAGATAATAAAAAAATTTAAAAATAGAAGAATGTGCCAATATAATAAAATGCAATAAAATTTATCATTACACATTGGAAGAATAATCGTCCTTGTGAAAAAAGTCGTGTATCCAATTTTGTGAAAGTTAAGAATTTGATTTGATGAACATTAAATACGTGGGGCCTAATAATTTTTTTTAGATGATATTGGATTGCGAATAATAATTTTTATATGTGCTCATATAAAATAGAATGTTATAAAATTTATTATTCCAATTTTTTTTTTTTAAAAAATTATTATTCCACATTGGAAGAATAATATTGTTGTGAAAAAATCGTGTATCAAATTACAATAATGCTGGAAGGGCTCCTTGAGTTGATGTGACACTTTCTAATTAGTTAATTGTCAATTAATTGGGAAGCACCACATGTCCCGCTTGTGCAGTACTTATCCAATTATGTACTTGATAATGTGTTAATGTATTTTAAACAATTTTTATATATAATTAAAGATACATAAATTCATTTTTTTCTAGGATTATGAATTGTTTTTAAAATTATTTTGTAGTTTAGTATAGTTTTAATAATTATTTACAAAATAATCTCTTATAATTTAAATAATTAGTCAAAAATTTAGATAAGTATTCAAAAAATTAGATTGCTCCTCGAAAAATTTAGACAATCAAAGTGCAAAATTCACTGAAAAGAAAATTATTTTCACCAATTTCTATTAATTTCAATTTTAATAAAAGAATATTAACTATTTAATATCATAAACTCACAATATCTAGACATATTGATGTGTGCACCAATATTTATAGTCATAGTGCCACGTGGGTGATGAGTGAGCACCACCACCAACATCCTTCAACGGCGACACGTGTTAAGCACGTGGGCCAGGGTCCACCGGTACTCGTACCGGACAATGAGTCACTCTCTCACCTGACTCTCTCTATCTGGTGTGGCTGAATCCCGGTGGTTAAGATTCGCATATTGGGTCAAATAATTTCTACTTGAAGTGGGGCCCACAGTCTTAAGTAAAAAAAAATAAAAAATTATTATTATTATGAGAAGACTGACTTTATTGATGGGGTTGCACCATCCAATTCTGGACCCTACCGTAGTGGATCAGATTGACTACGTTTACTTTTTATTTTATTTTGGTAGAAGTGTGGATTTTGGGTTTAAGCCCTTCTTAATTAGCCGTTAGCCTATAAGAAAGCGTTCAAGGAAAGTACTTTGTGGGACAAAGATACAGTGGGGCCCACAGGGGTGATTAAATAATAATATAATTGGGGGCATAAAATTTATAAGGTTTTTAGCATAAATCTATCTTAAGTTTTCTTCTGTTTGACAATTTAGCCCTTGAGATTTTATTTTAGCAATTAAGTCCTTCAATTCTATTAGAAGTAACAATTAAGTTCTTATTGTTTGTTTTTGTTTTCGGAAAGATGCGTGATTGCAAAAAAATATTTCTTAGGGACTGAATTGCTAAACAGCAAAAAATATCGGAAAACATTTATATTAATAAAAATCCTAAAATTTACTAATGTGGAAAGGGGAAGGGTAGAACGGTCAATTCAGTAGCTGTTCCGGATCATGTGTGGGATTTTACCGGTTATGGGTGTTGGAGTTGAATGAGCTGGTGAGGGGTATTTTCGTCATTTTGAGTTGAGGAAAAATGGTGGATGATACGACAAGACTATTTATTCGCCAACGGGATTATAGTGACATTATATTTTGTCTTGGCTTCCATACCAAAACACTCTTTGTGTGTTGTCGTATTATCATTTTTTTTTTATCTTATTTATTTAAAAATCAAGATGTGAATGGTCATCTTAGATTAGATTTGCCTAGTATATTGTAACTCAAAAAAACAAAACAATAATAAAAAATAATCAAACCAAAAGGAGAATAGAAAATCAGATCATAAATACTAAGAAAAAGTGAGCTTAGATCAGAGTGGTGACTTGTCATCTTATCTTTTTCATTGTACAAGGACTTGTAAAGATATGAGAACCTTATCTTTTCTTTTGCTTTTTTTCTTTTGATACAAAAAAAAAAAAAAAGACTTAAACCCTTTGACAACTTCTTTGTAACATTTAATTTAAAATGGTTATTTGATATGATTTTTCAGGTGGGATAGTCGTACATCGACAGTGATACCAGAAGGTGAAATTTTTTACTTGGTGGCATTATTACGATTTAGTCCTCCACACCCAAAGGGTCCTTCGGTTGATAAATTGGTTGATCAAAACAAGGGAATTGTTCAATATTGCTTGTCAAATGGCTTTGATTTTAAGCTCTACTTACCTCATTATCAATCGGAGAAGGAGTGGAAAAGACACTTCGGAGATAAACAATGGTCGATATTCGTCGAGAGGAAAGAAAAATTCGATCCTAAGGCGATCCTCGCGCCTGGCCAGAGAATTTTTTCGAGGAAGAATCAGTCTTGATCACGATCAATAATTAAGGTTCTTTATCATTAATTATGAATGTGTAATAGTACTATTAAAATTAATGTAACATGGCATATGTAATCAAGTGTTGGTGGTCGGTTCAAAGTGTTATCGATCTATTGACAAGAAGAAAAAAATGTTATGAAAAGAAAAAAAAATGTTATTGTTGGAGCAATATGTAAATGAATATATTTGGAGCTAGCCAAGCCGAAATTTTGATATGATTTCTCTTAGAAATTCACTACTAGCAAATTATTTTACATAATATAGGTTTTACTTTCCATCAATAACATATCTAGAAGGCTATTTTTCAATTTTTTTATTAAAATAATACCATTTTATAAAGTGTTATAAAAAAGTCAATTTTGGTTAATTACTCACACACACAAATATATACAAATATTTTTTTGTTTGAGTGAATGGAAACCCAAGGCCATGATTAATCTCTATAGCAAGTAATTAGGTCACAATAGACCTAGATTCATGATGTTACTAGATGGCAAAGTTTCATTGGTTGAAAGTCCTTATCATGGCTATATATATATATAATGTATATATAAATATAATGCAACTACGGCTAGTGGTGATCACTGCTCATCAGCCAATATATATCCTCTTTTTCCTTTTTCCCTTTTTACAAACACAATATATATATATATTTAAACAAATTATAATAGATTAATTTAGAGCCGTCCAAGTCCAAAAACTCCAAAAGCATACATCGATGTCTAATCCAAAAGACCTATATTTATATATATATATATATATTAATCTTAACTTATTATTGGCCTTTGATGTTTCAGTTCAAGATTATATGACTACTTCAACTTGATATAATCTGGTCAGTTCTTAATCTTTTCAAACATAAAAAGTAGATCACATAAAAAATAAAAAGTAAAATCGAGCTCAAAAAATAGATAGGTCATGGAAGAGAGTTAGGTATCAGATTCTCTCTAACTCTCTTTTCATACCAAAAGATCAAAAAATAAAATAAAAAAGCTATATATCTACTCTTTCTCTTTTTCTTACTTTGATTTTGATATAATTTCACCTCGGGCATTGCTTCTTTTTTGTTTCGGTTCCAAAAGCCAAACAAAGACTAAATCAAATCTACTTGGGTTCTTCGTAAATTTTCATATAATAATATATATATATATACACAAAGCTATATATATCTATATATGTATATGTGTTGTTTCTTTTTCTTTTCTTTTTCATCTAATCTTATAAAAAGGAGCGAAAAGTTGAAGAGGTCCCCAATATCAGCTTTAAGAAGGCAATTATAAGATCATGATTTCTTGTAAGGTGCACCGACCCAATAATAAATAGAGAGAATTTAATTAAGATTTTTAGGGTTTTCGTTGTTTAATCCCATGCAGAAGCATCCCATAATACGTTAACTTTGATAAACGTGTCATGCACGAACGTCTTTTAACCCCACTTAATTAGTGCAACTATACTACTTCTTATTATCTCATAAAAAAGAAGATTAAAAATTTTAGAACACCGCAAATATCTCAATTCTTCCCTCTCCTCCACTTGTTGTGAGCCACAATTTTATAAGAAAATACTAGGGGCGGGCACGTGCCACGGTGCAAAGGATGACCCCCTAAAAGTTTTTAACATAGAGTTCAAGATGGTATAAACCCTAATATAAATGTAAAACATCGGGAAGACAACTGACCTATCTTGGCCTCGTGTAGGTCTGTATACCACGACATTAAGATTATGAATAAAATATTGACCCTATGTTTTGTAAAATTGTTAAAATAGAACCCTAAACCCGATTTTGGTCGATATTTTCTCAACTAAAATCACAAATAATTTACCAAACTAACAATTCAGAAAAAAAATAAAATCATTCTGCTTAAAAACTGTGTTATTATATTCAATTTTTTATTCATCAAAATTGAGTTTAGAGTTCTATTTTAACCATTTTACAAAACATAGGGTCCAAAAAATAATTTGTCAAAACACATGGTCAAAACAGGTAATTGGACAAAACACAGGGTCCAAAAAGGTATAAACCATTTTTTTTATATATAATGTAGCTAGTCTTTCAAATAAGGTGTAGGGTAAGTTGAATCTAATGTATGTGAGTGTCTTGGGAATGCTATTTTGTAAAAAATTATTTTAAAAAAATATTATTTTATAAAATGATATTTTAAAAAATATCGTTTTGTAGATTTAAACATTTATTTATTCACATAATTAATTTATAATATTTATAATTATAGTTGTATAAAGCTAAAATAACATTTTTTTTATAACAAAATAAACATTTTATTTTCTACAAAAGCTAAAATACCTTTCTTCTCGATGACAACATTCAAAGTCCCAATAATATCATTCTTTTTCTTGAGATAAATATCATCATGATTTTTTTGTTGTGAAAAGAAAGATTGTTTTGTAGCTCTTAAAAGCTAGGACTCCATGCATGTAGTGTCGTCCAAAAAGTTGTGGAGGAATTGAATTTAAAAGAATTTTAGGTATCAATTGTGTCTTTTTAGCTAAATTAAGTGTAGCTAGCTTGTAATGTGGAATATCCATATGGTTTATTAAAGCTTTAATACATTGTTATGCTTTAAAAGGACAACTTCATGAACCAACTTGATGTAGAGGAGGAGAATGTGCCACTTGGAGACACTACAAAATATCTTAGTTTTAGTCGCAATAAAATTTGTGACTAAAAAAACATCGTCTTATCACTAAAAAGTCTGTGACTAAAGTATTAGTCACAAAAATCACAATTTGCTGTCACTAAATGTGTTTCTAGTCACAACAAATTTTATACCTAAAAATAATAGATTGTGACTAAAACTATATTAATGACACCTTGTGATTAAGTATGACATTTTAGTCATAGGAATTTTTTTGTTGTGACTAAAAGAGGTACATTTAGAAATAAAATTAAGGCCATTCAATCAAGTTTTGGTTTAAAAAAATATATCTTATTTGGTTGGAAATTATAGCATCACATAATATAATAGTGCTTACAATCATGCTTTGAATTAATACATATATAGTCTTGATAAATCAAAAAACAACACATTGAAAGAATTCTTTACATATCAATCAAAATAAGATCAAAATTATTATTGTAGTGCTCACTTAGCTGTATTAATTGATTGTGTTGGATTTTTTGCTACTACATTGACTTGCTTTTCATGGTCAATAAGATTTATCTAGCTTTTCAAGTAACCAATAATGTAAGTTTTTCTTTTGAGCTTTTTAAATTTTTGAGAATCAAAGCTGTCAAAATGCTCCAAAGAATGCCACATTAACATAAATTATGATATTCAGAAAGATATTATAAATGTTGCTGCAATATAAACTATCTATATCATTATCAAAGATATTAGAGATATTCTTTATTTTTAATTTAGCTATGAATCTCATGACATTTCAATAAAAGAAGAAATAGTTGTTGTGTTACTTTATGTGGACAAAAATAAGTGTAATTAAATGACTTATAGGTCACTAAGAATGCAAGTGATTGATTGTTGGTTTTTTTTTTTTTTATAAAAAAAAAATTATCAAGTATTTTTAATCTTTAAGGATAATGTTATGATGAACAACCCTGAGCTAAGGTGGGTGAAACCTAATCCTATGACTCCCTTAGCCCAAAGCCCAAAGGCCCTATTTTTTAGAATTTAAATATATGAATTAAAATTAGTTAAATTAAATAATTTTTTTAAATTATAAAAATGATTAAAATAATTATGGCATCCTAATTAAATTTTTACCGAGGGCAGGTCCTGACGATAGAGTTAGTAATAATTAAATTATAGTTTTGCTCATTAGTTCTTGTACGTGTGGAAAATAAGAATATTCAAGTTATATCATAATTTAATATTCAAATTATATCATATTTTTTCATGGTTTTTAGTATAATAGATGTTTTTAGTATAATAGTATAATAGATATTAATCTTTAAGAGAAATAAACTTTATTCTAATTTCTAAAGCATTTGGAGAATGGTGAGATTGCAAGAGTATGTGAGGCCTAAAACAAAACACAGCTCTTAAATATTCTGGAGATAAATATATATATATATATCTCTTCTATATAATAAGTGTGTAGATAACGGAAATTCTTGATTTTAACGGTATTTTTATCTTTAACGGAATATTCTTATATGTAACAGAATATACTTATATTTAACGGTAGTTTGTAAACACTTAAACTTAAATAAAATAAAATAAAAAAATTAAAATAGGATATTTTTGAGATATTTTACAATAATAATTATTTAAAAATAATAAATAATTAAATAAATTAAAATATGATATTTTTCAGATCTTTTACAATGATAATTTTTTTAAAATAATAAATAATTAAACAAATTAAAATATGATATTTTACAATGATAATTATTTAAAAATAATAATTTATTTATAACTTAAATAAAATTTAATTAAATTTAAACTCACATATTTGAATAATATCATATTAAACATATAATATAATCTATTGTGAATTGGCAACAAATTATTTAAAAAAAAAAAACTAGCAAGAGAGAAACTTAAATTTAAAATATACTTATAATATTTAATATTACAATAAACATATAGTATATAATCTCTTGTTGACACTCCTAAATTCAAAAACTATAACAAACATAAACTTGAACAAAAATAAATAAATTATTTAATTAAAATAGAATATTTATTTCAAAATTTATATGACATTAATATAAATTTAATAAAAATAATTAATGAATTCTATAAATAAAACTAAGAAACATGGATATTGCACGTTGTTTGTATCTAGTATATATATATATATATATATGGCCTCACATTATGGTAATTTAGTTATTATAATTAACATGTTTGTATATATCTATACTTAATGTCTTTGAGATTATTGTTGATGATTGATCAAATTATGAGTAGTAAAAATGTGAGGGTTATATTTTTTTGGTGAGCATGCAATCATCAATCAAATTTTGTTTAAAAGATATTTTATTTGGTTGGAAATTAGCATCACACAAAATATTAGTGCTTACAACCATGCTTTGAATAAATACATAGTCTTGATGAATAAAAAAAACAACATAATATTGAAAGAACCCTTTATAATAAATCAAAATAAGATGAACATTATTGACTATCTTTTTTGCTATTAACTAATTAAACAGAGACTTAAAGAAATGCAGTAGAGAACACAAATTTTTACGTGAATAAGGTTATTAATTAACCCTAGTCCACGAGTCACTTATATTAAGATTTGAGAAGCTTGAGGTCTCAAGCTTTTATGGAGTTTAGGTAGCGTTTTAGCAATTTACATTCCCTTAGTTAAGGGGATGGTGGGCCCAGACGTATCACAGTGGACCCATTTATGAGGTTACAACCTACAACTTTTTTGGGGTAGCACATCCCTCACACTGTCAAGGGGTAGCTGCACGTTTTTCCATGTCAGGCGGCGTCGGGAGACATCCTACTTGCCGTCTATATGGATTCAACACCATGACTTGGGTAATAGTGAAATGTCAGACAGCTGCTTGCGGTCCAGGGTCGTTGCGCTTGACACCTGACACTCTATTCCAGGTCCGGAGGACAGTTCTCGCAGGGAGGACTTAAATGGAGAGGACATGGAGGACGTCCTAACTATAGTCCTCGAGACGTAGTCCTCCTCGATGACATACTTCTTCGGAGGCGGAGCACGGTCAACACGAGGAGAGGCTTTCCTCCCGAGAAGCTCTAAGCGAGATCACAAGGGCTTCGTTATATTTTGTGAAGCTTAATTACTCCTTAATAATAACTGCTAGGAGAGAAAACACGAGCAACAAACATTATTATTGTAGTATTCACTTATTGAAGCACTAATTGATTGTGTTCGATTTTTTTACAACAACAATGATTTGCTTTTCGCAGTTGAGATGTATCTCTCTCTTCAAGTAGTCAATGTAATTTTTTCTTTTGAGCTCTTGCCATTTTTGGGTAATCACAATGAAGAGTCAAAGCAGTTGCTTTACAAAACTGCTCTAGAGAATGTCAAATTAACATCATTTAGCAATTTAAACTTTCTATATCACTATTGTCAAAGATATTGGAGTTTCTTTATTTTTGATATAGTTGATGATTCTCACGACATTTAAACAAATGGTTATTGTGTTACTTTAAGTGGACAAATATAAGTGCTTAATTAAACGATTTGTAGGTCTTGAGCATGTTAAAAGAGTACAACTAATATGTCACTTAAGAGTACAAATGATAGAATAGTTTATTTTTAAAGATATATATTAAGTATATTTAGTCTTTAAGGACAATGTTACGATGAGGCTTGTAATATGTAAAAAAAGTTCAATAGATTGACAACGCATATTTTGAAGGAGAATCCTTATGTGTTTTACATTTGTTGTTTTTCTTATTGACTTGGGTTAGTTCTTGTGTGTATGGAAAATAAGAACATTAATTCAAGTTATATACTTGAATAATAATTTTTCATGGTTGTTAGTGTTAGAGATAATATAGTAGAGAAGAACGAAATATTGATATATTTAATTCTTCTCTACTATATTATCTCTAACAATCTTAAAGTAGATTTGCCCCTTCTACCTAAATGGTGCTAGAAGATTCGTGAGCAACCACTTCCCAAGATACAACAGCTATCAAGCAGGACGAATGCACCACTGCGTCTGCTTAGGCGAACTCCAAACAAACTTTCCCTCTATTACCAGAAATTACTATACAGACTAAAGAGAAAAAGAAAAAAAAAAACTACACAGAAATTACTACCCAAAGTGATTTTCTGATAATCAATCAGAATTAATCACACTTATTCTGGTAATATCAGTCGTTACCCAAACTGATTTTCTGACAGTCAATCATAATTAATTACACAATATTCTGATATTTTAATTTTGACCAAAGTGACTTGCCAAAATCAATCAGAATAAATCACATAATATTCATATAATATCATCTTTAATCAAGGTGATTTACTGAATCATTTCCATGTTAGGCATTAATTTCTTATTCACTCAATTTTTTCCAACAGTTAGAATAGTAAATGTTGTTGGAGCTTCACCTAAATGCTATAGCCTAAATCAAAACACAACTCTTAAACATCTTGGAGATAAGTATTGGGCCTCACACTATGGTACTTTACACTTAGTTTGATTAACATATTTGCCTCTGTACTCAATGTCTTTGAGATTATTGTTGATAATTTATCAAATTATGGGTAAAAATGTGAGGCTTATAACTAATTGGAGAGCATGCAATCATATATATAACTTCATATTTTGTCTACTTTAATGAGAATCATATTGGTAGTTCAAATGAATTATTAAAAGCATATTAAATGGCAAGGAATCATTTTCTTAGTTAAAGTTTGTAAACAAAATTGGCAAGGAATTAGAAAGTGGTTGGTATTTTTTATTGGTCAAATGTTATCATTTGGTTAAAAATATAATGCATATTGATGTTCTCAATATGGATGATATATATATATATATATATATGTGTGTGTAACTTGAGATTACAAATTTGAATAATTGTTGCATGGATTTGTATTATTTAATCATTGATGTACAATTTTAAAAGTTGAATATCGTGTCATTGATGTAAATATTGAATTATGTAAAATACTATTTAATTCTTTGTGTTTTTCCGAATACCCATTCGACCTCTTTGTTTTATTAAATGATAATTTAAATTTATGTTTTACAAAATAGATCAAAATAGTATATTAGACCTGATTTTGAACAAAATATTTTCAATTATAAGATCAATTCTTGAGTCATTGGCGATGCGATGGGTTCAAAGAAGTGGAGAAGTTGGTCGAAGAACTGAGAATGAAAGATTATATTAAAAATATTTTGACCAAAATCGAGTTTGTGATACTATTTTAATTAGTTTTGAAAAATATTGGGTTTGAATTGTCATTTAACAAAACACAAGAACCAATCACACATTCGAGAAAAACATAAGGGCTAAATTGATATTTTCCCATTGAATCACTTGTTTATGTAATATGTTTGTGTCCAAGTAAAAAATTTGCAAAAATTAGAAGAAATGAAAAATATAAGGTATATCTTATTTGATCTATTATTGACGTTGTTATTAGTATTGTATGTTGCTACAATAATTGTGAATAAAATATGTAAAGAAAGAAAATTTTCCATATTTTTTAATTATGATATTAATGTATATTTTCTTAAATTTATTGAATTTAATAACATATAGAATTTAATAACATATAGAATATTTTCTTAAATTTATTGAATTTAATAACATATAGAATAAAAGTATTATCAAATTCCCCCATTAAATCCTGTATATATGTAAACTGTGATATAGTTGGTATAAATCATTAATGGAAGGTTAAAATTGGTACATTTGGAATAAATACCAACTGAAGCTGGGCCCATTTACAATGGATCAATTGGACCTTGGCCCATTTTGTATTTGACTAAAACCCGATCGATCATCTCATCTTGATCTCAGAAGAAACTTTAATTTTTGTACTTTTTAAAAAATTAAGAACAGGTGTTGTATGAAAAGTTTCATCATATTGAATTGACCACCCATTTTCTCCATATTAATTTGGCTAAAAGTTAATTAAATGAATTTATGAAAAATTACCAGCATAAATACTTATTTTTTTAAAATACTTAAATAGCATTAACAGAGATTAATAGAGATGGTCGTCATTATTTAAGCATTTTAAGTATTATTACATTGACACATCTCACAAAATAATTGATCCAGCTCAGTTATAATTTTTAAAAAATAATTTAAATTTTAATTATTGAAAACATATTTGTAAAAAACAACAAAATTAAATTTAACCAATTCAAAGTTTAAACCTAGATTTGATTTGAATAAAAATTTAATCTATAATCCATATTTGATTTACTATTTCCTTTAAATAATAATAATAATTATTATAATTAAAGATAATCAATTCACTAATAATAAGTATAACTTAAACAATCAAATTATTTATAAAAATAAACAAATAAATAAAACCTAGCCTTTCCCTTGCTTTCTCTATCATTTTCCCTCATTTTCTCACCAAATAAGCATTTTAATAAACAAAATCAACCAAATCAAAATCACAAATAATCCCTGAGCATTCTAAAGTTTTTGGGATTCAATAATTTTTTTTTTAAATTTGTAGATTTTTATACTCAATAAAAAAAAATCATATTTATGTAGATTGTATGGTCATACAAATTTTTCTATATATGAAATTATTCTATAAAATTCATGATTATATTATATATAATATATATTATTATTATATATATATTTCTCTAGAATTGTCCCATATATATATTATTAGCATACATAATAATGATATATAGTACGTGTGACATATATAATATTATTCCTGGGAACATGATCATTAATTCTCTATATATATTCTTTATAGCAACTCTTATTGGCTGTACATATACACACATTGATTGAGACAATGAAAAACAAAGAGAAATCATGAAAATCAGTATTGCAGGTTAGGGCACCAGTTACCTTATTCTTAGTTTTTTTTTTATTTTTTTTTTAAAATCTTATTATGAGGTTTAGGTGGGGACCATTTCAGCTTTTTTTTGATACAGTTGCAAAATAATACAATACACTGCAACCACAAATATAAGTCAACCTCAAATAAGTCTAATGTAATTTTGTCCGATCTCAAATACAACTCAATACAACTCGGTGTAATCTCAAATGCAACCTAACAAACCCACTGCAACTTTTAATGCAAGCTCATACAACCTAATTATAAATATAGAGAAATTCTTCTCAATTCTATAACGTGTATTATTTGATAAGTGGATCAATTTTTTTTTTAATTATGAAATAAGTGGATAAAACTTGGGCATGTGATGTAGATGACTTTTTTGGATCCCAATTACGTGTGAATTGCATGATTTGTATAACTTGACTCTAATTGTCAATATATTCTTAATTTTATTTTAATATTTTAGGAACACTATCTTAAGTAATTGTGTTATTATTCCAACTTTATAATTAAATTGCTTATTATAGAAATATTATTTTGTACACATAATATAGCTAGGCTTTAATAAAGGATAAAGATGAAATCTTGACTTAGTCCACGTATATTTCTATAAATGTAAACATGTATACTATATATATATATATATATATATGCCTTTAACATGAAATATATATTTTTGTTTAATGATTTCTTTAGAATGTGAACAAAGAAATCTGATATCAACACACATCGTAATTTTGTAAAAGAATACATTGAGTTATATATAAATGAATTAAAACTTTTCAAGTATTATTAAAAAATATCATTTTTATTAACTTTAACAGAATATTACAAATATTTAACGGAATATACAATTAAAAATTAATAAAAATAAATATTTATTAATTATATTAATATAAATTCAAATATTATAAAATATCATTATTATATATAATAATATTTAATACAAGACAAGATATTTAATAATTATATTAATATAAATTTAAATATTATAACATATTATTATTATAATAATATATAATACATAATCTTAATTTTTATTAAAAATTTTATCATTTATATTTATAAAGAAAACATGTTTTTTTATTACTTAATGTAACTTAACTAAAGATATATTCATATTACATAACAACAAATATTATAAATACATTATATATAAGCGTAGTGTGTGTACAAATAGTATGATTGTGTAACTACATAATTATAATAACATTTATTTTCTATCAAGAATAAATAAGTATATTCTCCAATCATAAATGTGTGATTTGAATAATATCATGAATATTTTTTTTTTTTACATTAAATAGTGTAGTTTATGATCTAAAATGTTAACATATATTTAAAAAAAAAAATCATAACCGATGTTTGTAACGCCCTCATTACCCAAGACTGTCACACTATGTACTTTAAATAGTGCTTAACTCGCTAAAAGAGTCATTAGGTCATAAACGTGCATCTAAATGTTATTAATGGGCCAGGGTTAAAATCATAGTAAAAAGGAATGGATAGATTTTACTGAATACATTAATCTGTACATGGGATCCCATAAAAGTGTTTACAAAGTTGTTTACAATCCAAAATGGTAATTATAGTTCAAAAGTTACAATCTGCCGACCTAAGCGACAAAAATAGGGTTAAAACCTAGTTCCCCTGAGAAACACCTTGGCTGTGGTGGTCAAGCGGCCGTATATGTACACGTCGCCATCTAAGCTCTCCACTCAAGGCTGGGTAAGCTTTTCTTTCCCTTTACCTGCACCACATAGCACCTGTGAGCCAACGTTCAGCAAGAAAACTTATCATTGCATGTATATAATATAAATAAATGATCATGAAATTATTCTGGGGCTTTAGCTCTAATTAGATGATGACTAGCAAGTCAATCCTGGGGTCCTGTGCCCTGGATAGTTCACTAATGAGTCATTCTAGGGTTCTGCGCCCTGAATTGATGACTAATGAGTCTCTCTGGGGTCTTGCGCCCTAAGCCATGTGACTATCAAGTCATCTGAACCTTTTTGGCTCTAGCTCTGAGTAACTAGTCATAGGCTAGCCAAATGCTTTAGTATTCTTTGAACAATAGGTCGGTCAAGCATTTAATGCTCATGTTGATTAGATCTAATCATTTCGGCCTGCGGTCAGAATGCTAATGCCGCTCTTGACTCATAAGTCAATTTCATACAACCAGTGCTCAGTACTATTGCCAATCATGACTGATAAATTAGAGCTTCACGACCAGTACTAAACACCGCTGCTGTTTCTGACTAATAAGTAAGTGTCATTCACAAGTAAGCAATGCTGTCAGACATTTACAATGCAACCAATGTCCATATATAGAGCACTCAACATGCCTCATCTGTAACGCCCTACTACCCAGGGACCGTTACGTTGTGCATTTGAAACAGTGCTAAACTCGCTAACCGAATCATTTGGCCATAATGTGTAACTAGATGTGATTAACGGTTTAGGGTTAAAAATTTTGGTCAAAGATACAACGTTTCACTAAAATATTTACTGTATACATTGGGATCCCAAAATATATTTTTAAAAGTTAATTACAACAAAAGATTTACAACCAACCGACCTAAACAGCAAAATAGGGTTTAACCCTAGTTCCTCTTTAAACCCTCGGCCGTAGTGGTCGAGGATGGAATTGATCATGCCCATCTATTGCTCATCCATTGCTCAGCTTTGAATGGATCTAGGCCTCCCTAAAAAGCTGGAGGGTAATACTCCTAGAATCTTCCACAAAGAAATTCCCACCTGTTCTCAACCCTAGGCTGAGTCAATATTGGTGCCACTCCTAGCATAATAAAGGAAGAGGTGTTCCCTGAAAGAACCTGCTACTGTTTCAAACACCTAATCTCTTCCTCTTGCTTCTGTAATATTAATTGCACATCTGTAAACACATGCTGGAAATTCTGAAGGGCAATTGAATAACTCAAACCATGGCTGAAATTCCCAGCCTCAGTATAACCACCACCAGGTCTCATTATCTGCCTTGGGTACATAACCTTTGATTGAATCTGCAGCCAATAACTTGACTCATTAAACATGATGAGCATATTCAAAAGTTTTCCCCATGGGAACAATCATACCACACTACATTCATAGACCACTGCAATGCTAAAACACATGCCATAACATTTGTTCATGAATTCATAACCCATGCTCTTCCAACATACACACCATGCTTTCAACTCCAGCATGCAAATATCACATTCATATAATCATAGAGTAGGTAATCATATAATCATATCAATAATCAAGAGCCAGGCTGTATCAGAATCTCATGCTCCCTAATACAATATGAAGGTGAGGCATTTACATTCTATTTAAGTAGTTAAGCACATAACTACATAGTTAGTTACCATACCCTGAGTGAAGCTGTCTTTAGTGACGAGTGTACATGCCCAGTTTGTCTACAGGAACCCTTAACCTAGGCTCATTCTAATACCAAGTTGTAACGCCCTACTACCCAGGGACCGTTACGTTGTGCATTTTAAATAGTGCTAAACTCACTAACCGAGTCATTTGGCCATAATCGTGTAACTAAATGTGATTAATGGTTTATGGTTAAAATTTTTGGTCAAAGATACAACGTTTCACTAAAACGTTTACTGTATACATTGGGATTCCAAAATATATTTTTAAAGGTTAATTACAACAAAAGATTTACAACCAGCTAACCTAAGCGGCAAAATAGGGTTTAACCCTAGTTCCTCTTTAAACCCTCGACCATGGTGGTCGAGCAGCCGCATATGTACACATCGTCACCTAAGCTCTCTAACTCAAGTATGATCCAGCTTTCTTTTGCCTTTACCTACACCATATAGCACCCGTGAGCCGAGGCTCAGCAAGAAAACTTAAAAATGCTCATAAACAGGTAATAACATGTCACTAAATCATAATAGACATGCCTAGCAGTAATTACCCTACTCATCATGCAAGTAGGTACAAATAAATGTTTGTGGAGTCCTGCGCTCTGAGTAAATGACTAATAAGTCTCTCACTCTGAGGTAGATGACTAATAAGTCTCTCTAAGGTAGACTCCTAGAGTCTCTCTCTGGATAGACAACTAATAAGTCATACTCTGTATAGATAACTAATAAGTCTGTCTCTGTATGAATGACTGATAAGTCTATCTCTGTTAGATGACTAATAAGTCTATCTCTGTGTAGATAACTAATAAGTCTATCTCTGAGGTCCCACACCTTCCTAGCCATGTGACGTATCAGTCACCTGAGCTTATAGCCCTGACTCTATGTAACTAGCCTTTAGACTAGACAAGTGCTTTTGTTTTCATCGAACTTAGGGTCGGTCAAGCATTTAATGCTTATGTTGATTAGATCTAATTATTTTGGCCTGTGTTAAACACATTAGTTCCATTCTTGACTCTTAAGCCAATACCATACCAGCGCTCAGTGTCACCGCTGAACTTGACTGATAAGTCACAGCTTCAGGATAAATATTAAACACCATTGCCGTTCTCTGACTAATAAGTCAGTACCATACACAGATAAGCAAAGCTGCTATGCATTTACTATGTGTTATACCCAAAAATTGGAAATCAAGGACGTGGCAATAAATGTGACAAGTAGCAGTGCATGGTCAGTAAAAGACACGTTAATAGTCAATAAATACATTGACTCCTCAGAGTTGTGATAAAGTGACCCGGTAGACTGACGAAGAAATTGGACTGCTTCAAAGATGTCATAACCAAGCCAAGTGCACCTTGGTCCTAGGAGGCTAAGGAGAATGCATCCTAGGAGAGCTAAGGAGAGTGCATCCTGGGAGGCTAAGGAGGATGCATCCTAGGAGGCTAAGGAGAATGCATCCTGGGAGGCTAAAGAGAATGCATCCTAGGAGAGCTAAGGAGGTTGCATCGAGGAGAACTCAAGAAAGTAGTCCTAGGAGACCCCAAGGAGGATGTGGTCCTAGGAGACCCCAAGAGAGTGATCCTAGGAGACCCAAAGGGTGAGATGCCAAGGAGGTTGCTTCGAACCACCTTGGTCCGAGGAGAAGCCAAGGAGATTGGTTCGAGGAGAAACATGGCATGCTAGAGGAGAGTGCCATGTTAGAGGAGAGAAGTGCATGTCCTACCACCTTGGTCCAAGGAGACCCCAAGGATTTGGTCCGAGGAGAAACATGGCATGCTAGAGGAGAGTGCCATGTTAGAGGAGAGAAGTGCATTTCCACCATGCACAAGTCCTACCACCATGCACGTTCGACCAGCACTTGCATGGGTGGTCAGTAGGAGGTGGATCAACTAGCTAGAGGAGACTAAGTCAAGATTCCCAGAGACAGCTTCAACAACATACGCGGGAATCTCTCATTCTTCCCACAAATGGGGGGTTTGTTACATTTTGAATTTTGAATGTTTCTTTGTAATTTAAATGTAATAAATATAATAAAATATCCCGATTTTAAGGGATATCAGTTGTATGACCCTAAGCCTATAAATAGAGGGCTTATGGGATTAGAGAAGGGCTTCTTCTGCTTCTTCTTTCTAGAGAGAGAAAATTGGGTCTGTGTATTCTAGAGAGAGAAAGTGCTGATATTTGAGAGAACTCTTGTATTTTCACAATCTGTACTGAAGAAACTCAGTTGGCTCAGTCCATCTGATCTTGAGTACAGATCTATAAATCACAACTCTAAGTGGATTAGGCTATTACCGACAATCGGGGCTGAACCACTATAAAAATCTCCTGTGTTATTTACTTTTCTTGTTTAAACCGTCTGTGTCGTTTTTATTTCTCTTGAAGGCTTGTCGTATTTGACGTTCTCGCGTCGTTGGCTAAAAACGCAGTCAACACTATGCAATCAATGTCCATATATAGAGCACTCAACATGCCTCATCAACAATTACCGGCATAATTATAACCATGCACATTCAAACATCCAGATATAAGGCATTCAGCATGTTTAATCGATAATCACAAGCATAATCATAATCATAATCATGCACAATTATAGAGACTCAAGCTCTGATCAATCTCATATTCAACATTCACGCCATGCCCTAATCACATGTATCTTATGCATCACATGCATCACATATTGGGTGCAGTTTTCTTATCTTTGATCCAAGCACAGGTTACCAATAAACGAGCCACAAGCACGATCCTGTTTCCAAGCCCCTAGCGATAACCTAGTCATAACCATAATATAAAACCTCATCAAAATGATTAAATAAATACTTCCGGACCAAGTCCTAGCCTCCGGGACGTCGAATCCTACCAAACCGGGTAGTAAGATCGATCCCGAGTCCTTAGGTTTAAGTTCCCCAAACTAAAAACCCACTTTGGTCACTTTTCCTCTTTTGAGTCGCGACCCCAAACATTAAAGCCGCAGCTCCTCTAAAGTCAGGGCCCAAAGCCCTTCTCTGACTACATTAGCGCTGCAGCGCTCCCCAATGGAGCCGCAGCTCAAATAGCCCAACAACCCCATTCACCTACTTCTTCAAGCTTGAGTTGCGGCGCCCAAGAACAGAGCCGCGGCTCGACCTCGAACTCAGTTAGAAAACCTCTATTTTCTCATTTTAAAACCTTCCAAAAACCTACCCAAACATATCCAAATCCCAAAATTAAATTTCCCAAACATCCTAATTAACCAACACCAATAAAACCCAAGCTTCAATTCATTCAAAAACTCATCAAAACACAAAATCCAATCAAAGCTTAAAAACTTTAAACACTTAGAACTTAAAACTTAGATTACCTTCGATTGAGTCGTTTCCCAACTAAATCCTCCAGCTAATAAGCTTTTAATCTTCCCTAGAATTGCTATGCCTCGATCCTTGCGTGAATCCGAGTCCTAAAGCTCAAGTTTCCTTTGAAAATGTGATCGGGTGTCAAAAAGGGAACGAGAGAAAGAAAGAACGTTAAGAACGTTCTTTTTATGATTCTAACAAGTTACTTCGAGCTTAAATAACCTTAAGCAAATCTTAATGCTCGGGGTCCCAAAAAGGCCCCCAGGGTAATAGTCAAAATTCCCAGAATTTTCCCCTGATCTCACTAACTCCCAATTTATTATCAAATATTTATCCCCATTACCCAATATCCCGGTAATATGCTAAATATCCAAAATACCCATTGACTCACTCCGAGTCAAATATGAATCGCGTTGTGATTTTTCCACTAGCTTTCTTCCTAGGATCGCCTTGTGCTGAGTAACCCAAGCATAACCAAATAATAATGAAATACCATACACATACCACATATATGCCAATATGAAAATTGCCCAATTATACAGAAATGGGCCCACATGCATATTTAATACACCTAAACATGCATATCTAGTCATATTATGAGATAATTCACCTAATCACATAATGATACACATAAATATCACATAATCATAAAATTCCATAATTGGCCATCTTGGCCCCCTAATCAAGGCCCTAAGCCTTATTAGGAAATTTGGGTCGTTACATCATCAATAATCATGTATGTCACATACTGGGTGCAGTTTTCTTACCTCAGGTTCGAGCGTAAAATAAATAGTTCGAGCGTAAAATAAATAAAGAATGACCATTGAGAATGATCATATCCTTATGCTCTTAGTGGTCACCCAATTATAACCAAATAGGAAATATCATCAATAAAATGAGTAATAAAAGGTTCATGGACTAAAACCCAGCTCCCAGGACCTCGAATCCTACTAAAACGGTTAGTAGATTCGATCCCGAGCTTTGAGATTTGAAAACCCGCGCTCAAAATTGCCTAAAACCTAGTGTGGCACAAAAAGGATAGGCAGGCCGCGACCTGCTCCCCAAGGGCCGCGACGCGCCCCCAAGACAGAGCCCCTTGTCTGGGTGCTAGGGCGGGCCGCGACTGTCCCCTGAGTGTCGTGGTGCGCCTGCCAGACAGAGCCCAGGGGAGGCTCTGGGGTTCATTCAAGTCGCGACTTGCATGAACTCAGCCACGACTTGACCCCGCGAACCCAACTCCCATGCATTTTCTTCAATTCTAATTCAGCCAATTCTTCAACTAAACAATCCCAATATTAAAACCAAAAATCAAAATCATAATATCACCATTCTAGCTATAAAACCTAAGCCTCTCAACACCTAAAACACCATCAAACACCCAATTACACAATCAAACTTGCAACTTACAAACCACCTTAAAAATAGAGTAAAACCTTGAAATTTCCAACTGAAAACCTTACCTCAAATATGAATTGAACCCCTTTGAGTTTTTGTAAAACAACCCTAAACTCTAAACCTTAATCCTCAAGCTTCAATTCCCTAGCTTAGCTTCAAAAATTCCAACCCAAGAGAGAGAGCACAACTCTTTTTTGCCTGCCTATGAAATCTACAACCTTCCTTGGCTGAATATATCCTATGGTCAAAATGACCAAATTGCCCCTAGGGCCAAATTAATCCTTCAAAGCCATCCAAGGGTAAAATTGTCATTTCCCACCTATCCCATTAATCATAATTAACGTCCTCCAATTACTGTTACTCCCAATATCCTAAAATAATTAATAAACCATATCCCATTATCCGCTCATTCCCGGTAATGTACTAAGCATCAAATTACCCCTAGGCTCACCCCGAGCCTGGTAATTAACTTCGTTATGATCAAACCGCTAACTTGCTTCCTAGGATCGTCTCATGCCGAATAGCACAAACATATCCACATAACAATGTGGTCTCACCCATATATCACATACATGCACATAAATATACAAATATGCCCTCAACGTCCAAAATTACAAAAATGCCCTTCTTATAAAAAGTGGGCCCACATGCATGCAATTATCATCATATAGTAATATAATTCACATAATCATGCAAATAATCACATAATCGCGTATTAAATTAATTATGGCCCTCCTGGCCCCCTAATCTAGGCATTAAGCCATATTAGGGAATTTTGGACATTAGAATGTTTAGGTTAATTTTTATTTTAATATGTTTATGTCATTCTTTTATATATATAATATTGTTTATTTATTTAAAATTTATATGACATTCATAATAAATTAATAAATATATTTAATAACTTTTTAAAATAAAACTAAGTAAATGTGCATTGCACATTGCTTGCACCTAGCTAGTATATGTAAATATATTTGGACAATATAAGTTTTAATTCTCTAAGACATTTGTGAGCATGTTAATTACTTAAACTCGTGTAATTAAGTATTTTTTCATTAGTAGATTGTAATTGACACGTTGATGACACTCAAATTCAACATTGGTATAGGCAGATCAAATTTGTGTCCGAACCTTTACCAAAAACGACTACAATTTTTAAAAAGAAAAATGCAATTTTTTCTATTAAAAAAACTTTAGAATTTAGAAAAATATCATTTATTATATAATAACTAGAAAAATTTACATGTTAAATCATGCCTCACTTATTACAAGACAAGGCTCGATCTAAAAAATCTCGATTACACTATAAATTGTTAGCACATCATAACCCAGCCATGTTGGGTTTCACTTAAATCCTTGGCTCTTCCTAATCCTCGATGAAGTCTAGGTTCAATTTGAGCTTCCTAATGTTCATATTCACATTTGTGAAGTTTAAAACTTGAAAACATACCAAAACATGAGGTATATATGTTTGGATTTTTGTATTTGTTTCAAGTGTTACACTTAACCAATGTGCATACGAGCATGTCAAATGTGTAAATCTTGAAAAAATACCAAAAATAAAAAAAATCACCCAAACGGACACCCAAGTGAAAAATTATGTCTCTTTCAAGAATCGCATTGAGCACCATCGAACCGTCATTGAACCACCATCGAGAAAAATCATTTTTTTTTCTTCATGCAAATCTTGATTTTGAAGGCCCCATCGAGCTGGCTTCGAGCACCATTGAACCACCATCGACCAATGTCGATTTTCTGCATATTTCAGAGTTTTAGATCTGAAAAAAAAATCACAAAAAAAAAACTCAAAAACCATGACCAGATCTGTTCAAAATACAATATTTAGTGTGGTGGTGGTGTCGTGCGGTGAGAGAGAGTGAATCGAAAGAGAGAGAGAGGGAAGAGAGAAGATGGAAGAGAGAAGAGGAAATAGATAGGGGTATTTTTGATAGAGTGCCAAAAAGTGACATTATTTTAAAATACTTAATATGCCTAGCATATATTTTATTTAGCACCCGGTATGATACATACAAAGTGAAATTTCCCTCTTTAGCATTGAAGGAAAAAATATCTTTATATACCTTTTAATGCTTAGTTTTTTTTCCTTTTTGATCGGCAGTATTTGGTTGTTCTCCTGCATTTGGAAAGGTCATCTTCACCCAAAAAAAAAGTAGAGAGATGGTCCCATGATATGATGAATATAGGGGATGGATGATATAGGTTTTTGTGGAGTACAATTAAAATAATAATAATAAAATAATTTATTTCTCTATATTACATGGCAACTGATAGATTATATGGCAACTGCTGAATGACTAGGGATAAATTTCTATTGGGATGGTTAGCATTTCTCTATACAAAATTGTGGACTGTACATGAGTAGTTAGTGAACAATGACATTTGAGAACCCTAAAGCTTGTTCCATGAAAGTGGTCTTGAATGACAAAAAGAAAAGGCTGTAAAAGAGAGAAAAAAGATGATAAAGACTTGTTGTTCTTGTTCTTGAAATCTCATTGGTTTGTGATAAAATTCAAATAAGTCATTATGAAAAGCTCTTCTGCAGAAAAGCTCATGCATTACAACACAGCAAAAAGAGATAGTTTTGAGTTTCAATTACAACCTTGACTTGAAAATCACTATAGTGCTCAATATAGTACATTTTGAAAACAATAGTACAAATAAAAAAAAATAAAAAAAAAAGGATCATGGTCTGATGAGTAATAATCATACACAGATGTAATGATGTTCTTATATAGTTGGGCATAAAATATTAAGACCAATATGTGAGTTTTCATGATCACACTACTAGAAAATAATAATAATAATATTATTATTATTATTATGTATATGGCTAGCCATCTAGATGTTTTTAATAAAAAAATGATTAATTATCAATTTAATTTTTAGTTTTACCACTTTTCATTTTTAGTGCCTTTTGGCAATTGAGGTCTCTCTTCTTGATATTTTTCATTATAATATTAATTAGTATTGGAATAATCATGAAATTCCACCATTTACAGAGACATATCAATTATCATTATTATATATAGTTAGATATTCTCTACATTTGTAAAAGAAGCATATAAATATGTATAAATTATAATTAAATAACTATTTTTTGATAAACTACTAAATTCATCACAATTATTAATGAATAAACATAATTGAACAATTTAAATTTATTATATAGCTATTCATAAGTTAATATTAACGTAATTATTGAATATTAATTTTTAGTGAATTATCAATATAATCACAATTATTAAATAAACATCTCTTATAATTATCTATAAATAAATAAATAATACTAAATATTAACTCACAATATATACAATCAATTATGAACACATATATTATCATCAAACATCAATGTCGAATAGAACGATACTTCATTTATAAAAAAAATAAAAATAATAAGAAGTACAACTACATGTGAAACATGGCTACGTACATACACGTGTGCAATATTATGTGTCTATTCATTTGGAAGTACTCTTTTGTTGTTACACAGAGCTTTTATATATAATTATTTTTTAAAATTTATTTTAATTTTTATTAGGAAGGACATCACTCATAAATTTAATTTCTGAAATCTTAGATATACTATATATTTTTAGGTAATTACTATGCTTTCTATATTTTATTATTATTCGTTTTTATTCAACAAATGTTATTTTATACTTTTTTTGACATTGTGTTTTGAAAAATTATTTTTTAGATCTTATATTTTGTAAAATAGTTCAAGTAAACCATTAATCTCGATTTTGGTCAAAGTTTTTTGAACTAAAATCACAAATAGTTTACCAAACTAACAATTTAGAATAAAAACACAATTATTCTTTCTAACAACTATGTTGTCACATTTAATTTTTTTCTTTATCAAAATTGAGTATAGCTAGGACCGGGTTTATTTAAACAATTTTACAAAACTTAAGATCCAAAAAGTAATTTATAAAAAGTCCAAACAGGTTGTTGACACAATTTTTCGTCGGCTAAGAATAAAGAGCAATAAGCAAAAATAATAGTTTAAGAAATGTAGAGAAGAACATGAATTTTTATGTGGTTGAGTAGTTAAATTTACCTAGTCCACGAGTCACTTTTATTAAGGTTCTGAGTTATAACTATGGAGCTATTTTCCTAGAGTTTTAGTACAAGATTTGTGCGTGAACGAATAAATGACTAATCCCCAGTATTTATAGACTCGGTTCAGATACTCTTCCCTATGATTTTAGGGAAAGTTACATAAAAATCTACTTTCAAATTCGAATAAATTTGAATTACAAATAAATCGGTTTAACAATATTAATATCTAAACCGGTCCCTTAAAAATAGGCACTGTTTACTCAAATATTGTTTCCTAACTTTTTTACAACAGGCTTTCGAGCCAATATGTATCTCTTATTATAAATGACTCTCTTATTGCGATTTAATCTTTCAAGCTAATCCTCCACTCTCCGAGCAAAAGTGGTATAATGCTGCCTATTAGCATTATTGTTGCTAATAACCATATGCATTCGAGTTCATCACATCGTTTCTCGAGCTTTCATTTCGAGATAAATCGTTCGTCTCGAAATCATGGTATAACACAATTAATATTAACCCTTCAACAAATTACTTTTGATTATATTCTTCAATATATATATATGCAAGGTTGAATTTATATTGCATCCTAAATTTTGATTTGTAAATGCTAAACTTTTGATTTTCACTTTCAGCATCACTAATTTTGCTTATTAACTAAGTTCAATAATAATAATAATAATAAAGAACAAATATTTGTTCATTTGGATCCAAATTAAACCTATTATAAGTACTATTCCAAGAGTATTTTTGTAATGTATATTTAAGATATATATATATATATGACAATTTTCTTACAGAGACTTCATTTTAAGCCTTACCGGTGGGACTCTCAGTGTTTTCGACTTTTGAACAGTTTTCAACGCGATTTTTTTTATGACCGTGTATATTGTAACTGTTTAGAGTATCGGCGCGATTTTTAGAAAATTCGGAATAGTTTATAGTACCGAAAACTATGTTTAAACATGTTGTTGCACGCGTGACTGATTTTTTTTATGCGCGTGGAAAACAAGATGTTTAAATCTAGTTTTCAGTACTGTAAACTATTCGGAATTTTCTGAAAATTTACAAGATGCTCTAAACAACTACAATATATACGGTCATACAAAAAAAATGTGTCGAAAATTGTTTACAAATCGAGAATAGTAAAGAGTTCCACCAGTAGGGCTTAAAATGAACTCTTATAAGATAATTTTTTTTTTATATATATATATATATTGGTGGTGTAGACGAAGAGTTCAAAGCGTGATGATGATATATATGACACTGATGATGATCATGTGGTGGTTATTTGGAAGGGACTAACCAGGACAATTTCGTCCAGTTCTTCTCAAAATAGAAGATTCTCTCACGTTCCCAAACATTGAAATCATGTGTGTTTCTCCAATTTTGGCCGCTAATAATTTAAAGTATTTTTCAACTTTAAACATTATTACACTTATTTATATATTTTGGTTTTTTTTTTTTTGATAAATTTATTTTGGGTACTTTAATCTTACTATATAATACATTTTTGCATTATATTTCCCTGGTCATTATAGTGAAAATTCTTAATGTTTACTGTTGCGACAATATTACCTAAAGTACTGTTAAAATAATGTAGCTATAGTTTATTGAAAATTTAATTTTAAGAATAAAAAAATTAAATAAATTTAAGATTTTTTAAATATATTATTATAATTAAATAAAAAGTGTTGACGCCGTTTTTCGTCAACTTAAAAATGAAGAGCGATTAAACAAAATACCAGTTATGAGTCTTCAACTCATTAATGTACTTCTTTTGGGTCTCGCTGTTTGTGCCTGCCAAATGAGGTCCCCCTACAATAGTGGTTATATCTCCTCCTACTATTGGAGGAGGCTCGACCTGGTTTTCCTGAGCTCCGGATTGGCCTATCAGAGCTTCTGGGACTGATTGAGAGTTCTGCCCGACGGGCTGATTAGGAACTACTCGATTTCGGGCGTACTGGGTCAACGATCCAGCTCTGATGAGAGTTTCAATTTCATTCTTCAGCTGCCGATAATCATCAGTATTATGATCGATGTCATTATGGAATCGGCAGAATTTTGAAAGATCTTTCTTTGCCCTATGGTTTCTCAAAGGTTCAGGCTTCTTCCATGGAAGGCGATTAGAATTAGCCAGAAAGATGTGCTCTCGGGTGTTCGTTAGGTCGGTAAATGTAGCATAGATGGGTTTGAACTTGTCCACGGACTTGTTTTTCTTCGTCCCGCTCTAGTCGCCCTCATCATTCCCCCATTGGTTATTCTAGGTAACGGTTTGAGCCGTAGTTGCAACCTCTGTTACCGCTCCAACGGGTTGGACATGAGTCTGGCTGGTTCATGCGACAGAAGCTCGCGCCTCCTCCAGGTTTATCCATTCTTGAGGTTGGACCAAGAATTCGTCTACGCTTTTAACTCCTTCTCTTTGGAGTTCTTTCCATAGGTCGCCCCCAACGATGATTCCTTTCCTCATTGCCATGAGCTTGAAGCTGTCATCAACGTCCCTAACTCGCACATCAACATTAGCAAATCTGCTCAGATATGCCTTCAGCGTTTCACCAGGTTGTTGCTTTACATTGGCCAATGAATCAGCCTCAACCTGAGCTGCCTATGAAGCTCAGAATGTTTTTTTGAAATCAGAAGAAAATTTCTTCCATGAGCTTATGGAATGCCTCTTGTATTTTTTAAACCACTGATTGGCAGGTCCGACCAAAGTTGCAGGGAACAAGATACACCTTAGATCGAGCCTGACATTGTGAGCCATCATCATGGTGTTAAACATTTCGAGGTGATCAGATGGATCTCCATCTCCATCAAACTTCAACATGTGCGGTCCGAAGGCATAGAACTCGGAGTGGCAGTTCTGACAGATCATTCTGGTGACTTCGCCTGGAAGGCACAGAACTCAGAGTGGCAGTTCTGACAGATTGACTCGGTTTAGGACGGTTTTTCCTATGGGACTTTCCGACATTAATGTCGGTTGCAAGAGGGGGTAACCGAGCTAAGACCTCCTCGATATGCCTGTTTGCTCTAGCGAGATGGCTCCTCAACTGCATGTTTTCCATCTCGATAGCAGTCAGATAGCCTGGGTTAGGATTTGGCGGTAGCGACGCTGAACTCCCAATATCGCCCTGACTTGCCGGTTGTTTCCCCGGACGTTGCGGAACATCTGAGCCCCTTTCATTTGGAATAGCGGTATGATAGGCCTCCTGCCCACCAGGATGTTCTATCTCATTATCGTGCATTGAGCGAGTGAGCACCATGATTAAAATTGATTGGAACTTAAAAAGCACTAATTTACCCTTAATGAAAGCATCAAACTGTTGACGCGATTTTTCGCCAACAGTATATTAAGAAATAAAATAGGTAGATTAGTGCTAGATAATAAACCGCATTGAAATAACAAGTACCCACTCAAAAGCCCAGAACTTTTACGTGGTTCAGTGGTTAAAACCCACCTAGTCCACGAGTCAATATTATTATTGTTTCTCTATCTATTTTGGCAGAGTTTCAGTATTACAGAAACAATTCGTCCCCTTCCCTGTCCAACATTCCTAGTATTTATAGAGGGATTCCTAGACAGGTTTGGGTCACCGTGTAAATAAAACGCGTAATTGTATATGGTTCATAATTAATACAAATTATTTCCATTTATAATGGGATGTGATTTGATAACAGAATAAATATGCTCCTGCTATCTCGGGTAATAAATTATATATATATATATGAGACAGCCTGGTCATTAATGAGAGTATAAATATTTCTCGAGTCTCGTGGAATCCTTCAGTATATATTATATCTAGGTCCTCGCGAGCTGAATATCTCACCTGAGCTCGTGTTTGACAACTATCTAACTCCGAGCTCGTAGTAAATCCAGGACGCCTAACATTGGGTCTGATCATTATGAGTCTCAAGCTATTCACATGATTAATAACTAGTTATTTTACTTGGTTGTTTTTCTATGTACTCGAGCTGGCAAGTGAACTCGTGATAAATTTAGGGTACAATATTATCATATGTATAAATGAGGTTAAAATTGATCTACTAATAATAATTTAAACCCAAATTATATAAATGAGTCCGCCACAACTATTATATATATAAATATATATATTAAATAAAACCCTTTTAAATCTTTATTACAATTAATTTGAAAAGTCTTCGCATCCTATATATACATATGTATGACCCCACTAAAGTGACGGAACATGTGTAAAACAAAAATGTGAAAAATATTTTGATAACTTTTGTGCAATATATATATGTGTGTATATATATGTATCATGTAAGACATGTTAACTAGTGTATATTCTTCTATTAATTAAGCATATACACGGATCTATAGATATCACTCATCATCAAATCAAATCATTATTGAACTATTTTATTACCAAGAGGTAAAAGAATGTCTATAAGTTCTCAATCATCGAAGAAAGAAGCCAACAGATCAGGATCATGGACACCAGAAGAAGACCAAAAACTTGCTCAAGTTATTCAACTCCATGGCCCAACCAAGTGGAAATCTCTTGCTATCAAAGCAGGTATAAATATATATATATATGTGTGTGTGTATGGATCAGCTATATATGCATAAACCCAACTTGAAGATATATATATATATATATATATATTATATGTGAATTTTGCAGGTTTGAATCGATGTGGAAAGAGTTGCAGGTTGAGATGGATGAATTATCTTAGACCTAACATTAAAAGAGGCAATATTTCTGACCAAGAAGAGGACTTGATTCTTAGGCTTCATAAACTCTTGGGAAACAGGTAATAATTAATTAAATTTATTTATTTATCTCATATATATATGTATATATAATTCAATCTTTATTTATATATAATAGGTGGTCATTAATTGCTGGAAGATTACCTGGTCGAACTGACAATGAGATTAAGAACTATTGGAATTCCCATCTGAGTAAAAAAATGAAGCAAATTAAGGAGAGAAATACTAGGACCAATAATATGGCTCAGGTGATTAAAGAGGTGGATCATCATCATCATGATCATAATCATGATCATGATCATGATCATTATGAGTGTCCCAAAAAGAATGAGATTAATAATAATCATGGGAATCTATCTTTTCTTGGGGAGGATGAGTCTCTGAATTTGGAGGAGATGAGTAATTTTCTAGAGGTTGACGAGGCTTGGTTTTACTTTACTTGACATTTTCTTTTCTGGGTTTGTTTGTATCTAGCTAAGGTCCAAATATTTATATATATAGCCAAATTTTAAGATGGGGTCCTTTCATTTTCAGCTATTTCTTTCTCAATATCCCAAAACTCTTAGGTTTTAGTAATGTCAGTATTGGTTTTATAGTTTCAGTCTCTTGGTCTATGTGTAATCTATGTATCAAGACTAATTTGTAGGGTATTTTAGTTATACATTTCATGTAATCTATGTATTAAGACTAAGACTTATTTCAAATCCAAACTCTTTATATATTACTTTTGCTTTTGTTATTATGAAATTTGTAAACATTATTATAATGACTAATGAGGCTTGGAAAATGGTGATAAGTAACATACCAAGTTGGATTAAATAAAAATAAAAAACTTTGCTTATTAATATCTCGAGTCTCGAGTATTAATTCCATATTTTTGGCTGGTTTGCCGGTTCCGGTGTCCACCTATAGCTAGACTGAATACTCAAAATATGGAGCAAAAGTTTTGAAAACAAAAAGGGAAAATATATATTAAAATAGGCTATTTAGGATTTTTATCCCCCGAACTATTACCACTAACGTATCGTGGCCCTTAATTTTTTCAGGCCGTTAAAAATTCCACCCGAAATATTCACAATAATGTAAAGAAGGACTTCCGTTAACTTTCAACACATGTGGCTAACAGAATGCTGACATGACTCTTTACACGCTGATGTGTCTTGGCCATGTGTGTAATTTTATTGTTTTTAAATATGGTTTTTATTTTTTTTAATGTATAAAAAATGGTTTAATTTATTAATTCTATTTTTTAGTGTTTAATTAATTAATTTTTAATATGATTATAGATTTTTTAATTTAAAATTACACACATGGCGCTGACATGGCCAAGACACATCAACATGTAAAGAGTCATGTCAGCATTTTGTTAGCCACATATGTTGAAAGTTAACGGAAGTCCTTCTTTACATTACTGTGAATATTTCGAGGGGAATTTTTAACGGCCTGAAAAAATTAGGGGGCACGATACGGTAGTGGTAATAGTTCGGGGGGTAAAAATCCTAAATAGCCATTAAAATAAGTATTGTTTATTAATTAATTTAATTACTCTATCAGCTTTGCTTAATAGTTTACTAGATATATTAGACACAACAAGTTGTGATTTTGTCAATTAATACTTAGTGAGAGACATTTTAGTGATAAGATATGATACTCATGAAATTATTTTGAGACTTAATTTTAGTTACAAATTTTGTTACCACTAAAAATAATGAGATTTTTTGTAATGTCATCAAATGTTGAAGCTTAAGATTGTTTTTTGTGTTGGAACTTTAACATATATAGGTGCAACAAAACACATAGAACATAAGACTATTCATACAAATAAGTCGAATATAACAATAAGACACTTTATTATTGTGCCTAACATTATATAATGCGACATCTTATATGTGCTGTCGAATAATTTAATACCAACCTTGCTTATTATAATTTAAAATATAAAAATTACTAAATTCAACAACTTATAAAAATACATCTTATATAAGTGTTTGACATCACATGATGTGACACCCTAGGACCTGATATTAAATTGCACTAATAGTAGTACGTCACATCCTTGTGGTGTTGGGCACCAGTAGTGCACCAATAGCAGTACACCCCTTAGCTTTCTTATGATTTTCCAAAATACGCATGTAAAACATAAGATTTTCCTTACAAATAAGTCATCAACTTAATCGATGAAATATAATTGGAGCTCCATGTTGGGGCTTAAGACTAATGACAGAGTAAGGTGCATGAGTGTAAGAAGGAGATAACTCGAAAGAGAAGTGTTGGAGAATCATAGCCAACCCTATCTTAGCTTCGATCATTGCAAAGTTTTGCCCTAAACATATTCTTGGTCCCCAACCAAATGGGTAAAAGGCGATTTCATCTTGATCGTCTTTCGAAGATTTTGCTACTCCCTTGGCAAACCTTTCTGGTTTGAACTCTGCAACGTCGTCGCCCCAGTATTTTGAATCGTGATGAAGAGACAACATCAACAAGAATATCTCCACTCCACCAGGAATGGTGATTCCTCCAATGGTGGTTTCTCTTTCGCTATGACGATATGTATTGCACAATGAAGGGTATAGCCTCAAAACTTCATTCAAAATCATTGGTATCTACACATACAACAATAGTTCATGTAAATGCAATATTCATGTTAAAAATAAGGGGTTTTAGTATAAATATTTTCTACGTTTTTTACGTTTGGCAATTCAAGTTTTGAAGAAAAAAAATGACGATTAAATTTTTGAGTTCTATATAAGCATCATCAATTAAATTGCTTATGATTTTGAAACTCAAGGACTTGATTGTAATAAAAAAATATATTCATAAACTAAATAGCCAATCAATAAAAAACTCAGGTGTTTATGCTAAAATCCCAAAAAATAATCATCACACTTGATCTGCCAATAATGATTGTAATTACTTCAACATATTTTTAGTTACAAACTATTATTAATATATTTTTAGTTTTAAATTTTTTATATTTAATAATTATACTAAAAGTACATTTAATCACAATGCATTATAAACAGTCATTTCATTGTTATTTTTACTAAAGTTTTTTTTCTTACATTGTCGTTATATTAAATTGGACATAAATACATTTAAAATAAAGGTTAAACATGATAATTTTTACTTTTCAAATATGTTTAAATTTCAGCCATTAAATTAATAACTCGATCTACATTATTTTTAGGGTTTATAATTTTTTAGACTTTATATTTTTTATTATTAACTGTTTGGATCCTGTATTTTAAAAAATTCATTTTTAGACCATGTATTTTGACAAATTATTTTTTCGGGTTCTATTTGAACTATTTTACAAATAATTTGTCAAAATACAGAGTATAAAAGGTAATGAGACAAAACACAAGATCCAAAAAAGTATAAACCCTTATTTTTATCTCAAATAATATGTATAAAAATGTGGTTTGAATTATAATACTTACAATCTTAAATCGATTAATGGCATCAAAGTGAGGATTAGATTCATTTCCACACATGTGTAGAACCTCTTCTCTAGCTCTTTGTTGCCAAATAGGATGCATAGCCAACATGATAATTGTCCACGTCAGCAAATTAGCAGTGGTTTCTTGACCAGCAAAGTAGAACAACTTGCACTCATCTATTATTTCCTCAATGGTCAAACCATTTTCAGATAATTCTTCTTTGGAGTGATTTAACAGTAGTAAATCCAGCAAATTACTGCCTCTGTTGGTTTGGCTCAGATGATCTTCCTCTCTTTTTCGGATCATGTCTCTTAGTATGGCTGTGATTTCATTCTCCAATTTATATCTTTTTCTATTTTTCTTTGTTGGTATAAATCTGTATATAATTAATATTCAATAAAAATTAGTATTCATATATACTTCTACAAAATAATAGAGTTATTATGTCACTTATATCCATATCGATCAAAGTGGTAAATATATTGCATGACCTAGGGCTGGCCAAATTAGTTGCCCAACTATTACCCAAAATTTATAAAAATAACACTTTCTAATATAATTTATAAAAATACCATTTTTGTATATAACAAAATGATTTTTTTATTTACATCGAAAATTCCATAATATTACTTTTTCTTGGGTCTCCAATTTCTTAGGACTGGCTGGCCCTGGCATTATCACATCATATAACATAATCGATGGATGTAGAAATGCAAGTTTATAGTAGTGATTTTATGTAAAATATAACATTTAGATTTTTATTTAATAAACTATTACACAACTTAGAAATAATAATAATAATAATAATAATAATAATAATAATAATAATAATAATAATAATAATAATAAGAGAAATTATAGTAAATGACCTAAAATAATGGCATGAGGAAGTTAATGTCCTCATTTTTTAAATTATAGAGAAATGACCATTTTATATTGTTGATTACTTAAGTTATCATTTTGCACAAAATCCCAAGTGAATATTAGGATTTACCTAAGGCTAAAGAGGTTAAAGAGGGTAAGAGTAAATGTGGAATTTCGCTATACTAATTTGTTGTATTGGGTCGTTTGTTGATTTTTTTTAAAACTAAGATATTTATCTAAATAATAATTGTTTTGGGGGCTATTTTGCTCGTTGCCCCTAATAATAATATCTATAACTATTATAGGAATATAGTCATAGGTTCTTTTTGAAAACTACCAACTTCTATCTTTCACTAACTAAAAATAGTCACATTGTATTTTTATACTCTTGGTTTACATTTTTCCGCTTATGATTTATATTTATGAAAGTATGGTTTACGTTTTTGGTTTGTAGTTTACATTTCAAAACCTAGAAATGGTAAAATAGACATTGTAATTAAAAAAGTAGGTATTAATTAACGGTTTTAAAATTTTAGGTAAAAATAGAAAAAAATTAACTAAATTTGGGTTTTACATATAATTTCTTCTATAGTCTTTTAAAACTCTTCTATATATTATGATTAGAAAATATTTTTAATTAAGAAAACTGTTAATAATATATAAGAATCTTGGTAGAGATGGAAGCCTTATGCACCTGAAACCTGGGATATAAATGTTGTAATAAGCTTCAAAAACTAGGGGAATCTGTTGCTTTTGTAGTTCAAATAATTTCTTTCCCTCTTCATAGCTACTTCCAAAAGCTGTTCGAGCAATAACATCAGCTGCAAACCTCTGAAATTCAGGTGCAACATCTATTTCACACCCTTCTTCACCACAATTGCTACTTAACCTCATCCATTGCTCGATCAACCTTGAACAACTCATCGAAAACGTTGGTACCATAGCCTGCATAGAGTGACGGAGCCCGAAATTATTTTTAGAGAAGCTTGGTAATTATTTTAAAACAAAATTAGTTTATTAAATATATGTATGTCTTAGCTCAATTGTTAAGTGAACCCATATATTTATACTACGTAAAAGCAACACGAAATGTATGTTTGCTTAATTTTATTTAGAAAATGTGCTAATTTATTTTTATAATATTTTTTAATTGTCATTTAAATTTTGAATAAAGAAATGATATCATATATTATAAAATAACGACATAAACATATTAAAAAAAAAATATGCCAAAACATTTTCGATAGTTTTGAAAAAAATATATGATAATTTTTATTTTATTTTTTAAAAAAGAGCCGTTAAATTAATAACTATTGGATACACACTTTTTACATTTATAGATGTGGTGCATTCTAGTTTTAAAATAAATTATTTGATGTTGTTTATTAGTTTGAAATTTAGTGTTCATAATAATTTAAATTTTTGTATTTTAATAATTTGATTTATATATTATATATGGTGATTCTAGTTTTAAAATTATATACTATTTTTTGATTTTTTTTAAAATCAATATTCAGTACAATAAAATATTCAAAAAATTTAAATTAAAACTATGACTTTAAGTTTATTTGTTCAAATTTTAAATATTTAATTAAATTTTTTAAAGCCAACAAAAAGTTATATATAATACATATTATTTAATTAATGGTTAGAGCAATTATAATTAATAATTTATAATTAAAAATACAAAACGACAAAATAATAAATATGTATATTTATGTCTTATGTCACTATTACATATCTATTTGGATGAACAAAATATATTAAATGACAAAATAAATAATTAATAAAATAAAGAAAAAAATTAATTTAAGCACATAAATAGTTTTTGGTTATAATTTTGAAAATATAATTATAGAGTAATTTAAAAATTTTAATATAAATTTTAAATTATGTAATGATAAATTATTATGACTCATTTACTACTTTTTATTTTTATTTTCAATTTATTTACTCATAAATAGTTTTTGGTTATAATTTTGAAAATATAATTATAGAGTAATTTAAAAAATTTAATATAAATTTTAAATTATTATAACTCATTTACTACTTTTTATTTTTATTTTCAATTTATTTACTTTATTAAGATGTCTTTATTATTTTTAATTTTTTTTAAAAAAATATTTATCTTATTTAGATGACTTTTAAACTAATAATGCTAGAAAATAATAAAAAAAATATTAAATCTAACGAAACCAACAATTTTCGTTAATCTAACATTTATAATATATAAAAATATGTATATATTTATCAAAAATAAGTCAAACAAATATAGATATATATATATATATATTCAATATTACACATTTCTTTCTTACCAAAGTATTTATTATCATTTGGACTGCTAAAATTAAGATAAGAATGATTAAGAAAAGTATTATTATATGTCAAACTCAAAGGATCGATATCCAATTAAATGGAAGTTATGATGATGGAAGTATGAAAAAGACATGATAGCCAAAAGAAACAAATGACAAAGTAAAGTGAGGACTGTGTCAAAAACAATAGACACCATGATCAAAAGATTAATTTTTGGAATGAATTTTTTAAAAGAACTATCAATTGAATGTTATTTTATAAAATAATATTAAAAAAATTAATATATTTATTTTGATCAATATGAATGAAAAATTTGTCGAGAATCAACCAATTTGGAAGTAAAGGCTAAAGAGGACAATTACCAAGATATATAATAAATTAGCATAATGGTTAAACCTCAAATATTAATAAATAATTAGAAAAAACCCTATACATTGTGACTTATTAAAACTCGATCAATTATCATCTTCTTCAAATCATATATTATTTTACAATTATATAGAAATATACAACTCAAATAAACTTTTACAATCTAAAAAAGATATAAAAAAAACAGATAAAATCCCATGAAAAAAATACTAGATGCATTTGATTAATTAGTTCATCATATAAAACTAAGATACATAATAAGGTGTTTTGCTAATTAAGTAGACCTTTTCATGCTATTTTAAAGTACTCTAATCATTACAAAATGACATTAAAAAAAAAGTTTATTTTTATCAAATATAACGTCACCTTTAACTTGTCGAGGTGAAAAGCATGAGTGATTTTCTGCCGCCGTTTGGCCCACCGGTCTCCTTCCAAGGAGGCCACGCCGACTAGAAGAAAACCGGCGAGAGGGTTTGCGAGTTTTGGCTTAACAAAATCATTATTTTTGTCTGCTAATATCATTCTAATTAGCTCTGGCTCTCCTATAATCACCCTTGGCTTTGTTCCAATCCATGTCATGCACACTCTTCCTAACCCAATCAACACAATTATCTTCATCACATATCAACAAATCTCTCTAACTATACACAAAAATAATTTTATTATTATTATTATTACGTACCATATTTTTGCATCAAGTCATGGAAGAATGGGAAGACACGTGGCATGATCTCGTGGTTGTTTAGAGACATAGGTTTGGATTGTGCTTCGATTGTGGACCGCTTGATCTCGTCTAGGTCACCACGTAAGAGCTTGTAAGAGGTTCCTTTGATCCCTTGATGCCTTAAGAGTTTTTCTAAGTGAATTGGCTTCCACCAAATGTTGTATAAAACTTTGAGAAGAGCATAGAGAATCATGAGAGAAACTACCCAAAACAACACTACTATAAGGCTGCTTTTGTTTAGGTATTTTTCCATGTTTTGATATTTTGTGAGCTTGGAATGAAGGACCAAAAGCTAGATATATATATATATACACCAGAAATAATTGATTATATATATACAAATATTTTTGCAGGATTTAAGTTTGGGTATTTTGGGGTATTTTTCTTTAGAACATTATTGCCAAACTATGTTAACTACTTCTCCTTATATATATAGATATATACGCTATCTATCTATTTATTTATTTTACAGTTGGTTTGCTTATTATTAAACCATATATGCAAAACATGTGTAAGCTTAGCTGTATTGTTAATTCTTAATTGGAAAATTTATTTTATGACATTTAAAAAATTGAAAAAAAGGTTTGACTAGCATGTTATTATAAATATATATATATATACTAGGTAGAAGCATTGCACGTTTGCTTAGTTTTAAACTTGTAAATATTATCTATAAGTGTAATAAAAAGTGGTTCATTGTTTTTTTAAATATATATATATATAATAAAATGAATTATAATTCTATAGTATATATAAATATTTATATCAATAATATATATATGACATCTAAACACAACGTTGACATAGATATATATATATATATTAACATGGATACATGACATAGATTTAAAATACAATAATATTTAAAAAGAAATTAATAATAGAAATGAAATAAGAATAGACTAGTCATAGTGTAGATAATAGTATACAAGCATCAACTATTTTTAGTTTCTAATGTATCTTACAATGTCCTTTGGTGAATTTGATGAAGAAAAAAAAGCTTAAATCACTTAATAAAAAACAAACTATCACACAAATTTATAAGATAAAAAAATGATATGAATGTCTTTATTATTTTTTAATAAATATGATTTAATTATTTAAATTATCATAAAATATCTTAAAAATATCACATTTTAATAAATTAATTAATTTATTTTTGTTTAAGTACATGTTTGTTCTAGTTTTTGAATTTGACAGTGACAACAAAAGAATTATATATTATATGTTTAATATAATATTAAGTTTAATTAAATTTGATTTAAGTTATAAAATTTACGATTTTATTATTTTTTAAATAATTATCATTGTAAAATATCTCAAAAATATCATATTTTAATTTGTTTAATTATTTATTTATTTAAGTTCAAGTCATATTTACAATCTACAGTTAAATATAAGAATATTCTGTTAAATATAATAATATTCCGTTAAAGTTAACAGAAAAAAATAAAAAACCGTTAAAACCAAGAATTTCCATTATCTACACATTTTTTATATAAAAGAGATATCATCCTTTTATATCTCTTATTATAAGTGTGTATATAACGGAATTTTATTTTTTTTAATGTTAACTTTAACGGAATATTCTTATATATAACATAATATTCTTATATTTAACGGTAGATTGTAAACATGATTTAAACTTAAATTAAATTAAATAAATAATTAATTAAACATATTAAAATATGATATTTTTGAGATATTTTACCATGACAATTATTTAAAAAATAATAAAACCATACGTTTTATAACTTAAATAAAATTTAATTAAACTTAAATTTCACGTATTAGAATAATATTATATTAAACATATAACATAATATAATATACTATCAACTAGAAACAAACTTCTTTAAAAAAAAATTAACAAAAAACTTAAATTTTAAATCCATGCATAATATTAATATTATATTAAACATATAATATATAATGTCTTGTGGTCACTGCCAAATTCAAAGGCAAGAACAAACATAAACAAATAAATTAATTAAAATATGATATTTTTAACATATTTATAATAATTTAAATAATTAAATCTTATTTATTTAAAAATAATAAAGCTTACATATCATTTTTTTTATCTTATAAATTTATGTGATAGTTTATTTTTTATCAAGTGATTGGTGCTCTTTTTCTTAATCAAATTCACCAAAGGATATTGCGAGATACATTAGAAATTAAAAAAAAATGAATGCATGTATACTACTCTACACTATGACTTTTTCTATTGTTATTTTATTCTATTATTAATTTCTTTTTAAATATTATTGTAATTTATATATATGTCATGTAGTGATGTAAATATATATTTATATCAATATTGTGTTTAGATGTCATATATGTAGAAATTATTGATATAAATATTTATATATATTATAGAACTTTAATTCATTCTATTATATATATTAAAGAAAAAAATTGAACCTATTTTAATTAAAATTATAGACAATATTTTTCCCTAATTTTTTAATACATTTATGTCATGCATTATATTAAACATATTTTATTTATTTTTATGATATTGTTTATTTTTTTTAAATTTAATTTATAATTTTGAAACCAAACAAACATATTTTTACCTAGTATATATATATATATATTTATGCTATTATGTCCTTATTAATACATATATTATTTATCATTAATAAAATTATTTAATTTTCACCCCATTAAAATAAAATTCTATTATAATATATATCCCCCACTGCTTGCGTGTAAAGTTTTTCACCTCTCTTGACAACTACAATGTCATGATATATAAATATATATATATATTTATATACTAGGTAGAAGCAACGTGCAATGCATGTTCGCTTAGTTTTAAAGTTGTAAACATTGTCTATAATATTAATAAATACTAGTTCACTATTTTTTTTAATATATATATATATAATAGAATGAATTATAGTTCTATAGTATATATGTATATTAATATCAATAATCTCTACATATATGACATTTAAACACAACGTTGACATCAATATATATATTTATATGGCTATATGACATATATATAAAATACAATAATATTTAAAAAGAAATTAATAATAGAAATAAAATAAGAATAAAAAAAGTCATAGTGTAGACAGTACATGCATCAACTATTTTTAGTTTATGATGTATCTCACAATGTCTTTTGGTGAATTTGATGAAGAAAAAGAGCTTCAATCACTTGATAAAAAATAAACTATCACACAAATATATAAGATAAACAAATAATTTGTATATCTTTATTATTTTTAAATAAATATGATTTAATTATTTAAATTATCATAAATATCTTAAAAATATAATATTTTTTTTGTTTAAGTTTATGTTTGTTATAATTTTTGAATTTAACAATGATAACAAAAATATATATATATATTATAAAGTTTAAGTTTAATTAAATTTTATTTAAGTTATAAAATATATAGTTTTATTATTTTTTTAAATAATTATCATTGTAAAATATATCAAAAATATCTTATTTTAATTTGCTTAATTATTCATTTATTTAAATTTAAATATAAGAATATTATGTTAAATATAAAAATATTATGTTAAAAGTAATGAAAAAATAAAAAATAAAAAAATTCAGTTATCTATATAATTTTTATATAGAAGAGATATATATATTTCTAATTTTTTTCTACGATATGCTCGTAGTTCATTTTTTTGGGGAAGGAAGGATCACCATTTTTGGGATCTAAGTGGAGATTTAATATTATATTATAAAATTAATATATGATAACGTAAAATATATATGGGAATTTGACTTTTAATGTATTAAATGACACTACATTTAAAAAATACCTCATCACTATATGACTCTCATTTTAGTGCTACTAATGACCTTACTACCCAAAATACCCCAGGCATTTTTTCTCACAGACTCTCCGTATTCTCTCCCAAAGTCCTAAAGCAAGCAAACTTTGTAACACCTAAACCCGATTGAATTCATAGAACCCAACCATTGTCTTCCTAGACCACGAACAAGGGCTCCCAAAGGGTCGGAGTTGACGATCGGAGAAGGGGAAGGAGAAAACGTCGAGCAAGCCGACCAAACTTTTAGGAAACAACCCCAAAGAAAGCGAAGGTGAGGGATTTCGTTTTTAATTTGCAATATGTGTATGTGCCTGGTTTTTTTTTTTTTTTTGTTCATAGGATAGATCGGGGCTGGGGAATGAAGAAATCTGGGGTTTTTTCGAGATTTTTTATGCACCTCGATAGGACTTGATAGTATATGCTAAGGTCTGGATTTGACTGTGCCTCGATAGACCTCGATGGGACTCGATGAAATTTTAGGCTTACAGAAAAATTAGCATATACCTCGACAGGCCTCGATAGGACTCGATGCCATTGGCCATATGGCTTATGTAGCCTTTGCCTCGATAGGAATCGATAGGCCTCTGTAGGACTCGATGATACGGGGCTTTGAGATTTTTAGGACCTACCTCGATAGGAATCGATAGGACTCGATGATATGGGGCTTTGGGATTTTTAGCACCTACCTCGATAGTAACCAGATGATATCTTGCTTTGGGATTTTTTAGGACCTACCTCGATAGGCCTCGATAAGACTCGATAGTAACCAGATAATATGATTCTTTGGGATTTTTAGAACTCACCTCGATAGGCCTCGATAGGACTCGATAGTAACCCGATGATATCATGATTTGGGATTTTAGCACTTACCTCGATAGGTTTCAATAGGCCTCGATAGTAGCTGCCTCGATGGGACTCGATAGGCCTCGATAGTAACTGCATCGATAGTGACCAGATTGTTTTACATTTTTAACATTTTTTTTGTTTTTTTTTTCAGATGCCTGAACTTATTGTGCCGTTGGAGAAGCACTTTCCTGGCCGTGTCACTTATAGGGGTAGTGCCTACTTGGATACCCTTATAGAGCAGTTTCAGAGGCATGGTCTTATTGAAAGGGCATAGGCATGCCCGTTGGGACAGTTCTTTAAGGCAAAGCCGTTTAGTTTTTCTGGGGTTCTGCTGCATTAGCTAATGTTGCGTAAGGTAGAAAGCAAGAAGCCTGAAAAGGGTCAGTTCTACACGGGCAACACTCTGTGTAGATTTGGTATTGCAGAGTTTGCCCTAGTTACCAGGCTAAATTTTGGGAAATCACCGTCCCCAGATGAGTTGAAAGTGCATCTTTCAAGTGATCGGATTATCCAAGAATATTTTAATGGTGATTCGAAGGTTAGTTTTGGTCAGTTGGAAGATGCTTTGAAGGCCTCCACAAACCCAGAAGATGCATTTAAGCTGGGTTTGTGCTATTTGATAGAGGGGGTACTGAATGCCCCAGAGAAGACAACGACGATATGGGGAGATTCCCTAAGGATGGTTGAGGATCTTGATTACGTTTTCAAGTATCCACAGGGGAAGTTTTCATTTAAGAAGGTTAGCAAAGGAGTTCAGAAGGACATGAAGAAGCAATTTAAACACTACGAGGAGAAGAAGAAAGATGGGTCAAGCAAAAAACAGAAGGAGGCGAAGTATAGTTTCTATGGCTATGCACTCGCGCTTCTTTACTGGGCTTCTGAGGCCATGCCATCTCTCGGGAGTAAGTACAGTGAGAACAGTGGGAACCAGATACCGAGGATGCTTAGCTGGGCTACGAAGACTGATATCACTATTTCGACCGCTCAGTTGGTTCCTATATTCGCCAACCATTGAGTAAGTTCCATTTTATCTTGTTAAATGTCACAAATTAATTGATTAAAAATTTATTTTATTAAAGTTTTCCTGACACATGTTATTCAACCATGCAGTTAGTGGTATTTTCGATGCTGAAGACATATCCCGGTGAGGTAGTCTACTACAATAGCCTCCCAGAAGTTGATTCCAGGTTATTCCTTGAGTTAGAATCAACTGTGGGGGAGGCTGGGACTGCAGCGGAGGAAGTAGTAGTACCTGAGAAGGAGGCAGAGAAGCTGGCAAAAGTTGCAAAGGAAGCCTCTATTTTTTACGAGGATGTCCCGAGGGTTGAGGAAGGCACTTCATAGGCCTGTGCAGCTTCATCTAGTCAGGTTGCCCAACCTGATTATGAGCAATTGATGCAGAGGCTCAAGAGGGTTGAGGAGGTCCATGCAACCTTACTACAAAATCAGACTACGATCATGGCTCAGTTGGCGTACCTGCTTTCACTGGTCTCAGGTCGATCCACTGACGTAAAATCAGATACATAGTCTGATATCTTGCCTGCAGACTACGAGCGTGGTGATCAACCCTCCACTCCACAGGCCCAGACATCTGTAGTTGCCAGTGATGCTGACAGTCCCAGTGTACGAGTACTGTAGCCCGAGGAGGCAGCAACCTTGAAGTTGTCAGGAAGAAATGCTGGCCCAAGCGTTTTGATGACAACGAAGAAGATCAGACAAGATAAACAGGGGCTAGTTGCTGAACCATTGAGGAAGTGTGACCCACAGCAGGAGAAGAGCTTCCATAAGTGGATCATCGGGAAGATCGACAACAAGAGAGACCGGAATGTCTATACTGGGTCGCATGGTGTGGCATGGTTCTTGCAGTTGCACATAATCCAGACTTGGCTTTGGGATTCGGTATGTAAATTACATTCATGTTTTCAATTCAATCTTAAAATATATTGATGGTACTAACAAATTTTCATGTTTTTCAGCATATTGATGCCGCTTTGCACATGCTACGTCACCGACGCCACTTTTATCATGTTGCATTTCGGCAGGATGCTGCGATCATGAACACCACCTTCCCCCAGGCGTGCCTAGGTCGTTGGAATCATTTCAGAGAGACCAGCACTAAGTGATACGAACCACACCAACCTGTGATGAAACCCGACACCAAATATGGCACAGCCACCAAGAACACACGAAATGGGAATGAAGAACCGCGACCCAATGCTTAGCCAAGCACGAACCTTGGTATGAGGAAGACGCCACAAACGGGGATGGGAATCCGTTTGATAAGTCGGATTGAACGCCACAAGGGATACCCTTGATAAGTTCGGATAGTCTCTTCAAGAACTCAAGAAGAAAACTCACAAATTTTCATTTCATCAAAATCTGATTTTTCCAAATGTTTTCAAGGCCTTATATAGCCGAAAATTACATCAATACAAGCCCCTTTGTCTTCCTAAAAACCGAAAAATTAAAGACAAGCCTTTTGTCTTCCTAATGAAACCGAAAAATAAAGACAACCCTTTGTCTTCCTAATGAAAACCGAAATTTAAAGACAACCATTTGTCTTCCTAATAAAAACCGAAAATTAAAGACAAAAAGGACTCTTGGACTCACACAAGTCAAATGTTTGACTTATCACAAAATAAACAAAGACTAAAAAACGTGATTAAAAATAAAAAGACTCATTACAAGAAGCTAAATATTGATCAAGCTCCTAAACTGGTGTCCTCATCATTCCTCCCCTCTTGACTTGGATCAACTGGAACTTGACTTGGATTTTGAGTCTTGGTGTCCTCATCACTAAGTATACATGGGACGACGATGTGCTGAAAATGTTGAAGGGCGATGATAATCAATTCCTTGTATCATGGCAAAATGTGAGTGAAGTATATTTTGACTTGCACGTCGAGAAAGTCGCACATTGGATCGCCATTGAAGTCTCCATTCCAACGTGGTGCATCAACATTTATGATTCCAACCATAGTGTGCTCAGTCCCACTCTGATGGAGGAAGCGATCAAGCCTTGGTGCTTATTGTTGCCTTCGTTGTTATGGTGTTCTGGCATGTTTGACGACCATGAGGACCTCTAGGTATATCCTGAGCAGAACGCAAAGCCTTTTTCATATTGTCGTATTCCTCCGGAGGAGTGTCCTCAGACTAAGACAAGGTATTCCCCTATTTAATTAGTGTATTTTGAAATCTGAAAATTAAAGTTATTTTTATCTTCTATTGACACAAAATCGATTATATGCAGTGGGGATTGTGGTATGTTTGCCATCAAACATATCGAGCATTTGGTTGCCAGGCTACCACTCGATACCGTTATCGATGAGAACATCCAGCATTTTAGGACCAAGTGGTGTGTAGACCTATTCTATCATAATTTGTCCTCGTGATGCTCTTTACATTTTCGTCATACACATCTTGTATAGTATAGCATATAGTTAGTTTTGTATATTATTTTTTATCAAACAATATTTTTTGAAAAAGTTATTAAATAAAAAAGTACTAAATTCACATAATGTGTCTGCCTCGACATCCAAACCAACAAAGTATTAGAAGAAGTACTTCATATAATAATTACATAATTACTCCAAAATCAATTAAATAATTACATAACACAATATTTTAAATCCTAGCCATTACATGACTTCCTATTGTGGCCACTACCACCACATCTGCTATACTTATGTGGCTTGACAATCTTTTCCCCGCGTGAAGCATAGCGATTTGTTTCGCCTACGCACTTTATGCTTCTTGGGCCTTCCTACATGGGTTTTCTCAACGGGGACGCCGAAAACCGTATCTCTGATGTGATCAGGGATTACCCATTCATCCTCGTTCCCAACAGGGTAAATAGTATCTTTATAAGTGTCCTTCAATGCCTCGATTCTATAGTAAGGGGAACACAATGAGTAAATGTTTATGCTTCTTTTTCTGGCTGCAGCAAAAGCATGTACACAGGGTATCCCAATGGTTTGGAACATGCCATAAGAGCATGATTTTGTGGCCAAGTTCACCTCACCATCACCATTACCATCGACCACAAGAAATTCATGATGACCAAGGACTTGGACATCCAAAAAAATTCTTTTATCACCTATTTGCTTCAAATCATTTTCCATCTCAGGTGATAACACAGTTGTCGCTCTTGCGGCTCTTTCACGTCTATCTGCAAACCAAGACTGAAGAGTGAATCTTATGAATTCAAGAAAAGTGGCGACTGGAAATCTCCTTGCCTCCTTGGTTTTATTGTTAAAGCTTTCTACGTAGTTACTCGTCATGATATTGTATCAGTTACCAGGAAAATAAGCACTACTCCACCTTTCAAAGCCAATTCCCTCTAGATATTGAGCAATGGGCGGATCAATTACCTTAATCTTGTCAAAGAACTTGTGAAATTTTGTTCTTCGAAATGCGTACGCTACACACCCCATGATGTCTTGCACGTGGTCAGTTTTGAATTTTGCCACCACATTCATACAGATGTGGTGGTAACATACACCGTGATATGCATCTGGGAACACAAGCTCCAAAGCATGATTAATGCTTTTATGCCTGACTGATACAAAAGCAAGGTTCTCAACATCCCCTATGGTTTCCTTCAATTTTCTCAAGAAATAAGTCCAAGAGTTATGGTTCTCTCTGTCCACCAATGCAAACGCAATTGGAAACAACTGGTTGTTTGCATCCAACGCAACGGCACAGAGCATGTGGCCACCATACTTATTCTTCAAGAATGTGCCATCCACACAAATTACAGGACGATAGTACTGGAAACCACGCCTAGAAACACCGAGGGAAAAGAAGCAATACAAGAAACGACCATTTTCTGCTACAAAATCAGTAATTGTACCTGGGTTCTTATGCTCCAACTGACACAGGTATCCAGGTAACTTGGAGTATGATTCCATAGGTATCCCTCTGACATACATAAGAGTCTTTTCTCTGCATCTCCACGCCTTCTCATAGATTATTTCGACCCCAAAATGGTGCTTCATGTCCTCCCTTATGTTGTTTGCCATGTACCAAGTACCTGTTATATTATTTTATAATATAATGTAATATTATATTATTTTATAATATAATGTTTTAGATTAAATAAATGTGACATAGAGTGTCGCATATTGTAACATATAATAGAGAGTTACATTATTTGGATATATGTGAAATATCCAAACATGTAACATATTTGGTGTTACAAATTCATCACAAATTTGTAACTCCTAAATATCACCCATTATTGTGTAGATTTGTTGTTACACAATATTGAGATGAATTTCTTAAAGCCATATGAGAAATGGCTGATAGAGATGTGATTTTAACTCCCATATTGTGTATGGAAGTTACAAAATCAAGTGGGAATAAATTGGAACGTTTTGAAAAAACTGAAAAAAATCGTTGCTGGAACTGACCGAGGGCCGCGGCGCTTGGTAGCAAGTGCCGCGGCCCTAGTGCCTGACAGCCTCTTCCAACTTTGGTTTTTATCCAATTTTGAACGTTTCCAAAAGCCAAGTAACTCTCAAATCTCTATTTTAATTCCATAAAACATTCAATTAATCATTGGTAACAGCCATGGGGGTTGGTGGAATTTGAAATTCAAAGGGTGTCTCTAAACTCTATAAATAGGAGAGCCTAATACTCACTTGTAAGACACAACATTTCTATCCATTAGAGCACTTGGCTAGAAACACCTTGAGGCTTGATAATTCCAGAAAGATTTTCCAATAACTGAGAGAGATCCCTTAGTGCTTGAGTTAGGGGGAAATAAGCTTTTGGACAAAGGTTTTAAACCTTGTTCAAGTTGGTGATCCCCAACCCTCTTCACTTAGGTTGTGTAAGTGAGAGTTTACTTGTGTTTCTATTCTTCTCTTTATTCTATTGTTCTTCTTCTTATTCTCTTGTTTTATTTACTTGTATAATTTGTTTAAGAGTTGTAATCTTTTCATTTGGTCCAAACACTTTATTTTATTTGTAACATTTTGCTTTGAGTTGTATTTTACTATTCTCTTCTTCTTCATCATCTTCTTCATTTCCTTCGTTTTATTTGTATTTTCAGTTATAGAGTTGTAACACTTTATTTAATCAACCTTGTCCATTGTACTATTTTGCATAGAGTTGTAACATTATCTTACCATTTCCATTGAGGCAATACATATTTTCCTAACAGTACCATCAGTAGCAAATTTCCCCTTGATTAGGTGCCCAACAACCCATGGTGATGCTTGACGGTGGTCCTTATCTCGAATTTCTTGTGAGCAAGTGTGTACTTCGTTGTATACAGTAATCTCGAACATTTCAGATCGCATTTTTTTCTTACCCCTCAATCTCCAACCACAATCAGGATCCTTGCAGGTAATGTACCACACATCAGTCCCAAATTTCTTCACCACAAACTCAAAATTATTCTTCATCGCAAATATGGATGCTTTGGTTTTCAATTCAAGCTTGTTCTGAAAGAACTTCCCAAGGTGCAATTCTCCTGAAGCTTTGCTGGTTGAGGAATGATGTTGATGTAAGGCCTCTATATCCTCTTTGGTGAACATGGGAGCACTCCATGTTCTGCAATCTTCACCTAAGTCCAATGGAGAACTCCATCTAAAACTATCATCGGTTCTACTTGGACCTGGACGACTACTGCTAGTCCCAGGTGTTTGCCGATCTTCTATTCTGCGCTCCTCATCTATCATAACATCTGAACTCTGTGTTGGAAAATCTGCCCTAACATCTGGCCCACCAAGATCTGTTGCACCAGCAACAGGATCATCGTTGACATAAGGATTGTAGCCATAGGGATCGTACTCCAACGTATCATGCACATATGGCGGATCTCTAACCGGGATACCATCATGGACTATGACGTCTGGATTTGTCTCGGGAACACATGTTCCAACGTCACCTTGAGTTCCTTTGAAACCATGAAATGGAGGAGAAATGTTCTATTCAAATCGAATTTCTTTATTAACGCTGGCAGAAGTCGATGCATTTCTTATACCTCCCTTCTAATCAATGTCACACATAGAGGAATGAGCTTCTCTACAGATTTCGATGCTAACCCAATGAATGCACACACATGCCTATCATTTTTTATAACGGTAGGTTTGACGGATTGTGATAGGCATGTGTACGGGACCTCAATTTTCAAGTCATGGACACATTTATCCACTTCAAGCTCATCGTACAGAATGTCAAGCAATTGCTCATACGTCACACCCCTCTCCACGGGCAGAACTTGATTTTCAGCATCCCTGAAAATCCAATCCCTATTTTCGAGTTCCCAAACACCATTGAATGCAACAAATATGGAAACAGTCGAATCTGCAACAAAAAAACAAAAAAAATGTCAAAAAATTAAACTACAACATAAAACAGCAAAATGTCGATTTCTATCAAGGTTAAACTATCACACTATCGAGGTCAACCCATCGAGGCCCATCGATTCCAATCGAGTCTTATCGTGGCAATACTACATAATTAAGTTTTATGCCTCTATCGAGTCTCATCGAGTCATATCGAGGTAGCCATTTCCCCCTTATGTGAGGACGTTATCAAGGTCCATCGAGGCTCATCGAGGCATATCGAGGTAGCCATTTCCCCCCTTATGTGAGGGTTTTATCGAGGTCCATCGAGGTATACAAATAATATAATACATGAGGATTTATCGAGGTCCATCGAGGACCATCGGGTCCTATCGAGGCAGACAAAAAACCTAGAAAAAAACCAAGAAAGGAACGAAAATTCATTCCGACAGTGAAAAATTACAATAAAACATGAAGGCATACACAGATTTGTTCAAAATAGCAAAAGCAATGTTGATAAACAAGTTTCATCACTACATATAACAAATATATACTTACCGATACGATTTTTTATCTGAAATCCAAAATTAAGTCCTTGCCTTGAAATGATTCACAACTTGCCCTGAAATAAGCTCGAAAATTTGTATAGATTAAGCTGCCTTTTTTTTTTTTTTGTACAAGAGCTTGAGAGATTGAGAGGAAAAACGTGAGAGATAGAGAGGGAGAAGACAATGGGAGAAAAAGAGGAAAATTTATGATAGGGGCATTTTTGGTAATCCAATGAATACTAGAATAAAAATGTGAGGTTTTTTTCGGTTGGTATTGAAATTCCGTTTTTAGTAATTACCAAATTAATTAAACCATGAATTAATTAAAATGCGGAATGGTAATTAATTGTTTACACAGATAGCAGTTCTGTCGGAACAGAATCCGAACTTGTCACGACAGAACTGAACACAATAAATAGACAGTGCAAAAATTAAAGAACACAGCGAATTTTACAAGGTTCAGAAACCCTTTCGGATAACCTACTCCTTGGGGCCACGCCCAGAGAATAAACCAATTAGTAAAGAAACAAAGTGTACAAAAGCATTGACTTAAACAATGTAAGACTCCCTGTTAAACTATTGCTGCAATCTTGTTGTACTCTTCTCTACGAATCTGGTTTGATGAAACACTGATTCTCTTGAACTCCCTTCAAAGAATAGCGAGTGCACACTTCCTCCTGAAGTGAGACTTAGATAGAATCCTCTCCCGAAGATCCTTATGAACACGTTCACAATAGACACTATCTGATTACAATGGACTAGATAGATATCCACAAGTACACTCAGCACTCTCACAAAGATTAAGGTGAACAAACTTAATCTCTACAAATAAACATACTCTTCAAAATAACGTAATGTTTTCAAATATTCAAAATGGAAGAGATGAAAATTCCAAAGGCCTTGGCAAGGTATTTATAGGCAGGGAAATCGTCCAAGGCCATGATTTTCTGGTATCTTTGAAATCAATTTGCGAATTCCATTGATTTAGGAAATCGGCCAGCCAGATGCATTCTGTGTCGACAGAAAATGAAACTGATGAGTCAGCAACGAAATCAGTCTCATCTAGCAAAACGAGCATGGTCATTTCTTTTGACCATGTTCATTTTCGACATCAACTTAATTCCAGAATAGACATAATCCCACATAATACCTGAAAATAATCTTAAGATATTTGCACAATATATTTTTACCAAAAATTGATTATTTGAGATAAATAAGGCAACAAATATATTCATACTTAAAGATCTTTTCACATTACAAAATCAGCTGAAAATATTGCTAATAAAACCGAAAATCAATATAGAGATATGCTACTAATTTTTCTTTAAACAATTAAAATATTTTGTCTAAATTAAAGTTTAGCCAAAAAGGATTTTGCAGGTATAATTTTATCATACAGTGTCACTTAATGCATTAAAAGTCAAATTTCCCAATATATATATTTTTTAAACGCCACCATATACTTAACATATATATATATATACATACCGTATATATGAAGAAAATCTCTACTAAAAAATTACCAATTGTGCAATTTGTTTTAGTTTTTAAATATAGATCGACTTTAGTGTAATTAAATATTTTATGTCCATTGGTCACTTTAATTATAATTAAGTAATTACGTAAGTCCATTGAGTGTCACTGACTCGTTATATTGAAGTATATAAGATCTGAGTAGTCAATGCAATCTTTTTTTTTCCATATAATTTTGTATTATTATTAGCTATACGTAATTAAGGTTATATCATACTAATTTTTTTATTTAATCAAGATAAGATTTTATTTTTTGCACATGTGTTTGTCAAGTTGATGGAGTACTGCTAGTGCTTCCTCTTAGTTCATATCTTGTTTTTGTTTTTTTTAAAAAAAATTATAATTTAAAATTTTGATATTGTTGACGCCGTTTTTCGTCAACTTGAAATGTAGAGCACGTAAACAGTAAATAATTATGGCCTGAAAATACAACAAAACAATGAGGATTTTTTACGTGGTTCAGCAGTTAACTCTACCTAGTCCACGAGTCTTTGTTTTTAGAACTTAGGAAATTTCTGGAAATTCTTCAGAGATGAATTCTCCAGAGTTTCTCTCAAGATCACAAAATTTCGGTCATTTACAATGGTACAGGACTTCTCTATTTATAGAAGAAGTCCCAGGATACTATCTCACACGTTTCTGGGAAGTTATCATTTACATTAATAAATTTAATGGCTTTAAAAGCCTGTAACTCTTATATACAAGGAAACGTTCCCTGAAGACCAGGAGGCGTATAACTGACTAATAAATATCCATTTATTATAGGGAAGTTACAACAATAAATGTAGACTGCGTCTCTCCAAGTGACTCACTAAGATGTTCGAAGTCAGCAATCAACATCGTCAGCATCGTACCTGCCCAGGTCTCTGAGTGACTTTCGAGTTGTATTATTTTCTCCAAGACCACATAGTTTCGAGCTCATACTTATGTCAGGCTCGGAACTTTTGATCCGAGGCCACCCGAGAATAGACGTACTCTGATGTCTGTCTTTCAAGCTTGTGAGGACTTCGAGGCTACCCATCTTCGAGGTTGCCACATGCTTTGTAGGTTCGGCGCCTAGGTTGCGAACACGTATTCTAGATATTGCGAGCTCACACCTCACGAATCCAGCTTTCTAGATCACAATTCTCAAGGCTCGAAATCTGGGTGTAACATTTTGCCCCCTCAAAAGTATTTGTTCGAATCCTATGAGAAGGAAACTTTTGAACTACTTTCCTCGGGAACTGCACCGTCACACATGTTCGAGTATGGACACGTGCCAGTTGGGTATTGCTCACTCAAGGTACTTGAGTACCTTGGAAACATGCTCACGATTGTTCGCCTGCCACATTTTCGGCGCCATCTTGTCATTTGTCCTTGACTGTCAGATTTGATAAGAATCCTGACCAATGGTTCGGATTAATTCCTTTTTTCCATCTCTGATTGTCTATATATAAGGCCTTAGCCATCTTCCTCATTTTACTTTTACGTTCATCAGAGGAAAAAAGAAAAGAGAAAGGAAAAACCAGAGGCTATCCCAGAAAGCTTCTTGCTTTTGCATGTTTTCCCAGCCAAAGAAGCAAAAGACCGCCAGCTTGCTCGAGACCGTGGGATTATACTTGCAGCCTCTTCTTCAATCAACGATTTCTCTGCAATCGTCATCTTCATTGCGTAAGTATCTGATATATATATATATTATCAGTCTCTGGCTTTGCTGTTTTTTAGTTCTTGGGAATGCACTGGTTCATCTTGTAGTTTTGACATACAGTTAAATATAAGAATATTATGTTAATGTTAACCTTAAAAAAAATAAAAAAACCGTTAAAACCAAGAATTTCCGTTAACTACCCACTTATTATATAGAAGAGATATTTGGTTAGTATGTATGCTTTAATTATATTTGTTTTGAATATCTACTTTTTGATTTATTATATCATTATGTATATTTAAACTTTTTTAGAGTAAAAAATGCCATATATTGTTCTAAGAGTATTTTTTCCAACAAAAAAAACTTACTATTGTTTTTTTACGTTTTTGTCCTATACAATAGTTCTTTTTTTTTCTTGAGATTATTAACAAAACTACAAAAAAAAAAAATTTAAAGTTTGTTTTTTAGTTGCTTTTATATGTTCTAAAAAGTTGACACAAAATAATAATATTGTGTGAAGATTTAGAAATTGAAAAATAAATTTAAAAAATTAATAATATAATAAACTAACTAAACTAGAAAGAAAAAAAAAAGTCATTTTACACTAATTTTTATTTTGAGGACACATATTTCGATGGGGTGCCGAGTTCAATGGGGATGACGAGCGTGAATGGTCAGATCTGGTTTTTTCTTGTTTTTCTTTGGAAATTTTGATTTTGTTATTTTGTTGGTATGATTTGTAATAATATGGGTTAATTTATGTAATATGAGATTGATTCAATTTTAATTTGGGCAAAAATTTGAAAAAAAAAACCACTTGAAAAAATAAATGGATTTCGAAGAACATAACGAACTTGGTATAAGTTTTGAATTATATGTAAGGTTATATATGTTCCAAGAGCTTTCAATGACCAATGTTGTTAATGGCCCATTGTGACAAAAAAATTCTGATTTCTTCAATGAAATTATCTTTCCAGGCAAAAATGAAGAAGAAGAACATGATGAACAAATAGATGATTTGGTTTTATTTAGTTTTAAATTTACTATTTTAAATATTCTTTCAATTGTTTTTAGATTTTTTAAATTATGTTGATGTTTAAAATAAAATTTAAAACATTTTATTTATATTTTTTAGGATTTAAAATATGTTATGTTCATTTTATAAATTTTGTTGATCTTAAACCAATCAAGTACCGACACGTGGCATCATGCTTAGATTTAACAGTGAGGGAGTAACGGTTGCACCAAATGGCTAACGAGGGTTTTGCTACCGTTTCCCCTTTCTAATACCCTCATTTAGGGTTATTCACTATAATTTTGCCTTATATATTTAATTATTAATAATGAATGCCCAAATAGTTTGAGAAGCATTTTATGAAAGCTACTTATGTTTAGATTCTATTTTATGTTTTGTCCTATTATCTGTTTCGATCCTATGTTTTGTCATATTACTTGTTTAGACTCTATGGTTTCCCAAATTATTTTTTAGACCTTGTATTTTGCAAAATGGTTGAAATAGACCATAAACCCGATTTTTGTCAAAAAATTTTGAACTAAAATCACAAATAATTTGTCAAACTAACAATTCAGATAAAAAAGCACGGTAATTCTGACTAACAACTATGTGTGTCATATTCAATTTTTTCTTCGTCAAAATTTGGTTTATGGGTCTACTTGAACCATTTTACAAACACACAGAGTCTAAAAAATAATTTATCAAAACATGGAATCTAAACAAATAATTAAACAAAATACTTGGTTCAAAATAATATAAATCCTAATAAAAATAATACCAAAGTTAATTAGTTGTGTCAATTGAATGGTTAGGTCATGAACCACATGTGGAATAATAAAATGGCATCATACCATTATTTGAAATGATGACTTCCATCAACTGGCATTTATAAATTGACGAACTATGTACGCTAATTTTACTATTTAATTTGATTTAATAATAAATTTAGGCTAAATAATAGCTGTAAATTACATTATTTCTCAATTAAATATATGCATTGGTTACTAAAATAAAAGGAGAAAAGGTGTTACGTCAATATCAATTAGTCAACTAATAATAGCATAACATTTTTTAAAGAAAATAATTTTGTTTATACGATATTAAAAGTGATAAGAGTAAGAAATCACGCAACAATTCATTCTAAAATACTTTTAAGTTTGGACATGAGGTTTTGCTTAATAATTATTTATAACATATTATTTATAGGTCTCCTATTTACGACGGTCATATAATAACTTAAAATATAATTTTTTCCGTTGTAAAAAAAAAATTATAATTTATCAACTTTTTTTCACCGTCGTAATGGGTAAATGGTAACCCAAATTTATAGTGTAGTGGACTCTCATACAACTATTGTCTTCATTATAAGATTATTTTACTCAATTAGGCCACATTTTATATGCGATATGAGTAATTTTTAAAACCGCAACTGCATCATAAATGGCTTTAAGCTGCATCAAACCATACCGCAAAATATGGTATGGTGTAGTACAGTGTGAGCAATTTAATTACAACTAACACTAAATAATTTAACATCATCAAGTTAAATATTCATGCCAACAATTTAACATAAGTTTCAAATTTTAATAATACAATTAAAGTTTTAATTAAGTTTCAAGTTTAATAATACAACACAATTTTGAGTACAAAGTTAGTTTAAAATCAAAATTGAATAATAAAATTGAAAGTATTTTAAAAATGTATTTGTAACAATATGGTGCAGTGTGGTTTGAATCACTTTTATTATGAAATTTCAAAATGCACACCATGCCGCACTGCATGGTTTGAGAATTTGAGAAAAATACAACTTGCAACCGCACCGTTAAGGATTCCAAACCACATATTTTGATGCGATATGGGAGGTTTAATGAATACCCTGCTCAAGAATCATCACCCCAAACTCATTGTTTTTCCCCCAAGCCTCTCCAGCATCTTTTAATTCATGATTAAAGAAAGACAACCAAAAGTGGTATATGAGATACAAATTTGCCAAAGTAAACATGTCTTTGGAAATATGGGCAAAGTTAATTTATTAGACAACTTTGACTAAAATTATTATTACATTTACTAGGGTACTTTGAAGTAATTAAAACACAACGTTTTTTTGTTATTATATATATATATATATCAAATATAGCATAAATACTTTGATGATATTGTAATGTCCAACGTCACTATTGCTGTAATGCCCCGAATTCTCCGATGGTTTAATGGAGGGATTAGTAGGCCAGGAGGGTCATACTTGTTTAATTATGCCATTAAATGATAATATACATGTATATGTGAATTATATTATAATATGCTGTTAAATGCATGCATGTGGATCCGCATTTTAATTACAGGGGTGTGATGGTAATTTGGCCCGTTGAGGGTATAATTGTATAATTGTATGCATGTCAGTGATAAGTTGAGACCACATTATAATGTGGGTTTGTTCGAGCTATTCGGCATGAGACGATCTTGGAATATTTTTTAGCGGTTTAGTCACAACAGGTTTAAGTTCGGGACTCGGGTTGAGTCTCGGGGTGATTTTAATAATTAGAGCGTTACCGGGAATTAAAGGGTAAAAAAATATGAATTATTGGTGCTTGAGATTATTGAGAATATCGGGAATTGGAGAGCGTTAATTATGATTAACGAGATAGGTGGAAAATACCAATTTTGCCCTTGGGAGCCTTTAGAAACCTTAAATTGACCTAGGGGTATAATGGTCATTTCACCCCTAGGATAGATATAAACCATTTTTGGGCTGTGAAGAAGAGAGAAAACAGAGTAAGTTCAAGAGCCTTCTCGTATCTATTTCTCCTTCAGTTTCCTTTGAGATTTTTGAACCATTATTGAGGATTCAAGCTTGGGAAGTAAGCCTTAGGAGTTTGGGAGAGTGTTCCTCCATTGAAGAGCATCATAAGCTGAGCTTTGGGTAAGTTTCTAACCATTTAATTCCCTGATTTGCCCTGTTTTAGTTCTGTTTTGCAGCTGTGATTTCTAGGTTGAGATCTTGGTTTTGTTGGGAGTTTTGACTACGGTTCCTATGGTTGTGATGTTTGGGGTATATTGGGATGGTTTTTGGGTTCATTTGGCACCAAAAATGGGATTTGGAAGCATTGGAATCAGGTTAGAATCGAAGGAGATGAAGAAGGAGGTTTCAGGGGGTTCCAGGTCTGAAGGTAGCGCTATAGCGCCCACCTTAGGGCGCTACAGCGCTACTCAGGGGGCATTTGGGCGTGTTGGGGGTTCTGAGAATAGCGCTGGGGCGCTAGGGGTCAGCGTTGTAGCGCTACTCTGTTCCTTCAAAGTCCCGTTTTGAGTGTTTTTAAGGGTTTTTGACTTGGGGTTTCAATCCTTAAAGTCCGGGATCGAATCAACTCACCGTGTGGGCATGTTTTGAGGTCCCGAGAGTGGTGCTTAGGTTAAGACCCTATCCATGTTGATTCTCATTAATGGAGGTTATAATTGGTTGTGATTAGGTAACCGCTAAGGAACCAAAAGATCGATCGTTCTCAGGAATCGTTCTTATAATATTTCTCCCTCGAACCTGAGGTAAGAAAATTACACCCTGGGTATATATGACATGCGTATTTGTTATTGAGGCATGTTGATTGATAAATGTGGACATGGATTGCATATTAAATGCTAGTGAATGTTGCTTACTTGTATATGGCACTGACTAGTCAGGAACACTGACCTAAAAGTAAGAAACGACATAAGCATCCTGAACGCATGGCCGAATGAAGATTAGATCTAATCGATATCAGTGTTGAATGGCTCTAAGGCATTAACACTGGACCGACCCTAAGGTCGATGAATTTATAAGCGCTTGGCTAGTCTAAGAATAGTTACTGAGAGCCAGGGCATAAGGCCCAAGTGACTGCTTGTTACGTGGCTAGGAGACGATGTTCCAGCCCTATCGTCACAAGGCTGAGGGGAGTTATTCCCAATTCAGTGACTTTTGCGACTGTCACCTATCTGCTTTGGACTATTAGTCCTGAATGATTATTATGATCATTGTTGATATTATATCATGCTTTATTGTGTTTTCTTGCTGGGCCCTGGCTCATGGGTGCTATGTGGTACAGGTAAAGGGAAAGAAAAGCTCACTCAGCTTTGAGTGGAGAGCTTAGGTGGTGATGTGTACATATGCGGCCGCTTGACCACCACGGCCAAGGAGTTCTCAGAGGAACTAAGGGTTTACCTTATTTTTGTCGCTTAGGCCGACGGGGTTGTAAATTTGAAACAGTAGTGACCATTTTGAGTTGTAAATAACTTTTAAATGTTTTAGTAAGCTCATGAGCAGTTATATACTTAATAAAATATATCATTTCCTCTTTACTGTTTTTCCACCTTAACTTGTTAATATCACTTAGAACACGTTTTTAACCAAAGGACTCGGGTAGCGGGTCAAGTTTCTGGTTCACCGATCACCGTAATTATTCTGGGGTAACCAGGACGTTACAACTGCTCTCTGGAATAATGACTGACCTTGCAAACCAACACGAGTCTTTCTAGCGTGCTTTCTCCTCACTCGCACGTTTCTTGGGAAAACTTCTCAGGAGGTCACCCATCAGGAGACTACTCCAGGTCAAGCACGCTTAACTTTGGAGTTCTCAAGTGATGGGCTACCGAAAAGAAGATGTGTCGTGTTGGCATATGTAGTACCCATCAATCCATTTAAGCCATCTTCAACTGTGTAGTCTCATACCTACACAGTCTCAGAATCATTACACTTGACCTTCCCCAAGCGATGTGGGATCATAAGATTCTGACTATCACAAATATTATGTGTATCTTAGTGATATAATTGTGGGATTTATATAAAAATTATTATTATGTCACAAACTTGAATTAATATATGGTACTCAACATAATGAGCACTCCTTCTAAAAAATATAATAGACAAACATGCACAAATTTACGAAGAAACCATGACGAAATAAAAACACTACAGATAGAGGAGATAAATCTATTATGTCAGAACAAATGATACAATAGTGTTTTGTAGTACAACTTAGAGAAAGTACAAAAGGGAAACCTAACGAATATCACACAAATCTCCCATTGCGAGCTTCTAGAATTGAGCTTTTAGAATTCAGGTCACAAACACAACATTTCTCAATAATTATTTAAAGGATGCAATATAATGGGAACTCCATGTTGCGGTTGAAGTGTAACTCCATTTCGAGGAGAATGAATGTAGGAAGGAGAAAGGTGAAATGAAAAGTTTTGGAGAATCATAGCCAAACCCATTTTTGCTTCAATCATAGCAAAGTTTTGACCTAAACATATTCTTGGTCCCCATCCAAAAGGGTAGAAGGCCTTTGATGACTTACCCACGCCCTCAGAAAACCTCTCTGGATTGAACTCTTCTGCATCATTGCCCCAGTGTTCAGGATCATGGTGAAGTGAAACTATCAATAGGGTTAATTCAACTCCTGCTGGAATCTTCATTCCTCCAATCCTAGTTTCTTGTTTAGTGTATCGTGATTGAATACTAGCTGGTGGGTATAACCTTAGAACTTCATTCAATATCATCGATACCTATAAAAAATAAATAATTAAAATTCATTATCAATTAGTACCAATAACTTGACAATTAAGAACATCTTATGATGAAGGATTAGGGTTCAAGTTGAGACATGTTATAAATCTTTTAGAGGGCTTAAATAGACACATAATGTATAAGAATTCAAAAGTGGGTTGTTACAATTTGTTACAAATATATTCAATTATAAAGTTTTAGGGGTTAAAAATAATGTACAATTAATAATAAAAAATTTGAACATACTTACAATCTTAAGATGATTAATAGCTTCAAATGTAGGGGTTTTCATTCCACACAATTGGAGAACTTCCTCTCTTGCCTTTTCTTGCCAATTGGGATGCATTGACAAGGAAACCATAGTCCACGTCAGCAAACTAGCTGAGGTGTCTTGCCCTGCTATGTAGAATAATTTGCACTCCTCTATCACATCATTTATACTCAAACAATTATTCTCATCAATATTATCATTTCCTAATTTGGTGTTTTGTAGAAGTAAATCCAATAAATTCATTTCTTCAGTTTGCTTGGCTTGTGTTCTATCTCTGATTAGATCGTGTAATATTGCTTTGATTTTATTGTCCAACTCATATCTTTTCCTGTTCTTCTTTGTAGGTACAAATCTAAAAATTGAAAGAAAAAAAACGACATTATAATACGAGGAGTTATAAACAGGTAATGAGACAAAACGCAAGTTCCAAAAGGTTATAAATATATTTTTAAGGCCAACTCATCAATTTGGAAAATTAGGCATAAATTTAAGGACTCAAAATTTTATTTTACTTTCTATAAGAAATAAAGTCGCAAATTAAGTGGAAGTAAGACCTCAAAATGCTTTTATGCTAAGGCATTACAAAATGTTCAACTAGCCCTAATTAACAGCCTAATTAACCCTAAGACATCCTTTAGTAAAACACACTATTAAAAAAATTTGTAAAGAAACTTATGAGTATATAAATGAGAGAGATAATAAATTTAAGAAAATAGAAATTACCTGAAGCCTGGAATGTAAGTGTTGTAATAGGCTTCAAACAATAAAGGAAAGTGTTGTTTTTGTAATTCAAATATCTTTTTACCCTCCTCGTAACAACTTCCGAAAGCCGTTCGAGAAATAACATCAACGGTAAGAATATGAAACTCTTGCATTACATCTACTTCTGTCAACTCTCGAAAGTTAGTTAATTTTTTCCACCGCTCAATTAAGCTACAACAACTTGTCGAAAATGCGGGTAACATTCTCTACAGAAGAGTGTTACGTTAATAATAATGAACACATTTTGAAAAATGAGAAAATAGTTTTCAATAGTTACGTCTCCATCGGAATAAAAGAAAGAAAAAGAAGATTAGGGAATTACTTTTAACTTTTCAAGGTGAAAAGCAGGGGCCAATATTCTTCTTCGTTTGGACCATTGTTCTCCAACCAGGGTTGGAAGCCCTAATTGAAGAATATTCACCAGAGGGTTCTGCGGTGGCTTTACAAACTCACCATTTTTGTCTGCTAATATCAATCTAATTAGCTCTGAGTCCACTATGACCAGCCTTGGTGTTCTTTCCCACCAACACATAAACACTTTTCCTAAACCAAATATATAATTATATTCCCACAATCACAACAAATCAAGTATTATCAGTACATTAATATTTGTTATTTATATGTACTTAAAAGAGTAAATGGTATGAGTGTCTTAAATTTTTTTTTTCAATGATTAAGTTCTTGAATTTAATTTAATTAGTAGTTAACTCTAATTTATAATTTTTTCGCAATCATAATATTTTTTTGAGGGAAACATTGCAGATATGCAATGAATTTAAAAGGCAAAATTATAAATAATTTTTGTTTACAAACTTAACAAAATATGGAGTTAATTCCTACGGTTATTTAGGTAAGAAAAAAAAGTTAATAGAATATATTTTTTTTAAAATGACTTTTAAATATTTTTATAACTTTTTTTGTTATTATCAACTTTTTTTGGGTTTACATTTTTTTTAACCATGCTTTTTGTCTTATTTTTACAAACTTAACAAAATGGAGTTAATTTCTATAGTTATTTAGGTAAGAAAAAAAAGTTAAAAGAATATATTTTTTTTAAATGACTTAAATATTTTTATAACTATTTTGTTATCATCAACTTTTTTTGGGTTTACATTTTTTTTAACCGTGTGTTTTATTTGATTACCTGTTTGAATTCTATATTTTAACAAATTACTTTTTAGACTTTGTGTTTTGTAAAATGATTCAAATAGACATTCAAACCAATTTTTGATCGACGGATATACTAATGTTATTAATTATTCTTACCATATTTTTGCAGCATATTGTGATAGAAAGGTGTGACTCTTGGAACTATATGGTGGTTGAGTGACATGGGCTTGGACAGAGCTTCCATGGAAGACCTTCTGATCTCTTCCATGTCACCTCTGAAAAGCTTGAAGGAAGTGCCCTTGATCCCTTGCTGCCTCAAAATCTTTTCCAATTGAATTGGTTTCAGCCAAAAGCTGTAAACAAGCTTAGCAACCAAGAGCAGAAATGGCAATAGAAGTGTAAGTGTAGAGAAATAGAATGAGGTTTTCCAGAGAAAAGCTTCCATTTTTCTTAATATGTTGAAAAAAAAAGAGTTAAGTAAATGAGACATATAATTGAGTTGGTTTTATACAACTTTGACATTTCAGACTTTTTTTTATTAATGTTTTGTAATCATGCATTAAATTATTATTTGGTGTTAACTTCTAATAATTTTGGTCAATTACATTCAATTATATAATGCACTGGGCGTACAATTTAATGATTTAATATTTGCACATCATTATATACTAGTAACGAGTGACATGTTATAAGCTTTTAAAATAATGAAAAAAAAGATAATTTTGAAAATAGGAGACTTTTTTTTTAACTATATATATTTATATACATATGAGACAATTTTTTTTATAGGAATTTTACTTTAAGTCCTACCAGTGGGGTTCTCGTGTTTCTCGACTCGTGAACAACTTTATGCGAGATTTTTTTATGACTATGTATATTATAGCTATTTAGAGTATCCTGCAAATTTTCAACAAATTTCGAATAGTTTATAGTACCGAAAACCAAATTCAAACATGTTTTCTACGCGCATAAAACAAACTAGTTACGCGTGCAGCCATTTGGAATTTATTTTTATTTTATATAATACTTTATTTAAAAAAATAAAATAATTTGAAAGTCATAGCCGTAGATTTATCACGCTTAAGTCGTAGATTTCCAATAGAAATAAGAAAATTGTCCAAAAATCAATCAAACAAAGCATGTGTGACCTTATTCATTTTGCACACTATACTATTGAGGGTGAGAAAACCGAGCTTTGAATTATAATGAGAACTTAATTATTATTTTACAAACTATACCATGGAGGTGGCAAAATGGATCAGACACGGTAATACTAGGGGTGCACATGTGTTGGGGTTTTTGAGTTTCAGGTGTATCAGATTCAGGTTTTGTGGGTTTCGGCTAGATGAAAGTGGTACCGAATCCAGTTTGAAATTTTCGGGTTTTGGGGTGATTTCAGGTTTCGATTTGGTTGGGTTTCAGGTGGGAATGGTCAAAAAATGAGTTTTGGACCGAAAGTGAGCCTTGGTAAAAAAAATTCGAAAATACTATTTTTTTTACACTTTTTTAATTTTTTTTTTACTTTTCACATATTTATTAAACTTTTGTTGTTAATTTCGTAATATTGTTTTTTTTACAAATTGGGCCTTAGTAATTTTATAAAAAAAAAGCATTAATCTTTTTTAATTTTATTTTTAATTATGTTCGGATGTCCTTAATTTCAAAAGCCGAACCATGTCGAGTTCGGACCGTATTTCACCCGAATTCGACGGGTTTTGAAAAAAATCAGGTTTTCGGGTTGCGGGTCGGGTGGGTTTTTCGGGTCAAATGTTCACCCCTAGACAATACTATTCCATTATTTGTTCAGATCATGTATTTTGATAAATTATTTTTTGGATTATACATTTTGTAAAATTGTTCAAATAACCCTCTAAATTAGATTTCGGCCAAAGTTTTTTTAACTAAAATCACAAATAATTTACCAAACTAACAATTATGAGTAAAAACACAATCATTTTGCCTAACAACTGTGTTGTCATATTCAATTTTTTCTTCATCAAAATTAAGCTTAGGAGTTTATTTGAATCATCTTACTAAATATAAGGTGTAAAAAGTAATTTGTCAAAATACAGAGTCCAAATATGTAATTAGATAAAACACAATATAAACATTTTATAATTTGATGAATTATGTACACTAATTTAACTATTTAATTCGATTAAATAATAAATTTAAGCTACATCCCTATGTAATTAATTTTATTAAATAATAACTATGAATTACACCCTTTGAATATATGCATGTGGTACTAAAATAAAAGGAGAAAAGGTATTATGTCAATATCAATTAGTCAACTTATAATAGCATAACAGTTTTTTAAGAAAATAATTATGTTTATATGATATTAAAAGTGATAAGAGTAAGAAATCACGCAACAATTCACTCTAAAATATATACTTTAGGTTTGGACTTAAGGGTTTGTTTCTTCACATTATTATTTATAGGTCTCTTATTGTCGGCCATATAATAGCTTATAAAATATAATTCTCTTTTCCACGTCAGTTGTCTCATAGTATACCATGTTATTTGTTATTATATAAACGGCTTCTTGGAAAAATTCTCAATTATTTAAAGTTATTTTATACTCTAGTTTAATTTTAATAATTCTTTATAAAATTGTCTCTCATAATTTAGAAAGTTAGTCGAAAATTTAGACAGGTAGTTGAAAAATTTAGACAGCTGATTTAGACAACTAGTCGAAAAATTTAGACAACTGGTCGAATTTTAGACATATGTTATTTTACAAAAAATTATCAAAAGTAGGCCAAAGTGCAAAATCACTTCAAAAAATAGACTATTTTCACCAATATATATTTGAGTCCCTGGTAAAATAGTCTATTTTTTGAAGTCATTTTGCACTCTGTTTTATTTTTGATAATTTTTTACAAAATGGTTTCCGACACTCTAGACAGTTGATCGAAATTTTAGACAGAAGTCATTTTGCAAAAAATTATCAAAATTAAGCGAGAGTGCAAAATAACTAAAAAAAAATGCAATTTTCACAAATTACTCAATATATATATACTAGATACAAGCAACGTGTAATATGCACGTTTGCTTAGTTTTATTTATAGAATTTATTAATTATTTTTATTAAATTTATATTAATGTCATATAAATTTCAAATAAATATCCTATTTTAATTAAATAATTTATTTATTTTTGTTTAAGTTTATGTTTATTCTAGTTTTTGAATTTGGGAGTAACAACAAGAATTTTTTTTTTATGAATAAGAATCAATGCATACTCAAAAGCCAAATTTACAACCAACCAATACAAAACCAACCAAGCTAGCCACAAAACAGCTAATTAGTACTAAGCTTAGCAACCCAATCTCTATCTATGGATTTAGCCTTTTTAGGCATTACAAGAGTGAACCTAACCTGAAGCTCCCTAATTACTCTTTTTACAGTATTATCTACAAGCCATAACTTGTTGTTCCAAAACACATCATTTCTAACTCTCCAAAGGTGATACACAAGAGCTGCAAGCGCAACATACAAAAAGCTCTTCGTGATAACACTCACCTTCTTAGCTTTATGAATCCAACGAATTAAATGCACCAGATTTAAGGAAGCTGAATTCCAACCCAGCCCTTGCTTAAGCTTCTTCAAACAGATCCTGCTATAATGACAATGGAAAAAGAGATGATCAATGCTTTCAATATCACCACCACAAAGCAGACAAGATTGATCCATTAGAGGCTGAAACTTATGCAGCTGCTGTCTAGTGCGCAGCCTCTGCAACATCACCAGCCACATCACAAACCTGTGCTTCGGAATGCACAGCCTATCCCAAACAATTTTACTCCAGTTAACAGCAAGAGATTGCTCTAACAAAAGGTCATGACCAGCTTTAATGCTATACTTCAAAGCTGCAAAATTAGTCAGATCAATCTTAGCTTTGAAAGCATTCTTGACAGCAACTAACCTCTTCCAATACCAGCTGCAGTCCAGAGGCGCCTGGTAATCCCACCAGTTCCTATCCATCAGGTATACACTATTAATCCATTTCACAAACAAATTATCTTTTTTGGTAGCAATTGCCCAAACATACTTGCCCATTGCAGCCACATTCCAATCAATAATATTCCTAAAACCTAAACCCCCAGCTTTCTTGGGCAAACATACATGCTGCCAAGCTACCAAACCCGGACTACTACTGCCAGCCAGCCCCTTCCAAAGATAAGCTCTGCAAACAGCTTCAACATCCCTTAATAAACGCTTAGGAAGGATCATTATTTGAGCCCAATAAGAGTGAATAGTGATTAAAACAGAGTTTATTAAAGTAGCTCTGCCCATATAAGATAGGTTCCTTGTGCTCCAAACCTTGATTCTAGCTACCATTTTCTCAAGAATACCATTACATTCTGCTGCTGAGATTTTTTTTGCACAAACAGGAATGCCAAGATACCTGAAAGGCAGATAAGCTCGAGTAAACCCAGACATATCCAGCACTCGGGACACCTCTGTCTCCTGCATTCCACTACAATAAATTGCCGATTATATATTGTATGTTTAATGTAATATTAAATAATATATTGATTTTAAATTTAAGTTTCTTGATAGTTTTTTTAAAAAGTAATGTGTTGCTAATTCACAATAGATTATATTATATGTTTAATAATGATATTATTATAATAAGTGAGTTTTAAGTTTAATTGAATTTTATTTAAATTATAAAACGTATGATTTTATTATTTTTAAATAATTATTATTGTAAAATATCTCAAAAATATTCTATTTTAATTTTATTAATCATTTATTTTATTTTATTTAAGTGTAAGTGTTTACAAACTACTGTTAAATATAATAATATTCTGTTAAAAAAAAGAATATTCTGTTAAAGTTAACATTAAAAAAAGAAAAAATCGTTAAAACTAAAAATTTATTTTATCTACACACTTATTATATAGAAGATATATTAATGATAATATAGAATGTACAGATATAATTGTGGGATATATATAAAAATTTATTATTGTGTCACAAACTTGAATTAGTATACTGTACTCAACACAATGAGTGGTTCATAACATTACTTGTAGAAAAATATAATAGACAATGAATTGAAAAATAAAAAATACACATAGATTTGCGTAGAAATCACGGATGATAAAAAATTCATGATAAATGAGAGAAATTTATTATGTTAGAAAGAACGATACAATAATGTTTTGTACTACAATTTAGATATAATACAAAAGGGAAACCTAATGAATGTCGCACCGCGAGCTTCTCGGGCTAGGCATTTAGAGTTGCATTTAAAAGGTTTAATTATAATGGGAAATCCATGTTGTGGTTGAAGTGTAACTCCATTCCAAGAAGAATGAATGGAGCTACACTTCAATAAAAAAACATTATTCACAATAAATATACTTTTAGTTTCAATAATAAGAAATTATTACAATTTGTCACTAATATAATTTTACTCACACCTTATTAAATATAATGATAAATTTTCTTGCGATTAAAATATTTAGTCAGAATAAAATGTATTTTTATTAAATAAAACTTTTAGTGAATACAATATTTTTAGTCACAAATTTTTCACTTTTAATCATAAACTGTGTTGCGAGTAAAAGTAAAACACATACAAAAATTTAGAGAGGTTGCAATATAATTGGAGCACCGTATTGTGGTTGAAGAGTAAGGTGTTGATAAGGGGCATGTGTGTAGGAAGGAGATAATTGAAATGAGAAACGTTGGAGAATCATAGCCAACCCCATTTTGGCTTCTATCATTGCAAAATTTTGCCCCAAACAAATTCTTGGCCCCCAACCAAAAGGGTAGAAGGCCGCCTGATCATCCTTTGATGACTTGGCAACTCCCTCCGAAAACCTTTCGGGATTGAATTCTGCTGCATCGTGACCCCAATACTTAGGATCGTGATGAAGAGAGAGAATGAAGAGCACTGTCTCAACCCCTGCCGGAATTTTCATTCCTCCAATGTTGGTTTTGTGTTTTGTGTACCGATAGAGTGTAGTCACCGGTGGATACAACCTTAGAACTTCATAGAATATCATCGTTACCTACCCAAACAAGAAACTATTATTATTCCATTTCAATGAGATCATTTCGTTTAGTATTCTTTACTAAATTAGAATACAAATCCAAACCTAGGCTCCCCACTAAATAGAGGCCCTAATTTTTTCAAAATAACACTATTTACATAGCATTTAGAAAAATATCACTTTTATATTGAAAATATTTTACCATTCAAAATCCCAACTTGGGCCTCTAAGGGCTGGCCTGATTAGATTAACTCTATATTTGTCCCCCACAAAAAAATGGTATAAATTAGATTCAGTAGCTACTTTTAAGTAAGTCATTTTATCTACAATTTTTAAGTTTTAGTATAATACCTACTATTTCAATCAATATATATTATACTCCTATAATTGGTGGATACTGTTTTTAGAAAAGTACCATGTAGTCAATGGTATTTTTAGAATTTTCTGTGATAAAAATAGGTAGAACTAAACTAAAAATATTTCAAATGTAATTTTAGTTAAGAACTCATTAAACTGACTAATTTTCAACTTTTCCCACAAGTGACATTCATTTAGTAAACTTCACTATATATATGAGAATAAGAATATACTTAAAGTAAATTTAATAAAGGGTATCAATAGGGATTCCAAAAATGTATAGTGACTGAAATTAATGATATATATTAGTGAGTAATTTTTGTGAAGAAAAAAACTTACAATTTTGAAGTGATTAATGGCATCAAAATCAGGTGTTTGTTTTCCACACAAGTGTAAAACCTCTTCTCTTGCCTTTTGTTGCCAATTGGGATGCATAGACAGTACAATCATAGTCCACGTCAGCAAGATGGCAGTGGTCTCTTGACCAGCAATGTAGAGCAACTTACACTCCTCAATCACATCATCAACGGTCAAGACATCATCTTGATGATCATGATCAACGGCTTGATCTTTTAGTTGACATTTTTGTAGAAGTAAACCCAATAAATCCAATTGGGCTACTTCTTTCTCATCTTCCATGGCTTCTTGCTTCTTTCGAATTAGGCCACGTAATATGGCTTTGATTTCCTTGTCCACTTTGTACCTTCTTCTGTTCTTTTTAGTTGGTATAAATCTAAAAATAAATCAAAATTAGCATATTTGAATCTACAAATCTCTTTTTGTGGTTTCCCAAATATAAATTTACATATAGTACTAGTGTAAATTAAAGAATGATGTATGTACACTTACCAAAACACTCTATATAGTAGGTCTAGGGTATATACTATTTTAATTTATTTGTGTTTTGCTTAAATACCCACTTGCACACCAGTATTTTTAAAAATACCAAATTAATTACACCCATGTGTTTGTTTAAATGCCTATTTACACCTTTACATATTTATATAAATTTGTGAAAAATAAAGTATTTTTAAAAAAAAGTTTTTAAATTATTTATAAATATATATTTTTTAGTTAATTACAAACTTTAATTTATCATAATAACTACAAATAAAGGTAAACTTTAGTGACTACTTTTTAGTCATAATATATATTTTGTGTGACTAAATGTCATTTTTAGTAACAACAAAAAAAAATTTGTGACTAATAAGTCATACTTAATCACAAATTGTCACTAATGTAGTTTTAGTCACAATCTATTATTTTTAGTGATAAAGTTTGTTGTGACTAAAAATACATTTAGTGACAACAAATTGTGATTTTTGTGACTAATACTTTTAGCCACAGACTTTTTAGTGATGACATTAGATAAAATAATTTTTCTTTAGTCACAAATTTTTTATTTTTAGTCACAAAATTTATTGTGACTAAAACTAAATTTTTTTGTAGTTTCATAATAAAAATTGTAGTGTATAACTAATAACTTATTTTATTATATCAATATCAAAATTTTATTTTGTTATCCATAATAAAAATGCAGGGTATCATTTCAAAACAAATTATGAAAAAAAAAAGTAAGTAAAGTAGTAATCTATAAATTTTACGCCTTTTTTAGACTCTGTATTTTGGCTCATTACTTGTTTGGACCTTGTGTTTTAACAAATTACTTTTTGGACCATGTGTTTTCTAAAATAGTTCAAATAGACCACTAAACTCGATTTTGATCAAAGTTTTTTGAACTAAAAGCACAAATAATTTATCAAACTAACAACTCGGAACAAAAATACAGTCATTCTGCCTAAGAACTATGTTGTTATATTCAATTTTTTGTTAATCAAAATCAGGTTTAGGGGTTTATTTGAACCATTTTACAAAACACAGGATCTAAAAATAATTTGTCAAAACACATAGTCTAAACAAATAATTAGTCAAAACACATTATCTAAAAAAGTATAAACCATTGGTAAAATAAGAAAAATAAACCACATACCTTAAACCAGGAAAGTAAATGGCACTATAGGCTTCAAGAACTAAAGTAATTTGTTCTTTTTGCAGTTCAAAAATTTTCTTTCCTTCTTCATAGCTACTTCCAAAAGCTGTTCGAGCAATAATATCACCAGCAAGAACATGAAACTCAGGCATTACATCAACTTCAATTGACTCTTCACCACTCATTAGTTTCTCCCACCGCTCAATTAAGCTACAACAACTTGTTGAAAATGCAGGTAACATTCCCTATAATTAATAATACACAATTTGTTAAATATATATAATGAGACTAATTGTTTAAAATAATTTGTGAAAATATCAAGGGTCGTCTGGTAAAATTTTTGTTTTTGAATTTTTTAAACACAAAAATGAAAATATAATTTTATTTTTGTTTTTTTATTTTAAAAAAATAAAAATATGTTTGATAACATTTATTTTTATTTTTTGTTTAACAATATGAGGTGTTGATTTGAAGAAAAGAAGAAAAAATGAATCGAAAAAATAAAAACTGTCTAAAAAAAATTTAAAAGTGAAAATTTTTTATTTTTAAAATTTAATAAATGTTAATTAAAATTTAAAAAAAATAATAAATAAAAATAGCGTTATCAAACACCTTTATGTTTAATTTTCAAATTTCTAATTAATTAAATAAAAAATTATTTTTTTAAGTGTTACCAAATAGCCCCAAGTGTTTATACATTTTTATCTAGATTATATATTTTGACAAATTACCTTTAAGACTCTGTATTTTCTAAAATAGTTCAAATAGACCCCTAAATCCGATTTTGATTAAAGTTTTTTGAATTAAAATTACAAATAATTCATCAAATTAACAACTTAGAACAAAAATACAGTCATTCTGTCTAAAAACTGTATTGTTATACTCAATTTTTTGCTAATCAAAATCAGTTTAGGGATCTATTTGAACAATTTTACAAAATACAGGATCCAAAAAATAATTTATCAAAACACAAAATCCAAACCGATAATGAAACAAAACACATAATCTAAAAAAATATAAACCCAAATAACAATATAAAATTTTGAAATTATATAGCAAAATAATTTGATTGATTAAACATATAATAAAGAGAGAGAGAGAGATGTGGTATACTTTCAACATGTCAAGGTGAAAGGCATGTGTAATAAGTCTTCTGCGATGGGACCATTGTTGACCTTCCAAGGATGCAAGTCCCAACTGAAGAAGATCCACAAGAGGGTTCAGTGGTGGCTTCATGAACTCACCATTCTTGTCGTTTAATATTGATCTTATCAACCCTGACTCACCTATTATCAACCTTGGTTTTGATTCAGCCCAACTCATGCATACTTTTCCTATAAATATATATATGAACATTAATTAATCAGCCGTATAAAAAAAATTAATTATCCGTGTAACAATATATTTAAATTTAAATTTTAGTTTTGTAATTATTCAAAAATTTTTAAAAATTTTCAAAATATTCTACATAACTACAATAAATACGTAATTGTAAAAAAATTGTGTCAAAAACTACTCAAAAGCAAAAAAAAAAAAAAAAACATGACAAATCACAAAAAGTATGCACTGTAATATATATGAACATTAATAAATAAGTATTATCTAGACAATGACAATAAATGATCTTCACATCACAATTATATACTACTTTTTCTCTTGTCTTTAGGAGCATTTCCGAACAGTTGAGCTGCTCTATATTTATTTTACCTCACTAATTTTTTTCTTTATTTAAACCTACAATAGAATACATCACTTTTCTATTTTACATCACTAAAAATTCATTTTAATATTTTTTTTATTTATTTTAAACATTTTCTCTCACTTTCAATAATATTTATTCATGATGTTAAATATAAATATACTCTATTTTAAATAAATTCAAAAGTTAAACAAACTAAAGTATAAATTAATTCAAAAATATAAAAATAATAAAACTATTATAGAAATATTCATTATAAATATTGTAATAACAAAAAATAATGCATTATAATTTAAGAAATAATTAAATAACAAACAACTAATTAATGAGTAATAAAAAATAACATAAAAATACTTAAAAAAATATATAATATTAAAATATATATAGCACACATATATTTATATTTATATATATATATATCTATATATATACATACAGACATACAATAAAAACACACCCTACATATATATATATATATATTTATATATAAAAGATGCACTCACATTAAAAAAAAGAGAGGGAATGAGATAAAATAAGTGGGAGTTTAAAAAATAATAAAATAATTTTACATAAGTGAATAGTTCATCCTACATTTAGCCAAAAAATAATAGCCTAAGGTAATTTTTTTTTGTAAAATAGCACATTTGTTGGAGCACTATTTTACCATTTTTTAGCTAAATTTTTAGATTTTAACTATTTCATCTCTTCCGTTGGCAATGCTCTAAGTTTTTTTTTCTTCTTCAAAATTTATAAATAAAACTATGTCTCAATTTTATCAAACTAAACTTATAAATATACCCTCAATTTTTATATATTTAAAATATATTTTTAAATTTTAATTATATCAAAATCACTTTATTTATATAAATATATCATTTTAAAAATTTTGTGAACATATTTAAATTCATTTCAATTAGTTTTTATTTTAAATACTTTATTTCATATAAATAATAAATATATTAAAAAAGATTTTAAACAAATGAAAGCCTATAGTTAAGAGTATTTTTAAAAAATAGTTGTTCCAAAATAAAAAAAGATTCATAGTACTATTGTGGGACTAAATTAAAATTAATAATATATATTTTTTAATTTTAGAATCAAAATATAATATTTTGCTTGAATTCAGAAACCAAATAATATGTTCCGAACTTACCATATTTTTGCAACATGTGGTAAAAGAACGGGGAGACTCGTGGAGCGATTTCGTGGTTGAGTGACATAGGTTTGGACAAAGCTTCTATGGCGGAGCTTCTCATCTCTTCCATGTCACCATGAAGAAATTTGTAGCGAGTGCCTTTAATCCCTTGTCTCTTCAAAACATTTCCAAGATAAATTGGTTTCAACAAAACGTTGTACAAAATTCTAACAACAAAATACACCATCAACCCCACTATTGAGGAGCTCACTAGGGTTTCCATCTTTATTTTCTACAAAAATTAGTGATTGTGTTAGAAGGGTCTATTTGTTTTCCCTTTATAGAAGAAAAAAGGAAAATAAAAGAGATAAGATATATAGTTGGGGTAGTTGTTGTATTGATAATTTATGTCCAATCTATTATTATATGAATGTGTGGCTTAAAAATGTGGCACGTGCGACAAGCCTTTGTCTTAATTAAACTTGGAGCTCAAGTTTTTTTGACTAATAGCCTTGGGCTGCACACATATGTGTGGTGTGTACTTCAAGCATAAATTTTATTTTCTTTTTTTGGATTCAAGCAAAAAATATTTAGGAGAGCTAAAATTACACCCCATTCCATAAATAAAAAATATATATTTATAATTACACTTCATGTATTTCATATATTAGGTTTTAATTATACAATCTTTTTATAAAATAAAATTATGCACCTCATTTATTAAAAAACTAAAAATTAAAATTTTTGAATTAGAATTTTTCTCAATAAAATAAATAATATAAGTTTTTAATACAATCTCATACATAATTTTTTGAAAAATAAATTAAAAAAGTACAATATACTTACTTTTATATTATATGATTTTCTAATCAATTATTTATTTATTTTTGTATTGTTAAAAAGACTTAATTTTAATTAAAAAAAGTTTTCATTCTATTAGAAAGGGGAAAATATATAATTAAACTAAGCCCACAATTTCATAAATATAATTAAATATTTAAAATGGTATATTTTAGTCATTTAATTTACTTAAGGATTAGTATGTAGTAATTTGTTATGCCAAAAAAGGTGTATTTATATATTTATGGGGGTGTAGTATATATGTTTTGGAAAATTTGAGGGTTAAATTTAATGCAAATTTAGAACATAAATAAATATATTAAAAAAAATACTCAAAAAAAAAAATATATATATTATAAAACCTTAAGGAAATATATTTTCTCCATTTTTTTATATATATTTCCCCCACAAAATATTTTGAGTTCCAAACAAATATTAAAACATTATAATTTAAATTTTATTTGAACAATTATAAATTTATTTCTAATATTTAGTAATTTAAAATTAGTCTACCTTAAGTATCAAAAGTTTAAACTCATATTATATATTAAATAAATTATCATTTAAAAACTTTAATAAAATAAAGCCTCAAATTCTACACTCGATATAGACAACAGACTTGTCTTGGTAGGGCACGAAACGCCAAATTTTGCAACTTGGTGTCTTAATTTACAATATTATGAGGGTGTCTATTATCTATTTATTTTTTCATATTAAGAGCAATCTCAATGGCTTTAAAGTAGTCCAAATATAAATTTTTTTAACTAAATGATTTAATATCTATCTCTACTTCATTGACTCTTCTATATATATATAATAGTTTAGCACTAAACTCAATAAATTATATTATAAATATAGCTAAGCTTAAATTAGCTATGTAAACATTTTTTAATATTTTTTTTGTCCTTTTTTCCCAATCTCTCTCCCATTAGCAAATATTTTATTATTATTTTTTCTTTTTTAATATGTTTTTTTTTTACTTAAACTATTAAATAATATTTATAAATATAATATTTAAATGATGTAAAAGAAAATATAGAGTAGTTGATGTATGGTGTAATGTAAAAATGTGAGGTAAAATAAAATAAATGGGATTTTGATGAGGTATTTTAATAAATAGAGTAGAGTAACTATTGAGAGTGCTCTAAGAACGTTTTTCATGAAAATAATAATAATATAATTAAAAATTTTAATTTGAGAAGGCAGGGAACCACATGGTGGCTAGGGGTTGAAACACCCTCAATTTCTAATTTTTTAGCTATAATTATCTTAATATATCTATTAAGAAAGTTTTCCAAAATTAATAAAAATAGTCCCTAAGCTCCTTCAAAATGACAAAAGAAAGTTATATAGTATAGTCCTCCTTCACTACAAAACATGGCTCCATCACTGCTTAAGTGACTTTATGTTTTTCTATTTACATTTGTGGAATAATGAGGATATATATATTTGTATAAATATATATTATTTATGATTTATATAAGCACATTTTTCGTGATTCTGAATAATTCGAGTCGTGCCATACACAAATTCGTGTCTTGCCGAACCAGCCCATATGTGAAGGAGTAAGCCCAATACGACCCATATCCTGTCGTGTTGGGCCCAAATCAAGCCGACTTATTTTATTTATTTGGGCCCACGTTTAGACCCATTTTATTATTGCTAAAACAATTATGGGGATGTGGTATTGAACCCCCCACACATTCTCTTTAAAAATCAACAGGCCAACCACGAATCTAAATACATTTTTTTGTGTAAATTATAGTTGGAGATATTTTTATATATTTTCAACAATACTTTAAACAAAATTATATTAAATATAATTATTAGAATTTGAATATCTACTAATAAATACTCAAATTTTTAACTCACAAATCTTAAAACAAATTAATATAGTTTTAATTTTATATTTTATAATTATTTTATTTATAATATTATTAACATTGAGAAAAATAATAAAGTTTATTATTATTTTAATTTATATATAATTGAAAAATAGAATTTATTATCATTATTAATATCAAAATATTTAGTTCTTTTTTTTAGATAAATAAATATATTCCCTCTCGAGCTTTTCTCTCTCTCAGTTCCTCGAGCTGGTGCCATGGCGAAGAAGAGTAAGGTTCTAGAGAAAGCTAAGTCAGCGGTGAAGAAAAAGAAGAAGCAAGGGCCTTCCTCGTCGGATGTGGTAAAAAAAACGAAGTCAACGGCCGAAGTGCTTGGTGTGGAGGCTATTGATTTCACTGATGAGCAAGAACCAGAGAGCAAGGAAACGAAGATTCCTTCCCCGTTGCCGCATATACTGGGAAACGATGCTCTGGTGCTTTCTCCGGAGGAGACATTAGCGATCTTGCAAAGGCAAGATGATATTATTAGGCAGGACTTCTCAAATTTCCTTTCAGTATCGCAACGTTTTTCAAGGGAAATTGGTGAAGGTAAGTGCCCAACTCCTCCCGTGCTTAGATCTGGGTCTATTGTGCAAAATTTAAGTGTGAAATTTGCTAATTCTGAGAAGAATTCTGAAGTGAAAAGGGGGATTAAGATAGATCTAGAGGATATTGAAGAGGAGGTTAATTTTTGGAATTCCTCACTAGTTTGCTATGTGTTGGGGGCGAATCCCCCGTTGTCTGTCCTGGAGGGTTTTGCTCGAAGGGTGTGGAGCACTAGAGGAGTTTATAAGGTGGGTATTCTGTCTCATGAGGTTTTCATCATTAGGTTTGAATCAATTGAAGATAGAGATGCAGTGTTAAGGAGGGTTTGTATTTTTTGACAAGAAACCCGTCATACTCAAACCATGGGACTCTAATAATGATTTTAAGAAGGAGAATGTGTGCAAGGTTCCAACATGGATTCAGCTAACCGATCTAGAACTGAAATACTGGGGAGAATGTTCACTTTTCAAGATCTTTAGTCAATTGGGCACGCCTCTGATGGTGGATCCAATTACTAAAAATCGGGAGAAGCTGAACTTTGCAAGAGTTCTAATCGAGGTTACAATCAATCAGGATTTTCCTGAGTTGATTTCGTTTGAGAATGAATTCGGATTTAATGTCTCTGTTAGTCTGAATTATGAGTGGGTTCCTACTAATTGCAGTCATTGTAAAGGTATAGGACACAAAGCTATTGATTGTCGCAGGAAGGAGGGCAAAAAGCAGGAATGGGTAGTGAAAACAGGGAAGACAAAGGTAGCTGAAAAAGGAAAAGGAAAAGGAAAGCAGATTGTGGTAGATGATGAAGGCTTCCAAGCTGTTTCAAAAGGGGGGAAACAAAAAAATAAAGGCTAAAGCATTGTTACTGTTACTAGTAATAGCTTTCAAGCTTTAGAGAAAGATAAAGGGGAATGCTCAAAGGATCAAATGGAAGAGGCTATTAGTGGAGGAGGGGGAGTACCTCTTCTATCCAATGGATAGAATCATGTCGTGGAATGTCAGGGGGCTCAATACCCAACAAAAATAGAATGAGGTTAAGTAATTAATCTCTCATTATAAGGTTGGGTTGATTGGGCTCCTTGAAGCAAGGGTAAAAGCTCACAACTTGGGAGCTTTGTACCTTCATATGTTTTCGGGTTGGTGTTTCACTTCGAACAATGCTTGGAATAATGAAGGTCGCATTGTGGTGGCCTGGAATCCCACTATGTTTTCGGTTTCTATTATTAAATGCTCTAGCCAATTAATTCACCTTTTGGTTAGATTATTTGATAAAGGAAATAGATTTTATGTCTTGTTTGTGTATGATTTTAATGAAGAGGAAGGAAGGGTTGAGTTGTGGAAGGATTTGTCCGATTGCATCACTTAAGAACCTTGGCTGGTGCTTGGGGACTTCAATGATATTCTGAATAAGGAAGAGAGGATTGGGGTGAAAGTCAAGTACAGGAAGTCGGTTGCTTTTCGGCAATGTATTGAGCGGTGTAAATTGGAGGATGTCAAGTTCACTGGAAGTTTCTATACATGGAACAACAAACAGCAAGGAAATGATAGAATATACTCTAAAATAGATCGAGTCATGGCAAATCAGCGGTGGCTTGATTGGTATACAGCACTAGAAGTTACATTCTTGAATGAAGGCATGTTTGATCACTGCCCAGCTATGTTGACAGTATACCCTGATGTGGGGAAAGGTAAGAAGCCTTTTAGATACTTTAAAATGTGGAGCACTGCACCTATTTTTTTTTAGCAAGTTAAGCAGAATTGGTGTGAACAGGCGTATGGAATACCAATGTTTCGAGTGGTTACAAAATTGAAAAGATTGAAAGCTTTACTTAAGGATCTGAATAAGAAGGGCTTTAATGAGCTTCATTTGGCAAACATCAAAGCTTTGCAGGAACTAAATGAGTGTCAGGAACAATTAAAGGGTGATTTGCTTAATGAGGTGTTGATAACCAAAGAATCCGAGGCTAGGAAAAAATATTCTGAGACACAAAAACTGTATTGCTCTTTTCTTCATCAAAAGGCCAAGGTAAAATGGCTTCAAGAAGGAGATGAGAACACAACATTTTTTCATGCTAGCCTTCAGGATAGAAGAGCTCAAAATAGAATTTACTCGGTTAAGACTGAAAATGGTGTTTGGGTGGACAAGCCAGAAGATGTTTCTACTGCTTTTCTCTCTTATTATCAATCTTTGTTGGGGTGCAAACTGGAAAATAGAATTACAGTTAACAGAGCTGTGGTGAGACATGGATCGGTTGTTAGTGCTATTCAAGCTCAATTATTACTTAAGCAGTTTTCTGTGAAAGATGTAAAGCAAGCGGTTTATTCTATCCTTGGTATAAAAGCTCCTGGCCCTGATGGGTATTGTAGCTATTTTTTCCAAGATTGCTGGGATATTGTTGGGACCGATCTTAGTGAGGCGGTACTGTCATTTCTCCTTATAGGCAGGATTTTAAAAGAAATTAATTCAACTACCCTTACTCTTATTCCTAAGAGTAAGTGTCCGGATAATGTCAATGATTACAGACCTATTTCCTGTTGCAATGTGATTTACAAGGTGGCCACAAAGTTGATTTGCTATCGTTTGAAGAATATTTTGCCATATTTGATTGCTAAAAATCAAGGCGGTTTTGTACATGGTAGATTCATTGCGCATAACATCATGATTTGTCAAGACCTTGTGCGACACTATGGTAGGAAGAGTTGCAAGCGTAGTTGTATGATTAAACTCGATCTCAAGAAAGCATATGACACCATAGAATGGGGATTTATAGAAGAGATGCTGGATGCCTTTCAGTTTCCAGGTGAGTTTATTCAACTAATTATGAACTGTGTTAGAACTCCTAAGTTTTCCTTGATGTTTAATGGTGAGTTACATGGATTCTTTGAGGCAAAAAGAGGGCTGCGACAAGGTGATCCCATGTCCCCCCTTTTATTGGTCTTAGGCATGGAATACCTGTCTCGAATTATGGGGAAGGTTGGGAAGATATCAGATTTTCGGTTTCATGATAGATGTGAGGAGCTTATGTTGAATCACCTTAGCTTTGCTAATGATGTATTATCATTCTACAATGGTGATTTCAAATCGGTTTATTACATGTTGCAAGGGCTGAAGTTATTTTCCAAGACCTCAGGTTTGTTCCCAAGTGAAGCAAAATCAGCCATTTATTGCGGAGGAATGGATGAAAATGAGGTGCAACATCTATTAGATGCATCTGGTTTTCAGAGAAGTTCCTTGCCATTCAGATACTTGGGAGTGCCAATCTGTGCCAAAAAAATCTCAACCAAGGAGTGTGAAGTACTCATTGATAAAATGGTTGGGCGTATAAGAAGGTGGAGCACCAGAAATTTATCTTTTGCTGGGAGGATCACACTTATTAATTCGGTACTCATATCCATTCACTCATATTAGAGTCAATTTTTTTTTTATTCCAAAAAAAATTATAAAGGAGATCAATGTTATATGCCGTGTTTTCTTGTGGCAAGGGAAAGCAGTAGGTACAAGTCCGGGAATGATTGCTTAGGATCAAATTTGTAGATCAAAAAAGGCTGGAGGGCTTGGCTTCTGAAACATTCTGGCCTGGAATAAAGCAGCACTTGGGAAATATTTTTGGGCAATATCATCTAAGAAGGATGATTTGTAGGTCAAGTGGGTCAATAATGTGTACATAAAAGACCAAAATTGGTGGGATTACACTGCTCCTTTGCAGAGTAGTTGGTATTGGAAGAAGGTGGTTGTAGTGAAGAATGAACTTAAAAGTCTGGTTGATGAGCATCGATTCTCAACAGATAAATACAAGATAAAACAGGGGTACAATCTCATATGGCCAGAAGCTGACCGGTTACACTAGAGTAAGGAGGTTTGGGGTAGATTTAATCTTCCCAAGCACAGGTTTATTTTTTGGCTAACCGTTTAAAAACCAGGGACAGGTTGTTTAATCATAATATTGTGCAGGATTGTACTTGTCTTTTGTGTGGAATTGGGAAGGAAACTGCTGCCCATTTGTTCTTTGAGTGTGCTGTTAGCAAAATGTGTTTGAAGGAAGTTAAAAAATGGCTCAATTGGAAAGCTACTACTGATTCACTTCAACAGTTGGTTAGATGGACTTCTCAAGCAAGGATAAGCAAGTTCAAAAAACTCTGCTTTGCTGCATGCCTTGCTGCCCTGGTCTATCATGTTTGGCAAGCTAGAAATGATGCTTATTGGTCGTTGAAAGTAACTAGAATTGATATAATTGTAAAGAGGATAGTTGAAATTGTTTAGAATAGAGTTTTATTTGTTTGGCCAAAGCACATTGGCAAGCAAGATATAGAGTGGTTTGAGAAACTATAGAAAACACACACATGGATTTTATATGTATAGTCTTTGTGCAGGCCTTTTCTTTAAGGTGTTGTTAGGATGTAAATAATTTGTTATATTGGAATACAATTCTTTGATTTCCAAAAAAAAAAAAAATTTAGTTTTTTATCGTGTCGTGCTTTCAGGTTGGCTTGTTCGTGATTTTGTGTCGTGCCTTGCTTAAGCCCATGTCGTGTCATATCGTGCCAATTCGCAACTTCGTGTTGTGCCTGACCCAAGATCATTTTTTTCGTGTCATATCGTGCTCGTGTCAATTTTGTGTTGTGCTAAAAAGCTCAAATCGTATTTACAGCTCTGTGCACAAATATTATTTATAAAGTAATAATATTAATTTAATTAATTAATAATAAATTAACTTTCTTCTTCTTTATTTTTTTTCTATTTCCTTTTTTGTTTTACAATCTAATTGATTTAATATCTAAAAAATTTCAAGACATTAAAATCAGTTTTGCTCTTTTTTTTTTGGTAAGTGATAAAAGTATATTTAATAATATCTACCAAGTTATTATACAAGGATTTTTGAATATGAAAATTATAATTTGCATGGAAAATTATAATTATTTTTATTAAGTGCACATGGAAATTTTATTATATATATTATGTGTTATTATTTTAGTTAAATTTTTTGCATATTCTTGTCTTCCATGAAAATTTTATGATACATTATTGTCTAATATTGATTTATTTATGTATAAATAATATGAGTATTTAATACATTGATCATCATCTCAAAAAAAAAATCATCATATGATCGATATTTTTTTTCTTCACTATGTAAGATTTTTCTCATAGTAAAAAATTAATAATTACATAATACTTCTTGTGGATTCAAGCTACTTATATACAATCTATTCACTAAAGTGAGCAACAAAAACAAATACCGACCTATCTCCTTATAAAAGACATTATTATCTATAAATTTATATGTAGACTTATAATTACTTTACTTATGGCTCCAATAAAATTATTACTAATTTTCTATCTTCTTATCTTCCTCTCAAAAATACCATTTTGACCCCTGTATTTTTCCTGAATACGCAATCGACCCATGTGTTTTGTTAAATGATAATTCGGACCATGTATTTTACAAAATGAATTAAAATAGTACCCTAGACCTAATTTTGCTCAAAATATTTTCAATTATAAGATCAATTATCGGGTCGTTAGTGATGCGATGAGTTCAGAGAAGTGGAGAAAGTAGTCGATGAGCTAAGAATGAAATATTATATTTGAATATTTTTTTTACCAAAAGTGGGTTTAAGTTACTATTTTGATCCATTTTGTAAAATACAAGGTCTAGATTGTCATTTAACAAAACAAAATGGCTAATCGCGTATTTGGAAAAAATCCAAGGGTGAAACTGGTATTTTTCCTTAAAAAATATTGTAGCGTCCCGGAATTTTACTTAGCCAGATAGTAGTAGTAGTAGTCGTAGCAGCAGTAGTAGTAGCAGTAGCTGTAGAATTTTAGTTTTCATGGATATTGGTTCAAGCCGTTATTTAGTTAGAAACTCGTAGAAATAGTTATGGATTTTATAAGTTTAATTAGCATATGGATTAGGAATATTAATTTTGTCATAAGGTTTGATTAATGAATATAGTCTTAAGAATATTATTTATTATAACCTAAGGTTTAGAAAGATTAAATAAGAGCGTGACACTTGTCACATGTATGTTTATTAAGAATTCAAGTATTTTTAATGAATAATTTAATTAAAAGAAAGATCTTGAAGCTCTAGAACCTTCATTTATATGTTAGGATCACGTTTTACTCAGTCAAAGTAAGTTTTAATCAATTTCAAATTATTCTGAAATGTGCAAAAACGTGTTTGAAATATCAGCGTATGTTGATATATTGCAGCTATAAGGGTCGATATATTGCCTATGATTGGTCCGGAAAACACGTCGACTTCGTACGAACAAAACAACGGACCCTCAGGATCATGGTAGGGGCGATATATCACTTACCCTAGGCGATATATTGGCTCCAGTGACCATATTTGAGTTATTCATAAAATTCTAAACTAGAAACAGCCCTCAACAATCTTGACTCGTTCCTAAACGTTTTTGACCGAGTTCTGGGCATCTGTTGAACAAATAATTCAAATTTATTCATTTTTAATCATTTATTTATTCATTTTAAAGGAGTTAGTTTCACTCCTTGAACTCTATAAATAGGACCCTTCACTTACCCATTCTATTCATCATTCAAGCACAATTCAGAGCCTCCAAGCTGCTAAGTTTATTCTAGAGAGAAATACTAGGGTTTTGGGGTTAAAGCTTTCAAATATAAAGCTTTTCTAAATACTTGGGAAGTAAGTTTTTGTGTAATTTTAGTGTTCAAGGTATATATCGAGGTTCTAAGCTATCCAAGGTATTCATTATCTTCAGGTTTAGTTCATTATAGTTTCTATTATTCTTTCATTTTTCTTCAAATCCTAACTTGTGATAGTGACTTTTGGTTAGGTGTTCAATTCCTTTGAAACATAAGGTTTTCAGTAAGTTCTTTTCTTGATGGTTTAGATCTTCTCTTCAACTTCATTTCTTTAGAAACTCATGGTTTCTTTATGTTTGGTTTTAGGAGTTTCAATCCTGCTCTTGTCTCCAATATTGCAGTTTTTCGTAAGGAAAATTAGGTAGTTTAGTACTATGACCTAGTTTATGTAGTTTATGATATAATTTATGTTTGTATGACCTAACATTTTAGGTACAATAAAAGGGTAAGTGTGTCTGGACCTAAGGTGTCCAATGATGTATGACGGACTATGTCCGGTAGGCTCGGTTGCCAAAACTTTATGACGGACCTAAGTGAGGTCCGGTGTATGACGGACTTATGTCCGGGGATTAATTTCCACCGTTGTATAAACATTTATCTTTTTATTATATCTGACTTGTTATTATGACCCATAATTACGATTATGATTATGACTTATGACCCATAGTTATGATTATGAGTATGATTTATGATCTGTGACTTATGACTTAGAGTATGATTTAAGATTTATGACTTATATTATGATTTAGAGTTATGACTTAAGCTATTATATGACCTAGGGTTTTGTATTTGTATGACTCTTGTGAATTTATGTTATGTTTGATTATATGATTATATGACTAACTCTTGTTTGTATTTTCCTTATTGGGCTTAGAAGCTCACTCCTTATGATGTTGTTATTTCAGGCAATTAAGGATAGAAAGGCCGATGGCGAGTGTGGACCTAAGAGCTTCGTGATATACTTGTGGGGACCATATAGCTGAGGAAGATCAAGCGAGCCTATTCTTATAAAAGCATATTATTTTAAAGTTTTACTTAAATGTTGCTCATTTTTATGTTAAAGACAATTATTTTATTTTTAAAATCATGGATCCATGTATGTAATTATTTTTAAGTTTTTATTCAATAAAAGAGCAATATTTACGATTATGATCCAACGTTGTGTTCTCGGTAATCTATGAGAAATTAGGGCGTTACAAATATTTCTCCTTATATACTGTCATAACACTATTATAATATTTATAAAAATATGTATTTAAATTAACTATATATATTTATATAGAGAGTTTTTTAAGTAGGAGCATCATTTTTGCCTCTACCGATAGAAATATTTTTTATTTTCAATGCCTAGAAAAATTATAATCTAAATTCTGTATATGACGATGTACATGATAGTTATAGTAGTCATCCTATTAATTTTTAGAAAATTCTGAATAATTTCCGGTTCTGAAATTAAGGTTCGAACAATTTAATTTACAACCATCATATAAAAATGCCCCTACAATGAGAGCAAAAATGATACCCTTATTAAATATTATTTTTTTATATAAAAAAAAGCATCTATATGTACTTAAATTATTAAATATTATTCATCATCTTAAATTATTCAAAATTTTCTGAAATTTTGTAAAAGGTCTCTTATAATTACATTACACACCGTTATGTAAAAAAAATATACCAAAAATATTAAAAATACCTATGGATAGTGATTAAAAACAATCACTACCCAATAATTTTCCGCCATACTAATAATAGCATACATACATAATGATAATTATGATATATAGTTTTCTTATTAATTTTTTCTTCATAGAATGAAAATATAGCATGGATAGAACTTTAGTTTGATGGAATGTTAAATGAGATTGAGTAAGATAATTGTTATTTTGTATATGAATTATTTAAATTATTATGTATGGAGGTTGTATAGGATGGATATTAGGTAGTGTAGTATGATGATGTTGATAAGTTGGATGATTGGTGGGACAAGGAAGAGTTATGTTTTAATTTTTATGTGTGTAGGAAAAGAGAAGACAAGGTAGTAAGTTAGTAGTAAAAGACTTGATTTGGCTACTCAAGCTTGGTTACAATTTGGAAGCTTGATGGGGTATTTATAGTTGCTTACCCCTACATTTAATTTTATCTAGATTATTCTAGTTCTATATGATTTACAACTTTTCTAGACTTTTCTAATTGATTTACATTCTTCTACATTCTTCTTGATTGGTTACTTCTAGTTTTCTAAATATTCTAGGCTTTTCTAGTTTATTTATTTTACTAGATTTCTAAAGTTTTCACTAAAATATTCTAAGATACAAATATTCTAGAAATGTGTAGCACATTTTAACACTCCTCCTTGGTACACATTTCGGTAACTCCAATCATGTCTCGCAGTAGCTCGAACTTGCTTCTTGGTAGTGCCTTTGTGAATATGTCTGCTACCTGCTCTTCAGTCTTGCAGTGCTTGAGCTCGATTTCTTTATTTGCTTCTGCTTCCCTGATGAAATGGTACTTGATGCTTATATGCTTAGTTCTACTGTGAAATACTGGATTTTTCGCCATTGCTATAGCTGATTTGATATCGCAATATATCTTTGTAGCTTCCTTCTGTGATTCTCCCATGTCTTCTAGTATTTTTTTTAAGCCATATAGCTTGGCTTGTAGTCATTGCTGCTGCAATGTACTCTGCTTCAGCTGATGATTGTGCAACTGTTGCTTGTTTCTTTGAAGCCCATGAAAATATTCCAGATCCAAGTGTGAAGGCATATCCTAACGTGCTTTTCATGTCGTCCATGGATCCTGCCCAGTCACTATATGTGTAGGCAATCAGTTTTGACTCATTCATGACTTCGTACCAGATTCCGTAAAGTTTTGTTCCTTGTAAGTATCGAAGGATTCTCTTGGCTGCTCCGTAGTGAACTTGACTTGGATCAGACATGAATCTTGATAGAAGACTAACTGCGCACATTATGTCTGGTCTTGTAGCAGTTAGATAGAGTAGGCTGCCGATTAGACTTCGAAATTTTGATTCATCTGCTTTTGGTGAGCCATCTTCCTTCTTGAGAGCTTTGTTGTTGTCTAATGGAGTTGATACAGTTTTGCATCCCTCCATTTTGAATTTCTTCAATAGTGTCTCCGTATACTTCTTTTGTGAGATGAAGATCCCATCTTCTTTTTGAGTTATTTTGATCCCAAGAAAATAGTGCATTAATCCCAGGTCGGTCATCTCAAAATTTTTCATCATGTCTTCTTTAAACTTCTTTATCATCTTCTCATTATTGCTTGTGTAGATGAGATCATCAACATATAAGGAGACAATAAGTGTTTCATTCGTACCTTGAGTTTTGATATAGAGTGTTGGCTCACTTTTGCTCTTCCTGAATCCTTGTTCAGTAAAGTAGTGGTCGATTCCACTGTACCAGGCTCGCGGAGCTTGCTTTAAGCCATACAAGGCCTTTTTCAACTTGAGAACTTTATCTTCCTGTCCTTGCCCCACGAATCCTTGAGGTTGTTCCACGTATATTTCTTCTTCGAGAAAGCCATTAAGAAATGCCGACTTAACATCGAGTTGAAAAATCTTCCATTTCTTCTGTGCGGCTAGAGCTATCAATGCCCTTATTGTGTCGAGGCGGGCAACTAGAGCAAATGTTTCATTGTAGTCGACTCCGTATTGTTGTGAGTATCCTTTCGCAACTAATCTTGCTTTGTGCTTTTGGATAGAGCCATCTGCGTTTAGCTTTGTCTTGTAGACCCACTTGACTCCTATAGTATCTTTGTCTTGTGCACAATCTACAAGCTCCCAAGTCTCATTCTTTTCAATCATCTTTATCTCTTCATTCATGGCTTGTCTCCATACTTCTTTCTGTTGAGCTGCTTCAAAACTTTCTGGCTCCATAAGCAATAGGTTGCATGTCTCATAGATCTCAGCAAGCGGTCTTGTTCGCCTTACTGGTGAGTCTGGCGGGGATTCTATGACTTGTGTCGGTTCCTCTGTGGTTGGCTGAGTTGGAACTTCATTTTGATCAGTTTCTTGTCTTGGTGGTAGAGGAATATTGACTGTCTTTCTTTCAACTTCTTGTGTCTCCCAGTTGTATGCAGCATCTTCGTCAAATTTTACGTCTCGGCTAATTATTAGTTTATTTGATTCCAAGCTATAGACTCGATAACCTTTTGATTGAGTACTATAGCCTAAGAAGATTCCTTTTTCAGTTTTCTCATCAAGCTTGCCTCTTTTCTCTTTTGGAATGTGAGAGTAGCATATGTAGCCGAAGACTTTGAGATGCTTTGCTGATGGCTTACGTCCGCTCCAAGCTTCGATAGGCGTCTTATTCTGCACGGCTTTGGTTGGACATCTGTTGAGCAAGTAGACTGCAGTGCTTACTGCCTCTGCCCAAAATCATTTTGGGAGACCTTTCTCTAGTAGCATGGCTCTTGCTGCCTCCATAACAGTCCTGTTTTTCCTTTCAGATACGCCGTTTTGTTCTGGTGCGTATCCAACAGTGAGTTGGTGCTCCATCCCTTCATCTTCACAGAACTTGTTGAATTCATTAGAAGTGTATTCTTTGCCTCTATCACTTCTAATTGTCTTGATGTAGTGACTGCTTTGTTTTTCGACACAGGATTTGAATTTTTTGAAAATATCGAAGACTTGCGACTTTTGTTGCATAAAATAAACCCATGTCATTCTAGTAAAGTTATCAATGAAGAGAATGAAGTACCTGTTTTGGTCATTTGATGGAGTGCGCATTGCCCCACAGACGTCAGTATGGACCAGCTCCAGTGGCTTTTTGGCTCTCCAAGTTTTGCCGGATGGGAAAGGTTGTCGATGTTGTTTCCCGAGCATGCATCCTTCGCAGACTGTGTTGATCTCCTTAATTGCTGGGAGGTCTCGCATCATATTCTTCTGCTTGAGGATCTTTAGCCCATGGAAGTTAAAGTGACCGAACCTTCTATGCCATAACCATGACTCATCTGTTTGTGCTTGCATTGCCACACTGCTTGCATATCTCCATTGTATCGGAAAGCATCTGTTTTCTTTCATTTTTACCTTTGAAATTTGAAAGGATTTATCTTGCTTATCATAGATTGTGCAAGAATTTCCTTAAAAATGCAAAGAGTACCCTTTTTCAATCATTTGGCCTACACTAAGTAGGTTTTGATCGATGTTGGGTACCAAGAGTACATTGATGTATCTCTTGCCTTTTTTAGTGTCAATGGCGATGGTGCCTTTGCCGACTGCTTCCATGAAGTCACCATTACCGATTTTGACTTTAGTCTTGGATTTATCAAGACTACAAAAGATGCTTTCATTTTTCGTCATGTGGTTACTACAACCACTATCAAGATACCAAGTATATTTTCCTTCTTCTGTTGTAGCTTGACAGACATAGAAGAGATTACTTTCATCATTTTTCTCTTCGGAAAAATTAGCTTGATGGGATTTCTTTAAACGACAAGTTTTTTCAGTGTGGCCAAAATTTTTACAATTTTGGCACTGTGGTTTTCCTTTAAACCAGCAGTCTTTCTCCAAGTGAATTTTTCTTTTACAAATGCCACATGGAGGATACTTGTCGTTATTTTCTTTTTGTTTTTCTTGTGTCTTTTTCCCATCAACTTTTGGTTTTTGAGACCGCGGATTGATTTTAGACTGAAAGGCATTTTCAGCTTCACTTTCCTTATGCCTTTCTCGTCTACTTTCATATGCTTCAAGAGAGCCCATTAGTTCAGTTGGTGATAGAGTTTCTAAATCTTTAATTTCCTCTATCACAGAAACTATTGAATCATATTTTTCTGTACAAGAAATTAGTATCTTTTGTACTATATTCTTGTCAGAAATTATTTCTCCGTAGGCTCCCATTTGATTTACTATTTCTTTAATTTTAGAATAGTAATCTTTTGCAGTCTCATTATCTTTCATTTTAAGATTTTCAAAATCTCTTCTAAGCTTTTGTAGTCTAACAATGCGTACCTTAATTGTTCCTTGGAACTCCTCCTGCAGCGTGTCCCATGCTTCTTTTGCCGTTGCTGCGCCCATAATCCGTGGAAAAAGATTGTCTGCCATAGCTTGCTGCAAGCAGTATAATGCATGAGAATCCCTTTGTTGACTATCCTCCATTACCTTCTTTTGATCTTCCGAAAGAGATGTAATGTCTTCCGGAATAGTGACTCCCTCTTCAATAATTTTCCATAGATATTGTGATCGAAAATAGGTCCTCATTTTGATGGACCAAAAATCATAGTTTTCTCCATGGAAAATTGGAAGAGGTAGAGAAGAGCGGTTGGACTCCAAACTCATGTTGATGAGCGGAAAAGATTACGCCCAGTGATATGATCGAACGGAGCTCTGATACCACTGATGGAATGTTAAATGAGATTGAGTAAGATAATTGTTATTTTGTATATGAATTATTTTAATTATTATGTATGGAGGTTGTATAGGATGGATATTAGGTAGTGTAGTATGATGATGTTGATAAGTTGGATGATTGGTGGGACAAGGAAGAGTTATGTTTTAATTTTTATGTGTGTAGGAAAAGAGGAGATAAGGTAGTAAGTTAGTAGTAAAAGACTTGATTTGGCTACTCAAGCTTGGTTACAATTTGGAAGCTTGATGGGGTATTTATAGTTGCTTACCCCTACATTTAATTTTATTTAGATTATTCTAGTTCTATATGATTTACAACTTTTCTAATTGATTTACATTTTTCTTGATTGGTTACTTCTAGTTCTCTAAATATTTTAGGCTTTTCTAGTTTATTTATTTTACTAGATTTCTAAAGTTTTCACTAGAATATTCTAAGATATACAAATATTCTAGAAATGTGTAGCACATTTTAACATAGTTTTATTTTGGATTTTTAATAATAATAATAATAATTATTATTATTATTATTATTCCATTTTTGTCCAACAGTGTGAGTGTGAGAGAGACAATAGGACAAAGGTACTCTGCATTTCACGTGGAAATGAAATGTGTATACTTCCAAAACGACATGTCTTTTATGTCGTCAGACACGATAACTCCTTAACATGTGTTATATGTAATTACTGTCCCTAATTCATTCATACTCATGCCCCTCCTTTTCTACACTCTCCTCAACCTCTTCCTTTTCTAAATTAAATAAAATAAAATAAAATAAAAATTTGTTGGAATTTATTTTATAAATAATAATAATAATTTTGTGTGAAAAATATTATAAAAAATTGTTTATTAATACATTGTAATTGTTAGGGCCGGCTCTGAACTGGTAGGAGCCAATATAAAATAGAAAATAGTATTTTCAAATTTTGAAGCTTTTTTTTTTTTATAAAAAAATAATATTTAAAAAAACTAAATCCTTTTAACTTGAGAGTCTTAGAGACAGGCATACCTACTCAGAATCCGTCCCCCATCGGATTCAATTAAAAAATATATTTATTTTTAGTGAAAGCAACCGCCCACACTTGTCTCTATGTGGGTTCGCCAATGAATCATCTCACGGTAGATCAAGATTTTTCATTTTACTTACCCATCAAATATTATGTAAAGACTTATTTTAGAATCAAACAATGTAAAATCTCCAAAAATTTAAAAAATAAATAAATAAAAAATTTCATTTTAGTTTTGAAGAAGCCTTAAATCCATGTCGTCCTAATAGCTCAAACCAAATAGAAGCATCATGCAGATTTTCATAGTTGTAGTTTTGATCAATAATGCTACTTTCATAAATGTATTCTAACCCTTTTATAATTCAACTTTCAAAATGATATGACAATCTCAAACACTTCATAGCATTAATTAACTTTATATTATTATATGGATATTTATTTTATGATGTGATCGAATCCAATCTAATTAGTTAAAATTTGATATTTAATTATAATTGGATTGGATATCATAATTAAATTAGATTAGATTAGTTGACGGATAATATTGTGAAAAATCCAAATAACTGATCCTATCCAATTTATATATTATATATTAAATTTATTATTAATATATAGTATTAAAAATTATAAATAATGTCTTACTAGTTATTGAAATCTATTACAAACTATTAAACTATATTTATTATACTATATACTATGTTATAATTATTTAACATTTTCCTATTATATATATATATATTAACTCTTAAAAAATGTTTACATGAAATTTTTAAAAAATCAATTGAAAAAATATCAAATTGTATAATAGAAGATAATTGAATTGGGTGATAATTTTTAAAATCTAATATTTAATAATGTTGTTTAAGCTTAAAAAAAAGTTAGATGGAATTTGATTGGAATGGATAAGTATAATTATACTAATTTATGATTAATTTAATATTAAAATTAAAGTAGAGTAGATATTTATCAACTTTATCCTTATAATAATTTTCATGATTTAATAGGTTCATGATTATTTTGGATAAACCCATTACTCATAAAAAAATAAATAATAATAAAGCACGTTTTCATGATATCATCGAAAACGACAATCATATATTCTTGGTTTGTATGGAATATTTAGTATTTAATAAATCCGAAGAAGAAGCCAATGATAATAAATTCAAAACGACAAATAACTGTGAAAATGGAGACCCTACGAACAATCACAATAGAGAGAGCCTTGAGCCTTGAGCTTTGAGCCTTTGAGCTTTTGAGCTTTTTCAAGTCTCTTCTTCTTCTTCTTCTTCTAGCTAGGGTTTACTCGAAACCACAAGAGAAGAAGATCAAAGAAAAAGAAAAATGCAGACGAATTATGATAATAATCTTCCTGATTTCATGGATGGCGACTGTTGCTCACCACCACAACTACTTCAAAACCACCACCATTATTACTCTCATCATCATCATCATCATCAAGATCATGGCGAAGAAGCTCATCACAACCTTCATTATTATCCACACCAACCTGTTCAGCCATGGCAGTACCGAGCTGAGCAAGAAACAGTTCTGAAACTGAGCTACCAGTCTCAGCAGGTCCCACAACTACTGAATTTCAAGCTGGGTCTGAACGAGAATTGTACTGCTACTACTACTACTACTTCTACTACTGCTTCTGCTAATAATGCACTTCATCAGTTTCACCACCTCTACTTTCCCGAGAAACAAACACATTTTGTTGAGTCCACCAAGCCCAAATATCGTCGGCAGCCACAAGAATATTCCATTTCCAATGAGCCCTTTTGGTAATTTTAGTTCACATGCATTTTAATGTTGGGAGACATCTCGTGTTGTTGTTTTTCGATTATTGTCTTCTACGTGTTTGTGTTAATGTTGCTGTGGATATTATTAGTTTTGCAGACGACAACAGTAAGGACAACTATAGTCTGAATGAGCTTGATGCTGTCTACAACCTTGCCAAGATCGGTGATAATAGTATTCCTTGTGAAGGTGGGGCTGCCATTGATGGTGCAACTTCCATAGGAGAAGAGGGTTTGTTGATGAGGAAGCTTAAGAAGAAGAAGAGGAAGAGAAGAATTAGAAAGGAAGTAATTCTATTGAGCTCGATGACTCGATTCTTCAAAGGCTTAGTGGAGAAGATCGTGAGCCACCAGGACAGACTGCATGAGAATTTCTTGGAATCTATGGATAGAATGGAGAAAGAGAGAATGAAGAGAGAAGAAGCATGGAAGCGCGAGGAAGCTCGATGGCATAACAGAGAAGCCATTGCCAAAGTTCATGAACAAGCTCAAGCTTTAAACAGAGAGGAAGTTATTGTCTCACACATTGAAAATATCACAGGCCAAAGAGTCAACTTTCCCATTTGATGATGATGATGATGATGATTTTGATCCAATGTTGGGAAGAGCTTAGTGCTTCGTTCATTGGCTTTAGTGGGTTGAAAAAGAAGTGTGAAAATATGCAAAGAAAAAGCAAGAAAATGTAGCTATATATACTCGAATACTCTCGTTCTTATTATTACTTTGATCGTTTGGATCAATTATACCAAAAGAAAAAAGCCTCTGTAAGGATGTAATTTCTTAGTGTGGTAAGCTCATGAAAATGTAGAATTTTAAAAGGAGAAGACCATGATCAAGATGAGCAAAATAGACAACCAAGTAGATGATGATGATGACTAAGATGAAGTTGAAAAAGAGGAGAATGTACATTAGCAATACTACTAACTACTTAGCTCTATTATTGTACTTTGTTTCAGTATTATATTAATTGTACGTCATTTTACTATATATTATTGTTGCAAGTTCGGATTATAGCTCTGCTGATTTCTTGTTCATTATAAATGTAATCTATACATTGTGTGTTTAATTTTGGTGAGATATGTTATTTTAATTGAGCATTGTTCATACTCAGTACTTGACGTATTGCTAATTAGTGCAATTTAGTACTATACCTTATATATTTCAATTTAAATTCAAATATATTGGACTTAATATTCATTTATACCTATAGCTATAGCGGTATAGGGTGTTACCTGTAAGAATAATAGCATGAAAGAGAATTTTAAAAAGTATAGTCAATAATTTTAAAAAGAGACCAATCTCATCACTATCATCATCATCATCAAAAAGCATTTTAGCTAATTGACTAGATTCATAACTTTTATGATATATTTTGTAGAAAAATAAAGTTTTGATAGATAAGTATGAGATATAAACTTTATATAGGGTTTCACTTTAAGTCCTATTGGTGGGGCTTTCAGTGTTCTCGATCCATCAACAGTTTTCAGCGTGCTTTTTTATGATCGTGTATATTGTAGCTATTTAGAGCATCCTGCAAATTTTCAGAAAATTTTGAATAATTTACAGTACCGAAAACTAAGTTCAAACATGTTGTTACACGCGTGACTAATTTTTTTTATGCGCGTGAAAAACAACATGTTTGAACATAGTTTTCGGTATTGTAAATTATTCGGAATTTTTTAAAAATTTGCAGGATGCTCTAAATAGCTACAATATACACGGTCATAAAAAAAATCACGCCGAAAACGGTTCACGGGTTGAGAAACACTGAGAGTCCTACCGGTAGGGCTTAAAGTGAAGTCCCTATAGAATAATTGTCCTAAAATTTAGATGCACAAATATGAGATATGAAATATCTTATTTATAGAAAAAAATATATAACTGTTGGAAATATAGCTCTGTGAAATAATATAATTAATTATTAAACAATTTTATATTAAAAATTTTAATTTTTAAAAAAAATATTAAAATAATGAATGTTAGTTAAAATAGAGATTGTGAATAGAAAAATTGGTTCTCTAAAATAACCTTTTTTGTTTGCTTGCTAAAATAGTTAAAATTTAGCTAAAATGTAAGGAACACCTTGGAGATGCTCTTACATTGCATATTTTATATTCTAAAAATGAATAGATATTTTTAAATATGAAATATAGCTTTTATATCCTTGTCTTTTTCTTCTATTTTTGTTTTATTAATAATAAGACAATAGCTGGGTAGCATTACATTACTTCATTATATAGCTAATAAAAAACTATACCTTCAACATACATAATTAATATATATTAACTAATTTTCATGAATATCTATTTTATCATTAGGTGAGGAACAATTCTATGTAAAAAAAAATATCTGCAATTTTAATATATTATTAAAGAGAATTGAAGAATCCAACAAAAATATATTACAATTGTGTGTATGAATGAAAACTATAGAGCAGTTTGGGTATAAATGGATACTAATGAAATAAAATTAAAGTACAGATAATTTTGGTCAAACAACAAATAAAATGGGTTTTTCTTCTTTTCATAGGATTTAGATATTCTCTTAAAATATTAGAAAACATATTTAAGGATAAAGTTAATTTAGTTATGATTTATATATATATATATTAATTATTTTAATTTCTCACATTTGGTTTTAGTTTAAGTGGTCCCATTCTGATTCCAGTGTACTATAGATGGTCAGACCTGTTTGTAGTCTTGCTCGTTGGTGAGAACATATAATCGAGAAAACTGGTGTAACTACCATGGTGGGATCAATTGAACAAATTGGCCAAATCGATACACCTAAAAAATTAAAGTTGATAAATGTGTTAATATTATAGTACATACAATAACGACCAAGGGGCCTTGAGGGGCCTTAGGACCCCCTAATTGTTTTGTGGGGGGAAATTTACAAAAATACCTAAGGTTTTAAAAAAAAATACTAAAAATATGAAACTATAAAAAATTACAAAAATATGGGGTGACATAATCGTAAATATCGAGTTTTTTTATTTGTAAACAAAATTTACAAATTTGTAATAGTGTATTTTTTTTGTAACCAAAGTTTACAAATTTGTAATTAAAATTTACAAGTTTGTAACTATATGTTACAATTTTGTAAACAATATTTATAGGCTAAATAAAAAATTATAACAAGCGATTACAGAACCGTAACAAACTGTTATTGTATTTTTGTAAATTTTGTAAAATTCCGTATTTTTCAAATTTTTTTGAAATTTGCAGTGCTAGGTGCAATTTTTCCATATTTTTGGCTTGGTGCAAAATGACTTTTAATAGTGTTCAAAAGTAGGTAAATGTCAATATTTTTAATTTTGTAGTAAAATAGTCTAACCACCATTTTATTATTATATATTACCAAATATACCATTTAGCAAATTACTATTATATTCTAACTATTTTAATATTATTGTATATGTATATTAGTTTTGTTTAATTATTTTTTTATTTTGAAGTTATCTTTTTTTTTTTTTCATTTTTTATGGGTTGTTGAATGATATATCATATCACAAAATACATATATTGAGTTGAAAAATAATATACCAACAGAAGTTATAAAATTATTACTAAAAAATGTATATACTATGCTAACAAAATTATATATTACCATTAAAATGTATATATTATGATACAAAATTATATACTACCATTATGATATAATAAGATAGAAACTAAATATCATAAAAAAAAATGATATACCATACCACAAAAAACATATACACTAGTTGGAAAAGAATATACCTACAACCCATAAAAAACTTAAAAAGTCAATATAACTTTAAAATAAAAACTAATTAAACAAAACTAATATACATATACCACTATATTAAAGTCATACGCTCCTAAATAAATAAAAAGATTATAAAAAATGACAATTTAGGTAATTAACAATGTAAAATTGTCATTTCTCTACAATTTTAAAAATGAATACATTAGCTTCTTGATGTCATTATATTAAATATATATATGTGCATAAATTAATGTTTATTTCTCTTAAAGTTAAAAAAGAAAAATTATACATTATTTTCTTCGGTATTTCCCTTTTGTGCTTTTAGCACGTGGATAATTATAATCCTATTTATTTTTATATGATTGTATGTAGTTGTTGACTAGCTTTTTTGCTAACAATTAATTAAAATAAAGCTTTAAAAAATGAAGATTAGACACATGAATTTTACGTGGTTTAGGTTGTGAATCGACCCTAATCCATGTTTCACTTGTATTAAGATTTGAAGAATTTGCAAAACTCAAGTTTTCTTGGGGGTTTCATGCAGCGTATTGGCTCACTTTTAAACTGAAAGATCAGATCCTGTACAATGTGTGCCCTAGCCCTATTTATAGGCAGCTTGGGGCTATCAAGTTCATTAATTGGAGCTGATTACAATTATTCTCCCTCAATGAAGATTTATTACATATTAAATGCACACTCTTGTAGTAAATGAGCTGGTAGGCTCTAGTGTATTTTGGTGAGCCCATTTTGGGGAATGTCAGCCCACTATTTTGTTGGAGGAAACGTCTCTGACACTATTAGAGTGATAGCTGCACTTTTTCCCATGTCAGGAACTTCAAAGACTTATACGCAATAAGAATATTGTTCTCCAAAATTTCTATTCCAAGCCTTCCCTAATTGCTTGAAGCTTCAACCTATTAGAATGAGATTTATGATTGAACAAGCCCTAAAAGTCATGCAAGTCAAACAATGTTTGATGAGTTTCTTGGTAAAAACTTTGGTATTTGAGAGCTAGAGAGAGAGAAAGAGGTTAAAGAGAGATTGGAGAGAGTGATCAAGTCTTCAAAAACTCTATAAGGACCTTTTTATAGTGTAGGAAATGTCATTAGGTATAACCAATAGGATTAGGGATAATTAACTCATTATTTGGAGCTTATTTCACGTGTTTGTATGTATCGCCTGTTGGGGCTTTTGAGCCCCTTCGCATTAGGCGATGCAACACCTCTTAGGAGGTGATGCATCGCCACCGATCTGAATTTTGACCATTCCAATGGTCCTAAAATTTCTCCAAATGCCACCTGTTTATCCAAAAAATAGTTTTTGATGACGTGGCAATAATTTTTAACACATGGCGACACATGGCAGAGATGCTACTTGCCTATCGACCAGAGATATTTCCATATGCGAAATTTAAGTTTTATATACGACTAGCCTGGTCGTATACTCCATATATTTATGAATAAATCTGTACAGTTGTAATGATATTCGAGAATATCTCTTCATTATAACCTGAAGATCCGTTTATTAAGGAAAGATATGACTAATTGATTCATGTAACCCTCATTGAGCCTATAAATATACAAGAAATAGCTTAAGGGGGGATCTTTTGATCTTTTTCCGAATTACATTACTATTATCCATCGTTTGTATTGTTTTCTCCTTCTAAGGTCTGTGAAACTCAGGAACCCTAGTTCTTTGATCACACCTTTGAAGCTCAATATTAATAATAGTATCAAGTGGACGTAGGTCATTACCAATCACTAGGGCCGAACCACTATAATTCCTTGTGTTCTTTACTTTCCATTAGATTGTTTGCTCAAGCATCGTACTTTTTTCCTGTTGTTTACTTGACTCCGTGTCGTTGGCCAAAACGAGGGTCAACATTCTGGTGCTTTCATTGAGAGATTGACAAAATATCTAATGGCGACTACCAAGAAGACTGGACAAGCTGCCGCTGCACCATCCCAGCCTCCTCCCCCAAATGTGGCTGAAGATGAATCTCATTTGGAGTTTGATGAGGAGGAGTTGGATTCTAAGACCCTGAAGACAACACTGGGGGTGCTGCAAGATGAGTTGGCCAATCTGAGAGCCAATCAAGAGAATGCTGCCGAGATAATGGCGTCACAGCAAAGGGAGATAGAGCGCCAGCGCCAGGAGCTAAGCGAGCGGCAGGTGGAGATGGACCGTTGGCAGAGGGATGCCATGGCAGCCCTTGAAGCAGCCATCCAGCTGGCTAGGAATCAGGCTGCGCCAGCCTCCCAGCCAGATCAGCCACCAAACGGGCCACCTCAAAGGGGTCCCAATCCTAGTCCTCCGCTCCAGCCAATAAGCCCTCAGATGTCGGAGCAGGCACCTATGCCTCAGGATGATGTCCCACCTAAGGATCTTGAGACGCAGCCTCCGTCTCAAACTGGTCGAGGCAATCCCCCGCGCCCGAGGTAGAATAGGGCTGGGCAACAGCCCCGTAGCCCTAGACGCCTAGAGGGTGAAGAGCCGCATCCATCAAGCAGGGGGCAACGTCCTTCTGCCAACAGGAGGAACTCAGAGACAGGCTCTGCGGTCAGGGGCCCCCCACGGCATGAAAATGTACGAGGACCGGCTGACCAGCGCAAGCCTCCCCCTAACGCTCGGGAAATGCCAGCCCAAGGAGGCAACAAAGGGAATAGTCGGTCGCACTATAGCCAGCCACGGTTCAGAGATGGCCACGGCTATAATGAAGTCGACTCAGGCAGAGGAAATGCTGGCCGGAGGAACGAAGAGAGAGGTGGAGGCAGGAGCCCCCCACCTAGAGAAGACCGACCAGTAGGTCATAACGCTGGGGGGCAGCCCAGGCAGAATAACGTTTTTAGTTGGCTCGGAGTCAGCGAGCAGCGGCGAAGAGACGATGATTTGAGGGATGTACTCAACGACCGCCGAGAAAGGCATGATGAGTACATTCCCCCGGCACCAGAGGCCCCAGCAATCCCAGAAGTTGTTCAAGCTCAAATCGACGCCCTGAACCAGGTTGTGCAGCAGCTGGTCGGGGGGCGAACATCACACATTGAGTACGATCGGAGGAGATGCACCCCTTTTGTACAGAGGATTGTTGTGGCAAAAATCCCTAGTAAGTTCAAGATGTCGACACTGCCAAATTTCGGCGGGTATGGAGATCCAGTATCTCATGTCAACAAGTTTGAGATACAAATGGACATTCAGAAAGTCTCTGAAGATACTCGCTACAGGATCTTCCCAGCGACACTTTCTGATGCCGCCCAGGAGTGGTTCTTTAAGTTCCCTCCTGCAAATATAGTATCCTGGGAGATGTTCGTGAATGAGTTTTACTGACAGTTCTATGCGGGTCGTGTGCACCCCACTGAGGCGAACCAATTGGTCGAGATACGCCAGAAAGTGGGAGAGCCCTTGAAGGAATATGTTCAGCACTTCATGCAAGATGCAGCTGGAGCCAAGACTGTGGGCGATGAGGGAAAGATGATGGCCCTAACTGCTGGGGTTAGGCGCCATTCTCCCCTCTGGAGTAGCCTCAGAAAGCATGGGGTTAAAAGTACCCAGGAATTTTTAGATCAAGCTGATCGCGATTGCCAATGAAGGGAAATCGCCAGCTAAAGATAAGGGGCCCAAGGAAGAACCCGCCAAAGCTGCCAACGGCAAAGCCAACAGGAATGGCAATGGTAAGAATGGTGGAAAGCGGGCGAGCAAAGAACCCTCAACCTCCGAGAGTAAGCGCCCCAAAGGTAATTGGTATGAACTGAGATTCACCAATTACACTGCCCTTGTTGAAAGTTGAGCCGAGGTCTACCAGGTGACTAGCTCGAGCGTGCCCTACAAACGACCCGCATCAATAAGGAAAGATATCTCCAAGAGAGATTCAACAAAGTTCTGTCGTTTTCATAACGACTACGGGCACGACACTAATGAGTATAACCAGTTGAAGGGCGAAATTGAGTTCCTAATAAGACAGGGACATTTAAGAAGATATGTACGAGCCGTGAGAGGTTCTCAGCAAGAGGCTCAAGGTGGCAACGAGTCGGCGCTTGCACGCCAACGCTCGCCACCTTTACAGCCAGCTCCTGTGGCAGGTACCCAACTCACCATTTGTGGAGGCCCACATCTTGCAGGAGATAGTGGGAAAGTGAGGGAACGATATGCTCGAACCCTGCGCCATGACCAGGACATCGAGATGATGAGTGTTGAGGACTGAGCACCAAAAAAGGCTCGAACATAGGAGGAACTGATCACCTTCTCTGAAGACGACGCCCAGCACGTGCGATTCCCACACTCCGATCCGCTGGTCGTGGACGCACAGATCGCGAACATCATGGTGAAGAGGGTGTTGGTCGATACAGGAAGTTCAGTCAACATCCTGTATAAGTCCTCGCTGGAAAGAATGATGTTGTCCGTGAAAGACCTGGAGCCATGCAACCAAACCATTTATGGTTTCTCCGGAGAAAGGCTCGCCCCAGTAGGGACGATTAGACTCCCAGTCACAGCAGGCACTGCACCTGCTAACAGGACATTACTCATTACTTTTATAGTAGTTGATTGTCCTTCAGCGTACAACGCTGTGATAGGGAGACCAATTCTGGTCGACCTACAAGCCTTCACTTCTATATGGCACCTCGCTATGAAATTCCCAACGGACGCAAGGGTGCGTGTTGGGAAACCAGAGGGAAGCGAGGGAGTGCTACAACGCCTCGATCACCAAAGCAAAGAAGGGTGTATCGAGAGATGCCACCGGAAAGGAGTTGCAAATGGCAACTGATGTTCAGCTCGCTCAGGTGATAATCTCACCAAATAGGGCGTTGCCCAAAGTGAGGATAGAGACTTAGATCCTCGCTTTGGGGATTTTGAAGAAGAAGTGGGACCCATCGAGGACCTTGAAGAGGTCCAACTTGATGAGGAAAGTCCGACCAGATTTGTGAAAGTCAGTAAAAACTTAGAGACAACAACAAAACAAGCACTGGTGGAGTTCATAAGGAGGAACCAGGATGTCTTTGCCTGGTCGCACAAAGACATGGTCGGGATAGATCCTGCAGTCATCAACCATGTCCTGAACATCGACAAAAGCTTTCCACCAGTGCAACAAAAGAGAAGGTTGCTCGACAAAGATAGATTAAAGGCCTTGAAGGAGGAAGTCGAGAAGCTGAAGGAGAATGGATTCATCAGGGTGGCGTTTTATCCATCGCGGGTCTCTAATCCCGTACTAATGCCCAAGCCGAATGGCAAGTGGCGTACGTGCGTGGATTTTACAGACCTAAATAAAGTCTGCCCCAAAGACTGTTTCTCACTCCCGAGGATCGACCAGCTGGTCGATGCCACTGCAGGGCATGAGATCCTCTCATTCATGGATGCAAATCATTATGCATCCCCCTGATGAGGATCACACTAGCTTTTGAACTGATACAGGGCTCTACTGTTACAAGGTGATACCCTTCGGTTTGAAAAACGCTGGTGCGACTTACCAGAGACTCATCAACCAAATGTTCAAGGAGTTAATTGGCACAAACATGGAGGTTTACGTCGACGACATGCTGGTTAAGTCGAAGAAAGCAGAAGGACATGTAAGGGATTTGCAGGGATGCTTCAACATCCTGAATAAATATAGGATGAAGTTAAATCCCCTTAAATGCTCCTTCGGAGTAGGATCAGGGAGGTTCTTGGGATTTATAGTTAACTCGGGAGGAATTGAAGCTAATCCCGAGAAAATAAAGGCCCTGATCGGGATGAAGTTGCCAGTGAAGATTAAGGATGTCCAAAGCCTGACCGGGAGAATTGCTGCTCTCAGTAGATTCATTTTGAAATCAAGAGACAAGTGCGTCCCATTTTTCAATCTACTGAGAGGCAATAAGAAATTTGAATGGACAGATGAGTGCGAACAGGCCTTTCAAGCACTAAAAATGCATATGGCGCAACCACCCATCCTGTCAAAGCCGGTCGATAAAGAGACTTTGTTCATCTACCTGGCAATCACGGACTACGCTGCTAGTGTTGTTCTAGTAAGAGAAAAAGAAGGTGTGCAGAAGGCTGTCTATTATGTAAGCAAAAGGCTGATCGGTGCAGAGTTGAGGTATCCCCCCATTGAAAGGTTAGCCTATTGATTGGTTTTGGCCTCTAGGAAGTTGCAGCCTTACTTCCAAGCTCATCCAATTACGGTCTTAATCGACTAGCCTCTTCGGCAAGTCCTGCAAAAGCCAGAGGCTGCAAGAAGATTACTAAAGTGGGCAGTCGAACTCGGGCAGTTCGACATATCTTACTTGCCGCGAGCAGCGATAAAAGGACATGCCTTGGCTGACTTCATCGCCGAATTCACAGAGCTCGCGGGTGGCGAGCAGACTGAAGAGCCCAGCGGGCCTGAGTGTCAAATCCAAGCACCCTCGTGGAAATTGTTTGCAGACGGTTCATCCAACAAATCCCACGCAGGAGCAGGAGTGATATTGATAACGCCGGAAGGGCATCGATTTCACTGTGTGATCAGATTTGACTTCACTGCTTCTAACAATAAGGCCGAATATGAAGCACTACTCGCTGGATTGCAGTTAGCCAAGGATATGAACATAAAAATGCTTGACATCTATAGTGATTCACAACTGGTGGTGAATCAAGTCTTGGGAGAGTACCAGGCGCGAGGTTTGAAGATGGTCGCATATCTAAACAAAGCAAAGGATCTGTTAGCCCAGTTCGACAGATACACTCTCTAGCAAGTACCTCGCGATCAGAATTCCAATGCTGACGCTTTGGCAAAGTTGACAAGTGCGAAGGATGCTGATACTCTGAACATAGTGCCAGTCGAGCGCCTATCGGCACCAAGCATCCAAGCAGCAGAAACCACTCTAGTCATCCAGATGGCAGATACATGGATGGCACCATATGTAGAGTATCTGTCAAGCAGCGTACTACTGACAGACAAAAACAAAGCCAGGACCCTTCAACGTCAAGCTGCTAGGTATATCTTGGTCGATGGGATCCTGTACCGAAGGGGATACTCCATGCCACTCCTCAGATGTATTACAAAGGAGAAAGCCAAAGAGTTAATGAAAGAGGTGCACGAAGGTTTTTTTTGGGACCACGCTGGGGGGCAAAGTCTGTCAAAAAAGATCCTAAGGCCGGGCTAATTCTAGCCAACCATGAATGAAGACTCAATGGAGTTTGTGCGGAGGTGTGACAAGTGTCAGAGATTTTCTAAAATCCCACGAGCACCTCCCAACAAGTTAAAGCAAATGCAGAGTCCATGACCCTTCGCAGTTTGGGGAATAGATCTAATCGGATCTTTGCCTACAGGAAAAGGTGGTGTAAAGTATGCAGTGGTTGCCATCGACTACTTCACCAAATGGGCCGAGGCTGAGCCACTCGCAACCATAACGACCAAAAAAGTGCTTGACTTCGTAGTCAAGAACATCATTTGTCGCTATGGATTACCAAGGAAGATAGTCTCGGATAATGGCACCCATTTTGACAGTTATCTATTCACAGACTTCTGCAAACGTCATGATATTATCAAAAGCTTTTCTTCAGTCGCTCATCCCCAATCGAATGGGCAAGTCGAAGTAGTTAACAAAACGCTGAAGGATACCCTGAAGAAAAGACTTGAAGAAGCTAAGGGAGCATGGCCAGAGCAGTTGCCTAAATTTCTTTGATCATACAGAACTTCCCACCGAACAACAACAAGTCATACCCCGTTTTCCTTGGCATACAGGTTTGAAGCTATGTTGCCTGTCGAGTTAGATCCACCCTCGCACCGCAGATTGACATACGACCAAGACTCTAACAGCCAGGTATTGATGGAATCCCTGGACTTAATTGATGAGAAGCGTAAACAAGCCCAGCTCCAAGTAGCTGTTTACCAGCAAAAGGTCGCCCGGTATTTCAACTCTAAAGTGCGAGAAAAAAATTCAGTGTTGGAGACCTCGTACTCCGAAGAGTTTTTCTAAACACTCGGGCCTAATTAGGAAGGGCCATACCAGATTGATGAGGTCCTTCACCCATGCACTTATAAACTTGCACGCTTAAACGGAGATCTCGTTCCTCGCTATTGGAATGGAGAACACCTGCGCAAGTATTACCAATGAACAATTCTTCTTAAAGAATTGGCTTGTATAAATTTTACTTTTTACAAGTTTTGAAAAAGTGTAAGAACTTATTGATCACTTGTACATATATGTTTAGTCCATTGATTACGAGAAATAAAAGAGATTGTGCTCAGCCAGTCATTTCTTGCCAACTATTGTATTTATTACAAGTATTTGCTCATTATGTGTGTTGTTCTGTTGTATTATAATGCTAATCATATTGCTACGAGCAGTAATGTTTGAACAGGTTCTGGTCAAGGCAAGTGACCAAGGACCTAAAGCTCCTCGATCACTTGGGGGCATATAAGGTACAAGTAAGCAAATCATATCGTTAAAAGGTATGTAAACACATGAGCAAAATAAGTGAAAGCATGCTAGGGCACTTAGAGTATTTTTCAAAATTTTGTTATTTTGTTAAATAAAACCAAAGTGTTATGCTAAGTTCGGTCATGCGAGCATATGTTATAATAATATGCAAATATATTATAATATCAAAATGAATCCTTTTACACCGCGAGTAGTCGCTGCTCAGATGTAATTGTTCAAATAAAAGTAAAAGTTGCCCATGCAGCAACAAAAAATATATTGTCTTTACATCACGACCCGTAGGTCGTGTAGTTAAAAAGATAGAATATAAATAGAAAAAGCTTAAGCATCCGGAGGATCTTGAGGAGGGCATTGATCGACGATGCCTGCAGCCTCGTTGTCTGCCCCATCCATCCCAGAGGCCAGCGAAATTTCAGGGGAAGCAGGAACCCTTGACCTTTCTTCCTCAACCAGCTGAGCAGCGCAACGAGCAAGCTCGGCGTCTCTCGCATTCTCGGGAAGGTAGTCGAAGTTGGCACCCTGGTTATGCTTCCAAAAATCATAGAAGCATCGAAGAGTGGCATTCTTGTACCTTTCCAAGTTGCTAGTGTTGGCTTTCTCCAACTCCTCAATCCGGCCCTCCAGGGTAGTATTCTCCTGCTTGCTCGCAACCAAGTCCACCTCGAGTTGTTGGGCCGCGCGGAAATTGAAGCGGTTAGACTCCTTAAATTGGTCCCTCTGCTCACGAGCTTTGTCCAGAGACCTCTGCTTCTCCTCCAACTCCTTAGCCAGTTTAGCCTTTTCCTCAAGCACCACTGCCAGCTGTTCAGCATATTTAGCCTCGGCAGCTTTAAGTTCATCCTCGTGCCATTGCTCCAAAGTTCTAGCCTGCTCAGTGACAGCACCCGAGCGGATACGGCCGGTAGTGAGGGTCGGCATGGCCTACAGTCAAAGCAGAAGTTAGACTAACTATAAAATAAAGAAGACTTGTTTCCGCAGAAAAAGATGACTTACACTGGTGAACTCGTTCAGGGCGCAGTTCAGGATCAGGTCAACATCCATCGCCTCTGTCGCAACCATTGCCTCTCGGCAGCGGTCATGCTTCACAATCTTAGTGACCCTCTCCTTGACCAATTTAAAGGCGCGACCAGTTATGTTGCCCCCAGTTGAAGTAGGATTGGCCTGCTGAGTTTGGTTGGTCGAGGTCGCGGGAGGTGGAGTTGATCTGGCTGGAGCAGGAGGAATCTGCTGCTCGCGAGGAGAGGATGGAGTTGTGGTGGCGGAGGGCCTGCATTGTGAGGCATCCTCGCCTGAGGCGCTTGACTGCTTTCCCCGTGGTGCCTCTTGCTTGTCTTCTTTTTGCTCGGGGGAGCCGCGACAGCCTCAGGAGTGTTGTAAATATCGAACACATTTACGGAGTCCGTGTCTGAAAAAGAAGAATTTTTTTTAACAATGAGATAGCATAAATGACAAAGTGTATAACATCAGAAAAATAAATAAAGAAAGATTGCAAAGTCAAATACCCGAGCTATTATTACTGGTCGCTATCCTATAGACTCTATTAGTCTTATACTCACTCTCTGACATGAAGAAATTTGGGCCTAAATTTGGAGCATTTTTTAAATTTCCGTCCCCGTCAATAGGTGACAGGGTATTGGCAAGCTATCTAAAAGCAAAATAAATGTACCATTATCATTCGAAGACTCGTCCGAGTGTTCGACAGGCTCGGTGGCCTTCTTTTTTCCTTTCCCCAAGGGGGCCGAGGGCCTCTCTGTTGGAGGAGTGCCAGCAGGTTCCTTCGTGGAGGTGACGCTGGAGGTTGCTGCTCGGGGTCCTCCTCGGCAATGGCACTCCTTGTTGTTGGCTCCCTCGTGTCCTGATGAGGGACCAAGAGGCCAACCAACCTAAGGTTAGCCTCTGTAACCAGATGCTTGACGCTCTTTTCTACGTCAATCATGCTGGCTAGGAGCGCCGATCTCAACTCCATGTCCGGAGCTGGGTTTGGTCGTAGCCATGGGCCTGGAAGACATTAACAGTTTAAGAAAATGTGGAGGAGAACACTATGTGAAGAACTAACAACCAGTGATACAAAGGTTTTACCTCCTTGAGCGAAGGCCAGGTTGTCTGTGATCATGTCAGTTGTGAGGAAGTACTCCTGGTAATACCTCCCCACATTTGATATATGGGTGGTGTCAGTCAGGAAGGTGCGCCCGGTTTCGTGATGACAAAAGTGAAAAAACCCCGTGCCTTCTTGGTTGGGGTTAGACTTGAGGTCAAACAGGTAGTTGACCTCATGAGGCGTTGGCACGGGCCATTTCTTGTGTCTGTACAGGATATAGAGTGCAGTGAGCATCCTATATTTGTTTGGGGTTATCTGAAAAGGGGCAACTCCGAAATAGTTGGCCACCCACTGAAAAAATGAGTGAAGAGGCATGGTGCCCCTGCCTCGATGTGAAACATTGACCAGGCACTGAAGGCGCCTCCAGGCAGGTTCGGCCTTTGGTCTTGGTTAGGTCTGACTAAGGTCACCCCCGTGAGACCGTACTTCCTGATATAATTGGCGATCATCCTGATCATCACTCTGCTCTCAGGAACTAAATGCCACTCAACATCTAGCTGAATGGCATGTCGTGGTCGAGCGTGTTTTTGGATGTTGAGATCGAGAGCATTTTCAGCTCGACCACTGGTCGAGGGAGTTTCAGCCCACAGAGCATGCTTATGTGAAGAAGTGGGGGTTTTCTTTTTCTGAGCTTTGGTCTTGGCACGAGCCATATTTTGAGCAAGGACATGTTAAGTGTTTGGATTGACACGAGAGAATGGGATGTTAGGAATCAGCGGCGATGGTTGCTCTTTGTCCTCAAGCAGTTGAGCCAATAGGTCGTCGTCTATAGGTCTTATGTTATCTTTCGACTTATGTAAACTGCGAACAAAGAAAGTAGGAGATAAGACGCACAACCTGGGAGCTTATGTTGAAAGTTGAAATAAAGTTGCTCGCGTCTACGACCAGCAACATTCTAACGGAAACACTAAGTTCTATGCCAGTAGTTTGAAAAACAGATCAAAAAGCGGAAATAAAAAGTCTTTGGAAAAAAGCTTTTTCGACTCCGAAGGGGGGGGGAACCCAGTTTTTCAACTGGCCTAAAAATCGAATTTTTACTTCGATTTTACGCCCTAAACTTACGATCTTGATTATCAAACTAGCTCCTAACTCCTACAGAGCAAAACTACACTACCCTATCAAGCATCAATCAACATTTCCACAATCCTCATGCATTTCTACCCAAGAACACAAAAAACTTCAGAACTCAAAACAGTCGTATAGCAGTATGCATGGCATGTCAAAGGGCTTAAAAGTTTAAATTTTTTACCTAGACGAAGGTTGGAGGTTCTGAAATGAAGCGACTTTGGACGTGCGAACGGAGGATCCTTAGAACAGCGACGGAAGATCTTCAAAACTTTTGAGCTCTGAGATGGAGTTCTTGAAGGTTCTTGGCAAGAAAATGGCTAGTAAAAAGTTAAAAAGTAAATTCGGGGATTATTTATAATGGCTGAGATGTGTTGAAAAGGGGTAATCATGAGTTACCTTTTTCAAGGCATGGGGGAGTGTAATAGCCGTCAGAGGGATTACTTGGAAACCGAAAAGGCATGATTGGACGAGATTAGATCACAGTTTTCAAGAACGCACGAGGGACTCTAACAGATTTCGTGGAGCATATGAAAAGTTAGTTTCCTAAGTTTACTTATTGCTGGTTACAATAAATAAACTTGGGGGGAAAATGTTTATCCAAAAAATAGTTATTGATGACGTGGCAAGAATTTTCGACACGTGGCAGAGATGTTGCTCGCCTATCGACCATAGATATTTCCATATGCGAAGTTCAAGTTTTATATATGACCAGCGTGGTCGTATACTCCGTATATTTATGAATAAATCTGTACAGTTGTAATGATGTCTGAGAATATCTCTTCATTATAACATGAAGATCCGTTTATTAAGTAAAGATATGACTAATTGATTCATGTAACCCTCCTTGAGCCTATAAATATACAAGAAATAGCTCAAGGGGGGATCTTTTGATCTTTTTCCGAATTACATTACTATTATCCATCGTTTTTATTGTTTTCTCCTTCTAAGGTCTGTGAAACTCAGGGACCCTAGTTCTTTGATCACACCTTTGAAGCTCAATATTAATAATAGTATCAAGTGGACGTAGGTCATTACCAATCACTGGGGTCGAACCACTATAATTCCTTGTGTTCTTTACTTTCCATTCAATTGTTTGCTCAAGCATCGTACTTTTTTCCTATCGTTTACATGTCGTTGGCCAAAACGAGGGTCAACACCACCAAACTTTTTGGAGATCCTTAGATACCTCCATGTACCACTTTGGACCCAAAAAATCATTTTTAAAGTGCCTACACTTGAAACTCAAATGTCACATATACACTCTGTGAAATTCACTAAGTGTTTATACCTAGCTTGTATATTATCACTTATTCATTGTATTTAACCAATCATAACACATCATAGGATACATGTGGCCTGGTCAAAGTCAGATATTGGAGAGCACTTAAAGTGCTTCTATACAGTGTAGGTGGGTCACCAAAAGTTCACTGTCACCAAGATAAAATCGATAACCTGGACATGTAGGAGTAGAGCAGGCTTTTGAAGTCTCCATATTAGTTTTTCATAGTATATCCATGCATACTTGGATTGACATAAAAAAATGATTTTTTTCTTCGAACATCAAAACTCAGAAAGTAACTAACCTTGCCCAAATTTTTAAGAGCAAACTGATGGTCTAAATCCAATATAACCTGCTGAATAACATTTGAGTTTGCACATGTAATGAGAATATCGTCAACATAAACAAGTAGTAACATGAGATTAATTACCATTCTTGAGACAATAAAATAGAGAAGTGTAAGAAACAGAGTTGTAGAAGCCCCAAGAAATTAATGCATGCATTTAAGCTTATCATACCAGGCTCTAGGTGCCTGTTTTAGACCATACAATGCCTTATGTAGCTTGTAAACATGGTTGGAAAATTGTGGGTCCTCAAAGCCTTTTGGTTGAGATATAAAAATAGTATCTTGCAACTCACCATTCAAAAATGCATTATTGATGTCAATTTGTTGTATATCCCAGCCAAAAGTAATAGCCATAGTAAACATAATCCTAATTGTGGATGCTTTCACAACTAGACTAAAAGTATCAAAATAATCAAATCCTGGAGTTTGTTGAAACCGAAGCCACTAACCGAGCTTTAAATTTATCTATGGAACCATCAACTTGGATTTTAGTCTTGAATACCCACTTGTTGTGAACAATACCAATATCTGAAGTGTAAGGAACTAATGACCAAGTCTTGTTTCTCATAAGGGCTTGATATTCAAGATCCATTGCATGGGATCAGACGTCGCCTGTTTTACTGTATTGGGCTTAGAGAAAATAGAGTTAGCATTAGTAATCTCAACTGCTAAAGCTTTGGGTTTAAAAATTCCAGATTTGAACCGAGTTTGCATGGGATGTTTAGACACAATATTGGGTGAAACAAGTGGCTGACTTAGGTGGAAATAAGTTGGTTGACCAGCAGAAGGAAGAACACTAAGAGGAACAACATGAAGAGACTCAACTGTGGAAGTGGAAAGGAATATGTTCAGTTGAGAAAGACTAACTGGGAACAAAATGGTGTTATGAATTTGGTGACTAAAATGCATTTCCAGATTCAGTTTTGGTGACTGATTGAACTTGTGTGATTTTGTTGATTGGAGGGGATAGATTTGTACACATCTTGAGGTAGGACAGGTAGAACATAAGAAGTAGTTGTAGTGTTAGACGCAGAGGCTTTAGGTTTGGAAAACAAAGTTTGATATGGAAAGCAAGACTCACCAAAGGTGACATGACATGCTACATAGATCCTTCCTGAAGGGTGGAGACACCTATAACCTTTACGAGCATGGCTATATCCTAAAAAGACACATGTAGAAGTTTTAAATGCAAACTTATGATTGTTATATGGCCTGAGGAAGGGAAACCAAGCACACCCAAAATTTTTAAATCTGAATAGTGTGGTTGTTTGGAAAATAGACTTTCAAAGGGTGAGAGAAACTTGGTATTTTGAATAGGTAGTCTATTGATTAAATAAGTGGCTGAGACAATTGCATCCCACCAAAACTTAAGTGAAAGTTGAGCTTGAGCTAGTAAAGTAAGGCCAATTTCGGTTATTTGTCTATGTTTTCTCTCAGCCCTTCCTTGTTGTTGGTGGGTATGAGGACAAGGGTGCCTAAAAACAACACCAAGTTTGTCAAGAATTAATTTTAAGAATCTATACTCACCATCCCAGTCTGTTTGAAGGCACTTAATTTTGCATGAAAATTTTCTTACAACATAGGCATTAAATTTGATGAACACATCACACATTTCAGACTTTTGTTTTAAAGGAAATAACCATGTATACTTAGTGAAATCATCAACAAAGTGCACATAATATCTATAGCCTTCTAAGGATAAATGTGGGGAAGGCCCCAACCATTGGAATGAACAATATCAAAATAATTAAGAGAAGCATTTTGAGAAGATGGAAAAGAAAATTGATGTAATTTGCATATTGACGCGCATGACATAAATCAGATTGTGCACTTGGAACTTTCAACACTTTATTCAAGAAAACTTTATTTGGGTGGCCAAGTCTTTTGTGCCATAGATTTACAACTTTGGAACTAAGAGTATATGAGCTAGAACTATGAGCTAAATTTGTTACAGAATTCAGACTCAAAACAGACTGGATTCGGAAATACAAGTAGCGTTGTAGTTGGAATTCGATGAGGAAGAACTTGAGTGGGTTGATGGGCACACTTTGGAACTTGCAAGCAAAAGAGCAACTTGACTGGTTTGAGGGGTTGACTGTGGGAGAGACTAACTGATATAGACCAGCTTTAAGTGTGTCGTGCAGAAGAATTTTCTTCGAAACAATGTCCGTGACAACAAAAATCAGAAGTAAACTCAACAAGAACTTGATTATCATGGGTAAAATAGAAAATACTTATAAGATTTTTGTAACGGAAGGGGCATGCAAACTATTTTTGAGATATAGGGTCTTACTAGCAACACGATAACTAGTACCAACATGTTTAGTAGAAAGATGAACACCATTGCCTACAACGAGTTTGCCTTTTCCTTTGTAGTCGACTTTATGCACCATATTCCCACTAGCAGAAGTAATGTGGTTGGATGCACCACTATCCATGTACCACGCTTCATCATTTACGGTGCTTGGTGAGGCAACAAGGGCTTGATGATTATTCTATGCGCTACTCTAAGCACCACTTTCTTGGCCTTGGTAAGTAACAACAAATCTGTGAAAACATTTCAAGACAGTACGACCAACTTGACCACATAATTGGCAAGTGGGTCTTTGATTTCCAGAGTAACTTCTTCCTCTGCCATAACCATTTCCATGGCCTCGACCATGGGAGTAGGAAGAACCCCTGTAGGTGTTATTGTAATGAAAGTTGTTGGAAGACTTCTTGGTTTAAGAAAAGTTTGCTGAGGGAAAATTCAAATCAAGAGAAGTCGTCACATTAACGAGTTCAAGAAGAATTTCATGATTTTGCAACATATTCTGTACTTCTTGAAGCGAGACTGAGTCTTTGGAAGAAAAATTAACCACAGCTAATTCATATTCATGTCCATGACCCGCGAGAATATAGAGGATCAGTTCATCATCAAAGATTTTGTGCCCAACTGCCATTATGCCATCTAAATAGCTCTTTATCTTCCTAATATACTCATCCACAAACATAACACCTTTCTTGATGCTTTGAATAAGAGAACGAAAATGAAGTTGTATGGCCTTGGACTTAGTAGTGAAAAGTTGCTCCAAGGTACTCCATATAGCTAGCTGTCGAGGTCTCACAATGCACAACATGACCAATCATTGGTTCGGAGATGGAAGATATAAGCCAAGAAATAAGGAATTGATCAAGATTCACCCAATTTTGATAAAAAGGATTATGTACCATTTTATTGGCATCTGAAGCATCTTTTACCAATGGCGATGGCATGTTGATAGTCTGTAGCAAGATCCCATCAAGATCATGAGCCCTAATCGTTGGAAGAACCTGAGAACGCCAATAAGAAAAATTGGTCTGATCGAGCTTAAAGGATGGGAGCGACATAGTTGAGGGCACAATAGACGGGAGCGGCACTGAAGAACCAGAGGAGGTGGTCAATTCAATCAAAGAGGTTGTAATGGAAGACCGGCCTTGACTCGGACACCAACTTAAGAAAGCACAAATCAGAGAAGTACACAAGCAAGGCAAAAGAACAATCTGTAAGAATAAAAGTTTGACTGGAGGAAAAAAATGCTTTGAACTTGTAACTATTAATTGTAACTATTAAATATAACAAAAGAGTTATTTATACAGGTTATACGAGTGGTTAGTTAACCATAGTATCACATAATTTAACAGATCAAGATTACCTGAAGAGTTACAAGATTGTAAACTAGAGATAACAAAGCACCAACTAAAAACACTTGTCATTCACAATCATCAACCAACTTAGTACATATATACTCAACAAGAGGTGTGCATTTGATACAAATGTACCTTTTGTGTAAAACAAAGGCTTAAAAAAATGGTGAATAAATGCAAAAATGGAAACCAAAAAAAAGTTAAAGTCGTAGTCCCACAAGATGTTTAGTCAGACATAGAGAAGAATTAATGGAGAAGTAATTAATGGTACAAATATATACTAATTAATTAAACTATGAGGAGTGCTAAAAAAATTCTCTATTGCATTCTCTTTTACACTCTCTTTCATTCATGCATGACATGTGTATATTATTAAAAAATTTATATTTTAATATTTATTTAATTTATTAGTGGAATTCACATGTCATTCATTGATTTAAGAGAGTACAAAAGAGAGTGCAAATATCATTCATATTTAGCATTTCTCAAAAATTAATAGGCGAGACATAATAATGAATTATTACATAATCAAACGGAAATAAACATCATAATGAATATTTAAAAAAAATTATAGTGGTTGGGTGAAGAAAGTGGTTACTTCTATTAATAATATCATTATATTCAATGGAGTTGAGACAACTAGGATTTAGTTATTTTTTCTATTTAAAGAAAAAGTGTTCTAAAACAAAATGGTAAACTGTTAAAGTGATTAAAAGCTAATTCTTAGAGAAAAAAAGTCACAAGTAAAATCCAACTTAAAACTAATGGACAATGAGTGAAGTAATGCATGGACTTATAAAAGTGAGAAATGGAGAGAGGGGGAGATTGAGAGAATGAGAACGATAGAGAGATGAGTGCAAGGGAAGGAACGACGATGAGAGAAAGAGGAAGTGAGAGGGGGATATGATAGGGATTTTTTTAAAGTGTAAAATAGGATTCATTTTTGCAAAGTATCATTTTGGTATTCTGTATTTATAATAATATTTATTTGGTACCCAGTATTTTGAAATCGTACATATTTGATACCCTATATTTTAAAATCATACATATTTGGTACCCTAAACTCAAATATAATTAATAAAATTTTATCAATTTAATCAATTATATAAGGTCCAAATTTAAATTTAATTATTTAATTACATATAACTAATGACAGTTTGATAATATGTACAAAATTTTATCTATCAAATCTGAGTCTAGGGTATCAAATATGTATAATTTTAAAATATATAGTACCATATGAACATTATTGAAAACAGAAGGTACAAAAATAATTCTTTGTAAAAATATAAAGTATCAAACGAGTAAATTCTTTTTTTTTTTTTTTTTTTAAAAAAAAGCACAAAAACATCTTCTGCAACATGGAAAACATGGCCCAAAAGTCCACAACGTGGTACCAAATGCTTTGTTGGGCTCAAGTAAAAAATGTTCATTTCATTAAGGCCCATTAGACTTGTATTGCGCTAAGATGTAGTTTTTGTGCCTTGGGGAATGTAGCGCAAAATATAGTCATAATTCCCCAGTAGATTTTTACACCACGTTTTAAAAAGCGTGGTATAATGATTATATATATGAAAATGGAGGAATTTTAAAATATTAAAATATCAAGGAAGCACAAATTTGAGTTTTAAAAATATCATAGCACTACAAAAATAGATTATAAAAAAAATGTACGAAACAAAAATCTAAATTTAAATAACATCACAAAAAAAATTCAAAATATATATTTCAGATTCAAAAAATATCACAAAATAGATTTCAAGAACTCTAAAAATACCACAAAGAAACAATCTAATACTTTCAAACATATATACCACAATACATTCAAATTCTGAAAAATACCAAAATATGCTATTTTTCTTTTCAAAATACCAATACATAATTTTTCACTATGGTTTGATTTCATTATTTATATACAGATTCCAATATAGATGACAATCATAATAAAAAAATTATTATATATTTTGCATACGTGATCACATCACATGGGGCACAATATTTGGTGCATAAATATTAATTATATTGGCTTTTGTCACATGCACTCCTTACTTAATTAAGAAATAAACCAAAATTGAACTCAATTGGCCAAACCAACTTAAATTAAGTTAATTACAGTAAAAAATCTCTTACTCACTCACTAGCTATAGTGTTATAATTTAGTTTATAAACACAAGTCAATCTGATCCCAATTTTTAATCACATCTGTAGTGACTCATAATATTATGTACCTAAATTCACGATTAATTAAACAATTAAATATATATATTTATTTGTATATTTATATAAACAACCGTTAAGGCACGTACTTGTAGTTAAAAGACTCCCATTTGTCTTCTCATGCAATATATATAGCGTAAGACATAAAAAATATATATACTTAATAACAAAACATAATTAATTACATATAATTTGAAATTCATCGTGTGCTAAAATGTTTACTTAATGTGTTAGTGTGCTTAGTTAACAAGTCAACAAAGTTGGGTTGAACTTATAGTGATTAAAAAAAACCCATTATAGATTAATATAATAGATAGAGATTAATTTACCTAGGAGCTGGCAATTGGGACATTTTTTTAATCCAAATTGAGATTAGACTAAAGTTTGAAATGTTGTGCTTATAAAAGGGGTTTGTAATATTTACTAATTGCATTGGTTGATACAAATTAAGTAGATCATAATATAATGGGAAGAAGCCCTTGTTGCCCAAAGGAGGGTTTGAACAAAGGAGCTTGGACAGTTCTTGAAGACCAAATTCTCACTGAGTATATCAATACCCATGGTGAAGGAAAATGGAGAAACCTTCCCAAGGAAGCTGGTAATTATTGTTTTTTCTTCTAGAAATATATATATATATATATACATTTATGTAAATTGAAACTAATTAGAGTGTTAATTATTACTAATATGGTTTGGTTGAATATTTATTATTATTATTATTATTAGGTCTTCAAAGATGTGGAAAGAGCTGTAGATTGAGGTGGTTGAATTATCTTCGACCAGATATTAAAAGGGGTAATATTTCTGAGGAAGAAGAGGACCTCATAATTAGGCTCCATAAGCTTTTGGGCAACAGGTGATTAATTTTCATTAATTATATATATATATACACATTTTTTATTAATAGATATACTTTACAATGTTTTCCTTTTGAAATTGAAAAAAAAAAAATTGGTGGATCATTGTTTCTTTTCACTTAATTTTTATTTTTTGAATTCACTTAATAAAATTGTTAGTTATGTCAATTAAATTGATGATCTTATTACTAGATATATATATAAATTAAAAAATTAATATAAAAAATTGAGACCTCTAATAATTTCTTAATTTCAGTCATCAGGTGGGTTTTTTTTTTTTCTTATTATTTTTTATACCCTTGCATGTTATTTATTTATTTTAAATTTTCTATCAATCAATATTTTGTATATTGATATATAATAATACATTATTTAATTCACTTAGAATAAAAATAAAATCTTCTCAGCTCCATATGCACCATTGTATAAATATAAATATATATATATATTTATATATTTCTCTCTTTTATTTTACAACATACTCTAAACCCTAGCCATGCATTGTGTGATTGTTGTACGTAGATGGTCACTAATAGCAGGAAGACTTCCAGGACGAACAGACAATGAAATCAAAAACTACTGGAACACAACCCTAGCAAAGAAAGTAATTAAAGCCACTACTACAAATCATGATCAAAAACGACAAAAGGTGGAGGAAAACGACACCAAACACAATCCTCCAAACACTCATCATCATCATCATCATGTACCAATTCGAACCAAGGCAACAAAGTTCACAAACAAGGTTTTAGTATACACCACTCATGATTTTCAACCAAACAGACCAGTTGTACCACTGCTAGAAGATCATAACAGCAATAATAATGACATGGTTGCCAATAGTTGTTTTGATTTGGATTTTGATGTGGGAGAGCTTCTTCGTCAGTCTGTAGATTTATCTGATTCTGAGCTATGGAAACTTCCTTGTAATGATGATGATGATTATTACTTGGATATCAACAATGGTGTAGATGATCATCGTGATGGTCTTGATCACTCCATTAAGAGTGTTGATAGTAATAATAATGATGATCATGATCAGTATGGTTATGGTTTGAAAAATAGCCGACCATTGCTTTTCTCTGAGGAAATGCTTGAGGAATGGATTAGTGGAAATGATGAACAATAATGTTATCGCTCGGTGTAGGGTTTCGCGATCGGGTGATCAGCATCATACGCTAATACAGATGGACTCTTTTTCCTGTTTAACTACTTATAATATGTATTGATGTTATGTTAATTGTTAGTATTATTCTTAACATTATTATACTTAGTACGTAATTAGTAAATTTGGAGGTACGAGCTTAATCTAGCTAGCTAGCTAGCTAGCTAGGTCAAGCTAAGATAAAATAACTAAGGCACATGTAATAGTAGAACTAATAGTACTACGTACTGATTATTAATTAATTATACAGATGAGTTGACTAAAATTATTCTCCTGTTTTAAGTTTATCCTATTGTTTATATTTTGATTAAATAATAATTATGCGGTTGTTATATAGACTTTCTTTTTTAATGTCACTTTGTGATATTTTTTATGGGAATATACCACTTATTATCCTCTTGTTTGCCTTAATACCCTTTATACTCCTATTGTTTAACGCATACCAAAATACTGCTATATATTTGACGAATCTATATAAAAAAGGTATCATAATTGTAATTAAATTTATTTTCAATATTACCAAAATAATCATATTTTAATTACATAAAATTAACAGTTTTTTATATCATAAATTTTATCTATTAGCAAAATTATCAATTTTCTGTACCTTTCTGAAATGCGCTAAGAATTTTTTTTTTTTAAAAATCAATAAGAATAAAAGGATGACTTTCTGTTTTCTCACTCCTATTTATAATTTTTAAAAGAAACTATAGTAAATGACTCAAAACAATGACATCAAGAAGTTGAATACTCATTTGGTATTACCCATTTGTCTGCAGTTCGTACCAATTTGGTATCCTCCGTTGGAATGTGGTTAACTCATATTTCAAATATGACCATATTGTCTCTCTTTTTAATGATTTATTTTATTATTTTTTTTGTTATTTTAAAATAATTCAAAAATATTTTTTAATTTATAAAATAAAAAATTGTTTTCTAAAATGAATCAATTAAATATGTAAATTTTTAAATAAAAAATAATATAAATTAATTTTTTTTTAAAATTTAATAAAACTATTTTAATTAATTAAATAAACATAAAAATGTTTAATTTGAAATATAAATAAAAAAAACAAACTAAAACCAATATTTTTTAAATTAATTAAAGTAAACTAAAAATCTAATAATTTTTTAATGTTTTAATTAAACTATTTTTGTTTGAATTTATTTTAAATTTTGGCTTTTAAGTTTAGGGTGTTGATTTTAATTTTTTTGTTTAAGTTTAGGGGTTAGATTTAATTTTTTATTTTCATTTATTTAAATTATTTCAAAGTTTTAATTATACGTTTTTTTACTTTATTATTTCAGAAAACATTTTAATAACATTTTAGAATAGCAAAAACAAAAAGAAAATCAAATAAAACATTAAAAAGAGGGGCAATATAGTCATATTTGAAATATGACTTGACCAAATTGCAAATAGAGGGTGATGAATGATTATTATTTTAAACATTGGGTACAAAGTGCGTATTTCGATAAAACATAAGGTACCAAATAAGTATTAACCTATATATATATATATATCATATCATTGTAATTAGTGTCCATTTTCTACTCCATTTAATTTGTATATATATTCTCTCTTCCTAAAAGCTATCAAAAAGGCACTTGAAATTCAAAAAATAAATGAGCTGAGAAATACCACTTATGAAAGAATTAAATGAAGGAAGATTCTAAAGTGTATTTCATTCCTTGAGAGGTACACGGTACATGATGTTGCTTATATAGCAAACACAACAATAAAAACAAGGCAGCATGTCCTGCTATGAATGGTGCAATAGCACTTCTTACAATTAACTAACTTAAGACTGAATTAGGCATAACTAATTATTGTTAATAATTTGTGATCCAGTGATTCAAGATTGGTGAGCAAAAAATAGTCATCACAATAAGAAGGGATATTGGAGTATAGTATCTCACATGAAACAAGTATAAGAATATTAAACTATTAATAAGAATATGAATAATTCCACTAACAACTAATTGATTTTTTTTTAGATAAAACCGCATAACTCTTGTCAAGGGAGACAGCCTATGTAAAACTCAGTCTAGAGATAGGAGGAAGGATGAGACAATGGCATGAGTGATCAATATTTACCGGTATCCCACAAATCCATTATATTCAATAGTGGGACTTGATCCCATAATTTAAGGTAACAAAGCTTCATTATATATATATATATATATATTTATGAGCCTTTAATATATTAAAAAAAATTAATATTAGTTTTCAAAAAATTAAAATCCAAATCATATAATAATATATTTTTAATAGTTATTAGCAAAACGACATTTTGACATGGTGTTGGGTGTGCTGGATTTTGAAAAGTCGTTTTACAAATAATTATAAAAAAAATTATTATGCAAATTCAGTGATTATTACAAAATATGTTATATTGTCAAAAAAAAAAAACATTTTTAATTTTCCACTAAGCTAGATATGTCGGATTCTATTAATAGGTAGCAAGATATGTGCGATTGCATGCTTCGTTACCACTTCACTTTAAACTAAAATTTTCTAATACCTATATATAATTTTTTTTTAGTTATTAGCAAGTTGTTTTTCTTTTTATAGTTTGCTTTGTCTTGAAGATTTAGTTAGCTAATTAAGAATTTTAAAGCTAAATTATATATATCTCACTTTATGACTCGAATCACTCCCCCTTGATTTCTATCTTCTCTCTCTCTTTATTAATTTATTACTTAAATCGTGGACAAGATTTGGGAAAGGGTCACTAGTCACTACTAGGGCATTCTTGTTACTAAAATAATGTACAAGAAAAAAAATATATAAGATAATTAGGAAATGTGTCAGGTTATTGAGTTTTATAATTATTAATAGTATTAGGAAAATTACTATATTAGCCTATTGCTTGGTTTCAAAAAAAGCTAAAAATAATATATTGTTACATTAAACTAACAAAAATAGTATGTTTTGCATGTTTCTAAAATAGTACAACGAAAAGCCCACCAAAGGGCTGGGCTGGTTCAACCATTAGGCTTAAAGTTTCATATTTTTATTTCATTTTTTCATGAGAAATAATGCCAAAAAAAAAAAAAATCAATTGAAAATAAGGCCTCCAAAAGTATCTTTCAATGAGAAATAAGGACAAAAAAAGAAGTCTATTTTAAAAATAAAGCCTCAAAAAGTATCTTTTAATGAGAAATAAGACCCAAAAAAAATTCTTATAAAAATAATGCCTCAAGAAGTTTTATAGGCCTAAGGCCACAAAACATGTTGCCTCGGCCCAGCCAGTGGGTGTATACAACAATAAAACCTACATAGCAAAAATATAATCAAATATTTTTACAAAATATATAGTTGGGGGGTTTAGAATCCTAAACTTTCCACTACAAGAAAAACAGTTTTATTTATAGAATTTATTAATTATTTTTATTAAATTTATATTAATGTCATATAATTTTGAAATAAATATTTTATTTTAATTAAATAATTTATTTATTTTTTGTTTAAGTTAATATTTGTTCTAGTTTTTGAATTTGGGAGTGATAACAAGAGATTATATATTATATATTTAATGTTATATTAAATATTATACGTGGATTTTGTAACGCCCCACCTCACTATGGTTGTTTCCTGGAATGACGATTAGCCCTACAAACCAACACGAGTCTTTCCAGCGTGCTTTGTCCTCACTCGCACGCTTCTTGGGAAAACTTCCCAGGAGGTCACCCATCACTTGAGAACTCCAAAGTTAAGTGTGCTTGACTTGGAGTAGTCTCATAATGGGTGACCTCCTGGGAAGTTTTTCGAGAAAGCATGCGAGTGAGGACAAAGCGCACTAGAAAGACTCGTGTTGGTTTGTAGAGCCAATTATCATTCCAGAAAGTAGTCATAGTGACGTGGGGCGTTACAGATTTTCAATTTAAGTTTCTTTCTAGTTTAAAAAAAAAAAAGCAACTTGTTGCTAATTCATAGTAGATTATATTATATGTTTAATATGATATTATTCTAATAAGTGAGTTTAAGTTTAATTAAATTTTATTTAAGTTATAAAACGTATGATTTTATTATTTTAAAATAATTATCATTGTAAAATATTTCAAAAATATCATATTTTAATTTATTTAATTATTTATTATTTTTAAATAATTATCATTGTAAAATATCTAAAAAATATCATATTTTAATTTTTTTTAATTATTTATTTTATTTAAGTTTAAAGGTTTATAAACTACCGTTAAATATAAAAATATTCTGTTAAATATAAAAATATCCTATTAAAGTTAACATTAAAAAAATAAAAAACCATTAAAACTAAAAATTTCCATTATACACACTTATTATATAGAAGAGATATATCGTTTCTATATATTAAGAATGGATAAGTTTCTTTGAGTAAATTCTTATGAAGTTCTAACTAAATCCCATAGTTCTCTTTTCTGCTAACGGAATTAAATTTTGACATTAAAAAAATTAAACATTTAAATACAACATCGCATAATTTTTAAATTCCCCAATTTTCCTTTAAAAAAATAGTCAAATAAGATTCTTTGCATGGCATGTGGTGTCTTTTGTAATTTTAATTATATATTTGATTTGGATTCCTTAATAAAATAATTAACTTATATATATTTATATATTAACCAAAGTACGTGAAGCAACCTCTAACTGTTCCTGCTCAAATATATTTAATAAAAAACTTTATCCTTAGATGTCTAATAATATCAATTTATTAATAACTAATAAGGAAAAGAGAGAAGAGTGATCCAATAATTTGGCTTTTAAAATAAATAAAATACGATAACCGAGAAATATGGGACCTTTTGATCAATGTTTTTTTAATATATATTTTGTGGCCCTGATTATGTGACATAATATTAAATTAAAGTCAAATGGGTCAAATAATATCTCCTCTCCCATGTATATGGAACCAAAAGTAAACCCTAAGAATTGGAAATTACCTAGAAGGTATCAACATGTTACATCTTAAAAAATATTTTTTTTCTCATCACACAGCAACTAGGTTAAAGGGCACAGTTGTACACAAAGTGGTCTTTTGTAGAAAAATATATGTATGTTACTTTGTCCATACTTGATGTTACTATTTAGGTTCGACCTAACAATTAAGCGTGCATGTTAATCCTAATTAAAGATTTATTTTATTTTATTTTATTTTGAATTTTATAAATGATGTGTACCAAGACATGACAATTCTATTAATAATTCCCAACTCGATGCAGCCCACTAGGAACACTTATAGGAGAAGGAGTGACAGACCTTATCATGAGGGAGAACACTCGTGGAGGAAGGAGTGACATGCGTACCTTATTATGAGGGAGAACACTCATGGAGGAAGGAGTGACATACCTCATCATAAGAGGAGTAGAAACCACCATTTTGAGGGACCAATATACCACAATCTTTGGAGACAAATACATGTATATATACAATTTTTGGCATGGGTCCTGATTGAACCCACGACCTCTTAGTACAAAATTAGAGACTCCCACCACTAGACCAAACCCACGGTGGTCAAAGAAAATTAATATTATTGGTAATTGAAGAAGAATTAGTTCATTTATATATATATATATATTAAAAACCTGATGTTTTAATAAATATTGTTATGATACATCGAAAGTATTTAATTTCATTTAATGTGACATAATAATTAGTGTTGTTATCACTGTTTTCACCCATGACACGTGGCAAGACTAAATGGGTCTGTGGGCCAGCAGAGAGGTCCGGGCCCATCCTGAGCCCAATGAACAAGGAAAAAAGACATCTTGACGACCCAAGTGATGTCCGGCCCAACAACAGTCGACAGGAGCGGGCTAAATAAATGTACCGGGATAGTACTACAAACCAAGTTACCTACCCGGTCCACACCAACCTACATCCTCCGAGATTCTTATTAAGGTGGTAGGACCCCAGTAAAATAGAGCAGGACATTAGTAAACAAACCTGGACCATACGTCCGAATAGGGTAAGCCTAACCTTCCTTGACGCTAACATGTCCCTGAGAAATCCGACAGTTGGTCCCCTCAACTAACCTACAGAAAATGTTACGGGTGGAACGTACGCTGTTTTCCTAGGAAACGGTACTGCCACCACTCTGACAGATCCTGTTCCCAAGATCCTCTTAGAAGCCCACGCGGACCAATCCAAGCTAATGTACAGTGGGCAGCTATAAGGGTTGGCCACGCCTGAGCCGACCCAATGGGCCCAGATTAACTACATTTTATATTATGTAAGATTCTTTGTATTATGGCCCCATTAGTGAGCAAACTGTGATTATATCCCTATTGGGCCTGGATTGATCCGGCCCAAGCCTACTGTGCTTGACTGCCTATAAATAAGGTCAGTTGTGCATTATAGCAGGGATCCCAGATTTTCTTTTGTAAGTAATTACTCTACTAAAACTTGTAGAAAACTCAATTGTCAAAAACTCTCTAAGGCCTAATACAACTGATTCGTAGACTAAAGCTTATTAACGTCTCAATTATATAAAAACTCTGATTATTCATCTCTTATTATTTCTTTTCAGCTTTTACTTCTTAATATATTTCTAAGTTTCTGAAAAATTCGATAAACAAGTGTAATTTAATATTAATTATTACATATTCTATTTTAAATTAAAATATTTCCATATTAAATTACATGTACGTAACACCACCCTAAACACTATATATGTTAATATTAAAAAAGTGGCATTGCTTTACTAAAGTATGTAAAAGTGGAAGCCAATTATTGATCAAAAGGTCATACTATGCAAGGATACAAATTAATAACGACAAAAAATATCGACCCAATAATTATTATATATGCATGTGCACAATTCATCACGTGCGTATATATAACACTTAAAGTTGTTAAGCATATTGCGTCATCTTCAACATCATCAAAATAATAAGAGTTCATAATTTCAAGGAATTCTCTTTAGGGACTCCATTTTAAGTTTTATTGGTAGGATTCTCAGTGTTTTCAACCCGTGAACAGTTTTTGATGTGAATTTTTTTTTATAATCATGTATATTGTAGCTATTTAGAGCATCCTGCAAATTTTTAGAAAATTCTGAATAGTTTACAATACCGAAAACTAGGTTCAAACATGTTGTAGCACGCGTGACTAATCGTGCTATAAACTATTCAGAATTTTCTGAAAATTTTACAGGATGTCTTATATAGCTACAATATACACGGTCATAAAAAAAGTCGCGCCAAAAACTGTTCACGGTTCGAGAAACACTGAGAGCCCTACCGGTAGGGCTTAAAGTGAAGCCACTATAGAAGAATTGTCCTATAATTTTTTAGACTTTTGTTCAATTATCTATTTGAATATTGTATTTTGACAAAATAACTTTTTTAATATTATATTTTATAAAATGGTTTAAATATAACCCTACACTCGATTTTAATTAAAGTATTCTGAATTAAAATTACAAATAATTCATCAAACTAACAATTCAAAACAAACTATAGAATCATTCTACCTAATAATTGTGTTGTTATATTTAATTTTTTCTTCATCAAAATTGAGTTTAGAGGTCTATTTGAACTATTTTACAAGACACAGGGTCCAAAAAAATATAAATCATAATAATAATAATAATTGTGTATCCTAATTTCAGCAGGGGTCTTTCCCTCAGGTCGCATGCAGCTGGCAAATAAGTGCATGGAAGAAATAGCCAGGGAGTCCATGTACGTTCCATATAGACAGCATGATTTTCATGATGGTTGTACGAGCTAGGGATGCATAAATTGATAAGCGCAAGCTTATAGTATTTATAAGGCATGACCTCCATGATATGAGCTCGACGATGTATTCAGCTCGTGATAAATTGAAGATATGGCGTGTCTGTAGATCTTTGAAGATCCGGATACTTTATATGATCGTTTATGGCCAACCTATGATGGTTAATGCCCCAGATATTATGAGTCTATTTATTTCATGATCAGATCATATCCTAGTATAAATGAGAATATTCCATAATAAATTTAATAAATACGCATATCTGTTATTGACTCACGGGGTTACCCAAACTTGTCCAAGAAATTTCTCTATAAATACTGAGAATATTGGACAGGAAAGGGGACGATGATTCTGTAATGCCGAAACTCTGTCAAAATAGAGAGAGAAAAATAGTAATATAGACTCGTGGACTATGTGGATTTTAACCACTGAACCACGCAAAAAGACCAGTGTTCTTGAGAGTTATTTTCTTACTTCAGTTTACCATAAAGCACTAATTCAACCTTATTATTTTTTTAATTCACTGTTGGCGAAAAACCGTGTCAATAGTTTGGCGCTTTCATTGACAGGAAAATTAGTGCTTTCGTCAAAATCTCAATCAAATCTCATCATGGTGGTCACTCGCTCGATGCACGACAATGAGATGGCATAGCCTGGTGGGCAAGGGGCCCACCATACCACTGTTTCAAATGAGAATGGCCCTGAAGTTTAGCAACGACCGGGAAAGCAATTGGTGGGCCATGACGATGCTGGGAGTTCAGCGTCATTGCCGCCGAATCCAAACCCATACTACTTAACTGCAGTAGAACTGGAAAACATGCAATTAAGGAGCCATCTTGCTAAGGCAAACAAGCAGATTGATGAGGCTTTGACTCGGTTACCCCCTCTTGCAACCGGCGTTAATGTCGGAAAGAGGCAAAGTGGGTCTCATAAGTCCCACAGGAATAACCGATCCAAGCCAAGTCGGTCAGTCAGAACTGCCACCGCAAGTTCTGTGCCCACAGTGCAAGATCACCGAACTGCTCAGCCTAGTGGCCCTCCTAGGGGTCAGCGACAAATTAGTCGATCAGTCAGAATCGCGACCCTAAGTTCCGTACAACCGTCGCATGCTCATGAGAATACCCATGGCAACCCACAAGGAGGAGCCGTAGCAGGCTCACAGAGACAAAATGTTTCGAACTATCCTCCAGCGCAACGATCGGATCGCCAGACGCAAAGAGCTAGAAATGGTGGGGCAGAGCGACCGCGGGCTAATTTAGTTTGCCCTGATGGGACAATAATTGCCTCACCAGTCAAGCATCCCCCATCACCCATAAGACATCTGACACCACCTCGTTCTGCACGAGACATTCCGGTTCATGGGAACAGCAGAAGAAATCCTCCTCCGTCTGCTCGGGACAATCCTGCTTATGGGGACAACAGGAGAAATCCTCCTCGGCCTGCCCCTACTTATGTCCCGCGGACCCGAGTCAATAGTCTGGATCCTCAGCCTCAACCGCGAGCAGTGAGCTTCACTAATAGAAGTTATGGACTGAGAACCACCGAAGTGGCAGGTCCGAAGGCGATCTGAGAAATCACCTTAGTTTGGCTCAGAGTCCCCAATTCGATCCACAGCCTGATCTGCGAGATTGTTTAAACGCAGAGAATAAATTCAGCTCGAAATGAAGGAGTTAGTTACACTCGTCACGGGGAAGGTCCTTCCGAGGTACGTGATAACGGGAATGCCCCACAAAACCAAGCCCAAACTTGGAGGGACAACTGTTAGGAAAAACTTATACAGGAACCTTATTAATTTTCATGTGGATTTAATATTAAACAAATTAATATGAGATAACCTAGAACATGTTTCTAAAATTTAATTCAAAGAGAAACATTGATTAGAATACTTACAGTATACGCAATTGGGAAACTATCCAAAATTGACCTAGTCAACTTTGATAATTCTAATTGATAATTAAATCAATTAATTGAGACTATCTAGATGATTTTATCCAAGGTACAATGGGGACCATGGGCCTATGAAATCAAGCTCCAATAAGTTATCATAAATCTAACAAATAAATTTACTAACTTATTAATTCCTCGTGACTCCACTATAGACTCGGAATTGCACTCTTGAATTAATAGAACGCTCTATAACAAATATAGATACGCTATTAATTAACCATTGTTACAACCATAATTGTCACTCAATCCTCTATAGACGGTCTATAATGAGATAAGACTAAAATACTGTTTTACCCCTCATTGTATTTTATCCTTAAAACACTTAGATCCTTGTAAATGATATTTCAGTAAACTAATTTAATTACTGAAATGAGATCTCTATCATTTAACACCTTGAACCAAACTATAAGGAAATCACTGTTTCACTTCTTCATCAGAAGCTATAGATGTTCATATCTATGATTAACACTCCCACTCAATTATACTACCGAGTTCCCAAGATGTAAGTATGGGCTAGTCCATAGGGTAAGCTAGTAACGAACAAGTCAAAGAACTCAAATAATACAATCAGTTAGAATACTAACCACTCAGAATTGAGATTGAATTGACCTATGGTCAACTATATGATACGACTAAAATAGATAATAACAGTATGTTTACTTATCTTATCAACTGTCAATATCGGTCCAGTTCGATGTAACAAATACATCCGATCTTATCTACTTTGCTAATGTTCTGGAAAGAACATAACACTGTAATGTGTAAGTAGATCATATCATAGATTGGCTAGTCAATATAAATCCGGTACACTAACTAATCTTAGGACTAACTTATTTTGAACATATAATCATATTATATTCCACAGTGATTACGCCACTATAAATAAGATTAGCTATATGCTCGAGATTTAATAGAAGTTTATATTAAACAAATAATCATGAAAATAAAACATGTGAGCAAAGTGATTGACCAAGTCAAAAATGATTTCTATTCTTTTATTGATAATAAAATGAGATTACAAAGAATTTGGGTTTTAATTAGGGCATAAAACCCCAACAATAACAACCCACAGAACGCGTACAATAGGACGAGAGTTGTTGAATAGCCCCAGAATAACCAAGGAACCAGGGACCAAACCCTTGAAAGGTTAGCCCAGATGGAGGAGCTGATGAAAAGGCTCTTATCGGAAAAAGAGAAAGATGAGTGTGATTCAGAGGATGAGCTCGAGCTTTTCGCCTCGAATATTGCGGCGACTGCATATCCACAGGGTTTCAGAATGCCACATTTGTCACAGTTTGATGGAGATGGAGATCCGTCTGACCACTTGGGGATGTTCAACATCATGATGATGGCCCACAACATCGAGCCCGAGCTAAGACGCTTAATATTCCCCACGACTCTGATTGGGCTAGCTAGGCAATGGTTCAAACAGTACAAGAGGCATTCAATCAGCTCATGGAAGAGCTTTTCCACTAATTTCAGGAGAGAATTCAAGGCTTCTCAAGTAGCTAGGATTAAAGGTGACTCTTTGGAAAACATAAAGCAACAACCCAGTGAACCATTGAAAGCATGCCTAAGTAGGTTTGCCAATGTTGCTGTATGAGCTAGAGACACCGATGAGAGTTCTAAGCTCATGACAATGAGAACTAGAATCCTTATTGGAGGCGACCTGTGGCAAGAGCTACAGAGGAAAGGAGTTAGAACTGTTGATTAGTTCTTGAACCGAGCTCAAAGGTGGGTTAACCTAGAAGAGGTGCGAGCTTCCGTTGCAGGAACTGTTGATCCCAAAAGAGGGTGTTTTAATATTTAAGCTCGCAAGTGCACGAATCGTTTCGGAATATAATGTTCATGTAAGTACGAGGTCGAACCCATGGGAGTTGACTAACATCAAAAGAAACTATTTCAAACAAAGCAAGAATATTCTAACCTAGTTCCAAATATTTGATGAGATTTTGTTTTAGAAAAATAAAACACAAGTAATAAAAAAGATTTAAGATTAAATAGAAAAATTGTTTTCAAATGAGATATATAAAATAAGATTATTAAGATTTTAGAATCCACAAAATGCAAGTTCAATAGTATTTATAAGTATATTGATTCCCAAGTTTTAATATAGTTGAAATAAATCACACTATATATTTTTTCAAAATATATTTTCTATTCAAGCACAAATTACTCTTTCAAAAAGGTAGGATTTTTCTTCACTTTTATAAGATATAATTTCTAAGCATTAGTTGTGTTACAACCTAATGAAACTACAAAAAATCAAAGAGATTATGTTTAGGCAAAATATGATACTTATGCTCTAAGAATTAGATGTGAACAATTTAATGAAAAACATTTAATCAAAGAATATCATATTTTTGCATAATGAAAAACTAAGTGTAATATGCTTTAACACTCAATAATAGATGAAAAATGCATATCATTGATAGAAAAAATCCATAAACAATGTTACACAAGTGGGAAATCAACATACAATAAAAAATACTATCTAGTTACATTTTGCTTCATCATCATCTTAATAACCTTTGAAAAAGATTAGAAGCTCATAACTAGATAAAAATTACAAAATAACATACTTGACATGCTCTTCAAAAGATGAAAATGGTAGATAGAAAATATTGAAAAGAAGAGAGAAATATGGAGTGTAGAAGAGGTTGAAAAAAGATGAAGAAGAAGAACTCCTCAAATGGTCTTACAAGACTCTATTTATAGGCAAAATATGGAGATTAAATTAATCAAATTAAAATAAATAAATTGATTAATTTAATTGTGTTGGGAAGTGGTAGGATAAATAGAGTAAGTGTAAGAGTATTGGAAAGATGAAATGTTTGGTTGGGTAAAATATTAGTGAAAAGCTAAGGTAAAAATATAAATTAGGAATGTTTATTTAGGTAAGAAAAATAGGGAAAAGTGAATTGATATTTTGGTGAAAAATATTGGGAATGAAAAATGTGAATTTTGATCTTATTTTTATGGCTATTGGTTTGGTTGTCTTGGAATGGGGCTGTGTCTTGGCTGTCTTGGCTAGGCTGAATTGGAGTGGCAGCAGCTATGGGACGTTGGGCTTCGGAAGGCTGCAGAGAAGAGGAGACCGAAAATGGGCCTGGGCTTGAGTGAGCTGCAGCAGAAGGCCCACGGTCTGTTGGATTGGCCCGACTTGGGCCTTGGCTTTGTGCATGCGGCAGGTGGAATTGGAGCTGGCCTTGACTTGGGTGAAGCTGGCCGAAGGAGGACTTGAAGGCTTTGATGGAGTTGTGTTGCTGCTGGGCTTTGATGGAGTGTTGAGGAGAGTGGACAGGTGGCGCGTGGAGAGCAGAGCTGGGCTCAAGTGGCAGGCGGGCCTGGCTGGTGAGTGGGCTTCGGTCCAGGTGCTTGTTTGGCTCCATTCTTTCAAAAATAACATTTTTTTTCCTTATTCCTTTTTCTTTTCTTCACTCTTTCTTGGCTCTTCAAGAACCAAAAATAGAACCATATCCTACAAAATAAATGCAAATTAAGTCATAATAAAATATTTCCAATTATAAATAATTCATATAAATTCTTTGAAAATATTAATCATAACTTAATTTAGCATTTAAGTTCAACAATACTAATTTATTTATTTATATAAAATTTTACAACAAAATAATTATAAAAATACATAAAAATCTATAAAAATTAAAATGAAACTAATAAATTCAAAAAGTAATTAAAACTTAATAATTTAATTAAAAACTTAAGAACTAAATCATTTTTAGCTTAAAAAAATGTGGTAAAATAACTCTAATTTCTAGAGTTATCAGGAACCAGCCAAGTCGCTGTCCAGCCTGTTGGAGCAACAACAGATGTAGCGGCTACAGCTCAAATCGTTGCTTAGAGTAACCAAGGCGGAAATAACAAGAGAAAGGGTAATGGTGAGGGTGACCAAAACGGAACAAAGAAAAACAAGTCTGTGGAGAAATTTAAACCAGTCTATACAGCATATACCGACCTCACGGATACTAGAGAACGCATCTTCTTGGAAAATTCTGCTCGCCTTCCATGGAAGAAACCAGAACCTTTAAAGAATCAAAGGACGAAGAGAGACCCTTCAAAATTCGGTCGATTCCACAATAATATCAGTCATAATACGGATGACTGCAGACACCTGAAGGATGAAATCAAGACTCTCATCAGGGCAGGACCTTTGGCTCAGTACGCCCGAAATTGAACAACTCCCAGTCAGCCCGCTGGACAAAACACTCCGTCAGCTCCAATGAATCAAACCGGAGCTCAGGCGAATCAAGACAATCCTCCTCCGATAACATGAAGAGATATAGCCACCATTTCGGGAGGACCTCATTTGGCAGGCACGAGCAGAGGTGCCCAAAAGAGGTATATCAACGAGCCGAAATCCCATAACGGAGCCGAGTTTGTCTCGGAGCAACGGTTGTCAAAGCAGCAGCGATTGGAAAAACAACCAATCAGTTTTACAAAGGAAGATGCCAGCCATGTCCAGTTCCCACATAACGATCCTCTGGTGATAACCATTCTACTCACCAACCGGAGAGTTAGGAGGACACTAGTAGATAATGGAACTTCCATGAATCTACTCTTTAGGTCCACTTTAGAAAAAAATGGGATTGTTTGTAACCGAGCTGAATGCTACCTCCGTGATTCTATATGGGTTTTCTGGTGAAGGGTCTGCAACTATAGGAACAATCGAGTTAGTGGTAACATTGGGTGAAGGTCCACGAACTGTCTCCAAGCTTCTCGAGTTTGTGGTCATCGATTGTCTATCCGCATACAATGCAATTTTGGGCCGACCTGCGTTGATGGCGTTCAAAGCCATATCCATGTCTTAGACTAATGTGTCTAGAATTCCCATTATACACTCCGATGTATGCTCTAGCCAATGTCGCTTGGCTATCACAATGTATCAATATAGTAGATACATTATCTTTGATTAGGGGAATCTCTATCAACAAATCCCTTAACCATTCGGCCTTTTTTCCAGTAGCAGGTAGAGCTATGAACTCTGCTTCCATAGTGGAATGAGATATACAGGTTTGTTTCTTGGAACCCCAAGAAATTGCACCTCCACCAAGTGTAAATACCCAACCAGCCTTGGACAAGTTGTCCCCAAGATTGGATATCCAACTTGCATCTGTATATCCTTCTAAAATCGAAGGAAATTTGGAGTAGTGAAGGCTTAGTCCTTTGGTTTTCTTAAGATAACCTAAGACTCTTCCAATTGCCTTCCAGTGATCCACACTTGGATTACTTGTAAACCTACTAAGTTTACTTACCGCAAATGCTATATCAGGTCTAGTACACTGGGCAGCGTACATTAGACTCCCTATAGCACTAGCGTACTCCAATTGAGTCACCGCTCTTCCTTCATTCTTCTCTAGTTTTACACTATGATCGAATGGAGTATTGGCATCTTTAACCTTGAGATGGTTAAATTTGTTCAATACTTTCTCAACATAGTGGGATTGTCCTAACGCAAAACCCCCACTATGTTTCTTTACTTTGATACCGAGTATAGTATCAACTTCTCCAAGATCTTTCATCTTGAAGGTTGATGATAGATACCTCTTCGTTTCTTCTATCCCTTTCATGCTATTACTTAGAATAAGCATGTCATCCACATATAAGCAAACAATGATCACATATCCCTTACAGGTTTTGGAATACAAACACTTGTCTCCATTGTTATGTCTAAACCCATTAGACATGATGGCTTGATCAAGTTACATCATTGGTGCACAATTTAACCGTACCCTCACAAGAGTACCCCTTTCCCAAAAATACATTTGATTTGGTAAGTATAAGTTTACTGGACTAAAAAACAGCTTTAATACCGGGCTTGCCAAGCAAATCACCACTTACCAAGTTTCTACTCATTTCGGGAACATAAAGCACATTCACTAATGTAACTTTCTTGCCGGAGGTGAAGTAGACATCAATAGTACCTTTGCCAAGTACCTTGGATTTGCCCTCATTGCCCATTTGTATCTCATGGTTGCCCTTTGACTCTTCAAAGGTCTTGAACAATGATTTGTCATAGGTGACATGGACGGTGGCACATGTATCATACCACCACCCTTTCACCTTGCCTTGGATCGCATTTACCTCACTAAGGGTAGGAACTATGTTTTCCTCTTGAGTTGCATTCACCTTAGGTCCTTGTTGGTCTTTTCTATGCCTACACTCTCTAGCATAGTGACCCTTTTTCCCACACACAAAGCAAGGACCTTTCTCGCCCTTAAACTTGTTTGGGTTGGTTTTTGGACCCAAAAGTTTATCATTTCCCTTTTCCCTTTGTTTTTGGGATGTTTTGGTTGTGACACCGCATTTGCTTTGGAAGTCTCTCCATTAGACCCCTCCACAAGTTTATCTCTACATATCGATTCCTCTTCGATTCGAATATGCTTTTGGATCTCCTCCAAAGAATAATCCTCATTTTTATGAAGGATTATTTTCCTATAGCTCTTCCAAGTTGGTGGTAATTTAGCCACTATAGCACCAGCTTGAAAGGCCTCGGGAAGCTCAATCTTTAAAACTTTCAATTTATTAACAATAATTTGCAATTCATGAATTTGAGGAAGAATAGGTTTATCACCAAAAAATTTGAAATCGAAGTATTGAGATATCAAAAACTTTTTTGGTACCTTCCTCTTCCGCCTTAAACTTTTTCTCAAGTGCATCCCATATCTCCTTGGCTGATTTGGTCTCGGTGTAGAGGTCATAGAGCCTATCGGATAGGGCGTTGAGGATATGACCCCTACAAAGGAGGTTGTCCTCCACCCTCTTCCTTCTCTTATCCACCTCCTCGGGAGTGTCTTTGTCGGATGGCTCGGCTAGAGGTGCCAAGGAAGACTCAAGGATGTAGGTGATTTTAAGAGTGGTTAAAAGAAACCTCACCTTGTCTTGCCACCTAGTAAAATTGGATCCATCAAACCTATCCAATCTCACTAGGTCTTGGTTCATGATCTTGATAGTCTCCCCTTCCATTGAAACAAAAAGGGATAAGCTTTTGAATGTTAGATAAAAATTTATTGCCTCAATGGAAATTGATAATAAAATATTACAACTCTATGCAAAATATTACAATAGACAAGGATTGATTAAATAAGGTTACAACTCTATAACTAAAAATTACAAATAACCAAAGAAAATGAAGAAGATGATGAAGAAGAAGAGAATAGTAAAATACAACTCTAAGCAAAAGGTTACAAGTAAACTAGAAGTGTTTGAAACAAAAGAAAAGAAAAGATTACAACTCTTGAACAAGAAATAAAAGTAAAAGAACAAGAGAATAAGAAGAAAACAATACAATAGAAAGAAGAACAGAAATGCAAGAAACTCTCACTTACACAACCTAAGTGAAGAGGGTTGGGGATCACCAACTTGAACAAGGTTTAAAACCTTTGTCCAAAAGCTTATTTCCCCCTAACTCAAGCACTAAGGGATCTCTCTCAGATATTGGAAAAGCTTTCTGGAATTATCAAGCCTCAAGGTGTTTCTAGCCAAGTGCTCTAATGGATAGAAAATGTTGTGTCTTTCAAGTGAGCTATAGGCTCCTATTTATAGAGTTTAGAGACACCCTTTGAATTTCAAATTCCACCAACCCCCATGGCTGTTACCAATGTTTAATTGGATTAATATGGAATTAAAATTGAGATTTGGGAGTTATTTGGGTTTTTTGAGCTGTTCAACAAAGATTGAAAAAACTGAAAAATTGGTCAGTTTTGGCCTGTGGCCGTGGCCAAAGACATTAGTGGCCGCGGCCATTGGTCTCTGACCCAGAGGCCGCAGCCACTGAATGTTGGTGGGCACGGCCACCAACCAATTTCAGCACAAAAAATGTACTGTTTTTCCAAACGGTTCCAAACCCTCCCAAATGATTTTGTAACTCCCAAAACACATTATTGGGGTTAAAATCATATCTCTAACAGCCATATCACATATGGCTTTATGAAATTCATCTCAATATTGTGTAACAACAAATTTACACAATAAAGGGTAATATTTGGAAGTTACAAATTTGTAACACCAAATATGTTACATTATTTGGATATATCTCATATATCTAAATATTGTAACTCTCTATTATATGTTACAATATGTGACACACTTTGTCACATTTATTTAATCTAAAACATTATATTATAATATAATATAATATTACATTATATTATAAAATAATATAACATTCGCTTGGTCTCATGAAGACATGGTGGGAATAAGCCCGAGTGTGATCATGCACACCCTAAACTTGGATAAAAGCGTGCCTGCGAAATCCCAAAAATAGAGACGTTTGGGAACAGTTCGAGCTAAGGCAATGGAAGAATAAGTAGCTCAGTTATTAAAGTGTGGGTTCATTCGTGAAGCAAAATATCCGATCTGGGTCGCGAACCCTGTCCTGGTACCAAAGTTGAATGGAAAATGGCGGACTTACTTTGATTTCTCCGACCTGAACAAAGCTTGTGCTAAGGATTGCTTCCCATTGCCGAGAATTAATCAGTTGGTAGACGCCACCACGGGACAAGAACTCATGTCTTTTATGGATGCGTACTCTGGATATAACCAGATCGCGATGAATCCTGCGGACCAGGAGCATACTAGCTTTATGACTCCTACGAATGTATACTGTTATAAAGTTATACCCTTCGGGTTGAAGAATGTCGGGGCTACCTACCAACAGTTAGTTAACAGAATGTTCGTTGATCAGATCGGGAAAAGTATGGAAGTATATTTCGATGATATGCTAGTCAAATCCAAGACTGCCGATAACCATGTTTCCGATCTAAAAGAATGTTTTGAAATCTTGAGGAAATACAATATGAGGCTAATTCCCCATAAATGTACTTTTGGAGTAGCGTCGGGAAAGTTTTTGGGATTCATAACCAATACAAGAGGGATAGAGGCGAACCCAGAAAAAATCAGGTCATTATTGGAGATGCCTTCGCCCAGCTCGCGTAAAGAAGTTCAGAGCTTGATTGGAAAAGTGGCGGCGTTAAACCGATTTATTTCAAAGTCCACTGACAAGTGTTTTCCCTTTTACAACTTGCTCAAGGGAAATAAGAAATTTGAATGGACTGAAGAGTGCGAGCTGGCATTCCTCGCCCTAAAGACACATTTCGCCGAACCCCCAATATTGTCTGAGCCTACATCTGGAGAGCCCATGTTCCTATATTTGGCCGTAACAGAAAATGCAGCCAGCACCGTGTTAGTTCAAGAAGAAGATTGTGCTAAAAAACTGGTGTACTATATAAGCAAAAAACTTATTGGGGCTGAATCACGGTATCTGCTGATAGAAAAGATAGCATTCTGCTTGATATTAGCTTCCTGGAAGCTTAGACCATACTTCCAGTCCCATTCAATCCACGTCATGACCGACCAACCTCTAAGGCAGGTTTTGCAAAAACCTGAAGCGTCGGGACGTCTTTTAAAATAGGCAGTAGAACTCAGCCAATTCGAGATACGGTACACACCACGGACCTCGATCAAAAGCCAGGCTCTTGCTGACTTTGTGGCTGAATGCACCTGATTTCAGGAGGAGTTTTTGAAGGAGCTGGTGCATGAGTTCTTGAAAATATTCGTGGACGGCTCATCTAACAAGAATGGATCTGGAGCTGGGATCATATTGATTTCTCCAAAGGGGCACCAGTTCCATACAACGCTGAGATTCAAATTCGAAGCATCAAACAACGAAGCCGAGTATGAGGCTTTGTTAGCCGGGCTCAGAGTGGCAAGAGAATTGAAAGAAAGGGCTGTCCAGTGTTATAGTGATTCTCAACTTGTGGTTAATCAGGTGTTGGGGGAATATCAAGCGCGTGGTACCAAGAAGGCAACTTACCTAGCTAAGGTGAAAAAAGAGCTGTCAGAATTTGAATATGGTACTGTCGAACAGATCCCTCGGGAGCAGAACACTAATGTTGACGCTTTGGCAAGACTTTCCACCACCAAGGAAGCTGAGACTTTGAACGTAGTACCAGTGGAATTCTTGGAAAGTCCAAGCGTGGCAGAAAAAGTGAAAGAGATCGAGATGATTGACACAAGGTCGACCTGGATGACCCCTATAGTGGAATATCTTACAACAGGATGGCTACATGAGGAAAGAAAGAACGTGAGAAAGATACTCTATCAAGCTCCAAGATATATGATAGTAGATCAAATGTTATATTGACGTGATCATTCACTACCGCTTCTACGACGTGTTAGTGAAGTATGGGGCAACCATTGATTGTAGAAGGAAGATGGTCACCTTTGAGCCTGAAGGTGAGGATCCATTTGTGTTTGTTGGTACTGTGCATGGACCTCACATACCTATGATTTCTGTTTTGAGGGCGAGGGATCTATTGCAAGGAGGTTGCATTGGATTCTTAGCCAGTGTGGTTGATACCACTTGGGTCGTGCCAGTGAGACCAGAAGAGATCAGACTTGTTTGTGAATTCCTGGATGTGTTTCCATAAGATTTGCCAGGGTTGCCATCACACAGAGAGATTGAGTTCGTGATAGAACTGGCACCAGGAACGGAGCCAGTGTCTAGAGCACCTTACAGAATGGCCCCAGTTGAGTTGAAAGAATTAAAAGTACAGTTGCAAGAGCTGTTGGATTTGAGTTTTATCAGACCTAGTTTATTATTTATTTATTTGCGGAAAAAGTACAGTTGCAAGATCAAGCAGGCCAAATTATTTATTTATTTTAAAGTTTACTTTAAGGTTTTATTTAAATGTTGCTCATTTTTATGTTAAAAACAAGTAATTTTTTTTTATAAAACAATGGATCCATGTATTTATTTTTAAGTTTTTATTAAATAAAAGAGAAATGTTTACAATTATGACCCAACGTTGTGTTATCGGTAATCTATGAGAAATTAGGGCGTTACAACCTCAATCTTGTAATGCCCCACGTCACTATGGCTGCTTCCTGGAATGACGAATGACCCTACAAACCAACACAAATCTTTCCAGCGTGCTTTGTCGTGCTTAACTTTGGAGTTATCAACTTTGGAGGTCAAGCATGCTTAACTTTGGAGTTCACAAGTGATGGGCTATCGAAAAGAAGATGCATCTTGTTGGCATAGGTAGTACCCATCAATCCATTTAACCCTCTTCAACTGTATAGTCCCATACCTACACATTCTTAGAATCATCACACTTAACCTTCCCCAGGCGGTGTGGGATTGCACAGCTTTACCCAGTCTTTCCCCTTACGGATCACGGGATACTAACTATCACAATCACCCCTTTAGAGGTCCGACGTCCCCGTCGGCCACACTTCCGGCTAGGTCAAGGCTCTGATACCATTTGTAACTCCTCACGTCACTATAGCTGCTTCCTAGAATGGTGATTGGCCCTACAAACCAACACGAGTCTTTCCAGCATGCGAGTGAGGACAAAGCACACTGGAAAGACTTGTGTTTGTTTGTAGGTCAGTCTTTATTCTAGAAAGCAGCCATAGTGACATGGGGCATTACAAATATTTTGCATCAATCATATCTTATGCTCATTCGGGACACTCTGCCATGAGTAATAATATAATGGGACATGGTGACCAATAAGGTTACCAATAAGTCTCGTGAACAATGTCCTAAAATCACCAACTGCATTGTAGGTTCCATCATTTAGATCAAATTGTAGAGCCAACAAACCTTTATTGTCATTGATGAGCTGTTGTAAATCTTTGGATCGAGACCGATCTCTTCTTTTTGCGATAGCCGCTGCATATTTTAATTAAACAATAAAATTAAATTGAATAAAATAATAAAAAAATTGTCATTTATTGATAAAATGTAGATTAATTATAGTACGTTACCTGTCTCACAGGAAGTATGCACTCGCGTAGGATAATATATATGAGAGTTACATTTTTTTGGATAGTGTGAATATCTAAATGTGTAACATATTTGGGGTTACAAAATCAGTAACAAATTTGTAACCCTTAAATATTACCCAATAATGTATAGATTTGATGTTACACATTTTGATTTGAATTTTTCAAGCCATAAGTGATATGGTTATTGGAGACATGATTTTAACCCTCATAATGTGTTTGGAGGTTACAAAGTCATGTGGGAAGAATAAAGAGTCGTTTAAAAAATTGCATAAAAGATATATGCTGAAATTGGGCTATGGTCGCGGCCACAAGTGTTCCTGGTCGTGACCTGGAGAATAGAGACTCACGGTCGCGACCAGAGAAGCTGACAACCAAACCCAATTTTCCTTTTCAACTCTAAACGGTTCTAACAACTCATGTATCTCCCAAAACTCCTTTTTAATTCCATAAACATCCAATTAAACATTGGTAACAACCACGGGGGTCGGTGGAATTTGAAATTCAAATGGTGTCTAAAAACTTTATAAATAGGAGTCTATTGCTCACTTGTAAGACACATTATTTTCTATCCACTAGAGCACTTGGCTAGAAAATCACCTAGACGCTTGTTTATTCTATAGAGTTATTTCCATTTGAGAGAATCCTTTAGTGCTTGAGATAGGAGCAAAAATAAGCTTTTGGACAAATGTTGTAAACTTTATTCAAGTTGATCATCCCCAATGCTCTTCACTTTGATTGTGTGAGTGAGAGTGAGAGTGATTGTTTATTGTTCTTGTTCTTCTATTACTTTTTATCATCTTCTATTTATTTGTCTATTTACGTATTTAGTTGTATCTTATGTTATAGAGTTGTACTTCCATCTATATCTCTTGCTCTTCATCTTTTAGTCTTTTTGTATCATTTTGTTAAAGAATTGTATTTTCTATTACTCTCTTGGTCTACATCTTTCTATATTTACATGTGAGTTTTGCAATAGAGTTGTAACTTATTTAATCAATTACTTTGTCTTTGTATTATTTTGTTTAGAGTTGTAAGAGTCTTACTATTTTCCATTGAGGCAATATATTTATCTCTAACATTCAAAAGCTTATCCCTTGTTTGATTCAATGGAAGGTGAGACTATTTCGTCTAGAGTTGTAATAGTTCACATATTTTCCATTGAGGCAACATATTATTTTCTAACATTCAAAAACTTATATTTATTTGTTTGTTTCAATGGAAGGTGATGTTAGAAAAACTTATACAGGATCTTTATTTATTTTCATGTATATCTAATATTAAATAAATTAATACGAGATAGCCTAAAACATGTTCCTAAAATTGAATTCAAAGAGAAACAAATAATAGAATACTTACAGTATACGCAGCGGAATTAAAGAGTCATTCCTTCAGTTTCTCTAACTCTTGTATCCTCTCTGTCGCAGAGTATTACCAAGAAACTGAACCGATCTTCTATTTTCTTCACGATCTTCCAATGTATCCTTAGAACCACCTAGACTAGTGTGGGCAATTCTCAACACATGAGAAAGATATAGAGAGAAGAAGAGAAAATACAAAGAGGCTTAGAAAATGACTTGTGTTTAGAGATAATATAAAACTATCAGAAAATCTGACTTATCAAAAACCCTATTTTGACTTCTCTATAAGCACTCCTTTTATAGACTCAATTAGGTCATTTAATTTAATTAAAAAATCAATAAAATAACAGCCATTTTGAAGCCCTAGGTCGAAATTATCATGGGCTATAGGCCCGTGAAATTTCCCATTTGATTATAAGTCCATTGGACTTAAAATCAAGGCCTGTATTATTTTCTATTGATTTAATTAATTTAATAATTATTTAAATCCTTTATCAAATTAATTATTTATAATTTGAACCTTGATTTAAACTTATTTATTAATTTAGATACCAATTTATCTTAATTAATAAATCTGCCATAATTTCTCTTTTCTTCTCAAAATTACACAACTCTGTGAAACTATCCAAAATTGACCTGGTCAACTTTGATAATTCTAATTGATGATTAAATCAATTAATTGAGACTATCTAGATGATTTTATCCAAGGTACAATGGGGACCATGGGCCTATGAAATCAAGCTCCAATAAGTTATCATAAATCTAACAAATAAATTTACTAACTTATTAATTCCTCGTGACTCCACTATAGACTTGGAATTGCACTCTTGAATTCATAGAACGCTCTATAACAAATATAGATACGCTATTAATTATCCATTGTTACAACCATAATTGTCACTCAATCCTCTATAGACGGTCTACAATGAGATAGGACTAAAATACCGTTTTACCCCTCATTGTATTTTATCCTTAAAACACTTAGTTCCTTGTAAATGATATTTCAGTAAACTAATTTAATTACTGAAATGAGATCTCTATCATTTAACACCTTGAACCAAACTAAAAGGAAACCATCGTTTCACTTCTTCATCAGAAGCTATAGATGTTCATATCTATGATTAACACTCCCACTCAATTATACTACCGAGTTCCCAAGATGTAAGTATGGGCTAGTCCGTAGGGTAAGCTGGTAACGAACAAGTCAAAGAACTCAAATAATACAATCAGTTAGAATACTAACCACTCAGAATTGAGATTGAATTGACCTATGGTCAACTATATGATATGACTAGAATAGATAATAACGGTATGTTTACTTATCTTATCAACTGTCAATATCGGTCATGTCCGATGTAACAAATACATCCGATCTTATCTACTTTGCTAATGTTCTGGAAAGAACATAACACTGTAATGTGTAAGTAGATCATATCGTAGATTGGCAAGTCAGTGTAAATCTGGTGCACTGACTAATCTTAGGACTAATCTTAGCTATATGCTCGGGATTTAATAGAAGTTTATATTAAACAAATAACATGTGAGCAAAGTGATTGACCAAGTCAAAAAATGATTTCTATTCTTTTATTGATAATAAAATGAGATTACAAAGAATTTGGGTTTTAATTAGGGCATAAAACCCCAACAGGTGAGACTATCAAATTCTTGCACCAAGACCTAGTGAGGTTGGATAGGTTTGATGGATCCAATTTCACTAGGTGGCAGGACAATGTGAGATTCCTCTTGACCACTCTTAAGATTGCTTACATCCTAGAGTCCACCCTTGAACCTTTCCTGGCGCCATCTGACAAAGACACTCCCGAGGTGGTGGAGAAAAGACGGAAGAGAGAGGATGACAATCTTCTTTGTAGGGGTCATATCCTCAACGCCCTATCCGATAGACTCTATGACATTTTTACCGAGACCAAGTTGGTAAAGGAGATTTGGGATGCACTTGAGACAAAATTCAAGGCATAAGAGAAGGTACCAAAAAGTTTTTGATTTCTCAATACTTTGATTTTAAATTTTTTGGTTGCTTTAATTTTAAATTAAATCTGTGGTGTTGATGTGGCAATGACACATCAGCAACCAGCGAGCCACATCAGCATACCGTTAGCCATATAAGACAAAATTGGCCTACTTGACAACACTGTGGATAGTTTCACTACTACAAAAAAGGGTTTTTAGGATTCGCGGGGCGCGAGTCCTCTATTTGACAGCCCTTAAAAACTGGGGTAGAATATTTTTAGGACTCGCAATGCGAGTCCTAAAAAAATGTGCGATTCCTAAAAAGTTTTATTATTAATTTTTAAAAAATGAATTGGTGGCCAAAGCTCCTGCCGGCGACGGTGGTTCGAGAAAACAATGATTGGCTTTCGAAGCCTAAGGCTCGGGGAACGTCGTGGTGATGGTGGTTCTTCGTGGAACGGAATGTGGTGGCCGGATTGGAGGTAAAAAGTTTCGAACTCCATAGATTCCGACGAACACCAAAAATGAAATCCGCGCGATTCTAACCCGATCCTTGGTTGGGTTTTGCTTGGATGAAAGTGTTGAGTACGATGGTGGTGGTGGCTCGACTCACAACGATCCAAGGTGGTTGGAATCTCGTCGGAAACTTTGGGAAAACCCAAAACCGATCTTCTTTGTTGTCTGTCTTAGGTGGCGCGTGAGGGCCCGAGCTCGCGGGGGTCGAAGCTTCGGTGGCCTTCGAAGCTCCCTGGCCGGCGCGTGTTGCAGCTGGCGGCGGGGAAGGTGGGGGTCGAGCTCGGCAAACTTTCAGGCGAGAGAGAGGGAAGGAGAGAGAGTTGAGAGAAAGAAGAGTGTGAGTTTTTTTTTTTAATTTAGTTATTTATAAAACTTTAATTGCGAGTCCTAAAAGAAATTTTTTAAGGACTCTCAACGTGAGTCCTAAAAAGTCCAGGAGATTGGAGGGAATTTGTGATTTTTTTAAATTCAAATTTTTAGGAGACACATAAGTTTTTAGGACTCGCAATGAGTGTCCTAAAAAGATTCTTTAAGGACTCGCAGTTGATAACTCTACAAAATAGAGTTATTTTACCACTTTTTATGTGCTAATTGTTGCTTAATTCTTGAGTTTTTAATTGATTTATTAAGTTTTAAAGTAATTTTGAATTTATTAGGTTTATTTTAATTTTATACATTTTTGTGTATTTTTATAGTTATTTTGTTGTAAAATGTTGTAGTTAATTATTTAAATTATTGTGTCTAGTTAGAAATAAAAAAAAATGTGTATTTTATTGAAACTAAATGTTAAATTAAATTAAATTTTAATTAATATTTTCAATGAATTAATATGATTTATTGGATAACTGAAAATATTTAATTTTGATTTAATTTATGTTTATTTTGTTAGGGATTTTGGTGTATTTTTGCTCTTAAAAAGCAAGAATAATGAAGAAAAAAAATGGCATTTCAAGGAAAAGAAAGTAAAAATGTGGCATTTTCCTTTTCAGCCCAATTGGGCCTCCTGCCCAGCCGAAGCCCACGCCACCTGCTGCTGCTCCTGGGTCCGTATGCCCAGCCAGGCCCAAGGCCCAATCCGCTCCATCAGCCACGTTCAGCCTTCCACCTAATGTACCAGCCTACTGCCTTCATCAATGCCCCAGCTCCTTTCCACGTGACCCAGCAGCAAGCTTTCTTCCAGCCTGCCTGCTTCCCACGCCTGGCATCACAAGACCACCACCATCCTTCCTTCAGCCCATCCAAAGCCTGCTGCCAGCCCAACAAAGCAAAAGAAAAAATGTGTCTTGAGCCCAACAATTTCACCCTTGTCCCTTTGTCCTTTTGTCTCAAAATACCACATTTTTACCCAAACTTTTCTACACATTTTACCCCAAAACATCATTATTACACCCTATAATTTACCTATATTTTCCATATTATAATTAATTAAATTAATTTAATCAATTTAATTAATTTAAATTGATTATTTTAATTTACTCATTTTGGCTATAAATAGGAAGTTTTGAAGACCATTTTGGGTGTCCATTTTGGAGGGAGGTTACTATACCATAATTTCTACACATTCAAAACCTCTCAATTCTCTTCATCTTCTTCTTCTTTTTGGTTATTTTCTATGTATTTTTAGAGGAAAAGTTTGGGGGTTCATCCTCCAAATTTTCCTATTTATGTTTGTAATTTTTAGTTTGTATTTGCTATTCTAGTTATGAGTTTCTAATATTCATAAGATTATTAAGATCATGATGAAGCAACTTGTAACTATGTAATATTTATGTTGTATGTTAATTTCCCTTGTAATGCAACAAAATTTATGGATTTTTCTTCTTCATATATTTATTTCATCTTAAATATCTTGTATTTTAGATTGTTAGAACATATTTACACTTTGTTCTTCATTAGTGCATAAACATAATATTATTTGTGTAAGATGTGTCATTAAATTGTACACATCCATGCTTAGAACAAAAATATTATGTTTTGCCTTATAAATAATGTTCATTGATTTATTTGTTATTTCATTAGTTTGATTTACATTAAATGCTTTGAAATTATAATTTTGAAAAGTGAAGAAAAATCCTATATTTTTAGAAGTAATTTGTGCTTAAAATTATAAATCTATTTAGAAAATGATAGTTTAAATTATTTTAACTATCACTAAAACTTGGGAATCAATATACTAATAAATATTATTAAACTTACATTTTGTGGATTCTAATATCTTAATAATATTTTCTTTTAACACTTATTTTCAAATCATTATTGGTTTATTTTCATTCTCTTAAATAGCTTTATTTTTCAATCTTTTATTTTATGTTCATAATATTAAAACTCATCAATCTTTGGAGCTAGGTTAGAATTTATTACTTTTGATTTAAAATAGTTTTCTTTTTTATTTTAGACAACTCATTTGGGTTCAATCTCGTGCTTACACGAACACTATATTCCATATACGATTCGTGCGCTTGCGAGTATAAATTTTTAAAACATACCCGTTTTGGGTCCATCAGCAGTCCAGGAGGTATTTTTTTAAAACTCAAAATCAAACTTTTTTAGGACACACAGAGATTTTAGGACTCGCGGATATTCTTTAAGGACTCGCAATGCGAGTCCTAAAAAGTCCAGGAGGTGTTTTTTTAAAACTCAAAATCAAACTTTTTTAGGACACAGAAATTTTAGGACTCGCGGATATTCTTTAAGGACTCGCGTTGCGAGTCCTAAAAAGTTCGGAAGTTGTTTTTAGGATTCGCATATATGTGAGTGTCCTAAAAAAGTGTCATAAAATGATGTTTTTGTAGTAGTTTTTGTGGAGAAATCTTAACGACCTGAAAGTATATATATATATATATTTATAAATACTTCATTTGAAAAGTAAAGTAAGTACGCTGCTATAAAAGAATGTATGTGTCAAATTAATAAATTTAAAAAATGCATAAATAAAGCTATTTTCTTAAAACTAATAAAAAATCTATTTTTTTTCAATTAAGAGAATTGATAAAGATGAATACTATCAATTCAAGTTTAATACTGAACTTGTTAGGAGTAGGTTTTGTCTTATTAGACATGCAACACCTAAATACTTGTTCGAAAGCATTAAAACTGACAATAAATACTAGGAGAATCAACTAGTCGAGTGAAAAGAATCTTTTAAGGAATCTAACCAAACGTGGACAATATAAATCCATAATAGTAATAATAATAAATAGCATTTTTTATTCCTAAAATTTTTACACTACTAAATTATACTCCTCAAAATATACGGTTAGTTAAAATTTCTTTCTGAATTATTGATACTATCAAATTATGTCCTTATTACAATTTGCATAAAATAATTAACACTTTTGTCCCCCGAATTTTGACAACTACTAAATTGTATCCATTTAATTATAAAAAATTAAAGAATTATTTTTCTATTAGTTCTTACAAAATTAAATAAAAAATATTAAAAAATTCAAAAAAAGATGAAAAATTATTTAAAATTTATTTTAAATACATTTAAGTTTGTTAGAATCATTACAGGCCAAGGCTAACCATATAGGCTGTTATAAGTTAGTTACAACGGCTTTGGGTTTCTCTCTCTGTTTTCTGTTAAGTTGTTCTGTTCTTGCAGCTTGTACAGCTGTTCCTGTAACTAACCATCTCAATATCTATATATACTCGTTAGCTTCAGTATTCAAGCTGAGCTTAACAAATTCATTTCATCAATTCTTGCATTCTTGTTTTTCTTTACGTAGATCTCTTATATGGTATCAAGAGCCATCCGATCATGGCTTCCACTGGAACAAACAACTCCGAAGCAGCTGACGCTAATCAAGTTCAAGCTCCACCGCCGATCGCTCCAGATCCCCCCGCATTTCCAAACAATCATCTCCTTCCGTTGAATCTCCGTCTCGATCGCAACAATTATTCCTACTGGCGCACTCTAGTTCTTGCCGCCGTTCGTGCATACAATCTGGAAGGATATCTTCTCGGCACCATCACTCCGCCGCCGCCTACGCTCACAGGTACTCTCGTTCCAAATCCTGATTATCTCAACTGGCAAAGATTCGATCACTTTCTTATGCACTGGTTACTTAATTCAATTCATGAGTTGATGCTTGGTCATGTACTCAACTATCGATCGTCTGCTGAGATCTGGACTGTTTTTGCTCGACTGTTTGCCAACACATCCAAGGCTCGAATCCTTCAGATCAAAGGATTACTTAAATCTACAAAGAAAGGATCTCTCTCAATTGACGAGTACATCTTGAAGATGAAGAACTATGCTGACAATCTCAATTCCGCTGGCGAACCACTTTCAGACGAAAGCCTCTGCTTATACATATTAGGTGGCCTTGGATCTGAGTACGAAGCAACTATTGTCAACCTCACGAACAGATCTGAACCTCTCAGCATTCAAGATCTGCAATTCAATCTTCATAATCAAGAGATGAGGCTCCAACAACTTTCCAGCTCCACACTTGACAACGTCCAAGCTAACTTCGCAGGTCTGTCTATACGAGGCAATGGCAGATTTCCATCAAGATTTGGACATGGTGGCTATCGTGGTTCCAGACCTCCGTACAATGGACGTGGACAAGGCAGAGGCAACAGGATCACTTGTCAACTTTGTGGACGAACAGGCCACTCGGTGCTTAAATGTTATCACAGATTTGATGTTCACTACTCAGGTCCTCCTCCTCCCTCATCTAACGATGCACCAACCACCACGAACAATACGGTCAACAATGACTCTCCACAAGCAATGATCTCTGAGTCTACCTACTCTGATGAACATCCTGGATCGTGGTTCTTAGACACTGGAGCTACGAATCATATGACAAATGATCCAAACCAGCTGCACAACAGAGTTGATTACAAAGGAAAGGCTAAGGTGGTAGTTGGCAATGGTAATTCCTTATCCATTAATCACATTGGTTTCAATTCATTGCAAACCTTTAAAGCCAATAACTCTTTAATTCTTAAAGATATTTTACATGTGCCTACTCTTACCAAAAACTTGATTAGCATCTCACAGTTTACTCATGACAACAATGTTGTTCTCGAGTTTGACTCTTCCTGTTGTCTTGTTAAGGACAAAACTTCGAGGCAGGTTCTTCTTCAGGGTTCCCTCAATGAAGGACTCTACAAGCTCAATCTCTTGTCTTCATTACAGTCTGGTGCTGGTTCTCTTCCCTCATTGTCCAAGTCCTCAAATGTCTATAATAAGTCTGCCTTTAATTGTACTACTACTAGCAATAATGTTCAAGATAAGTCTTTACATGCCACTGTTTGGCATTGTTGCTTAGGACACCCCTCAAAATCTATACTAGATAAAGTCTTGTCTCATGTTTCCCCCAATGTCAGATGTAATACTTCCTTTTTCTGTGATGCATGCCAAATAGGCAAATTACATCAGTTCAGTTTCAAAAGAACAAATAATAATACAACTGCTCCTTTTCAATTGATTCACTCGGATGTTTGGGGACCATCCTTTTACTCTTCTATGGATGGATACAAGTATTACATTAGTTTTATAGATGATTACTCCAAATATGTTTGGTTATATCCAATGAAATTAAAATCTGAGGTAACACAAATCTTTCAACATTTTAATGCCTTTATTGACCGTAATTTCAAAGCTAAAATTCAAAGCATCCAACTAGATCTAGGCACTGAGTACAAACCTCTTTATCAACTCTTCACCAAACTAGGCATACTCCGTAGGAACTCTTGTCCTCACACTCATCAACAACATGGTACTGCCGAAAGGAAGCATCGCCATGTTGTTGACACTGGCCTTACCTTACTATCTCAAGCCAACATGCCATTACATTTCTGGTTTGAAGCCTTTTCCTCTGCAGCCTATCTCATCAATAGGTTACCCACACCAAATCTCAATTTTCAATCCCCATATGAAGTTCTTTTTTAAATGCAAACCAGATTACAACATATTAAAAGTCTTTGGATGCTCTTGTTTTCCACTCCTCCGTCCATATAACAATCACAAAGTAGCTTTTAGGTCATCAAAATGCTTATTCATTGGATATAGTCCACATCATAAGGGGTTCAAATGCTTGCATCCATAAGGAAGACTGTACATAGCTCGTAGTGTGACATTCAATGAGTCAGAGTTTCCTCACTCCGCTCTCTTTACTTCCTCTGTTGATTCTTCCTCTGATACACATACACCAGTCAATATTCATGATTATAGGATTCCATCACCTATTTCCATTACTCCACCTATGACATTCACACCTGAGTCATCTCATCATTCTCCAAATCGATCTTCTGTGTCCCCTAAGTCATCCTTACCACCTGAGTCACCATCAACAGAGTCTATCAGTTCCTTGCCTCATACAACTGAATCTCCCACATACATACCTATCTCATCTATTCAAAATGATTTACCTGTCCCACCACCAACATCGAATACTCATCACATGATAACCCGTTCCAAAACAGGCTCACTTAAACCTAAGACTTATATGGCTAATATTTCACCTGAATTGGAACCAAATTCTATTAAGGATGCTATTGCTAACCCACTTTGGAGACAGGCTATGCAGCAAGAGTTTCAAGCATTGCAGACCAATAACACGTGGACTTTGGTGTTAATAAGCTCAGTCAGTACCTCAAGTCTCCCACTTCGCTTCACTGGACAGCATGCAAGAGGGTTTTACGATATCTAGTTGGTACTCCTCATCTTGGTCTGTGTTTCAGGCCTACCAATAATCTCAATATTCAAGCATTTACGGATGCTGATTGGGCCAGTTCTTTGGACGATAGACGATCAACGTCGGGCTATTGTGTGCTTCTTGGCGATAACTTGATTAGCTGGGGGTCAAAGAAACAACAAGTTATAGCAAGATCAAGTACCGAAGCTGAGTATCGTGCTCTTGCTACAGCCACTGCTGAAGTCATATGGATTGAATCTCTTCTTCAGGAACTCAACATGCTCAACAAAACTACTCCCGTACTATGGTGTGACAATGTTAGTGCAGCTTCGTTGGCATCCAATCCAGTCTTTCATGCCCGAACGAAACATATCGAAGTCGACATTCACTTCGTTCGTGATCGTGTTCTTGACAAAAAACTTGATGTTCGTTATATTGCCTCAGCTCAACAGATAGCAGACATCCTCACCAAGCCTTTGTCCATTACGCAGTTTCAGTTCTTGAGAGACAAGCTTACACTTCGACAGGCTACGTTCACCTTGAAGGGGGGTGTTAGAATCATTACAGGCCAAGGCTAACCATATAGGCTGTTATAAGTTAGTTACAACGGCTTTGGGTTTCTCTCTCTGTTTTCTGTTAAGTTGTTCTGTTCTTGCAGCTTGTACAGCTGTTCCTGTAACTAACCATCTCAATATCTATATATACTCGTTAGCTTCAGTATTCAAGCTGAGCTTAACAAATTCATTTCATCAATTCTTGCATTCTTGTTTTTCTTTACGTAGATCTCTTATAAAGTTTAAAAATATTTTTTAAAAGAAAAATTAAATTGTTACAAATGAAAAAATATATATATTGTCTTTTTCTTCTTTATTTTTTTTAATGTATTTTTCTAATTACTTTCTATTTTTTCATTTTTGCATTTCTGTAAAATTATACTAGGCCAGGGTATAAAATAGTTTTAAAAAATAAGTCATTTTTTCAAACTATCCTCCAAAATATTTACAAATCCTAATCAATATATTTATAATGTATCTAAATGGCTTGATCAAAATGGTGATGATGGTTCTATATATAAATACAAGTTCCTTGATTTTGGCTTTATTAACCAATCAAGAAAGTTAATTAAAACTCTAATCTTTGTGGTCCCTAACTATAGCTTAATAATAATATGACATCACATTTATGACTAGTTAGGACAACGTGGTACTATAAAAGGGTTTCCATGATCAGAGGAAAAGATAGCATTACTACAAAGAGAGAGAGAGAGATGGGAAGGAGTCCATGTTGCTCCAAGGTAGGACTCAACAAAGGAGCTTGGACTGTTTTAGAAGACAAAATCCTCACAGCTTACATCGAAGCACATGGAGAGGGTCAATGGAGAAACCTTCCAAAAAAAGCTGGTAAGTATATAAAAATAATTTACTTCTATGTGCATACCTTTTGTGTTTTCGGTTTGTGAACAGTTTTCAACATAATTTCTTTTATGAACGTGTTTATTGTAGTTATTTAAAGCATACTGCAAATTTTTAGGAAATTCCAAATAATTTATCACGTCGAAAACTAGGTTTAAACAGGTTGTTGCGCGAGTGATTAAATTTTTTTATGCGCCTGAAAAACAACTTGGTTAAACCTAGCTTTCGGTATTGCAAATCTTTCAGAATTTCCTAAAAGTTGACAAGATGTTCTAGATAACTACAATATACACGTTCATATATAAGAAACACAAAAGGTACGCACCCAATTATGCTATAAATATATACACAAAAGAGGTATATATATACTAGTATATAATATGTAATGTGGGGATGTGGTTTAGGTTTGAAGAGGTGTGGAAAGAGTTGCAGACTTAGATGGCTGAATTATCTAAGGCCAGACATTAAGAGAGGTAACATCTCTCCTGATGAAGAGGACCTCATCATCAGACTCCATAAACTTCTTGGCAACAGGTCATTATATATATATATATACTACTCTCTCTATATATATAATGTTTATTTGTTCTAATATTGATTATATATATATATACGTATATAGATGGTCTCTCATAGCTGGGAGGCTTCCCGGGAGAACAGACAATGAAATAAAGAACTACTGGAACACTACTTTATGCAAGAAACTTAATAAAGAAACCAAAGTCAAGTCAAGCTCCTACTCCGGCGATGATGAAGAAAAAGCCACCAAAAAAAGCAACCGAGTGTCGTCGGATTCAGACGCCGGTGGTGGTGGGACCACCCAAGTGATAAGAACCAGGGCCAGTAGGTGCACCAAAGTGGTCATTCCAACACCAACAACAACACCCCTTAGTACAGCCACCATAGCTGGCCCACCACCACCATTATTACAAGACCACGACCATGGCGACTGCAGTGGGGTGGATGATTTTGGAGCAGTGCCGATGCCCTGCGACGACACCGTTTTGATGAATAATAATTGGACTACAGCGGTGGTTGATGATTGTGATCCAATCAACAGTAGTACTGTTTTTAATAATTGTCTCTGCGAGGAAAAGAATGACGATGATTATGGCATGTTATTTGATTTTGATTTGGACTCGTTTTTGGTTGAATCGTGTACTGAGTGGTTATTATGAGAAGAGAACGAAGAAAACAAAATAGTCAAAATGTGACATCTTTTCTAGCTAGCTATTCTATTAGTTTCTGAGAGTAACCTAATAAACAATTATATGTAAAACAATAATAATTGAAATATTTATTATTATTATCTGATTATTGTGATTCATTTAAGGTTTATACATTTTTAAATTTTGTGTTTGATCTTATTATCTATTTGCATCCCTGTATTTTGACAAATTATTTTTTGGACCTTGTATTTTTTAATATAGTTCAAATAGACCTCTAAACTAGATTTTGATCAAAGTTTTTTGAACTAAAATCACAAATAATTAATCAAACTAACAACTCAGAACAAAAATATATTCATTCTTCCTAAAAACTGTGTTGTTATACTCAATTTTTTGTTTATCAAAATCAGGTTTAGGGGCCTATTTGAACAATTTTACAAAACACAAGGTCCAAAAAATAATTTGTCAAAACAAAAGATCCAAACAAGTAATGAGACAAAACACAGGGTCTAAAAATATATAAACCCTTCCTTTAATTTGTCTATTGATCAATATTTGCACCCTTAATTACTTGAATGATGAGCTCTCCATTATTATATGTGTATATTAACCCAAATTTAATATAAAAATTAAACGTATCACTGATCAAGCTTTTTTATTCGAATTAAATCTACCATTTCGTCTGTAAAAAAATTATATTAAGTTAAAAAAAATTATATAAAGAATTAATATATAGAAAATATGAATATGATACAAAATTGGCAAATTATTAATTCCAACAAAGAATGTAGCTGAGAGATCACTTGAAAGTCAGAATATAAGACTGAATTCTGTGAATCAAACGAGCTTTGAATGTTAGCTGAAACTTTACACACGTCAATATCTATATAATGTGTAGCCTTCTTATTTTGCTTTTTTTCCTCCTTCCACATGTTAAATTGGTCTTTGCTTTTTTTTTTATTAATTTCAAAATGAGTCATTTTTACTTTTTTTTTCTTATTTTGTTGTGGGTTTATACTTTTTTTTTTTATTTATGTTGTGGTTTGTTTGTTATCTCTTTTGGAAGGGTAATTATTTGGGAGGTAATTATTTGGGACATTTTTTGTTTGTGTAAAGTATCATTTTGGCACTATGTGTTTGTGTTTATAATAATACTTATTTGGTATTTTGTATTTTGAAATCGTACATATTTAGTACTTTAAACTTAAATTTAATTGATAAAATTTTGTTGTTTTTAATCACATTGCTCTCAATTATATGAGTTCTCCAAATTCAAATTTAATTGTTTAATTACATATTATTAATGACAGTTTGGTCATATTGATAAATTTCATTTATTAAATATGGGTATAGGGTATTCGGAATATATATAAATTTAAAATACAGAGTACCATATGAGCATTATTGAAAAAATAAAGTATTCGGAATATGTATGAATTTAAAATACATAGTACTATATGAGCATTATTGAAAAAATAAAGTACCAAAACGATATTTTGCAAAAATACAAATGTAAAATTCTCATATTATAGTTATCAAAAGGACAGGGTGCTTCTGAATTTCTTCATTTGATACCACTAGGCTGATGTATACTGCTTTGTGCTGTTATATTCTTCGATATGTTTCAAATGGTGTATACTAACAAATTTTCTGATCAGTTCGAATACGACGTTCATATATATTCCCGAAGATTTTTATTAAGTCGGCCTTGTGGGATTCAACAAGTATCACATGTTTAATTTTGTTGTATCTAAAGTCGTTCATTATATTTTTTATGTCCAAACAAAAAAAATTGCATTAGAAACAAAATCTCACATTAAAATATGTGGTAAATTCACTATGTACCCTCATATTAGAAAAGTTACTCCACTTAATATCGATTAGTTTGAAGTTAAATTCTCAATCATCGGTATTTCTTTTATATAATATAATATTATATATATATATAATTATTACTCACTCATGTCATTATCATTGGAAAGAGTTTTTATGCTTAAATTGGACTCACATTACATAAATATCACTCTTAATGTAAAAATTGAAAAAGGTATTGCTTATGACTAAGAATTGGACAAAGACTTTCTCTCTCTCTCATATCAAAACTCACCAAGATTCACAAGCACCCCACAAAACCAATTGGCCAGTATCTCACCTTGTGGTGTTCACGTTTCACCAAAAAAAAATAAATAAAAGCTCAAAAATCAAGAGAAAAATCATGTGAAATTATTCATTAATGGATATGGAATTAAAATATAAGTAATCATCAATCAAGAATTTATTAGTAAATTATATTATTAATCGATATTTTGATTCGTCTAGGTTTTTTAAAAAACTTTAATTAATTTCGATGATAATTTAATGTCACTTCGATAAAGTTCAATGACAATCGATTAATATAGTGAGAATTTGGTTTTTTTTTTCTTCCAAAAAACATTGATGTCCATGTCTAAATCCATCGAAATTTTGGGCTTTTCAAAAAATTTGATGTCCATCGAATTAATGGAGATTTTATAAAAACTTTGACGTCTATGAGGGCACTATCAAAATTCATCGAGACCCATCAAAACTAAAAAAAATTAGTCACGCTTGCAACAATATGTTTGAACCTAGTTTTCGGTATTGTAAACTATTTAGAATTTTCTGAAAATTTGCAGATGCTCTAAATAGTTACAATATACACAGTTATAAAAAAAAATCGCGTCGAAAACTGTTCACGGGTTGTAAACACTGAGAGCTCTACAGGTAGGGCTTAAAGTGAAGCCCCTATAAGAGAATTCCCCTAAATACATATTGTTTCTTATCACAATTTTATGATAGTATTTAGTTGATCTATTTACTCTGTTTCTGATTTAGAGATCTAAGGAGGAAGACGTTGGTTAGTATTGCACTACCAAATCTCAGTTATTGCTATGAAAAAATCAAATGTGTTTTTAATTATTTTTTTAATTTCTAATTGTATTCTAAATTATATACAAGCGTGTTAATGGTGATCGGAGTAACACGAGAGAGAAATAAGGAGGGTAAGTAACGAGAAGGGCATTTTTGTCTAAAAATTTTTTTGAAGTATATTTTTAAAATGTTTGATACCTGAGTCTATTAAGGTTACTCGAGGCATAAAAACTCAAATTTTCCTTATCGTTGAAGGGAGATTGATCTGTCCAAAAATTATTAAGTGGTCCCATGAGAGTAAAGAATGAACTGTCTATAATGTTTGTTTGTGCAAGTGCTGCAGTGAATTTTCTTATTTGCACACTGTAAGAAAAAAATATCAGAGTTGAATACCATGATATCTGGAAACAAATTAACTTGAATATATATATATATATATAAAAGAATCAAAGTAGAAAGTACTACGTGAAGCAACCTCTATCTTATATAATAAAATTAGAGTTCATATATATTATATGACATTGGAAAAAGTGGGACTATTTCGTCACATGTCTAATAATAAATTATTAATAACTAAGAAAAAGATTGAGTGATCCAATAAAAAATTATATTTACTCTCCTGTGTAAACCCTAATTAATTAAGAATTGGAAATTTAAGTGACCTAATAGGTGTACCAATGAGTGTAGCAGCTTCTTTTTTTTTTCTCATACAGTTGTAAATTATTATTATTATTATTTAGGTTTATTAAAGAAGAATAAATAGTATTCGTAATCTAATTATTGATCCAAAAGGGGCCAATTTTTTATGACCTGTCTCGTAATAAAAGCTGGGGACCAACAAAACAAACAAGTACTATGCAAGAACCACAGAAATCAATAACGATAAAACGTCAGCTCAATTATTATTTTGAATACAGCCATGTGCATAATTTATCACGTGTGTATATTTATATATATATATATCTATATAAATATAGGCAAAATATGTGGTAAGGGCTTCAAAACGAGCACAATCGTAGGATTCTGGAGTATTCATCGTGAATAATTTTTTGGACGATTTTTTATAATTGTTTATAGTGTAGATATTTAGAGTATTTTGTAAATTTTTAAGAAAATTCTAAATAATTTATATTGTTAAAATCTAGGTTTAAAACATGTTGTTACACGTGTGATTAATTTTTTTATGCGCGTGAAAAATAACATATTTGAACCTAGTTTTCGGTATTGTAAATTATTTGGAATTTTCAAAAAATTTGCAAGATACTCTAAATAACTACAAAATACACGGTCATAAAAAAAAAATCGCGTCAAAAATGGTTCACAGGTCGAAAATACACAAGAGTCTTACCGATAGGGCTCTTTTTGAAGCCCCTACAATATAATTTCCAAATATTTATATACATAGAGGTGTGTGCTATAAAATAGTTTGACTGTGTAACTAAATATGAAATTAGAATAATATTTATAAACAAGTTTCTTCTCCAATAATTGAGAAGCGATATTTGAATAATATTATGAATGTTTTGTACCTTAAATATGTTAGTTTGTGATCTAAAATATTTTCGTATTATTTTTTTTTAAAAAGTCATAAACAACATTTTGATTTAATTTTTCTCATAATATATTTATGTTATTCTTTTATAAATAATATTGTTTATTTATTTAAAATTTATACAACAATCATAAAAACTTAATAAAAATAATTAATAAATTTTCTAAATATAATATTAAACATTCGTATATTCAACATTCCTTACACTTAATATATATATATATGAGAATTTTCCTATAGGGGCTTCACTTTAAGCCCTATTGGTAGGTATCTCAGTGTTTACAACTCTTGAACAGTTTTTGGTGCGATTTTTTTTTATGACTGTGTATATTGTAGCTATTTAGAGCATCCTGCAAATTTTCAGAAAATTCCGAATAGTTTACAGTACCGAAAACTAGGTTCAAACATGTTGTTGCACGCGTGACTAATTTTTTTTATGCGCGTGGAAAACAACATGTTTGAACCTAGTTTTCGGTACTGTAAACTATTTGAAATTTTCTGAAAATTTGCAGGATGCTCTAAATAGCTACAATATATACGGTTATAAAAAAGTCGCGCCAAAAACTATTCACCGGTCGAGAAATACTGAGAGCCTTATCAATAGGGCTTAAAGTGAAACCCCTGTAAAATAATTGTCATATATATAGTGTCGGTAGTTGAAGTTAAACTCCAATGGACTTATTATAATATAAAATATTAAAATAATACAATTCAATCACTATAATATATAATATGTGAACAATATTCATTGTTGGATACTATTGGTCGTATCATACAACAAATCTAGTTCAACCTTTTTTTTATTAAACTAGGGTTTTGTGCAAGGTATATTTTTATAGTACGTAAATTTTTATTTTTGGGGAAAAATTATTTTGAAACTACCAAGTTAATTTGTTAAAACAATTATGTTACTCATAATTATTCAAACAAAGTAGATAAAATTCAAAAGTTCTTATACATTGAAGAAAAAAATTATTATAAAATCTTAATTTAATGTAAAAAAATAAAATAAAACTTGAAAATGATTAGAGATGCAAACTATTTTGGAGATTAAGAATTTTAAAGTTAAAATTTTGATGTTGGAAATCTAAATGCAGAAAACGAATTTGGTAAGACATTTTAAAAATCAAAATCAAAATTGTTTTTTTCCTGAAGTAATAAGACACCCAAAAAAGCATAAAAAAAAATAACAAACAATATTGTTTTTAAGCCTTAAAAATGGAATAATATTTCCACAAAGACCCAAAACATTCTATTTGGCTTTAATTGTCTTTGGTTTTAAACCAAAAGCGATGGGTGGATTCCAAAAAAAGCAAAAAAGCTAGAGCCCACATCCACATATATATATATATATAAATATAATTACTACATTATTAATGATTTATATTTATAGTTTTTAATTAAAATTTCTAAAAATAAATGATGATTTTTTTAAATTTTTAAAAGAATAACATGATGATATGTCGGTCATATAATTATTAAATTAATGAATTAAAAAAAATCTTATCTAAACATTAAACAGAAAATTTGCATTATAAATAAGCATTATATATGTAACTCATTACTTTGTTTAAAATCACAAAAAAGCAACATTAATATAAAATATATTAATTATATTAGTACGTTAATATATGATATCACTAGTTCAGATTAAATTATCCTCCTCTCTCACTATTGCAAACTGACCTAATTTTTCTTTTTAGCAAAATCATCCCAAATATTTAAAAAAAAAAAAGAAGATAAAAGTACTTTACTTCAATGGTATCTATTAATTCTTTACATTTTAATAATATCTTAGATTATTGCCAATGTTCAATTTTCCTGAATTGACAAGACATTTCTGAATTTTTATTTTTATTTTTATGAATTTTTATATCCATGCAACAATATAATACAATGTCTTACCTTATGTTTGGTAGAAATAGAAAATATGAGTAACAAAAAAATGTTAATGAGAATTTGCCCATTTGCCTCTTGTCTTGAATTGTGATGCCAACCACTCATTATTAGTTAACTCATATTTCTTCTTCATCTCTTCCCACTTTGCCTCCCATTCTCCATTCACTACAAAAAAGGAGACTTTTGCCGGCGCAAATTTGCGCCGGCAAAAGTATGGTTTTGCGCCGGCAAAAACTATGGAGTTTTTGCCGACGCAATTTTGCGCCGGCAAAGAATTGCGTCGTATCTCCGTCGCTAATGTCACTTTTGCCGACGCAAATATAATGCGCCGGCAATGGACTTTTTTGGCGACGAAAAAATACGCCGGTGAAAATATAAATGCGCCGGTAAAAAAATCTGTCACGATATTGTGAAAAACACTTTTAGCGGCGCAATAATGCGCCGGCAATAGTTTAATTTTTTAGTGGCGCATTTTTGCGCCGGTAAAAGTGTATATGTGAAGGTAAGATTGAAACTCTTTGCCGACGTAATTTTGCGCCGGTAAAAGTATTTTTAAAATAATAATTTGTATTAAATTATTAATATTATTTTCAATATATTAATATTAATTAATAATTTTCAATTTTAATATATTAATAATTATTTAATTTTTTAGTAATATTATTTAATTAGAAATAAAAATAAAATTAAAATTTTATAAATAAATAAACAAAAAATTACAACTATTAATATTTATTGTCTCCACCAAACATTAAAATATAAAAGTAATTTAGTAAAATAAATGTCTCATAAATTAAATTTTAAATAAATAGAAAAAAAGTTCTACAAATGAGTACTGGCCGCCTCATCATTCCCGCCCCCATCAGCATCATCGTCCTCGTCCGAATCCTGGTCTAGTAAGTCAACAGTAAAACCAGGAGCCAATTGACCAACCTGCTTCAACAAAGCACTGAGCAGGAGATCTTGACGCCGTTGACGACTCTCAAGTTTAGTCGTATGCTTCTTTAGGTTCTGATTTTCTAGCATAATGTCCTGATTTTGCTGCAAAATGGTGTCCACTTCAGGTGGCAATTGCCCGGACATTTGAGAAGTTGACGAAGATGCTGCCCTCTTTGCGCCAATTGCCTTCAACCTAGGCAACCCCCCAAACCCTTTCTTATAACGCGAGCGGGGTCCAAGGACATCCGTGACAATATCCATATCAGGCGGGAAATGACCGTCGACATTATCGCCGACACAAGAAGCAGCAGATGATGCAGGGGCCGTACTCTGCGATGCTCGACGTTCGGTCATCTCATTCTGCACAATAAAAAGCACGTATTTCGAATTCCAATATAACATTATTTGAAAACCTAACTTATAAATTTTTAATATAACAACATATAAAATATAACTTTATTATCTATCTGCCAACATCCTATCATTAATGACTGCAGACCAGTGACTGAAAAAGAATGTAATTAATTTTGTTCCCGTATCAGGGAGCAAGTGGGCTAAAGTAAATTTGGTCATGAAAATCCATATCTGAATCAAAATCATGAAGATGTTGTTGATATATACGGTAAGTGCAGTTAATTCCATTAATGAGGAATTTACGTCTCCAAACATATACATCAACTATATTTACATGTTTTTGATTCAGATATGGATTTTCATGACCAAATTTACTTTAGTCCACAAGCTCCCTGATACGGGGACAACATTAATTACATTCTTTTTTTATCTTAGTCCACAATCATTAATCATAAAAATATTGGCACATAGATTATAAAGATTTCATTGTTAAAAATTTAATTAATAATTAATAAATAATTACTAATTGACAACAACAATTAATAATTAATATTTATTAATTATTTACTAAACTTTTTTAAAGTTAAATGATCATAAATTAGTTAAGGTTATGCAACTTACATGTTTTGTCGCCGCTGCATCACTAATCCACTTATCCTTCTTCTTGTGCAGGTGCTCGAATGTGTCGATCATGCTCGGGAGCTGGCCAGTAGATGGGTCCATCTAAAAAAGCAAATTATTTAAACATTGTGACATTTATAATATTTTCGTAAATGTAAGGATATAAGTTATTATAATTTACGTGATCATAAACATGGGCAACGATGGATTTGGAACCGTGTCCTCCTGGTATGGTCATTTTAGCTCGAGCTTCTTTATTTTTCTTCGATATACGCTTCAAAAAGAAAACAGTACTCATTAATCTAAATTGTAATTTTATAATTAAAAATTAATGTAAAATGTACGGCATACCTGGTGAGAATCAGAAACCCAAAAATCACACAGAACTGCCCAATCAGAAGAAGTGATCGACACAAAAGGTTTTGACTTCGCTCTCTCATTGTCCACCTCTCCTCCAACATCTACCCAGTGTTTCTTCATCGTGTGGCGCCAATCAGTCAGATGTTTTTGCATTTGTCTTACCATGGCATCGTTGATTACTGGATTGTCTTCTGGATAAATGAATTTTTCCTAAAATCACAATTAAAATTGGAATTTGTTAAAATATTTTGAAGATAGACAAAATATTTAATAATGAGTTATTAAAGGTTTAAAGAATGCTTACAGATAGTCTCTTTCGAATAACTTCGATATCAGCTGGTTTTACTTGTTCCCAAGCTAGTGTAGTTGGGGGTACGGTGCTACGCAAATAACGAGCCATAGAATTGTTGAACCACTTGCCGTACTTTTGAATAGCTTTTCCAGTTTCTTTATCAAACTCTACTTTCAAATGAGTAACTTTTTTGATGGCCAGCTCCTTCTCGATATTGGCACCGTAATAAGCTCCCCTGCCTCTCTTGGAGCCACCACCTGTGTCATTACTTGTTTCGGCCATTCTACATTAAAATATTCATTAATTAACTAATTCAAATTATGTATGTCTATTGTTTTTTGTTATAAAATTAACATTTATTCATTATGGTATTTCCAAACCTACCCTATTCCGACCTAGTGGATCCCTTGGAGATAGTAAGAAGTCATGTACTTCTCCTCAGTTTTTTAAAATGTTTATCAAACATTTAAAAAAAATGAGGAGCAGTACATGAATACATTGTCTATCCCCAAGACATCCACTAGGTGCATCGCTATTATTTTTTGTTATTGAATTAACATTTTATTACTTATTGTCTTTCCTAACCTACCCTATTCCGACCTAGTAGATCCCTTGGAGATAGTAAGCAGACATGTGCGACTACACACTTTTTCAAAATATTTCATCAAACATTTTGAAAAAATGAGTAGCAGTACATGAATACATTGTCTATCCCCAAGGCATCCACTAAGTGCATCACTATTATTTTTTGTTATTGAATTAACATTTTATTACTTATTGTCTTTCCCAACCTACCATATTCCGACCTAGTAGATCCCTTGGAGATAGTAAGCAGACATGTGCGACTACCCATTTTTTCAACATATTTCATCAAATATATTGAAAAAATGAGTACCAGTACATGAATACATTGTCTATCCCCAAGGCATCCACTAGGTGCATCACTATTATTTTTTGTTATTGAATTAACATTTTATTACTTATTGTCTTTCCCAACCTACCCTATTCCGACCTAATAGATCCCTTGGAGATAGTAAGCAGACATGTGCGACTACCCATTTTTTCAACATATTTCATCAAATATATTGAAAAAATGAGTACCAGTACATGAATACATTGACTATCCCCAAAGCATCCAATAGGTGCATGTGTACCTATATCTAATACTATCATTAATTAATGATAATAAATAAACTTTTCATTGAATTAAATAAAAAGTTACATACACTTGTTTAAATTACATATCACTGTCCTCGTCATCACTAACTACAACATCATTACGAACATCACTATCACTATCACTATCGACTAGAACATTATCGTCATCCTCATCGTCTTCATACTCGACCAACGTGTCGTCTTCAAATTCAACTTCATCATCGACAACAAATTCATCTGAACCTTCGCCAACCAAATCATCAACGTTGTGCACTTCAGTGGCATTGACATCAACCCGATCATACTGAAGATTATCAAAAATTGGAAGTTCTACCCACAACTGAAATGAAGAAGAATTAACTTCTTGCAATATTGGTATATCATTTGTGGTCTCAGTATCATCAACATCGGAATTTGTGAAATCCCATACATTCCTTGGAATGTATTCATTAACGAGCCTCCAATCATCCCCATTTTTCACATCTCGAAGATAATACACCAACTTCGCTTGAGATGCGAGAACGAAAGGATCATCTTTATAACATTCTTCTTTCACATATACGCTCGTAAAATTGGATTCCACTTTAATTCTACTTGTATTGAACCATCTACACTTGAATAGGACAACACTGTAACCCATCAAGTAGGACAATTCAATTACTTCTTCCAAAACTCCATAGTAGTTCACTCCTTCCTCACTTGGCACCATTACACCGCAATTTTGTGTTTTAAGCTTCATATCACGACCACGAGTCACAAATTTCACACCATTCATTATCATCCCTGGATATGAATACACGGTGCCGCTTGATTTGTTTGCGAGAGCATACAATTCATTATTCACTTCAGTAGGTGTTGACTCATGCAAACCGTTCACCTATCAACATTAACATTGAAAGTTAGTTTTGGATTGACTAAGTGAGGTTTCAGAAAAGAATTGACTAATATACATACTCTTTCTTTGAACCACTGAGGAAAATCAGTTTCTTGTTGAACTTCAAGATTCAAGCCCCCCCGTCTTCTTAATTCATCCATATGCTCACTACAAATGAACAAAAAAACTATGATTTTGGCATTTACTCGGTATATAAACCAAACATCATTATTGAAAAAATACTAGAAAACACACCTAAGGTACTCCTTAATTTCGGCACAATTGTTCAAGATATACCACTCAGCCTTTTGCTTTAACTGCGGATTGAGGAGCATACTTGATTTCTTACCAAATGGACGACCAACAGCCTTATAAATAGAATATTCCCGATTTGGTTGGGATTCAACGCGATCGTCATTCCTCTCAGGTCGATTGAATCGAGTCTCAACCCCCCGCAGGTACATTGAGCAAAAGGTTAAAGCCTCGTTCACCACGTAAGCTTCTGCGATTGAACCTTCAGGACGTGCACGATTTCTTACATATTGTTTATAAACTCCCATCGAACGTTCAATGGGATACATCCACCTAAAGTGCACGGGACCGCCAAGAATTGCCTCTTTCGGAAGGTGCAAAACCAAATGCACCATAATATCGAAAAATGCTGGAGGAAATATCATTTCCAACTTGCATAAAATGGTGATAATGTCTGTCTCCATCTTCTCAAGGTCTTTCACATTCAAAGTCCGTGCACAAAGTTTTTTGAAAAAACCGCACAACTCAATAATTGGCTTCCGAACTTCCGGAACCAAAAACGACCTAAGTGCGGCGGGCAACAACTGCTGAAACAACACGTGGCAATCATGTGATTTCAACCCAGTTATCTTGCCATCATTGACATTGACATTCTTCGAAAGGTTTGCAGCAAAACCGTCCGGGAATTCAACTGACTTCACAAATTCACAGAAAACTCGACGCTCCGGGACACTGAGGGTGTAACTGGCGTGCGGTTTCTTCCACTTGTTTCCCTCTTTGCGGAGGTGGAGTTTTTCCCTAATTTTCATGTCTGCTAGATCAAGTCTTGCCTTGTCAGTGTCTTTAGATTTTCCCTCTAAGTTCAACAAAGTTCCCAAGACACTGTCGCAAACATTCTTCTCAATGTGCATTACGTCCAAATTATGCCTCAACAATAACTCCTTCCAATAATCAAGCTCGAAAAATATGCTCTTCTTCGACCAATTAAGTTCAATCGGAGCCCTTTTGCGTTTCACACCACCAAATTCTTTGTGTTTCCCAGGATGTCTAATCAGCAAATTCTCTAATTGCTTCAAAACATCATCACCGGAGTAATGTTTCGGTGGTGGCCTGAGTTCCCTGTTACCGTCGAATAGTGCTCGTTTGCTCCTCCATTCATGATCCATATCAAGAAATCTCCTATGGCCAATGTATGCAATTTTACTTCTAATCCCTACAGAGGGAGTTTCTTCATTGCATGTGGGACACGCCTTGTACCCTTTTGTGCTCCACCCAGACATCATAGCATAAGCTGGGTAGTCGTTAATGGTCCACAAGACTGCTGCACGCATATTGAACAATGTACTATTGTATGCATCTCTTGTCTCGACACCATTCATCCATAACTCCTTCAACTCGTCAACCAAAGGTCTCATATAGACATCGATATCTTTTCCAGGTGAAGAAGGACCTGGAATAAGAATAGACAACATTAATGACTGTGGTTTCATGCACTTCCACGGCGGCAAGTTGTATGGGACAAGTATTACAGGCCACATGCTGTAAGAGTTGCTCATGTTCCCAAAAGGATTGAAACCATCTGTAGCCAACCCAAGCCTAACATTTCGAGGTTCGGCTGCGAAAGATGGGTACAACTCATCAAGGTGCTTCCACGCCTTACTGTCAGCGGGGTGCCTCATCACACCATCTTCCCTTGGCCTTTTAGAATAGTGCCATCTCATATCCTCTGCAGTATATCTGGAACTGTACAGCCTTTTCAATCTCGGCGTCAACGGAAAGTACCGCATGACCTTATGGGCCACTTTCTTCCCGTTCCCACGATTATCTTGCCAGCGACACTCACCACAAACCGGACAGAATTCCAAATTCGCATTCTCCTTCCAAAACAGTGCACAGTCATGCTTGCAAGCATCGATGGACTCATATCCCAATCCAATACTCCGCAACTTTGCCTTCGCCTCATAGTTAGACTTAGGTAAAATTGTTCCGTCAGGCATAGCGTCGACTAACAATTCCAGCAAACCATCAAAGTAATGATTGCTGCACTTGTTAATTACTTTGAGATGCATCAGCTTCACCAAGAAGTTCAACGCGGAATACTTTCGGCAACCCGGGTACAGTTCACTTGACATCTCCTTAAATAAATTGTCATACTTGTCGCGATGTTGAGGATCATCTTGGGGAGGATCATTATAGTTTCCATGGGGAACGTCATCTTCAGCGTAAACATCCTCCAGGATATCCGCTATCTCATCTCTATCATGATCTCGTACCACAGCTGGTGGCGACGGCAGCGCCTCTCCATGGTAATGCCACACTTTGTAGGACTGTACGATGCCATTGTTGAATAAATGCATCGAAATTGCATTTATAGGCTGGAACTTAACATTCCCACATTTCTTGCATGGACAGCGAACCAAACCCCGATCGTTCAACTGATTTTTGGCGATATCGAAGAACTCCTTAACACCATTTCTATACTCCAGAGACCAACGATTCCTCGCACTCATCCAGCTTCTGTCGCTTGCCATCTTTAAGCGAAATAATTAAGAAAATATTAATAATTGTCTTAAAATAAGGGAAATGATAGTCAAAGTATTTCATGACTGTTTGTCTCCCTAATTATCACTAACTGATAATAATATCCTATCTCTGGCAAAAATAATTATTTATAGAGATATTTCCGGCTAAATTACTCAAACTTACAACTTACTAACACTTAAATGACACGTGACACCACATGATTGGTACACATTATTATTATTATTATTTTAAATAATTTTTCATAAAAAAAAACATTTTATATTTTTTATTTTTTTTAAAAAATCCAATTTATTGTTTTCCAATTTAAAGGTAACAAAAAATAATTTTTTTTTTCATTTTTTACAAAAAAAAAATCAAATTTGCTGCTTTTAATCAATTATTTAGGATTAAGTAAAAAAAATATTTAATCTTAAATTATTGCTTAGATTTTAAACAAAATTACTTAATCTTTAATTGAAAACAAGTAGACAAAATGATAAATAGGAAGATTTTAATAATAATAAATTAAAAATTTTGAGGATATTAACAATATAAAATTAAATTTTAAAAAAAATGTATTTTTCATACTTAATCTTAAGTTGAAAAAAATTTTGAATTTTTTTTTAAAAAATGTAAATTTTATTTTTTTGTTAAATTAAAAAATATTTTAAGAATAATAACAAATTTTATCAATCATGTACTGCCACGTGTCCGTTGACTAGTCTACTTTAACATTTACTTATTTATTACTTTTAATTTAAAATTAATTTAATTATACATTAATCTCCATTTTGTAATTTTTTATTAAATTCTTTAATTTGTATTGGATTATTTACTTAATCAATAATAATTTTATTATATTTATATTTTATTAAATCATTTATATTTTTAACTTTTTCAATTACAAAACATCTAATATTAATGTTAAAATTAATTATTAATTATTAAGTATTATGATTGGTAATTTTATTTTATTTAAATTATAGTTAAAAATTATTTTTTTGATGAATTTTTAATTATACTTAAATATTTATTTAATTAATTATTAAACTTTTATTAATTTTACTAACTCCAACAAAAATTGGGCAGCATAACGACTATATTTCAAACTATCCCAAAAATTTAAAAACCTACAAATTAAACACATATATAACCAGAATAGTCCCAGAGCAATATACAGAACATTCTCATAACATGCACAACATAAACCAAGATTAATAACATATATCAAATCTTTCTATATCAGTAACATCAAAACAATTTATTTAGTAAATATTTATAAACAAATAATATTTAATATAAAAAATATAATATATTTTTTTTTAATATACATAATCTAATCTATTTTTTAATATACATATTAAGCATTAAAATTAAAAAAATATACATTCTCAAATCAAATTTTTTTTAATAAATACTAAAATTATATTTTCTTTTTCATTATTAATATCATTTTTTTAAAACTACACATTTATTTATTTTATAAACAGAAAAATATAATTATAATAACAAATATCACACACATACATTTATATTAATCAATTTCTACAAAAATTTAACATTAAATAAACATATATACACACCCATTTACAGAAATACATAAACATATATCCATATACAAACATATATACAGATATATAAAAAAAAAAAACCAAATTTAAGTATATATATATATTCAGATATAACTAATATATATATATATATAACTAATATATATAAATATATACATATATATAAACTAATATATATAAATATATACATATATATATTCGGATATAACTAATATATATAAATATATACATATATATAAATATATACATATATATATTCGGATATAACTAATATATATAAATATATACATATATATATAATCATATATAAATATATATATATAAACCGAAATATATATAAACATATATAAATATATATATAAACTAACCTTTGCATTTGTTTCACCGAGAGAGTTACAACACACCTGTTCATAGGGAGAGAATAACAAAAAAAAAATACAATTACAAAACATAATATTGAGAAAAAAATCCAAAAATGTTAAAAAATTTCTCATTTTACTAACCTTGAGAGATGCTTCAATATATAACTTGAGCCACGGCGTGGGATTATGGGACACCGGTGGTCGGAGACTATCACAGAGGAGAGAGAGAGAGAGCTTACAAACTCAGAACAGAAATGGGGAAGAAGGAGGCTGCGGCTGAGATATATCGTTAAGACTTTTGCCGGCGCGTTTCGTTGCGCCGGCAAAAGTCTAAAAATGCGCCGGCAAAAGTGTTTAAGTAAACCCTAAAGTAAAACGATGTCGTTTTAATTATGTCGACTTTTGCCGGCGCGTTTTGTCACTTTTGCCGGCGCAACGAAACGCGCCGGCAAAAGTAAGCCCACCTACTTTTTATTTCAAACGTGTAAAAATTTAAAAACACGTTGACTTTTGCCGGCGCGTTAGGTGAAAGGCGCCGGCAAAAGTTTGTACGCTTATTTTGAAAAATCTGGCATTACTTTTGCCGGCGCAACCCCGACTTGCGCCGGCAAAAGTCATCTTTTCCGGCGTTAAATTGCGCCGGCATAGGGTTTGATTTTTGCCGGCGCAATTCATGAATTGCGCCGGTGAAAGTGATTTTTGCCGGCGCAATTACGAATTACGCCGGCAAAGAACTAGTTTCTTGTAGTGATTTATTAAAAAAAATATATAATTTTCCCACATACAAATAAAATAAAAACAAAATAAAATTTTATTGCAGCTTCGTTCCTTTAATTATATATTTCCATTTATTATTACTGATTTCAAAATTTATGTAAAATTTTAGTAAAAATATAGTTTCATTTTTAATTTGAAATTTCAATAAATAATTGAGTGATTAGTGCTCCTATTAAATGAAAATGTATATTTTAATTTTGTAATGAATTTAAATATGAGATAGGAAAAGCGTCACTTATATTGGGTATTAAAGTTTATTAAATGATAATAAAACAGCTATATATATAGTTATTGGGAATTAAAAATTAAAATTTACAAGAAGATGCTAAATTTTAATTTTTTTTCTTTTTATATTCCAAATGTGACATTTTCTTATTATAGAAAAATAAAATATATACAAGTTTCGAATTTGATAAGATTTTTATGAAAAAAAATTAATATTTTATTGTAGCTTCTATCTTTTAATTATTTGCATATATTACTAATATCTACCATATAAAATAAAAATGTAATTTATTTGTACTAACAAATAAAATAAAATAAAAAAACAAAGTAAAATAAAATAAATTTTTGCAATTCTTGATGGAATCCCAGAGTGTGAAAATATCATATATGATGCATTGCATTCTTCATTATGTGCCATGAGCATATACGGTGGACAACATCAAGCATGATAGTTTCTACTGCATTTTCCATGGATTTACAATTATCAATCATTGAAGGCATCTTACCATTCATACACTCCAAAAAAGTTTCCAAAACCCAACACATGTCTATTTCTATATAAAGAATAATATTTTTATATAAAGATTAATTATAACAAAAAAATAATAATAACTAAATTCAAAATTAATGTACAAAAAAAATTATCTGTTGCTGACTTGCTATACCAAGTCACTATTTTGCCACATCATCATAATTGTTAGTACTTATCTATGTGTAGTAACCATTGAGAAGTCTTCCATATATATTTGTAAGTATACATATGGAAGCGATTATTTTGAATTCTGTTTACTACACCATAAATTATTTAAAAAAATTAGTGGGATGTATGCTAGCAATAACTACAATGTATATCATCATATAAATAATATTATATTATAATTTTTTCATGTACCGAAAACAGAAACGCTCTTACTGCTAAAAGCAAAAGTGGCGCTCCCACAATAGAATATCTCTATCTATATACAAAAATTATTTTATAAGGGTGTCTTTTTAACCCCTACCGGTAGGGCCTTCTCTGTTTGGGGCACGTACGTGAATAAATTATAACTCAAATTTTTTTTATATGAGGGTGTACATTGTAGTTATAGCAGTCATTCCACAAGTTTTTAGGAAGTTCGTAATAATTTATGATGGCGAAATCAACATTTAAATAGTCTCTTGCAAACATGCCTATTTTTTTATATACTTGTAAAGAAGATTTTTTGAACTCTGATTTTAGTATGGTAAATTATGCAGAGACTATTAAAAAAAATGAATTATTAAATTACCGAAAAATCAATTAAGATAATTGATAAGGAAAAAAAATAGTGTCGAGGAACATAAGTGGCATCCAACATTACATGAAATAACATATAATTATTGGTAGAATCAAATATATGGGCCTCACATGTTTTAATGCTACCTTGTATAATACACGTTAACAATGCTAAAAAACAAAGTTACACATATAGCAACGCTGAGATTCTATTTACAATATTTTTACATACATAACAAAAAAAAAAGTAAATGATAGTAATAAGCCAAAAAAAAAAAAAGGACTCATTAATAATTAGAGTGAATATTTCTACACCATAACAAGTGGATCCACTCTAACAGTGTACTACCATTGATGGAGTGAAAAGAATACTTTAAGGAATCTAAACAAAAAAGATGTGGTCAATATGGATGTATAATAATAATATATGTAAAATAAAAAAACCCTACATGTGACAATTTGTTATAATATATATATTATCATATCATGGTTAGCTACACGATTATAACATTACATTTTAAATATAATACATCAAATTCAACATAACACAATTAATAAATATAATAAAATGCACATTTACTATACAATAGATGGTGTTTGGCATTCTTAAACTAAATCCATTCAATTGTTTGGTTTCCATTTTGATTTTTGAAAACTCATTTCTTAGTAATTGTCATTCATATATATAATTGACTCACTTTTTCTAAACTAAACCATAGAAAACCTATTCTTTTCCACACTTTCCAATACTCAAATAGAGAGAGTTTCTATTTTCTCCTTCCACAAACAAAAACAAAAACTAAATCCAAAATTAGTAAATCAAAAGCAAATCTGAAATTTATACACATTACACACACATATAAACATATATCAAATTTGAAATTAAAAAAATTGAAAAATTAAAAATAAAATAAAAACAAACTTTATTTCGTGGCAATTAGGTTCGGTGGGGAGCTGAGTACAACAGTGGAGGTGCGGACCTAGGTACGGCGGTGGAGGTGGTAGCAAGAACTTTTTTTTGGGGATTTAGGGCAAACATGACTGATTTGGGGGATTCGGAGACAGGAGTGATGAGAGCGGTGGGCACGACGACAGAGGGGTGCGGCGATGGAGGGGTGCGCTTGCTCTGCGATTTCTCCTCTAGTTTTAGTGAAGAATGAGGAAGGAAGATGATGCTGCTACGGTTGTCGCCGCTAATAATAAACAAAACAAAAAAAAGTCGCTGCTGATTTGGAAACAACACTGTTTCTCTTCAAAAAAAATTATGCCACAGAAATCATTAGCGGTGACACGTCGCCAGTAATAGCACCATTGAAAAATTGACCGCCAATTTTCCTCCCCAAATTTTAAATCTAATACTTATTCGTGACAAGCGACGACAATACTAATAGTAGTGTCGACGTGTCGCCACTGATAATGCTTTAAAATAATATTTTAATGGCGACAATTATCTATGGTAATATAGTATAGTCGTCACTAGCTAATAAGTGTGTTATTAGTGGCGAAACTCTATCGCCCCTAATAATGTCACTCTTAAAATTGATTTTTGTTGTAGTGAATGTATCTAATGGTTGTATAAATACAAATTACTTATTTGGTTTTATCATTCAAGGAAGTTTAATAAAACTTTTATTTCATCACATGTACACAATTTGATATTGTTCCACATGTGCTTCCTATATTATGATCATGTACCTAGCTTAATATTATGACTAGGGCTGCATAGAGTGGTACATTATTCTCGCTTCCATGATCAGAGGAAAAGAGAAACATAATTACAAAAAGAGAGATCAAAGCACATGGAGAAGGTCTAACCAAAAAAGCTGCTATATAACATATATATATATATATATTTCAACACTTGTAATTATTATTATTATTTTGGTTTAACCTACCAATTAAGCGTAAATGTTACACTTAATTAAATAATATAATTAATAGTATTCGTAATCTAAGTATTGATTAAGAGGCCATGTATATATATACATACATGGTTTTAGTTATTTCTATCAATTTATATTCATTCTTGTCTCGTAATAAAAGGACCAACAACAAAAGTACTATATATGCAAGAACCTTACAAATCAATAACGACAAAATATCTTCAATAATTATTATTTTGAATGCAGCCATGTGCATAATTCATCAAGTATTTATATATATATAACGTACACCTTTATATAGTAGCTTTGTGTACCTTTACAATGATTTGTTAAGATATTCATCTCATTCGAAATTGAAAAATATTGTAAAGGCTCATATTGTGCCAGTTCGTTGAATTTAAACTCAAATCCCGTGGATTATAATTTTAAAATAATTAAATTCAGTCACTTATAATATGTGACATCAAGTACATTATTGGTCTTATTATGCAATAAATATTCTCAATAGATGTTCTACTCTATCTTTCAAATTACATCACATAACTCTTAATTTTTTTCTATTTTACACCGAACATTTTCATTACACCATTAATAGCGAAAAGATAATGCTCAAGTATATACAATCCATTCAAGTAATATAAATAATAAATAAGAATCGTTTCCACGGAGACTATCAATTAAGTACCAATAACCAATTCTAATATTCTATTTAGTTGTCAATAATAGAATGATTTTTAACCTAAAACTTGAAAATTGAAATAAACTATGCAATTATAAAAATTAATTCAAAATTAAAAACCTAGGGTATTAACTTCATCAACTTTTCAACCTGTTAATCTTACTAATAAGTGCATATAATTCTTCAACTTCTATCCTAATAGTGGGTTAACTAAAACAATCCTAATTCTTTTTCAAGATAAAAAGATCTCAACCTTTATGCAAATTTTCTATATATATGTGATAAGTTTTAACATATAGCGGACATGAAGCATAGAAACCATAAACGCTACACAAACCCTATAGGTACTATCGTCCTATATGCAAATTTATGTCTATATGATTATAGAATATTCAACTCCCCCCTATTGGATCTCGAATCAAAATCATAAATCATGTAAATATTAATCAATTATCCACATGCATTAAGCATAATTCATATAGACAAAGGATAGAAGAAGAAGAAGAAATTATATAAACTTCATAGAAAATTAACAAATATCAAAGTGACTACATTAAGCCCTAGAACAGATATTTACTTCAGAAACATAGAATTAAACTACTAAAAACTGAGAGAAAATTGAAGAAAAATACATCATTAGAGTTAAACAGCTGCTAATCTCATCATCCAAGAACCTCTTTTACAAATGACCTAAAAATCGTACTTAAACACATATTTTTTCTCTTTTTGGTGAGGCGGGTCGCGACTTGCCCATTCCTAAGTTGCAACCCGTGTCTTTTTCTGTCAATTCATTCATTCTCTGGAAGTTCAGAAGTCGCGACTTGATAGACCAAGTCGCGACCCACCTGTTTTTGGTTCCCTTTATTGATTTGCCTATATCTTCATTCGCGTCGCGACTTGATAGACCAAGTCGCGACTTCTGGGATCCTTTTTCCTTTCACAACCTTTTCAACCTTTGTTTAGCACCAAATTCATCCTGAATGTTCCTGGCTCTCCCGAGCAAATTCATACTCAATTTCATCACTAAATTCGCTTTGATCCTCTCCACTCTCAAACTCATAGCAAAAACTTGAAAACAAAACAAACACAATTATAATACCACACAAAACCCATAATTTGACTCGAAACTAAGACTAAAACAAGTTCTAAAACTACCCTAAACTAGACTTATCAAATTCCCCCAAACTCAATGTTTGTTCGCCCTCGAGCAAAGAACACAACAATAAACAGACAAAACTTAGAACCTAAACAACCAATACAACTGAATCAAGTTGACAACAATAATTCACGCCTCAAGCTATGATGACTAATACACTTATATAATCTTCAGGAAAATTAACTTATAATCCAGAATTTCAGTCAAAATATTCTTCCAATTAACTTAAATCCAAACAAAAATAAAAGCTCTCAAAAATCACGATTAATAAATCAAATGCATTTGAATCAATTCATGCTCACCAAATTTTCCATTACAATCAATTAATGTCATTATGCCATAAACCTGCTATACTTACTAATCTCTACCATGCTTAGAAATCAATAGGATTTTCACAGCTTATAATTGAAGGGCTTAGGTAAAGGTAGATGAAAAAGTCATTTAGACTGAAAATGTATCATAAGCACACAAACCAAACAAACCAATCTTGTATCAACTTGTAAACCCCAAACACAATCCCAAATTTCCCAAATTTTCTTACTTTGAGAGAAATTCATAAACTGATTTATTATTATTATTATTATTATTATTATTATTATTATTATTATTATTATGATACTACACTTCCTCAAACTTATTTCTTTGTATTTTTAATTGGAGTGTAGTTCATTCAATATACTTTTTTTTCTCTCTCAATTTTTCTTCTTCTATTATTAACACAAATTTCCACATATAAATCTCAATTACAAACCATCCCCAATCACTTGTCATATGTTGATGGTATATCAAAAGGGAAGGAAAAATAACAAAATTTCAAATAAGCTCAAAATAAGTGTCAAACAAAAAGAATCAAATTAGGCTCAAAATTTGGTAACTAGGAATTTTATAAATCAAGGTTGCCTTGAAAGGCTCTTACGTTCCAAACCTATATCATCTTCCTAAGCATCTAGGATTTCGTCTCAAATAGCAAGCAAACAAGTTCTAAGATAAAACAAATTTCAATCTTATTTTTATTATATTTTAAAAATTCAGCAAGCATATATCATATACAATCACGCAAAATTTATTAAAACTCATGATTAAGCTCTCAATTATTTAAGTTGACAAAGTAAAAATGGAAAGAAATATTCAACCAAGCACACAGATTTTTATAGCTTCATTCTCATTCAAATTATACATCATATCATTCAATATATTACCATTAGCTAATCATTGTCAACTTGATTCACACTAACACCCTAAACAAAACATAAAATAAACATAAACCTAACAAAACTTAAATAAACTAAGATATCTACAATGAGCAAAGCAATAAAAATCAAATTCATTCCCCCAAACTCAATCTAAGCATTGTCTTTAATGTATAAATAAAAGAAAAGAATAAGAAAACTTCCCTGCAATTCAATGCATTGCTCTATTGTAGTGACTCCCATTGCTATCCTCCTTAGTGTTTTACCTGTCGACATACATCAATAAGTGGTTGACGCCCATAATAAGCATCATACAAGACAACTTGAAGGTTTTCATTGTGAATGCCCTCAAGCTTGGCTAAATTTGGAATTGATGAACTCCAATGTTCAGCTTGACTTTCTTTGGAAATATAAGCATAATGGATGCCATCATATGTGTACTCTTCCATTACCATTAGCTCACTACATTGAGGACCGAGTACTTGTTGCATGAAGAGTGTGATGCTGGATTTAGTCTTTCTTCACTACTTTGCTCAAATAAGTTATCCACATCTTGGGTAGAGATAGCATTCGACATTACTATTTTTTCTTCGTTACTTTGAATTGAAAAGGGCTCCATTTGATGTTCAAATTCTTCCATTGGTAGCTCCATCTCCTTACCACTCCCCAAATAAACCTCTTCACTTTGTGCTTTCCCCCTTGAATTTTCCAAATTCCTTAAAGATGAATCTTGGCTTTGAATTAAGGCTTCATTTTTAGCCATATACTCCATCATCAATACCTCCAATGAACATGATTTAGCCGCTTGACTAGGTTTCTCATCTATAATTACTTGAGGGCATTTGGTCCTTGAGTGAAAGTGTTAAAAGTTGGCTCCATATTGTTATAATTGCTCTCCCACCCTTGGTTGGTCATTGAACAATTCCAGTGCCACCATTCAATGTATTCCACCATGTCTTCCAACATACAATAGGTTTCATCCACGGATACATGGTAGAAATTGGTGGTACCATCTCCTCTTTCTACCCATTCTCTTGCTTCGACATTCAAATTGTAATGCCCCAAATTCCTAATAAGGTTTAGGACCTTGATTAGGAGGATGAGAGGGGCATAATTGATTTATTATGTTATTAAATAATTATATACATGTTTATGTGAATTATATTATAATATGATGATAAATGCATGCATATGGGTCCATTTCATTATAAGGGAATTTTGGTAATTTGGCCCGTTGAGGGCGTAATCGTGTATTTTCATGCATGTGGGTGAATTATGAATAATACCACATTATATGTGGATTTGTTCAAGTCATTCGACATGAGACGATATTTGAATGCAAGCTATCGGTCTGGTCATAACGAGATTAGTTTCGGGGCTCGGGGTGAGTCTCGGAGTAATTTGATGATTAGAGCATTGCTGGGAATTAAAGGGTAATGGGATATGATGTATTAGCATATGAGAATATTGGAAATAACAGGAATTTGAGAGTGTTAATTATGATTAACGAAATAGGCGGGAAATGACAATTTTGCCCTCGGTGGCCTTAAGGGGATTTGAAATGACCTAAGGGTATTTTAGTCTTTTCACCCTAAAGGATATATATTAGCCATTAGATGGCTGTGGAAGTCCCAAAACAGAGCAAAGGTTCCTCCTTTCTCGTGCACCATTTCTCCACCTTTTTCTCTTTGAATTTTTGAGCTCAATTTGAGGAATCAAGCTAGGGAACCAAGCCTTGAGGGTTTTGGGTTATGCTCTACCATTGAAGAGGGTCCTAAGGATTGAGGTGAGTTTCTGGCCATTAAAACCTTAGTTCTTGCTCTGTTTTCTCATTGAGTTTCTGTTGGGTTTTTGGTTTGAAAGGTGAGTTTCAATGGGAGTTTTTGGCAAGGGTTACTTGGGTTATGATGCCTAGGACATATGTAGATGGTTTTGGGGTTCATTTGGGACTTAAAATGAGGTTTGGAAGCTTTTGGTTCAGGTTGGAAATGGTGGAGTTGAAGGGGGAAAGAACCAGGGCATTTCTGCCTGGTTGTAGCGCTATAGCATCCACAAGGGGGTGCTACAACGCTAGCCAGGAGGGATCTGATCTGTCTAGAGCGCTGGGGCGCTAGGAGGGTAGCGCTACAGCTCTACCATGTTTCTTCAGATTCTTGTGTTTGAGTGTTTTTAAGGGTTTTTGGCTCGGGGTTTCAATTCCTAAAGTTCGGGATCGAATCTACTCATCGTTTGGGTACAATTCGAGGTCCCGAGAGTGAGGTTTTGGTCGAGACCCTTTTATTGTTGATTTCATTTATTGGAGATTTTATTTGGTTATGACTAGTTGACTGCGAAGAAATTAAAGGATCGATCGTTCTCAAGGGTCGTTCAATTTTTATTTCTCACTCGAACCAGAGCTAAGAAAACTACCCCCAGTATGTGATGTATACGAGAAACATGTGGTTAGGGCATGCCAAGAATGTTGAATATGAGATTGATTAGAGCCTGAGTGTTTGTGTTTGTGCATGATCCTAATTATGCTAGCAATTGTTAAGTAAGCATGCTGAATGCCCTACATTTGGATATTTGACATATGATATATGCCTGGAAGCATTGCTTACTTGTGCGTGGCACCGACGTACTAGTTAGAATCGGAAATGGTGCCAGAACTGACTGTGAAGCTGTGACTTACTAGTCAAGTTCGACAGTAGTACTGAGCATTGGTCGTGTGTTATTGACCTATGAGTTAGGAGCGGCATAAGCGTCATGAACACAGAGCCGAAAATATTAGATCTGGTCGACTTCTGCATTGAATGACTCATCATGAGCATTAATGCTGGACCGACCTCAAGTTCGATGAAAACTATAACCACTTGTCTAGTCTATGGCTAGTTACTCAAAGTCAGGGCCAAAAGGCCAGGTGACTATATCGTCACATGGCTAAGGGTACGGAACCCACACTAATGACACCACAGTCACTCATCTAAGGGTGCAGATCCCATGTTAGTGACTTGTTCATCAGTTACTCATCTAAGGGTGCAGATCCCATGTTAGTGACTTGCTCATCAATCACTCATCTAAGGGTGCAGATCCCATGTTAGTGACTTACTCCTTAGTCACTCATTTTATTAGGGCTATAAGCCCTAGCATGGTTATCGAAACCTCAAGTGTTAATCATTCATCTGTTTAGGATTGACTTGGTAGTCATCCATACAGGAGGGCAGGGCCCACAACCATCATTATTTGAACTTATTTGCATGCGTGATTAAGGCTATTATTGCTAGGCATGCACATTATGAACTGATGACATGTTATTACTATTCATGAGCATATTAAGTTTTCTTGCTAGGCTTCGGCTCACGAGTGCTATGTGGTGCAGGTAAAGGTAAAAGAAAGTTAGACCATCCTTAAGTTTGAGAGTTTAGGTGACGATGTGTACATATACGACTGCTCGACCACCACGGTCGAGGGTTGAAAGAAAAACTAGGGTTAAACCCTATTTTGCTGCTTAGATCAGCTGGTTGTAAATATTTTCTTGTAATTAACCTTTAAATTATATTTTTGAGATCTCAATGTATACAGTAAACGTTCTAGTAAAACGTTATATCTTAACCAAATTTTTAACCATAAATCGCTAATCATACTTAGTTACACGATTATGGCCAAATGACTCTATTAGCGAGTTTAATACTGTTTAAAATGCACACCGTAACAGTCCCTGGAGTTTAGGGCGTTACAACTTGGTATCAAAGCGAGCCAAGGTTAAAGGTTCCTGAAGACAAGCTGGGCATGTAGACTCGTCATCAAAGATAGCTTCACTCAGGGAATGGTAAGTAATTCTATAGTTATGTGCTTAACTGCTTAAATAGAATGTAAATGCTTTACCTGCACATTGTATTAAGGAGCATGAGATTTTGTTAGAGTTAGTCTCTTGACTATATGATTACCTGCTCCATGAATATATATATATATATATATGAATGTGATATTTTCATGCTGGAATTGGAGGCATGGTGTGAATGTTGGAAGAGCAGGGATTATGACTGATGTATGAATGCCATGGACATGTGTTTTAGCACTAAATGATTTGTGAATATGATGTGGTAAGATTGATCCTGTGAGGAAAGCTTTTGATATGCTCACCATGTTTAATGGGTCAAGTTATTGACTGAATATTCAACTAGCAGGTATGTATCCAAGGCAGATAATGAGGCCATGATGGTTGTTATATAAAGGCTGGGAGTTTTAGCCAGAGGTTGAGTTCTTCATCTGCCCCTCAGAATTTGCATCAGGTGCTTACAGATGTGCAATTAAGATTGCAGAGGTAGGAGAAAGAGATTAGGTGTTTGAAGCAACATCAGAATCTGTCGGGGGACACCTCTTCCTTTGCTATGTTGGGTGTAAAACCAGTTTTGGCTCAACCTAGGGTTGAGAACAGATGGGAATTTCTTTATGGAAGATTTTAGGAGTATTACCCTCCAGTCTTTGAGGGAGACCTAGATCCATTCAGAGCTGAGCAATGGATGGGCATGATCATTTCCATTCTTGACAGCATGGGGCTGGTAGGTCATGATAGGGTGATCTGTGCGACATATGTATTGCACGACAATGCTCAAACGTGGTGGGAAGTAGTATCCCAGACGCAAGATACAGCTGTGATGGATTGGAAATAATTTAGGCAGCTGTTCAATGAAAGGTAATTCTGTGATGCGGCCCAGAGTGCTAAAATGAATGAGTTTCCGAATCTCGTTCAGGGAAATGCATCAGTAACCGAGTATGTTAATAGATTTGATGTCCAAGTTTGCGTTTGACATGTTACCCACAAATGCAGCTGGAAAGAAAAAGTTTATTCAGGGATTGAATCCTAGAATAGCTCAGGGCATTAGAGTTGCCCCAGTGCATGAAATCTCCACCTACGCTCAGGTGGTAGGGAAGGCTCTTGCTGCTGACAGCATAGGAAATCAGATTGAGAAGGAGAGTGTTGGAGAGCACGAAGCTCAGACAGTAATATCTCCATTTATTGGAGCGAGTAAGGAAAAGAACTGGAGAACTAACCCTGAATGCGCTCGGTGCAAGAAGCGTCATCTGGGAGAATTTTGAGCAAGGGTATGTTTCTTGTGTAGAATGTTTGGGCATCGTAAGAAGAATTTCCCAAAGCGAAGGAAGGATGGGAAAAAGGGGATGGACAACTCGACTCCAGCTCGAGTGTTCATTCCGAAGCAGTTAGAATTTTAGACTGAGACTGAGACTAGTTCCTCAAGGATGGCAAGTCAGCTTTTTAGTTTTGATTTTTGTATTGTGCTGACTAGTTTGGTGCCATGTTGTTTCTTTGTTTGATGCTTCTAGAGAGACATAGACTTATTATAAAAATTGCATGATTATATTATAAAGAGAATGTGATACTTTATTGGTGATTTTAAGAGATGAATTGGATTATTGTGGAGAAATCACTCATCAATGGTTTTGATAAGGTTGGTTATGATTGATTTCGAGATGATCCCGGATTTGGATTGGTTAACCGAGTGTGAAGCAATGCTAAATTGTAAGAAAATGATAGTAACTCTTGGGTTTGAGAGTGGGAAACCCTTGTGGTATAGTTGGCGTTGTGCATGGACTTCATATGCTTATGACATCTGTATTTAGAGCTAGAGATCTATTGCAGGGGGATGAATAGAACTCTTAGCTAGTGTGGTGGACACCACTTAGGTTGTGCCAGTGGGATCAGTATAGATTGGATTAGTCTGTGAGTTTCTGGATGTGCTTCCAGGGGATTTTCCAGGGTTACCTCTACACGAAGAAATAGAATGGTGATTAGATTGGTGCCAAGAATTGAATCAGATCTAGGGCACTGTTTTAAACAGATCAGCAGAGTTGTAAGAATTAAAAGACTCAGTTATTGGGTAAGATGATATTCTCCAAGGTGGATCTTTGATCTGGTTAGTACTAGTTAGAGATAAGGGAGAATGATATGCAGAAGATTGCTTTTGTATCAGATAAGGGCACTAGGAGTGATGAGTCATGATTTAAGAGTTTGATTAATGTTGAGTTGTCTTGATGAATCAAATGAACAAAGTATTTAAGGATTATTTGGATTGGATTTGTGATCGTTTTGATCAATGGTGTTGTGATATATTCTCTACGAGATTTGCCAAGGTCAAGGAACGCCTTGGGGCCAGGAGTTTCCTTGGACAGGCAGGATATTATTTGTGCTTTGTGGAAGAGTTCTGAGTCTTCTTATAGATCAGAATCAGTTAGTAGGTTGTTATGACTCAAGCCGACAACAATAATTCACACCTCAAGCTATAATGACTAATACATTTATATAATCAAATTAATTTTATATCAACTTCTCTATATAATTAAATTGGAAAAAGATTGAAAAAAATAATAAAATATTTATAACTCAATAAGTAGTTATCTCTTAAATTTGGAATGATACTATTGTTAAGGTAAAAAAATATAAAATAGATCAAGTTTAGGTCTTGTACGGCTTTTTGTATATTTATATATATCCCTCAACCTCAGAGTTTTATGCATCGTTTTATTAGTCTTTTTAAATTTTCATTCAATTTTTCAATTCAACTAGCGTTTTGTGCAATGTAGTTTTATTTTTTTCACTTTAAGTCCATAATCTTTTATTTTTGGGGAAAAAATAAATTAAAACCTTTTAATTTATTAAAAAAAATTGTGAAGTTAATTGAAAAAATTATTATGTAACTCATAAGTATATAAACAAAGTAGATAAATTTCAAAAGCTCTTATATATTGAAAAAAAAAATTAGTTAGAAAATCCTAATTTAATATTAAAAATTAAAATGAAAATTTGAAAATGATTAAGAGATGAAAACTATTTTGGAGATTAAGGGCCTGTTTGTTATTGTTTTCTGTTTTTTGTTTTCAAAATTGTGTTCTCAGAAATGAGAACAGAAAAACTGTTTTTGTAGTTTTCAAAAAACAAGAGGTGTTTGGTTAATATTTTCTAAAAACAATTTTTTAGTTTTATTTTTTTTAAATCTTAAATAAAAAATTAACAAATATATTTACAAAGAGAAAAATATTTTAAAAGTTTGTAATAAATAATAAGATAAAATAATTTAAAAGAAAAAATGATGAAAAATAAGAAGTGAAAAAATTTGAGAACAACAGAAAACAACTTTTTCTTGTTCTCAAAATTTTCTGTTTTTTGTAACTTTGTTTTTAAAAATTGTTTTCTGAAAACAATGCCAAACACCCCCACTTGTTTTCAAAAAACAGTTTTTAACTTTTAAAAACAAAAAACAGTTTTTTAGTTAAGGTATCAAACACCCTCTAAGTGTCTTTTAATGTTTTTAAGGCTAAAAAGTCAAATAATATTTTCTTGAAGATCCAAAAAAATTCAATTTGGCATAGGGCTCAACAATATGGCCCCACATCCACACCACAAATATACATAATAATCGTACAATTTTTTTAATTTTGTAAATAAAGTAAAATTATTCTTTTTTAGAAAGATGCATGTGTAATTGTGAATAATTTTTTTTTTTAAATGTAAGCTATTAATTTTGCAAGGCAGAGAGATTCTATTTTTTACAGTCTTACATACATAACAAAACAAAAACAAAAGGAAAAGAAAATACAACAAAAAAGCAAAAATGATCAGAGTCACAAAGAACAAGAGATAATGTTTCCAGCCCCACTTTTTTTTATTATAACACCCAAATAAATACTAGGTCTAGGAGTTTCCAAACAATAATAATAAATAAAAAAGAAGAAGAAAGAGACCCTAGTTATATAAAAACAAGTTTCTTATTAATTTTTATTGGCTTTATTACGTACCCTAGCTAGCTAGCCAGGTTTCATCACATGTCCACAATGATGATACTATTCCATTGTGTACGTCATAGCTTAATATTACATCATTGTACTATAAAAGGGTTTCCATGATGTGAGGAAAAGATAGCATTATTACAAAGAGAGGAAAAGATAGCATTATTAGAAAGAGAGACAAAGAGAGAGATCAGATGGGAAGGAGTCCATGTTGTTCTAAAGAAGGACTCAACAAAGGAGCTTGGACTGTTTTAGAAGACAAAATCCTCACAGCTTACATCGAAGCACATGGAGAAGGTCAATGGAGAAACCTTTCCAAAAAAGCTGGTAAGTATATAAATTTAGGATACTCTTGTGTTTTCAGTTCGTTAATAGTTTTCGATACAATTTTGTATGATACTGTTTATTGTAGTTATTTAAAGCATACTGTCACAGGAAATTTCAAATAATTTAACTAGGTTTAAACAGGTTGCTGCATGCGTGATTAATTTTTCTATGTTTGTGAAAAAATTTATTTGAATCTAATTTTGGGCATTGTAATTCTTTCAGAATTTTCTGAAAATTAACATGATGCTCTAAATAATTACAACATATATTCATATATACGCAACAATTGTGCTATAAATATATATATATATATATATATACAAAAGAGGGTATATATATACTAGTATATAATATGTATTGTGGGGTTGTGTTTTAGGTTTGAAGAGGAGTGGAAAGAGTTGCAGACTTAGATGGCTGAATTATCTAAGGCCAGATATTAAGAGAGGTAACATCTCTCTTGAAGAAGAGGACCTCATCATCAGACTCCATAAACTTCTTGGCAACAGGTCATTATATATATATATATACTACTCTCTCTATATATATATAATGTTTATTTATTCTAATATTGATTATATATATACGTATATAGATGGTCTCTCATAGCTGGGAGGCTTCCTGGGAGAACAGACAACGAAATAAAGAACTACTGGAACACTATCTTAAGCAAGAAAATACTTAATAAAGAAAAGTCATCAAGCTCCTACTCCGGCGATGATGAAGAAAAAGCCACCAAAACAAGCAACCGAGTGTCGTCGGATTCAGACGCCGGTGGTGGTGGGACCACCCAAGTGATAAGAACCAGGGCCAGTAGGTGCACCAGACCAGTGGTTATTCCAAACCCAACAACTACTACTACTACTATTTCTCCCACCATTGATGAACCACCACCACCATTACTAGAGCTTGATCATAATAATAATCACTACAGTCATCGTTTATTCACAAACGATCATCAGCCACAGATAAACTCGGTGGATCGTTATCACGGCGGCGACGGTGATGATTATTTTGGAGTTTTGCTGCTGCCCTGTGACGACGCCGTTTTGATGAATGATTGGTCAGCGGTGGTTAATGATTATGATATTGATCCGATTAGTAGTTTTGAGGAAACAAATGATGACATCTTTGATTTTGATTTGAACTCGTTTTGGTTGAATCTAGCTAGCTATTAGTGAGTGGCTATTGTGATGAGAAGAAAAAAAATTGGTGAGCAACCTTTTTTATTTTATGATTTTATGAGAGAGTAAAATGAAATAAAATCAAATAAAATGTATGTATATATATGTAGCCGAATAATAATTAATGATGATGATTGGCTATTTAAATAATCTAGTTCTCACTTTTACTTATTAACCAACCCAAAAATATTATAAAGCAATTATATACATATAAAGGACAATTGGATGTCTTGAAATTATTTGAATTAGGACAAATCTCGATAAAAAAATTCTCTATACATAGAATAACTCAGCCTTACTAAACCAAAGAAAATTTATAAGAAATCAAGATACTTGTATAAGGGTTCAAATATTAATTGAATTGTTGTAGAGCTACAAAAAAAACTTGACTTTTAGTCGCAACAAAAATTGTGACTAAAAATTTAAAATGTTGTGACTAAAAGTTTTAGTCACAGAAAAATATTATCACTGTGTTATCACTAAAAAGTTCGTGACTAATATTTTTTTATTGACAATAAAAAAAATTCACCAATACTTGTTTAGTGACAATAAAATATTGTCACTAGTACTTCTTTATTGACAACTTATTTATCAATACAAAATTCAATAATATAACAAAGCAATCCATGAATATCATGTGATTAAAATGTAAAAAAAAAACCATATAAAAATTAATAACCTCCAATAAATATTTTTCATTCAAGTACTCAAGTCTAATTATTGCAAATGTTTTAACTCCAAAAAAACAAGGATTGACCTTAAAGGCAGTGATCTATTACTACAAAAAACTTGACTTTTAGTCACAAAAAAAGTTGTGACTAAAAGTTTTAGTCACCAAAAAATATTATCACCACGTTATCACTAAAAAGTCTGTGGCTAAAAGTTTTAGTCACACTAAAAATATCATTGTGACAACAACTATTTGTAACTAATAGTCATCACAATTAGTGACAACTTTCTTTAAGCCACAACACATTTATTTTTAGTGATAATTTTAATTATCACTAATATTTCTTTAGTGACAACAAAAATGTATCACTAATACTTCTTTAGTGATAATTTGTTGTTGTCACTAATAGTCCTTTAATCACAAAAAAAAAATTCATGAATATATTTAATTAAAATGGATAAAAAGATAAAATGATGACCAATCAATGCAATTTTTTACACAACTAGAGAAAAAACCTGAATATAATAGCAAGTAGCCACATTCATTAGCATCAAGAAAGTTAAGCATATTGTTATACCACTAATATCTAAAGTATTACAGCCAAATCAAGTATGAGACCAGCTGAGAAAAGCTAGCCAACAAGCTGAGAGTTCAATCACAGATAATGTATTTTATTGGGAACCAAAAAAAGATTAAAATCCACAAACATCAAAGCCCATTAATAAAAAGAAAACAGAATCCATTGGATTACTCATCCTTCTCTTGAGCTTCCTCTCATCTTTATCACCCTTCTTCTTTACCTGCAACATCTTAGTATTGTTATACTTAGAGACAAAATAGTTCATGTTACATTTTGCCTCAAAATTATTTTGAACTTACCACCACTTTAGCACAAGTCCTCAATATCATTCTCAAAAGACTTTGGTGAGTGACTGTGCAATTGCGATGATGAACAATTCATTTATCTCATAACTTTGAACTACTACTACCACTACCAAGATGGAATGCAAAACATTTAGCCAACTTTACCGCATCTTGAACTCTAAGGCGAGTATCCTGTTGTCCAACTACAGTGGCAGCTATTCGAGCGACTAGGCTGCCCATGCCTCTCAAGTCTGACATGCCTCGTAACAGACCGTGCAAAACGCCAGACGCATATCCATTGCCTGCACCACAAGTGTCCACTGGTACGCAAGGAGAAGGGGGAATGTATACAGCTTCTCCTTTCACACCAATGTAGGATCCTCTTGGTCCTTCTGTGACTGAGACTAGAGGTACAAAATGACTTAGATACCTTGCAGCAGCAACGGGACTTTCCTCTGTTGCAAAATCACATAAAGTTCTAGCTTCATCGCTATTTGCAAATATGATGCCTGCGTAGTTGCCAGCAATTTCCCTGAGCAAATTAATCCAACAGAAGATATAAGCAACTAACCGAAAGGGAAACATTGCTCGTGTATCTTAGACTTGCATTCATGTAAAGACTCAACACAACTGAGATGAGCAAAGTAACAACAACAGCAGTGTACCAAAATTCATCGTAGTGTCTCTCAATGCAAGAGACATCAGATGCTGTGATGGCAACCAGGGAACCACTCCGGCATGCTTGCTCGCATGCTTTCTTGATTTTTTTTATTGTATCGGGAAGCTCGAATAAATATCCTTCAACTACAAGAATCTTTGTATTGGAAATTGTCTTAGCTAGGCAAGGATCAAAATTAATGGTTGATGATGTACCCTAATAGCATAAAGCAGATATGTCAAAAATTCATTCCATTCACTTTGTTCACATTTTCAAAAACCATACTCTAAATTAAACAAAGAGATCTCAATGTTTCCCGGAATATAGTTTCAAGGCCAACTTTAAGGTGCACAGAAAACTCTTTGTGAGTGGAGACATTTTATAAGTTCCATAATATGGAGGATAATACCTCTTCAAAACTTTAATGGTGCTGAGAAATCAATTTGCTAATGAAAATATAACAGCAAAACTAAACTAAGAGTGTGAATATCCATTAAAATTGCATACATAAATATATAGAGATTTGGGGACCATAATAGATTGTAAAAAGTTGCTCAAGTGACAATACATTACCTGATACGATAACATAGTTCGTTGGGCATCTGGAGTTGTGAGAACTATCACTGTACCGGTTGTCCCATCCTTGATTGGTTTGGAAAGAAAGTTTACATTTGCGCAGCGCAATTTTTCCCTTTAAAATAAGATATTTCTAGTGTAAGCAGAAAACACAGATAGGATGGTTCCAATGCTGAGAACAAGCAATAAATCTCATCATCTAACATAAAAGAGCACTATGATAGACCCCAAGCAGAGATCCCCAAAACAATATAATAGACAAAAGCAGAAGGAAATTGAAGGTACAAGACAATGGAAAGAACTAGGCAGATGTAAATACTTCTATCAAACTCTCCACTATCATGGAGATGGAAATATCTCAAAGTCACTCACTCAAAAACAAAAAATACACAAGTATGACTATTTTCTCCTTTATTTTCTCACATCAATTTCATAATGCTAACCATTGTCTTTTGGTAAAAACCTAAGTAAAACGAGCCAAAATCTGATAGCCAAGGAAAGTTATTGGTAGTGGGAGAAGAAAAAGAACACCCCAGGTGGATTTGTTTATTCTTTTGTTGAACAGTTAGAATTATATTCAGTTTTACTATTCTTATCAGCAAGACATATTGAAAATGTTGTTAGGGATTAGTAAACAGGCACAACAAAATCTAGTTGCAATTACATCATCTCACATTAATTATTTAATGAATTGGGCATGATCTAAACCAAAACTAAATAAATTACAATTTACCTACATAGTTAACATTGGCACACGTTCACCTGCAAATTACAAAATTATATTTAACAGATCGAGAAAGATAATAGAGTAAAATAACTTACTTCATTTGCTTAGCTTCCTTTTCATCCAACCAAGTCTTTAACTTTTCAACCTCACTTAACACCTAAAAATCCCTCAATATTAAGTCATATAAAAAACTAATTTCTGGCATTCTTAAGAGTCACAATACAACTACAGTTTATTCATAAAACAAGAGACTATAAACACCCAAGCTGCCAGAGTATGATTCAGCACCTCATCAATTTTCTCTTTAGGAAGCCAAGATTTATTAGTCTCCCACTTGTGCACAATCTGTGAACAAACAGAAATTGCATGGGGAGGATCAGTACAACATAGCAACAGTAGAAATCCATAAACTTATACTACAACACCTAGTGTAGCAAATGTAAATTTAACGATGTCTTTCAACATATGCAATGTATATTTGGTCTTTCTCTAGGTGCAACAAACAGAGAATGAAACTTCTAAAGTGAAACAAGATGCTTATCAACCGAATAATCCATATGAAAATATTGAAGGCTCGATCAACTTATCATAATAATGTGAAGTGTATAATACTTGCACTCTTCACGCTTGTAATATAAAGGACCTGTAATCTTAATAATTTGCACCCAAATCTCTTGAACCAAAAACAAACACACTACTAGAATTTTGAATTAGAACCTGACCCTCAATAATTTTGATATGAATATTAATTAAAGACTGCAAAATTTGGACTTTGAAATGGTTTGTACAAGGCAATATAACAGCATAATATTTGTCCTTTGATAGGTTAATGGTGTCCATTGGCCCCAGAGCCGAAAGTCAGCAAATCAAAATAGAACATAATTGCACAGAATATAGAACGAAATGAAATATTGAAAAACATAATTGAAGCACCACTAATAAGCAATTCATATTAAGAAGCATAAATCTATCAAACCATTATAAATTTAAACACCAAATCATGAACCCTAATTTGAACATGAAAGCAAATTCTATTAAATGTGAAATTGTAAATTAAATTGAGAGAGAAAATAAACCTGGCTGGAATAGAAAAAATGGATATATATCTCAGATCATTGTACGTAGTCCTTGTGAAAACTAGAGTTTATAGAAGAGACAAAACAAAAATGAAGAAACTCTGCTGCAACTGAGAAAGAAGAGAAGCTTCAATCCGTGAACTTGATCGGCGACAAAGCTTAGCCGGCAACGATGTTCAGCAAGCGAGGTGTAGATCACTGGTGGAGATCCGATTCAAAAATGTAAGAGAGAGAGAGAGAGAGAGAGAGAGAGAGAGAGAGAGAGAGGAAAGAGATGAGTATTGCGTATAGGAAAGAGACGAGTATTGTTTTATTTTATTTATAAATATATCTTTTATTTTGTTTTAAAAAAATTAGTCATAAATGTAGAAACAGTTGTGACTAAAAGAAAATTGTTAGTCATAATAAATTAGAGTAGTAACTACATATCAATTAGTCATAAAAATTTATTGATTGCAACTAAATGTACCTTAGTCACAACAAAATATTGTAACTTTTTAAAAATTATAGATTTAAAATGTTTAATTATTGCCACAAATAATTTGTTGTGACTAAAGTATAATTTGTCACAAATTATAACTATAAGTATATTTAGTGACAAGTATTTTTTAGTTGTCACTAAAAAGTTGTGACTAAATATCAAGTTTTTTGTAGTGATAGTACTATTCTAAAAGACAATCGATGAACATGTTTTGAACTTGTATTGTTTCCCCTCCTACTAAATAAGAAAGATATACAAAAATAAGAAAGATACACAAGTCATAGCTGCTAAATGGCAGTCTTCATTCGCTCTTCATAACTCAAGAGTCAACGAAGTTCAAAAGGAACCACTTCAAAGTCCTGCTAGAAATAAAACCATTGTAAATGTACATCCAACATTGAATAGTAAAATGTAGAAATTATACTCTAGACAATCCAACAAAGTCTAAACCTACCATCACTTTAGCACAAGTCCACGAAATCATTCTCACATGACTTTGGTGAGTGATTTGATCACTTATTTCATTCTTTCCATTTCTTCTTTCTAGGCTGCCTTTCGATTCCATTAGGAATATCGAAATGAAAGAAGATCATTTCTAAAGACCTGATAACACAACAAGATAACATGGTATCAAAATGTTGATGTTGTAATAGTTAGTCCATAGAATGCAATACCACAATCTCAAACACAAACTAACCTCAAGCTCGACAGTGTGGAATTAGCAAGGCCAGCGAGTAAGGGAAGGTCTAGACAATCCATCTAGGAGACAATGTGCACCATTTCATCATCTATCATTTTCTGTTTTGAGACTAGAATTTCCCTCCACAGAAGTCCCATCTTTGAATAACTACAAAGATAGTAGCTGGCATTACTCTTTAAGAAAACAAAACTAGATAAGGTATCAATTCTTTATTTTTTACAAAACTTTTCACAAAATTGAAATTAACTTAATGTGTGGCAACTAATATTTCAAGAACAGAATGCTTAATAAGGAATATTCAAAAGATGCCCACATAAAAAACATGTACCACTTCATACATCTGTGCTATATTTTTTAGAAAAGTCAAAAGATTCCGAAATTGAAACTTCTGCAAGTAAAAGCACAAAAGGGCAATTATAGATAATACATGCAAGTGCACTTAACAACACATAAATAGAAACAAAATATCATAAACTAAATTGAGGAATCGACCACCACATCAAGAAGCAGATAAAAGATGTTTAGAGAGGTCTAGTAAATGTGGAGTAATCCACCACTACATCGAGAAGCAACTATGAAATTTGAGCATGAAGAACACTCACCCCAATTGCGAGGCTTAGATACAGACACTATCTGTTGCAATATGAGTCAATAATGTGCCATGGTGGAAGGTAAAACATGTTTGGTTAGCATGAATTTTACCATAAGCCATATGGAAGATCAACACAAAATCAACATCAAGTCAACAACAGTCTCTAATGGTGATGGTGTTGTTGCTGTGAAAATTTGAAGAAGAAGAAGAAGAAAAAAGAATGAAAGAAATAGATGGAGAGAGAGAGAGAGAGAGAGTTTATGTTGCTTTGTGTTGATGATAGTTTTTTTATATTTTTAATAGTATATGTAATGCCCCGAATTCTCCGATGTAGTTTAATGGCGGGAATAGTAGGCCGGGAGGGCCATACTTGCTTAATTATGCCATTAATTGATAGAATGCATGTATATGTGAATTATATTATAATATGATGTTAAATGCATGCATGTGGGTCCATATTTTAATTACAGGGATGTGATGATAATTTAGCCTGTTGAGGGCATACTTGTATATTTGTATGCATGTCGGTGATATGTTGTTGAGACCACATTATAATGTGGGTTTATTCGAGCTATTCGGCATAAGACGATCTTGGATTATTGATTAGCGGTCTAGACATAACAGGTTTAAGTTCGGGACTCGGGATGAGTCTCGGGGTGATTATAGGGATTAGAGCGTTACCGGGAGTTAAAGGGTAACGGGATATAAATTATTGGCGTTTGAGATTAGTGGGAATTGGAGAGCGTTAATTATTGTTAACGAGAAAGGTTGGAAAGAACAAATTTGCCCTTGGGAGCTTTAGAAACCCTTAATTGACCTAGGGGTATAATGGTCTTTTTACCCCTAGGATAGATATAAACCCTTTAGGCTGTGATACAGAGGGAAAAACAGAGCCAGTTCTTGAGCCTACCCGTACCTTCCTTCTCCTATTTTCCCTTTGTGATTTTTGAAGCACTTGTTGAGGAATCAAGCTTGGGAAGTAGACCTTGGGAGTTTGGGAGAGTGTTCCACCATTTAAGCGCATCACAACCTGAGTTTGAGGTAAGTTTCCAGCCATTAGTTTTCTGGTATGCTTTGTTTTGGTGTTAGTTTTCAGCTTGTGATTTCTTTGTGGATAGTTGGAATTAATGGAAGTTTTGGTTGGGGTTTAACTTGGGTTTTGATGAGGGAGTGTTATGGATCAAGTTTAGGGGTTGTATTGGATGTTTGAGTGGTGTTTGAGCTTGGTTTGAAAGGTTGGTTCCAAGGGAAATCGCAGGGGAAGAAAAACCAGGGTATTGGCTAAACTGGGGGATGGGCCGCAGCATGGCCAGGGAGGGCCGCGGCCCTTGAAGGGTGCTGAAGGAGGTTGTCTCTGTTTGAGGGGCGGGCCATGGCATGGCCAAGGAGGGTCGTGGCCCTTAGTGACATTTTGGCCAGAAATTGGTTTTTGGCTCGGGGAGGCTTGCCTTAGGCCTCGGGATCGATCCTACTACCCGGTTTAGTAGTATTTTATGTCTCGGAGGCTAGGTTTTGGTTTGGGAACCCTTTATTATTTATTTTATTGATGGAATCCCATAATTGGTTATGACTAGGTAACCGCTAAGGGATCAAAAGGCTGATCGTTCTCAAGGGTCGTTCTTATTATTAATTCTCGCTCGAACCGGAGGTAAGAAAACTGCACCCTGTGTATATATGACATGCGTGATTGCTATTGAGGCATGTTGATTGGTAAATGTGGATATGGATTGCCTATTAAATGCTAGCAAATGTGGTTTACTTGTATATGTACTGACTAGTCAAGGACACTGACCTAAAGAGTCAGAAATGGCATAGCGTCATGAACGCCGAGCCAAATAAAGATTAGATCTAATCGATATCAGCGTTGAATGGCTCTAAGGCATTAACGCTGGACCGACCCTAAGGTCGATGAAACTTATAAGCGCTTGTCTAGTCTAAGACTAGTTACTAGAGCCAAGGCTTAAGGCCCCGGTGACTGTTTGTCACACGGCTAGGGAACGTTGTTCCAGGGTTATGACTCTAAGGTCATGAGGAATGTTATGTTGGTGACTAGTCACCATGCACCTATCCTGTTCGAATTAATAAAAGTTCACTTATTTATTAAGCCCCGGTGACCCTATCGTCAGAAGGCTAAAGGGAGCTGGACCCAACTTAGTGACTTTTGCGACTGTCACATATTTGTTTGGACTGATAGTCCTGAATGATTATTACGATCATTTTTGATATTATATCATGCTTTATTGTGTTTTCTTGCTGGGCCTTGGCTCATGGGTGCTATGTGGTGCAGATAAAGGAAAAGAAAAGCTCACCCAGCCTTGAGTGGAGAGCTTACGTGGAGATGTGTACATATGCGGCCGCTTGACCACCATGGCCAAGGAGTTCTCAGAAGGACTAGGGGGTTTACCCTATTTTTGCCGCTTAGGTCGGCAGGTTTGAAATTTTGAAACAGTAATGACCATTTTGAGTTGTAAATAACTTGTAAATGTTTTTATGGGCCCATGTACAGTTTTATGTATTCAATAAAATATATCCTTTCATTTTTATTGATTTTTCACCTTAACCTGTTAATAACACTTAGAACACGTTTTTTTTTTTTTTTGGTAAATCAGAAATTCATTAATACCAAACAGAACCTTACAAATAAACAGCACCTAAAACAGGCCTGGATATGTCAACTCTTTACAATATATGTCTTTATATTTACAAAGCTTCAAACCATTCCCAATCTGTACATGTAACTTTTCCCGGCTTAATACTATGTATTCTACTCTTAACATCATTAAGTATAGCCTGTATTACCAATTCCACTCTCTTGACTTGTTGAAGCCATAACACCTCATTCCTGGCTTTCCACACCTGATACACAACGGCAGCAAGAACTTGCTTCTTGAACCTGCTCAATTTAGCTCTCGAAATCCATCTCAGCAGGCTATAAATCGTCTCTGCTTTAGCTCTCCAACGCAGCCTTGCTTTAAGACTTTTAATACACCTGTTACTAAATGAGCACTTAAAAAATAAACGCTCAATATGTTCTTCACTTTGTCCACATAATAAGCAGTTGTTGTCTGGTACAATGCGAATTTTATGGAGCCTCTGCTTCGTTTTCAACCTGTCCAGCCTAGACAACCACAAAATAACACTGTGTTTTAGTAAGTTAAGCCTCCCCCAAACCTCATTGCTCCATGAAACACGAGTTTGAGAAGGACACAACATCAAATACCCTTTTTTAATACTGTAATCAAGTTGAACAAATTGACCACCAGCTATGCTTTGTGTCGGGGCAGTATATGCCCACCAATCCGCATCTTTAATGTACACATTGTGCACCCATTTTACCCAAAGGTTGTCTTTCTTACTAGCCACAGCCCAGATGTATTTCCCAATGACAGCAATATTCCAACTCAAAATGTTCTGAAATCCCATTCCTCCCTCACTTTTTGGTTTACAAAGCATGTCCCAAGCCACATTTCCCGGACCCATATAATCTGAACTACCCTTCCAGAGAAAAGCTCTACAAATAGAGTTAATCCTTTTCAAAATCTCCTTAGGAATTATCATGATCTGAGACCAATAGGAATGGATTGAAATGAGCACTGAGTTGATCAACGTTATTCTTCCAGGATAAGACAAATTACGAGAGCTCCAAATTCGAATTCTAACAACCATTTTCTCCAAAATACTTTCACAATCCTTGGCTGAAATTCTTTTGGCACAAATAGGGATCCCCAAGTATTTGAAAGGTAACTCACTTCTACTGAAACCAGAAGCTTCCGAGACTCTTTGTACCTCTTGGTCTGCCATACCACTGCAGTATACAGCTTATTTAGCCTCATTTGGATGAAGACCAAATGTTCTTGAGAATAGCTTCAGACCTTGCAACATATAGTATATGGATTTAAAATCCCCATGACAAAATAAGAGCACATCTTCTGCAAAACTCAGGTGGTTTAATTGCAAACCTTCACATCGTTCATGAAATTTAAAGTCTACTTTCTGTCCTATTTTCATCATGATACGAGAAAGATACTCCATTCTTAACACAAATAGAAGAGGAGACATTGAATCCCCTTGTCTTAGTCCACGTTTTGCTGAGAAGAAACCGTGTAGTGATCCATTGAACATCAGAGAAAACTTTGGTGTAGTCACACATTGCATAATCAAATTTGTGAACTTTCTTGGGAACTAGAAAGCAGCTAGCATTTCTTCCAGGAAGTCCCATTCTATTGTATCATAGGCCTTCCGTAAATCAAGCTTAATCATACAATTGGCCTTTGTATGCTTCCTCCCGTAATGTCTAACAAGGTCCTGACAAACCATGATATTGTGGGCTATAAATCTCCCATGAACAAACCCCCCCTAATTTTGAGCTACTAGATCAGGAAGGATAAGCCTTAGTCTGTTACAGATCATCTTCGTGGCTACTTTGTAAATAACATTACAGCATGCTATCGGCCTGTAATCACTCACCAAATTTGGGCATTTACTCTTAGGAACAAGAGTCAACACAGTACTGTTTACTTCCTTCAAAAGCTTCCCAAAATGCAAGAAAGAAAGAAAGAATGGCTTCACTTACCTCTTTGCCAACAATTTCCCAATTATCTTGAAAAAATGAGCTATTATAGCCATCTGGTCCTGGAGCTTTGCTAGCAGGAATGGAGAATATTGCTTGCTTCACATCCTCCTCTGTATAGTCTGCTATAAGCATTTGAGCCTGCCTTTCCATTACAACAGCCCCTTGCATCACAATCTCTTTTATAACACTTCTTCTATCACTCATTTTAGTTGCCAGCAACCCTTCATAAAAATCGAGAAAGGCTTCGTGAACCTGTTCAGGTTGATATAACCACCTTCCAGATGCATCTGTTATAGAGTAAATTCTGTTTTGAGCTCTTCTTTCTTGGATACTTGCATGAAAGAAAGCCGAGTTTTCATCTCCCTCCTTAAGCCAATGCACTTTTGCCTTTTGCTGTAAAAAAGACTGGTATGCTTTTTTTGCTGCCACATACTGATCTCTAGCCTCCGTCTCTTTCTGAATTGAATCCTTATTCAAAGGATCTTGCTGTAAGGCTTCATGAGAATCCTGGAGGTTCAACCTCATTCTCATTTCAGCACTAGGGATATCATGGAAATCTTTGTTATTCAAGTCTTTAAGCATCAACTTAACTTGTTTTAGCTTGTAGACCAGCTGAAACATAGCAGTCCCATGAATTCCTCTACTCCAAACATTAGCCAAATTCTTTTTGAAATCAGGAGCATGACTCCACATTCTACAGCACTTGAACGGCTTCTTCCCATAATTCCTTTCCTGATAAACCGAAAGCAAAGCAAGTGAGTGATCAAACAGTTCTTCATTTAGAAAAAAGACTTCTGGTTCAGTATAACAATCAAGCCACTTTTGATTAGCAAGTACTCGATCTATTTTGGAGTAAATACGATCATCACCTTGTTGCTTGTTACTCCAAGTGTAATAATTTCCCCTATACTTTACATCTTCTAATTGACAATGCTCTACACAATCTTTAAATTCAACAGACTTCCTATACTTCACTCTAGCACCAATACGCTCCTCCGAATTCAATATCTCATTGAAATCGCCTAGTATTACCCACGGTTCCGTAGTACTAACTGCTTTTAAGTCAGTCCATAACCTCTTACGCTCTTCCTCCACATTAAAACCATATACAAAAGTTATACTAGGAAACCACAGCCATTCATAGGTTTAACTAGTACATGAATAATCTGACTTGAGCAAAACAAAATATTCACATCAAACATCCTTGGATTCCAACTTACAATAATTCTTCCTCCACTATGCCATGCAGTATTAGCCGTAAAACACCACCCAGCAAACATTCTAAGGTACAAGGCCCCTAAATTCAAAGCCTTGACCCTTCTCTCAACGAGACCAACCAATCCAACTCTTTTTGTAGAGATTAATTTCTTAACCTCATTTTGCTTGTTAGGATTGTTGATTCCCTGACGTTCCAACAAAGAATCCTATCCATTAGGAGGCGGAGGCTCCTCCCCTCCCCCTGTGATATCCCTTGCTTCACCAACTTTCGAACATTCTCCAAATTCAGAACTTAGAGCATCAAAACTATTAGCAACTATAGTGGGATGAGCCACTGCCAAATTGTATTTGCCACTTCTAGTCACTTGCTGAAACCCCTCATCATCCACCATTACACTTTTTTCTTTTCTCATGGCTTGTATCACATTGTTATCCTTTTTAATCACCCATTCTTTCTTCTGCCCATCTTTCTTCCTACAATTTTCCGTGATGTGCCCATATCCTTTGCAATGTCCACAAAGGACTGGTTTCCACTCATAAAACACATCCACTTCAACCTTCTGATCAAATTCATTAGTGAAGGATACCTCATAAGGCAAGTCCTGTGTGAGAGAAACTTCAATGAGGATTCGTGGATAGCTCAACCTATCCCTGTTTTTTGTAATCTCATCCACCTGAAGAGGTTTCCCAATTTGACTCACAATTTTGAAAAGAGACTTCTCTCCCCAGTATTTCAACTCCAGACCAGTCAACTGTATCCAAGTAGGAACCACTCTCACATCTTCCTTTCTAAAATTTGTTACTGAATCCATGGCTTCATAATTGTTGCGAAATTTATAGCTATGCAAGTGCACACAGTCGCAATTCGTAATAAAAATGGTAAAAACCGAGTATCGTCCTCAAGGACTGATTTATCAATTACCAATCAATTAATCCTTTAATTCTATTTGATGAAACAATTATCAGAGATTTTAAACTAAGAAAAATACTAACGAAGTGCAAAGAAGAATTAAACAAATTAACAAAGAAAATACAATTAGGACAATTATGATCCTCTATTTTTCCACCCTGTTATTTCCTAATGCAAGCATCTATATTCCCTTCTCCCTATTCAAGAATAAGTTGCAACAACAATTCATAATCTGGTCAAGACTTATGAAATTCAATCTAAATGACAACTTCCTATATTTCTATGGTAAATTGAATCATGTAGAGGGCATTAGCCACGCAACTCAGAAAATAAGCAAATAATCTAGATACCTTCGTTCTAAATCAAATTTGCATCCAAACAATCAAAGCATATCAAATTTCACTTTTCAGATTTCAATTTGATTCATAAAATAGCAATTAGAGGTGATCAATCAATAATCGCACAATTAACATAGATTGCAAGGAATTGAAAGAGATGAAGAAGAATATCAATTTTGCATTAAACCATAACAAGGGTTTCCAAAAGATTCACATAAAAGCCCTAAAAGAAAATTTAGCCTATGATATTCATTCTAGCCATATAATAATTCAATTACAAACATGAAAATTAACAGAAAAAGATGAAAAACTCAGAGACGAATCCTCCAATATGATGATCTTACTCCAGCCGTCGTTATCCCCTTTCAGCCCTCTTTCAGTCGCCTATATGATTCCAAAAAAACCTACTAAAAGTTCCCTCTAGAAAAGACTGAATTGCCCATCAAAAATAGCCAGGTATATCAGAAATCGCGACCCCAGCGCTGTAGCGCTACCCTTGTAGCGTTGTAGCGCTAAACTCAGAGCCAAAATGGGGGAAGATCTGGGCACCAGCGCTGTAGCACTCTTTTGGTAGCGCTATAGCGCTAAAGTCAGGAACTAACTTCCTGAAAACTGCGTCCAAGCGCTGTAGCGCTGATGTTGTAGCGATGTAGCGCTAAATTCAGTGCCGAGCCTCTTCAAGATTTCTTCCTAGCGCTACGGCGCTCCCAAGGTAGCGCTGTAGCGCTTCTTACAGAACTACCAAAAGTCACAAATCCGTCTCGATTTCATTCCATTTTCGCTCCTTTCCAATATTTGCATCACTTAACATCAAAAACCCTGAAACAAGAACAAACGAGCATAAATCCGAAATAAAACAATCCTAACTAATGAAAAATAGCCTAAAAAACTAGGACCATAAACGAGCCTAAAACTCGTTTATCAATAATGACAGGTTTTTTTATCAAAAAATACATAACCTCCCTGTAGCACTTCATCCTTGGAAATTATGGAGTCAAATCGAATTATAAACACTCCATGAGTCAATAGACCCACCTTATCCACACCCTTAGTCTTCCAGACATGACGAGCGAACCCCTCAAGCACTAATAATGGAGGATTAGCTCCTAGTACATAACAGACAATGGTGGAGCTCCAAAACTCTATTTCATCTTCTATATCTTCCAAGCCAATTTTAATATCACCCTGTCTCTCCTGCTCCTTATCTCTATTGAATTTTAAATTCAAGTTTTGCACCAGATGTTCCAAACGCAGAATTGGAGGAGAAGGGTTTTTACCTGATGCGATATCCCCCAAACATTTTTGAGAAGCTTGCATGAAGTTCGAAAAATCCTTGCGCACCTCCTCCTTCCTTTGTAACAGCTCCAGAGATGACCTTGGTGAGACCGCATCCATAGCTTCTTCATGAGCCTGAAGTAAGTCACGAAGCGTAAGAGGATCAAGTTCAAGATCTGCATCTGGTTCTTTTTCCCCTTCCGAAAATTCAATTGGCTCAACACCCAACAATTCTGTCATAGATCTAGTTTTCCTAACTCCATCAGAAGAAGTAGGACCCTTTTTCTTCTTCTTCTTCACCGAAGCCTTAGCCTTCCCCTGCATCTTAACTCCCTTCGCCATGACACCAGCTCTCCGAGCTGAGAGAGAAAGCTAGAGAGAGAAAACTATTTCAGACCACGTTTTTAACCAAAGGACTCGGGTAGCAGGTCAAATTTCCGATCCACCGTTCACCGTAACTGTTCTGGGGTAACCAGGGCGTTACAGTATATATTGTGTTGTTTTGGTGTTGATACAGTGTTGCCGAAACTGAAATATGGGGCAACACTATCAAAACGTTAGAGAAATTATCAAACAACTCAACATAAAATCCTAAAACAAGACTTGAGCAACAAAACAACAACATAAAAGGAATCATCAGTACAAGATCAACACGAAAACAATAGGAAAACTTAAAAATAACAAACTAAATCAAATCAAAATGCAACAACAATAACAAAAATAAATCAAAAGATGAAAGCATCAACAAAACAACTTATAAACAACTACAGATCAACATAACCATTAAAGAGCTAGAGAAAAACTCAATGAGTCATAAAACTCAAATCAACATAAGTAACACCAGAATAACAACAGTCCAACAACAGAAAAGAGAATAAGAAATCACACAACAATCATACATAAACAACACAACAGCAGTCCAACAACAGATCAGAAAATAAGAAATTAGTTTTGCTCACATTAGCTCCTGTGCTTCCTTTAAGCCTATTCGTGTTTATGATTTCTTTTTTAAATGAACCAGTTTTCCATGATAGATTATATATACATGGGCATTTATGAACTTTTGGAGGTTCAATAAAAGAGAGAAAGAGATAAAAATGTAAACCTTTGGCATTTTCAATGCAAGAATGACCGAAAGATACACATCTGACTTTTATGAATAAATATTGTAGAAAATATAAATAAAAAAATCATTCCAGTGATATTTTTTTTCTTTTAATGAAAAGCAACCTAAACAAATTAAAAGGCAATAATAGAAGATAATGATCAAATATGTAGTGCAGTCAATAAAGCTGCACAGGTTTTTAGGGAAAAACAAAAAAAAAAAAATAGTAGAGAAGGTAAAGATGAAACAAAACTGGTTTGGAAAACAATAAATTAGAAGTGTCTGATAGTAGAAAAATAATAAAATGATTGAAATGAGAGAGTGATGTGACTAAAGAGAGATATTGGAAAAAAAAAGCGTGCCGACAAACTTATGTGGGTTTCGTAACCGTCTTATTGTAATATAAAAACTTACCAAAGCATATATAAGTAAACCCCAAACAGTAAAATAGATAAAAATTTCGCCTCACAGTATTTTTGTAATAAATGTTCCAGTTTTATCAGTTTGTGTAAATTTTCCTTCATTATTTTCCAAAACTTAGGCAAGCAATCTCTTTAAACCCAAGCCCCATATATAACTATTCACTTTACAAAAAACAAAAAAAAAAGAGTGATAATAATTGATGTATAAAATTGGTGATCAAGTTGAAAAGCACGTGTCTAAATAGAATACTGCAAGAATAGGAACATTAAAGAGTTGGGTTGGGTGTCTTAGCCTGGAGTCCATGATTGTTTAAAAAACCTTATAATGTAACACAAATTTGAACTCAACACTCATATTAAAGAGAAAGGAAAATGAACGAAACTATAAATGAAAGCATGTCAATATCAAAGACAAGCTTTTAAACAAAACCAACCATATCAGAATTTTCAAGCCTTAGGGAAATCAAGGCAATTAAGTATAAAGAAGAACAAATCTTTCAAAATAAACTTTATTCTTATACTGCTTCTATTTTGTAGCTACTATTTGTTTTGTAACAATGCAAGATATAAATAAAATTTTATAAGATTGTTGCCTCGACCACTGTTGACCTGAGAGTGATCATAAAGAATGTACTAGTCAATGACATGACCACTAGATGGATTGGGTACGGATTGCAACAATATAGGCGAGTTCAACCCACATCCGCTATTTTGTTTATTTTTTTGTAATATATAATTTTTAATAATAATCTAAACTTAAAAATACAACCCTTAAAGGGTTCGTTGAAAATTCTACGGTTTGAGAGCATTTTAATTTGTTTAATAGAGATATTAGATTTTGGGATGTGAATCATTGTATTTTTTATATTTATTTTAGTCCAAAAATTTAACTTTTTTTTAATAAAAATTTTCGTTGCCACGAGAATAATGGTGGTAACTTATAAATTATATATAAAAAAATTTTTTAGCAAAAATAGATGAAAAAAATAGTATTACTTGTGTTGATGGTTTAAATATTAGTGAAACTTTTTATAATAAAATTCTTATTGTTGAAATTATCGATGTGTGGATTGATGAGTTTAACACTATTTATAATCTGTATAATTTAGATAATTATTAGAATTTTTTGTCAAGTTTTAAATTCAAGTTTGAGAGACGATAATATTTTATCAAGTTAATATTCTTTATGACATTGATAAGTAAAGAGAGTATAAGTTTGAACTGTATAGTCTACAATTTTTTTTTTTCAAATATCACAAGTTGATGATTTTAAACTTTAAATCAACTCAACCCGCCCATAAAACTGCCCAAATCTGCCCATAAAAACTAACTAAACCGCCACTTATTCGACATTTATGAGTTGCATTTTTCTAAAACTGCCAAATAAAAAAAACTGGACAAACCGTCTAAAACCCACCTAATCCGCCTGTCGTGCACCCCTACTTATTATTTCTCCTAACCCTTAAAAGACAGGCAACGCTGCAAGAACTAATGCAACTGCTCAACGCCGGGGCACTACAACTACTACCATCGTCTACAAATGAACCTATGGAGGAGAATGGTCAAAGATGACACTACCAACTTAGGATAGGATAGTGTTTTACAGTATGTGATTGTGCTAAAATAATTTTAGGGATATTGGTGGCGATAATACCAAAAAAAAATTCAAAAGTTACACTTTAATACCCAAATTATTTATTTTTTTGTGGTAATAATACATAAATCTTCAATTTTGGTGCAATCATTAGTTCTCACCGTTAACTGTCCATTAAGTATCCACGAGGCACAATTTTATACATGTAAATTTAGGTATTAAAATGTAACTGTTACACCCAAATTTCGAGATAAGGAGTCATGATCCCGAGAGCTAGGCTCGTCAGGTGTAAGCTCGAAGAGTGCATGGTCGTCATGTGATCCTTCAGTCAGACAACTCTGCTGTAATTACCGATCTCGAAAGCTCGAGGGGTGTAGCCTCGAATATGTTCTGAACTCGAGTGGCATGGCACTTTACACCAATTGCCTTCAGGCGAGTTAGCTCGAGCTCGGGAAGTACAGGCTCGGATGTAGCAACTTCATCGAACTCTTCATGTCCCAAGCACAGCACGAAGTTGGGTGGCAAGCTCGTGAATGACTAATGGTCTCGACAGGGTCGATGCTAATGACTAATCTCGAAGATTGGTTGATTTATTTGAAATGGTCCATTACGTGTGAACATGTTTATTGTTATTTAATCCCCTAATTTGAAGGGTATCATCTGAATTGTTATCCGTTCCCGATTTCCATAGGACGTTTTAATGTATATAGGAGATATGGTATTTAATATCATTATTTCAATTGATATACAGAATATCTTCCCGAAATATGTGGAAACGAACTCTGTAACATTCCCTATAAATAGAGAAAGAATGACCACTTGTAAAAGATCAAATTTTGATTTATGATTTCTTGGAAAAAGCTATGGGTAATTCATCTTTGAAGAATTTTCAGAAAACTCCAAGTCTTAATAACATAGACTCGTGGACTAGGCAGAGTTAACTGCTGAACCACATAAAATCCTTCTTATCTTCCTCTTTAGATTCGTTCGCTCCATTTTACATTTGCTTAATTGCTCTACTTTTTAAGTTGACGAAAAACGGCGTCAACAGTAACTTTATAAATGATTTGGGTATTATCGCCGCCAATATCCCTTAATTCTTTAAGGTTATATTTGGTTGCGGGTAATAAGAAGGAATGGAATGGAAATGAATCAATTTGCATTCCATTCATTTGTTTGGTTGCATTTTAGACTATTGGAATATCATTCCAATGGAATGATTTTTGCACCATTTTGGCGGAATGACTATTCCATTGGAAAATGGGAAGAAAGACCATTCCAGTTCAAGATTAAAAAATAATAATAATTTTTTATCAATTTTTTTTATTAAATTAAGTTTTATTTTATTCTATTCCTATTATTTTTCTCATTCTCATTCTTATTCCTATATTTTCATTCCCTCTAACCAAACATCACCTAAATACTATAAAAATTATTTTAAATTTTAAAATATCTAAAAGATTATTAAAAACTAATTAATAATATGGATTTTTGGATGATTTTGAGTTTCAAATTTAATTTGGGTTGTTTCGACTTTGCATATTTTAATTTTATTAATTACCTTCTAATAATCTTTTAGATTTTTTTTAAATTGAAAATGATTTTTATAATTTTTAAAGAATTTAAAAAATTTAGTCTAAAATCATCCAAAAATTCATATATGCCACGTGGATACTTAACAGGCAGTTCACGGTGAGTACTAACAGTTGTACCAAAATCTTAGATTTAGGTATTACTGCTTAAAAAAAAAATTGAGTATTATCGCCACCAATATCCCATAATTTAATATTTTTATTTCCAAATATTAGTAGTTAATTTTGTAATTTCTAAATATTATTATTTTAATATAAAAAATATACAAATATTATTTATTACAGAAATTTTAATTTGTTTCTTAATTTATTTTATTTTTCAGTTTTCTATAAAAAAAAAATCAATTGTGCAACACTGTAAAACAAAATAATTAAATATTTTTATTTTTTAATTTTTTTTAATTATAAATTACAAGAACATTATTTAAATTTGTCAGCTGCAATAAGTACTATGTAAGAATAACCAAAAAACCACATTGCAACGACATAACCATTGCAGTAACATTATCACCGCAAAAGCATAACCCTTTTGTGGCGACAAACAATATTTTTTTGCCACATAAAGCCATTGTGGTAACAATCTAATTGCTGTTTTTTTTTGGCAACTTTTAAGAATTTTTGCAGCAATATTTTCCATGGCACTAATTTTTTTTTTTTTGAAAAATTACACATAATATTGTAAATTTAAAAAAATTTGAAAAATACTAATAATTTTATAATCGCTTATTACAATTTTTCATTTAATCTGTAAATATTGTTTACAAAATCTTAACATATAATTACAAACTTCTTGTAAATTTTAGTTACAAAAGAAATGTATCAATACTAAATTTGTAAACTTAGTTTACCAAAAAAAATTTGTATTTACGATTACATCTCACCCTATTTTTAGTATATTTTTAAATCTCAAGTATATTTTATGAATTTCCCTTTTTTTTTATCTGTAATTTTTATATGAATTTCTTTTTTTTTTTTCTAAAAAACTAATACAACTTAAGATAGTAAAGGAGTAAAGAAGATGAAAATCTATTCCATGGCCCTAGGCCTGTAAAACCTTTTGAGGCCTTATACTTTTATGAGAAAAAGAATTTGAGGCCTTAATTCTTATGGATGAACCGGCCTTGTCCATAATTTAAGAGATTAAAATAAAAAATTAGAATGGACATGTAGGATGCCACGTGATTCCCCAAAATATACCTATGAAAAAACTAAACATATACAAAATATATAATCAATATATACCAAAAATAAACTAAAAATATACTTAAAAACAAAATATATACCCAAAATGAACAAATTTGTACAAAAATATGTATGACTAAAGGTAGACTTCAACTCATGTCATCTGAAAGTAGGTAAAAATTCATGTTCACATAATCAAACTTTGGTTCCTTGAAGATCATACAATTATTTTCATCCACGAAAAGCACAAACTTCTAATAGATTCAAATGAAGAGTACAGTAAGTGTCCGAAAATGTAATTTGAAATTAGGGTCCTTCAAATCCATATACAAAAGATATTGTTTGTTGTAACTCACAACTTGTTTGACAGTATATACCCGGGTAAGTGCAAATCAAATATATCCAGTTATGGGTAGTGAATTGAAGTCTTTGACAGAATCTATCATTCGGCCTTGGCAGGAATATGGTTGCCACCAGTTGCAATTTTGAACAAATAAAATGCAGTCATGAGAGCACTGCAGCAAAACATGATGGCAATCATAATGTGTTCATTGCAAAATCAGACCAAAATATCATTTTGTATGTGAAGATTGAGGCAACAGAGGAAATATAGTAGCATCACAGAAAAGAAAGTTAAGAAATTACAAGCATTAAAGAACAGAAAATGATCATTTTCAGGTGTTGTGACAATGAAAGTAAAAACATCCAAGTTGTATGTGTGTCAATAGACATTGTATCCAGGCGCTACATTTAGAAGAAACATAATCAAGCGAACGAAAAGAAAAGCAGACTCATCAGTTAAGTACGAGTTAGATTCGAAATTTAGTAACTAAAAGCTGTTCAATAATATTAACTAAGCGCAATAAAATACCAAATTCATACACGAAAAATGAAAACAATGGCGCAAATGAGAACACATGCAAAACTTACCTAATACCGGCAACAACACCAGCCGGCATAATCTTAGAAGTCTGCAAGTAGCGCTGTCCCATCACCCATGTTAGTGCAGCTGAAGAAACTGTTTTGAATGAAACTAGCATTAGCTCCCAACTGGGTTTTCTTTTCTTTAAGGTGAAGGTACAGAGAAAAATAAGAAAGAACCAGTCTTCTAATTACAGTGTATCTAAACAGGTCCCTGCTCACCTTGCCAATCACAACAGCTTACTCACCATCCATGTTGACACCCCACAATTAATTTAGAAACTGATTCATTACAATTTGATAAGAAACCCCCAAATATCTTGCCTAAATTCAGTAATAAACAACATATACATTGTGACCCCTGACAATACAAACCTGATATGTTCTCAAATATGTATAATATATATAGCTGAATTTTTTTTAATCTTATCATGGTTTGAAATTCAAGTTTCTTCCCTTTACAGATTTGTCTCCATCTTTGTTAACCATATCCACAGAAAGATACAGGTTAGGCGTTAAATCATGTAGAAAGTCAGATTTTCAACTAGTTAAATACAAAAGCAAGAAAGTGAGACTTAAAGAGACACACAAACACAATTTTGAATCCAAAACAGGAGCCCAGATGCCAGATCAGTCTCTTCTTTTTTCCAATTTCATTATCAGTACTTTTAATTTTTCATAATAATCAACTCAACTCAATCAAAAAAACCCAGATCTCTCCCCGAAAGCAAATCTCCCAAACACAAAAACCCATCAATAGAAAAGTAAGGAAAACCATACCCGTCTCAAGAATCAAAGCAAAATACGAGTTCTTCCTCTTCTCGAAGGCTTTGAGACTAAGATAGCCAGCGAGAATGAGCAGAAATCCACTGCCCACACCTCCACCCAAAGAAGCTACGCTCCCCTTCTTGAGATACCCAACAACTCCTCCAATCATAACGATCAATCCATAAGGGATGGTGAAGCAGAAATCGTGCATTTTTTTTTCTCCAAATTCTTGAAATCATGTCAGAGAAAAATATGTATGGATAGTCAGAAGACAAATAAATCGAATAATTCAATCCAGATAAATCAGATGTAATGAAAACAAAAGAAACATCAAACCTCGGCAAGAACAGAGAGAACAAATCCAACGGGAGCTGCTTTTGCCGTGGAGATGGAGAGAAGTTAGAGAGAGAAGGGTTTGACTTGACTAATATGAAAGCTGAGCTAGTAATAGAAAAATGGGATTACCACTTTTAATTAATTAATAAAAAATATCCACTAAATACATTTAGTTTAATATTACTCATTTCTATAATTAAATTTTCCATAATAAAATACTGGATATAAAAAAAATTCAAAATATAACTTAAAATGAGTACACTTAATTTTTGCTAGAAGAAAAATAGGTTGATTAGGCTGGTTTGGGCCTACTATAATTACAGCCCAACAACCTAAATATAATAATTATAAAATATGTAAAAAAATATGATAATATAAGTAGGGCTTATGCAATTTTGGATCATGTATTTTGTCTAATTATTTGTTTGGATTTTGTATTTTGATAAATTATTGTTTGGACACTATGTTTTGTAAAATGGTTCAAATAAAACCTTAAACACGATTTTGGTCAAAAAAAAATTCAACTAAAATCATAAATAAATCACCAAACTAACAATTTATAACAAAAATAAAATTATTATGCTTAAAAACTGTATTTTTATATTCAATTTTGTATTTATCAAAATTGAGTTTAGAAGTCTATTTGAACCATTTTACAAAATATAGAATCCAAAAATGAATTTTTTAAAACACAGTGTCCAAACAAGTAATTAGAAAAAATATAAGGTCCAAAAAAATATAAACCCATATAAGTTTCATAGATATGATACATGTAAAACATTATAAAATGAACTATTTATATACTTATAGTGTTTCTTTTAAGACATTTCTTCGCATTACATGTGTATTAATCCAAATTTAATATAATTAAAAAAAAAATTAAACGTGTACATCACTCACTTTTTTATTCTAATCCTATCATTTTGATTGTAAAAAATATATAAGTTATATAATAAGTGTATGCATAACAGAAATTATTAGTTTTAACGGTTTTTTTTTTAGCTTTAACAGAATATTCTTATATTTAACGGTAGAATGTAAACATAATTTAAACTTAAATTAAATTAATTAAATAATAAAATTATATGTTTTATAACTTAAATAAAATTTAATTAAACTTAAATTTCACGTATTAGAATAATATCATATTAAACATATAACATAATATAATTATAGCGTCCCAAATTTGCTAATGAGGCTTAGAGTCTTGATTAGCGTGCCTAGAAGGCAATAATTGATTTAATTGTGTTAATATATGAAATTGATGAGTATGTTATTAGAAATGTATGTGTTAGGTGAATTAAATATGCATGTGGGTCCCATTTGGCTATTAGGGACATATTTGTAATTTTAGCTCGTTGATGGCATAAATGTAATATTTGTGAATATTGTGATTGATACCACGAGTGAGTGGTGATATATTTGTAATGCATGATCCGAGACGATCTTAGGGAACAATTTACCTAGAAAGTCACAACGGGGTCGAATACCTGGCTCGAGAGAAGCCGAGGGGTATTTTAGGAATATTATATGTGTTCGGGAATTACCGGGTAACAGGTAGTAATTTAGCAATGATTTGGACACTTCGGGATTAAATGAGGATTTATTGAAACACTTGAGGAATTAGCGGGACTTGGCAATTGACGAAATTGTCCTTGGTAACATTTGAGGATTTAGATGAACTTAAGGGGTAATTTAGACTTTTGGCAAGGGATAGGCTTAGACTCTTATGACTGCTAGGACCTTAGAAGGAAATAGAAGAGGAAAGAAACACCAAATATCTCAGCTCTCTCTCTCATTCGGTTTTCACTCCCTCAAATTAGTGCTTAGAGACTTTTTGAAGAAATTATCTAGAGATTAAGGATTCAAGGCTGGAATTTGGGAGACTAAAAGCTTGGAAACTCAGGAAATCAGTTTATGGTCAAATTTAGTACAGAGGTAAGCTCCTAAACTTAATTATTTGTGCTGAATTTTGTCATAGATGGGAAACTTGCATGATGGTTGAACTCTAGTTTGATTTTGATTGTTGGTGAGGATTTGGAATGATTTTTGGGGACTGTTGAGATGTTTAGGCTGTATGGAAAAGGATCCCAGACTTAATTTTAAGTAGGGCTGGTGTTTGGGGGGTGAATTTGGATTTAGGCTCGGGAAAAACTGCAGAAAGTGTGAGAATTCTGGGTGTAGAGGCTCAAGTCGCAGCCCTGTTCTTCAGGCGCTGCGGCCCGTGTGCTAGAAGAGGCTGGAAGGCCTCTGATTCGCTAGGCGCGCCGCGGCTCGTGTCCCTCAGCAGAGAGGCATTTTTCCTATGACTTGAGCGCGTTGTGGCCCTTAAGGGGCTTAGTCGCGGCTCAAATGCGAAATGTAGGCTGTTTGAAGGTATTAAGCTCGAGAACTCACGTGTTAAGGCTCGGGAAGGATTTTACTGCCCGGTTTAGTAGAATCCAAGGTCCCGGAGGCTAGAATTATATTTCGAATTTATTTATTGGTTTAGAATTTGATGGATGGCTATTATGAATATGTTGTGACTAGGTTTTCAATGAGACTCGGGTTAGAGGACTGTGCTCGGGATTGCGTTGCTCAAATAGCTCGGGACACAAGTAAGAAAACTGTTGTACCGTAGAGCAGGGCGTAGCCCTATTGTTTGCATTGTAGGGCATGGCCCTATTGATTGAATTGCAGGCCGTAGTCCTATTGTTTATGTTTAGTATATGTTTAAATATCTGTTGATATTATGCTATGTGATGCATATTTGTAAGTGAACGACGAAGGCCTTTCCGAAGACAGACATGCACACCTCCGAAAGGAAAGGCATACTCACAAAGCACCTACCCTTCTAAAAGAAGATCAAACTAGGGCTTATTTTCACTACTCCGGACTCTTTTTTCAAGGCGGTCTGGGCATTGACTTCTCTTTCAGATCCTCCATGGAAACGGTAAAGGCCGGAAACGGCGAAGGCCGAGAACGGCAGGAAGCCGAGTACGGCAAGAGGTCGAGATTAGCATTGAGCATGCAGAGTGCAGACCGTTAGGGCATGACCCTCCTAGGATGCTAGAGTCATCCTCTCGGTGAAGACCGCGAACCCAGGGCCTCGTAAAGCACCTAGGACGACATTGGCCGCTATGTGTTTAGCATGTTGGTTGTTTTGTTATATATTGTGGATTGCTATGTATATGATATATGTTTTGTGTTGAATTTTCTTAGTGGGATTCGGCTCACGGGTGCTTTATGGTGCAGGTAAGGGCAAAGGAAAAATCAACCAACCATGAGTACGAAAAGCATGGAGCGACCAGTAGATGTTCGGCCTACCTAGCTGCCATGGCCAGGGTTATTTTGGGAAGATGTAATGTATTGGTAGATTTGTCGACTAAGTCGACCTTGAATATATTTTGAGATGTAAAGTATTTTCTAAACAGTATTTTGGGATCCCCAATGTATAACTCTTTACGTTTTCAATGAATGACCACATTTTTATAGTAAATGCCTTTAAACGTCTTTTATTATACTTCAGCTACACTTTTAACTTAAAACCTCGATTAGCAAGCTAATGATACATTTTTAACTCACTAGTAACGACTCTAAGGAAGTAAGGCATTACAATAATCTACTATCAACTAGAAAAAAACTTCTTAAAAAAAAAAAACTAGCAATTTTTGTTTTGATCCAAGACCATTGATAAAACAATAAATCCAATTAAGTTCTTAATAATTAGAAGAATTTAAAATCCATGTATAATATATAATCTCTTGTTGTCACTGCCAAATTCAAAAACTAGAACAAACATAAACTTAAACAAAAAATAATTAATTAATTAAAATAGTATATTTTAAAGATATTTTACGATAATTTAAATAATTAAATCAGATTTATTTAAAAATAATAAAGACATACATATCATTTTTTTTATCTTATAAATTTTTGTGATAGTTTATTTTTTATCAAGTGATTAGAGCTCTTTTTTTCATCAAATTCACCAAAGAACATTGCGAGTTACATTAGAAACTAAAAATAGTTGATGCATGTATACTACTTTACACTATGACTTTTTATATTATTATTTTATTATATTATTAATTTCTTTTTAAATATTATTGTAATTTATATATATATATCATATAGTCATGTAAATATATATCTATGCTAATGTTGTGTTTAGATGTCGTATATGTAGAGATTATTGATATAAATATTTATATATACTATAGAACTGTAATTCATTCTATTATATATTAAAAAAAAAAGAACTGATTTTTATTAAAATTATAGACAATATTTTATCATAATTTTTTTAATACATTTATGTCATGCATTATATTAAACATATTTTATTTATTAGTATGATATTGTTTATTTATTTAAAATTTATATAATAATAAAAAAATAATAAAATTAAATATGTTTAAATAAGTATATTTATAAATTTAAAACTAAGCAAACATAGCTTCACGTTATTTTATATATGTATATAGTTAAAAAGTTTTATATATAGTATAGTTGATCGATGTTGCATAGAAGAATTAATACATAGAAAATATGAATATGATATGAAATTGGCACCTAACCTAATTATTGCGCAAGTTATTAATTCCATCAAAAACTATAGTTAAGAGATCACTTGCAATGTGAATTATTATAAGGGTTGAAAGTTAGCTGAAACCACTCTTTCTTTCTCTCTATTTTTATATATCTTTATATATTGTAAATGTGAGTTAAACAAAATTTATTGTGATAGGTTAGATTTAATAGTTTTTTTATTATTTTCTAACACCGTTATTTTTAAAGTTGTCTAGATAAGATAAATAAATAAAAAATTCATCTAAATAAGTTTAAAATAAAATAAAAAGTAATAAATAAGTCTCATCACATATTTTAAAATTTCATATCAAAGTATTTAAATTATTCTATCAATTATGTTTTCAAAACTATAACCGAAAAATATTTATGTGTTTAAATTTATTCTTTTTTTTTATTATTTAATGTATTTTGTTTATCTAAATATATACGTAATATTGACATAAGACATAAATATAAAAATTTATTATTTTGTCGTTTAGTTTTTTTAATTAGAAATTGCTTATTGTAATTGTTCTAGCCATTAATTAAATAATATATCTTTATATGTAATTTTTTTGTTGGCTTTAGTTTTTTTAATTAAATAATTAAAAATTGATCAAATAATATTTTTATATTTATGATTTTAATATATAATTTTTGAATATTTTATTATATTGAATATTTTTTCTAAAAGAAAATTATAAAAAAAATATGTATTTAATTTTAAAACAAGAATCACCCTATATATAAGAATACATAAGAAATATCAAAATTTAAATTATTATGAACACTAAATTTCAAACTAATAAACGACATCAAATAATTTTTTTAAAATTAGAATACACCATATCTTTATATGTAAAAAGTGTGTATCTAACAAATTCTTAGTTTAACGATTTTTTTGATTTTGTATAATAAATATATATATTTCTTTCTTTATAATATATGACATTATTTATTTAGTCAAAATTTAAATGACAATTAAAAAATATAATAAAAAATTAATATATTTTCTAAATAAAACTAAGTAAACATGTATTGCACGTTGCTTTTACCTAGTATATGTTTATATATAATATGTGTAAGCAATGTGCAATGCAGATTTGCTTAATTTTCTTTAAAAAAAATTATTAACTTTTTATGATTGTCATAGAAATTTTAAATAAATAAACAATATTATATATATAAAAGAATGACATAAACTTTATAAAGAAAAATTAAACCTAAACATCATTTATGGTTTTAAAAAATACATATATATAATAACACTTTAGATCATAAACTGCATTATTTAATATATAAAACATTTATGATATTATTCAAATCACACATTTATGATTGGAGAATAAACTTGTTTATTCTTGATAAAAGATAAAGGTTATTCTAATTTCTTATGCAGTTACACAGTCATATTATTTGTATACACGCGACACCTACATATAATGTATTTATAATATTTGTTGTTTTTTAGTATGAGAATATATTTAGTTAAGTTACATTAAGTAAAAAAAAAACATGTTTTCTTTATAAATATGTTACACCCAAATTTCGACACCGTCATAAATGAGCCTGAAAATATAGGCTCGTAAAGCGTAAGCTCGAAAATAACAAGCAATGGTTGGACGCTTGTATAAATGTGCAAGATTCTTGAATTGTTCTTGTTGGCGATCAAGTACAAGTTCAGAAGGCTCGAGCTTAAGCATCAAGCTCGAAAGAACGAATCTTCTCCGATGCATATGGGTGTTATTCGAGCCTTTGTTGCAAGCTCGAAGACGTTGGTCTTCAAAGATTGAGCTCGATGAAATCACTGGCTAAAGAGGAGGCAGACTAGAATGACGATGTAACGACCCAAAATTGCTAATAAGGCTTAAGGGCCTTGATTAGTGTGCCAAGAGGGCATAATTGATATCTATGTGAATGGATGAATAAATGCATGACTATATGGCATGCATGACTAAATGAGTATATGGATATGATTTGATGCATGATTATGTGATAAGCATGCTTATATGATTATATGAATATATGAGATGCATGACTATGAGTATTAGTATGCATGTAGGCCATGATTAGGTTATAAGGGTATAATTGTAATTTTGGTCGTTGAGGGCATAAACATGATTATTTGTGATAATTGTTGAGACCATATTATTATGTGGATATATTTGCGGTTTGAGACTCAAGGCGATCCTCGTGAGCGATTTAGCGAAAAAGTCACAATGAAGATTTATACCCGGCTCGGGGGAGCCTAGGGGTATTTTTTAGGAAATTGGGAAATATATTGGAGACTATGTGATACTAAGGAAAATAATTGGTGATTAGTTAGGTGTCAAGATGTAAGCGTTAATTATTAGGGACACTCAAGGAATTAGCGGGAATTGGGAGTAATGACTGAAATGCCCTTAGGATGATTTAATGCTTAGGTTTAAAATGGGAGAGCAAAATAGTCATTTTTCTGGTTAAGAAGTGATAAGGATGTTTTCTGCTTTATGGCTTTAGTGGAAGCTGTAGAAAGTTTTAGAATTTAAAGGAAAGAAAAGAGAAGGAAAAACAGGGTATATGGTATATCTCTTTCTCTCTCTCTGTTGGGTCATCTCTTCACCATTTCTAGAGGAATTTGAAGTTGTAAATTCTGAGGGAGTCACAGCTAAGCTTTGGAACCTTGATCCTTGAAGAAGTTGTAGAGGGTTAGCTGGGATTAACCATCAAATTAAGGCAAGGCTTAAAGAGTTTAGTCTGAGTTTTTCTAGTTTTGATAAGTTGTGCTTGAATTGAGTTTTGGATGGGAATTAAGCTTGAAGAGTTGAGGCGCTAAAGGCTGGAAGGATACTAAGGGTAACCCAAGGTCGAATTCCTCACTTGAGGTAAGAAATTATGAGCTTGAACACTTGAATTTCTGGATTGTTCTAGTTTTCTGGTTGAGTTCTTGAGTCTTGGAGTCAAATCTTGTTTTCTTTGTTTAAAGGTGCATGTGGCTAAGTTTTGGGTTGTTGGGCCATTTGGGGTGAGGTGTAGTGATTGGTAGGCTTGTTTTGAAGTATAGTTGAGGTTTGGAAGGGTTCCAAGGGGTTTTGGTTCGAGGAAAAACGAAGGAAGAAAAACAGGGTGTTGCAGGTCTGTGACTAGCGCTGTAGCGCTAGCCTTTGGGCACTACAACGTTAGGCTTGGGTGCTTGGGGCATTTTGGCTCTGGTTGTAGCGCCAGAGCGCCCACTTTAGGGCGCTGTAGCGTTACCCTGTTTCCAGAAAGGGATTCTTGGGTTATTTCTTAGGGTTTTTACCCGGGGGCTTGAGGTTTAATTCCACCACTCCGTTTGGTGGAATTAGGGTTTGGTGGAATTAGGGCTTCATGAGGGCTCAGGATTGGTCTCGAAGCTAGGTTTTGGAATTTAGGTTTGGTGATGGTTCTAATTTGTGGCTGTGACTAGGTGTATGCTAGATTTCAGACGAGATCGTGCTTGAAGGTCAATTTCACTAATCAAAGCTATCAGAATCTAAGGTAAGAAAACTGCACCCGGTTAGGTGGTTAAGTTGGAACTAAGTGTTCCCTATATTTGTATACCTTACTCTATGATTGTGATATGTGATTGTACTGGGACTAAGAGTTCCTTGCATTTGTATATAATGTCATGAGGTGGTATTACGCCACGGGGACATATGATAAACAGCCTAAGAGTGCCGGAATCAATATTTGCGCACAGGGCGCGGCTCAGCCACTGGTAGCTGAGGACAGCTTATTAATCACTGAGCTCGGTTAAGCTGGCCGGAGTCAGTGGGTATAACACTGGGGGCGCCCTAAGTGATCCGAAGACAGTGGGTTAAAGAGAGGGTGCGGCCTAAGGGCGCCGACCCTGAGTTTTGTCTGATGGTTGTGATAAACTGTTGATTATGAATGTGATTATTGTTGTTAACCTGATGAATATGAGATGTTGATTATCTGGTTAACAAATTGTTAATTTGTCGTTGGTTACCACCGAATAGGTGAATGTTAAGAATTGTTGAATACTTAGTTATGCTTGTAGAATACTTTATTATTGATATTGATCATGCCGTGATATTATGTTTTCTTGCTGGGCCTCGGCTCACGGGTGCTGCGTGGTGCGTGATGCAGGTAAGGCAAGGGTTTGGTGGTTCAGCCATGAGTTTGAGAGCTCTGGGGGCGAGGTGTACATTGTCAGCTGTTCGGCCGCCACAGTCGAGGGTTTGTACAAGGACGAAAACCTAAAATGTAATTTTGCCATTAGAGTGGCCATGATTATTTGTAACTTTTGGAATTTTTGTAAACATGTCTTTTAGACCCTATTTTGGGATCCCATGTACTAAACATTCATTTTATTTGAAAAATTATCTGTTTATAACTAAAACCTTTTAATCTTTTCATAATACGACTTTAGGTCCACGTTTTCAATTTTACGACTTGATTAGCAAGTCTTTCACCTTCATAAACACACAGTGTAACGGCCTTGGCTATCTAGGGCCTTACAACTTGGTATTAGAGCGGTCTAGGTTTATGGGTTCTTGAAGACTGGCTAGACATGTACACTTGCCGCTAAAAACAAGCTCGACTCAGGGTTTCATAATTGAATACATGAGATTATATGCTTAAGTGCTTAAATGGAATATGAATGCAATAATTTGGGTGAGCAATAGAAAGCATGAGATTCTGAGAGGGTCTGGCCCTTGACTGCTGTGTGGTGATATCAAGGCATTCTGATTAGCATTTCCATTGCATGTGGATGGATATTTTAATAACAGTTTGTATATTGATTGTATGTGGTTAACTGGTTAAATTGAATTTACGTGTTTATCTGTTTATTGGTATATGGAAAGCATGATAAACATGATTGTATTTAGTGGAAATGAAGTGGTTAATTAATGCATAGTAATGTTGATTAGTGTTTGTTATGCTTTATATGCGTATGGCTATTGTCATTGTTTGGACCTACCCGTGGAATGGTTCTGGATATGAACATCAGGGCTGAACGGTTTAGTCAGTAATGGCAGGTAAATTCAGACTGTTTATGCTCGGAATGTTTAAATGGACTTGGTAATGATATGGTAGGAGTTGTAGATGATAGATAAGGAGTTGAAACCCTTCATCTGGCCCTAAAGGTCGCAGCGGATGTTCGCTGGTATGTAAGTAAGTTGTGAGGTCTGATAAAGAAGACTAGATGGGAAAAATAGCAGGTTTTTGTTTAGTATAGTGTAACAGCAGGGGCACAAGTGTTGGTTGACTTGAAGATCCAGACAGACAACAGTATCATATGAAATGGCTTTAGAGGCATAATTCCCTGGTTTTGAGAAAGGGTTGGAGTGGCCTAGGAATTGATTAGTGGATGAGCATAGCTAATTCCACCATTGGTTACATAAAGATGATAGGCTGTGACAGAGCGGTTGTGTCAAGTAGCTGTGGCAAAAGAATGCACAAAAATGGTACCACAGACGTGGTCGGAGCTTCAGGGACTAGTAAGTTTATGAATATGGTTTAGAATGGTAAGACAACAATAGAGTATGTCAACAAGTTTGGTGAGTTAGTCAATCCACTGTGGAAGTTGACACAAGCAGATGTAACCAGAAATGATGACTCATTTAAGGATTAAACTCTAGAATGATCCAGAGCATTAGGGCCGCTCTGGTGCATGAGGTTTCTGTCAGTGCCTGGCCAGCAGGGACGGCCATGGTATCTAAGATATAAGGAATGAAGTATGGAACGCGAGTGTTGAAGGGCAAGAAATACGGATGACGGTGCTCCCATTGGTGGAACTCAGTCAAGGCAGATACTCAGTGATCGGAATAAAAGAACTTCTGACAGTTTTCGGTCTTTTGGTTTTGACAGGAAGGGGTATAGTTTACAAGATAGTCGTCAGGACGGTGATGAGGCTTAGTGAAGATTAATCAGTATGCACAAGGTGCAGGAGATGCCAACTAGAAAGATACCAGATAAGGACACGTTATCTGCATGAGATGATTAAGTACATTAGGGCCGGGTAGGGATTGCCTAGGATTAGAGGATGGAAAATTGGAATAACTTGTTACACTTGAAGCCTGAGGCTAGTTCCTTGGAGGTGATCGGTTGACTTGATAATCCTTGTTTTTCTTGGTTACATAATGGGCTGAAAGAGTTCGGTGTGGTGTATCCCTCAGGAAGGATTTCTTTATAAAGTATATGCCTCAAGGGTGTTATATGAGGGGTTGAGATATTAGTGCTTGTTGGGGATGAATCAGAAACTTTTTAAAGAAGAATTACAATACAGGTGGTAAAGGGGTTCATAGGGAAAGTAATTGAGCTTGCCATATGAGAGCCTTGTTATAAACCTGGGTGAGAGTTAATTTGTTAAGAGACAACCATGGACTGAGAGGGACATCACTGAAAGTATATAAGTTGGATTGAATGGAAACTGAAGTGATCAGTAAGGAGTTGTTGAGTATGCTTCAGGAGTCGGCTATGAACAGATTCAGTATCAGGGACGGTGTGAAGAATGGTATTAGGTTGGCAGAAAGAATTACTAGTTCAGCAAGGGGATTATCTGGTTTAGGGATGGATTAGATAGAGCGTCGTACTGTAGAATTCGTTGTTATCATTTATTAAGGATGAAGATTTTAAATGCCCGGTTACAAGATAGGATAATCTCTTTAGGAATTGATCTTCGATCTGGTTATTACCAGCTGAGGATCAAGGAAAATGACATTTCAGGAATTATCACTTGTACCAAGTGGGATGTGATGGGTTACCAATATAGATTCTTGACTGACTTAAGCTTCAACAACACAAGTAAGTTTAACAAGCAAAGAGTACAGTAAAGATATGAATAAGTTACATCTAGGTTTGTCAAGGATGCGTTGAACTACTTTTTAGCTAGAAGCAAAATGTGAACGACTACAGCACTGACGATACTAAGACTGAAGAAGCAGGGTAACAGGTAAAGCTCCAGAAGGTGTCGGTTACAATCTCGCCAAGGGTACTCAAGGTCATGCTACAGGAAGAGAAGGGATCAGGTATGAAAAGGTTCAGTCAAAAGTCACACAGAGATTACTGAAAAACGTTTGAAGGATAAGAAGCACAACGAGACTGGTGAATATGTCATCTACTACATAGGTATCTTTGGAGGATGACCACATCAGAGATTAGAACAACAAAAGAATCTAAGGGTACTGAATGGACAACTTTGTACTAGATTTTCGGAAGGCAGAATAAGGATTGGTTAACACCTCGTGATATAGAATTCCATGTGTAACGAATGGTTACAAAAGGGTAGTGAGAAGGGACTTTATTTTGTTTTTAAAACATGAAACTGTAAGCGGCACATCAAGTTTGAGACGCGCCCAAATATTGAATGAAGAGATGGTGGTTTGAGCCTTGCAATAGGTGAAAGAGTGGAAACATAGTCGGTGTACATAGAATACTTAGTTGACAGTGAAGGTAGAGCGTAAAAGATTTGAGCACTTGGTTGTTTGTAAAGGAATAATCCTGAGATCAGGGTCCGATGAGATTCGCTGGGAAAATTAATTTGGAAGTCAATCTCTTACTGGGGATGGTCTGTGTCAGTTAGACAGGACGATACAGGTTACAGCAAGGTCAGATACAATAACAATAGGGATTGGTATGGTGCCGGTGATGGATTGTGGATAGGTACATGTCTCGATGGGCAATGAAACTCAGGAAGATGATTTAATGAGAATGGGTAAGAAATCTACCATTGTGATATGAGTTAAGAAAGAAAGATCGGGTGAGTGATCCGATGGAACTCGATGTTAAGGTGAAGATCCTAAAGGTAACAAGGTATAGTAGTGGATCATTAGTGTGGATCACATTGGACTATAAGTAGGGTAATTAGACCTGAAAGGTTATAACTCAACAGATTGAGTTAATACAGTTTGGCTTGTATGAATGAGTGACATGGTGTGACAATTGATGTTAACGGTTGAGACTCTTTAATTCTCCAGGTTCTGGAAAGAAATTAGAGAACGCAGGGCATAGGATTGGATCTTGGAATTGGTGGCTGTCTATGGACGAAATGACAATCTAAAGGATTGATGGCTATTTTATGAATGTGTAAGTTTTTGGAATATTAAGAAAACTATAGCGCTTCGGTAAGCAGCCACAGTGATGAATGCTAGCTTGCAGCTGAGGTGACACAACATAAGATATGGTAAGATAGGAAGCATGTGGTGGTTATTCTAAGTAAGCAAACGAAAGACAACGAGTATTATGGTTCAGCATTGATTCGGGGGAAAACCAATGAGGTTATGAGAATTATTAGGGCTGGAGCGTCTGCCTGTCTAAAAGGACAAAAGGGTTCGCAAGAATCAAGTGATGGAACACGAAATTCTAGAGTGGGAGACTTGTAAGTCCCCAAGCAGTGCAGACAAGAAAGAGTATGATGGTATGAGGAAGAAAAGGGAGTTTGATTCCTGGTTTAACAAGAATTCTAAGATCGAACCAAGAATGAGGTCAGGGGTCTACAAGTTTGTCTTACCCTGGAGTAGGTAATGGCTTATAGGTTTTATTGGTGTCAATTGTTGGATTTTATTGATCAAATCAGAGATTATACGCAGCAGAACAACAATCAAATTGTTAGTTTAATCCCATAAGATTTATAGATCTACTTCTTCACATGCATATATATATTTAATCAAAGACATGAATAGAAAAATTACCTCAGGTCCTTCCTTGCTGCTATCTTTTTGTATGGCTAAATCCTTGAGATCTCACACCAAGATCTTCCAAAATGTTCTTAGCACACAAAGAACGAGTGTGGGCTCGCTATACAAAATAATAGGCAAAATCTATTTATCAGATATTCTCAACACATGAGATCTGATAAAGTTTGGACCTAGGTTTTGTGAAGAACAGTGACTTTTGTATGTATCACTGTTCTCTTTCTCTAAGAGAGATTTCTAGATATTTTTCTATCCCTGAAAAGTTACGTTCTGAAAAACTGATATCCTATATTTAAAATATCCAATATATTAAAATAAAATCTTAGTTATTTTAAACAATTTGAAAATAACTAATCAGTTATCAGATTTTTGTTTAAATAATAATATTTTAATCAAATTACAATATCTCATTATTTATTTAATATTTAAATAACTAAAATTGTGGAACCTAGAAACTGATCACAGTCTTTTATGTGTGTAGCACAGTGACTGTGCATTGTGCTACACCTGTACCACATGCCAGTGATAGCATGTGATTTTTCCCAATTTTTATTATTATTTAAATACCAAAAATCCCAAAAATAAATTAATTCAAAATTAATTATATTTTTGTTAAATCAAATAATTAATTAATTACACATAATTATACAATAATTATGTTTGATACATAGAAAAATATTTTACTTATCGCATAAGTCCTTTTTGCCCATTTTTTGTATTTACCTTTGTCAGTGTTTGTTTGAGCCATTTCGGGGACCATGGACCTATAACATTAAGCTCCAGCAAATAAACTAAATAATTAAACCCTTTAATTATAATAGTTAATTTATTAATTCTGATATTACTCCACTATAAATTCAGAATTACACTCTTTATGTTATAGATATACTTTTACAGAAATCTTTTCTTAAGTCGTCCATTGATATAATCATCTTACAATAGTTCAACCCTCTAATTAATTAGTTCATAAATTAGAATGGAAGAATTACCATTTTACCTTTCTAATTTACTTTTTATTCCTTAAGTACCATTAATTCACTAGTGAATAATTAATCTATAATCTAATTATAGATTTGAGCTCAAAATCATTCAATTCCAGAATTAACCCTTAAGGGAACTAATATACGATTCGTTAGGAAAGATTAGATTCTGTATTGTTGATACATGTTCCCAGCCATCCATGATATTAAATCTCCAAAACAAAAGTCATTAGCCTCATTCTTTGAAGAAACCTTAACGAATGAATCAAAAGATTTAATAAACATGAACAGGAGTTCATGAACACTCGGGATTTAGGTTGATCTATAAATGATCATCAGTTATGATATGAATTACAAGTCGTTATTGTTAAATGGTTTTTGGATAAAGACTTTAATTCATATCGGTCCATGTCATATATAATGATATTATATAAAGCACATTTACCGAGATGTCCTACCACATCAATAATCTGAATCTAGATTATTTGTATCATTATGATACTCAATAAACCGTACTTACAATTCCAATTAAAGAATTCCTTAACTTTAATTTGTTGTTGTTAACTATTTTTATTCATTCATGAGATATTAATTCTCTCGTACTAATACAAGATCACATCCTCAATAATAAATATGGAATTTTTTTGATATTTACAAAATTATTCAAACAATAATTTAACAATATAAATATAATAATAATAATAATAAACTATTGTATTTATTTATTCACAGAAAAACAAATGTCTTTACATGCTTTTAGGACACACTCCTAACATCAATAACAAGACGGAAAATGATCGCTGATGGGTTGAGTAGACTCCGGAAGCAGAGTTTTTGAAGCGAGAAAAGGTTAATGAGATTATAGCTATAAGATGAGATCATATGGAACAAGATTGTCACTCTCGTAAGAGTGTTACTGCGAGATCAAAGGTAAAGAATTGGACTCTGGAGTTATGGTCAGGGGTATAGGAATTGTCACCTTATGGGTGTTTGAATAAATTTCGAGGATGAAATTGTTATAAGGAGAGGATAGTTGTAACGACCCAAAATTGTTAATAAGGCTTAAGGGCCTTGATTAGTGTGCCAAGAGGACATAATTGATATCTATGTGAATGGATGATTAAATGCATGACTATATGGCATGCATGACTAAATGAGTATATGGATATGATTAGATGCATGATTATGTGATAAGCATGCTTATATGATTATATGAATATAAGAGATGCATGACTATGAGTATTAGTATGCATGTAGGCCCCGATTAGGTTATAAGGGTATAATTGTAATTTTGGCCGTTGAGGGCATAAACATGATTATTTGTGATAATTGTTGAGACCATATTATTATGTGGATATATTTGCGGTTTGAGACTCAAGGCGATCCTTGTGAGCGATTTAGCGAAAAAATCACAATAGAGATTTATACCTGGCTCAGGGGAGACTGGGGGTATTTTTTTGGGAAATTGGGAAATATATTGGAGACTATTTGATACTGATGAAAATAATTGGTGATTCGTTAGGTGTCAGGATGTAAGCGGTAATTATTAGGGACACTCGAGGAATTAGCGCGAATTGGGAGTATTGACTGAAATGCCCTTAGGATGATTTAATACTTAGGTTTAAAATGGGAGGGCAAAATAGTCATTTTTTTGGTTAAGAAGTGATAAGGATGTTTTCGGCTTTATGGTTTAGTGGAAGCTGTAGAAAGTTTTAGAATTTAAAGGAAAGAAAAGATAAGGAAAGAAAGAAGGAAAAACAGGGTATATGGTATATCTCTTTCTCTCTCTCAGTTGGGTCATCTCTTCACCATTTCTAGAGGAATTTGAAGCTGTAAATTCTGAGGGAGTTACAGCTAAGCTTTGGAACCTTGATCCTTGAAGAATTTGCAGAGGGTTAGCTGGGATTAACCATCAAATTAAGGTAAGGCTTAAAGAGTTTAGTCTGAGTTTTTCTAGTTTTGATAAGTTGTGCTTGAATTGAGTTTTGGATGGGAATTCTAGGGAATTAAGCTTGAAGAATTGAGGCGCTAAAGGCTGGAAGGATACTAAGGGTAACCCAAGGTCGAATTCCCCACTTGTGGTAAGAAATTATGAGCTTGAACACTTGAATTTCTGGATTGTTCTAGTTTTCTGGTTGAGTTCTTGAGTCTTGGAGTCAAATCTTGTTTTCTTTGTCTAAAGGTGCATGTGGCTAAGTTTTGGGTTGTTGGGCCATTTGGGGTGAGGTATAGTGATTGGTAGGCTTATTTTGAAGTATAGTTGAGGTTTGGAAGGGTTCCAAGGGGTTTTGGTTCGAGGAAAATCGAAGGAAGAAGAACAGGGTGTTACAGGTCTGTGACTAGCGCTGTAGCACTAGCCTTTGGGCGCTACAGCGCTAGGCTTGGGTGCTTGGGGCGTTCTGGCTCTGGTTGTAGTGCCATAGCGCCCACTTTAGGGCGCTGTAGCGCTACCCTGTTTCCAGAAAGATATTTTTTGGTTATTTCTTAGGGATTTTTCCCGGGAGCTCGGGGTTTTATTCCACCACTCCATTTGGTGGAATTAGGGATTCCTGAGGGCTCGGGATTGGTCCCGAGGCTAGGTTTTGGAATTTAGGTTTGGTGATGGTTCTAATTTGTGGCTGTGACTAGGTGTACGCTAGGGCTCGGACGAGATCGTGCTTGAAGGTCAATTTCACTAATCAAAGCTATTGGAATCTAAGGTAAGAAAACTGCACCCGGTTAGGTGGTTAAGTTGGAACTAAGTGTTCCCTATATTTGTATACCTTACTCTATGATTGTGATATGTGATTGTATTGGGACTAAGAGTTCCTTGTATTGGTAAATAATGTCATGAGGTGGTATAACGTCACGGGGACATATGATAAACGGCCTAAGAATGCCGGAATCAATATTTGCGCACAGGGCGCGACTCAGCCACTAGTAGCTGAGGACAGCTTATTAATCACTGAGCTCGGTTAAGCTGGCCGGAGTCAGTGGGTATAACACTGGGGGCGCCCTAAGTGAGCCGAAGACAGTGGGTTAAAGAGAGGGTGCGGCCTAAGGGCGCCGACCCTGAGTTTTGTCTGATGGTTGTGATAAACTGTTGATTATGAATGTGATTATTGTTGTTAACCTGATGAATATGATATGTTGATTATCTGGTTGACAAATTGTTAATTTGTCGTTGGTTACCACTGAATAGGTGAATGTTAAGAATTGTTGCATACTTGGTTATAATTGTAGAATACTTGATTATTGATATTGATCATGCCGTGATATTATGTTTTCTTGCTGGGCCTCGGCTCACGGGTGCTACGTGGTGCGTGGTGCAGGTAAGGCAAGGGTTTGGTGGTTCAGCCATGAGTTTGAGAGCTCTGGGGGCGAGGTGTACATTGTTAGCTGTTCGGCCGCCACGATCGAGGGTTTGTATAGGGACGAAAACCTAAAATGTAATCTTGCCATTAAAGTGGCCATGGTTATTTGTAACTTCTGGAATTTTTGTAAACATGTTTTTTAAACCCTATTTTGGGATCCCATGTACTAAACATTCACTTTATATAAAAAAAAAAATTATTTGTTTATAACTAAAACCTTTTAATCTTTACATAATACGACTTTAGGTCCACGTTTTCAACTTTACGACTTGATTAGCAAGTCTTGCACATTCGTAAACACACAGTGTAACGGTCTTGGCTATCCAGGACGTTACAGACGAGCTCAAAGTGTTGGAGGTCAGCAACGCGTTTTGCACATGACAACTGTTAGGAGATCCCTATTCCTTAGGGATTTGTTGTTATCTAATATTAAATCCTAATTATCATGGGATATTATATAATTAATGCATTTATTTGTATTTATTTCAAATTTGAATTGTAATATCCTTTAATAAGGGGAAGATATTCTGTCAATCTGGTCTATAAATAGCCTGGGGAATTTCATTTGTAGGCACGCACAAAATTGTACTAAAAATACTCTGTTCAATTGCTTTGAAAAAGCTCTGAGAGAGTATCACAAATCAATATTGACTCGTGGACTATGCAGATTTTAAATGTTGAACCACATAAAAATTCTATTGTTCTTTCCTTATTTCTTAAATTATTGTTTAGTGCTCTTCTAATTTAAGTTGACGAAAAATGGCATCAACAAAATATAAATGATAAAATTTGATGTTATTATAATAATGATGTTGACCCTCGATTTAGTCAATGACATGAAGTCACTAAAAAGGATAAGAATTACAAAACTGAATGCAAGAACTAAAATGACACAATAATTTTATAGTGGCTCGGCCAAAGAGATTGGTAATGACCTACGTCCACTTAGTGTTTTTATTGATGTAAACTACAAAACTTGCGATCAACGAACTAGTGTTCACTAAGTTTCACAAGCTCTGAAGTTGAATACAAAGAATCGTGTGTAAAAGCACTTGTTCTCTCTAAATACAAATTATTGCACGTCCCCTAAATGAATCCCATGAGTCATATTTATAGGATCAAGGATGTACATATGGGTCTATGGGTCGTCCTTAACTTTTGCTACAAGCATAACAAAATAGTAACATAAATAATGATATTTGCATATAAAAATAATCAAATATCTTGGGAATATCTAACTCATAACCGTCCCTGAGTACTGGCCTCGGCCTTGTGAGTAGATCTGGTCGAATATGTCAGCACATCTTCTTTTCCTGTTGCTCAGCATATCCTTGTGCTTATCGAGCATCTCAATTTCTTCTTGATACTTTGATCGTTGGTTGATCAGGTCTCCATCAATAACTAGTCACGTATTGTCCATGAGCCCTTTAAACATGTCACATCATCATGTCAATATTTTAGGGAAACAAATAATATTTTATAATATTTGAATTTATATTAAATATTATTATAATAATAATATTTAAATTTATATTAATATAATTAATAAATATCTATTTTTGCTAACTTTTAAAAATATATTTCGTTCCATTAATCTTAATATAATTTTTGTTATCTATATATTTTTTTATATAAATGAGATGTGCAAAAAACGCATATTCTTTACTCTCGTTACAATATATATATAAATTGTATGAAGTGTCATATATTAGGATTCACTAAAGTAATTTAATATTATATATATAGATGATCTATTCTATATATACATCATTGTAGTATAATCAATCCAAAAACTACACATTGGTCAATATATAAAAAAAATATTTAGGGAGCAAAAAGAATTAATCCACAGGTGAGCACTTTCTTAAACATTGGATATAATAAAAGGTCATTCTTTATCATCATACACACTATATTGTTTCCCTGTATTTGATCCAAAATGGTGATTTTCCCTATTTCTAGGTAGATGTTTATGTAAAATAAAATATTTAATAGTACTATTAATTCCAAAACATCATAAAACTAATACTATGTATTTATATATATACAATTATTATGATTAGTATTTTGATGGGAATTGAAGTATAAATTGTTAGAGAATACATGTTATTGCTCAATGGAAAAACCAAAATACAACTCTATGCAAAAAATACAATAAACAAGTTAATTGATTAAATAAATATTACAACCAAATTGCTCAAAATACACGTAAATAGAAATAAGAGAAGGAAGAAAATTATAAGAACTAAAACCCTAAAATAAAAGATATCAATGAATATGTGAATAGAAATAGAAGTAAAAGATTACAAACTCAATACACTAATAATACAAGAAGAACAACAAAATGAAAAGAAAACCAATAAAAGGGACAAACTCTCACACAACCAAAGTGTAGAGTAGTGGGGATCACCAACGTGAACAAGATTCAAAACCTTTGTCCAAAAGCTTATTTCCCCTATTCTCTAAGCACTAAGGGATCTCTCTAGGAAATAGCTCTTTGAAATTATCAAGCATCTATGGTGTATTTTCCAGCCAAGTGCTTTGTGGATGGAAAATGATATATCTTACAAGTGAGCATTAGGCTCCTATTTATAGAGTTTGAGATACCTCTTTGAATTTCAAATTTCACCAACCCCATGGCTGTTACAAATGTTTAATTGGATGTTTATGGAATTAAAATAGAGATTTGAGAGTTATTTGGGATGTTAGAACCGTTCAATTTGGAAAAAACTGAAAAATCATATAGGCTATCAGCCTCACTGGTCGCGGACATGACTTTTCAGTAGCCGCGGCCACATGCAATTTTCAGCACAAAAAAGTCATTTTTCCAAAATGTTCCAAAACGTCACAAATCCTTTCTCACATGATTTTATAACCTCCAAACACCTATTGGGAGTTAAAAATATGTCTCCAACAGCCATATTTCATCATGTCTTTGTGAAATCCAATCTCAAATGTGTAACATATAATATACACATATTGGGGAATATTTGAGAGTTACAAATTTGTAACTGATTCTGTAACTCTAAAATATGTCACATTTTGGCACACCCATGTATCTAATTTTGTGACTCTCAATAATATATTACAAAGTGTGACAAATCACATTTCTGTGACAAATTTTTGTCACATTATTTAATCTAACATTATATTATATGAAATAATATAACATAAATAACTAGTATAATTATGAAAATTATTGCCCAAAAAGTGAAATGTATCTCATTGCTCCAAATATGTAAATAGGGAAAATCACAAAATAAATAATTTAACTATTAACTAAGTTTGGATTTTTTTTTATACAAAGCAAGTATAATGTGTAAAGAGGTATATACATAATGACGAATGATCTTTTATTATATCCAACGGTTGACAAAGTGCACCACAGTACAGAATCTACGGATGGAGTAAAAAAAATTGTTAATCCAAGATTTTTCCTATGAATTTATGAGTAATGATATGTGCATTCAAAATATATACCCAAATATTACATATAGTAATGATGTGGCAGTTTGACCTAACTAATCACATTTATTAAAATTGGGACCCACTATTTTAAAAAACAGTGACACGTCACTGTGTGTAATATTTGGGTGCACATATCATTACTCTAAATTTATAATGAGTCACTTTTTTTGTTGTACCGGTGCAACCATTTTTTGTCTTTTGGTTATTTTTCGATACCTAAATAGTTATTATTGACTCATTTTTTCGTTAATTTGACCAACATCCAAAAATAATATTGAGAAGATTTGTGAGAGCTAAATAAAGTATATGAGATGTTTCTAGTGCCTAGAAATAATAGATAGGGAGAGTTTTGTACCTAAGCAGTTAGTTTTTTTTTATTTTTTTTTATTTTCAATACCTATATAGTTATAATTTCAATTTTTTAATTTAAGATATCCTGCAAATTTCAAGAAATTCTGAATAATTTAGAGTGTTGAAAATAAGGTTTAAACATGTATACCTATTTTTTTTGTATAATCATGGAAAATTCAATTGTTTGAACATTGTTTTTAGCACTATAAATTATTTTAATTTTTTTTAAAATTTACAAGATATCATAAATAACTACAATTTACATTATTATATAAAATATTATAATTGCAATTGTTTAGGTGCATAAAATAAAAAATGTCTACACCAAAGTGGCCCACTAAATATATATATATATACTAGATACAAACAACGTGCAATATACATTTACTTAATTTTAAAATTGTAAACATTGTCTATAATTTTAATAAAAACTGGTTTAATATTTTTTTTTAAATATATATATATAATAGCATGAATTATAATTTTATAGTATATATAAATATTTATATCAATAATTTCTACATATATGACATCTAAACACAACGTTGATATATATATATATTTACATGGCTATATGACATATATATAAAATACAATAATATTTAAAAAGAAATTAATAATAGGCATAAAATAAGAATAGAAAAAGTCATAGTGTAGACAGTAGTATACATGCATCAACTGTTTTTAGTTTCTAATGTATATCACAATGTCCTTTGGTGAATTTGATAAAGAAAAATAGCTCCAATTACTTGATAAAAAACAAAGTATCACACAAATTTATAAGATAAAAAAATTATGTATGCCTTTATTATTTTTAAATAAATATGATTTAATTATTTAAATTATCATAAAATATCTTTAAAATATCATTTTTCAATTAATTAATTAATTAATTTTTGTTTAAATTTATATTTGTTTTAGTTTTTAAATTTAGCAGTGACAACAAAAGATTATATATTATATGTTTAATATAATGTTAAATTTAAGTTTAATTAAATTTAATTAGTTATAAAATATATGGTCTTATTATTTTTAAATAATCATTATTGTAAAATATATCAAAAATTTCATATTTTAATTTTTTTAATTATTTATTTATTTAAGTTTAAGTCATGTTTACAATCTACCGTTAAATATAAGAATATTTTGTTAAATATAAGAATATTCCGTTAAAGTTAACGGAAAAAAATAAAAAACCGTTAAAACTAAAAATTTCTGTTATCTACATACTTATCATATAAAAGAGAAATATTAGAAATAAAGTCACATCTGAACCTTTTATTTTTCGAATTGTAATATGATATCAAGGTCCAAGTTGATTTTTACATTTCTCTACCCTTTAACTTTTATTTAAAATCTTTCCAATAATGTGTGCTACTCTTTTTGCTTTAGAATTAATTCTTTAACATATTTTAGACGATGTGTATATTCATACAAATTTTAACCAACTTTGTGGGGTTCATATAAATTCCCACAAATTTTCGAAGTCGGGTTTGTGAGATACTGTCAAACATCAAATATCAAGTTCAATTCCTTTGTGTCACACTCATTATATCTACACTTTCATACTCTAACATGAAAGGTGTATTTCACAAATACACACAATGCTATATATATTATATAAGACAATTTTTTTTTTTAAGGGATTTCACTTTAAGCCTTATCGGTAAGATTTTTAGTGTTTCTCGACCCGTGAATAATTTTCGGCGTAACTTTTTTTTATGACCGTGTATCATGTAGTTATTTAGAGCATTCTGCAAATTTTCAGAAAATTTCGAATAGTATACAGTATCGAAAATTAAGTTCAAACATGTTGTTTTTCACGCGCATAAAAAAAATTAGTCACGCGTACAACAACATATTTGAATCTAGTTTTCGATACTGTAAACTATTCAGAATTTTCTGAAAATTTGCAGGATACTCTAAATAGTTACAATATACACAGTCATAAAAAAATCGCGCCAAAAACTATTCACGAGTTGTAAACACTGAGAGCCATCCTAGTAGGACTTAAAATGAAGCATATAATAAAATTCCCCCGTATATATATATATATATATATACATATATAAGTCAATATCGTTAATAAAGAAAACTCTGTCTACAAATTATTACATGGTCCCAATATATATTGTCCAACATTATATAAGCCTATAATGTTTTGTTTGCATTCAAGTGCTTTTTCAAAGTTTCTTTCCAGTAAAAAAATATATAAGAGATCGGAACAATACAAAAATATATGAACCTTAGTCATTTCCTTTTTCTTTTCCTTAATTTAATTACCGGGAACAAAACTGTAAATATAATATATATATATATATCTTTATATATTATATACGTGGGTTTAATGAAAATTGTGGTTTCGATTAAATTTAATATTTATTTTATTATTTTCTGTGTTAGTTTTAAATCATTTAAATAAATTAAATAAATTTTCAAAAATATAATAAAAAAAAATATTTTCTACATATTTTTTATATAGATGAGATATACAATATACATCTACATTTTTTAGCCGCACTATGCCATTACTACAGTAGTGGTTTGTTAATATATTTCACATCATCATTAAGAGAAAAAATTAAATATTGCTATAGAGGTTTATATATTATAATTTATTATAATTTAAAATATTAAAATAATTAAATTCAATCATGTTTGGCATTATAGTGTCTTACAACAATGATCTAATTTGCGGCAAAATATCTAATCTCTTCCAACTTTTATATTTATGTTCTCCACGCTTATTATTATATTAAATATTAAAATAATTATAAGAAAGAATATTTTGATTCCTTCGAATATATAATCAAAATGTCATATCTTAGTTTTATTTTTTGTTTTTAAACACTATTTTAAGTTGCTTTGATTTACTTTATAATACACCGACATTTATTTTATTATATTATTTTGATTATATTTCTTTTTTTTATTATCAAAATTTTATAATAATAAAAAAAGAAATACAAAATTAAAAGTTTTAACATTTAAATACCTAACTTTTTTTTTTTTAAATAATTTGGTTCTTTTAGTATTTCAAACTTCTATTTATTGTTAGAGATAATATTATTGTCTCAATGGAAATAAAAAAAAATAAGTATAACTCTAAACAAAAAGATACAATGGACAAAGTGCAACTCACGTTAAATAAAAGTTACAACTCTAGTGCAATAGATACAAATAAATGCGAATTTTGGCTTTCACAAGTGGCGTTCCTCGGGCACATTATATCGAAAGACGGAGTTGCAGTAGACCCATCAAAAGTAGAGGCCGTGAAGGATTGGCCCAGGCCAAAGAACGCATCAGAAGTAAGAAGCTTCTTAGGGCTAGCAGGTTATTATAGGAAGTTTGTAGAGGGCTTTTCAAAGATAGCCACTCCGCTCACCAACCTGACCCGGAAGCAACAAAAGTTTAACTGGAATGATAAGTTAAGTGTGAGGAAAGCTTCCAATTGCTTAAGGATAAGCTTTGCTCAACACCAGTACTTAGTGTACCGACACCCAACGATAAGTTCGTTGTCTACTGCGATGCATCAAAGCTAGGATTGGGATGCGTGCTAATGCAAAATGACAAGGTGATAGCATATGCCTCACGACAGTTAAAGGAGTACGAACAGCGCTATCCAACTCACGATATGGAGTTGGCAGCGGTGGTCTTTGCGTTAAAAATCTGGCGCCATTATCTTTACCGAGAACGGTGCGAGATTTATACGGACCACAAGAGTTTAAAATACTTCTTTACGCAGAAAGAGCTCAACATGAGGCAGCGTAGGTGGTTAGAGTTAGTCAAGGATTACGACTGCGAAATCCTATTCCACCCAGGAAAGGCGAACATGCTTGCCGATGCGCTTAGTAGGAAAAGCTATGAGAATTTAGCAGCCTTATCCGGAATAGAAAAGCCGCTACAGCAGGAGCTTATCAGTGCCGGAATAGAAGTGGTTGTAGGCAAGCTGGCTAACTTGTCTATCCAATCGAATCTGCTAGAGGACATACGGATTGGTCAAAGACATGATGAATCGCTAGCAGCACATATGGAAGCAGTCAGAGAAGGCAAGAATACCGATTTCTCAATATCTAGCCAAGGCTTATTGAGATATAAGAATCGGGTATGCATGCCAAATGATCAAAGTATTAAGAAGACGATTCTGGAAGAAGCGCACAGCACCCCGTACTCAGTTCATCCAGGGTCTACCAAGATGACTCATGACATCAAGCCAATCTATTGGTGGCCAGGGATGAAGAAGGACATAGCAGAGTATGTATCTAAGTGTCTGGTATGCCAGCAAGTGAAAGCGGAGCATCAGCGGCCTGCAGGTTTATTGCAACCGCTTAACGTACCATAATGGAAGTGGGACGATATAGCCATGGACTTCATGACGGGTCTGCCAAAGATGAATAAGCAGCATGATTCCGCTTGGATAGTAATAGATAGACTAACCAAGTCGGCTCATTTTCTGCCTGTTAAGACTTCATACACGGCAGACCAATATGCAGACGTCTACATCCAAGAGATAGTACGATTGCATGGAATCCCCAAGACAATAGTGTCAGATAGAGGATCGGTGTTTACATCGAGATTTTGGGGAAGCTTATAGCAAGCTATGGGTACTAAGTTAAGTCTTAGTACAGTTTTTCATCCTCAGACAGATGGGCAGTCCGAGCGTACAATTCAGATTTTAGAGGATATGCTACGTGCGTGTGTACTTGATTTCGGAGGATCATGGAACAAGTACTTACCGTTGATAGAGTTTTCCTACAACAACAGCTACCAGTCAACAATCGGGATGGCACCTTATGAGTTGCTATATGGAAGAAGGTGCCGATCACCGTTGCAATGGGACGAGGTAGGAGAAAGACAGCTTCTAGGGCCCGAAGTTGTTAGACAAGCTCAAGAAGCAGTAGCGCTTATTAGACAGCGTATGCTTGCTGCTCAAAGCCGTCAGAAAAGCTATGCGGATGCCAAGCGACGCGATGTAGAATTCCAAGTCGGAGATCAAGTCTTCCTGAAGATATCTCCTATGAAAGGTGTCAAGCGGTTCGGGAAGAAAGGCAAGCTTAGTCCCCGATTCATAGGTCCTTTTGAGATATTGGACAAAGTGGGACCAGTTGCGTATAGACTAGCCCTACCGCCAGCACTAACCGATAGTCACAACGTGTTCCACATTTCGATGCTACGCAAATATGTGTCAGACCCATCTCACGTCCTCAAGTATGATACAATAGCACTCCAGAAAGACTTAAGTTACGAGGAACGACCGGTTAGCATCCTAGATAGAGGGATGAAGCAGTTATGGTCCAAGAGCTTTCCTATAGTCAAAGTCCTATGGAGTAACAGTTCTGAACGAGAGGCAACGTGGGAGTTTGAGGAGGACATGCAAGGCCGGTATCCGGAATTATTTGGTAAGTAAATTTCGAGGACGAAATTCTTTTTAGTAGGGGAGAATTGTAGAGTCCAAGAACTTTACTTAGCTAGTTAGATAGTAGTATTATATTATTTATAGCATTATCTTTGTAACTGTGGATTTTTGGTTCAAACCGGGAATTATTTGGACACTCATAGTAGTACTTGTAGATTTTCTAAGTTTAACCTATAGTTTAAGAATATTAATGTTAACCTAAGGTTTGATTATATGACTGATATTAAGGATAATATTTATTATACTATAAGGTTTAAATAAGGACCAATAGGATTTTAAGCACATGTTATGTATGGATGATTAAGGATTAAGTATTTTGAGGATTAAATTTAATAAGGGTAAAAGTTTGAATGCTATAAGGTCAGTCAGCAGCTTTGAATACGTTGAGGGCTTAGTCAAGGCTGTTTACTCCATTCAAACTTAGCTAAAAATGTGTAATTTCGTGTTTAATTAATCAGCGTGTGCCGATATATCGCAGCTGTAGGGGGCGATATATCGCAGCACGTAGATACGGAAAACACGAGACGATGCACGACTACCTCGGGCATACTGGCCCAGGCGATATATCGCCTACAGGGGGCGATATATCGCCTCCTTCAGCATATTTTGAAACATTTTGAATTTGTTTTCCATTCAGCTATTCAACCTCTTGATAAGTCCAGCACCTTTTTGAACGAGTCTTCAGCCTCTGCTGAACGATTATTCAAATTATTTTCATCTAAAAAGTTATTATTTTTATTCAAGTAAAATTAATCTCCTTTCATTCCTAAACTCTATAAATAGGACCTAGTACCCAGCCATTATTCACCTTTTGCTCTAAGTTCAGAGGCTGCAAGTGCTAAGTGAGTGTGAGAGTGTAAACACCTGGGTTGGGGAATCATAAGCTTATCAAACACTTTGGGAAGTAAGGTTTTATAGTATTTCGGTTTGAGGTATAGATTGGTCTTACAAGTCTTCAAGGTAACCCAAAACTCTAGTTCATTGGTTTTATGTTATTTTCTTTCTCATAGTCTTCTACTCAGTTTTCTAACCTTATTCTTATTTTGGTTAGGAAATCTAAGAACTTGCACATAAGTTTTTGGTAAGTATGTTTCTCAAAGGTTTAGTCATTCCATTCCTTCCATTCTTTTCATTACTTTTTCTTCTATCAACTCACCCTGTTATATATGGTTTTAGGAGTGTTCCAAAAGTCCCAACGCTGTCCTCTTATCCCGGTAACTTTGGTAAGGAAAATAGGATAGAATCTATATGTTTTATGCTTATGTTATCTTATGTTTTATGTTATGAAATATATGTTATGAATATGTATGTAGGCTTGGGCATATGACCCATATGACTAACAAGACCCCAAATAGATTATGGGCATATGACCTACTTAGCTAGTAGGACCCCACTAATCTCATGGGCATATGACTTGTTTAGTCTATGGGACCCCAAGTAATAATGGCCATTATAGTATATGTATGTAATAAGTGTTATGTTATGTCTTTATAATTCTTATGAAATTTATGTATATGAAGTATGTGTTAGATTTTCCTTGCTGGGCATTAGGCTCATTCCTTTTGTTTATATGTACAGGAAAATAGCTATTAGTGGCGGTAAGGTTCGTGGATGCTTGGAGATTGTGTATCGATGGTGAATGGATTCAAGGAGTCGAGAGTTCGATTTCGAGGATGTAGTCTTTTATTTATGGGTTTATGTGTAATTTTTCCGCACTTTCTATGTAACTCCTTTATTTTAAATTATGATTTGTTTTTAAGACAATGGGATCCCATATCCTACTTGATATTTTTATGAAAGTAACTCTTATTTCTACAAGTTTCTAATAAATTTATGGTATTTTCGCAAATGTAAGTTTTATTAAGGATTTGTATGTATAGTTTCGTTAATGGTCCCAAAAGTCTAGAGTAGTGGGTCATTACAGACGATCATCCCTGTTAGATAATAAACACATGAATCATGGTGATAGGTCATCTTTTAATGCCGAGTATTATCTTCCATGTATCACAATATATTCATTACATAACAATGTAATTTATGTGGTTATGTACTTCAACAAATAAATCCTATGTTTATTCAGGTCCTATAAAATTTTCTCAAATAAAATTAAAATGCGCATAAATATGAGAAAATATCAAAATAAAAGTTTCATTGATAATAACTTCAGTTTGTACAATAAATTTACATAAGGGAACCAAGTCCCATGTTCACTACATGATCTTTGAATTTATGAGGTGGCAAGCATTTCGTCATAGGATCAGCAATCATTAATTCAGTGCTAATGTGTTGAATGACCACTTTATTTTTTTTAACACGTTCTCTCACACCTAAGTACTTGATGTCGATGTGCTTGCTTCGACTACCACTCTTGTTGTTCTTAGCCATGAATACAGCAGCTGAATTGTCGCAGAACATTCTCAATGGCCTAGATATGGAATCTTCAACTCTAAGACCTGAAATGAAATTCTTTAGCCATACACCATGCGATGTAGCCTCAAAACACGAAATGAACTCAGCTTCCATAGTAAAAGTAGCAGTCAAGGTCTGTTTGTTACTCCTCCATGATATAGCTCCACCGACAAACATAAACACGTAACCAAAGGTTGATTTACGTGAATCAGTACAACCAGCAAAGTCTGAATCTGAGTAGCCAACTACTTCCAGGTTGTCAGTTCGTCTGAACATGAGTTTGTAATCCTTAGTACCCTGAAGATACCTCATAACTTTCTTTGCAGCTTTTCAGTGGTCTAACCCCGGGTTACTCTGAAATCTTCCTAGCATTCCGACAGCAAAGGCAATGTCGGCTCTTGTGCACACCCGAGCATACATCAAGCTTCCAACAGCAGAAGCATATGGGATGTTCTACATTTCTTCCTTTTCAAAATCATTATTTGGACACTGGCTCAAATTTAATTTATCACCCTTAACGATAGGAGCAACACTTGGTGAACAATCTTTCATCTGAAATCTCTCTAAAACTTTGTTAATGTAGGTTTCTTAAATAGAACTAAGATACCTTTGAATCTATCTTGATGGATCTTAATGCCAATGACATAAGACGCAGCACCCATATCCTTCATCTCAAAGTTCTCTGAGAGAAATTGCTTCACCTCATGCAGCATGCCCTTATCATTGGTTGCAAGAAAAATACCGTCCACATATAAAACAAGAAAACAAATCTTATTCTCACTGACCTTCTGGTATATACATTGATCCATGACATTCTCTTCTAATCCAAAAGAAGAGATGACATCATGGAATTTTAAATACCATTGGCGGGACGCTTGTTTTAAACCATAGATGGACTTCTTAAGCTTGTACACCAAATGCTCACCATCACTAGAGGAGAATCCTTCTGGTTGTTTCATGTATACCTCCTCCTCTAGGTCAACATTTAGGAAGGCAGTTTTCACATCCATCTGTTGCAGCTCTAAATCAAAATGAGCAACTAATGCCAGGATAACTCTGAGGGAATCTTTCTTAGATACCGAAGAAAAGGTCTCCGTGTAGTCAATTCCTTCTTTTTGAGTGAATCCCTTAGCAATGAGTCTCGCTTTGTGTCTCTCAATGTTGCCTACTGAGTCTTTCTTTGTTTTGAAAACCCATTTACACCCAATAGCCATCACCCCATTAGGCAACTCAACAAGATCCCAGACTCTGTTGCTCTTCATAGAATTCATTTCTTCATTCATTGAATTGTACCACAATTCCGATTCTTTGCTATTCATAGCTTGTGAAAATGTTTCTAGATCATTTTCGGCTCCAATATTGTAGTCAGATTCTTGCAAATACACAACGTAGTCACTAGGTATTGCCAATTTTATTGTCCTAGTGGATCTTCTTAAGGCTACACCAGCAGGCTCTTGGGGAGTAGTTAGTTCAGCTTGTTGTTCAACAATTATAGGCAACTCTTGAACAACTTGATCCATTTGAACTTCATCATTGACTTGTGGATCTTCAACAATTGGTTATGGTGGTTCAACATCCATTTGGACTGCAGGGGTGTTATCAACCATAATCAATATTGCCCTTGAGGTGGAGGGTTCTAAAGGATCTTTTTCAAACCTAAGTCCTTGGATTGATCACTCCCACTAATCAAGGCACTTTCAAGAAATTTTGCATTCCTTGATTCCACAATCTTAGTGCAATGAGATGGACAATAAAACTTGTAACCTTTAAACCTTTAAGCGTATCCAATAAAGTATCCACTTATGGTCCTTGGGTCCAGTTTCTTTTCTTGTGGATTTTATACCCTAACTTTAGATGGGCATCCCCAAATGCGTACATGTTGCAAACCCGGTTTCCAACCTTTCTATAATTCAAAAGGAGTTTGTAGAGTCCAAGAACTTTACTTAGCTAGTTAGATAGTAGTAGTAATAGTAATAGCTAGTAGTAGTTGTAGTATGTTTATGATTGTGGATTTTGGTTCAAGCCGGGACTTAGTTGGAGACTCCTAGCAATAGTTATGGATTTTATAAGTTTAACCTATAGTTTAAGAATATTAATTATAATATAATGTTTGATTAATATTGCTGGTTATTAATATAATAATTATTATAACCTAAGGTTTAGATAAAGCTAATAAGTATATGACACTTGTCATGAGCATGGTTATTCCTAAGGTTTAGATAGAACCAATAGGAATATGACACTTGTCATATGTATGATTATTAATGAATTATTATTTTAATGATAAAATATGGTAAATATAAGACTTAGTATTCACCAGAATTTGTTAGGAGCATGACATTTGTCACAATTTTATTTATTTGAGATTTAGATAATTAAATAGATTTTTCATAATTTTAGGGTACTGTAACTTCTGACCTATTTTTGACCCAGTTATGTTATGAATTTCGAAAAATAATATTTCTAAAAAGTTGTAGATAATTGAATTAGCTTTCTAACGGTATAAAGATATTCTAAATCGGAGTTCTACAGCTCTAGATATGTTAATTTTACTGAAGGTGAGTTTATAGTTACGAGATTTAGGGAGTTAGAAGTTAGGATTCTATTTGTTTTTATTATTTTTGTTTTTAAAAATCAAGCTTTGACTCCTTAAACCTCTCTCTGACCAATTTTACTAAGTCCTAAGCTTTGGCTGAAGAATATTCAAATATTTTCAATTAAATTCATTATTTTTATTCAAAGCCAAAAAGAAGATTTTTATTCCTAGAACTCTATAAATAGGACCTAGCACCAAGCCTTTTCATTCATTCTTCAAGCATTAATCAGAGCCTTCCAGGTGCTAGTGAGACTATAGAGTGATAAACACTTGGGTTGGGGTTATAAGCTTAGTCATTATAAGCTTAATTACCACTTGGGAAGTAAGGTTATAGTGTATTTCGGTTTCGAGGTATAGTTCGGTCATAGAAGCATTCAAGGTATTCCTTATTCTAGTTCCTTTATGTATTGTTCTTATAGTTTTTCTACTCAAATCCTAACTCGTATTCTCTATTCTTGGTTAGGCATCTAAGTTCTTCGAACTTAAGGTTTTCGTTGGTAAGTATCGTTTCGATGGTGTAGTTTATTCTTTCCATCTCTTTTCTTTAGTATACTCACCTCTCTATTATGGTTTTTAGGAGTGTTCCAAAGTCCCGATCTTGTTCTCATATTCCGGTATTTTGGTAAGGAAAATAGGATAGTTTTATATGCTTATATGTTATGTTGATATGTTATGATAAGTTATGCTATAGTATGTTATGTTATGTTTTCTTGTGTTTCATGGTTATGATTTACCCTACCTCAGATATTAGACAGGGACGTAGATGGGTTATCATAAACCTACCATGTGATCTAACCTACCTCAGATATTAGAAATGGGACGTAGATGGTTTATCACATGTTTTAATGGCCATTAATAGTATAGTCTTATATGATGTACGTCTTTATAGATATATGTTATATGTTTATAGCTTATAGTTATGTGTATGATTATGTTTCATGCTTGTAGTAGATTTTCCTTGCTGGGCATTAGGCTCATTCCTTTATGTTTTATATGTGCAGGAAAATAGTTATGGCGGCGGAAAGATTCTTGGTAGCTTGGGGATGTGTATTGAGGCAGGATGAAATCGATGGACTGAGCGTTCGATTAGAGGATGAAGTTTTTTTAGTCTTGTAGTTATGATTTCTATGTATTATTTTTCCGCACTTAATTTTGTAATCAATTTATTTAAGTTATGTTTTGTTTTATTTTCAAAACAATGGGATCTCATATCCTAAATGATTTTTTATGTATTTAACCTTTACTTTACAGTTTTTAAATAAAGTTATGGTTATTTCATATGTACGTTTTCTTAAGATTAGTATAGTAGTTATTAATGGTCTAAGGTCTAGAATAGTTAGGTCGTTACAGAGTTTTTGAGACTGCCTTGGTTGAAACTTAATTTAATATGTACACGGATGTCTTTAGAGCTTCAGTCCACAAGGATTTAGGAAGTTTAGGGTTGCTGCTAAGCATACTCCGCACCATGTCCATCAATGTTCGGTTTTCCCTTTCTGCAACACCATTTTGCTCGGGTGTACCGGGCATGGTATATTCGGCAACAATCTCATTTTCTTGAAGAAACTTTGCAAAAGGGCTAGGTGCTTGTCCATCTTTAGTGTATCTACCATAATATTCTCTAGCTCTATCTGATCTCACTATCTTAATTTGCTTGTTGCATTGTTTCTCTTCTTCAACTTTAAATATCTTAAAGAGATCTTGTAACGCCCTGGCTACCCCAGAACAGTTACGGTGAACAGTGAACCGGAAATTTGACTCGTTACCCGAGTCCTTTGGTTAAAAACGTGATCTAAGTGTTATTATGAGGTTAAGGTGAAAAATCAGTAAAAAGGAAAGGATACATTTCAATAAGTAAATAAACTGCTCATGAGTCTTTCAAAATGTTTACAAGCTGTTCATAATACAAAAGAGTTGCTACTGTTTCAAATTTTCAGTCTCCGCCGGCCTAAGCGGCAAAAATAGGGTAAACCCCTAGTCCCTCTGAGAACTCCCTGATCGTTGTGGTCAAGCGGCCCAATATGTACACAACATCGCCCAAGCTCTCCACTCAGGGTTGGGTGAGCTTCTCTTTCCCTTTACCTGCACCACATAGCACCCATGAGCCAAGGCCCAGCAAGAAAACACAATAAAGCATGATATAATATCAACAATAGTCATAATAATTGTTCAGGATCAACAGTCCAAGCAGATAGGTGACAATAGCTAAAAGTCACAATAGTGGGTACAGCTCCCTCCTAGCCATGTGACGATAGGGTCACCAGGGCTTAGCCGATAGTGGTTCTTTCATAAGTTTGATCAGGATAGGTGCATGGTGATTGGTCACCAACATAACTTTCCTCCCGACTCTAGAGTCGTAATTATGGACAGCATCCCCTAGCCATGTGACAAACGGTCATCGGGGTCATATACCTTGGCTATGAACATCTGGTCTTAGACCAGGCAAGGGCTTATAAGTTCTTCGACCTTAGGGTGGGTCCCACATTAATGCCATAGAGCCATTCAATGCGTGTTCATCGACTTTAGGGTCAGTCCCTGACTAGTCAGTGCCATAGACAAGTAATTCAGTGTTCACTAGCATTTAATATGCAATCCAAGTCCACATATATCGACCAACATGCCTCAATATCAGACCATGCATGTCATATATCCATACAGGGTGCAACTGTATTCTTACACTGTTTTCTTACCTCTGGTTCGAGTGAAAATTATTATATGAACAACCCCTGAGAACGATCAACCTTTAAATTCCTTGACGGTCACCTGGTCATAACCAAAATATAGGATTCATCAATAAAAATGATAACTGAGAGTTCCCAAACCAAAACCCAGCCTCCGAGACATCAAGCACTACCCAACCGGGCACTAGGTTCAACCCCAAGGCCTAAGGTTTGAATCCCCAAGCTAAAAAACATGTTTCTGGCCAAAATTGCCTTAAGGGCCGTGGCCCTCCCTTGCTGCGCCGCGCCGCGCCCTCCAGATAGAGAAGGCCTTACCTGCCAGACGCCAAGGGCCGCGGCGCACCACAGCCGCGCCGCGGCGCCCAACCCAGACCAGCCATAAAGGCTGCACGCACCAGAAATTCTCCCCTGTGTTTTTCCTCTCAAACCAGCCCTTTAAACCAACCCAAAACCTCTTCCAAACACTCATTTAAACCTCTAAACATCACCCATAACTCACCCTCATCAAAACCCAAACTTAACATCAATCAAATCCTCTTCAAATCCACACTTCCATCAAGAAATCAAAAACTGAAAAGCTAAAGAGAAAAACAGAGCACCACCTGAATTCAAGACTAAAACTCACCTCAAAACCAGCTTTGAACCTTCCTCAACAGTTGAATTAAGTCCACAACCTCAGCCTTTAAGTTCCCTAGCTTAATATCCCACCTTGAGCTCAAGAACACCAAAGAAGAGATGAAGCGAAGTGATGTACGGGGAAGAGGAAGAGAAACCCTGTTTTTGTTCTGTTTAATCTATAACCTTCTACAGCCAACTAAAGGGTAATATAAATCCTTTCAAATGACCAAAATACCCTTAAGTCACTTAAAGCCTCTAAAACCATTTCAAGGGTAAAATTGGTACTTTCCACTTATCCCGTTAACCATAATTAACGCTTCCCAATTCCCGCTAATCTCAATATCCTCAAACACCAATAATTTATATCCCGTTACCCTATTATCCCCGGTAACGCTCTAATCATTAAAATCACCCCGAGACTCACCCCGAGCCCCGAACTTAAACCTGTTATGACCAAACCGATAAATCACAATTAAAGATCGTCTCATGCTGAAATACTCGAACCAATCCACATTATAATGTGGTCTCACCATATATTATTGACATAGAAACAAGTATACAATTATACCCTCAACGGGCCAAATTACCAAAACACCCCTGTAAACAAATGTGGACTCACATGCATGCATTTAACATCATATTATAATATAATTCTCATAAACATGCATAAACACATTTAATAGAATAATTAAATAGTTATGGCCCTCCCGGCCTACTAATCCGGCCATTAAACCATATTAGGGAATCCAGGGCATTACACATCTAACGCTTCGCTTTTGTTATGAAGTAAGTAGATATACATATAGCGTGAGTAATCATCTATGAAGGAGATGAAGTATTTTTGACCATATGAGTCCATGTCTGGACTACATATATCAGTATGTATGATTTCTAATAGGTTGGAATTCATATGGACACCACTTTTCTTAGACTTGGAGGTATGTTTTCCCTTAATGAGTTGAGAAGTTGTGTAAAGAACAAAACTGAGCAAATGAATTTCTTCTCTATATTTGATATTGATGAATAAACAGATATATATACAGTTTACAGGAGCTTGAATTTAACAGAATAACAAATACTGGTAGAGGAATCTGTTGTAACAGATTCAGACAACTACCGAGAAAAGTGGAACAGACTAACAGTATTAACAAACTATGTAACTGAATCATAGCTCAATGGACAGTGGTCCATAACACCCCCCCTCAAGCTGTACTTAGACTCTTGTAAGTGCAGCTTGTTACAGAGATACTGAAACTGTGGTTGGGAGAGAGGCTTAGTGAAGAGATCAGCCGGTTGTTCAGCACTCGGAATGTAACGAATCTCCAGTTTCTTGTCAGCAACTTGAGAGCGAATGAAGTGTACATCAACTTCAATATGTTTTGTTCGCGAGTGGAAGACTGGATTCAAGGCAAGAGCTTGTGCACCCTGGTTGTCACACCAAACAGTAGGCATGAATGGGACATGAACACCTATTTCAGTAAGAAGAGAGTGCAGCCAAATGAGCTCCGTTGCTGCTGAAGACAAAGCTCGATACTCAGACTCTGTAGAAGATCTAGCAACTGCAGTTTGCTTGCGGGAACCCCAGTTAACCAAATTGCCTCCAATAAATAAACAAAACCCACTAACAGATTTTCGATCTTCAAGATTTGAAGCCCAGTCGGCATCGGAGTAGACTTGAATATTAAGTGGAGAAGCAGGAGTAAAATAAAGACCATGATGTAGAGTACCTTTGACATATCGCAAGATGCGTTTACAGGCACTCTAGTGATTAACAGTTGGTGCTTTGAGAAATTGACTCAGTTTATTAACTGAGTAAGTAATATCTGGTCTTGTTAAATTCAGATATTGTAAAGCACCAATGAAGCTTCTGTATAGGTCAGGCCGATGGTAAAGAGGGCTATCTCCAAGGCAAAGTTTGTTGCCAAGAATCATGGGTGTCGGAACTGGATTAGAGTCGAGCAAGCTGGCTTTGTTCAGGAGCTTAGTGGCATAACGAGTTTGAGTGAGATGAAGGCCACGTGGTGTGCGAACAGCCTCAAAACCAAGAAAACTTTTCACCAAACCAAGTGATTTCAGAGCAAATGTGGATTTGAGATGGTGAATGAGCTGAGCAATAATGGATTGATTGTCTCCTGTGATGAGAATATCATCCACATAGACCAACAGTAGAATCTTTGAACCACGTACAGTTGCATAAAAAAGAGAAGTATCTGATGCAGAACACTGCAGTCCCCAATCAACTAAGGCTTGTTTGAGCCTTTCAAACCAAGCGCGTGGAGCTTGCTTAAGCCCATAGAGCGCTTTATGCAGTAGACAAACATGATTGGGAAAATTCTTGTCGACAAAACCAGTGGGTTGCTTCATGTAGACACGTTCTTGGAGGCTTCCATGAAGGAAAGCATTGTTGACATCTAGCTGATGAATGTCCCAGCCATACGTTACTGCTAGAGAAAAAACAACCCGAATAGTTGAAGCCTTTATTACTGGGCTAAAAGTATCAGTAAAATCAAGGCCGGGTGTTTGCTGAAATCCCTTTGCAACAAGGCGTGCTTTGAACTTATCCAAAGTACCATCAATCTTGTATTTTGTTCGAAAAATCCATTTAGAATGAACCACATGAAGATCATCTGTATATGGTACCAAAGTCCAAGTTTCATTTCGTTGCAAAGCCTCAAACTCAGCATTCATTGCTGCACGCCAGCTAGGATTAGACAAAGCTTGCTTTACTGATGTTGGTTCCTCAAATAAGAGCTGAGTAGATGTAGCAGCAATGTAAACTTTGGGTTTGTAAATTCCTGACTGAGATCTTGTTTTCATTGGATGAACTCTCAAGATTGGTGGCACAGTAGGCATAACTATCTGACTGTTTGAGTTGGCTGGAACATTGTTAGATGGAACTGAAATAGATGACAATGATTGAGAGCTTACCTCATTTGTCTCAGACCTGTCTTGAGAAGTAGATTCTGCGTCAGGCACATCAGGGATACCAACTGAAGTGGAAGGAGTGGATGAGGTTGAAGCATCTCGTGGAGAAGCAATATGAATGTTCGAAGAAGATGTGGGGTTGGGAGCAGTTTGTTTGGACAATGAAGAGGTAGGGACAACGAAATGGGGAGTAGAATAATGCTGGGAAAATTGGGATGGATTTGTGTTGGCCGATTCACGAAAGAGGTGAGAGTATGGAAATTCACCTTCATTAAAATTTACACTACGAGAGATGTAAACACGGCCACTAGAGTGAAGACAACGATAGCCCTTGTGAAATGGACTGTAGCCTAAAAAGACACATTTACTGGTTTTAAATTGGAACTTTTGAGTGTTATAAGGCCTAAGATAAGGGAAACATGCACAGCCAAACACTTTGAAGTACTTATAATCTGGTTTATGTTTATAAAGGCATTCATATGGGGACAGATATTTAAGCACTATTGTAGGTAATCTGTTTATGATAAACACAGCTGAAACAAATGCATCCCACCAAAAAATGAGTGGTAAATGTGCTTGGGCTAACATGGTGAGTCCTACTTCAGTGACATGCCTATGTTTACGCTCAACGCGTCCTTGTTGTTGGTGAGTGTGAGGGCAAGGATGGCGAAATTGAATCCCAAATTTCTGAAGCAAATTTTGAAGTGGTCTAAATTCCCCTCCCCAATCTGTTTGAAGGCACTTAATAGGTACACTGAGTTGTTTTTCTACAAATGTTTTGAAAGTAAGAAAGGTATGAGTTGCTTGAGACTTGAGAGTTAAGGGATAAATCCAAGAGTAACGTGTAAAATCATCAACAAAGGTGATATAATACCTATATCCTTCAGGTGATGGATAAGGGGATGGACCCCATAGATCGGAGTGTACTACTTCTAAGGGGCCATTTGTTTTCAGATTAGAACTTGGAAAATGCATCATGTGGTTTTTACCATATTGACAAGCATTACAGAAAGTAGAATTGGAAAGTGAAACATTTGATTTTATTGAATGAAGGACCTTATTAAGGATTACATGTGAGGGGTGTCCAAGTCGATTATGCCATAAATCGGCTATTCGAGAGGACTTACAATTCTGTGAAGAAATAGGAAAAGATGCAGAGGATTTCGGTGTTGATGGTGGTCCTGTGACAGAGAAGACTGTTGGTGAAGAAGCAGCAGGGAGATCCAGTTGGTATAGCCCATCACGAGTTGTGCCCTGAAGCAGAACCTGTTTCGTAGACAGATCCTTAACAAAACAAGAGTTAGCAGTAAATTCGACAGTAACATCATTGTCAAATGTAAATTTCGAAATGCTAATGAGGTTTTTCTTTATTTGTGGAACATGAAGAATGTTCCTGAGATGCAGAGATCTATTGCAAATGATAGAAGAATGACCAATACTCTGAATGTTGAGTGATGAGCCATTACCTACAGTCAGCTTCTCCTTGCCTTTGTACGGAGCAGTAGTATTCAGAGAAGCTTCATCTGTAGAGACGTGGTGAGATGCACCGCTGTCCAGGTACCAATTTGGGTCACCAACAGTAGCTGGTGTAGTAACAAGAGCCTGAGGTAAGGAATTTGGAGGCACGGCATCACTGGAAGGGGCAGATTCACCTTGGTAGCTGAGGTCATACCTATGGTAGCATTTTAAGGCTACATGTCCTGGTTTGAAACAGATCTGACAAACCGGACGATTAGGATTGTACTGAGTTCGACCACCAACATTACGTCCTCCACGACTGCGATTTGGAGATCCACGGCCTCGATTGTTCGGATTTGGATTATTACCAAATCGTTTGCCAGCAGAAGCAAAATTGACATTTGGATTTTGCAGATCCAGGGAAGCTACACTATTCTGTTGCTCAAGTCGCATTTCGTGATTCTGTAGAGCAAATTGTAGCTGAGTTAGACTAACTGACTCTCTGGAGGTCAGATTCACCACTACCGATTCATACTCTGGCCCTAATCCACCAAGTATGTAGAGAACAAGCTCATCATCCGTGAGAGGCTGTTCAGCAGCAATAAGAGCATCGGCAAGACATCGCATCTTCAGAACATATTCATCCACTGGAGTTGAACCTTTCTTTGTAAGCTGAAGGTGAGTGCGAAGCTGCAGTATCCGAGCCTTGGAAGTGTTAGAGAACAGTTCAGAAAGCTCATACCAGATCTGTGCAGAGGAACCGCATCGAGCTACATGTCCCATCATTGTTTCAGACATCGAATGCAGCAGCCAGCTCATGAGAAATTGATCTAGACGAAGCCACTGATTGAACTCAGGATTTGGAATGAGGCGAGGAGGATCAGATCGATCAAGGATGGTGGCTGGGGGACGACGATGCTCACCGGTGAGGAAACCTTCCAGATCGTGTGCTCTGACTGTAGGAAGTACCTGAGATCGCCAGATGGAGTAATTTGTGCGCGTCAATCGGATGCTGAGAGCCACCATGTTGGCTGGAAGAATCATCGCCGGAACAGGAGTACGAGCCGGAGACGAAGAGTGAACGTCGTCGGAGGTGGCATCGATTTCTGGATTTCTGCTTGTGGAAGCAGCCATGGATCTGAGCTTCGAAGAAGAGGAAGATGAATCGGTAGAGAAAGGAAAAAAAAAACCTAAGCGTCTGATACCAGTTGAGAAGTTGTGTAAAGAACAAAACTGAGCAAATGAATTTCTTCTCTATATTTGATATTGATGAATAAACAGATATATATACAGTTTACAGGAGCTTGAATTTAACAGAATAACAAATACTGGTAGAGGAATCTGTTGTAACAGATTCAGACAACTACCGAGAAAAGTGGAACAGACTAACAGTATTAACAAACTATGTAACTGAATCATAGCTCAATGGACAGTGGTCCATAACATAATGCAATCCACACAAGTATCAAAATCAGTAAAATCTAAGGTGTTGAGTACCCCATCTTTCACTAACCTTCTAATTCTATTAATGGAGATATGTCTCAATCTCCGGTGCCATAATATAGAGGAATTCTCATTCATAACACATCATTTATTTCCAGCGTGAACATGCACAATATTATAAGCGGTATTGTTTTGTAAATTAAGGCAGTAAAGATCATCAGACAAAATACCATTTCCAACACATTCAGATTTATTATATAAATTAAAAGATTTGTCTAAAAATGTAAAGGAAAAACCAAAAGGTACAAGTCTTGAAATGGAAATCAAGTTTCTAGAGAAACTTGGTACATAAAATGTCTTTTCTAACTTTAAAACAAAACCGCTACTTAAAACTAAATGGCACGTTCCAATAGCCTCCACATGTGAGCCCATCTTGTTTTCGGATAAGATGCTTTGCTCACTTCCCACTGGCTTCCTTAGGTTTTGTAAACCCTGCAAGGAATTTGAAATATGAATTGTTGATCCAGAATCAATCCACCATTTGTTAATATTAACATTACCATATTAGATTCATAACATACGAATGAAATTGGATTACCTTTGTCGTCCATCTATTTCTTGAACTTGGCGCATTCCTTTTTTGCACATCCCTTCTTTTTGCAGAAAAAACACTTTATGGAATCCTTCTTTATTTCGCCTTGGGGAGGCACTTTATTTTTCTCCTTGTTCTTCTTGGATGGTTTGCGTTTCTTTCCTTAGGTGGCCATGTGAGCACTTTCACCTTGTTCCTGGAGGATCATTGCTTCTTCTTGAGCACACATGGTCATCAGTTCAATGATACTCCATTTGTCCTTATGTGTGTTGTAGGCAATTTTGAAAGGCCCATATTGAGGTGGAAGATTGTTAAGGATGTAGTGGACCAGGAAGGTTTTAGGAATGACTACATCAAGCTTCTTCAGTTGAGCAAAAATGTCCCTCATCTTTGAAATATGTTCTCTATCTCCTTTGACACCAGTGAGTTTTGTGGATGAGAACTGGTGGATGAGGTTGTTGTAAAGTGGTTTGTCCGAAGTGTCTAACTGTTCATCGATCAGCTTAATCAAGTCTTTGACTTTCTCAGGTTGCCGCACTGATCCACGCTGTAACATCCCAAATTTCCTAATGTGGCTTAGTGCCTGGATTAGGGGGTCGTAAGGCAATAGTTGAGCTATTATGTGAATTATATTATAATATAATTATGCTTGCATGTTAGAAATATTAAGTATGTGTATGTGGGACTGTTTCCTATAAGAAGGGTATTCTAGTAATTTAATCCATTCGAGGTATAAATGCAAATTTGTGTTTGTGTGATTGAGACCCCGTTATTATGTGGATATACTTGGGTTACTCGACGCGAGGCGATCCCGAAGAGCAAGTTAGCGGAAAACCCACAACGGGGTTGTATACCCCGCTCGGGGTGTGCTTCGGGGTATTTTAGTAATTTAGTACATTACTGGGAATTAGTGGGTAATGGGAAATTATTGGTAATCATGTGGGAGTATTGGAAATAATGGGAATCAAAGGACGCAAGTTATGGATAGCGGGGTTGAGGCAAAGGACAAAATTGCCCTTGAGAGCATTTGATGAATAGGCTAAGGGCAAGGGTTAATTTAGTCATTTCTGTCCAAGTTTTTTGGACTCAATTGGCTGGGAACTTCTTAGATGATTTAGGAACCTAAAGGAAGAAAAGAAATTCTCAGTAGCTCTTATTTTCCCTCTCAAGTTCTGTTCTTCACCCTTGGAGCTTTGGTGGGTTGAGTCAAATTAGAGGAGAATTAGCTTGAAATGGAGGCTTGAAACCAGGGATTTGTTGGGAGCTAATTAAACCTTGGGTCATATTTTTGAGGTAAGGGTTTCAATTGAGGTTATTTTGTTAATTCTGATATTTATTTTATGAGCTATGGTGTTTTGCATGTTTGATGGTTGGGAAGTTGAGTTTTGAGATTTTTGATGAGTTTAATCTAGTATTTAGCTGGGTTTGGTTGGTGAGAAGGAGTATATTGATTATGGGAATTGAGTTGGAAGGTTGGGATGGAATAGGGTGGTTTTTAGTTGGGTTCGGCTAAGGGAAAAACCCAGAAAATCATGGTTCGAAGGGCTGGATCGCGGCCTTGTTCTTGGTATGTTGCGGCCCTATGGTGCTAGAAGGACCCAAGAGGGCTCGGAGGCAGAAGCGGGCCGCGGTGCCTCAGGGGAGTGCCGTGGCGCGTGTTGTTTTTCCAGTGAGGTTGAGCCTCTGACTTAGAGGGGGGCCACAGCATGGGTCTCTAGGGCCGCAGCCCTTAAGGGGATTTTTGGCCTTAATAAGGTTTTTAGATTGGGAACTTAACCATTTGGGCTCGGGATCAGTTCTACTTCCTTGTTGAGTGGAATTTAACGTTCCGGAGGCTAGGATTTGGTATGGGAACTCTTATTCTCCAATTGTTGATGGAATTCTTAATTATGGTTGTAACTAGGGCTACGCTAAAGGCTCGAATCGGGGATCATACTCAAAGGGTGTCGCTAGTAACTTGCATTCGGATCGAAGGTAAGAAAACTGCACCCATTACGTGGATGTGTGATTAGAGTTTAGTCAATGATGAACATAGACATGATTAAGGCTTGGGTGCTATTGATGAGTATGATTACAATTATGCTTGTGGATATCTTATTAGGTACTGTAGATTCCAAGAACTTTAGTTAGCTAGTTAAATAGTAGTAGCAATAGTAATAGTTGTAGTATTTTTATGACTGCGGATTTTGGTTCAGACCGGGATTTAGTTGGACACTCGTAGCAACACTTGTAGATTTTATAAGTTTAACCTATAGTTTAAGAATATTAATTTTAACCTAAGGTTTGATTAATATGACTGATATTGATGGTGATATTTATTATATTATAAAGTTTAGATAGACCCAATAAGATAGTAACACTTGTCTTGTGTATGTTTAATGATAATTAAGTATTTTTGAGGAATAAGTTTATTAAGACCAATATTTGAATATCCTAGGGTTGTCAACAGCTTTGAAATCGTTAGAGGACTTAGTCAAGGCTGTTTACTCAATTCAAATTAGGCTGAAAATGTGCAATTACGTGTATAATATTATAGGATATGTCGATATATCGCAGCACTAGGGGGCGATATATCACCATACGGGGATACGAAAAACACGTAACTTCGCACGGTCACCTCGACGAGCCTCGGGCATATTGGCCCAGGCGATATATCGCCTACTAGGGGCGATATATCGAACCATATGCATGATTTTTGAATGCTTTTGAAACCGAGCTTAATTTATTTTTTAACCTCTTGATAAGTCCAGCATCTTTTTGACGATTATTCAAATATTTTTCAATTAAAAAGCCATTATTTTATTCAAGTTAAATGAAGATCTTTTCATTCTTGAACTCTATAAATAGGACCTAGTACCCAGCCATTTATTCATTCATCAAGCTAAGTTCAGAGTCTGCAAGCTGCTAGGTTATTTTAGAGTGATAAACACTTGGGTTGGGGTTATAAGCTTTATTCTTATAAGCTTAATAAACACTCGGGAAGTAAGGTTCATAGTATATTTCGGTTCGAGGTGTAGTTCGGTTGTAAAAGAATTCGAGGTATTCCTTATTTTAGTTCCATTCTATGTTATTCTTATAGTTTTTCTACTCAAAATCCTAACTCTATTCTTTATTCTTGGTTAGGAAATCTAAGATCTTGAACGTAAGATTCTCGGTAAGTATCTTTTCAATGGTGTAGTTCTTTCATTCTTTTCATCCCTTTTTCTTTAGTATACTCACCTTTCTATGATGGTTTTTAGGAGTGTTCCAAAGTCCCGATACTGTTCTCATATCCCGGTATATTGGTAAGGAAAATAGGATAAGGTTTTATATGTTATCTTATGATTTATGTGTTATGAAATGTTATATTATGTATGTTGGTAGACTTGGGCATATGACTTGTATAGCTAGCAAGCCCCAATAGATTTATGGGCATATGACTTGCTTAGCTAGCAAGCCCCACAAATCTAATGGGCATATAACTTGATTAGTTAACAAGCCCCAAGTGGTATAATGGCCATTATAGTATATATGACATATGTTTATGATACGCTTATGGTATATGTTTATGACATTTGTTTAGCATATGATATGAATTTTATGTATATGATTTATGTTGTTAGATTTTCCTTGCTGGGCATTAGGCTCATTCCTTTATGTTTATATGTGTAGGAAAATAGCTTTGGCGGCGAGAAAGGATCTTGGCAGCTTGGGGATGTGTATTGAGGCTGGATGGAATTGATGGACTGAGCATTCGATTGGAGGATGAAGTTTTTAAGTCTTTAAATCATATTTTCTATGTATTTTTCCGCACTTAGTTTTGTAATTGATTTATTAGATCATGTTATGTTTTTATTTTTAAAACAATGGGATCACATATCCTATACACATTTTTATGTATTCAAACCTTTTTCTTTATCTAATAAAGTTATGATGTTTTCATATGTACGTTTTCTTATGATTAAGTACAGTAGTTATTAATGGTCCAAGGTCTATAATAGTTGGGTCATTACAGGTACACTGGAATGCGCATAATTATGATTATGCCTATGACTGCTGTTTAGATGTATTATGATGCATGGTAATCATTGATATGTATGTTTTATGAGTTATGTGACTGGGAAGCTTGGTTTATAAACCAGAGGGTTATTAGGATGTTAAATGGGGATCGACTTATTAGTCAAGGGTATATTGGACTTCGCAAGGCTTGTCTTATAAGTCAAGGACTTAAAGGACTCGGTTTATAAGTTGAGATTGGCATTGTGCACATGGAGTGTAGGCCACCATGGCTGGGCCACCCTGGGAGTGCAACATGCACTTGTCTGGCTCGGATGCCAACAAATTGAAAGGTAGTGTGACACGCACTTTCGTGACCCCACGATTACCAATTTGTATAATGAACATGCCAGTTTCAGTTATTACTATTTGATAGTTATATTACACTGTGAACTATTCAATATGTTTTCTTGCTGAGTCTTTTGGCTCACAGGTGCTTTGTGGTGCAGGTAAAGGTAAGGAGAAGCTCAGCTAGCCATGAGTCAGAGGGCAATAATAGTGACATGTACATATGTAGTCCGCTCGACCACCACGGTCGAGATGCTCAAGGGAACTAGGGTTAAACTCAACTTTTACCGCCTAGGTCGGCTTATTATGTAACTTGAGTGTTGTAATTAGCTTTTAAACTGATGCTTTTGGGATCCCGTGTAAAGAACCTGTTTTTAATCAAATGAAAATGCTTATGAGTTGACCAAAAGTTTTAACACCTAAACCATTAGTGGCTTAATCACATGTTTAGTCCAAATGACTTGTTTGCGAGTCCAGCACAGGTTTTAAACACACTCGGTGACGGACCCTAATTAGCAGGACGTTACAACTTGGTATCAAAGCAGCCAAGGTTTAAGGGTTCCTGACGTCGGACTGGGCATGTACATTCACTACTAAAGACAAGCTCGACTCAGGGTTGGGTAACTATTAATAAAGTTATGTGTATATTTGCTTAAATGAATTATGTGTGCTTTACCTGTTAGTTTAAATAAGAACATGAGTTATTCTGATAGGGCCTGGCCCTTGACTATTGTATGTAGGTTGAGAACGTGTTTATTAGCATGATAGGTATTTGTAAATGCTATAGGATTGCTTATTAGCGTCATTGAACTTGATGAATGTCAGAAACACTTATTAGCGCTGCTGTATGTATACCCAGGATAGAGGACGCTTATCAGCGCCATTACATGCTAAAGGAAAATGTTTATTAGCATTGCTAAGTGGTTATGCATGCCAAGAATATGCTTATTATTATCTTGTTTAAGTGATATCGTGAATTTCTCTGCTTATTAGCATGATTATTGCAGGTGAACTATTGGGATGCTTATTAGCGTTGTCAATGCATGTGGATGCTTATTCGATTGGTTTTGAACCGTGGGTTGATGTGAGATACTGTTATTACTTCCCGATAAGCTGAGTCATTGATTGTAGATAGACTTGGAAGTATGCTTCCAGGGCAATCTAATGAGCCAGCCGGCGCTGGGAATCAGGCCGAAAGTAATGATTAGGGTCAGAACCCTCCGCCAGCCCTTGAGAACTTGCAATAGGTGCTTGCAAACTTGCAAGCTCAACTGCAGAGACAGAATGAAGAAATTCAACAGTTGAGGCAACAACATGTTCCGACTGGGAACGCTGCATCAGGGGCCCCATCTGTTGTTCCAGTACCAGCCGTATTGCAGCAGACAGAGTTGGAGAACCGCTGGGAGTTGATATATGAGCGGTTCTCCCAGCGGTTCAGGAAGCAACCCCCATGGTTTTCAAGGGTGGCGCAGATCCACTTAAGGCAGAGGAGTGGATGGCTATGATTACATCTATTTTGGATTTCATGAGAGTTGTGGGCAATGAAAAAGTGGCCTGTGCCATGTACATGTTTCGGGAGAATGCCCGAATCTGATGGGAGGTAGTGTCCCAAACTAGAAACGTAACTACAATGGGTTGGGAAGAGTTTAAAACCCTCTTCAATGAAAAATATTACAATGAGGTCGTTAAAGCTGCAAAGGCCAAGGAATTCAGTAAACTGTTGCAAGGGACTATGTCAGTGACCGAATATGCCCTGAAATTTTACAGATTAGCCAAGTTCGCTCCGGACTTGGTGCCCACTGATGGGACAAGGAAGGAAAGGTTCCTATAGGGGCTACAACCTATGATAACCCGGGATGTCAGAATTACATCCTAGACCTAACAACAAAGGGAAACACAATCAAAATATCAAAACTGAAATATATATATATATGAATATGAATATGAATATAAAGGCATATATAAAGCAAAAAAATAAATATATATATAATTTACCAAGGTAGAGATATGTATGGCGACTGATACCAAATCTTAGATTAAAATAAAATATAGACTTATGAACAATCCTATACATGTAGGCGGAATTAATATATAGATTAAACATATACAAAGAGATGATCGAAATTGTATACCTCCAGCCATTGATTTGGTGAACCTCGATATAAAAGCTTTAGATCTACAAAAGAAAAAGAAAAGAATTAGAACGAATACTCGGGCTTCCAAGCTCTCACAAACTCTTTTAGATAAAGTTACTGAAAGTCAGAATGAGCAGTGAGCTTGGAGACCGGTACTCTATATTTATAGAGTGAGACCTACCATTAGAGTCTCTGCCACAGATTGAGATATTCTCTCAATCAGTTGGGATATGCAAAATCGGGTAACAAATAATGTTGACCATTAATTAGAATATTTTGTCAATAAATAAAATATTGACTTTGATATATTAAATCAATTAGTTGTAACAAATTGATTTTATATACCATTTAAATAAATATTCTAACACCTGCCTCCCAGACCGTGACCTAGGATGTTAACGGTCACAGCCAATGGCCGTTTCTGCCTCCCAATTTTTAGTTTTTTCCAAAACATCTCCAACTTTTTCCCACTTGATTTTTGTAACCTATATACACATAATGAGAGTTAAAATCACATCTTTAGCAACCATATCATATTATGGCTTTGTGAAATTCAATCTCAAATGTGTAACTCTCATTCTACACATTATTAGGTAATATTTGGGAGTTACAAATTTATAACTAATTTTGTAATTTCAAAATATGTTACATTTGGACACACACATATTTCTAATTTTGTAACTCTCAATATTATATTACAAGATGTGACAAATCACATTTTGTCACATTATTTAATCTAACATTCCATTATATAAAATAATATAACATTTTGAAATTTAAAAACAAAGGACTTTTATCCGTCCAAAATGTTAGAAGGTCCGGTTTTTTTTTTTTTTTTTTTTAAATCTTGAAAGAGTAAAATATTGTAGGAAAAAAATACTTTACAAAAGGAAGTGACTGAATACTTAATGATTTGAAATTTATTATTATAATAATAAATTTGAATGATTGTATAGTATTATTTTTTTAATTATTAATTTATTACTATAATATATAGTTAAAAAGTTTTGTATATAATATAGTTGATGTTAGTGAGAAGAACTACCATATGTCAAATATGATATGAAATTTGCACCTAACCTAATTATTGCAATGTAAATAGATGGGACATCACTTGCAGACGTATGTGAATTATTAAGCTTTGAAAGTTAGCTGAGACTTTACACAAGTCAATATCTATAAATATAAATATATGTATAATTAGAAAAAGTCTTATAAAGCCATCTTATAACATATTTAGATATTAATTAGAAATATAAAGTTCATTCGAAACCCTTTTCAAGCTTTTACATTTCTCCATCATTGATTTTCTTGAGATTTTTTAGGCTGAATTTTTTACTTATATTTTGGTCACGTGTATATTCTCAAATTTCCTAACAAATTTTAGAGTAGGCATGTGCGTTACTATCAAATGTTCAATCTAATCTCGTTTATTATATCTATATTTTTACTCTTGAAAATTGTATTAGAAATAAAGTCAACATAACACCCTCTTATACAATAATTATAAATTTATAGTTATAATTAAGTTTTATATTTTTTGGACTCTCTATATTGTTTTATTATATGTTTAGATATTATATTTTGACAAATTACTTTTAGACCATGTATTTCATAAAACGGTTTAAATAAATTTCGGAAACTGATTTTGATGAAGAAAAAATTGAATATGACAACACAGTTATTAGACAGAATAATTATATTTTTATTATAAATTATTTATGATTTTAGTTCAATTTTTTTTTACCATAATCGAATTTAGGGTGTTGTCCATATTTTTCACCTCCGACACGTGGCAACCCCAGTGGCTAGCTAAGACGTTTGTGGATATCCTCAGGGCATGTTACTGCCTGAGGCCTATAGTCGGAGCAAGGGTCTTCCTAGGTGAGACCTTTTCTTTGACAGTGGGTCGTGGGTGCCATGGTAAGTTACTCCCTGATGTTCGGCCTCGGAGCTGGAGGGTCTCCAGCTAGGACAGTTAAGGCAAGGGGTCTCGTCTCTTCCCAGGTTCGAGGTTCTAGTTCTTGGACCTAAGACAATGAGCAACGTGTCAGTAGGTGCAGGTTTTCAAAGTTAGAGGATCGTCTGACAATCTTTATGGGCGATCCGTCAACAATGTTGTCGAGTGTACGACTTGACAATTCGCACACCCACTACGCCGTCTGACACGAAAATACGTACAACATGCCCTAATAGTCTCAGGGGCATATTCCTCGTAAAGTGGTTATCTTTCTATAGTGGGCCCCACAAATCTCGTTTGGGCTTTAGTCTCTATTCAATGTATCCAATGCATTAAATTGATATTAGGCAGAATGATGAAGAAAAAATTGAATATGATAATATAGTTATTAGACATAATGATTGTGTTTTTATTCTTAATTATTTGTGATTTTAGTTCAAATTTTTTTGACCAAAATTGGATTTAGGTTTCTATTTGAACTATTTTATAAAGTACAAAGTGAAAAAAATAAATTATCAAAATACATAATCTAATATGATAATTTAACAAAATTACAAACTTTTATAATTATTACTCACTCAAGTCATTTTCTATGTATTTTTTTAAAAAGGTCATTTTCTATCCAAAATTTATTATTGGTCCCACATAAGCAGTCCAATGTCCACCCATGAGAACTAAGAATGAACGGTCAATAATGTTTTGTTTCAAGTGTTGTTTTAAATTTTCTTCACATAGGAAAAAAAAAATAGAGTTCGAAACAATACAAAATTATATGAACCTTTGCCATTTTTTCCCCTTAATTTAATTTATGGGAACATAATATAACATATATATGAGTGTTCTGTGCATGAATGCCTAAATAATGTTTCAATTGTTTGATTTCATATGATCATTAATTGATTAAACATGATGATTTAAGGACTGAACTCTCTATAGATCTAAAAATTAGTTTTTATTTTTTTAATATAATATTTTTATATTTATAAAAAATTACCTTTTGTTTTATTACATAATTTAAAATATATTTTTCTCTATTTTAACAATATTTAAATTATTTTAAAAATAAATATTACTTGGACTACTAATATGCTAACACGTGTCATTATAATCATCCTTACCAGCACTTAACGGAGGTGTTAGTGACGAATGTAACAAAAATGTAACGTTCAGTATTTTTGCCACAAAAAAAATTGGGTATATAAGTGTATAAAATAAAAAATATTAAGTATTTATGCTGCAATTATTACTAATAATAATAATCCTTTTGTAAAATTAATAATAATAATCATATTTTTGACCTTACTATAAGAACTAGAAGGATAAAACATGTGTTGTATTATTTATTTTACAAAATAATATAATGTTGATTAAATGAGTGTAACAAATAAAATAGGTGTGACAATATTATTTTGTCAATTTGAAACATACAAAGGGAATTTGCAAATTTGGTTACTGATTTGTAACTCCCAAAATATCATCATAATCAATATGTAAATGAAATTACATATTCTTGATTTGATTTTAATATGATATAAGGTTTTATAGTTGTTAGGGATATTACATTGACATGCAATAAGTGTTTAGATGTTACAAAATTGTATGGGAGAAGAGTTAGGATGTTTTGGCCGCTCTTAACCAAAGCTATTTCTTGGGATTTCAAATTAATAACTTGACAATTTCGATTTTGAAGCATATTTTTTATGTTGTGAACATTGTAACTCCCCAAGTAACTCTTAAATCATTTCTTTAATTTCATAAACACCGAATTTATCATTGGCAACAACTAAAGAAGCTGGTGGAATTAGAAAATAATTATAAACAAATTGGTCACTTGTAACAGGAATTTTTCATCAATTTTAGCATTTGACTGAAAAACAAAAAAAATTAGTAATTTCACATAGTTAATTCCATAAAGTTGTAATATTGATTTCTATTATATTCCATTAAAATACAATATTCTCTAACAACGTGTGCATTAAATATTGAAGATGCACACAACACATTTCCATATTCTTTTGATGAAATATTTAGTTTCGATTCAATAATATCAAGAAACAAATTCATATTATAAGAATCAAAGTACTACGTGATGCAACCTCCAATTCCAATTGTTCTTGCTCAAATATATAGATATAATAAAATTAGTTAGTTTGATTAATGACATTTGAAAAAGTGCGACTTTATCGTTACATGTCTAATAATAAATTATTAATATTTAAGAAAAACAGAGTAGAGTGATCCAATAAATTTTGATTTTAATAAATTCGGTGGCCCTATTATGTGACATGTGCTTAATTAAAGTCAAATTTGTCTAATATATAATATTGGGTAGTTTTGTGGTGCACCCCCAAAAAGAGGTGCATCGTCTCTCTAGTTTTTAGTTCGGGAAGTAATTTTGACACAATTTTTTTATGATTATGTATATTGTAGTTATTTAGAGTATTTATAAATTTTCAGAAAATTCTGAATAATTTATAATGCCAAAAACAAAGTTCAAATAAGTTATTTTCTACACTCATATAAAAAAACAATTACGCGTGCAATAAACTATTTAAATCTTATTTTTCGTCATGATAAATCTTTTTTACATAATCATTAAACGTAATCGAAATGCTTAAATTGACTACATTGTTCATTTTAATTAAAAAAAATATATATAAAAAGTAATATTTTCCTAAGACAAATTTTTAAAGGATGAAAAGCCATTGATAGTAATAAGATTTTTATGGGTGATTGGAAGAACAAATATTCATATTCTTTTCTCCCTTGCTCTCATCAAAAACTCTCATATATCTCTTAGTTTAATTAGTAAACATGTGATATTGAGAATCATTACCACACAAAATATAAATGTGTTTATATCATTCAATTGGGTAAACATGCCATCAAAGTTATAAAAAAAATTGCCATAAATAAAATTTATTCATTGAAAAAATTCATAATATTATACAACCAATACGACTAAATAGCTCCAAAAAAAAAAGGTAAATCTTTTAACTAAATAAGTTTATTGTTCACCTTAAAAACATGCACTATTAATTCATGAACAACCTTATTAACCGTCAGACAAACATAAATCAATAATACTCTTGAAAAATTATACAAAGAGTTCAAAAAAATTCAAAATGGTAATTTTCTTAATATTATTATTATTATGGTTTAATCTACCAAGCGCCCATGTTACACGTAACTAAAGAAGAATTAAAAGTAGAATGTAATTATTGATCTATACTAGAGGCCATGTGTGATTTTACTTTAACCTATCAATATATTCATGTTTGTCTCCCCAAAAAAGAGACTAAGTGACAACGCAACTATCAATAGCCACATAAATATATATACATGCAGACAAAATATCGATTCAATTATTATTTTGAATGCATATGTGCATGTGCATAATTCATCACGTGCGTACACATGTATTAATATATATAAATCTATATATACATCTTTTTCGTCACACTGTACCTCTATTTCAGTGATCTCATCACTTTCAATCGAAAGTTGAGTATTGCTGTAAAGGACGACATAAGGTGTTAAATCAAATCTCATTCAACCGAAAGTTATTTATTATAATTCAAAATATTACAAATATTTGCATCTATATATCAGAAATTTTATAGTTGAGAAACCACTTAAGTCAATATTGGTAGGAGTGTCTTTATTTTGGCTCGTAAAAATTTGTAATGTAATTTTTTGTACATGATGTTCTATATTATAGTTATAGTAGGTATCCTACTTGTTTAAAAAAAAAATACTGAATATTTTCCAATACTGAAAACAAGAGTTCAAAATGATTAGTTGCACTTGTATATAAAAAAAAAAGACACGCGTGCAATTGATTGTTCGAACCATATTTTGGGCATCCTAAATTATTTAGAATTTCCAAAAAAATTAGTGGAATGTCTACTATAACTGCAATGTAGAACGTCATACAAAAAAAATAGATTATAAGTTTCTACGTGCCAGAAACTGAGACGCCCTTACCGGGCGGTAGGGGCTAAACTGGTACCCCTATTATAGAATTTCTCATAAAGAGAATTTATATAGCAGGGGTGCCAGTTTAGCCCTTACCGGTATGGACGTATCTATTTCCGACTATTATCCCCAAAATTTGAAAACGATGACGTGGCAATAGAAGTGACAAATGGCAAGGAATGGTTAGGTAATCTGGCTTAGGAGTGATCCGGTAGATCGGTTAAGATTTTTGACTGATCAGTCAAGTGTCATGACCGACCAGTCAGGTGTTTGTCTGACCAGTCAAGTGTTTGGCCGACCAGACATGTGTTTGGCCGACCAGTCACTTGTCTTGGCCGACCAGTGAGGACTTGGCCGACCGGTGAAGTGTTTTGGCCCTCCAGTTTTCCTTCTGGGTGTGATGTGGGCCGACTAAACAGATCATTTCTACGTAAGAGATCCTAGTAAAGACTTCAGCTAGAATCGGTCATACCTGTGCGGGAATCTCACATATTATCCCAAAAAAATCGCATATTGTTGTATTTTAGATATTATTATTAATTAAATATTAAAAGAATAACAGAAAGATCCCGATTATGAGGGACTGCATTTGTACGATCCTAGGCTTATAAATACAAAGCTCATGGCATCTTAGAGAGGATTCGGATTCTAATTTTCCTAAGAGAGTATTTGTATCTTAAGATAAATATTGTATTCTTTTCATCTGTACTGAAGAAACTCAGTTGACTCAGGTTCATCTGATCTTGAGTGTAGATTCATAATCATAACTCTAAGTGGACTAGGCTATTACCAACACATTGGGGCTGAAAAACTATAAAAATTGTCTGTGTTGTATTTTTCACTTGAAGGTTTATTATCGTTTTGACGTCTACACGTCGTTGGCCAAAACCGCGGTCAACATTTTGGTGCTTTCATTGAGAGCCTGAAGAGAAAAACAACAAACAATCACCGTAGCATTATGGCGCCTAAGAACACCAATGCGGCCTCCAAGAAGCCAAGTTCCTCTAAAGAGCCTGCTAGATCAGAAGGTCCTGGTCCTCAAGACCATGAGACTGAGCCTAGAGTCTTGCTCAAGGACGTGACTCCAGAGGTTGAACAACTCCAGGAAGCCATGGGGGCTTTCCAGGAGGAAATGGCATAATTCAACGCCCGACAAGAGTCATTCGCTGAAGAAATGGATAGATAGAAGGCTGTATTTGAGCAACAAAGACGGGAGATGGAGGCCAGGAGCGAAGAGATCAGGCGACGACAGGAAGAGGCCGATAGGCGACATCGCGAGGCTGCACTCGCTCCGGAGGCGGCTACGCAGTTGGCCCAGGCCAATGCCCAAGCTGCAACACGAGGAGCAGCCACTCAAGGAGCAAGGACCACAGAAGCTAGTCGAAAAACTACTGACAGGCCCAATTCTCGGTAACCGAACAGAAGCGGGAGTAACCCACCTGGTCGGGATAATGATGGGACCCGATCTGGCACTGCTTCAACCCAAAGGGGGAACTCTAGAACCCCCTCTAGGAGCCACCGATCGGAAACTTCTAGATCTGGGAGTCTCCGATCGAGCAACAAAAGGACTCCACCCAGGCAGGATCAGAACAAGACTCCTCAAGATAAGAGAACTTCGCACTTAAAAGATGGGCATGGTCGTGATGAAGCTGATAGTCATCACACTGACCGGTCGAAGAGCAAAGACCAGCAAGGAGAAAAAGGCTGCCCAGTGCAGACAGGCAGGCCACCACTGCACCCCAACTAGCAGCGGAGTGGGAAGGAGCACGTCTCGCATGATAAGCCTTCAGAGAAGACTCGGAGAACAGTGTTCAATCGATTGGGTAGGCATACTTCTCAAAAGGATTTAAGAGATGTTATTGTCGCCAGGAGAAGGACCGTCCCGGTCGAAGGGCAAGATCCGAACCAGCCTACCAGTCAAGTTGAAATACTTGATGATGGTACGCCGGATAGGAGCGCCCGACCAAGTGGTCCAGGACTTGAGCCCCCAGCAGTGGCCCCAGGCATCCAAGCCCAGCTTGATGTGCTAACAACAACAATTCAAGGTCTGTCGAAACGACCTTCTGCAATCGATCCAGTAGACCACAGGAGTGGCAGCCCATTCTGTGCTCGAATTAGAGTAGCCCAGCCACTAGCGAAGTATAAAGCACCGGTACTGCCAGTTTATACAGAAAAGGCAGATTTGATAAGGCATGTGGGGAAATTCGAAGACCAAATGGAGCTGCTCGGAGTGAGCGATGACTATCGCTGCAGAGTTTTCCCCACAACATTATCCGACACTGCCCAAGAATGGTATTGGAAATTTAAGCCAAACTCCATTACTTCTTGGGAGAGTTTCAGGAAAGAGTTTTGTAGGCAGTTCAGCGCTGCTTGGACCCCTCCAGTTTATGCCAATCACTTGGCAGATATTAAACAAGGGAAAGATGAATCTCTCAAGAACTACATATAGAGATTCATGAGAGAAGCCAACCAAGCAACTGCGGTTGGAGATGAGGGGAAGATGGTGGCCATTTCTTCTGGCATAATCTATCGGATTCCTTTATGGGACAGTATTCATTGCAACCCAATTTCGACGTTACAACAATTTCTTGACCAGGCGGAAAAATATATGAAATTGGATGACGCGATTGAGAAGGGAGAGAAGGGCCTGAACAATCCAAGCGGATCTACTGATCCTCCCAAGAATGGTGGAAATGAACAAAGTGGTGGAAAGAAACGTGGAAATAACGGGTCCGACCGCCACAATGAAAAGAAGGCTAAGTCGGGACCAAGCAACAAGCCAACTAAGTATGAACCTGGGTTCACCAATTACACCACTTTTTTGGCCAGCCGAGCAGAGATATATCTCGCGAGTCATCAGGAGGTCCCCTATCGAAAACCCCCACCCATCAAGAAGGAGATGAGTAAAAGAGATTTGAATAAGTTCTGTCGTTTCCATGGAGACTATGGTCACGACACGAATTAATGTAATCATCTCAAGGACGAGATAGAGTTTCTCCTCTGGTCGGGGAAATTGAAAAAATATCGAGCAGAAAAGACCCAAGGATAGGGAACTAACAATAACCCTGGGTTTAAGCGACAACGGTCTCCACCTTTGCAACCCGAGCCTGTGGACTTCACTCTAGACACAATATGCGGAGGTCCACATCTAGCTGGGGATAGCAACAAAGCAAGGGAGAGATATGCTCGAACACTTCGGCATGAGTTGAACGCAACATCAACGTCCGAAGTCATGACTTTAGAGGAGCGGCCTCCGAAGAATCCACGGTACGAAAGTGAGTCTCTCACTTTCACTGAAGATGATGCATGACACGTGAGATATCCTCACAATGACCCTCCCGTCATGACAATCCAAATAGCAAACATGAAGGTGAAGAGATGCCTGGTCGACACGGGGAGCTCTATGAACATCATCTACAAATCATCCTTTGAAAGGATAAAGCTATCTATCAATGACTTGAAGCCATGCTCTCAAGTCATTTATGGATTTACTGGAGAAGGGTTGTCACCGGCCGGAACGACCAAGTTGCCAGTCACAACAAGAGATGCTCCCAAGCATGAAACAGTTATGACAGAATTTTTGATAGTCGACTGTTCGTCAGCTTATAATGTGGTCATTGGTCGACCACTACTCACAACCTTGCATGTAGCAGTCTCTATATGGCACCTTTCTATGAAGTTCCCAACCAGTGCAGGCATAGGTTGTGTCCGAGAAGACCAGAGAGAAGCTAGAGAATGTTACAATGCCTCGGTAGCTAAAGCACGATAGGGGGCCAAAGAAAACAACATGATTGTATGTGCGGATAGAGAGGAGGTAGAGGAGATGGATGTCAACCAAGGCAGTACAGTCATGGCCGATCGAGAGAAAATGTTAGAAGAGTTCAGCCAAGAAAGCACTCTTGGTTTAAGTAAGACACAAGCCCCATCCGGTGATGAAGTCACCAAATAAGGTGTTGCCCAAAGCGAGGGAATGGACTTTGATCCTCGCTTTGGGGATTATGAAAGTGAGGTAGGACCTACCGAGGAGTTAGAGGAGGTTCCAATAGATGAGAATGACTCGACCAGAGGGGTCAAGGTTGGGAAAAAAATTGAAGTTAGAAATAAAAGCACAGCTGGTAGAATTTTTGCGGAGGAATCAAGATGTCTTCGCCTGGTCGCACAAGGATATGGTGGGTATCTCACCAACTGTGATCAGCCACATGCTCAACGTGGATGAAAGCTATCTAGCAGTGCAGCAGAAGAGAAGGCTGCTTGACAAGGATCGAGCAAAGGCTCTTAATGTAGAGTCCAAGAACTTTACTTAGCTAATTGTTTAGTAGTATTACAGTATGTTTAGTGTTATCTTTGTTACTATGGATTTTTGGTTCAGACCGGGAATTATTTGGACACTCATAGTAGTACTTATAGATTTTCTAAGTTTAACCTATAGTTTAAGAATATTAAGTATAACCTAAGATTTGATTAATGTGACTGATATTAAGGATTATATTTACTATATTATAAGGTTTAGACATCAACCAATAGGATTTTAAGCACATGTTATGAATGGTGATTAAGGATTAAAGATTTTTGAGGATTAAATATAATAAGGAGTAAAGTTTGAATGTTATAGGGTCAGTCAGCAGCTTTGAGTACGTTGAGGGCTTAGTCAAGGCTGTTTACTCCATTCAAACTTAGCTAAAAATGTGTAATTTCGTGTTTAAATATTCAGCGTGTGCCGATATATCACAGCTATAGGGGGCGATATGTCGCAGCACGTAGATATGGAAAACACGAAACGATGCACGGTCGCCTCGGGCATACTGGCCCAGGCGATATATCGCCTACAGGGGGCGATATATCGCCTCCTTCAGCATGGATTCAAACTCTTTTGAATTCATTTCCTTTCAGCCATTCAAACTCCTTCAACAGTCCAGCATCTTTTGAACGAGTCTTCAGCCTCTGCTGAACGATTATTCAAATGATTTTCACCTAAAAAGCCATTATTTTTATTCAAGTAAAATCAAGATATTTTCATTCCCAAACTCTATAAATAGGACCTAGTACCCAGCCATTATTCACCATTTGCTCTAAGTTCAGAAGCTGCTAGTGTTAAGTGAGTGTGAGAGTGTAAACACCTGGTTTGGGGAAAAACTATAAGCTTAAACATCATAAGGTTATCAAACACTTTGGGAAGGGAGTTCTATAGTATTTCGGTGGAGGTTAGATTGATCTTGCAAATCTTTGAGGTAAACCCGAAACTTTGTTTCATTTATTTCATGTTACTTCCTTTCTCAAAACCTTCTACTCAGTCCCTTAACCTCATTCTTATTTTGGTTAGGGAATCCAAGTTCTTAAGCATAGAAGTTGGTAAGTATGTTTTTATGGTTTAGTCTTTCCATCTCTTTCATTTCATCTCCTTTCTTTAGACTCACTCTTTCTTATGGTTTTAGGAGTGTTCCAAAAAGTCCCAACTCAGTCCATTATATCCCGGTAACTTTGGTAAGGAAAATAGGCTAGAATCAATATGTTATGTGCTTATGTTATCTATATGTTTTATGTTATTAAATGTGTTATGATATGTATGTATGTTTGTAGGCTTGGGCATATGACCCATAAGGCTAACAAGACCCCAAATGGGTTATGGGCATATGACCTACTTAGCTAGTAGGACCCCACTAACTCCATGGGCATATGCTTGTTTAGTCTATGGGACCCCAAGAATAATGGCCATATTAATAAGTGTATGTTATATGTATTATGTTAAGTCTTTATGTTTTCTTATGAAATTATGTATATGACTTTGTGTTAGATTTTCCTTGCTGGGCATTAGGCTCACTCCTTTCTGTTTATGTGCAGGAAAATAAGCTTTAGAGGCGGTAAGATTCGTGACGCTTGGAGGATGTGTATCGATGGTGAATGGAGTCAAGGGGCCGAGCGTTATTCGATTCGAGGATGTAGTTTCGGTTTTATGTCTTTTTACATGTATTTTCCGCACTAATTATGTAATGTCTTATTATTTTAAAGTATGTTTTTGTTTTAAAGACAATGGGATCCCATATCCGTTTTGGTATTTACTTTGTAAATAACTCTTATTTTGCAAGTTACTCAATAAATTATGGTATTTTTCGCAAATGTAAGTTCTTTTAAGGATTTTATGTATAGTTTCGTTAATGGTCCAATTAGTCTAGAGTAGTGGGTCATTACACTTAAGGAGGAGGTGGAGCGGCTAAAGGAAAACAGGTTTATAAGGGAAGCATATTACCCCGCCTGGGTTTCAAACCCAGTATTAGTGCCCAAGTCAAATGGAAAGTGGAGGACTTATGTGGACTTTACCGACCTGAACAAAGCATGTCCAAAGGACTGTTTTCCATTGCCAAGAATAGACTAGTGGGTTGACGCAACCTCTGGTCATGAAACTTTGTCCTTTATGGATGGTTACTCAGGATATAACCAGATTAGTATGCATCCTCCCGATGAGGAGCATACTAGTTTCCGAACAGGCATAGGGCTGTACTGTTATAAGGTCATGCCATTCGACTTGAAGAACGCGGGAGCCACATACCAGCGTTTAGTGAATGGCATGTTCCGTGACTTAATCGGTAATAACATGGAGGTGTACGTAGACGATATCCTGGTGAAGTCAAAGGAAGCTGAAGGACATGTACGAGATTTGGAGGAATGCTTTGCAGTACTGAGAAAGTACAGCATGAAGTTGAATCCCCTCAAATGCTCGTTTGGAGTAAGTTCTAGAAAATTTCTTAGGTTTATTGTTAACTCGTGGGGAATAGAAGAAAATCCAGAGAATATAAAGGCACTGGCAAAGATGAAGTCTCCAGCCATAATTAAGGATGTGCAAAGCTTGACTGGGCGGATTGCTGCTCTAAGTAGGTTCATCTCTAAATCAACGGACAAATGTGTCCCGTTTTTTAACTTGCTTAGAGGAAGCAAGAAGTTTGAATGGATGGAAGAATGTGAGCAAGCTTTTCAAGCCATAAAGGAACACTTGGCTCAACCTCCTATTCTTTCGAAGCCAGTTGATGGGGAATACCTCTTTGTTTACTTAGCAGTCACAGAGCATGCTGTCAGTGCTGCTCTAGTGCGAAAGGAAGATAAGGTGCAGCATCCGGTATACTACGTTAGCAAGCGACTGATAGGAGCAGAGTCCAGGTATCCCATGATCAAGAAGTTGGCCTATTGCTTGGTACTTTCATCTCGCAAACTGCGACCGTACTTCCAGGCACATCCCATTAAAGTCCTTACCGACCAGCCCCTACGTCAAGTCTTGCAGAAGCCAGAGTCATCTGGTCGTCTACTTAAATGGGCAGTTAAATTTGGCCAATTTGAAATCAAATACCAACCAAGGTCTGCTATTAAGGGATAGGCTTTGGCGGATTTTATTGCTGAATGTACTGGGATTGCTGACATTCCCGATTGGCACGAGCAGATAACTGGGCAGAGAGAGGCTCTTCTTACTTGGCAACTTTTTGTTGATGGGTAGTCAAACAAACATCATTCGGGAGTAGGAATTATATTAGTCACGCCGGAGAAGCACCGAATTCATTGCGTATTGAGGTTCAGATTTAACACTTCTAATAATGAGGCAGAATATGAAGCCCTCCTAGCAGGCTTGCGCTTGGCTAGAGATGTTTGTGCCCGGTCGGTTGAAGTAAACAATGATTCCCAATTGGTGGTCTACCAAGTCTTGGGGGAATATCAAGCAAGGGGCCTACGCATGATGGCGTACTTGAATAAGACCAAGGATCTGCTAGCACAATTCGAAGAGTATACTATTAAGCTGGTACCACGGGAGCAGAACTCTAACGCAGACGCTCTAGCAAAATTAGCTAGTGCAAAAGATGCTGAAACTTTGAACATAGTACCAGTGGAATACTTGGCAGAGCCAAGCATTAATGAACAAGAAGCCATGCCCATCACAATAGTTGACACTTGGATGACACCCATCGTTACTTACCTTGAGCAAGGAATCCTGCCAGATAATCGTAATGAAGCTAAGAAAATTATGAGGCAAGATGCTAGGTATATTATGATGGATGGGGTGTTATATAGTAGAGGGTACTCTTTCCCGCTGCTAAGGTGCATAGCACCCGACCAGTCGAAAAATTTATTGACCGAAGTGCACGAGGGGTTCTGTTGAGATCATGCTGGGGGGCAGAGTCTCTTTAAAAAGATTTTGCGACAATGATTTTTCTGGCCTACAATGAATGAAGATTCCATGGAGTATGTGAAGAAGTGTGATAAATGTCAGAGATTTTCTAAAGTACCCAGGGCACCTCCGAATGTCTTGAAGCAAATGCAGAGCCCGTGGCCTTTTGCAGTATGAGGCATTGATCTGATCGGGAAACTACCCAGAGGAAAAGGAGGAGTACAGTTTGGAGTAGCTGTTGTGGATTATTTCACCAAGTGGACCGAGGACGAACCACTAGCAAGGATCACCTCAAATAAAGTGTTAGATTTTGTAGTTAAGAATATAATATGTCGCTATGGTCTGCCCAAGAAGATAGTCTCAGACAACGGCACTCAGTTTGATAGTGACTTGTTTACCGATTTCTGCACTAGGCATGGAATTACGAAAAGTTTCCCCTCGGTAGCTCATCCGCAAGCCAATGGGCAAGTTGAAGCCATAAATAAGACTTTGAAGGATACTCTAAAAAAGCGTCTAGAACGAACTAAGGGTGCTTGGGCGGAAGAATTGCCAGAAGTCCTTTAGTCATACAGGACTACTGCTCGGACAGCAACTGGTCATACCCCTTTTTCCTTGGCATATGGATATGAATCCATGTTGCCTGTCGAAGTAGACCCACCATCTCATCAGAGAACCACATATGACCAGGAGGAGAATCACCAGTTGTTAGCTGAATCTTTGGATTTTCTTGAAGAGAGACGAGAAAAAGCAAACTTGAGAGTTACTGCCCATCAACAAAAAGTGGCCCGTTATTTTAATTCCAAAGTCAGAGATCGAAAGTTCCAGGTCGAAGATTTGGTCCTCAGAAAAGTGTTCATCAGAGACCCAGCAGCCGGAGTGCTAGGACCAAACTGGGAGGGACCATATCAGATTGAGTAAGTCTTACCACCCGGTACTTACAAACTTTCTCGATTAAATGGAGAACTGATCAGGAACTATTGGAATGGTGAGCACTTGAGGAAATATTATCAATAAATACCTCTTACAGAGTAGTAGTTTAGTTTCAAGTGTTTAACTTGTCATTTAAGTTTGTTTGTGAACTGGCTATTTGCTAACCAGTCATTTTATTTTTTAACAATTTTATTTTGTTTGAGACTCGTAATTAGACACGCTTTGTCCTTTTTTTTACAAGTAATAAAAGAGATCACGCGCAGCGCGGTCGAATCTTGCTACAAATTTTGCATATGTGTTGATTATTCTTACTTTGGCAGTGTTCAACTGTCAGTACATCTTAAAACAAAAAAGGTTTTCTGGAGGAAAAACCAGGCAGTGTTCAACTGGTCAGTATCCGTCAGATGAATGACCACCATTTAGTTAGTTGCATGTTTTGCAGTGTTTAACTGCTGAAATATCCTTTTTATATTCAATGTGTTTCACGAGTAATAACTGCTCGGACAAATTCGGTCAAGTAGCAAGTGATCAAGGATTTTTCAACCCTCAATCACTTGGGGGCACATAGGGTATACTGGTATACAATTCAACACAAGCAATAAGAACACGAGCAAAGATATTTGTTTTCAGGCTGACTTGTAAATCTTGGAAGTCAAAAGGGTCGTTAATCTAACTTGTTTTACAAAGCTTAAGTAACTTGGAATTTTTCAAAATTTTAAGTTAAGAACAACTATTCGTGTGTAAACAAAACGCTATGCTCATAAAATATTAGAGCAATAAGAATGTGAGAAAGCATGCTTAGTAGTAACTTATGAAATGTTTAGAATTTCTAAGTTAGAAAATTAAGTACTCATATGAAAATATAAGGCATTTATGTAATAAAACTTTTAAATGACTGAAGTCTAAAAAAGTGAAGTGTTCATGCCAATAGCTCGGCCATACGAGCAAAGTACAATAGCAAAATATAAAATAAATTTCTACTAGTCTGGTATGGAGTCAGCTGGTCGGATGGAGGCTCACTGGTTGGTTATGGGGCTCCCTAGTCGGGTTGTCACTCAGGTTGATTAACACCTTCCTGAGCATCAGTGTCTTCTTCCGGTCGGAACGATAGCGTGGGAGAAAAAGGTGTAACACCAGCAGGATTAGCTGTCTCCTCAGCAGCCTTTGCCTCACATTTGGCAAGCTCTTCTGTTTTGGCCTCCTCTATGAAAAAGTCGAGGTTGAGGGGTTTGTTCAACTTCCACACCTGGTAAAAGCCGTTGAAACAAATCTCCTCGTAGCGAGCAAGATCAACTTCCTTCCCTCGCTTCAGCTCCTTGTTCTCGTGAGTTAGTCTTTTTAGCTGATCAGTCAACGTCTTGTTGATTTGAGTTTGTTTTTGGTTTTCGTCAGCCAGCTCCCTAAGTGACCCATCCTGCTCAGCAACGGTCTTCTCTACCTGCTCAACCTTGGATTTGAGATCTTTTTTCGAGGAAGTCAAAGTCTCTACTTTGGTCTGGACTTCCACCTGCTAATCATTTAAGACCTTGATCAATTCCTTGTAGTCTACTGCTCGATGTTGAGCATGGCTGATAGTGATAAGCGACTGTATGGAAAATAGGAAGTTACTACAAGTAAAAACGATTAATAACAAACTGTCTTGCGATAAAATACTTACATTCATCAGTTGAGCGAGCCCTCTTTGCAAGACGACTTCAACACTAAGCCGAGGCAAGGATTCAAAGCTTTGAATCATTAAAGCATCATGAAGGCTTTGGTCGAGAAGTTCCTTCCCAATGTTACCAACGATGCGAAGGGGCTCACTTAAGCCATTCAGGCCAGTGGGAGTTAAACTTGCAGAGGGAGAAATTGATGAGGGAGTCAGCTGCGGGATTGTGACGAGCTGCTCGGGTTGTCTTCCCTGGCTGGTTGGGGTTGTCCTTGGGACTTTGTTTGGAGGAGTTGAACCACTTCCTTCCCCAAGTTTCCTCTTTTGGGCAAGGGTAGTGTTGAATTGCTTGAACATCTCTGAATCTGCAAAAAAGTAAACACAAGATTTGTTAGTAAAAATAAGAGCACGATATGACTTTTAGCCCTTTAGCGGTCACCTAGTCATAACCAAATATGGGACACCATCAATAAAATGATTAACAAAGGTTCCCAAACCAAGATCTAGCCTCTGGGACATCGAATCCTATTAAACCGGGTAGTAGGAACGATCCCGAGGCCGAAGGTTTAAGTCCCCATAATTAAAACACAATTTTGGCCAAAAATTCCCTTAAGCGTCGCGGCCCTACACCAGACTTGCGCCGCGGCCTGCCCCCAAATAGAAGCCAAACCCACCTCTGCCTGTGCCTAGATCCGTGGCGCTCCTCCTTGCGCCGCGACCCTAACTGCTCAAACAGCAAGCCACCTCCTTCATCGATCCTAGGCCGTTGTGCCCTAGAACAGAGCTGCGGCCCTACCACGAGCCCAGCCAAAAACCTCATTTTCCTTCATCCCAAACTCTCCAAAAACATACCTAAACACTTCCAAATCATCAAATCAAAGTTCCCAAGCTTCCCAATGATCCAAACCCATCAAATCCCAAGGCTCAAACGAACCAAAAACTCAACGATTCACAAAAGCCAATTCTAAGCTTAGAAACTCTAAAAACTCAAAACTTAAAACTTAGATTACCTTTGATTGGGTTGTTTCTCGTCAAATCCTTTGGCCAAGAAGCTTCTAATCTTTCCTAGGATCGCTATGCCTCGATCCTCGCTTGATTCCGATTCCTAGAACTCGAGATTTCTTCGAAAATGCCTCGAATGGTAAAATGAACTAACGGGAAAGAACGAGAGGTTTTCTAACGTACGATTCTATCTGACAAGCTACTTCAAGCTTAAGTAACCTCAAATAAAACCTAGTGCTCGGGGCCCTAAAAAAACCCCCGGAGACATTATAGTCAAAACTCCCAGAATTTCCTTCTGATCTCAATAACTCCCAATTTATCATCAAATAACATTCTCACAACTCAATATCCCAATAAAAGATCCCCGTTATGACAAAACCACTAATTCATAATATAAGATCGTCTCATGCTGAATAGCTCGAATATATCCCCATAATAATGGGATCTCATTCACAAATCACAATATGCACCCAAATACACAAATATGCCATCAACGGGCCAAATTACCAAAATATCATAATAATCAAATGTGGACCCACATGCATGCATATAACATCATATTATAATATAATTCACATAAACATGCATATTATCATTTAATGGCTTAATTAAACAGTTTTGGCCCTCCCGACCTACTAATCCATCCATTAAACCGCATTAGGGATTTCGGGGCATTACACGCAGCTTGTGCTTTCTCCAGGTACGCGGCCATTTTTATGGCACGAGCCTGATATTCCCCTAAAACTTGGTTAACCACCAGCTGTAAGTCGTTATAGCAATGTATAGCCTTTTCTTTAATTTTTCTAGCTATTCGAAGTCTTGCTAGTGACGCCTCGTATTAAGCCTCATTGTTTGACGCTTCGAAGTTGAACCTTAAAGCAGAGTGGAATTGATTTCCTGCTGAGGTAATTAGTATAATGCCTACCCCTGATCCATTTTCGTTAGAGGATCCATCAACATAAAGTTTCCACAGCTCGCGAGCTGGGGTTACAACTTCTCATTTGGGATCCTAGTACATTCAACAATGAAATCTGTCAAGGCTTATCCCTTGATGGTCGTTCTTGGGTGGTATGTGATCTCGAATTGCCCGAGTTTGACAATCCACTTTAACAATCTTTCAGAAGCCTCTGGTTTGGACAATACTTGTCGTAATGGCTGGTCAGTTAGCACATGAATAGGGTGTGCTTGGAAGTAGGGTCGGAGCTTTCGAGATGAATGTATCAGACTCAGAGCCAGTTTTTCCATTATCGGGTATCTCGATTCTGCCCCCAATAACCTTTTGCTGACATAGTATACAAACTTTTGTACCTTCTTCTCCTCACGTACTAGCACCACACTAATGGCATGCTCGGTTGTAGTGAGGTATAGATACAAAACCTCTCCCGTGATAGGTTTCGACAAGATTGGTGGTTTGGCGAGGTGCTTCTTAAGATTTTGAAATGCGAGCTCGCACTCGTCTGACCACTCGAATTTTTCCCCTCTCAAAAGGTTGAAAAATGGAAGACACCGGTCTGTAGATTTCGAGATAAACCTACTTAATGCCGTCATTCCTCCAGTCAAGCTCTAGACATCCTTATGCTTCGGAGGTGAGGGCATATCTATCAATGCCTTAATCTTTTCTGAATTAACCTCTATTCCTCGTGCATTTACTATAAATCCAAGGAACTTTCCCGAAGACACTCCGAACGAACACTTTTGTGAGTTAATTTTCATGTTGTATTTTCAAAGTATAGTTAAGCACTCTGCGAGATCATCTACATGGTTATCGTTATGTTTCAATTTGACTAACATATCATCCACATAAACTTGCATGTTATTTCCTATCTGCTCGGCAAACATCTTGTTCAACAGCCTTTGGTACGTGGCTCCAGCGTTTTTTAGCCTGAGAGGCATAACATTGTAGCAGTATGACCCTTTGTCGGTTACGAAGCTCATGTGTTCCTAATCAGGTGCATACATGGCGATCTAGTTATATCTAGAATAAGCATTCATGAATGACATGATGTCATGGCCTGCAGTGGCATCTACGAGCTGATCTATCCGAGGTAAGGGGAAACAAGCTTTAGGGCATGCCTTGTTAAAATCTGAGTAGTCGATACAAGTTTTCCATTTGTCGTTGGGTTTTGGGACCAATACCAGATTGGCGATCTAACCAGGGTAAAATGCATCTCGTATGAAACGATTTGCCTTTAACCTATCGACCTTTTCCTTGAGGGCCTTCTTTCTACCATCGTCCAGGAGTTTTCGTTTTTGTTGCTTCGGGGGGAAGCTCTTGTCAATATTGAGTGCATGACTCATGTCATTCGAATTGATTCCTACCATGTCCGAGTGTGACCATGCGAACACATCCTAGTTTTCTTTTAAGAAACAAATCAATTTCTATCTTGCCTTTTCAGAAAGATTTTTACCCACTTCCACCACCTTCGTGACATCTACAGCATTGAGCTCAACTTCCTCGAGCTCTTCCAGAGGTTCGAGATCAGCCCTTTCATCTACTCTGGGATCGATCTCCTCACCAATCTCGAAGATGGCTCCATTTATCTCTTGAATAACCACCAGTGCTTGCGCACTTGTTTGACTTTTTCCTCTTATGGAAATGCTGTAGCACTCTCTTCCTGTGAGCTGGTCTCACTTCAACATCCCGATGCCACTAGAAGTTGGGAACTTGATGGCCAAGTGCCTGACAGACGACACTGCCCCCAGCCTAATCAGGGCGGGTCTTCCGAGCAGTACGTTGTAGGCCGACGGGAGGTCCACCACTACAAACTCCATCATCTTGGTTACTGAGACTGGATAGTCTCCTAAGGTTACAGAGTGTTCAATAGATCCCATACATGCAATCCCTTCTCCTGAAAATCCGTACAATGTTGTTGCACATGCTTTCAAATCGCGAAGTGCGAGTCCCATATTTTCTAGAGTGGCTTTGTAAAGGATATTCACCGAGCTCTCATTATCTACTAGGACTCTGCATACCCTCTATGAGGAAATTGGACGTGTGAAGCATCCTCTTTGATAAATGTTATGGGTTGAGTCTCAACCCTCTGTTGTTTTGGGGCTCGCGGTTCGGGTTCGTAGGGAGAACCGTCTCCAGTTTTTAGCTCGTTTACATATATTTTTTGGGTGTTCATGCCCGAGCCTGCAATATGAGGTCCCTTCGAGATGGTTACTACATCCTCTCCATCAATCGGAGGGGGTCGCTCGTCCTCCCGAGCTCAAGGTTGTTGTGTTGGGCAGGTTGTGCAGCTGCTGCCCTCTGACTTGTTAAGGCTTGATTGGGATTTTAGTTTCTGACGTACTAACCAAAATTCCCCTCGAGATCAAACCTTTGATCTCGTCCTTCAAATGACGACATTCATCGGTCGTGTGTCTGATGACTCTATGGAATCTACAGTATTAATTTGAGTCCCTTTTCCTTCTGATTCCGCATGGGGTTAGGTCATCTGAATGGCACCTGGTTTTCATTGGCCAAGTAAATATTCTCCCGAGTTTCGTTGAGCTCTGTATAAAATTTGTATACGGAGAAATATTTATCCCCTTTCTTCTTTTTGCCTCCATTAGCCTCGGGGTTATTCCCTTCGTTCTTCTTCATTTTAGAAGGGTTATCCACAGAGGGTTTTAAAGTTGATGGGTCTGCCTAGGTTGAGGCAGAGTTCACGTTTGTCATTATAGTTATGGGCTGAGAGGTCAGGTTCAAGGCTAACCTCGCCTCTTCTACATTGACAAACCTCTGGGCCTTTCGATCGAACTCGGTTAGTGACTTGATAGGTTTCCTTTGTAAATTTTCCCAAAAGGGGCTCCCTGGAAAAATACCAGCTCTAACGGCCATTAGGTGGCCACTATCATCGACATTCCAGGCCCTGGCCACTTCTAGGTTAAACCTCATAAGGCAACTCTTTAGTGACTTGTCTTGCTGTTGTCGAACATTGGTTAAGGTTGAGGCTTCGGGCGAGATGCCAACCATAGCTTAAATTGTTTCTTAAATTATCTAGCTAATTGATCCCAGGATGAGATTGAATGTCTTCAAAACTTCTCAAACCAATTTTTTGTTGGTCCTCTAAGAGTGGCTGGAAACATCATACATCTGAGCTCGTAGCCAACAGTGCTGGCTCGCATGATGGTGTTAAAAGTACTCAGATGACTATACGGGTCTGAGCTTCCATCAAATGGTGCTACATGGGGTATTCTGAATCCTTGGGGAAATGGAGTGTTAGAAATATGTGGGGCAAAAGGCTCGAGCTCCTCATCGGACTCTTCAACCTTATCCCTGCTCCGCTCGTCTTGCAGGAGCCTGAATGCTCTTTCTAACTGATCAATCCTTTCCTGGACCAGATCCATTGGGGGTCGAGCCTGGAATTGAGGGGGCTAGATATCGTTAATAAAAACTCCAGCTCTCTGTCTTGGTATAGGATTATGTGCCGACTGCTTACGACCATTCAGATGGTCTCGCAAATCAGGGTTCGGGGGATTATATCACCCCTGGTTATGGTTCAGGATATCCCGCAGATCAGGGTGATTCCCCCAATTTTCAGGTTGTCTAGGCTTAGTATTATAAATACTTACGGACCGAGTATAATCTGAGCTCCTGCTTACGTAACTTGTAACCCTTTCTGGATGTGAGGCTCGATGATTACGAGGTGGGTCCCCAGCTTGTAATGCCCCAAATTTCCTAATAAGGTTTAGGACCTTGATTAGGAGGCCGGGAGGGCCATAATTGATTTATTATGCTATTTAATGATAATATGCATGTTTAGGTGTATTAAATATGCATGTGAACCCATTTGTGATTAATTGGGTGATTTTCATATTTTGGTCATTTCGGGCAATTTTGGCATATATGTGAAATGGGCGTGGTGCTTTGTTATTATTTGGTTATGCCAGGGCTACCCAGCACAAGACGGTCCTAGGAGGTAAGCTAGTGGGAAAGTCACAACGGGATTTAAGCTTGAGTCGGAGTAAGTCAAGGGGTATTTAGAGCATTACCGGGTTATTGGATAATGGGAATTAATATTTGGTGATAAATTGGGAGTTAGTAAGATCAGGGGGAAATTCTGGAAGTTTTGACTATAATGTCCCCGGGGGTGTTTTTGGGACCCCAAGCCTTAGGTTTTATTGGAAGCTACTTAAGCTTGAAGTAACCTTTAAGAAAATAAAAAGAACGTTCTGTACGTTCTCTCTCCCTAAAAGTTCCTTTTTCGTTTCCCGATCGCATTTTCGAAGGTATCTTGAGTTCTAGGACTCGGAATCAAGCAAGGATCGAGGCATAGCAATCCTAAGGAGAATTAGAAGCTTATTAGCTGGAGGATTTAATTGGAAACAACACAATCGGAGGTAATTCAAGTTTAAGTTTTAAGTTTTTAAAAGTTTTTAAGCTTGAATTGGATTTTGTGAATTGTTGAGTTTTTAGTTTGTTTGAGCTTCAGGTTTTGGTGGTTTTAGACCATTGAGAAGTTTGGGAACTTTAATTTAATGATTTGGGAATGTTTGGATGGGTTTTTGGAAGGTTTTAAAATGAAAAAAACGAAGAAAAGTGGCTGGTGCGAGGTTGGGCCGCGGCCCTGTTCTTGGGCGCCGCGGCCCTAGCTTGAAGAAGATGGAGGAGGCTCTGCCAGGGGGGCGGGCCGCAGCATGGCCATGTAGGGCCGCAGCCCTTAAGGGAAAAAAATACTAAATGGTGGTTTTTGTGATGGGAACTTAGCTCTAAGGGCCCGGGATCGATCCTACTACTTAATTGAGTGGGATTCGATGTCTCGGAGGCTTGGGTTGGGTTTGGAAGTATTTATTTACTCATTTTGATGAGGTTTTATATTATGGTTGTGACTAGGTTATCACTAGAGGCTTGGAGTCGGGATCGTTCTTGTGGCTCATTTGTTGGTAACCTGTGCTTGGACCCAAGGTAAGAAAACTACACCCCATTTGTGACATGCATGGTTATGTTTGATGCATGTTGGATGTTGAAATGTAAACATTGATAGCATAATGAATGCTTGGAAATCTTGCCCATTTGCATATGATTATTCCCTGTGTCTAAACTCGCTACCAAAATTGTAACGCCCCACTTCAAGGACCGCTACAGTGCACATTGTAAACAGTGCTAAACTCGCTAATCGAGCCATTTGGCCATAAACGTGTATCTAAGTGTGATTAGCGGTTTAGGGATTAAAAACTTTGATTAAGATATAACGTCTCACTAGAACGTTTACTGTATACATTGGGATCCCAAAAATATAATTTTAGAGTCTACTACAAAAGAATATTTACAACAGGCCGTTCTAAGCGGCAAAACAGGGTTCAACCCTAGTTCCACTTTCAAACCTCCCCAAGTATTGGTCGAGCAGCTGCATATGTACACGTCATCACCTAAGCTCTCCAACTCAAGGATGGTTCAGCTTCCTTTTTCCTTTACCTGCACCACAAAGCACCCGTGAGCCGAAGCCCAGCAAGAAAACTCACATGCTCATAAACAGTTATATCATGATTTCAAATCATATCTGGCATGCCTAGCAATCATAGGTCTATTCAGCATGCAAATGAATTCAAACATATGCTGGGGTATCCAGGAAAAGAAAACCTGGCCTTCTGATTGGAGGACTATCAAGTCAATCTTAATCAGATGAGTGTCGTAACACTAGAGGTTCTGATAAACCATGCTGAGTGACCGACAAGTGAATCACTAATTCAAATGGAAGGCTGGTTGTTGGGTAAGCCTCTAACCTTCAACAGGTCCTGGTAAACCATACTGAGTGACCAACAAGCAAGTCACTGGGGCCTCAGTGCCCAAGCCATGCATATGATGATCAAAATGATCATGCAGAGCCCGTAGCTCTGATCAGATGAGTGAATATCACTTTGAGGTCCTGGTAAACCATACTGAGTGATTGACAACCAAGTCACTAAGGGCTCAGTGCCCATTTCCTGCAAAGGCTCTACATGACTAGCCTTTGGCTAGATAAATGCTTGTTTATATTCATCGAACTTGAGGTCGGTCCTGCATTAATGCTTTTGGAGTCATTCAATGCAGAGGGTCGATTAGGTCCAATCGACATAGCTTGCACTACTCACTAGGGTTGTCATGACTAGTGAGACAGCACAATGTGGCCAGTGCCCAGTACCACTGCCGAACCTGACTAATAAGTCACAGCTTCACAGTTGATACTAGCACCTTTGCCAAACCTGACTAATAAGTCAGTGCCATGCACAAGTAAGCAATGCTATCAATATGTATCATATGCCAATTATCCAAGAGTAGGGCACTCAGCATGCTTACTAAACAGTTGCTAGCACAATTATAATCATGCACAAACACAGAGACTCAAGCTCTGACCAATCTCATATTCATCATTCATGGCATGCCCTAATCACATGTTTCTCATGCATCACATGCATCACATTTAACCAACCAGCATGCCTCAATAATAATCATATGCAAATGGGCAAGATTGCCAAGCATTCATTATGCTATCAATGTTTACATTTCAACATCCAACATGCATCAAACATAACCATGCATGTCACAAATGGGGTGCAGTTTTCTTACCTTGGGTCCAAGCACAGGTTACCAACAAATGAGCCACAAGAACGATCCCGATTCCAAGCCTCTAGTGATAACCTAGTCACAACCATAATATAAAACCTCATCAAAATGAGTAAATAAATACTTCCAAACCCAACCCAAGCCTCCGAGACATCGAATCCCACTCAACTAAGTAGTAGGATCGATCCCGGGCCCTTAGAGCTAAGTTCCCATCACAAAAACCACCATTTAGTATTTTTTTTCCCTTAAGGGTCGCGGCCCTACATGGCCATGCCGCGGCCCGCCCCCCTGGCAGAGCCTCCTCCATCTTCTTCAAGCTAGGGCCGCGGCGCCCAAGAACAAGGCCGCGGCCCAACCTCGCACCAGCCACTTTTCTTCGTTTTTTTCATTTTAAAACCTTCCAAAAACCCATCCAAACATTTCCCAATCATTAAATCAAAGTTCCCAAACTTCTCAATGGTCTAAAACCACCAAAACCTGAAGCTCAAACAAACTAAAAACTCAACAATTCACAAAATCCAATTCAAGCTTAAAAACTTTTAAAAACTTAAAACTTAAACTTGAATTACCTCCGATTGAGTTGTTTCCAACTAAATCCTCCGGCTAATAAGCTTCTAATTCTCCTTAGGATTGCTATGCCTCGATCCTTGCTTGATTCCGAGTCCTAGAACTCAAGATACCTTCGAAAATGCGATCGGGAAACGAAAAGGGAACTTTTAGAGAGAGAGAACGTACAGAACGTTCTTTTTTATTTTCTTAAAAGGTTACTTCAAGCTTAAGTAGCTTCCAATAAAACCTAACGCTTGGGGTCCCGAAAACACCCCCGGGGACATTATAGTCAAAACTTCCAGAATTTCCCCCTGATCTTACTAACTCCCAATTTATCACCAAATATTAATTCCCATTACCCAATAACCCGGTAATGCTCTAAATACCCCTTGACTTACACCAAGTCAAGCTTAAATCCCGTTGTGACTTTCCCACTAGCTTACCTCCTAGGATCGTCTTGTGCTGGGTAACCCTGGCATAACCAAATAATAACAAAGCACCACACCCATTTCACATATATGCCAAAAATGCCCGAAATGGCCAAAATATGAAAATCACCCAATTAATCACAAATGGGTTCACATGCATATTTAATACACCTAAACATGCATATTATCATTAAATAGCATAATAAATCAATTATGTCCCTCCCGGCCTCCTAATCAAGGTCCTAAACCTTATTAGGAAATTTGGGGCATTACAACTATCCCCTCCTTACAGAAATTTCGTCCTCGAAATTTACCTGAACCGCCCGGAATATCAATTCCGCACAACTGAGTCCAATTCCCAAGTCGTTCTCTCGACCTCGCTGTTTCTGCAACATACCTTACATCAAGGTACACTTTGTTCCTCAGAACCTCATAACTCAACTCATGAGTTCTTTCAACCCATGTCCACTGCATGAAAATACATAACACAATGTACAACTATCAAAACCAAAACTATGGTCCAACAAAAGATAATATGATCAGTCCTATCTAGAACCCAAACTGTCATACCAATCTAGGCTCAACTTGCCTTTACTCATCACCCATTTCCATGGTGATTCTTTAGGAAGACACAACTTCCTACCTGGAACTTCATATTCCTACTTTTCAATTCAGTAACACTTTTCCATTTACTCTGAGAAGTGAGCATCCAAGCTCCAACCTCTAATAATCTTAATGGTCCCCTGAACCATCTCATGATCCAGATATAACATTCACTGTGTTACTGCCAGCAACACTTCCTACCTGGAACTTCATACACAGGCTATCAATGTTTACTCAGCCAGCCTTCCATTTGCATATGATTGTCACTATGTTGCTGGGCTTCGGCTAATCCCTGTGTCCTGTGGGTTAGCGGTTCTATACGTTCTCAAGCACGTCACTAATTCAAATGGAAGGGTGGCTATTGGGTAAGCCTCTAACCTTCAACAAGTCCTGGTAAACCATACTGAGTGACCAACAAGCAAGTCACTGGGGCCTCAGTGCCCAAGCCATGCATATGATGATCAAAATGATCATGCAGAGCCCGTAGCTCTGATCAGATGAGTGAATATCACTTTGAGGTCCTGGTAAACCATACTGAGTGACTGACAACCAAGTCACTAGGGGCCCAGTGCCCATTTCCTGCAATGGCTCTACATGACTAGCCTTTGGCTAGATAAATGCTTGTTTATATTCATCGAACTTGAGGTCGGTCCTGCATTAATGCTTTTGGAGTCATTCAATGCAGAGGGTCGATTAGGTCCAATCGACATAGCTTGCACTACTCACTAGGGTTGTCATGACTAGTGAGACAGCATAATGTGGCCAGTGCCCAGTACCACTGCCGAACCTGACTAATAAGTCACAACTTCACAGTTGATACTAGCACCTTTGCCAAACCTGACTAATAAGTCAGTGCCATGCACAAGTAAGCAATGCTATCAATATGTATCATATGCCAATTATCCAAGAGTAGGGTACTCAGCATGCTTACTAAACAGTTGCTAGCCCACGAGTCAATGTTATTCAACTATGGAATTCCCTTAAAGCTTTTTGGAAGCAATTTAACAGAGTATTCCTCCAATACAAATTTTTCTGTCCCTTACAAATGAATAGGTCCAATCTATTTATAGATTGGTTTACCGAGTATCCCCCCTCACATTTCGGGGAGTTATAATTCAAATTTCAAATTAAATACAAATAAATGCATATAATTATATAATGTGCGTATTAAATCCCATGATATTCAGGTTTTAATAACAGATTACATCCAATCCCTTAAACATGGTGATTTTCAAATAGTAACTACGTTCACACTCGGCTATCGACCTCGAATATTCGAATGCCTTCGAGATCAACAATCATCATGAGCTTGCTGGCTCGGTTTGCCTCGGTCTTAACAAGTAACTTTATCGAGACCATCCTCTCCGAGCTCACAATGCCCGAGCTCGAACCGTCTTGTCTGATGGTAAAAGATGAACTAGGAGATTTATACAAGTGTTGAACATTTGTCATTGTAGTTTCGAACTCAACTTGTAACCTCGGAACACCTCCAGGCTCACCAATTCTAACGTTGTTATTTTAATACTCAGCGAGACTGTCCTTGATATTCTCATTAATGATGATTATATGACGAATCTACTTATTTCGAACTTACACCTTACGAGTCTGACTTTCGAGATCAAAATTTTCATTCTCGAAATTTGGGTGTAACATTTTGCCCCCTCAAAAGTATCAATTCGAATCCTACCGGTAGGGGCCTGCACACCAAGCCCGACACACCCGGCCCGCCCGAAGAACTTGCCCGATCTGATAGGCCCAAACCCGTCACCTGAAATCTGACACCTAATTCGAATTTAGCCCACCCGATCCGAATGTATTTCGAATAGAATTTCGGTGGACCTTTTGATATTTTCAGATTTCAGGTGAAACCCGAACCCGACAATAAGTTTTTTTTTTAAATATATGTAATATATATTTGAAAAATAAAAACCCTGAGTCAGTAAGTCCCTGACCAGACCTCTTTTCTTTTCTCCTTCTCTCTCTACCTAGCCGACATCACCCCTTCTCTCTCCCAATCTCTCAACTATTGGCCCTCTCTCATCCCTAGTCAATTTATTAATGTTCCTCACAATGTCTCCTTCCCGATCTCTATCGTTGGTGCCTTGGTGGTGGTCGATTGCGGCGTCGGCGATGCATGCACAGTAGCTCCTTCCTTCCCAATCTCTTGTGTTAATATTTGTATGTGTGTAGGATCTAATTTGATATGTGTATATGTATTTTGATTTAATTTTTGCTGAAAATTTTTCTACCATTGATGCTTGTTTAAGATTTTAGATTTTACATGAATTCGACTACACCCGATCCTAGCCCGAGCCCGATCTAAGACTCTTTCGAGCGGGTTCGGTAGTTATTTTCTCAAATCCGAACCTGCCAAACCCAAACTCGAGCACCCGAAACCTGCAAAACTCACCCAATGTGCAGCCCTAATCCCCACTATAGAATTTCCTTATATATATATATATATATGGTAACATTGAATTGAATTTCCATATTATCAATGCTAGGAAGAACATAACATTGATAATGTTTTATATTACTCTGTTGACGCGGTTCTTCGGCAACAGATAATTAAGAGAAGAAGAGAAAGAGATTAGTACTAAAAGTAGAACCGTCACAGATATGAAATCTTTGAGAAAGAACTAGGTGACTCAAGACACGTTTTTAAGTGGTTCGAAGGTTAAAATCCCTCTACTCCACTAGTCAATATTATTGATATCCTCTGGGTATTTGGTTTACAAAGTATATAGTTCTTCAAAGACTATTTTTTCCAACCCCTATCAACTCCCAGGGTCTCCTTATTTATAGGAGAGGGCACCTGGAAGTTGGCAGGGAGGTTATCTCGTGACCTTACCATTTGTCATATCAAATCTGTGACATTCATGATTAATTCCTAAACCTGACACACAAGTGTGGTCTAATCAGTATGGAAGGAGATAATGGGCCGCACGGCCCAACCCGTCCGCGGGTGTCTGAATACGCACGTTCCTGCTGCGTGTCCGAGAAGTCAGGGGGATATCGGACACGTGATGGCAGGAATATGCACGTTTATCTTGCGTGTTGACTTCCCATAGGGTCGGAGCTTCCTGAGAAGCTCGCGACCGGAGCAGTTCATAACCCGAGCCGCTCCGTCCGTGGCCTTCGGATGTCATTCTCAGCTCCTGGGGCAACAAATGTGAGCTGGAAACAGGACCCCCTCGAGCTGACAAGGGCCCGTCCTGGAAATAGAGCCTCCGCCCTGTGGGAGCCTCGGACTAAATCAGGTTTAGTCCGAGGCTCTCCCTGCTAAACAGCCCGTGGGAAAACTAGGGCGTACATCTGCCCCCCAAGCTCCTGCTCGTGGTCTATGACGTCAGATACAGGAGACCACAGTAGGGGCTTCTAGACTCCCCCCACAACCCTTCGCATTCCATTCTTTTCGCAGGCGTCTGATACGTGGAACGCCGTGGGTGGCGACGGTACACTCTACGAGAACCGCATTAAATGGCCTAGCCAACTGTCCAGCCGTCGTTTCACATTTCGAGTGGAGGGTCTCCCAAGAGCCTTTTACACGTGATCCTTCCCTTGTATAAAAGGGGGTGGTCATCCCACGCACGGGCCACCTTATCATTCAAAAAATTCCCAAATTTCCTTCTTCTTTCTCTGACCTTCCAAAGAACGAAACCCTCATCTCTGCTGTTCTCATCTTCTCCGTTCACGAAGCTTAAGCGTGCGAGTTTCTTCAAAGCCTTGGAGGTTACTGTACCAACGAAGTTCTTACCAGCGCAGCAACCTCGCTCACCATCCAACCATATACTGTAAGTTCTTCTGACCCTGTTCACTTTGAAAGCATGCCACTGTAGCTTAGGTAAAAAATATTACTGTAGCCACATGCAGGGGTTTTCTGAGTTGCGTGAATACAGAGGGTGACAGCCCTTCTTAGGTTAGGGCACGCCTGCCATGGGACACCGTTTTAGAGTATGGGCTTCATGGTGTTTCTTCAGGAACAATTTCTGGGTAGGACCTTTAGGAATTTTGGGTGCAAAAACCGGGTAGCTTAGGGAATACGCCTCAAAAGCGGTTTTGCCACGCTTTGCCTGTTGAAACTTCCCCCCCAAAGCAAATTTTTACTCTGAGCCCTCTGACACACGAATTCTGAGTAATCTGGGATCTGTTGAGGGCATAGGCGCGTGTTCCTTGGAACGCGTGGCACCACTCTCCACGGGCTGTGCTTACCCCAGCTCGTGTACTTAATACTTGCTTCACTCTCCTGCTTGGGTCGCCTTTTCTAAAGTGTTTTCTTTTGTTCGATAGGCGATCAGATGGCTCCAAAGAGAAATCTACCACAGAAGAACGTGGGAAGTTCGTCTTCCCAGCAGGATAAAGGAAAGGCGGTGGTGGCCAGCTCGCCAATTCCTCACTTCGGGCCGGCGGTGGAGAAGCAGGCCGAGGTGGCCCCTGACGCGTTTTTCGAGGTGGAGAGAATCGTCTCAAAGATAACCGACCAGACAAAGGTCACCAAAATCTTCCTCAACCACAACATTCCCCTGGGGATGGCCTCCGTGATCGCCCGATCTGCTGCGGATGGGGAGCGGAGCTGCACGCCGCTCGACGAGTCATTCGCGGCCTGGAGCGGTGAACACTTCAAGGCAGGGGCCTTCCTCCCCCTGGATCAGTATTTTGCTAATTTCTTGAACTATGTGGGGTTGGCCCCATTTCAGCTCCCCCCCAACTCATACCGTCTGCTGGCGGGATTGAGGTATTTGTTTCAAAAGCATGAGTGGGAGGTCCCCACTCCTGCTGATATTCTATACTTCTTTTGCCTCAAAGCCAGCCCGGACCAGCGGGGGCGAGGCGACGGGTTCTATTATTTAACCCGCTTCCCTAACACAGCAGCAGTCATCGAGCTGCCGAGCCATCCAAACGACTTCAAAGACCAGTTTTTCATGTCAACTGGGTTCCGCAATTGCGACCATCACTACTTCAACCGTCCTCGTAAGTGATCCTTTATTTAGCTCGCCTTTTAAAGGTTATCTTGTTTTAGCTCCTCCCTTATTCCACTTCTGACTTCAACCAACCTTGCAGCCATCTACGCGAGGACCGAAAAGTCTGTGACCCTCGGGGGTCAATACGATACATTGGCGAACTTGCCCCCCAGTGAGAAAGACTACCGCGTGCTCGTGACGGACGAGACGATGGTATTCTACAAGCTGATTTTCCCAAATCAGACTTTGAATTTGAAAAGGCCCCGGGGGCCTCCCCCAGCTCGCGACAACAGACCGGTCATCGCGGAGGAGGGTGTAGACGACGAAGGCGAGGAGGAAGGTGAAGAAGTTCCTCTCGTGATGAACAGGAAGAGGACCTTGGAGGTCGCCCAGGGTATGGGCGAGGAGAGGGTCCAATCCGGAGCAGCCGCGGGTCCTTCCGGCCAAGGTAACCCTTACTTATTTAAGAACGTAGATAGGGCCACTGCAGACCCCCGGCTGGTTAGGTTCAATCCTAGGCAGATCGTCCATCGTCATCAGAGGAATCCGGACCTGGATACGCTCTTACTCCATTGTGTTGACCAGCTCGTGCTGGACAACCAAGAGAGCCGGCCTAAGGGTACCGTAGTAGTAGATAACACCCTAGCTTTTAGGTCGGTCCTCTTTGAGGAGTACGGGACCAACTTACGCATGTGGCCAGCGCTCCAGAGGGGCATCTATGCTCCGGGGATTAGGCAGTACGTAGGAGAGTCCAGCCCCGAGTCAGAGCCGGACCTAGAACCTGCGACAGTTCGCGAGATAATCGTCTTAGGCTCCTCCAGCTCGGGGGGTAGGGCTCCCTTAGTATTCTCTTACTTATTGCCTTTAAACCTTTTGTCTTTTTCTGCATGATTGCTACCTTGTAATAACCATGTTTTTTGTTCTTAGCAGAAGAGATGTCTCAGCCCGGAGGTAGTCTACGGGGCGTGGTGTTCGGCGGGAACCCCTCAGCGGGGCCGAGGCTAAAAAGGCTCCGAGAGTCCAAGAGCTCGGCTGGGACCTCCACCAAATCCCCGGCTAAGGAGAAGAAGAAAGCCCCTCCATCCCAGGGCGCGGGGGCGATCCTTCCTGTCGCCAGGACAGGACCCATGCCCCCGCCACCCCAACGATCTCCACTAGCCATCCAAGACGGGGTAATGGAGATCGGGAATCCGGCCACGGCAGTCCCGGATGTGCGCATCCCGGTCGATCACCAGGACCTGGAGATGATGCCGGAAGCATTCTGAGGAACGGTATATGAGTCGGCGAGCTATGCCGTCAGCCATTTCTACAAGCTCAAGGAGAGGGAACTCCGGGCAATTGAATCAACGAGCCCGGTCCGAGTTATGGAATCTTCGATGGACATGACCCTAACGGTAAACTGTTCCATTCCTTTAAAGCTTTTAACATTCACACGCCGCCCCTTTTTTTTTATAGTTAGTTAATTTGTCCTTCCCTTCTTGCAGGGCATTGCTGCCGCGTACAGAGGCATTGCCAGGACCAAGGCTCAGCTCGAGGGTATGGAGGCTGAGTGCCAGACCACGCTTCAGGAGGCCCAGGAGGCAAAAGACGTGCTGGCGGCCTCCAAAGCCGAACTGAAGAAGATCCGTTCCGAGAACCAAGAGCTTAAAAACTCCCTGACCGCGTCGCGGACGGATCTCGAGGCAGCGAAGACCGAGGCCCAGGCCGAACAGGCCGCCCTGGAAGCCGAGCTGGTCGTTTCGGAGCAGTCCTTACAAGACCTGTTCTATCACTGCTGGTCCCACAATCCGGACGCGGACTTTTCTTTCATGCCCCCGGACCTCTGGGCGTTTTTGTTGCTGAAGCTCCAAGCCCGCCTAAATAAGGAGGCTCCTCCCTCGGAGATTGAAGAGGCCTTTGCCGCGGCGGGGCAAGACGATACCGCGACCTCCAAAAGGCCAACTGATGGGGCTTAGGACACTTCTCTTTGGGCATTTTGAACTCTTACTTTACATTGTAATAAAAAATTTTATGAGGTGCTTCCACCTCGAGACAATTTGCTCAACCAGTTTAACATATATATATTTTTATGCATTTGGTTACAATTCATCTCTTTATTTTTATGAACTTAGTTTGGGTTAACCGTTATCTATATCCCGGGCTTTTTAGAGAAGGGCCACGATCTATAAATTTTAGTTAACTTCTAAGTTTTCTGACCTGGTTAAAACCAGGAACTTATTTTTAAAAAACTTAGTTCGCGTCAACTTTTATCCATATCCCGGGCTCTTTAACGAAGAACCACGGTCAACAAACTTTAGTTAACTTCTAAGTTTTCTGACCTGGTTAAGACCAGGAACTTATTTTTAAAAAACTTAGTTCGCGTCAACTTTTATCCGTATCCCGGGCTCTTTAACGAAGAACCACGGTCAACAAATTTTAGTTAACTTCTAAGTTTTCTGACCTGGTTAAAACCAGGAACTTATTTTTAAAAAACTTAGTTCGCGTCAACTTTTATCCGTATCCCGGGCTCTTTAACGAAGAACCACAGTCAACAAATTTTAGTTAACTTCTAAGTTTTCTGACCTGGTTAAGACCAGGAACTTATTTTTAAAAAACTTAGTTCGCATCAACTTTTATCCGTATCCCGGGCTCTTTAACGAAGAACCACGGTCAACAAATTTTAGTTAACTTCTAAGTTTTCTGACCTGGTTAAAACCAGGAACTTATTTTTAAAAAACTTAGTTCGCGTCAACTTTTATCCGTATCCCGGGCTCTTTAACGAAGAACCACGGTCAACAAATTTTAGTTAACTTCTAAGTTTTCTGACCTGGTTAAAACCAGGATAGGACTTAGTTTGTGATAACTCTTATCCATAGATAAAAATTAACACCTAAGTCGTTAAGGAGACCTGGTTATATCCAGGTACCATATGCCCCCCAAGTAACTGGGAAAGGGTCTTTCGTGGTTACTTTAACATTACACTTGCAAATAAAGAGAAACATTTGATTTTTATTTATACATGGAAGGTGACCTTCTAGGCCTTACAAATGGATCATTGATAGTATTTCTTTAGGTGGATAGCATTCCAAGTCCGCGGGACCGCCCCTCCACCAAGTCGAGCTAACTTATAAGTTCCCTCTTTGATGACTTCGATGACCTGGTATGGTCCTTCCCAGCTTGGTCCCAAAACCCCATCTTTAGGATCCTTCCCGGCCAGGAAAACTCTCCTCAAGACCAAATCACCGACGCCAAAGGCACGTCTTTTGACCCTAGTGTTGAAGTAGCGAGTGATCTTCTGTTGATAATGGGCGAGCTTGAGTTGTGAATCCTCTCGCCTTTCATCCACTAAGTCTAAGGAATGGCATAGGAGCTCGTGGTTCCCGTCTTGGTCGTAGGACTGGACCCTATGTGACAGGACCTTCACCTCCACGGGGAGGACTGCTTCGCTCCCAAAGGTTAGGGAGAAAGGAGTGTGACCCGTGGGAGTCCGATGTGAGGTCCTATAGGCCCACAGAACTTGGGGGAGCTGTTCTGGCCAGATCCCCTTTGCCTCATCTAGCCTCTTCTTGAGGCTCGCCTTCAGAGTTTTATTGACAGCCTCGACCTGGCCGTTCGCCTGGGGATAGGCCACGGACGAGAAGCTTTTCACAATTCCGTGCCTTTCGCAAAATTCGGTGAACAGATCGCTGTCAAATTGAGTACCATTGTCGGATACGATCTTTTTAGGTAGGCCAAATCGACATATGATGCTTTTAACCACGAAGTCTAGCACCTTTTCGATGTTATTGTCGCCAACGGTTCTACTTCGGCCCACTTGGTGAAGTAGTCAATGGCTACCACGGCGTAACGGACCCCGCCCTTTCCGGTGGGCAGGGCGCCTATTAGATCTATCCCCCAAACGGCAAATGGCCAGGGAGATGAAATCATCTTTAGCTCGGTCGGAGGAGCTCGGGCAACCGCAGCGAACCGCTGACACTTGTCGCACTTTTTTACATATGAGATCGAGTCTTTGGACAGAGTCGGCCAGTAATAACCTTGCCGGAGGATCTTCAAGGCCAGGCTTTGCCCCCCAGTGTGATCTCCGCAGAATCCGTCATGAACTTCTTGCAGGATGGCCTTCGCTTCGCTTGGAAGAACGCACCGGAGGAGAGGTAATGAATGCCCACGTCGGTACAGCACCCCCTCGACTAGCGTATACCTCGGAGCTTGATAAAGGACTCGTCGTGCGTCGTTGCGTCCTTCGGGTAACTTGCCCTCGACGAGGTACTCAATAATGGGAGTCATCCAGGTCGGCCTGATGTCAATCATTTCAATATCTGCCTGACCTCCGTCTATGCTAGGTTTCTTCAAGAACTCAACTGGCACCAACCCCAGGGTTTCGGTCTCTCCCGAGGTGGCGAGCTTGGCGAGAGCATCTGCGTTGGCGTTCTGCTCCCGAGGTATCTGTTCGATCGACCTTCGTCCAAACGCAGACAATTCGGACTTTACCTTTGCCAAATAGGCGGCCATCTTGGGACCCCGCGCCTGATACTCGTCTAGAACCTGATTCACCACGAGCTGGGAGTCGCTGAAGCATTGGACAGAGCTCTCCTTTAGCTCGCTAGCTATCCTAAGTCCAGCTAACAAGGCCTCGTACTCTGCCTCGTTGTTAGATGCCTTGAACCCAAACCTTAGCGCCGAGTGGAATCTATGCCCCTCTGGGGATATCAGAATGATTCCGGCCCCGGAGCCGTTCTCGTTAGATGAGCCATCAACGAAGATCTTCCACGATGAACTTGAGGAGGTGACCTGAGGTGAGTCTTCTGATGGAATCTCATGGAATCCCGCGCATTCTGCCACGAAGTCGGCCAAGGCTTGACTTTTTATGGTAGTTCGGGGAGTATAGAAAATCTCGAACTGACTGAGTTCGACCGCCCACTTTAGCAAGCGTCCCGAGGCTTCAGGCTTTTGTAAAACCTGCCTTAGAGGCTGATCGGTCATGACGTGTACAGAGTGGGACTGGAAGTATGGCCTGAGTTTTCGCGAGGCCGTGATTAGGCAGAACGCCAGTTTTTCCATCAATGGGTACCTTGACTCAGCTCCGAGAAGTCTCTTGCTGATGTAATAAACCGGTTTCTGAGCCTGGTCCTCTTCTCGCACCAGAACGGCACTAGCTGCGTCCTCAGTTACGGCCATGTAGAGGAAAAGAGGTTCTCCTACCTTGGGCTTTGATAGCACAGGCGGTTCAGCCAGGTGCGCTTTTAGGTCGAGGAATGCGCTTTCGCATTCTACTGTCCATTCGAACTTCTTGTTTCCCCGGAGCAGGTTGTAGAAGGGCAAGCACTTATCGGTCGATTTGGAAATGAACCGGTTCAGTGCTGCCACTCTTCCTGTGAGGCCTTGGACATCTTTCCGCGACCGGGGGGAAGGAAGCTCGAGCAGGGACCTGATCTTGTCGGGGTTTGCCTCGATTCCTCGGGTATTGACTATGAAACCCAAGAATTTCCCCGATGCGACACCGAAAGTGCACTTCTGAGGATTGAGCCTCATGCCATATTCTCGCAGTATGTTAAAGCATTCTTCCAGATCGGCGACGTGGTTGCTGGCAATCTTTGACTTGACAAGCATATCATCAACGTACACTTCCATGTTTTTCCCGATCTGGTCCGCGAACATTCTATTTACCAGCCTTTGGTAGGTAGCCCCGGCATTCTTAAGACCGAACGGCATGACCTTATAGCAATAGACATTAGTCGGGGTCATGAAGCTGGTATGTTCCTGGTCTGCTGGATTCATCGCGATCTGATTGTAGCCTGAGTACACGTCCATGAAGGACATGAGCTCGTGCCCCGCCGTGGCATCCACCAGTTGATCGATCCTCGGTAATGGAAAGCAATCCTTGGGGCAGGCTTTATTCAGGTCGGAAAAATCGATACAGGTCCGCCACTTCCCGTTGGGCTTTGGAACTAACACGGGATTGGCAACCCAAATGGGAAATTTGGCTTCGCGGATAAAGCCACACTTTTTGAGCCGGGCCACTTCTTCTTCAAGGGCTTCGGCTCGGGTTGTCCCTAAACGCCTCTGTTTTTTAGACTTGGCAGGGACGCTTTTGTCTAGGTGGAGCGTGTGCATGATGACGCTCGGACTGATCCCTATCATGTCTTCGTGTGACCATGCGAATACGTCCAGGTTCTTCTTCAGAAACGTAGTTAGCTCCGCCTTTCTTCTATCGCAGAGGTTCTTTCCGAGCTTAACCGTCTGTGACGGGTTTTGCTCATCGATGCTTACCTCCTCGAGCTCTTCAATAGCTTGGAGCTCGGACCTGTCCTCGCCTACTCGGGGGTCAATGTCCTCGCTTAGGGTGAGCTTTTCGCCTTCGGAAATCTGAGGTTTTTCAATCTCGGGAGCCGCCTTGGGTCCTCGAGATTCCTCTTCGTCCTGAACGGCCATCGTCACCTGCCCGGGTTTAGATTTTCCCTTCATGGAAATGCTGTAGCATTCCCTGGCAGCGAGCTGATCGCCCTTGATAGTGCAGATCCCTGTCGAAGTAGGAAATTTCATGGCGAGGTGCCGGAAGGAAGTGATAGCCTCGAAAGCAATGAGCGTAGGTCAGCCCAAAATGGCGTTGTAAGCAGCGGAGTAGTCAATGACTACGAATTCGAGTAGTTTGGACACCGTTCGGGACTCGTCTCCTAGGGTGATCACCAGCTCAATCGTCCCTATCGCTGCTGATCCTTCTCCTGAAAAACCATACAGCATCATCGAGGTTGCCTTCAGCTCGGAGACGGTCAGACCCATTTTTTCTAAGGTGGACCGGAATAGGAGGTTCACCGAGCTCCCATTGTCCACTAACACTCTCCTTACTCTCCGGTTGGCGAGCTGGACTGCTACGACCAAGGGATCGTTATGAGGGAATTGGACATGGCTTGCGTCTTCCTCCGCGAAGATAATCGATTGTTTCTCTAATCTTTGTTGTTTTGATTGACGTTGTTCCGGGACGAACTCCGCTCCATTGTGGGCCTTCAACTCATTCACATACCTCTTCTGGGCGCCTCTACTCGTGCCAGCCATGTGTGGTCCTCCAGAGATGGTGGAGATCTCCCCCTCGACCGCGGGGGGAAGGACATCCTGATCTACCCGAGGTCCGGGCTGATTGGCTGGGACCTCCGGAGTGGGTCGACTTGTCGGGACCCGGTTTCGCGAATATTGCGCCAATGGACCTGCTCGGATTAGAGTTTCGATTTCATCTTTGAGGTGCCTGCAGTCGTCGGTATTGTGCCCGACGTCGTTATGAAAACGGCAGAATTTGGAAGCGTCTCTCTTTCCCTTAGGGTGTTTTAATGGCTCCGGCCTCTTCCAGGGGACTCGCGTAGCGTTGGCCAGGAAAATATTCTCTCTGGTCTGGGTGAGCTCGGTATACGTTGTGAACACGGGCTTGAATTTGTCCACAGACTTATTCTTCTTTTGACCGTGCTGGCTGTTTTCACCATTTCCTTTTCTTTTGCTACCACCAGGCTGGTTATTTTGCGCAACGTCGGGAATCGCCGCTATGATCTCTGTTCCCGTCCCAGCGGGCTTCTCGAGGACGTGGCCGGTCCCCGCGGCTGAAGCTTCAGCTTCTTCCAAGTTTATCCACTCTTGGGCTCTGTTAAGGAATTCACTAACCGAGCTGACCCCCCTCCTTTGAATATCCTTCCACAGATCTCCGCCGACTAGGATCCCGGTCCTCATGGCCATGAGTTTGGAGCTGTCGTCAGCGTCCCTGGCTCGAGCAGCGACATTTGCAAATCTGCTCAAGTAGGCTTTCAGCGTCTCACCAGGTTGCTGTCTCACGTTAGCTAGGGAGTCGGCCTGGACTCGGGCGGCCTGAGAGGCGCGGAATGCCCTCTTGAAGTCAGCCGAAAAGGTCTTTCAGGAGCTGATTGACTGCCTTTTACTTTGCTTGAACCACTGCCTGGCAGGTCCAGTTAGGGTGGAAGGAAAGATCAAGCAACGAAGCTCCGGTCCGATGTTATGAGCCATCATTAGGGTGTTGAACATCCCTAAGTGGTCAGACGGGTCTCCATCCCCATTGAACTTTGACAAGTGGGGCATACGAAAGCCAGAAGGGTATACCGTTGCTGCTATATTGGGGGCGAAGAGTTCCATCTCATCCCCTGAATCATATTCGTCTTTTTCCTTTTCCGATAGGAGTTTCTTCATCAGCTCCTCCATCTGAGTTAAGCGCTCTAGGGTTTTGTCCTGAGATCCTGGGTTATTCCGGGGCTGTTCAACAGCTCCGGACCCGTTGTACATATTAGGCGGGTTGTTGCCCCTCCTATCTTGAGATAGGTCATTTGGGGCATTCCCGCCGTTACATACTTCGGATCGGACCCCAACTGAGCGGGCCTGGCTACCATCCCTAACTCGATCCTCTCTGTGAGAGTTGAGGCAATCTCGAAGGTCGCCTCCCTGGGTAGTATGGTGACTTTGTGCTGAACTTAGTCGCTGGCGCAGGTCTCCTCCCGAAAGATCACTCTGTGCACTACCGGTCCAGTGACTCCTGCTGGACAGACTCGGAGTGCGTCTTTGGCGGCCATGACCTGATCCTTCCTCCGGCACCCTGCCGCGCCAGGAGGGTCCAGCTAACGGCGGGCCCCTCCTGCTATTCCCGTAGGTCGGGATGTCTCGGACGGGCTGAGGGAGACGGATATCTGATGGGAGAAGGAGGATGCCTGACCGGAGAGGCGATCCTAGTGCCGTCCGGACGGACTAAACTTGGTGGGGGCCTCTCGGCCCTGCCAGCTTGCTGGTTTCGCGCTGGGCGAGCTGGACGAGGAACTGGACGTTCTTCGGGGACGGGCTGACGTCTCCGGATCTCCTCGGCCCTTCTTTGGGAATTTCCTCGATCTCTTCTGGGCGTCCTCGAGGAAGGCTGAGAGCTAGGGGTTGACGTCCTAACCGAACGACTGTACTGCTGCTGTTCGGTCCGAGGCATTCCCCTGAAGTTCGCCTCTTGATGGTGTGATGAAGGGGTAGAGTTGGCTGCAGGAAGTCTACCCGAACGGCTATGCCTGGATCGATTACTCCGGCGAGACTTAGGAGCCTCGCCTTGCCTCTCTCCAACGTTACCGTTGGTTGTGAGAGGGGGTAGTCGGCTCAGAATATCTTGGATTTGCTGACCAGCTGCTGCTAACTGGCTCCTCAGCTGAGCATTCTCCATCTCCACCGCAGTGTAATAACATGGATTCGGATTAGGCGGCCGGGGCGCTGAGCTACCAGTGTCGTCTTGACCCGCCGGCTACTTCCCTGGCCTCTGCTGGACTTCAGGAATTTGCTCATCAGGGAGGGCAACATGGTGGGCCTCCTGCCCATCATGCTGTTCTGTCTCGTTGCCATGCTTGGATCGAGTGGTCACCATAGTTGTATGTTTGTGGTAGTACTAATCGGACTTGCTCTCAATGAAAGCACCAAACTGTTGACGCGGTTCTTCGGCAACAGATAATTAAGAGAAGAAGAGAAAGAGATTAGTACTAAAAGTAGAACCGTCACAGATATGAAATCTTTGAGAAAGAACTAGGTGACTCAAGACACGTTTTTAAGTGGTTCGAAGGTTAAAATCCCTCTACTCCACTAGTCAATATTATTGATATCCTCTGGGTATTTGGTTTACAAAGTATATAGTTCTTCAAAGACTATTTTTTCCAACCCCTATCAACTCCCAGGGTCTCCTTATTTATAGGAGAGGGCACCTGGAAGTTGGCAGGGAGGTCATCTCGTGACCTTACCATTTGTCATATCAAATCTGTGACATTCATGATTAATTCCTAAACCTGACACACAAGTGTGGTCTAATCAGTATGGAAGGAGATAATGGGCCGCATGGCCCAACCCGTCCGCGGGTGTCTGAATACGCACGTTCCTGCTGCGTGTCCGAGAAGTCAGGGGGATATCGGACACGTGATGGCAGGAATATGCACGTTTATCTTGCGTGTTGACTTCCCATAGGGTCGGAGCTTCCTGAGAAGCTCGCGACCGGAGCAGTTCATAACCCGAGTCGCTCCGTCCGTGGCCTTCGGATGTCATTCTCAACTCCTGGGGCAACAAATGCGAGCTGGAAACAGGACCCCCTCGAGCTGACAAGGGCCCGTCCTGGAAATAGAGCCTCCGCCCTGTGGGAGCCTCGGACTAAATCAGGTTTAGTCCGAGGCTCGCCCTGCTAAACAGCCCGTGGGAAAACCAGGGTATACATACTCCATAATAAAAAGAGATTAATCCGGAAACGAAACTAAATCTGCCGCCCCTATATAAATATATATAATATATAATAAGAGTGAGCAGTAGTTGTCATAATATATAATTATATATAAATATATAGGGGGTTTCTTTGGTAGGGCTCTCAAAAAGAGCCCTACCGTAATGCTCTTTTGTGTTTCTCAACCTTTGAACAGTTTTCGGCGCGATTTTTTTTTATGACCGTGTATATTGTAGTTATTTAGAGCATCCTGAAAATTTTCAGAAAATTCTGAATAATTTACAGTGCCGAAAACAGATTATTGCATACGTGACTAATTTTTTTATGCGCGTGGAAAATAACATGTTTGAACTTAGTTTTCGGCACTGTAAATTATTCAGAATTTTCTGAAAATTTGCAGGATGCTCTAAATAAGTACAATATACACGGTCATAAAAAAAATCGCGCCAAAAACTGTTCAAAGGTTGAGAAACACAAAAGAGCCCTACGGTAGGGCTCTTTTTGAGAGCCCTACCAAAGAATTACCCTAAATATATATATAACAAAATTGAGTAGTATTGGTCATAATCATGCACTCCTTATAATTAAAGACAACACCCAAATACTTGGTGAGTAACATTAATAATAATAATAATAATAATAATAGGAAGTATTGATGAAGTGAAAAGAACATTTAAGGCGGCTATCTCGAATGCAAATTCTATTTTAAATCAACTTCAATTTCATTTTATCATTACTATTTCATCCACAATCCAATACTTCAAAAACGACTTTTCTTCTTAATCATCAATAATTAATTTAATTAATCAATAAATATTAATATAATATAATTAGGATACTTGTGGAAAAATATAAATTCATAGTAAAATAAAAATAAAAAATGTCCTACATGTGACAATTTGTAATAATTGTTGCGTCACGATTATAATTATATATTATAAAATAATAGGACCATTCTTTTATAAGCGCTTCACTTTAAGTCCTACCGGTAGGGCTCTCAGTGTTTGTCGACCCGTGAACAGTATTCGGCGCGACTTTTTTTTATGACCGTGTATATTGTAGCTATTTAGAGCATCCTGCAAATTTTTAGAAAATTTCGAATAATTTACAGTACCGAAAATTAGGTTCAAACATGTTGTTTTCCACGCGTATAAAAAAATTAGTCACGTGTGCAACAATATGTTTGAACTTAATTTTCGGTACTGTAAACTATTCGGAATTTTCTGAAAATTTGCAGAATGCTCTAAATAGCTACAATATACACGATCATAAAAAAAATTGAGCCGAAAACTGTTCACAGGTTGTAAACACTGAGAGCCCTACCGGTAGAGCTTAAAGTGAAGCCCCTATAAAAGAATTCTCCTAAAATAATATATAGTGTGTTGTATAGTGTAGAGGTCAAAAATTGCACCAGGCTCGAATCAATCATACCATCGGCCCACAATCCATTAAACATTAAAGAGTTCATCAAGTCCAGTTAGTAAGAAGCTACTTTGAACAACTATGCCCAATCTCAACCCCAAACGAACATGAGCCCGCATATCAAGAATAGCGTTGAGCTTTGACTACTTCCTAAGCACAAAAAGCTTTATAGCAGCAGAATTACAAGTAAAAAACGTGGGGAAGGAAGTTAAGTCGTTCTACAACTCACCCAAGATAATGTATCTTCCTCACGGTCACTCCTGAGTGGCTAAGCAACAGACCATTCAAAACTCTATAAAAGCAAGTTTTTAGACCTCTGAAGATTAGGACGAATTGACTAAGGGAACTCCTATCAAAGCATTCACTCAAAAGTTCTTAATCGCTCTCTAACACTACCAGATCGATCACTTAGATCAGCCCCTTGCTGCCACTCTACAGTGGAGTTATTTACTTGTTGTTTACTTTCTTTACATTCATTTACTCAATACTCAAATTGCTTACTGACTTGACCGTCAGAGTCCTTTCGGTTGGCACCACCCCGATGTCCCAAGGCTTTCACGCCCTTTCTTCTTTTGTTCTACAGGTTATTAGTGCCCACGATCCATCATTTCCGATCATTGTATATTTTTCCATGTACATATAGTATTATATTGAGTTGTATTTTATAACATATTTTTATATAGCACTATAAAAAGTATTGACTTGTATTTTGTGTTGGATTAAAATGAAATATATGTATATGAACAATTCAATACATGTAGGCGGAATTGATATATATAGATTGAACATATACGAAGAGAGGATCGAATATTATATAACTCCAGCCATTGCAATTGATAACCTCGATCTAGCTTTATATTTACAAAAGAAAGAAAAAAAAAGAATTAGAACGAGTACTCGGGCTTCCAAGCTCTCACTAAATCTTTAGATTGAGTTATTGAAAGTCAGAAAATGAGCAACGAGCTTGGGGACCGATACTCTATATTTATAGAGTGAGACCTACCATCAGAGTCTCTGCCACTGATTGAGATATTTTCTCAATCAGTTGGGATATGAAAAATCGGGTAACAACAAAATCAGGTAACAAATAATGTTGACCATTAATTAGAATATTTTGTCAATAAATAAAATATTGACTTTGATATATTAAATCAATTAGTTGATTTTATATACCATTTAAATAAATATTCTAACATTTTGCATATAAATATATAACATTTTAACAAAAGCTAATACGCCATAATACTATATAAAAATATTATACAAAATTCAATTTAATAAAATACTATACAATACAACAAGATATTATATGGGAACTAGAGGTGTAAATGTGGGCTGGCCTGGCCCGGCCCACATTTTCGTGCTTTCAATAAATTCGGGTCGGGCCTGGCCCATATTCAATTCGTGTCGGGCCGGACTGGCCCATTTTTGAAAGAGTAGGCCTAGCACGGCCCATGTTGTGCCGTGTCGGGTCAGCCCACTTTCTATATTCAGGCCCAAATTTGGGCCCACTTTATTATTGCAAAAAAATGTGAGAATGGAGAATTTGAACCATTCACCTCCTCTTTAACCATCAATGGACTTACCACCAAACCAAATACATTTATTTGTTTAAATTATAATTTTAGATATTTTTATATACTTTTTAACAATATTTTACACAAAATTATATCAAAAATAATTATTAGAATTTTAATAGCTACTAATAAATGCTAAAAAATTTAACTCACAAATCTTAAAATAAATTAATATAATTATAAAAATATAAACATTGAGAAAAATAAGACTTCTATTATCATTTTAATTTATTAATAATTGACAAATAAAAATTTATTATGATTATTAATGTCAAAATATCGGGCTTTTTATTGTGTCGTGCTTTCGGGCTAGTTTGTTCGTGCTTTCGTGTTGTGCCTTCGGGCTTGTCGTGCCGTGTCGTGCCGTGCCAATTTTCAATTCGTGTCATGCTTGGCCCAGGCCCATATTTTTTCGTGCCGTGTTGTGCTCGTGCCTCCCGGGCTCGTCCCGGTTTCGTGCCGTGCTAGAAAATCCGACCCGTATTTACATTTCTAATAGGAACCAAATAGACCCCTTAAATTCAACATAATACGATTAATTAATAAATATATTAAAATTAATTACGATAACACACAACACAACACAATGTACTACACCATAATGCATCTTAATGGCAAAGAAGTAAATTACCTTAGTCTATAAAGTAGAGATATTTTTTTCCTCAATTCCATTCTATTTTTATATCTAGCAAAACAAAATAATTTAAGTTCAATTGTAGATTTCAAAGCAAACAACATACACAATATTATTCTCCTTATATACTATATATATATATATTTGTATTTCACACCATTCTAATTTCATTCAACACAAACAAACAAACAAAGCTAAGTTTGATGATGGGCATTATTAACATAATTAGAAAAACAAACTACATAAACTTTGATTTCACACATGGTTTGAGTTTGGTACTACTATTCCTTTTTGCTCCCCACCTATAGTATGACATCACTAGCTAGGACTGCATTAATGTACTATATAAGTGGCACATTCTCACTTCCATGATCAGAGGAAAAGATAGCATAATTACAAAGAGAGAAAAAGAGAGAGAGAGATCAGATGGGAAGGAGTCCATGTTGCTCTAAAGAAGGACTCAACAAAGGAGCTTGGACTGTTTTAGAAGACAAAATCCTCACAGCTTACATCGAAGCACATGGAGAGGGTCAATGGAGAAACCTTCCAAAAAAAGCTGGTATGTATATACATACACATATACATATACATACACACATATATATATACAGAGAGAGAGAGAGAAATTTTGCTCTGATTTTTTGTTGTTTTAGGTCTAAAGAGGTGTGGAAAGAGTTGCAGACTTAGATGGTTGAATTATCTAAGGCCAGATATTAAGAGAGGTAATATCTCTCTTGATGAAGAGGACCTCATCATCAGACTCCATAAACTTCTTGGCAACAGGTCAATTCTCTCTATCTCTCTCTCTCTCTCTATATATATATATATATATTGATTTGTTCTAATAGTGTTGATTATGAACATATTTAAATAGATGGTCTCTCATAGCTGGGAGACTTCCCGGGCGAACAGACAATGAAATAAAGAACTACTGGAACACTACTTTGGGCAAGAAAGTTAATAGTAAACAAATAACCAAGTCAAGCTCTTCCTCAGGCGATGAAGATAATGAAGCCACCAAAGCCAGCAGCCGAGTCTTGTCGGATTCAGGCGGCGGCGGCGGTGGGACTAGCAAAGTGATAAGAACCAGAGCCAGTAGGTGCACCAAAGTGGTCATTCCAACCCCAACTACAACACTCTCTTTCCCACCGCCACCACCACCACCACCATTACTACTAGAGCTTAATGAGACTGGTCTGAAGAATAATAACTCAGACGACGGTGGTGGTGATTTTGGAGTACTGCTGCCCTATCGTCATGACGACACCGTTTTGAATGATTGGTCTGCGGTTGATGATTATTATGATCCGATGATCATCAGTACTGGTGGTGATGGTACTGTTGATAATAATTGTCTCCACCAGGAAAAAGATGACGATGGAATCTTTGATTTTGATTTGGATTCTTTTTTGGTTGATTCTAGTGAGTGGTTATTATGATCGTGGAAAAAAAATAATAAGAAAATTTTAAAAAATATGTAATTATTATATAAATATTTTTTTTTTTTTTTTTTTATTTTCTTTTTTGAAATAATCTACTTTGTTGTTCATCTCTACTAGAATTGATCGCTTTTTAGTTATTGGTATTATAGATTATTAAACTTTCTAGCAATAATGTAAGAAAAATCTAATGGAATATTAATAACTCCACAGCTTTGTTAATTTGGATTTGTTTTCTCTTAATGGTTTCTACTCATGAATGGTTATTTTAATATTAATAATTGGATTAAGATCAATTATCCATATTTGTAGTTTTTAATTAATATTTCTAAAAATAAATTTTGATATTTTCAAATTTTTGGAAGTGTTACCTGATGAAAAATATGTATTTATTATGAAAATATAATATTGCAAAATTTTTATTTTTTAAATGCATGTCAATTTCTAAACATTGATAGTGTTTCTCATTGGTTGGAAACACTATTAATTATGGCAAAAATAAATAACTAAATTCAAAATTAATGTAGAAAAAAAATATTTACCTGTTGGTGACTTGCAATACCAAGCCATTATGTACCCACATTATCATAATTGTTAGTACACATCTATGTATTATAGTAAGTAAATAATGGGTACATTTCAATTAAATTAAAATTAAAATATATAGGACCCAAATTAAATTACATCAATAACGATATGTTCTATTCTAAGGTGTTGGGCGCCCTATGGTGTCTTATAGCAGTGCTTTTTTTTTTGTAAATTGGGGTAGTTAGAATAATTGATAAAATGGTTGATCAAATACAAATTTTAATTACTCGTGACAAAGAAGTCATATTTAATTACAAATTGTCACTAATATAATTTTAGTAATAACATATTATTTTTTGTGATAAAATTTATTGTTACTAAAAGGGATATTTGCAGTATAAGTACCCAATGTTTGGGTTTTGTACGCGGCATAGACCCAATATTTATTTTTAGTAGCAAAAGTACCAAAAGTCAGTAAAACTGTAATTCCGTCAGCCTCCTCCGTTAGGTTCCGTTTCGTGATGACTGGACCAACACGTGTCACTTCGTGATTGGTCAAACTCAATAATATTTTTAAAATAATTATGATTTGGACCAATAAAAACGTGACACATGTCTGCCTAACGGAGGAGACTGACGGAATTACAATTTTGCTGACTTTTGGTACTTTTGCCACTAAAAATAAACATTGGGTCTATGTCGCGTACAAAACCCAAACATTGGGTACTTATGCCGCAATTATACCTTACTAAAAACATGTTTAGTCACAACAAATTGTGATTTTTGTGACTAATTCTTTTAGATACAGATTTTTTAGGAACGACATAAGTAAGATAATATTTTTGTAATTACAAATTTTTACTACAAGTAAGATTTTTTATAGTGACCAATTTATAGTATATGGGAATTAGGTGAGATTTTATTAGTCACTCTCAATAGTACTCAAAATTACTATTTAATATATAATTAGCACTATGGTTTTACTAATAAAAAATAAATAAATAAGTGGCTAGCATGCTACTACTTGTCTTCATCTCATTCCATCAAGTTGATTTAATAAAAAAACTTGGTTATTTGTGTAAAATAAATGCAGATCTTTGGATTTATTACTTTTAAGATTTTTATTAGAAGTTAAAAATGAAAGCAAATATATATTGTCCTAGTTTTTTAATTAATGATGTGTTTTTCAAATGATATATATGTCCATGTCTTAATTCTCTAAATAAAATGAAATTGAAAGTGGAGGTAAATAATACTAATAATAATAAAACATACAATAATATATTAAAAATCAAACCAAAACTCACTACAAAAAAAAAATATTTACGATAATTATCAAAAAGTGTTATCAAATACAATTTATAATACTTTATTAAGTCTACCCATGTTATTAAAAATCTTGTATTTTTTATTACATTTTTTACATGTTATTAAATATACTATTATAACTATGTTTTGTTGTTTGGATTCTTTCTAGTAATAGTAAACCCTATAAACAAACTAGCCCTACACTTGAAGTAGTACACAAAATTGTCACTTTTTATATATAACAACCCATCAATATTAAAATATAATAACAAGTAATAAGAAACTATAAATATATATAATATTAACCCCACTAAATTAAGTTCCATAACATGCAACATATAACAACCTAGCTATATTTAATTCAATTGACCAAGCTTTATTATTTTCTTTCTAAATATATGACAGGACATGACTATACTATTAAAATGAACTATCTATAGTCCTATAATATAATATTATAATATATAATAAACTTTAAAAAAAAAAAAAACTCAAATAATCAACTAACTTATTCCCAAACAAACTTTCAAACTTTGTCACTCAAATTTAAAAATAAATTATAGCCATAAAACTTTAATAGATTAATATATAATTTCTTAATTTACATATGGCTATAAATATATTTATATATATATATTTAATTTTTTGAACTATCTAACCACACAAGCCGACATTAGTGTGAATGTTACTTTTTGAAAAGAAAAAAAAAATTGCATTTATTTTTTTTCTTTTGTTGAATATACAAATATGATTGATCATGTTATTATTTATAATATCGTAAAAGGGTAAAATTATTGATTTGGGAGTCCTATTAATTCTTTCTTTATTAAAATTAAGTGTGTATATCGACCAAAAAAAAAGAAAATATCTGAAGATAATATATATATATATATAATTTGTGATTATTGGCTTGATTTAGATAGAGAAAGATCAATTAATCGAATGGTGGGTCACTTGTTAATTAATAATGCAAGTAGCTATATGTCATCAATATTAGGGTCCAGTGGTCCACTTTTTTTTTTTTCTTTTTCTTCTTCACTTATTTATTTCCTTCAAAAATGGATAATTACTTTATGATCGTTTTATTATAAATATTACTAAATTTGTCGATACAGGACAATTTAGTTCCTAAGATTGAAAACAACAACTCTTTCTTTGAACTCGATCATGCATAGTGGTCTGGCTATCCAAAATTATTATGTCTTTCGTTATAGTTCTTAACCTTAAATGAAAGTTCTTTATTCCAAGAGAAAAAAAAAAATTCTGATCAAATTGTTGAGTTTTAAAAATAGCACCAATTAATTCAATTTTTAATAAATTTATAACTTTTGTTATATGGAAGGAAAATGTTAAAAATTCAAAAATTACAAATTCTTCAAAAAAAACAAAGAATTAATTATTACTAACCTAATATAAGAACAAAATAAGGACAAATAATAGAAAAAAATTCCATATAAAAAAACAATAAAAATTGAAGTGCTAAATAACAAACAAAAGAAATAAAGAGAATATTTTATTATGTTAAAGCCCTTTTATTTTAGGGTTTTACTTAGGGTTCTTCACGTTGTGATGTAACATGAGTTTTGGACGATTATTACTTTGAATATCGGGTAGAAGTAGAAGTGGTAGCTAGGGTTTTGGTGACTGATGGGAAATGAGTATTTTTTCATATAGAAAAATTTGGGGGTAGACCAATTATTATATGATATATGTTCTTTCGAACATTTGACTATTAGATGCCATGTTTATTGAGAGAGAGATAGTGAAAATTAGATACGTACTGACAAATATTGAAATAATTATCAAGATTATGTATGATTCGTTGAAGTCAATTTCACATTATCAATTCACTTGTTGGCACCTTAAATTTCTGTCCTTGTGAATGTATATGTATTGACAAACATTTTTTTTAATTTATTTCAAATAATAATGATTATTAAAAAAATAGTAGAAAAAAATCCTGTTGCAAATTTAATTGCGTTTGGAAAGCCACTTTGTAATTGGAATTGGGTGTAATTCGGAGTAATTACTCAATTTGCCGTTTTTGTCTGACCATGTAATTACACAGTAACAATGTAATTGGAGGTAATTGATGGGTCTCACTTCCACTCTCCAATTCTCATAGCCCACATGAGAATTCGGTGTAATTACACCATGTAATTATTAATTACTAACAATTTTAAATAATATTTATTACATAATGTTGTACCCTGATTTTAGTCTAAGCTCATTCACTCAGCTCGGGTACAGCTGGCAGATAAATACACGGAGAAATAACCAAGGGGAATAATGTATACTTATTATCCATATGAGCAACTCGAGATTCATAGTGGTCATATGTGGTGTTAGGCGTCCTAAGTTTATCCCGAACTAAGGATACGATGGTTGTGAAGCACGAGCTCTGAATCAAATAGTTGTCGAAGCACGTGCTTAAGGAAGATATCCAGCTCGTGATAATTAAAAAATATTGCATACTTAGGGATCCCCAGAGACTTGGGATCTGTTTACATGTTTATTTATGACCAAATTGTCATATTTATTATCAGAGATAGCATGAACCTGTTTATTCTATTATCAAATCATATTTCAATATAAATGAGAATTATTTGTATTAAATATAGACATTATGTAAATGCGTGATTGACTCACGTGGTTACCCAAATCTGTCCATGGAATTCTCCTATAAATTTTGGGAATATTGGACAGGAGGGGGCACCATTATTCTGTAATACCAAAACTCTGCTGAAATAGAGAGAAAAACAGCAATAATATTGACTCGTGGACTAGGTGGATTTTAACCACTAAACCACGTAAAAGTTATGTGTTCTTGAGTGAATTCTGTTTATTTTTCATTACGGTTTATCATTAAGCACTGATCTGCCTTATTATTTCTTAATACACTATTGGCGAAAAAACCACATCAACACATAATATTATTTTTTTGTGTAATTACTAACTGTTTTGCCAAACATAACAATAAGACACTACACCAAAGTACCTTTTTTTGTCAATCAAACAGATCGCCGTTGACCGAGAATTAGCATTTGTGGCAGTTGAGCACTACCACAAATGCAAGAGTATTTGCGTCAGCTTCAATACTGCTTAAATAGGGAAAATTTGCGTCAGTGGTAATATGATGTTGTTAACACGGACGTTAGCGTTAGTGCTCCACTGACACAAACCTTCTGTTAGCGGCAGTTAGCCACAGACGCTAATGTCGTTAGACCACATTACATATACAACTTCGTCCTCGATTGTCATTTGCCCTAAAAACTTCTAAAAAAAAATTCTCTACGCAAAAACCCTCCACACCAACGACGCCTCCGACTTTCTTGACCCATTTTGGTGAGTTTTTTTTTCATTTTTTTATTTTAAGGTTAAATTGATGAATATAATATGTTTATGAACCTTATACATAGTTTTTTTTTTGTATAGATTTTTTATTTCAAAGATTATTATTTGAAAAACCAAAACTCAAAAACCCTCATCTCTTAGGTTGTGAGCCGTAGGGCCGGGGGTTCGTTTCTTTTTTTTTTTTTTCTCTAATTGGGTTTCGTTTTGTAGGAGCCTCTTGGTGGTGGTCACTGGGGTCATAGGTGGTGGTAGGGACTAGGGTCGCAGGGGTCATAGGGATGGTTGGGATCGCGGGGGTCGTGGGGGGTGGCTGGGGACTGGGTACACGGGGACTGAGGCCGCATAGGGTGGTTGGGGGCTGGGTACACAGGGTCGGGGTACATAACATTTTTTTTAAAAAATTTAATATAGCATTTGTGGCAGTTTTCCACCGATCATTTGCGTCAATGGAAACTGCCACAAATGTCACATTTGTGACAGTTGGGCACTGACGCTAATGTCAGGCTGTTTTGCGTCATAGATAACTGACGCAAAAAATCAATTGTGGCAGTAAGGAACTGTCACAAATGATCATTTTTGTAGTAGTGAGAATTCATGAGTAATTATCACTTGACATCCAAAGACACCTTGTATTTTAAAATATAGTATAATTACTTAGATATGTAATTACTACCCTAGTAATTACACGATCTAGAAATTACACAGTTGTTTTCAAACACACACGGGATTATGCCATTTTGAAAAATAGTTAAAACAATACATAGACACTAAATAATAGTTGGTTTCTCACAATAATCACGAGGTTCCATCTAAAATCCAAGTGGTAATTAATTAGTGAAGTTACACATGTTCTTATTAATGGCTTAATATTATTTCACTTGTTTCATGTGGGACACTATACTCCAATATCTACCCTCAAGATGGTGGCTATTTTTTGCTCACCAATCTTGAATCACTGGATTACAAGTGACCCGAGCTTATGCCATTTTGAAAAATAGTTGAAATAATACATAAACACTAAATAACAGTTGGTTTCTAACAACAATCATGAGGTTCTATCTAAAAATCAACTGGTAATTAGTGGAGTTACCCATATTCTTATTAATGACTCAATATTCTTACACTTGTTTCATGTGGAACACTATACTCCAATATCTCCCCTCAAGATGGTAGCTATTTTTTGCTCACCAATCTTGAATCACCGGACCACAAGTGGCCTTTTTCAGCTCGCATATTATTATTTTTGGATTTCAGGTGTCTTTTTACACTATGCGCATCTCATGCAGCTTAGCTTGTTTGGATCTCAAGTATCTTATTTCACTATGCGAATCCCTTGCAGCTTACTTTTTTTTTTAATTCAGCTCACTATTTGGATTGAATGTCCGCTAGGGATATGACTCATGATAACATGACAATAATAATCATGAGGTTCCATCTAAAAACCAATTTGTAATCAGTGAAGTTACCCATGTTTTTATTAATAGCTCAATATTCTTACACGTGTTTCATGTGGGACACTATACTACAATAGTTCCCTAAAAAATTGGAGAATTTTAAAAATTATTATTATCTCAATTAATTAAAAGCTTAAAAAAATTATAACATTATTAATTTTAGCTCGTTGAGGGCATAAATGCAATATTTGTGTGTATTGTGATTGACACCATATGCGATTCGTGATATATTTGTGATGCACGATCCGAGACAGTCCTAGAGAGCAGATTAGCTAAAAGTCACAACGGGGTCAAATACCCGACTTGGGAGGAGCCTAGAGGTATTTTGGGAACGTAGTATGTGTTCGGGATTTATTGAGTAATGGGTAGTAATTTCGCAATGATTTAGACATGTCGGATTAAACGGGGATTTATAGGAATATTTGGGGAATTAACGGGAGGTGGCAAATGACTGAATTGCCCTTGGTGGTACTTGAGGACTTAAATTAACTTAAGGGTCAATTTAGACTTTTTGGCAAATGGATATATACTTAGGGGCTGGAGAAAACACTGGAACTAAGAAAAGAACAAGTCATAAGCTCTCAAGTCTCTCTCTCTCCTTCGATTCTCTCCTTCAGCTCTTTATGGTTGTAATGCCCCGGATTCCCTATTATGGTTAATGGCTGGATTAGTAGGCCGGGAGGGCCATAACTGTTTAATTATGCCATTAAATGTGTTTATGCATGGTTATGAGAATTATATTATGATATGATGTTAAATACATGCATGTGAGTCCACATTTGTTTACAGGGGTATTTTGGTAATTTGGCCCGTTGAGGGTATAATTGTATATTTGTATGTGCGATAATGATATATTGTGAGACCACATTATAATGTGGATTGGTTCGAGTATTTCTACATGAGACGATCTTTAAATATGATTTATCGGTTTGGTCATAACAGGTTTGAGCTCGGGGCTCGGGGTGAGTCTCGGGGTGTTATTAATGGTTATAGCGTTACCGGGGATTTTAGGGTAACGGGATGTGAATTATTGATGTTCGAGGATATTGATATTAGCGGGAATTGGGAAGCGTTAGCTATGATTGACGGGTTAGTGGAAAGTACCAATTTTGCCCTTGAGTAGGTTTAAAAGGCTTAGGATGACACAAGGGTATTTTGGTCTTTTTGGGAGAATATATGTGACTTAAGTGGATTGGAAGGCTGTGGAATAAACAGAGTAAAAACAGGGGTTTGCTTCCTTCATTCCCGTACCTTTTCCTAGCTTCATCTTCTCCATTGCCTTCTTTGAGAGTTTTGTGTTCTTGGTGGGATATCAAGCTAAGGAACTTCAAGGCTGAGTTAGTAGACTTGGTTCTGCTTGTGTGGGAGTTCAAAACAGGTTTTGAGGTAAGTTTTGATCACTGAGCTTAAGCTATGCTCTGTTTTCGTTTTAGCTTTTCAGTCATGGGTTTTGATGTGGAAAGTGTGAATCAAAGGGGGTTTTAGTGTTAGTTTGATTGGGGTTTGATGTGAGTAAGCTAAGGGTGTTGTTTGGGGGTTCAATTATATGTTTGGAAGAGGTTTTAAGATGGTTTGAGGGGCTGGTTTGAGAGGGAGAACGCAGGGTTAAAATCTGGTTCGTGTGTGGCCGACTAGCTGATTTGGGCTGGGCGCCGCGGTGCAGCAGGGGTGCGCCGCGGCCCTTGGCGTTTGGCAGGCAGGGAGCCTCTCTGTTTGGAGGCGCGCCGCGGCGCAGCAGAGGGGGGCCGCGGCCGTTAAGGCCAATTTTGCTAAAATATGGTTTTTAGCTTGGGGATTCAAGCCATAGGCCTCGGGGTTGGACCTAGTACCCGGTTGGGTAGTATTTGATGTCTCGGGGGCAGGGATTTGGTTTGGGAACCCTCGGTTGTCATTTTTATTGATAAATTCTATAATTTGGTTATGACCAGGTGACCGTCAAGGATTTTAAAGGTTGATCGTTCTCAGGGGTCGTTCACATAATATTCTCACTCGAACCAGAGGTAAGAAAACAGTGTATGAATACAGTTGCACCCTGTATAGAGATATGGCATGTATGGTTTGATATTTGAGGCATGCTGGTTGATATATGTGGACATGGATTGCATATTAAATGCTATTGAACGCTGATTACCTGCTTGAGACACTGACTAGTCAGGGACCGACTCTAAAGTCGAGAATCATGCATTGAATGGCTCTATAGCATTAATGCCAGACCGACCCTAGGGTCGAGAAACTTACAAGCGCTTGCCTGGTCTACGACCAGATGACTATAGCCAAGGTATATGACCCCGGTGACCGTTTGTCGCGTGGCTAAGGGACGCTGTCCATAGTCTCGACTCTAGAGTCGTGAGGAAGGTTATGTTGGTGACCAATCACCATGCACCTGCCCTGAACAAGCTTATGAAGGAAATCACCTATCAGTTAAGCCCTGGTGACCCTATCGTCACATGGCTAGAGGGAGCGATGCTCATTACTGTGACTTTTGGCTATTGTCACCTATTTGTGGGACTGATAGTCCTGAATGGTTATTATGATCGTTGTTGATATTATATCATGTTTTATTATGTTTTCTTGCTGGGCCTTGGCTCATGGGTGCTATGTGGTGCAGGTAAAGGAAAGGAAAAGCTTGGCCAGCCTTGAGTGGAGAGCTTGGGCGATGTAATGTACATACAGGGCCGCTTGACTGCCACGGTCAAGGAGTTCTCGGAGGGACTAGGGGTTTACCCTATTTTTGCCGCTTAGGCCGGCGGGGATTGTATATTTGGAACTGTAGCAACTCTTTTGTAATACGAACTTCTTGTAAACATTTTAAAAGGCTCATGAGCAGTTTATTTACTTAATGAAATGTACCCTTTCCTTTTTATCGGTTTTTCACCTTAACCTGTTAATGGTACCTAGATCACGTTTTTAACCAAAGGACTCGGGTAGCGAGTCAAATTTCCGGTTCACTGTTCACCGTAACTGTTCTGGGGTAACCAGGGCGTTACAACTTGGTATCAAAGCAATGCCAAGGTTAGGGTTCCTGTAGACTGGCTGGGTATGTACACACATCATCGAAAACAAGCTCGACTCACGGTTTGGTAACTATTTACGTGGTTACATGAATAATTGTTTAAACGTGATATATATGTGTTACCTGCGTGCATGAGATATTATGCTGAGCCTGTGCCCTGAAATATCATATCTTCAGCAAATGTGTACTGATTAGTACTGAGATTGCTGGCACCTGCTTATTAGTATGGTTGTTTATGAGCTATCATGTGATACATGCTGAGTGCTGAATGCCATAAACATGTATCTGATTGTGAACATTGAATGACTGTGGAATGTGATTATTATCTGTTTGTTCTTGGACCGTAAGGCGGCAAGAGGTTTAGTTATTACTACCTGACTGGCCGTATTGATTATTGTTTCAGTAAGGTATCAGTGACAGAATGAACCCAGAACAGACAGACACTGCAGCTGGCCAGAGTGGTCAAGGTCAGAGTAATGACAATAGTCAGGGTCTAGAGAATGACCAATCTCAGGTTCCACAGCCAGCACCTGCAAACTGGCAGCAGATGTTTAATGATTTGCAGGCTATAGTGGTAAAACAGGGAGAGGAGCTTCGTCTCCTAAGACAGCAGCAAGTGCCTGTGGTAGCCAGTGTTGCAGAGGCACCTTCTGTGTCGGTGCCAGTTATTGGGCCATTACCTGGGGTTGAGAACAGATTGGAACCTCTTTATGAGCGGTTCAGGAAACAGCAACCTCCTGTGTTTGAAGGCAGTGCTGATCCCACCAAAGCTAAACAATGGATGAGCATGATTACCACTGTTCTTGACTTTATGAAGGTAGTTGGTACTGAGAGGGTGGCCTGTGCGGCCTATATGTTTCGGGAAGATGCCCGGATTTGGTGGGAAGTGGTTGGTCAGACCAAGGATGTTAATCTCCTGAGCTGGGAGGAATTTCAGACCTTGTTCAATGAAAAGTACTACAATGACGCCATTAGAGCGGCGAAGGCTGATGAATTTATGAGGCTACTTCAGGGAAACTTATCAGTAACTGAGTATGCCTTAAGGTTTGACCGTTTGGCAAAGTTTGCCAAGGAGTTGGTGCCCACTGATGGGACCAGGAGAGAGCATTTCTTACAGGGGCTACAGCCCAGGTTAGCCAGAGATGTGCGCATCACCACTGTGGCAGGAGTGACTACTTATGCACAGGTGGTGGAGAAGGCACTTACAGTTGAAACTGCAGAGATTAAGATCTGGCGTGAAAATGCAGCCAGAAGGGATTTCAGGAGGCCAGGTCCTCCATTTATGGGTTCTGGTAGGGGTGTTGGCCCCAGTGATCAGAAGAGGAAGGTTCCTGATACCTTCCCAGTTCCAGGTCCTGACAGGAGACCTCGTGGTGTTACAATAGGTCGTCTTGGGGGGGGTGAAGCCTGGAAGTCTTATCCTGAGTGTCCTAGATGCAAGAGGCATCACTTGGGAGAGTGTAAGGCAAGGGCCTGCTTCTCTTGTGGAGCAGTGGGTCATCTCAAGAAGGATTGCCCTAAGGCAAGAAAGGAAGAGCCCAGGAAGGCAGACAGCTCGGCCCCAGCGCGAGTGTTTGCATTGACTCAGGCAGAAGCTGAGGTTTCCCCCTCAGTTGTTACAGGTCAGCTTCTTAGCGCAGGAACTGCTTATAATGTATTGATTGACTCTGGTGCTACACATTCCTTTGTTGCTAGTAGTGTTATTGATAGATTGTGTAGACCTTGTGATTTCCATGCTGTGGGGTTTGGTACTTTGTTACCCACTGGGGAGCTGGTTGTATCCAGGAGGTGGGTCAGATCTTTGCCAGTGTTAGTAGAGGGCAGAGAGTTGTCAGTGGATCTTATAGAGTTGGTTATGACTGACTTCGATATGATACTGGGTATGGACTGGTTAGCCAAGTATGGGGAAACCATTGACTGCAGAAGGAAGATGGTCACTTTTGAGCCTGAGGGTGAGGATCCTTTTGTATTTTTTGGTACTGTGCATGGACCCCGTATTCCTATGATTTCAGCATTGAGAGCTAGGGATTTATTGCAAGGGGGTTGCATTGGATTCTTAGCCAGTGTGGTTGATACCACCAAGGTCGTGCCAGTGGGACCAGAGGATACTAGACTGGTGTGTGAGTTTCTGGACGTGTTTCCAAAAGATCTGCCAGGGTTGCCACCACACAGAGAGATTGAGTTCGTTATAGAACTGGCCCCAGGGATGGAGCCAGTGTCTAGAGAACCATACAGAATGGCCCCAGCTGAGTTGAAAGAGCTAAAGGTACAGTTGCAAGAGCTATTGGATTTGGGTTTTATCAGACCTAGCTTTTCACCTTGGGGTGCGCCAGTTCTGTTTGTAAAGAAGAAAGATGGTTCTCTGAGGATGTGTATAAATTATAGAGAACTGAATAAGTTGACAATTAAGAACCGGTATCCTTTGCCAAGGATAGACGATCTGTTTGATCAATTGCAGGGTAAGACGGTATTCTCTAAGATCGACCTTCGTTCTGGTTATCATCAGTTGAGCGTTAAGGAGGGAGACATACCGAAGACCGCTTTTCGTACTAGGTATGGGCATTATGAGTTTCTAGTTATGTCATTCGGGTTGACTAATGCCCCTGCCGCTTTTATGGATATGATGAACAGGGTGTTCAAAGATTATTTAGACCAGTTTGTGATCGTCTTTATCGATGATATTCTGGTATATTCTCAGACTGAGTCAGAGCATGAGCATCATCTGAGGTTGGTTCTGCAGAGGTTGAGAGAACACAGATTGTTTGCAAATTTCAAGAAGTGTGAGCTTTGGTTGTCTCAGGTGTCCTTCCTTGGGCACATTGTCAGTAAAGAGGGGATTAAAGTGGATCCATCGAAGATTGAAGCGGTCAGAGACTGGCCAAGGCCAAAGAAAGCTTCTGAGGTTAGAAGTTTCCTTGGATTGGCAGAGTATTACAGACGTTTTGTGGAGGGGTTCTCAAAGATTACTACTTCGTTGACTGAGCTGACACGCAAAGGTCAGAAGTTTGTGTGGTCAGACAAGTGTGAGAACAACTTCCAAGAGTTGAAACAGAGGTTGATTACAGCTCCAGTTCTGAGTCTTCCGACAGACCAGGAGAAGTTTGTGATATACTGCGATGCTTCTCATCAGGGTTTGGGCTGTGTTTTGATGCAATCAGAGAGAGTTATAGCTTATGCTTCTCGTCAGCTGAAGGAGTACGAGAAGAGGTATCCTACTCATGACTTAGAGTTGGCAGCGGTGGTTTTTGCTTTAAAGATATGGAGGCACTTCTCTATGGAGAGAAGTGTGAGATTTATACAGACCACAAGAGCCTGAAGTACTTCTTCACTCAAAAGGACTTGAACATGAAGCAAAGGCGTTGGCTGGAATTAGTGAAAGATTATGATTGTGAGATTCTGTATCACCCAGGGAAAGCCAACGTGGTAGCTGATGCTTTAAGCTGGAAGGGTCCGGGACAGATTCATGGTATTAGGCTGATAGCCAGAGAGTTAGCTGATGATATGACCAGAGCTGGTATAGAGTTACTGGTGGGCCAGTTGGCCAATATTACGCTACAGTCTACGCTGCTAGAGAGAATTAAAGAGGGTCAATTGAGTGATCCACAGCTGATCAAGATTAGAGAGGATGTCTTGGCTGGAGCATCCAGGGACTATACAGTGTCTGATTTGGAGTTGTTGAGGTACAAAGGACGGATATGTGTTCCGTTAGACACTGCATTGAGGCGGGAGATTCTGGATGAATCTCATACTACACCTTACTCTTTGCATCCAGGCACCACGAAGATGTACCAGGATGTAAGATCATTGTACTGGTGGCCAGGGATGAAGAGAGATGTAGTAGAGTATGTGGCTAAGTGCTTGACTTGTCAACAGGTCAAGGCTGAGCATCAGAGGCCGGCAGGATTATTACAGCCTCTGGATATCCCAGAGTGGAAGTGGGAAGACATCACAATGGACTTTGTGGTGGGCTTGCCCAGGACTGTTGGTCAGCATGATTCCATTTGGGTGATAGTGGATCGCTATACCAAGTCAGCTCACTTTCTACCGGTGAGGACTACCTATACTGTTGACCAGTATGCAGATCTCTATGTAAGAGAGATCGTGCGTCTCCATGGAGCTCCTAGGTCGATCGTGTCAGATCGGGACCCTACTTTCACTTCCAAGTTTTGGAAGAGTTTACAGACAGCCATGGGTACACGACTGAAGTTCAGTACAGCTTATCATCCTCAGACAGATGGGCAATCTGAGAGGACGATCCAGATATTGGAGGACATGCTGCGAGCATGTGTGCTGGACTTTGGTGGGTCGTGGAGTAAGTATCTGCCTTTGATAGAGTTCTCCTATAATAACAGTTACCAGTCTACCATTGGTGTTGCACCTTATGAGATGCTATATGGTAGGAAGTGTAGATCTCCCATTCATTGGGATGAGACAGGTGAAAGGAGATACTTAGGTCCTGAAGCAGTTCAGAGGACCAATGAGGCTATTGATAAGATTAAAGCTCGGATGCTGACTTCTCAGAGTAGACAGAAGAGCTATGCAGATCCCAAACGCAGGAACGTAGAGTTCCAGGTAGGGGACTATGTCTTCCTTAAAGTCTCGCCATGGAAAGGGGTGAGAAGGTTTGGGAAGAAAGGCAAGCTGAGTCCCAGGTTTGTAGGTCCATTTGAGATCCTGGAGAGGATTGGTCAAGTGGCTTACAGGCTAGCTTTGCCTCCGGCGTTGTCGGCCGTGCATAATGTATTCCATGTATCCGCTCTTCGGAGGTATGTATCTGATGAGAGTCATGTTTTGAGTTATGAAGATCTGGAGCTTGAGCCAGATCTCTCCTTTGAGGAGCAGCCTGTTCAGATACTTGATCAGAAGGATAAAGTCCTCAGGAACAAGACAATACCTTTGGTTAAGGTACTGTGGAGGAACAGCAAGGTCGAGGAAGCGACCTGGGAGCTGGAGTCTGATATGCGGAGTCAGTTTCCCGAGCTGTTCAGGTAAATTTCGAGGACGAAATTTCTGTAAGGAGGGGATAGTTGTAATGCCCCGGATTCCCTATTATGGTTAATGGCTGGATTAGTAGGCCGGGAGGGCCATAACTGTTTAATTATGCCATTAAATGTGTTTATGCATGGTTATGAGAATTATATTATGATATGATGTTAAATACATGCATGTGAGTCCACATTTGTTTACAGGGGTATTTTGGTAATTTGGCCCGTTGAGGGTATAATTGTATATTTGTATGTGCGATAATGATATATTGTGAGACCACATTATAATGTGGATTGGTTCGAGTATTTCGACATGAGACGATCTTTAAACATGATTTATCGGTTTGGTCATAACAGGTTTGAGCTCGGGGCTCGGGGTGAGTCTCGGGGTGTTATTAATGGTTATAGCGTTACCGGGGATTTTAGGGTAACGGGATGTGAATTATTGATGTTCGAGGATATTGATATTAGCGGGAATTGGGAAGCGTTAGCTATGATTGACGGGTTAGTGGAAAGTACCAATTTTGCCCTTGAGTAGGTTTAAAAGGCTTAGGATGACACAAGGGTATTTTGGTCTTTTTGGGAGAATATATGTGACTTAAGTGGATTGGAAGGCTGTGGAATAAACAGAGTAAAAACAGGGGTTTGCTTCCTTCATTCCCGTACCTTTTCCTAGCTTCATCTTCTCCATTGCCTTCTTTGAGAGTTTTGTGTTCTTGGTGGGATATCAAGCTAAGGAACTTCAAGGCTGAGTTAGTAGACTTGGTTCTGCTTGTGTGGGAGTTCAAAACAGGTTTTGAGGTAAGTTTTGATCACTGAACTTAAGCTATGCTCTGTTTTCGTTTTAGCTTTTCAGTCATGGGTTTTGATGTGGAAAGTGTGAATCAAAGGGGGTTTTAGTGTTAGTTTGATTGGGGTTTGATGTGAGTAAGCTAAGGGTGTTGTTTGGGGGTTCAATTATATGTTTGGAAGAGGTTTTAAGATGGTTTGAGGGGCTGGTTTGAGAGGGAGAACGCAGGGTTAAAATCTGGTTCGTGTGTGGCCGACTAGCTGATCTGGGCTGGGCGCCGCGGTGCAGCAGGGGTGCGCCGCGGCCCTTGGCGTTTGGCAGGCAGGGAGCCTCTCTGTTTGGAGGCGCGCCGCGGCGCAGCAGAGGGGGGCCGCGGCCGTTAAGGCCAATTTTGCTAAAATATGGTTTTTAGCTTGGGGATTCAAGCCATAGGCCTCGGGGTTGGACCTAGTACCCGGTTGGGTAGTATTTGATGTCTCGGGGGCAGGGATTTGGTTTGGGAACCCTCGGTTGTCATTTTTATTAATAAATTCTATAATTTGGTTATGACCAGGTGACCGTCAAGGATTTTAAAGGTTGATCGTTCTCAGGGGTCGTTCACATAATATTCTCACTCGAACCAGAGGTAAGAAAACAGTGTATGAATACAGTTGCACCCTGTATAGAGATATGGCATGTATGGTTTGATATTTGAGGCATGCTGGTTGATATATGTGGACATGGATTGCATATTAAATGCTATTGAACGCTGATTACCTGCTTGAGACACTGACTAGTCAGGGACCGACTCTAAAGTCGAGAATCATGCATTGAATGGCTCTATAGCATTAATGCCAGACCGACCCTAGGGTCGAGAAACTTACAAGCGCTTGCCTGGTCTACGACCAGATGACTATAGCCAAGGTATATGACCCCGGTGACCGTTTGTCGCGTGGCTAAGGGACGCTGTCCATAGTCTCGACTCTAGAGTTGTGAGGAAGGTTATGTTGGTGACCAATCACCATGCACCTGTCCTGAACAAGCTTATGAAGGAAATCACCTATCAGTTAAGCCCTGGTGACCCTATCGTCACATGGCTAGAGGGAGCGATGCTCATTACTGTGACTTTTGGCTATTGTCACCTATTTGTGGGACTGATAGTCCTGAATGGTTATTATGATCGTTGTTGATATTATATCATGTTTTATTATGTTTTCTTGCTGGGCCTTGGCTCATGGGTGCTATGTGGTGCAGGTAAAGGAAAGGAAAAGCTTGGCCAGCCTTGAGTGGAGAGCTTGGGCGATGTAATGTACATACAGGGCCGCTTGACTGCCACGGTCAAGGAGTTCTTGGAGGGACTAGGGGTTTACCCTATTTTTGCCGCTTAGGGCGGCGGGAATTGTATATTTGGAACTGTAGCAACTTTTTTGTAATACGAACTTCTTGTAAACATTTTAAAAGGCTCATGAGCAGTTTATTTACTTAATGAAATGTACCCTTTCCTTTTTATCGGTTTTTCACCTTAACCTGTTAATGGTACCTAGATCACGTTTTTAACCAAAGGACTCGGGTAGCGAGTCAAATTTCCAGTTCACTGTTCACCGTAACTGTTCTGGGGTAACCAGGGCGTTACAATGGTGCTTGGTGTTTGAGGAATTTTTTGAAGAATTATAGGCCATAGATTCAAGGATTCAAGGCTGGAACTTGGGAGGCTAGAAGCTTGGAACTCAGGGAATTAGTTCAGAGGTTTAATTAAGAACAGAGGTAAGACTTTAACTTGATCATTAAGTTTGAATTTTGCTGGTTTCATTAGAACTTAAGCTTGCATGGGGTTTGATCTTGTTAGCTGTATTTGAGTTGAATTTGGGTGTCATGTGACAGTATGAGTTGTTTAGAGGTTTAGTTGTGATGATTAGACTGTGGGAATATAAATTCTAGACATAATTATGAGTTTAATGATGATTGAATTACGAGAATTGGGGTTTAGGCTCGAAGAAAACGTAGGAAGAATGGTGATTTTCTGGGTTTGGAGGCTCGAGCCACGACCCTGTTCTTCAGGCGTCGCAGCCCGTGTGTGTCGAAGAGGCTGGAAGCCTCTGTCTGCCCAGGCGCGCCACGACCCAAGGATTGGAGCGTCGCAGCCTGTGTACCTCAACAGAGAGGCATTTTGCCTCTGACTTGAGCTCGTTGTGGCCCTTAAGAACCTGGGTCGCGGCTCAAATTCAAAATAGTGGCTGTTTGAAGGTTTTTGGCTCGGGAACCCAAAAGTTAAGGCTCGGGAAGGATTTTTACCATCTGGATTGGTAGAATCCAAGGTCCCGGAGGCTAGAATTATGTTATGAAGTTATTGAATGGATTATAACTTGATGGATGACTTTTATGAATGTGTTGTGACTAGGTTTTCAGCGAGGCTCGGGTTAAAGGACTGTGCTCGAGATTGCAGTGCTCAAAAAGCTTGGGACACAGGTAAGAAAACGGTTGTACTCATAGAGCACGGTGTGGCCCTATTGTTTGTATTGCAGGGCCTGCCCCTATTGATTGGATTGCAGGGTGTAGCCCTATTGTTTATGTTTAGTATATGTTTAAATATTTGTTGATATTATGCTATGTAGTACATGTTTGTGAATGAACGTCGAAGGCCGGGAACGGCAGGAAGCCGAGTACGGTAAGGGGCCGGGAACGGCATTGAGCACGCGGAGTGCAGAGCCGAGTACGGCAAGAGGCCGGGAACACGAAGTGCAATCCATTAAGGCGAGACCCACCTAGGATGCTGAAGTCATCCTCTCGGTGAAGACCGCGAACCCAGGGCCTGGTAAAGCGTCTGGGACGGCATGGCCGCTATGTGTTTAGCATGTTGGCTGTTTTGTTATATGTTGTTGATAGATATGCATATGTTATTTGTTTTGTGTTGAGTTTTCTTGCTGAGTTTCGGCTCACGGGTGCTCTATGGTGCAAGTAAGGGCAAGGGAAAGGTCGACAACCATGAGTACGGAGAGCGTAGAGCGATGGGTACATGTCCAGCCTACCTGGCTGCCACTGCTGGGGTTTGGGAAAATGTTATGTATTGACCTGAATTTGTCGCCTAGTTGACCCTAAATGTATTTTGAGTTGTAAATATTTTCTAAACCGTATTTTGGGATCCCAGATGTTTAATTTTTAGTATTTCTAATGAATGACCACATTTTTATATTTAATGCTTGTAAATGATCTTCAACACAGTTTAGCTACTCTTTTAACCTAAAAGCTTGATTAGCAAGTTAATGGTACATTTTAAACTCACTTAGTAACAGCTCTAAGGAAGTAGGGCGTTACACAGGTGGTGGTAAGGACTGCAGTCGCAAGGGTCGTGGGGGTGGCTGGGATCGCGGAGAGGGTGGATGGAGACTGGGTACACAGGGGTTGGGGTCGCATAGGGTGGCTGGGGGCTGGGTACACAGGGTCGGGGTTCATAACAATTTTTTAATATAGCATTTGTGGTAGTTTTCCACTAATCGTTTGCGTCAGTGGAAAATTGCCACAAATGCCACAAATGTCAAATTGTTTTGCATCATAGGATTTCGCGTCAGTTTCAAAACTAATGCAAAAAATCAATTGTGGCAGTTAGGAACTGTCACAAATGACCATTTTTGTAGTAGTGAGAATTCATGAGTAATTACCACTTGACATCCAAAGACACCTTGTATTTTAAAATATAGTGCAATTACTTAGATATGTAATTACTACCCAAGTAATTACACGATTTAGTAATTACACAGTTGTTTTCAAACACGCTCGAGATTAGGCCATTTTGAAAAATAATACATAGATACTAAATAATAATTAGTTTCTCACAAGAATCATGAGGTTCCATTTAAAAAATAATTGATAATTAATTAGTGGAGTTACACGTGTTCTTATTAATGGCTTAATATTCTTTCACTTGTTTCATGTAGGACACTATACTGCAATATCTCCCCTCAAGACGATGGCTATTTTTTGCTCACCAATCTTGAATCACCGGATCACAAGTGACCCGAGCTTATGCCATTTTGAAAAATAGTTGAAATAATACATAAACACTAAATAATAGTTTGTTTTTTACAAGAATCACAAGCTTCCATCTAAAAACTAATTGGTAATTAGTAAAGTTACCCATGTTCTTATTAATGGGTCAATATTCTTACACTTGTTTCATGTGAGACACTATACTCCAATATCTCCCCTCAAGATGGTGGCTATTTTTTGCTTACTAATCTTGAATCACCGGATTACAAGTGACCTTTTTCAACTCGCACATTATTATTTTTGGATCTCAGGTGTCTTTTTGCACTATGCGCATCTCATGCAGCTTAGCTTGTTTGGATCTCAAGTATCTTGTTTCACTATGCAAATCCCTTGCAGCTTACTTTTTTTTTTTTAATTCAGCTCACTATTTGGATTGGTATGAATCGAATGTCCGCTAGGGATATGACTCATGATAACATGACAATAATCATGAGTTTCCATCTAAAAACCAATTTGTAATTAGTGAAGTTACTCATGTTTTTATTAATAACTCAATATTCTTACACGTGTTTCATGTGGGACACTATACTACAATAGTTTCCTAAAAAATTGGAGAATTTTAAAAATTATTATTATCTCAATTAATTAAAAGCTTAAAAAAATTATAACATTATTATTATTTTTTAATTTTAGGTTTTTAATTAAATAAAATTATTTATATTTTTTATTTTTATTTTGGTACTTGATCTAGCAGTAATTTTAAGAAAGTTAATATTAAATTTGATTTTTATTTTTAAGATATGATATATATATTATGTAATTAATAATTAAAATTAAAGTTGATGGGCATATGAATCCATGAATGATTATTCTAAAGTGCAATAATTAAAGTTGACTGGCACATGAATCCATAATAGTAAAAAATATACATATAATTTTCTTAACCTCAAAATCTTTGAACTATATGTATATATATTATGAGATTGATTCAATATTTATATTTATATATAGAGAGAAGTTCTTTGGTGCAGGCGTACGGAACAGGCGTACGGAACAGGCGTACGGAACACCCGCACTTACGATTTTTAATATATATTAGTTTATTATTATTATTGTTATCATTAAGGTTTTTAATATATATTAGTTTATTATTATCATTGTTTTTAATATATATTTAAAGTTTAAGTTTTGTTGTAGCCAGATTTTAGTCAGATTGTTGTCAGATTTTATTGTATCAATTAGTCAATGTTTTGTATCAATTAATCAATGTAGTCAGATTGTATTAATTAGTCGATGCTTCTATCTCTGCTTTTTTTTCTTTGATATATATGCTACATGTAAGTGAATACCTGTATAGCTCAAGCTGAGAAGAAGAAAATATCGCTAAATAGAAAAAGTCTGAAACTCAATACCTGTATAGCTCAAGCTGAGAAGAAGACAATACATTGAAAATGGAGAATGAGACCAAACCCATTTCTCCAGAGAACTTACGTTTGAGAACAAACAAAATCATTGCAAATTGTATCTGGGTTAACTTACGTTTTTGTCTCACGGCTGAACTTTGGAAAAACAAAATACAATGAAGAAGAAAGCATAACAGGGGATGGGGATCACACCCACTTGCACTTGGTTCTCTTACGTGTAGCATATATATCAAAGAAAAAAAAGCAGAGATAGAAGCATGGACTAATTAATACAATCTGACTACATTGAATAATTGATAAAATTAAATTTGACTACAATCTGACTAAAATTTGACTACAACAAAACTTAAACTTTAAATATATATTAAAAACAAGAATAATAATAAACTAATATATATTAAAAACTGTAATAATAACAACAATAATAATAAATTAATATATATTAAAATCCGTTGGTGTGGGCGTTCCTTACGCCTGCACCAAAGAACTTCCCTGTATATTGCGTACTTGGCAAAACGTTTATTTTCATTACTCATATATATTTAGTAACAAATAGAAAGACCGTTTTTTAAATAAATAAATTTGAAAACTGTATTTATGAAGAGAAACTTTCAAAATAATTACAAAAATTAATCATTTTTTTTTTAAATTTCCTTGGGATTATTAATTATGCATGCAAGTTTTTTTTTTTTTGCATTATATATTTAAGTTGTTGCCCATGTCCCAATGACAAAATTAACCATTACTAGGTTTACTTTTTACCATGCATGTAAAAAATAAAAAATAAAAATAAGAAAGACAAAATAACCGGTTATTAATGAAAAATAACAATAAATTGGAGAAATTTCTTCAAAAAGAAAAAGAACAAAAAAGTAGTTCTTTTGATAGGCCCTGAAACCACACTTAACACGATTTCTACTGTGTTAATTAAAATTGTATTTAAAAATTCATATATATTTTTTTATAAAACCTTTATTTTATGGAAGGTTTTTTTTTTTTTTACAAAAGAAAAAGAAAGAATCTTTTTATTGAGTTTTAATAATTAAAATTTTATATTTCTATATTATTGATATTTTAATAATTGATTTCCTATTTTAATAATTGATTTCCTATTATTGATATTTCAATATTTCTATATTATTGATATTTCAATAATTGATTTCCTATTTTATTTTTATTGTAATTAATAAAAATAAATAAATATATTAAAGTATTTTTTTACTCTTGAAAAGTCCTCTTAAATTATATAACAGTAACTTAAAAATTTTAAAATTTTACTTGTCTTCTACCCTCGAAAAATAAAATTAAAAATTATGTTAGCCCAATAATATAACAAATTATTTACATTTATGAGTTTTTAGAGAAACAAATTGAGTTTCTAAACTCTAATTGGAGTTGGGTTTAGTGGTGTTATATCAAGATGGTTTTCATGATGTGTTAGTCATAATTGTAATTAATAAAAATAAATAAATACATTAATTTTTTTTTTTCATTCTTTGAAAAATCCTCTGAAATTATATGTGATGAGAATTTAGATACATGTTATACTGATGTTTTGTATTTATTAGGAGAAAATAACTATTTGTGCCTAACATTATTGATTAACTAATAAATACTATATTCTATCTCTTTCAAAAAAAATAAAAATAAATAAATACTATATTCTAGATTCTAGAATATGCTGGTGTGTGCATGCATATGTATATATAATTTGAATATTATAAATTTTTATTTTTTTTTTTTTTTAAAAAATCTACAACTAGCTAGGTGATATGATATCCCCTGACACAATGTACCTAACCTTCTTTTGAGAAAAAAATAAATATGGCAATGTTTGAGAAGGACAGGTGTGACTGAACATATTCCCAAAATAATTAAACTATAAAATATTTAGTTTATAATAATACATTTGAGTTGATTTGATTTTACTACTTCAAATAAGACATGCAAATAATTTCAGATATTAATTATTGAAGTGGTACGAAAGCTCTGCCTACTTTGGATGGACAAAGAATATTGATGAATTTCATTAAAGTTTTCTCATATAAAATTAACTTTATTAAAGTTTTCTCATCTTTTCAATCATATAACAAAGTGAATTTAGTCACTTTATTATTATAACCTGTACGAACGATCATATACTTTGTAAATAAGTGTTCGATTGAGTTTATTACAGAAATTAACGTACGACGAAACTGTGACTTAAATAAAAAGTGTAAGAATGGGACTTAAAAGTAAAAAATAAATTTGATGGGGCCAAAAATATATTTTTTTAATAACAAAAATTGGGGACCAAGGTCTCCCTTTTTATGCAAGAGGATTCGTTTCTTTTACTTGAAATTGACAAAAGGCAAATTTGTGGAGAAAATTCAAATAAATATTAGTGTTTGTGTAGTATATCACATTCCACAATATATCAACATGTAAAGATATTCCTTAAAAAAAAACATGATAATATTCAATTTATAATCCATCGATGTGATAGGTCCCTTTTGTTTTTATTTTGTTTTGTAAAGATAAAAGACTTACTTAACTCAATAGTTAGAGTATTGTTTTAGTACGGCGAGAGTCATTAGTTCAAATCCAATAATATGTAGAACTTAATAGATAGCAACGTCACTAGTATATAATGAGCTTTTATACTTATTCGCTTTTATTGATTTTGTATATATCATCCTACTTTATTGAATTTTCTAATTTCAAATTAGTTCGTTGCATTAGAATTTGATTATACTTTATTGGATTTGATTCTTATGTTAATTAGATAAAATTGCTAGGATTTTTTAAACACTTAACCAACATGCATAAACAATAATATTTCATAGACAAATCCATAATCAAATCATACTGTAAGTGGATAATGAGAAACCCTAAAACATGTTTCTATAAAACATTTGTTAAATCAAAGAAGAAGATAAATATAAGAGCGGAAGTACTGACCTGATGTCATTGTTGGAGATTGCACAGAAAGTTTAGATCTTCTTATATGATACATATTTTTGTGAGAGAATAGTCTCTCTTTTCTTTTCTGTTAATGTGATTACTGACATAATAGAATAATACGTTTGTGTAGAAGACCACAATCTTAATAGATAATTAGTGGTTTCCAATTTTGCCTATTATAAAATAAAAAAATTCATTTTTCATTTTCTACACATAATATACCACTTACAAGTTTACAACCCATCACTTAACCTTGGTTAGATCCCTTTAATTTGGGTCAAACTTTCATTACTGCAAAATAAGTTATTGTGTCACTTCCCAACTGCCAAAATTGATCTTTTGCGTCACTTTTAAAAGTGACGTGGATCTCATGACGCAAATCTGCGAAGCATTTGCATCAGTAGAGAACTGCCACAAACGTAGCATTTGAGGCAGTTCTCCACTGACACAAATATCAAATAATAAAAAATTATTTTAAATGTCATATATCCTAGTTTTTGTATTAGTATAAGATATGAATATGAAAATGAGCTTGAACTATTTTCCTTATTGCCTAATTTTTATTTTTTTTGCAAATAAAAAATAAAACCCAAATTGGTACAAAAATACATATTCAAATTTTAACAAAGACCAATTTATATTTGGTTTGAAAATAAAAAATAAATCTCAAATTAGTGCTAAAATACATATTCAGATTTTAGCAAAGATGCATATCCATTTAATCACCATTATTTACAAATTTTATACATTAATTTGATACAAAAAAAATAGAGTTTTCTTATGCAAAAATTAAACAAAAAAAGACATAAATATTTACAAACTTATATAACACCCAAGTCATATCTCCACCAAGGCACCACAACAATGAAGAACAAACTCTCCATGGCAACCTGCAACAATCCCTCTGCAGCGTCCCAAATTTGGTAATAAGGCTTAGGGTCTTGATTAGCGTGTCGGGAGGACAATAATTGATTTAATTACGTTAACATATGAATTTGATGATTATGTGATTAAAAATTCATATTTAGGTGAATTAAATATGCATGTTGGTCTCATTTGGCTATTAGGGGAATATTTGTAATTTTAGCCCGTTAAGGGCATAAATGCAATATTTGTGTATATTATGATTGATACCACGAGTGAGTGATAATATATTTGTGATGCACGATCCGAGACGGTTCTAGAGAGCAGTTTAGCTAGATAGTCACAACGAGGTCGAATACCCGGCTCGAGAGGAGCCTGGAGGTATTTTGGGAATGTAATATGTGTTCGAGATTTATCGAGTAATGGGTAGTAATTTAGCAATGATTTGGACATGTCGGGATTAAACAGAGATTTATAGGAACACTCGAGGAACTAGCGGGACTTGACAATTGACGAAATTTCCCTTGGTAGCACTTGAGGATTAGGATAAGCTTAAGGGCATTTTAGACTTTTGACTAAGGTTGGATATACACTTAGATGGCTTGAGAAACCACTATAATTAAGTAAAGGACAAGCAACAACTCTCAACTCTTTCTCGCCATCAATTTTCTCTCTCTCTTGGAGACTTAAGCAAGCTTTGGGAATTCAAGCGGTTGAGGCTGAAGCTTTAGAAAAACTAAAGTTTGAGGCAATTGAAGTTAGCACAAGGTCGAATCTTGTACAGAGGTAAGCTCTTAAACTTGATCTTCGTAGTAAATTCTGCTGGGATTGGAGGTTTGCATGAGAGTTTAATTTTAAGTTTGATTTTGGATGCTTGATGAGTGTGAGGAGTTGTTTGTGTTTCTGCTGTGATGTTTAGGTTATGTGAAAGGGAATTATAGGCTTAAATCTAAGTTGTGTTTATGATTGGGGAGAGAATTTGGGGCTTAGGCTCGAGGAAAACACAAGAAATAGTTTGATTTTCTGGGTTTGGGGGCTCGGGCCGCGGCCCTGTTCTTCAGGCGCCGCGACCCGTGTGTGTCTAAGAGGCTGGAAAGCTCCTGTTTTCCTAGGCATGCCGTGGCCCATGTCCCTTAAAAGAAAGTCCTTTTGCCTCTGACTTGAGCACGTCGTGGCCCTTAAGGGGCTGGGCCGCGACTCAAATACAAACTAATGGTTGTTTGAAGCTTTTTAGCTCGGAAACTCACATGTTAAGGCTTGGGAAGGATTTTACTACCCGGATTGGTAGAATCCAAGGTCCCGAAGGCTAGAGTTATATTTCGAAGTTATTTATTGGTTTTGAAATTGATGGATGGTTATTATGAATACGTTGTGACTAGGTTTTCAATGAGGCTCGGGTTAGGGGACTGTGCTCGTGATCGCGGTGCTCAGATAGCTCAGGACACAGTTAAGAAAAATGTTGTACCCATAGAGTAGGGCGTGGCCCTATTGTTTGTATTGCGTAGCATAGCCCTATTGTAACATCCCCAATTTGCTAATAAGGTTTAGGGCCTTGATTAGCGTGCCTGGAGAGCAATAAATGAATTAACATGTTAATATATGAATTTAAATGAATATGTGATTAGAATGCATGTTTAGGTGGAACAAATATGCATGTGGGCCCTGTTTGTTTGTTAGGGGAAAATTAGTAATTTTAGCCCGTTAAGAGTATAAATATAATATATGATATTAATTATTGAAGTGGTACGAAAGCTCTGCCTATTTTGGATGGACAAAGAATATTGATGAATTTCATTAAAGTTTTCACATATAAAATTAACTTTATTAAAGTTTTCTCATCTTTTCAATCATATAACAAAGTGAATTTAGTCACTTTATTATTATAACCTGTACGAACGATCATATACTTTGTAAATAAGTGTTCGATTGAGTTTATTACAGAAATTAACGTACGACGAAACTGTGACTTAAATAAAAAGTGTAAGAATGGGACTTAAAAGTAAAAAATAAATTTGATGGGGCCAAAAATATATTTTTTAATAACAAAAATTGGGGGCCAAGGTCTCCCTTTTTATACAAGTAGATTCGTTTCTTTTACTTGAAATTCACAAAAGGCAAATTTGTAGGGAAAATTCAAATAAATATTAGTGTTTGTGTAGTATATCACATTCCACAATATATCAAATATATCAACATGTAAAGATATTCCTTAAAAAACATGATAATATTCAATTTATAATCCATCGATGGGATAGGTCACTTTTGTTTTTATTTTGTTTTGTATAGATAAAAGACTTACTTAACTCAGTAGTTAGCGTATTGTTTTCGCACGGCGGGAGTCATTAGTTCAAATCCAATAGTAGGTAGAACTTAATAGATAGCAACGTTGCTAGTATATAATGAGTTTTTATACTCATTCGCTTTTATTGATTTTGTATATATCATCCTACTTTGTTGAATTTTCTAATTTCAAATTAGTTCGTTGTATTAGAACTTGATTCTACTTTATTTGATTTGATTCTTATGTTAATTAGATAAAAATTGCTAGGATTTTTTAAACACTTAACCAACATGCATAAACAATAATATTTCATAGACAAATCCATAATCAAATCATATTACTGTAAGTGGATAATGAGAAACCCTAAAACATGTTTTTATTGAACATTTGTTAAATCAAAGAAGAAGATAAATATAAGAGCGGAAGTACTGACCTGATGTCATTGTTGGAAATTGCACAGAGAATTTAGATCTTCTTATATGATACATATTTTTGTGAGAGAATAGTCTCTCTTTTCTTTTCTGTTAATGTGATTACTGACATAATAGAATAATACGTTTGTGTAGGAGACCACAATCTTAATAGATAATTAGTGGTTTCCAATTTTGCCTATTATAAAATAAAAAAATTCATTTTTCATTTTCTACACATAATATACCACTTACAAGTTTACAACCCATCACTTAACCTTGGTTAGATCCCTTTAATTTGGGTCAAACTTTCATTACTGCAAAATAAGTTATTGTGTCACTTCCCAACTGCCAAAATTGATTTTTTGCGTCAGTTTTAAAAGTGACGTGGATCTCATGATGCAAATCTGCGAAGCACTTGCATCAGTGGAGAACTGCCACAAACGTAGCATTTGAGGCAGTTCTCCATTGAGACAAATATCAAATAATAAAAAATTATTTTAAATGTCATATATCCTAGTTTTTGTTTTAGTATAAGATATGAATATGAAAATGAGCTTGAACTATTTTCCTTATTGCCCAATTTTTATTTTTTTTGCAAATAAAAAATAAAACCCAAATTGGTACAAAAATACATATTCAAATTTTAACAAAGACCAATTTATATTTGGTTTGAAAATAAAAAATAAATCTCAAATTAGTGCTAAAATACATATTCAGATTTTAGCAAAGATACATATCCATTTAATCACCATTATTTATAAATTTTATACATTAATTTGATACAAAAAAAAAATTAGAGTTTTCTTATACAAAAATTAAACAAAAAAAGACATAAATATTTACAAACTTATACAACACCCAAGTCATATCTCCACCAAGGCACCACAACAATGAAGAACAAACTCTCCATGGCAACCTGCAACAACCCCTCTGCAGCGTCCCAAATTTGGTAATAAGGCTTAAGGTCTTAATTAGCGTGTCGGGAGGACAATAATTGATTTAATTACGTTAATATATGAATTAGATGATTATGTGATTAAAAATTCATATTTAGGTGAATTAAATATGCATGTTGGTCTCATTTGGCTATTAGGGGCATATTTGTAATTTTAGCCCGTTGAGGGCATAAATGCAATATTTGTGTATATTATGATTGATACCACGAGTGAGTGGTAATATATTTGTGATGCACGATCCGAGACAGTCCTAGAGATAAGTTTAGCTAGATAGTCACAATGAGGTCGAATACTCGGCTCAAGATGAGCCTAGAGGTATTTTGGGAATGTAATATGTGTTCGAGATTTATCGAGTAATGGGTAGTAATTTAGAAATGATTTGGACATGTCGGGATTAAACAGAGATTTATAGGAACACTCGAGGAACTAGCGGGACTTGACAATTGACGAAATTGCCCTTGGTAGCACTTGAGGATTAGGATAAGCTTAAGGGCATTTTAGACTTTTGACTAAGGTTGGATATACACTTAGATGGCTTGAGAAACCCCTATAATTAAGTACAGGACAAGCAGCAACTCTCAACTCTTTCTCTTCGTCAATTTTCTCTCTTTCTTGGAGACTTAAGCAAGCTTTGGGAATTCAAGCGGTTGAGGCTGCAGCTTTAGAAAAACTAAAGTTTAAGGCAATTGAAGTTAGCACAAGGTCGAATCTTGTACAGAGTTAAGCTCTTAAACTTGATCTCCATACTAAATTCTGTTAGGATTGGAGGTTTGCATGAGAGTTCAATTTTAAGTTTGATTTTGGATGTTTGATGAGTGTGAGGAGTTGTTTGTATTTCTGCTGTGATGTTTAGGTTATGTGAAAATGAATTATAGGCTAAAATCTAAGTTGTGTTTATGATAGGGGAGAGAATTTGGGGCTTAGGCTCGAGGAAAACACAGGAAATAGTTTGATTTTCTGGGTTTGGGGTCTCGGGTCGCGGCCCGTGTGTGTCGAAGAGGCTGGAAAGCCCCTGTTTTCCTAGGCATGCCGCGGCCCATGTCCCTCAAAAGAAAGTCCTTTTGCCTCTGACTTGAGCGCGTTGTGGCCCTTAAGGGGCTAGGCTGCGACTCAAATGCAAACTAATGGTTGTTTGAAGCTTTTTAGCTCGGAAACTCACATGTTAAGGCTCGTGAAGGATTTTACTACCCAGATTGGTAGAATCCAAGGTCCCGAAAGCTAGATTTATATTTCGAAGTTATTTATTGGTTTTGAAATTGATGGATGGTTTTTATGAATACGTTGTGACTAGGTTTTCAATGAGGATTGTTCTCGTGATCGCGGTGCTCAGATAGCTCGGGACACAGTTAAGAAAAATGTTGTACCCATAGAGTAGGGCGTGGCCCTATTGTTTGTCTTGCGGAGCATAGCCCTATTGTAACATCCCCAATTTGCTAATAAGGTTTAGGGCCTTGATTAGCGTGCCTGGAGGGCAATAAATGAATTAACATGTTAATATATGAATTTAAATGAATATGTGATTAGAATGCATGTTTAGGTGGAATAAATATGCATGTGGGCCCCGTTTGTTTGTTAGGGGAAAATTGGCAATTTTAGCCCGTTGAGGGCATAAATGTAATATATGTGGAATATATGATATAATGATGATATAATTGTGATGCACGTGCCGAGACGGTCGTAGGGAGCTAATTAGTTTAAAAGTCACAGCGGGATAAAATACCCGGCTCGGGAGGAGCCTAGGGGTATTTTGGGAATTTTGTAAATTTAAGTTTGAGAATTAATGGTTAGTGGTAATTGAGTAACTTGAGTGACCATTGGTAACCATTAAGAGTAACAATTTTAGATGAGAGAAATAGTAGATTTGTAAGAAAGGTGAAATGTCAAAAATGCCCTTGAGGTTTAGTTAAGAAATGAATTACATAGAAGGGTCAAATAGTCTTTTGGCGGAAATATAGATAGCTTCAGCTGAGGGAAAGAGTTTTCACGATGCTTTATGCTAAGTGTGACTGAAGTTAAGCTTTGGAAGGCTAGAAGAATCAAGAAGGAAAAGGAAAACTAAGGGCAAGAAGAAGAAAAGAGGGGAGCTGAAATTGGGGAAAGTCAGGAGGAGAATCAAGAGGCTTGAGGCAACTAAAATCAAGTATAGGCTAAGACTTGTTGAGAGGTAAGAGTTTATTCCCTGTTTTGTTAAGTTTCAAGTTTGATTTCTAGAAAGTAAGCATGAAAATTTAAAGATAGTTGTGGCTGGTTTTGCTTGGGAATTCAGCTTGGTTATCAGGAGGAATTGGTTTAAAGCTGGGATTGGAGAGAGTTCAAAATCAAATTCTTGATTGAGGTAAGGGTTCTAAGAACCTTTGAATTTTCGTTTCTGGTGTGGTTTAAGAATATTGAGGCGTGGTTTAAGTTTTTGGCCTACTGGTTTAAGTTTCTGAAGTTTGAAACCTAAGTGTGGATTTTGGGTGTGATTGTGTGTTTGACCTTGTTGTTGGTGTTTATAGGTTGTTAGATGGTTCATTTGGGGTTTTAAATTGATTTTGTGGTTTAGGTATGTGTTTGGGTTGGATTTGAGGTGTTTTGGCTCAGGGAAAATGCAGGGGAAAACCCAAAATTCTGGGTTCGCGAAGAGGCGTCGCGGCCCTGTTCATTGGCACCGCAGCGCAAGGCTGCATCAGGAGCTGAGGGATTTTCTGGGCACCGCGGCCCTCAAAGGGTAGTGCCGCGGCGCTAGGCTATTTCTGGGCAGGGAAAATTTGCATTTTTTTAGGGCTTTTACCCGAGGGCTCGGGGGATGTTTCCGTTGCATTGTTTTAGGAAATTGGAGGTCCCGAGAGTACGGGATTGATCCCGGGAAGTGGTTTTGGATTAGTTAGCATTAAAGAGTGTTTTATATGTGTTGTGACTAGGTGTTCAGAGAGGCTCGGGATAGAGGACCGTGCTCGTGACCTTGGTGCATTGAGAAGCTCGGGATACAGGTAAGAAAATTGTAGTACCCGTAGAGCGGGGCATGGGCCCATAGTGTTGTTGTAGGGCACGGCCTTATATTGTATTACCTGTTAGGGCGTAGCCCTTGATTGAATTATTATATGTTTGAATGATGTTTGAGTTATGCTATATGTGTTTATAGTAAAGTGAACGGCAATGAGCCGGGAACGGCAAGGAACCAAGAACGGCAAAGTGCCGAGAACGGCAGTGGGGCCGGGAATAACACTTAGCACGTGGAGTGCTAATTTTTAGGGTGAGGCCCCAATGGATACATGGGATATCCTTACGGTGAGAACCGAAATCTCAGACTTTGGTAATGCTTCTGGGACGGCATGGTCGTATATGTTTAGTCTGATGGACTGTCTGTTTATCTGTGGATTATCTGATATAATGATTATATAAGATGCATATGTTATGTGCTATATGAGTTTTCTTGCTGGGCTTTGGCTCATGGGTGCTCTATGTTGCAGGTAAGGGCAAAGAAAAAGTCAACCAGCCATGAGTATGGAGAGCGTGAGGCGGCGCGTACATGTTTGGCCTGCCCGACTACTTTAGTTGGGGGCATTTTGAAAGATGGTTGTATTAAACTGTGATTTTGATGGTTAATTATCTGTAAACCTATTTTGAGTTGTAAATATTTTATAAACCATATTTTGGGATCCCAAATGTAAAACACTTGAAACTTTCAATGAAATAGGGTATTTTCAAAGATTACAGCCTTGACTTTTGTTCTAAAAACCTCGTCTAGCGAGTCAGCTGCACATTTAAAACTCACTTAGTGACGGCTCTAAGGTAGTAGGGCGTTACACCTATTGTTTGTATTGCGGGGCATAGTCCTATTGTTTGTATTGCAGGGCGTAGCCCTAATGATTGTATTGCAGGGCGTGGCCCTAATGTGTTATATTCAGGATGTGTTTAAATATATGTTGATATTGTGCTATGTGATGCATATTTGTGAGTGAACGGCGAAGGTCGAGAACGGCAGGAAGCCGAGTACGACAAGGGGTCGGGAACGGCATTGAGCACGTTGTGTGCAGGTTGTTAGGGCGAGACCCTCCTAGGGTGCTGGAGCCACCCTCTCGGTGAAAATCGTGAACCCAAGGCCTGGTAAAGCGCCTGGGACGGCGTTGGCCTATGTGTTTAGCCTGCTGGTTGTTTTGTTATAAACTGTGGATTACTATGCATATGTTATATGTTTTGTATCGAGTTTTCTTACTGGGCTTCGGCTCACAGGTGCTCTATGGTGCAGGTAAGGGCAAAGGAAAGGTCGACCAACCATGAGTACGGAGAGGGTGGAGCGACGGGTACATGTGCGGCCTGCCTGACCACCACGGCCAGGGTTATTTTTGGGAAAATGTACTGTAATAGTTGTTTTGTCGCCTAAGTCAACCATATGTATATTTTGATCTGTAATGTATTTTCTAAACAGTTTTTGGGATCCCAACTGTAAAACTCTCTAAGATTTCAATGAACAACCAAATGTTCTATACTTAATGTCTTTAAACAAGTTTTGATACAGTTTAGTCACACTTTTAACCTAAAACCTCAATTAGCGAGCTAATAGTATATTTTTAACTTACTTAGTAACGACTCTAAGGAAGTAGGGCGTTACACCCTCCATAGCCTAGATTCGAGCCCCTCCATGGAATCCTTCTTTATATCAGCTTAGGGAGGTATTTCTTTTTCCCCTTATCCTTCTTGGATGGACCTTTAGGCTTTCCCTTAGTTGCTATGTGAGCATTTTGTCCTTCCTCCATCAACAACCTTTCTTATTTCTTGTACACACATGTTTATCAGTTCATTGATACTCCACTTGTCCTTATGTGTGTTGTAGGAAATTTTGAAAGGCGTGTATTGGGAGGGAGGATTGTTAAGGATGTAAAGAACCAAGATTGAGTCACGTATCACCACATCGAACTTCTTCAGTTGTCCAACGATGTCTCTCATTTTGGTGATGTGCTCACGTACGCCTTTAACTCCGGTGAGCCTTGATGATGAGAACTGCATGATGAGAGTGTTGCAAATGGGCTTGTCAAAGGTGTCGTACTGCTCGTCGATGGCCTTAATCAAGTCTTTGACTTTTTCATGATGCTTCATTGATCCACGCATTCCTACAGTAATCTTTGTCATAATGAACATGATACTCAGACAGTTGGATCGTTCCCATTTGTTACGCAGCGCGATCTCATCATCAGTGCTGGTCTCCTTGATTGTAGCAAGTTCATCATTCGTGTTCGCGTAGTTCATGTCCGTGCATCCTAAATGGAATAGAACTGTCTCCTTCCATATTTTGAAATTGTCACCCTTAAGCTCATGAACTTCGGTTAGGATGGCAGCAAAACTAAAGGTGGATTGAGAAACTACATGAATAGGATTAAAAACTTAAGAATATAAAGAATTGAGGCTTAATGAAACCATGTTTTTACCAATGTATAAACATGTTGGATATGAAATATAATTAAACAAAAATTGCATGTGAGCTAAAATTTTAATTTAATAAGATTGAATGTACATTATGTTAGATTGATCAAACAACGGAAAAACTTAAGGTTTGATATTTCTATCCAAATAAATTTTATGACAAAACTATTACATTCATTATCACAATTCTTGTGGGTAGATTAAGAAAAATTAATTTAATATAATATCCTAATTAATTATATAAACATAATAAAACCCATGTGGGGTAAAATTATTATATCTATATAACCAATCACAATTTATGTCCATTATGTGGTCCTAATTAGCTTAATATATAATTTTATATAATCAAAGATGTTGTGGCTACTCTTAATTATTTAAAACTATATGGTTCACTAGACATTATATTTTAGGCTCTACTTAATTCCTAATAACAATTATGCAGCAACATAATAGGCAATCACTAAGAGTGCTCCTAGTGTGGTTGTCCGAAGATCATTAAAAACTATTATAGATTGAGCATTGTCTCTGTTTCATGCTTTCCCATGTTAACCACAAAAATTGTTTGTGTATTATTCATAACTTAATTATTCCATCTAACTAATTATTCTAATTAATGAGAGAATATTTTATGAATCTTAATGTGCTAAATATTTGTTGACGCGATTCTTCGCCAACAAGTAATTATACGAATAAATGGGATGGATTAGTGCTAAATAGTAAACCGTAATATGAAAATATTTATATTCCAAACTGGCGAAATTAGTATTGTGGGAAGAATATCACTCATTTCATTTTAGGTGGTTCGAAGGTTAAAATCATTCTAGTCCACCAGTCAATATTATTGATATCTCTCGAGTATTCCTTACAGAGTGTTTCTTTACAATAAAAACGCCGTACCCCTTGCAACGCCCAGGGTCTCAATATTTATAGGGAAAGGATATCTGGGTGTTGGTAAAGGGGTTCATCCCGTGACCTTCTTACCCACCATGTCATCTCTGTGACACTTATGATTAATTTCTAAAACCTGACAATGAGGTGTTGTCTAATCAATAGGTAAGGGGAGATAATGGGCCGCATGGCCCAAACCAGTCGTGGCGTGCCTGAACACGTACGTTTATGCTGCGTGTCCGAGAATTCAGGAATGGAATAGACACGTGATGTCTGATATGTGCACGTTTACATTGTGTGGTAGCCTTTATAAGGACTCGAGTGTCAGGTCTATGTTGCACCTCGAGCTCGATATAGCGCCAACTCGTGATATCTACACTGCTGACCCACTGCCTTCGAATGGACTATTAACTCTCTGATTAGCTTCGGGCTAGGGAAGCGGAGACTTGTAATAGCAGCTCTGGGTGGACGATTTACACGTGCCAGACTGAATTATGCAATTTTCCAGCTCGCTAATAACTCGTGGATATTTAGGGCGTACATTAAACGACGGCCAAAGATAGGCTAGGCCATTTAATGCGATTCTCGGAAGCCAGACCGTCGCCAACCACAGTGTTCCACGTGTCTAGTACCAGCGCAATGGACAGGACATGAAGAGTCGAAAAAGAAACCTAAAAGCCCTCGATGTGGCCATAGATGACGTCATGTGTCACGAGCAGAGGCTTGGGGGGCAAATGTACGCCCTAAATATCCACGAGTTATTAGCGAGCTGGAAAATGGCATAATTCAGTCCGCCACATGTAAATCGTCCACGTGGAGCTGCTGTTACAAGTCTCTGGCTCTCTAGCCCGAAGCTGATCAGAGAGTTAGCAGTCCATTCGAAGGCAGTGGGTCAGCAGTGTAGATATCACGAGCTGGCGCTATATCGAGCTCGAGGTGCAACATAGATCTGACACTCGAGTCCTTATAAAGGCTACCACGCAATGTAAAAGTGCACATATCAGACATCACGTGTCTATTCCATTCCTGAATTCTCGGACACACAGCATAAACGTGCGTGTTCAAGCATGCCACGACTGGTTTGGGCCATGCGGCCCATTATCTCCCCTTACCTATTGATTAGACAACACCTCATTGTCAGGTTTTAGGAATTAATCATAAGTGTCATAGAGATGACATGGTGGGTAAGAAGGTCACGGGATGACCCCATTTACCAACACCTAGATATCCTCTCCCTATAAATATCAAGACCCTGGGCGTTGCAAGGGGTGGGGCGTTTTTATTGTAAAGAAACACTCTGTAAGGAATACTTGAGAGATATCAATAATATTGACTGGTGGACTAGAATGATTTTAACCTTCGAACCACCTAAAAGGAAAGGAGTGATAACATTCCCACAATACTAATTTCGCCAGTTTGGAATATAAATATTTTCATATTACGGTTCACTATTTAGCACTAATACATCCCGTTTATTCGTATAATTACATGTTGGCGAAAAACTGCGTCAACAATATTATTTAACTAATCTATATGTTAACTATAAGCTCAATATATCTAACACAAATATGGAATATATCATGCATTTAAAACCATACAATCATACATATAATATCTCAAAATTATTTGTACTAATAATAAATATTGCATGAATTAAAGCATAAATATACTTACAAATTAGTACAATAATCTACATTTATATATATGATAAAAATAAATCCAATAATTCCATACATAAATAAATGGCAGAATTAATTTTAAATACTTAATAAGGCAATAAATCAATTACACAATATTTGGTAAATTAATTTATAATTATACTAAAACTTAATTGTAAAACATTAAATGTAATTACATACACAAACTAGTACAATTATTATTATTGCATGCTTAATAAATAAAATAAATCATGCAATAAACATACCAAATAAAAAATTTACACATTTTAATTAATTTCCAAATAACAAATAAATTACCAAAAATATGCATAATTAAAATAAGCAAAATTTAACAAATTAAATTTATTGCCTCAAATAATGTAGAAATTAAGGAAAAATTAAATTCCAAAAAATATTTTACAAAACTTTTACTTTTTCGGAATTTTTCTTAATTGAGACTTTTTTTTAAATTATGCCTTGGGGAAAATGACATGACTCATCAAATGATGGGTCGTTTTCTTTGTTGTAGGAGGAAAACGACATGTCGTTTCCCCCCATCTCCTTCCTTCAACCGGGTCGAATTGACCCAATTTTCTGTACTCGGGTCAGACTAACCCAAAACCAAAACCCGGTCGGAAATAGTCATTTTTTACGTCGAAAACTTGAATTTTCAGCACAAATCAAACAGAAATACATGTCTAAAGAGATTCATGACATTTGTTTGGATAAAAAATAACTAAAATTTGATCATTAATATCAAAAATTAATTTTGGCTATAACCGGGTTCTAGAAGGTTTCAACGACTTTCAAAGGTTTAAAAACTCATTTTTTTTATGCATCAAAACATTAGAAAACATACACTAAAGAGTTTCTAATGATATTTAGATTGAAAAATAGTTTTGAATAAAAAAAAAATTATCGTGTGTCTATGAACGTAAATTCAGAAGTTTTCATGGGTGTATAAAATAATTTTTATGCAAAGATACATTATAAAACATAAAATGAAGGTCTATAATGTTAATTAGATTGAAAAAAATAGTTCTAATCATAATGAAACAATTTTTCAACTCATGGGCAATATATAGAAACCATACACAAATATATGTATGTGTATATATGAAGACAACATGCATATATAAATTACATATAAATATATATACCGAATATATGCATATAATAATATCAAGGGAGATGTAAGCTTGAGTCTTGATACCAAATGTTAGATAATTTATATCTTGATGCATTAACAATCCTAATATGCAGAATAAAATTGTATATGATTGTTATAAAATAAAAGAGATCGATAAATTATACCTCCAGTCATTGATTTGATAACCTCGATCTAAATGTTTTATACCTGCAAAAGAAAAAAGGAAAAAAGTATTAGAGAGGGTAATGGACTTCCAAGCTCCAAAGCCGGCCCTGGGCATAGGCAGGCCAAGCCTGTGCCTAGGGCCCCCAAATAAAAAGGCCTCAATTTTAAAAAATGCTATTTTTTTCTATACAAAAGGCCTTGTAATTTTACAAAAATACTATTTTATATATAAATATTGTAAAAATACCAAAATTTTCCTTGGCCCCCAATGCTCACGGGTCGATCCTACCAAGCTCTCACTATCTGTTTAGAAGGAGTATGAGAATGAGCAATGAATTTTGGGATCATAATCCTATATTTATTTTATATAGGTGAGACATTCCATCAAAGTCTGTGCCATTATTAATATCAGAATATTTAACATTCAATAGAATATGAAATATTTGGTAACTCAATATTGAGTAACTACTTTAAATGCTGACCTTATTGAGAAAATCTATCAATTAATCTCAATATTGACTTCAATTATAATTAATTAGAATTATAATTTTTAGTAATTCTAATAAATATAATAATATATTCTAACAAATTATACATTTAGTCACATATGTAGGCGTAGATTATTTTCTAATAAAAATAATAACATTGGTGTTAAAGTTTTAAGAGTTATAAAATCACTTTCGTATCTAAAAAAGATAATTATGTAAGATTATAGGATTTATACAATATATTGTGTATGATAAGAATTACACAAAAACAATTTTTGAATTTGAATATTGAAGACAAAAGAATTTATCATATTAATGTGAATTAGGTTACAACTAGAAAATATAACCGCATTCCGCGCAGTTTTTTGTAATTATTAAAACATATATATTTTAAAATATTTTTTGGGAGACTGTGGGGTGGTGATTCATTTTGACCATACTCGTACAACATGTTCTTTATATAGACACGTGAAGACATCTTGACCATAATTTTTTATTTCATGATGGTGTTCACTGTTATTGTATAGCGAACCTCCTGTAGATTTTTTAAAAATTCTGACAAATTTTAAAGTACTGAAAACAAAGTTCAAAAAGTTTGTTGTACATTTACTTTTATTTATTATTATTATACGCTTTGCGTAGTTCAAGTTTTGTCAAAATATTAAAATAGAAATAGATAAATCTATTTTTTGAACACTATATTTTGGCCGATTACTCATTTTGATTGTTTATTTTTAAAAATTAACCTGTGGATCATATATTTATTCAAAAGGTAAAATTATTTATAAAAAGTAAATTATATAAATATATATAATTTATGTTTTCTATAAGGGTTCACACCATTTTGAACATTGTATTTTAGTTGTTTACCAATTTTGACCATTAATTTTTTTTTTTAAATTAACTTGTGGACCTTGTGTTTTGTCAAAAATTAAAAAATAAGAATTGTAAAGATAGATTATTTGAACCACATATAATTTGGTTGATTACCCATTTGAATATTTTATTGTTAAAAGTTAACATTATAAATAGATAGATTTTATTATTATTATTATTATTATATGTAGATATTTTTATCTATTATAATTTTTATTAAAATAAAAATGAGAAAATAATTTTTAGATTGTAAAATGTTAATTATAAAATGATATAATAAAATAATTTTTTAATTAAATTAATATGTATATATATTGATATTTTCAATTGTTAAGATATTTTAGAAAATAGAAAATGAATAAAAAATTAGATTAAATGAGAAAATAGAAAAAGTGATTTGAAGAGATTTTAGAGTGCCACATACTTAGTTTTAAAATTGTAAATATTGTATATAATATTAATAAAATCTGGTTCACTATTTTTTTTAAATATATATTTATAATCGAATGAATTATAGTTCTATATTATATATAAATATTTATATTAATAATTTTTACATATATATATATGACATCTAAATATAACATTGACATAGTTATATATTTACATAATTACATGACATATATATAAAATAGAATAATATTTAAAAATAAATTGATAATAGAAATAAAATAAGAATAGAAAAAGTCAGTAGACAATAATATATCTGCATCAACTATTTTTAGATTCTAATATATCTCGCAATGTCCTTTGGTGAATTTGATGAAGAAAAAAAGCTCCAATCACTTGATAAAAACAAACTATCACACAAATTTATAAAATAAAAAATAATAATATGCATGTCTTTATTATTTTTAAATAAATACGATTTAATTATTTAAATTATCATAAAATATCTTCTTTTAATTAATTAATTAATTTATTTTTGTTTAAGTTTATGTTTGTTCTAGTTTTTTAATGTGGCAGTGACAACAAATGATTATATATTATATGTTTAATATAATATTAAGTTTGATTAAATTTTATTTAAGATATAAAATATAAGATTTTATTATTTTTAAATAATTATCATGGTAAAATATCTCTAAAATATCTTATTTTAATTTGTTTAATTATTTATTTATTTAAGTTTAAGTCATGTTTATAATCTACTGTTAAATATAAGAATATTATGTTAAATATAAGAATATTCCGTTAAAGTTAACTGAAAAAAATTAAAAAACTGTTAAAACCAAGAATTTCCGTTATCTACACACTTTTTATATAGAATAGATATAGATTAGTGCCAACCTTGTGGTAAGTGGGGCCTATACAAAATGTAATACTTATCTAACTAGTATATATCTATTTATAAAGGCACCATATTTATAAATGATTTTTTTTTATGCATATCTTTTTTTACTTTTTGTTTTTATTCTTTTCCATAATCTTAAAAAAATAATACGTAATATGCATGTTTCAAATATTTAGGCAAAAAAACTATATATAAGTAAAAAAAATATTTATACATATTAAATCTTAGAGGGATATAAACCTATGAGGATGAAAAAAATATTAAAATTAACTATAGTTGGGCCTTTCTTTCATTTTTTTAAAAATGCCATTTTTTAACAAACTTAACATGATTTATGCCACTTTTTTTGTTCTTTTTTAAACATACTAGATTCATTGATTAATCTCACAAAGCAACAACAATAACAAACATAAAATGATATTAACCCAATAAATTCCGAATTAGTAGAATAGAGATTTTAAAAATATACCTCAAGTTGAAGGTTAAAGTAAAACAATGTCATCATAAAAAACACTACATTTGTTAAGACTTGAAAATATATTATTTATTATCCGCAACCACTAATTAAACTTTTAATAAACATTAGAAAACAATACTTTATAGTTCAACAATATTATTCATAATAGTGTATAACGATATGAATAAAAATAAATATATATATATATTTGAAAAGCTATGCTTGAAAAGTATGATTGGATATGACTAACTAAGAAATAAATATAAAAGAATAATTGTGTTGATGATTTGTGAACAATAAATTATAAGAAAATAAATTAGATACAAACTCGTAACTTTTTTTTAGGGATATTTGTAGCGAAACTATATAAAGTTTGGAGTTTGTATGGTCCCAATCTTTTTTATTTCGGGGGAAAAGTATTCAATGTTAGTAAAATAGTAGTTTTGTCAATATTGAGCCGTTAACCATTGTTAAGAAGTGACTAGGACGACACATGTCACTACTTAATTGGGTAATCCCATTATTTTAAATAATTTTAAAATAGAAATAGTTCAAATGCATTTTAAAATACAAAAATGACTTAAATTGATTTTGAATTTTAATAAATAATTAAAAACTAAACAAAATCTAAACTAAAGCAAAACAACTTTTTAATAAAATAGATTAAAGTCCGTTTTTTAGAAAAAAAATTGTACAACCCTTCGTTCTTCTTCTTTTATTCTTCAAATCCAAGTCTGTATAATTCTTGTTCTTCTTCTCTTCTTCAGATCCTAGCCCGTAACCATCCTAACTCGTTCTTCTTCTTCAGATTCATTTTTAAACAAACAAAAAAAAATAATTAAAAAAAAAAACAAGATCTATGATCTCAAGTGAGAAAGGGAGAGATGAAGAGGGGACTCACAGTGGTCGAAGACTAGTTTGGGCACGGGAATGGTATAACGCTCCATGTCACTGTGGCTGCTTCTTGGAATGGCGACTGGCCCTGCAAACCAACACAAGTCTTTCCAGTATGCTTTGTCTTCACTCGTACGCTTCCTGGGAAAACTTCCTAGGAGGTCACCCATCATGAAACTACTCCAGGTCAAACACGCTTAACTTTGGAGTTCTCAAGTGATGGTCTACCGAAAAGAATATGCATTTTGTTGGCATAGGTAGTACCCATCAATCCATTTAAGTCATCTTCAACTATGTAATCTCATACCTACACAGTCTTAGAATCTTCACACTTAACCTTCCCCAGGCGGTGTGAGATTGCACAACTTTTTACCTGGTCTTTCTCCTTGCGGATCACGAGATTCTGACTACACAAATGGGGCTCGAGCGACATCGTCGATGGGGCTTGGGCTTATGCAAGGTCATGGCTCGGGGCTTTTGTGAGGTCGACGAGGCTTCTGCAATGTCGACGAGGTGAGGTTAGGTCGTTGTAATCGTGATAGATATAGGACGACGTCGTCAGAGGTCCGTGGAAGCTTGCCAGCAGCTTCAAATATTGGGTTCTATTTTTTTTTATTAGGTATGAATTTGGGTGTGTTAATGTTTGATTTTGAGTTTGAATGAAGATTAAAATATTGATTTGTATACATTGTGATGTGTAATTTTTATTTGGTTGGATTTTTATTTTCTGAAGAAAAAAAATTGTGCTTTGCTTGTGGGAAAGAGAAAATAAGAGAAGAAGAAGAATGAGAAGAACACATTTATTTATTTTTAATCGATTTTTTTAAAATAGTTTGTATTCATTTTATCTTAAAATGATTTTTTTATTTTAAATTATGAGATGGTCCAATTAGATGTTGGCACATGTCATCCCAGTCATCTCCTAATGCGGTTAACGACTCAACAATTATGGAATTACTACTGTACATACATTGAATACTTTTCTTGCGAAAAAAAAAAACTCTATGCGCGTACAAACCCCAAAATTAGAGAAGCTTTGCTGCAAATTTCTCTTTTTTATTTACTATATATTGGATAAAATAAAATTATCATTTCCATAACACCATGAAATTTTCCAAAAATTTCAATAATACCATTAAATTTGCCAAAAATTTCAATAATACCAATATTTAAAGAGTGTTGCTATTTGGCCCTTTAAGACGCCCAACACCATACGAGGTGACACCTCATAATTGATTAGCGATACTCTATAATACTTTTTAAATTTAAATATATAAAACCTGATATTAAATTACACCAATAACAATAGGTCACCTCCTTTGTAGTGTTGGGCATCAGTGTTGTCGCTTAGCAATTCTCATATCTAAACCCTTTTCAACTCGTGGTGCCAAACGCAGCCTTACAGTACTACGAGAGGAACAGTGTCGTTTCCGTTACTAACCGCCTTAATTAACTAATAATAATATGCTTATTATTATCACAATTATATCTTAAAAATCTTCTCATAAATTGAAATTTACTTCAAATATTCAAAACATTCTCTTCTCCCCAAGCCAATCCCAAAATTTATTATTTTCAATCTCTCTCTCAAATTTCATGATCCAATTTTCTTGTTGACTTCATCCATGGCGGTCCGCTTCAAATTCAGAAGCTCCTTGACCTTCGACACCGTCGATATCGACGGCCGACCTTCAATTTCTGTGCGCGATCTCAAATCCAAGATTATTCGCTTCAAAAATCTCAATCTTTGTCAAGACTTTGATCTTGTTTTATCTGATTCTCTCACTGGTCAAGGTCAATTATTAATTTTTGATTGTTTTTGTATTAATACATATCCAAGCCCTAGTTTGGTTCATAGGAATTTTGTGTTTTTGATTTGGGTTTTGGTTAATTGCAGAGTACATTGATGAGAACTTTCAAATTCCGGATGGTTCAAGTGTGATAATCAAGAGAGTGCCTGCGGAATCGGTTCAAGCAAACATGTACGATTTTGGGCATTCGATTAACTTTCTCCATTAGCTAATTTCTTATATTTTACTTTTCCTCATGATTGCCTTATGCTTTTAATGTTATCAGTGCTGGACCTCTCTCTAATCCACATGAGAATCTTCGGATGAAAGAAACCTTGAAGCTCAATCCATCTAATTCACAGGTATTTTTGCACATATGTGATACTATTTTGCCGTGTTCAAGTTTGACCCATTTTATTTCATTACTAGTACCACGAATTCGAATAGAATCAAACTTAGTATGAAGGCTGTGAACTATGAATTCGGGTTCCATTAGCAATTTTATGGCGATTTGAATACTTGGGATTCTCGAGCTGTTTTAGGAATTTCAGACGAATGTAGTACTGTTCTAGTATCTGAAACAGTAACAATTTAAGTCTAAGGAAATAAATAAGTGTCGATCTTTGTATTTTTTTTACAAGTTCGAGTAAACATGTCTGTCAAAGTGCAAGTTTCTTGCTTCACTTTTGATTTTGTTATCATTTTTTACTTTAACAGAATGTTGAGACACTCGACTTTGATGACTTTGGGGTTGATTTGTATCCTGTTGAGGCGACCTTATCTAGTTCTAATCTTGATGTGAAGAGGGCTTGCATCAATAGTGACCCTCCGAAATTCGGCACTGCAGCAATGTATACACACGCTTATATACACGTTTTGCGAATATTCTTTACTTGATATTTCAAACACAACTAAACTTCTTTTTTCTTTTTACTAATAAACTGTTTATTTGCATTCAGATGTTCTGAGTCTCCTTTGAGAGAGTGTCAGAAACTTGATGCAAGCGATCTCAGTGATGCTGTTCCAGGATGTATGTTATATTCTTATTTGTCTTTTGAAAATCTCTATTCTGGTACAGATCATTATTTAGTAACCTGTAAATTTGTTTTTAGGTCCTGCCAATGATGGAAACGAGGGGGATTCATTTCAGAAAAAGTTGGAGCCAAAAGTTCATAATGAAATGAAAAAGTAGGATAATTTTATTTGAATATTTATGTGGTCTTAGAAAATAACAATACAAATTGTTCATATTGTGTTTTTGTGTTAAGAAACTGATTATATGAGCCATTTGGAAATGGTAGGGTGGATAGCAACAAAGCTCGAGCTTTGCAAGATGCCAATCTGCCTTCAGAGCTTAAATGCTCCATCTGCAACTTATTTTTTAAGGAAGCAGTGATGATTCCTTGCTGTCAGCATAGTTTTTGTCAGAAATGTATGTGTATTTCAATGCCATTTGTCTTTTAATTGCACAATTTCAGTCCTCTTTCTTTTCATTGTCCTTAAATATACAGATTACTGCAGAATTGTTGAAGTTTTATATAACCCGTGAAAAATGCATGTGAACAATTGCTAGCTGAGTAATTAAAGTCATCTTTGTGATCTTTCTGAGTTTGGTTTCAGGCATTTATCAAGTGCTTCTTGATAAGGAAAGTTGTCCAAAATGTTTTTCTACCAAATATGGAGTACAAAATCTCTTGCCAAATGTTTCTCTTAGGCAAGCAATTGAGCATTTTCTTGAGTCTCAAATTTTATCCACTGATTCAGGCAACGAGTGTCAGCGATATGCTCCTGGTAAGATTCTTATACGTGTTGAAGTGCAAGTGTTGTCAAAGTCTGAATGGGAACCACAATAATAACTTACTGTTTAACTCTTGGCATGCAGATGGAGAGTCTGGAATTCAAGCCAAAGATGTCTCATGTGGTGTGTCCGTATTCCAAAGAGCATTAGAGTTGCCTCACTCTCCCTCTGAAACTGGGAGGGGATCAAATCATATAATTGTAGAATCCCCTAGTAAATCAAAATCACCATTTAAAATAAATGTGTACAACCGTTATGGAAGCAATGATACTTTGAAATCACCTCCTTTGTTACGCAAGATGAAGCATATAGATAAAATCGGACCTGGGGATGTGGTGGATTTTGATGATTTCCAAGGAGAAAGCCAGCCCGTGCTCGAGGAAGGTATCATGCTATGGATTGCTTTAGTTTATTAATTACTGAAATTGTTAATTGTCATATATTAGAATTTCTCATTATTACTACATTCAAGTGTTACCTTTTGCTCAGAATTTTCTCTCCGAATTATTTATTATTGTTCCAGTATTTGGCATATAGAACAATTCCACTTCATGTCTTTGAGCTCTAAGGTATAATTTTATTTATGACAGTGCCTGCAGCTAAAACTATGGTGAAGAGAAAGAGAGAAAGCTGGATTGATAATGAAGGTAGGATCTATATTTTTAGCGCTGCAGATAGAATCTTAAACCATTTCCTGTATGATGTAATAAATTATAACTTTTCAGGTGGACATAAGAGCATTGTAGAGTCTGCAAAACACAAAAAGGTGGGTTGACAATTTGTTTCTACACCTTACTTAAAAGTTACATCAACAACTAGATGTTATGTTTAAATAATTTCTAAAATTCTTTAATCCATATTCTCTCTATTTTTCTTATTTGCTTATCTTATGTTTCTGCTTTGTATGTCACGAGATTCACAACTTATGTGCTTAACATCAAAGTTACCTTCATGATTTTTTCTGTTATTTTAAGCGAAACCAGATATCTGAGAAAAGAAATCAATCTGTGTATTATACATTAAACTGATTCAAATCTATCTTGATAATATTAGGGTGCCCGAACATGCTACTTTTGTGGTTCACCAGACCATTTCATTAGAGATTGCCCAGCTGCTATGATAAGCGCACGTCCTATGCTTCAGACAGGTATCGAGTCGATACCTTGCTTGAATATCTCATATTTTAGACTTGAAGATTTGTTAATGCTCACCTATTTTGGAAATTGCAGGAAATGCCATGTTTCCGGGGGCTATGCCAAGCTCTATGCCATACTGGAATGGGTCTTCTGTGCCTTATGTGAGGCCCTATGGAAATCTCTATGGCAATGGTGGGATGGTACCTTTTAATGGGAGGTTTTTCCCATCTACCCCTTTTGCTGTTCCTACCTATATGTCATCAATGTATCACCCCATGCCTGCTTTTGGGTAAGGTTCTAATCTGTTCACTAATGTTTTTGTAAGTTGTTACTCATAACTATTTATTTTGAAATAAGACCACTTAAATAATTTTGCAGCAGGTGCATGAGGATGGGAGGTGTAGCACCTTCAGTAGGAACTATTGAAAACCATCGTGCAAGTCATCCTGAGTTTTTGGGTCTTCAAGAACATGAAAAGAGTCGAATGCTTTCAAACCATAATTTTAGGAGGTAAGTATTTGTGGTTCTTGGATGCATGCAATGCAGGTACCGTATGTGCTAAATGACTAATATTTTGAAATACAGTTGAATTCCATGGGGGCTATTAGGAAAATTTGACTCACTTTTGGGTTTTTGACATATTAAATGACTATTTCCCAAATTATAAACATGTTTCATCAAATTATCAACCTAGTTTGTTAACATGGTTTAAGATAGACCTTACCAGTTTATCAAATTTTAACTTAGTTTATAAATATGGTTATGATTTATCCAATTATGAACGCGTTTTGTTAATTTCGAAACTGAGTATCATTTACCATACCAAAAGTGGGTCTTTCCTTCTAATATCCCTTTCATATGTATTGAAATCCTTATAATTTATTTTAGTTTGTTGAATATATATGTTTTTTGTTAGTTTGGATTTGGGAAACATGTTATGAATTTCAAGATGTAATGTTATGCACTACCCTTCTCCAGAGAGCTGTCTCCAACTGGCAACCAAACTGGAGACTTTGATGAGCTGAGTCGTGTTGGTCACAAAGAAACACCCTATGATCATAAACCTCGTGAAAAGATATTGAGCTACTCTGCCGACAGCTCTACAAAAGGTTGTCAGAGGAAGCATTATCGCTGTAATCACATGGATGATGACCTCCGCTCAGTTGGTGAATATCACCAGAAGAACACTCATTCCTTGGTTCGTGGTAGAGATCAGAGGCAGAATCATCGGTCAGAGAAACTAAGTTCTGAAGTTGACAATCTGCCCTGTAGCTCCAGTTGGAATGGAGATGAGGGGGAAAAGCATCATTATAAGAGCTCGAAAAGGCATAGTGGGGATAGGGAGCACTCTAGCACCAGTCGGAATGATGATGAGGGAAAAAAACACCATCATAAAAGCTCTAAAAAGCACGATGTAAAAAAAGAGCATTCTAGTGCTGATTTTGGTCGGCATCACTCTCATGCTAGAAACAGAAGTGATTTAGATAAAAAGAGTAAAGAGCATGATGTGAAAAGGCACAATCATAAACATCACTACTTAGAATCCGAGTTGGAACAAAGCACTTCCGATGATCAGGTGAAGCAACAAAAAGAAGCCGAGCGAAGTTTGAAAAAGTCCAAGTACAAATCAAAGTGCAACAACATTGAACCAAGTAACGAGCGGTGGAAAATGATCAGCGGATCAGATGAGGATGGTTCGGAAGAATATCAATATTATAGGCGAAAAAGAGAACACTGAAGAAAGCTAGCTATAGGGGATGATGATCCCCAAGGTAATCAGTGTATATGAAGGACATTTTCTACAATTCCCTGATCTCTCTGGTACACTCTTTTCTGTAGGTATTTGTATAAATTTGGTTTTTCATCATCTCTTATGATTTTTTATCTCTCATTAAACTAGAAGGCGATGGATTAATTAGGGCATTTACTATATACAAAATTAGATTCTTTCTGAGCTAATATGAAATCTCTATTGGTTTTGGTGATACAGATGTAGTACAGCGGCTGTTGGACAATTAATTATTGCTTATGTATTTGTACTAACTTATTAGTCTTCACTTTTTTTTAGCTTGAGATGTTGAAGATAAGCCAGAATTAACCAGTGCAGCATTGATATGTTGTACCATTATTGGGTACGGATGCTTTATGCTGAGATCCTTGCACAGGTGAACAAGGTATGCTTTCTTTTCAGACCCAAAAAACACCAATTTCTTGTATCAATTTTATATGCCAACTGATGTGACCAAACATCTTTGACTTCATATAATATGGTTTACTCTATGAGATATAAAATCATGTTATATCGGTTGGTGTAAAAAAAATTGGTACAAGAATTGGTGTCAACTATTACTCTTTTCTATTTTATCAACTCATGAGAGAGTGTCGAGTCAACTGAAATTTTCATTTATGCTCGTCTTTACTGAGCTGAAAAATCGATGATGGAGACGAGTCTTCATATAGAAAGTGGCAGCAGTGAAAAATCCTCATATGAATCGGAAAAAAAAGTATATGAATGAAAAATCCACATAGGCACAACACGTGACAAAATATGATTTATAAGATAGGTTTTATAATTGGGTCTCATCTGATCTGACTTGACATGAACAAGTGCACGATAGTTGGAGATGATAATCACAATTAGGAATACTAATAACAGTAATAATATATTTATTTGTAAACTATATTTAAATATTTTTGAAATATAATATTACATAGTTAATCGAGTATTTGGGAGAACAAAAAATATGAAGATATTTTATGCAAAGCCAAGAGCAACATTTAGAAACAAGTTGTTGAAGGTTAGAGTTAGGGGTGGTTGTTTTGAGTAGTTGAGTTATCTTAAAAAGTGTAGAGGGGCTTAAAATGAAGGTAATATTAAATTCTTGTGTACAAAAGAGTTCACTTTATTTGGGACTTACACAAATTATTAACTTTACTCTCTTAAAATTTGAACCAAACATAGGAAGAGTTTTAGATTCTCATTCCCACTTTTACTTTACTTCATACTAAACATCCCTTAAGGTCTGTATAATACGAGGGTTAGATTTTGTGCGAATGTGAATGTCAAATTTTTTGTGAATTTATTTTTAACAGTTTGGGATTTGTGTTTCCAAGTGAGTCTCACTTTTTAGCTTGATTTGATGTACTTTCTAGCTTGATTTGATGGTAATCTTGATCCTTTTAAACACTCTTTCATATTCACTTAATCTAAACCTCTAGCATGTTTCTCTCGTGTGATCAACCGTCTTTGCTCGGATACTTCTTTTCTCTCATGCAAGATATAATATTGTGGCAATGTCTTGTATAAGGAAAACAAGAGACACAATTGGACTTTTGTGCAAGAAAATTTTGCTCTTCATGAGTTAGCACTCATCAATCATCACATGGTCATTCAATATAATATATGATAGGGCAACATTATGAGTAGAAGGTAACTTGTCGTGCTTTTGGTCTTTGATAAGCCATCCACATATTTTGGAACCCATTCAGGTTTGGGTTGAGATCGGGCTTTGCCTGTATTTTATGTGGGACGAGTTAGGCTGCCCTTTATCTTTCTTACCTAGAGATGCAAATAAATCTTTAAACGTGGGTTGGCCCAAATTCGTCCTACCCACATTTGAGGAAGACGTCCAGCACAACCCACAAATATGGTCCATTTGGGTTGTGTTGTACCTTACTCGTGCTGATTTGTTTTGATTTGTTTTTTAAATTTGAGTTCAGGAAAAAAAAAAACATAAAGATGAGAATTTGAATCTTCAAGCTTCAACATCATTTTTAATAGTTCAAAGTATAAGCATATATTAAATATATATTGGTTTAAATTTTTATACGTTTTTCAAAAATACTTTACACTTATTTATATTATTAATTATTAATATTTGAACAAACTAATAAATATTTAAATTTGTAACTAGTAAATTTTAAAATAAGTTACTATATTTTTAATTTATATTTATAATTATAAATATATAAATTCATAAAGTTATATTAGTTTTTTTATAACCATGTTAATTTATATATAAATAACAAATAAATATTTATTATTATTAATTTTAAATTATCGGGTTTGATTATGATTTTTTGTTATGTCGTGCATTTGGGTTAGTCCGTTTTCACTTACTTTTCGTGCTTGACATCTAGGGCTAGCACAACTTTCAACATTGTGTTGTGCCTTACTTAGACCTTTATATTTGTGTCGTGTAATGATTTTTGTGCTCGACATTTAGGCCTAGCACAACTTTCAACATTGTTTTGTGCCTTGCCTAGGCCTTTATATTTGTGTCGTGTAATGCTTGTACTTTCCGAACTCGCGCTAGGTTAAAAAAATGAGGAAATTATATTTTATATGAGTTTTTTTAATAGAGTTTGTAAAAATATAATTTTTTTTCAAAAAAAATTATTCTAGGATTTTTTTTTCTTAAGAGTTTTCACTTTTATGAGTTTAGTTTTTCATATTTTTGTATAAAAGTTGGTTTATGAGATAGTTTTACTCTTAATCAATTTTTTCATATTTAGTTAGTTAGCAATTGTATTTTCATAATTTGTTTTTTTCATTCAAATTATGAAAATTATAATCCCTACCAATGGCATAAAAGTCATTAAATATGACCTACATTTACAATTGTAGAAGTAATAACTTGACCCATAGTTTATTGGACCCATGTGAGGCTGGGTCGGGATCAAATATGACTTATCTTGTATTGTGGTTGGACTATCCTTTATTTTTATCACTTTTTTAAAAAATAGTTTAAAAAAATTAAAACAAGTTTATGGTGTCGTAAAAAAAAAAAATACAATTTTAATCTTGCTTTTAGCTAAATGCCATATTTGACTATTTTTTTTATAAAAATCCCTACGATATTTCTGTTTTATAAAGTCTATCATAATAAACATCTTTGTTTTACTCAATTTATTAGTATAAAACTTTTATTAACTCTGTTTTAATCAATATATTATTATTAGTATAATTTTTTTTGTAACTGTAATAAAATAAGGATAAAAGTATCTTATAGAATAAATATTTGGCCAAAACTTTAGTTTTGGAAAGTTTGTTTTTACTACAATCGATGGAACATTCTCAATTTACACACTAATTATATTTTATGATGTGTATTAAATTTCACCTATACAATTATAATTAATTTGATTCTCACTTAAGTTAAAAATATGTATAAATGAGATTTAATACACATCATACTGTATAATTAGAGATAGCGTGTAATTAGAGTTACAGTCTATAAATTGAGTGTGTAGAATTATTCTATTTTTTATTTATAATAAATTGCAATTATAGTTTGAAACATATACTAAATAAACATATATACTAATTCATGAGTAAATGAAATTAAAATATCTGGAATGTATACTGTTTCGGATTTGAAATTGTATTTTTGAAATAAAAAATTTAGAAAATGCATTTGTTTTTTTAATAAAAAAGTCTTTTTAAGATATATTTTTCAAGTATCTATTTTAAAAGTTATATTTTTTATTATTTATTAACTATTTCAATAAATTTTGCCTAATTAAAATAGTAGTATTTTGGTGTAATTTACACTGGATTTTTTTTTTTACTATGACAACTTAATCCAATTATATGATGGTCCTGTTTTGCTAAAAAAATTGAAGCTCTTTTTTAGCTTCTAGATTAAAAATCTCCATTTGGAGGTGTTTGGGTATAAAATAAAAAAGTCATTTTTAATAGGTTTATATTTTTTTGGATCATGTGTTTTGTTTAATTACTTGTTTGGATTCTGTGTTTTAATAAATTATTTTTTGGACTTTATATTTTATAAAATGGTTCAAATAGACTTCTAAATCTGATTTTGGTCAAATTTTTTTTAACTAAAATTATAAATAATTAATCAAACTAGTAATTGAGAACAAAATCACAATCATTCTGCTAACACAATTGAGTTGTTATATTCAATTTTTTCTTCGTCAAAATTGGGTTTAGGAGTTTATTTGAACTATTTTACAAAATATAGGACTAGAGTAATTTGTCAAGTCCAAACAGATAATGAGACAAGAAAATAAAATCCAAAAAAATATAATTTTTTTTAAGAATATTTGCGGCGAAAATACCTAAGTTTTATAGATTGTCACACTTTAATACCTAAGTCTTTTTTTTTTGCGGCTAAAATACATTCCGTCAACATTTCTTGGCACCCGTAGGTACCTGGCCGTTAAGTGCCAGGTAAACGTCTATGTGACGGCTTCTGATTGGTCCAATTGGATATTTTTTATTTTTAAAAAAATTATTTAAATATTTAAAAATTCATCTTTATATAATTAAAATTTTTAAAATTAATTTAATAATTAAATAAAATTAAAACTTCATTTAAGACTTAAACTATATAAAAATTACAGCGATTAAAAAATAGACAAACTCAAAATAAAAAACAAAATCCCTAAAAGCTCTCCCTTTCTTCTGTTCCTTCTTCCCCGTTCTTCTTCTTCTTCTTTTTCTTCTCAGGCAACGGTTGGGACGTCAAAGCCGCCGCCGACTTCAATGGCACCCAGCCACCGACGAAGCTTGCGACGAGACCTGAATCGATGCTCGGGATGGGATCTTGGTTCATAGGTCTTGGGACGACAGATCTACAACAGAGCTAGGGACGACGATGTACTTGGCAGTTACCTCAAAGGTGTTGTCGAAGATGTTGTTCTGGATGAATCTGCCGCCGTTGCTGAGGGTGGTTGGGATGTTGTCCATACCCATGGGTGGGTGGGGTTGGGGCTGAGGTTTGGGATGCGCCGCGTCGGACATGACGGTGTCCGTTGGGTGAGGTTGAGCTCCGTCCATTTCAGTTGAGAGTGTCCACACTCTATTCATTTCAGTTGACAGCAAAGATTGATGATGGTGTTCTTTGCATAAATTAAATTGGTTTGAAATCATCAAATATAATTTTGAGAAAAACAAAATAGTAATCATCAACTCTCATATGTTGGTTAACGTGATTTTCAAAAATCAGATTTGTTTTTGAAGATGTTTTAATTTTTAGATAGTTGTTAATCAGTTTTATTTTTAATTAGATTTTTATTTAATTTTTAAATATTTAAATGAATTTTTTAAAATAAAAAATATCCACTTGGACCAATCGGAAGCCACCACATAGACGTTATCTGACACTTAACGGCCAGATACCTACGGGTGCCAAAAAATGTTGACATAAGGTATTTTAGCCGCAAAAAAAAAAAACTTAGGTATTTAAGTGTGACAATCTATAAAACTTAGGTATTTTCGCCGCAAATAATTTTTTTTTTTAATTCAAAAGTCGAGAAGTTAGGGTACCCTAATTTCTCCCAAAAGGAACTTTGAGAAGCTTTTTTTTTTAAATTAAAGTAATATTTATAATTCCAAATTTACTCATAAACGATTTTTTTTTTATATCCAAACACTTTAAAAATAATTTTTCATTAAAAAGATCTTTATATGATAGTTATCTAAACATAAAAAATAAGTCATATTTTTTATTTATCTTATGATTTTAGCTACAAGTAAATTTTTAGCCAAATAGGGTCCATAAGTCAACTCATTTTATTATTATGATTCAACATTTGATATTAATTAAATTGATCATTAAAGTGGTAAACATTTCTTCTTCTTTTTTTAATTTTTATATTTGAACCTAGATCCCATTCATTTTTTCTTTTTAAAACATATTTCTTCAAAATATTTTGTAACTAAATAGCTAATCAAAACGTGTCTAATGATTGGGATGAATAAAATTTAAACTTCAAGTTTACACAATAAATGCTAAATATTTTGTAATATTTTTTTATAAAAAAAAAACTATGATTTATTTTTTTATGAATGACAAAAAAATAGAAAACAATGACCAAGTATATAGGGATTTTTTTTGGTGCAACTCAAAAAAGGAGGTGCATCGGTGCGCCTCTTTTTATTTGCACCTCGTGAATAATTTTTTGTGTGATTTTTTTTATGACCGTGTACATTGTAGTTATTCAGAGCATCTTGCAAATTTTCAGAAAAATCCGAATAATCTACACTAGCAAAAACAAGGTTCAAATAAGTTGTTGCATACGTAACTATTTTTTTATGGATGTGGAAAGCAATATGTTTGAACATTATTTTCAATACTCTAAATTATTTGGAATTTTTTTAAAATTTGCAGGATATTTTTAATAACTACAATATACACAATCATAAAAAAATTTCGCACCGAAAACTGTTCACGAGGTGCAAGCAAAAGAAGGTGCACCGATGCATCTCTTTTTGTGAGTTGCACCATAAAAATACGGTAAGTATATATATTTTCACAAGTACTTTTGTCCAAAAAAAAAAAAAGAAAAAATGAATAATATTTCCTAAACTTGGAAGTCATCCAACATATAATGTAGAATTCCTTGTCTATTGATTTATCAAATTTTAAAATCGCTATTTATATGAAGTTTTCTATAAACTTATAAATAATGTTAATATTGAGAAAATGGGTAAGAATATTTGAGCTGATTAATTAGTATAACATAATCCAAGATGGCTTTATACACATGAAATTATGAACCTTGTTATGGTTTATCGATTAAGGGCAATAGAGAAGACGAAGGACAATATTACCCAAAACAATATGAAGTATCCCACTAATCTTGTTGGCCCAACGTCCTCTGGTTCCTGCCAAAGTACCCAAAAATATACATATATATTTATATGAATTGTGGGAAAAGAATAAATTCGAAAGGGTTTTTTTTTTTAATAAAATGTTATGGAAAAGAACTCTCTATACATAAGATAGAATCATCAAATATTTGACCTTTTTAAAAATTCAATTTTATAAGGGAAATGTTTGTAGGACATAATATTAGAAGAAAAACAAAAGCAAATATTTTCTTAAAAAAAAATTATAATATTTTTCTTTCTCAATTGATCTATTATAAGTGTTTTAAATTTTACAAAGTACATTAATATAATATTAAATATTATATGTGGATTTTAAATTTAAGTTTCTTGCTAGTTTTAATAAAAAAACCAATTTGTTACTAATTGACAGTAGATTATATTATATGTTTAATATGATATTATTATAATAAGTGAGTTTAAATTTAAATAAATTTTATTTAAGTTATAAAATGTATGTTTTTATTATTTTTAAATAATTATTATTGTAAAATATCTCAATTTTTTTATTTTTTAATTATTTATTATTTAAAAATAATTATCATCATAAAATATCTGAAAAATATCATATTTTAATTTGTTTAATTATTTATTATTTTTAAATAATTATTAATGTAAAATATCTTTAAAATATTATATTTTAATTTTTTTAATTATTTATTTTATTTTATTTTATTTTAAGTGTTTACAAACTATCGTTAAATATAATAATATTTTGTTAAATATAAGAATATTCCGTTAAAGTTAACATTAAAAAAATTGAAAACCGTTAAAACAAAGAATTTTTCGTTATCTACACACTTATTATATAGAAGAGATATATATATATATATATTTATATGAATTGTGGGAAAAGAATAAATTCGAAAGTTTATTTTTTTAATAAAATGTAATGGAAAAGAAATCTCTATACATAAGATAGAATCATCAAATATTTGACCTTTTTAAAAATTCAATTTTATAAGGGAAATGTTTGTAGGACATAATATTAGAAGAAAAACAAAAGCAAATATTTTCTTAAAAAAAATTATAATATTTTTCTTTCTCAATTGATCTATTATAAGTGTTTTAAATTTTACAAAGTACATTAATTTTACTTTCCCATTTTGTTTAAATTGAATCCAAAAAAAAAAAAAATATTGAAATTCTTTTTTTTTTTCTTCCTTCCTTAAAATTCAATTCCAAACAAAGGGTAATTATCCTCACAATCATATATCATAACATGATTTTTCTTAAAAACAAAGATAAAAAAGGGTTGAGAAATAACCTGTTGAGGTGGGTCATCAAGAGGGGGTTTTGTTGAGTCTACTTCGAAAGGCCAAACATATCTATCTGGTTGCCCACTCCTGGCCAAGCTCCAGTCATATAGTCTTCTCTCTTCAACCGTTGACAAAATTGTGTATGATTCCTATACACATATTCCCACTTTTATCTTTGGAACTAAAATTAATCTTCTTTTTTATCTATTCCTTGAAAATAACTAAGCAAAAACAAGGTCAAAATAATGTGAAAATAACACATTGTTTATGTACCTTTAAGAGTGCAAGTTCTTGGTTGAGTTCTTCTTCTCCTAGGCCTCTATTCATTACTTCTTCAATCTTGATTTGATAGGCATCTATAATCTGGTGGAATTGTATAAATCAAATAAGAACATTGAGCTCAATTCTATTTTCAAAGGGGTTATAACACAAATAACAATTTAGTTTTTTTGCTAATAAATTAATAAAAAAAATTAGCTTTAAAAATAGTAGCGTTAGATTAAAAGTAATAAATGAAAATAGATTAACAGGAATAAAAATAGTAAAGCGACTAGGTTAGTCTAGTGGAGTTTGTGTTTCTAGGTAGGTCTCACTTTTTAATTTTATTTTGAGGTAATATTGGATAGGGTTGAGCATCGGTCGGTTTGGACGGTTTTTTCATATTATTAAATCCAGAATTCAGTTTTCAGTCCAGATTGGTGCGATCCAAAAACCGACCGACCAAACCAATTATTGAAAAAAACCGACCGTTTTGGACGACAGTTTGGTTGATTAAACCGACCAAACCGAAGTTCTTTTTTTTTTTTTAAATTCCATAATCTTTTAGAAAGTTTTAGTTAAAAAAAACTAAAAATTTTGGATTGTTGGAATCTATTTTTCTGTTTTTTTTAAACATAAATACATAGAACATAGTTACATTCACAAATTTGAAAGTTTAAAAACATAATTAAAAATCCATAAGCATAACATAACCTATATATATTTATAAGTTCGGTTGGTCGGTTTCGATTCAAACCGATTGGTCCACACGGATTTTTCAAACCAACCGAACAGTAGCGGTTTACGCCGTTAATGATTTTTTCGGTGTTCGGTTTAATTGGTTTTAATTTTTTCGGTATTCGGAAGGTCGGTGTACTCAATTTTTTCGGATTTTATGCACAGCCCTAATATTGGATAGTAGGTAATCTGAAACTCAATATTTCAAAGTAGTTGATATTACCCACTAAAACTATGTGGAACATGCCCTCTTAGTTTTTATATTACCTTAATCTAAACTCTTCTTAATTCTACTCTCATCAATCTCAACTCTCATACCAAACACTACCTAAGAACACTTCCAATGACTGCTCTACTTTATACTTCAAAATATTTCACCAAAACCCTACTTAGTCTATTTTACCTCAAACTTTTACATTACACCATATATCAGATTCTCTATATTTTTTCTTTACATCATTTAAATATTATATTTAAAAATATTATTTAGTTATTTAAATAGAAAAAAGATGAGTGAGAAAAAGAGATAAAAAAAATCAAAGTATAAATAAATAATTAAAAATATTTGAAGAATACTTTAACTTGTCTCTAAATGTGGAAATATACTATATAACATAGCTAAATTATGGAGTTATTATCCAACATCCAATGGAGCATGCTTTTGGTGATGATTCTTCAAAATTTTGAAGGATGATATATTATACATCTTCCATTGGGATTGCTCTTAGGTCTCAATTAGGCACCCAATAATAAAAAAATGAAAATAATAATAGAAATAAAATAAAGTTAGGAATACAACCAATTCACACATAAAATATATGCACATTAAATTGGGAATTCCCTAATATTACTAGAATAAAATTTAATATGAGTAAAAAAATTTAATTATGCATTTGAATAACTTTTTCATTTATCTTCTTAATTGAAAAGTCATTCTAATGCTTTATTTAAAGACAATGAAAATTTTTCCTTTCCTTTCCATTCTATTTTATTTATTTCCACGCAACCAAAAGTGTTATTTTTTTTTAACAAAATTTAAAAATTTCTTCGAAAAAAATTTGTATAGTTTTTGTTTTTTTTATAAATTGTATATAATAAAAATCATTCAAAAATTAAGAATTTTATGTTAAAAAAATTATAAAATAAAAGCTTAATTAATCACTAATTTGCAGAAACTCAATACTCAATTATCAAATTTCTTATGAATCAAATTACCAAACAAAAAACTCAAGAGTATCTATTATTATTAAACTTCTATAAACAAATACAGTGATTAAGTAACTAGGTTAAAAATATTAATTAAACAATGGTTGCGTTGGTAATTCTATTTTTATTTAATTAAAAATACACTTAAAAAAATTGTTTTTTATTTAATTAATTAAAAATTTGACAATTAAGTATAAAATGTGTTTGGTAATTCTATTTTTATTTATTATTTTTAAAATTTATTAAATTTTGAAAATAAATTTTGTTCATTTTCAATTTTTTTTAAACCGTTTTTTACTTTTTTTTTTATTCTTTCTTCAAATCAACACTTCATATTGTTAAACAAAAAATAAAAGTTATCAAATGCGTTTATTATTTTTTGTTTTTAAAAAACAAAAAACAGTTACCAAACATATTTTTATTTATTAAAAATAAAAAAAACAAAAATAAAATAATATTTCTATTTTCTTGTTTAAAAATATTCAAAAACAAAAATTTACAAACACAACCAATATAATCGACAAAATGCAACATAATTAATAGAAAATAAGATTATGTTATGTATGTATGTATGATGACCTGATCAGAAGAGCAGCCTCTTGTTAGTCCAAGCCTACCATAATGATCTACATCTGTAATGGCTGCACTCTAAAACCATTTCCATATTCAGTCCTTACTCACTAATTATAATCAAAACCCTATAATTAATTATAATTACCATTAATCTCAAAAAGGGCTCAAGTAATAATTATGATCATTACGTATTCCACGAAGAGCCCTTTCAACATTGAGAGTAGAAATCAAAGAAGGAAGCTCTTGGGGCACATCAATGGAACCTTCACCTTCACCATCAGAATCTTCTGCTTCTGCTGCGTCCTCAGGAGAAGTTACTGTGGTCTCCACTGATGAGGATGATGATGAGGCCTCGTTTGAGCTGCACCTGATACGAAACTTGGCTAGTAGTAATGACTGTTTTGATGCCAAAACGACGTAGTTTGATGGCTTGATGATGAACCTCTGTGGAAGAATAGGGAATGATATTAAAGCTGCTTTGGCCATGGCCATGGTGTGATGTGATACTATTCAAAATATTTTGGTGGTGAGAGGTGACCAACTCTTCTTTGTTATTACTTTTATTTTGTTTTTAGATAAGAGACCTACATAACCAGTGGAACGTTATCTCTTTCAGCTAAATATTTTGTAGATAAATAATAATATAAAAAAAAATCAAAATTAAATGTTTACTTAATAAATAAATTGATTTTAATTATGTTAGCAGAGAAGTCGTTGTAGTATAGTGGTAAGTATTCCCGCCTGTCACGCGGGTGACCCGGGTTCGATCCCCGGCAACGGCGCAAATTTTTTGATTTTTCTTTGGAAGGCCAAAACGACACCAGTGAAAGAATGAAACGACATGGGGTTATGGAGTTTAGTTTATTGTTAATATTATAAAGCTTCTTTGAACTATCAAAAATGTCGTTGTAGTATAGTGGTAAGTATTCCCGCCTGTCACGCGGGTGACCCGGGTTCGATCCCCGGCAACGGCGAATTTTTTTAATTTTACTTTTTAAGTTAAGTACGACATGTCGTTCTTCAAGCCCTTTAAGTGAAAATTATATGTCGTTTTTAAACAAACGACAATCTTCAAGCCTTTTAAGTGAAAAACGATATGTCGTTTTAGTTAAACGACAATCTTCAAGTTCAATTTTAGTTTGCTTTTTAAGTAAAAAAACGACACGTCGTTTATGATCTTTAATCTGCAGATTTTTTTTTTTGGTTAATTGATGAAAGGAACGAACAGAGAATAGAAGAAGCTTAGCGAAAGCTTTCTGGTGAGAGAGAGAGATGGGTTTGGGAAGGAGTGACGGAGTGGGGTCAGGCGAGGCCAGCTCGAGCGGAGGTGAAATGGGTACGAGCAGCTCCGAACCGTTGGTTCCACGGAGATTCCCGCTGGCTGCTCAGCCGGAGATCATGAGAGCTGCCGAGAAGGATGAACAGTACGCTTCCTTCGTCTACGATGCCTGTCGCGACGCTTTTCGTCACCTTTTCGGTAATTAATTTCATAAATCTTTTCATATCTTGAAATTTCAATTCTGGGTATGTCAGTAATCTCTCTACTTTACTGTCATAGGGACAAGAGTTGCCGTAGCTTACCAGAGTGAGGTTTGTTCTTCATATCTTGCCTTAACTTGCAATTGTTGAATTCTTAAACTAAACCAATTGGGTTTTGTTTTCTCTTCTTCAACAGTTCAAATTTTTCTGAAAAATGATTTTCTTTTGTACTTTGGTCTTAATTTTTAGTCTCTTCCTTCCATTTATGCCTTGTTTAAATGGTAAAACCATTAACTTGCAACTGTTGACTGTTTAATTCTTGAACTAATTTAGTTTTGTTTGTTCTTCTTTAACAGTTCAAAAGTGTCTGAAGTTGAATTCTTTTTGTGTGCTTTCTTTCTTAATGTTTACTCCATTTATGCCTTTTGTAAATCCTATAACAATTAACTGTTTTTCTGGTTATTGAAGACGAAGCTTCTGGGGCAAATGCTTTATTATGTGTTGACAACTGGTTCAGGGCAGCAAACTCTGGGAGAAGAGTACTGTGACATCACCCAGGTTTGCTTAGTTTTGTTTTTTTTTTCTTTTTTTTTTCTGGAAGAGATTATGCTTGATCCTGAGTGTTTTTTTTTATTGTGATTCAATTTACATTTCCGTTATGGTCCTTGTATCAGGTTGCAGGGTCTTATGGGCTTCCTCCAACCCCGGCCAGGCGGGCACTTTTCATTGTTTACCAGAATGCTATTCCTTACATTGCAGAGCGAATTAGGTTCAATACTGTGTTTTACTCTTCTGGGATTTTTTTTTAAGCACAGGTCTCTTGTAAAGGCTTCTGAAATTACTATTTCACAGCTCAAGAGTTGCTTCCCGTGGCATTGTCCTTGCGGATTCACTGTCTGAAGACCCCTATGGAAGCAATAGCGATCGTGTTAATTCATCTACAATGATTGATAGTTCATCTACTTCCACTTCGGAGCAATCTGTTTCTGTTTTAACTAGGTTGAAACAAAAAATCAATAGATTATGGCTCTCTGGAATTCAAAGATGGCCTGCGGTACTTATTCGTATTAATAACTGTATTTACTCTTTAGTTAATCTTCTCTGCCATGCCTTAATATTGCAGCTTCATGTTGATTTTAACTTCTTTGATTCACCTAGGCCAGTGCTTTTCTTTCTAATATATCCATATTGGTGTTGTGCTTAGGTGCTTCCTCTTGCTCGAGAGTTTTTGCTATTACTTGTTCGTGCAAACCTCATGTTCTTTTACTTTGAAGGTAACTAATCTTTTTCCTTCATGTTCATTGCGAATGGGATTTCAATTGAGGGTTGTGCTAGATGTTCTGATTTTGTTGTCATAAATTTTTGTGTCCAGGCCTCTATTATCATATATCAAAACGCGCAGCTGGAATTAGCTATGTCTTTATTGGAAAACCTTCAAATCAAAGGCCTAGGTATGTATTGAAGTTCAGAATCTCTGAATCAATAATTTTCTTGTCCTTTTGAACTTTGTATTGTGAAGTATCAGAATGACAGACTACTAGAGTCTATTTCCCATTTTCAGTTTGGTTATTGTGGCTGGTAATGAAGACCTGATTTTATGTGCTGCCCCTTATACACATCATCTTGGACAGTTTACTATTCCATATTTCTCATTCAATAATCCCAGGCTATCATTATGTTTTTATATTTGTTCATATTCTTCCAGATAACAAATATGTAACTAATACATACACTTTTTGCCCTTTTTGCAGATACCAAATTTTGGGAGTGTTTTTGCTAATTCAGCTATGTATTATTGCTGCTGAAGGACTACGGCGTAGCAATTTGTCCTCAATTACAAGTTCAGTCCGTCAGGCAACACTCGGGGCCCACCACTCTTCAACAGGTTAACAATGTCTTACCAAAGAAACTTTCATGTTGCAATACATTTGCTTCTATATTTCTTTTTTATACGAGTGAACTTGATGATATTGCTCTCCCCTAGCCATTGCTTGCTTTGTTATTATTCTGGAATAGGCTCTTTTTAGCTCTCTTTGTTATCAAGGCTCAGTTCCTGCATGTCATCAGCCACTAGAAATCGAAAAAAATAGAAATACTTCTTAATTTCTAACCATTCTCACATTCTAGGTGCATATGTAGCAAACTCAAATTTTTGGGTCAAAACTTAGTTGGCTAGTGATGAAGGCCTAGTTTCTTGCTTGTTTTTAAATAAAAAGAAGTTTAAGAAGTCTTATGCTACTCGAGTTTAGTAATGCCCTTTTACCTTCCTCCATGGGTTTACAGGTGGAGGTTTGCCTATTCTAAATGAGGAAGGTAATTTGATAGCAACCGACGCTGATAAAGGAAGTTGGGTGAACGATTCGTCATCAACTTCAGAGGTAGACTTTTTTAGTTTCCTCTTAATCTATCTATTCATCTTGTATTGAAATGAATATCTTGATTATTTACATCCAAATAAAATTTGTTCAAGTGACTCCACAGGATTGTGGGATTCTTATAAGTTGTCATTCAAAAGTTTCAAGTATGACTAATTTGGTGCCCATAACTCATGCAGTCAATTAGCAAATGCACGCTCTGCCTGAGTAATCGCCAGAACCCGACGGCCACGCCTTGCGGCCATGTATTCTGCTGGTACTGATTCTTGTAGGGTCATCTAATGGTCTTTCTTTCCTTTGATGTCATATAACTTGTTTGGTATACAAATTTGTAGGAATTGCATTATGGAATGGTGCAATGAAAAGCCAGAATGCCCTCTGTGCCGGACCCCCATAACTCATTCGAGCCTGGTTTGCCTGTATCACTCAGACTTCTAGCTCTTGATCTTTTCTACTTTAGCCTCCTCTGAACATAGGATTATATAGAAATTGTAGCCTAGCAATTTTATACAATTTTCACTCATTTATGAATAATACTTGAGCTACCCTCAAGACGAAAAAAAAAATATATGAAAATAATAAAGGAAATTGCTTGTTTTGAGCATGGACAGACAAGTATCCACAAAATAAAACATCTTCATCTTCATAAGGTTGGTCATCATTTTATCTTCATAGTTACTACTCTCCCTGTAATCACTTTCTTATTTGTGGATACGAATTGCAATTCATGTTATCTTATCGATTGAAACGATTATTATTTATTTTTATTTTTTGGATTTCGTGACAAGTCAGTCTCTAAGACCAATTACAATTTTTCTTCCTTGGAGATGGTCTAACAAAGATTGATCAAGCCAATTGAGCCTTTCGGTCATAGCTCCACCAATGCACGCACACACCACACCATCAATGCTCTGACCGTGTTTGGTATGAGGTAAAGTAAAGGTGGGAATGGAAATCTAAAATACTTTTTATGTTCTTTTTTAAGAGGTAAAGTTAATAATTTTTGTGGCCTCCATATATATTTTAAGAGTAAAGTGAATAATGTTAGTTTAATACAATTTACATTTTAAGTTTATCTACACTTTTTAAGGTCATTCAACTACTCAAAACAAACACCCCGAAGGGTTTAGTTGAAGATAAAGGAACCAAGATTTGAGAGATAACCTGGACCAAGCTAATTGAACTCAAAAAAATAAAAATAAATAAATAAATCAATTTCTTTGATTTTTTTCCCATATACTTGGATGTTGATAGGGCAAAGCTAAGAACGTTTCTAATAGAGTGTTAAAAAGGTTGTGTATTGTTATATTTAGTACATTTTAACAAAAGTATTACTCTAACGGTGATCTAAAAAGTGTGCCAAATTTGACAGATGCTAAAAATTGTGTTAAATTTGGCACAAGATATAGCATGGGTCAAGTTTGGTACAAGATATAGCATGGGTCAAATTTGGCCCAGCAATAATGCTACTTTTTTATTTAGTATATTGTCATTAATTTATTAGTTAATTACTAATCATATTACTTTTTTATTCAATTTTTCTACAATAAAAAATTATTTATTATTTTTTTTTGCATATTATCAACAAATATTAAATAAATTTTGTGATTTTTTTTGTTAATTTACATCTTGTACATTGGAGCACAATTGCAAATATTGAGCCAAATATAGTATAACAATTCATCACTTCACATTACAACCTGTTGGGGCAACAATTTGTCTTTCTATATCTGGAAGTAAAACCCAACGATGAATGCTGACTTGCAACTATTCCGGTGATGAGGTTTGCCTTTGACTCGTCGGGATCACCTGCAAAAAAGACACTCCGATGCTTAAGTCAGTTCAAAGTCCGATCCCTTTCCCTTCTACGAATCTTATATTTATAGGACAAAATATGCAAAGCAGTTAGTTGGTTCAAGCGAATCCTGGAACGGGGGGAAATAAATAACTGAATTTCCCTCCAAAAATACTGACTTTAAATGTCTCGCTCAGGGGTCAGACCCGCAGCTTCTGCCTTCGGAACCTTTTTTTGTCAAAACGTATGGTTTTGAAAATTTGATAAAATGAGGAAAGGGTTTTTGGGCCAAACATTTTGGGTCCACACACAACCATAACTCTCCTATTTGAACTCCAATTGAGATTGATTCAATATGGTATGAAATGATTTTGAAAAAACAAAAGCTTTATCGAGTCTTTTTGAGTATTGAGAAATACATGTTGCATTCAATGTCAAAATCGAGCATGAAGTTATGGATATTTTTTAATATGTTATTTAGTTTATGCATAGCATTACAAGTGAATAGAGAAATGAATGATTATTTATTGTATAAATATATATTTTAAATTATTAAAATTACTTAAATATAAATAAAAAAAATTAATTAACTCAATATAAAACTTGAATGAGGACTAATAAAACTGTTACTTTTATTATTATCTTATTTGAAGATTTAAAATAGAAAAGATAAAAATTTAGAATAATGATATGCACATATTTTTACACCAAAACATTACATATATTTATGTCAAAAAAAAAAAATTTAACCGATCACATTGATTTAAAATAGGTCCTACTAAATTAATATTTTAATATAAAATGTGTGCGCAATTATCATTACTCAAAAATTTATACTTTCATAAGTATAATTTTTTTTGTCTTTATAATAATAATTATTGTTAATTAAAATTTGAAGTTTATAACTAAAAAACAAAAAACTGAAACGACGTCGCTTATCTCCAATCCTCGTTCCCCTACTCCTACTATATATACCATCGATTCTCTCTCTCTTAAACCTTTATTAGGGTTTCACTCACTCACTCACTCTCGCCATAGCCAAAATCTGAAGTGAAGGAGTGCAGACGGCAGCCCTAATCTTCAATTCTCTCAATTTTTACTTTCCCCAGCGAAAATGGCGACTCAGATGAGCAAGAAGCGAAAGGTACATTATCCAATTACATCTCTAAATTTTCAATCTTCTTATGGCGAACGAATCCATTTCTAAATTTTGATACTGTGAACAGTTCGTAGCCGATGGAGTCTTCTTCGCAGAGTTGAATGAGGTTCTGACCAGAGAGCTCGCCGAGGATGGATATTCAGGCGTCGAGGTTAGAGTCACCCCAATGCGCACTGAGATCATCATCAGAGCCACTCGTACTCAAAATGTTCTCGGTGCTTCTCCTCTTTTATTTTTTATTGTTGTTCTCAAGTTTTCCCTTTTTTTAGCCGTGGATATTGAAATCAATATTGTTCTAGTTTGGTTTGGAATCTGACTCAAGTATAAAAATGGTGAATTTTTGAATGTGATAGGGGAAAAGGGAAGAAGAATCAGGGAGCTAACTTCAGTTGTCCAGAAGCGTTTTAAGTTCCCAGAGAACAGTGTGGAGCTTTACGCTGAGAAAGTCAACAATAGGGGTCTTTGTGCCATTGCTCAAGCTGAATCCCTGCGATACAAGCTCCTTGGTGGCCTTGCTGTTCGCAGGTATATGCCCTTTACTTCTTTATTTGAATCTGTAAAAATTTCTTTGTTCTCTGTTGAGGTTAATTTGCTAAAATAACAATATGAAAGTGTGAAATTGGCAAAATAATCTCATTGTTTTTACACTGAACAACTTAGTATAAGTGCCTAACAATTATGAAATTTGTTTTGCAAATATTTTTTTTTTCTCAAATATAATTAGTTATTAAAATCGTTATTACAAATGACTGAACTTAAGTCATCTTTACAGCGAGTAGGTTATGTAAAATACCTATTTCGTGTCTGAGGATGACGATATTATGTGATTGCCCATCTTATCTTTAACAAGTCTAGGAATGATGTCATGTTCCTTGCTTGCTTTCTAGATGGGGTCGAACATTTTGTATGATTTCATATCTTAGCTTCAACATTTTTTGGGCAAGGTGATTCATTAGAGCCAATAGTTAGAACTTAGAATTGGAATACTTATTCTTAAGGCCATCCCCAACCTAATATGAAGCAACTTTAACATCACTTTGGTGCAATTTTTACATTAAATCACCTTTTCACCTCCAATCCATTACGTCAAATATTATACCCAAAATACTATTCATTTAAAAGGCACTTTTACTAATTCTTAACAATTAATTTATTTAACAAAAATTCAAAATATATATTAATTATTCCTATTTAAATTATTAGGAGTGTTAACAATATTCTATTTTACCACCTTCTACACTCTCTTGTTTGATTCTAGACATGTGGATTTTATTAGTTTTTTATATTTTAATAAGGATTCAAATTTGTTGTCTAAAGTAGGCATCTTAATTGGTATCTAACTAGACATCAATTAAATTAAGACATGCATATTTAATTATATTGATTCAAATATTGGCGTCTTGGCAAAAGGTTATTAACAAAAGCTTAATTCTAATTAAATGTGTTAGATACCTGTCCTAATATAATAGGTTAGATACTAAGATACATATTTGGGACAGTGAATCTCAATCCTTTTAATAATAATATAAGTGGTTATTAAATCCACATGTCAAACCCAATCAATAAAAGAGTGCAAAATAAAATGGAGTGATGCATTACCAAAGTCAAAAAAAGAAGTTTATGTTAATAGTATCGAAATTATAAGCTTAAAGGGGGCTTGTATAACAGGGATTACTTTTCCCTATGGATAGGTAAAATCATTTCTAACCTTTGTGCTGCATCTTGTAAAATGCAACATATAAATTTTTAATTTTAATTATAGAAATATGTTGAAGTATTAATCTAATATAATGGTTTTAGTTTATTTTGTAAAATACAAATAATTAATACTAATGGTTACTGGTTAATATTTTGAAAATATGAATTTTCAATACCAAACTCCAAACCGATTATTTTTATTTATTTATTTATATTTTCAAAATATTTAATGTGAGACAAAATTTCTATTAATTGTTTGTATTTTAAGAAATAAACCATTATTATTAGATTAGATCAATGGTTAAAAAAAGCTTTTACATAGGGAAAAAAATTCCTACTTTACATGCCCCCATTGAAAAATTATAGCCACAAAAATATTTTGTTTGGTGTTGAGAACATTCTCACTTTGCCATCATGCACTTTCACAATTTGCTTCTATTCCTGCAATAAAGAGAAATTACATAAACATGTTTGATATTCTATTTGTGTAGTATTGAATGACACTTATGCCCTGTGCCTTTAGTGTTGAATATAAAACTATTTGTACTTTGCTGCTTCGCAAAACACAATGGAAGGAAATTAAATTTCTCCTTCTATTTTCAAACAATATTGTCTTTTTCATTGAATTATGCATCTGATTTTTTTTCTTCCTATTGTGATGCTTACAGAGCTTGCTATGGTGTCTTGAGATTTGTAATGGAAAGTGGTGCCAAGGGATGTGAGGTATTTTCCCCCATTTTACTCTTACTTCTATTATTGACATTTTCTAGCTTAGGCTTTAGGGTAACCATCAGTCTTGTAAATCTAATCTCTCTCTTCTCATTCAGGTTATTGTGAGTGGAAAGCTCAGAGCACAGCGTGCAAAATCGATGAAGTTCAAGGATGGGTACATGATCTCATCTGGTCAACCCGTCAAGGAGTACATAGACTCAGCTGTGAGGCACGTTCTTCTCAGACAGGTCTGTAAATCCTCTCTTCTTCTAATATGGTCAACTTACTAAGTTCTTTGAAATCACCAAGTTAAATTATCATGATTTTCAACCCGCGAGGGGTAGCGTTCTAGTCCTTCCTGGTACCTACATAATATTATTTAAAAAAATTATAATTATTTTTCTTCTTGTTTAATCTGATCTTTGTTTATATGGTGAGCCATATCAGGGAGTGCTTGGTATTAAGGTTAAGATCATGCTCGACTGGGATCCCAAAGGCAAGCAAGGGCCAACAACACCGTTGCCGGATGTGATCACCATTCATCCTCCAAAAGACGACGAGTACATTCCTGCAGTAGAGGTTGCCGACATTGACGTTGAGGTTCCTGTAGTTGCCTAAACTTTATTTCTTGAAACGCAGATTCTTGTACTTTCTTTTATGTAGGTTTTGCTGAAGCATAGTTACCCATTGCAGAAGAATATTAGGTTTTGATAATACTTTCTTGTTTCAGTAATACATGTGCTTTGGTTTTGTTAACGCCACTTCTATTTATTGGTGACTTGAATTTTTGGGTCATGCCAATTTTTTTTTAAATTAAGTCCTCTAGGTCGAGGGAGAACAGATTTGTAGCATTGAAGAGAAATAAATCGACTCAAATATTTTGTTGTCTTGAATTATTAGTAGTCTTGCCTTCTTTTTCCACTTTATCCTATTAGGGATTTAAAGGGGTTAGGTAGGTCCTTCGCTATTGTTCTCGCACTGCTCGAACAGCTTCAGATTGCCCAATTGAGTTCGGAGGAGACCTCGATCGGGTACCCATTTAGAAAGAAAAAATATGAAACACAAACAAAAAGAACAGTTGAATTATATAATAGTAAGAGTTGTTTGATATTTGTGGCCAGATAATTAACTTTTACCAGATTTTCCAGTGAATCTGACTGCCTCCCTGAGTGCCTGGATGCAATGATCTAGAATTCTTTTTCTGACTTGGTCTCGTTCAGTGGGTTCATGAGTTGTTTCAAACGAGTGCTAAAGAATAAGAGGACTGGTGGTGTCGTTAAGCTCCCATTTCATTACTATTTAAGAAATCTATTGGTGCCTCATGTGAGATGGTAGGGAAATTCTTCCCACATTCCAGCACTTTATAAGAAATCTATTAGCATCGTATGTGGGATTGTAGATAAATTTTTCTCACACTTTCTTGATGCACATCTAGAGAATCCACTAATTCTATGGAGGTTCATTGGAGAAGTAATGCTACAACCTCACAGCAACTAGTGGGATTTGATCCATAAATGGTCACCAGGAGAATTATTGTATGTTCATTACGTGCCATAGTGGCAGCGGTGGTGGTGGTGCAGTTGATTGTGGTACCTTATTAGATTCGGTGCAATCGATAGCGCTATTTTAGCTACTTTTTTTAACCGTGTGAATAAAAGATAACGCTATTTTAGGAATCTACTGACTTTCTCGAGGGACATCTTGAGAATATCCATGGCCTTCCAATGACTAATGGGATTCGATTCTTGAATGACCACTAGGAGAGCTACCGTATGTTCATCCTTTGCTATCATGTTACTTCCATCGATGCCTCGTTAGATTCAATACAATTGACTTGATTTTGGTCAAGCCCCAAATTTTAACTACTTCTTGAACTATGTGAAAAGAGATTTTGGAATACTACAGGTAGTTATATCTAAAATTCAATACATTCTCCCAAAGAGTGTTTGTTTTGAGTAGTTGAGTTGCTTTGGAAGGTGTAAAATGACTAATATTAAACTCTTGTGTACAAAAGAGTTCACTTTACCTTTAAAATACATGTGAGGTTCACACAAATTATTAACTTGACCCCTTAAAATTTGAACCAAACATAAAAAAGAGTTTCAGATTCACATTCTCACATTTGCTTTACCCCGTACCAAACACCTCCTAAAGTAAATTGTTATAGCTCATGCAACATGCATTAAGCACACAACTCAAAACCTAAAACATATTACATATAGTTATGATTATGAGAACAATCAAATCCTATAGAACATATTTCTAATACCCATGATGAATGCAAATATAATATATATATATATAGGTTGGGTGGGGGTGGAGAGAAAATGAACCATAGGGACAAAAACTTTTATATGTAAATATGTATATAATTAAATAATTATTGATATCTTTTAATTAGCCCCTCATCAAATTAAAAATATCTTATAGCATTCACACATTAAATCTATGATATTTTAACACCTAATAATCCACTTAAATGTTCATTTTTAATGGGTCAACCTTAAGATAACACTACACATATGTTGGCCACATATTAGAATTTATCCAACACAAGATAGACAACAAAATCTTTTATTATCTTATGACATTGTACAATCCTCATTACATTAAAACTCCTCCCATGAAACTCAAAAGTCTGTCTCAAACCTAAGTCTACAAGGAATTATTATGTTACATTCTATTAAATCTCAAAAAATTTACTAACAATCTTACATAGTGATTTCATAGACAAATAACCTTACTTATATCATATGTTTGTTCCACAAATAAGGGCTTGAGATTGGATATGATTGAGACTTTATTGTTTAGATCAAATGGAGGACAAGACTACAACCCTCCCAATTAGTCCTTAACTAGGGATATTGTAATTTTTTTTAACATACATTTTATATAGAGATATTTAGAAAAATAACATATTTTTTAGTCATTTTACATAATAGTCTCTCTTTTTTATAATTCTTTGCAAAATAACATGTCAAATACGCTTGATACTCTGTCAAAATTACTCGACACTCGTGTGGGTCATTTTACTGAAAATTATCAAAAGATACTATTTTTAAAAAAAATTATGAAAACAAAGTTATTATTATTGTATTTTCATACTAGTAGGAGTATATTTTTTTTACATTGAAAATTATATGTAATATTAATTGCAATAGATGATATGTGGATTAAAATGAGAGTAATAATTCCCATATATATTTATATCCTTCAAACAACTTTAAAATAAAATATAATTTTAATTTTAAAATGTCAACATTACAATTTTTATACTTTTTTTTTTTAAATATCATTTTTTAAAATCTTAATAAAATTATAAAATATATAATTTAATACATTATAATCTATTTGCAACTAATAACCCAATCAAATTCTCCTACCAAACAAACCCTTACCACACAACAAAAGAAGAACTAAAATAGACAACACCTAACTATTTGGATATGAGTTTCCAACAATATCAGATAAATACCTAAAGTCAAAATCAATATCAACACTGTCCTCCATTACAAATAAAAGATTAGTTTATTCCTCCACTACACTATTCTCCACCATGGTATTGGTGTGTCATTGTAAAAACTTAAAATAAATGTGACAAAAATCTAGAGAAAAGGGTAAAAAGTGAAATGAAATGCCAATTATTGAAAGAAAAATTAGAAATGGTTTCTTTTAATCCAAACATGTTTTTAATGTTCTATTGTGGAGAGAATTAGGAAAATGCATTAGTGGGAATGGTTGATGAGTCCAAATCATGGAAGCCAAATTGAGTTTTGGTCCCTCCCCTCTTCACTAATGGTGCATCAAATATTCTCTTTGTAATATTTTGTTCCTTCAATATTTAATTTGCATCTTATACCACCATTAATTTTTATTTTGTATTTTTGTGATTATATGTTAAGAATATAAATACATCACAAGTTTAGTTTAAGAGTCGTAACCAATGACTAATCTACCAAATTTTAAAAAAAAACACGATGCAGTAGTAAGTTATCAATTTTTTTTTAATATTTTGAAGTGGTCATCGGTTGTTAGCCAACAATAAAACCATAAAAAAAAACGAGGAATATCAAGTGCTTGGTTAAGAATTAAGGTCTTGTCTAATTTGGGTGTCATAATTCATGTCCAACCAATAAATACATACATATAGTGTCCAAAACTAGCATATTATGAATGATGACGATGAGGTATCAGATTTCTCAACTAAATTCAACTACTCATAATATGCTACCTCAAATGTACGGTGTCTTTGTCTTATAACAAAACCCGAGTTGAGTCGGTAGGGAAAGATAGTCTAACATACAAGTTAAGAATTCCTAGGGCATCAAAATCAAAATGGTACAAAGAGAATATCTTCAAGGAATAAACAACTCATATATTTATATATTAATAAAAATTCCCACTTGCAATGATGATGAAAATCCCAAATGAATTGATGATATATGAGCAAAGGAGATTCAAGTGCACCACTAAGCATTGAATCTCACTAGGGTTTTGGTCCGAGGAGAAAGATGTATCATGTAATAGTAGTGTAGTGAAGTGAAACCTTATCATAAAGTTTGACAATATAAATATATATATATATATTTATAAACCAAAGAAAGCACTAGAGATGAGAAGAGCACGTGTGGTCGACAAATTGACGGCCTCTCACTCGATGGCATTGCCCTTTTGAAGACACTACACTCATTCTTTGCCTCCCAACATCAACCAAAAAGTGATCCAAAATATGAGATTTTGTCTCCATTTTTTTCTCAACTTTTTTGGTATTTTTCTAAACTATAATAATATGAGTGTCATTACCTAACTCTTTCTTGGTACTACTAGTAGGTAGGTAGGCAATACCACGCCTCTTTGCACAAGTTATAATAAATGTGTCCCAAACCCCATTATGTATTGCATATCATCAATTCAATGCTTTCCAACTCTACCATTTATCCTTATAATGACTAGTGAGTGAGAGAGATAACAATGTCCCAAAAAGATTTTGTGCAAGTATTTTGGTTGTGGAGATATTTTGTCTTTCTAGATAAGAGTTTTAGAATAACTTTTTTTTTCGGCAATTAATTAGACTTGAAGAAAAGAAAAATAGATTTTTGAATTTTATAAATATTAAAAATTAAGTATTTATTAATTATTTTTAGTTTTTTTTTTTAAATTTTTGGCATAGCCTTTTTTTTGGCAAGTAGCCTTTTTAAGAAGAAGAAAAAAATCGATTTTTGAATTTTGTAAATATTAAAAATTAAGTCTTTATTAATTGTTTTTTTCTTTTAACAAAATTCTTTTTTCTGAATTTTTTTAGCATAACTTTGCTTCTTTTTTTTTGGCCAGTTAGCCTTTAAGAAAGAAAAATGGATCTTTGAATTTTTATAAATATTAAAAAATTAAGTCTTTACTAATTATTTTTTTCACAAAATTCTTATTATATTGAGTGAATTTGTTTTTATTCATTTTTAATGAACTTAGATGATTTTAAAAGTGAAAGTACCAATTTTGTCCATACAAAAATAATAAGAATTTTGTTGAAATTTATCTACAAGAACTTAATTATTCATATTGTTTTAATACTCAAGAGCTTGATTATCATATATATCTATATATTTCTAAGAGATTAAATTACAAAACAACAAAAAGCATTAGGAGGTGTTTAGGTTGAAAACCCTAATAAAAAAGATATAGGCCAAGTGAACTTTGGTTCAAGTTCAACCTTGAGAAATCAAGAGATTATAATAATAATAATAATAATACTTTTGATTAATTTAAGAGAAATCGATATATATATATATATATAGTGCAAGAAAAGTTACTACTTAAGCTAACCAAACCACTAATGAAGTTCCATCATTAATGGAAAGTCATTATACTTCTTCTTCTTCTTTTTTTTTTTGGAAAGAATGATACTTATCAAGATATATATACAAAAAGCCACATCTTTTTCAATAAAAATGATTAAAGGGAAAAGAAAAAGAAAAAAAAAGTGTAGGGTAATTATGTATATACAACATTACAATACAAGTCTTTAAATAGATTAATTATCAATGCAACAAGTACTTAGGCATGAACACTAACAGTGTTTAAGTAATTACACAAATTCAAAATATATGATTGAAGATAATAAACAAACCGCCAAAAAATATAATCATATACATATAAAGTATATAAATAGAATAATTTTTTTTATAGGAGCTTTACTTTAAGTCTTATCGGCGGGACTCTAAGTGTTCTCGACCCGTGAATAGTTTTCAGCGTGATTTTTTTATGACCGTGTATGTTGTAGCTATTTAGAGCATTCTGCAAATTTTTAAAAAATTCCGAATAGTTTACCGTACCGAAAACTAAGTTCAAACATGTTGTTGCACGCATCACTATTTTTTTTTTTATGCGCATGGAAAGGAACATGTTTGAATCTAGTTTTCGGTACTGTAAACTATTCGGAATTTTCTGAAAATTTGCAAGATGCTCTAAATAGCTACAATATATACGGTCATCACGCCAAAAACTATTCATGAGTCAAAAAATACTAAAAGCCCGAGCTTAAAATGAAGCCACTGTAAAAAAAAATTGTCCTATATGTACATATGTCGAGAAAAATATGAAATAAATGATTTGGGTTTTGACCGTTGTTTCTTTCTTTGAGGTTTTGACTTTGCAATTTAAGTCCCACTTATCAAATTTGACTTGACATAATATAAGCACATTAGAGGAAAAAGTAGATTAAATTAAACCCCTTTTAACTATATCACAAAGGACTTGATAGTGATTGTCATGAGCCGCCCTAACAATTAAAATTAAGACCAAAATTAATGATTTATATATATATATATATATAATATCCTTAATGACCCTTTGTCCCCCACTCAATTGCTAAAAAAGCTTTCAAAGTTCCCACCTTTGGTTTTTTTTTACAAGAATGCCCCTAATGAGTTTGCTTCAAAAAATCCCCTATATTTATTTAGCTTAATGATCAGAGAAGAGGGGTTCAAGTATATTGATTTATATATGTATGTACCTATAAATCTCAATGAAAGAATAATATAAATATATATATATATATAATTTGAATAATGAAAAAAAAAAAGATTTGAAAGCGATTTGGCTTTAGACAATGATTTGTTACCAACAAGACCAACAAAATGAGAAAGAAAAGACAAAGCTTTATTCATGGTTGTCGATTAATGTTGCTTCTATTAACTTAATTAATACCTTTAAGCAATCCTTTTTGATTCACTATTAAAAAAATATAATCTAATAATCAAACTCATTGAAATTCGAATATATATTTTTTTGAAATAATAAAAATGATGGCAAATTTGGAGCTTAGCCTAGCATGCGCAAAGATTAACCCTAACCCTAGAATGTTTGTTAATTATCCATTAATCACAATTATTGAACCATATTATCATAATCCAAAGGATTAATATAAAATGTTAATAATTTTATTTTATTTTTTTGAGTGGAGGGTAGAAAACAAAGACAAATGGGTCTTTCCCTCTTGAGAGATACCATGAACCAAAATCATAATAATAATAATAATAATAATTCATAAAAAAAAAGTGAAATTATGAGCATAGAAAGGATGACAAAGAAGAAGACATATAAAAAGTGGGTTTTCCACAAAATCTCAGTGGACTAAACTCACGCCCAATATTTATTTAATTATTTTTATTTATTTTTATATTTATGATATATTAGTGGGAATTGCTCCATAGAATATAGTATCCCCACTATAAATTAGTACCCATAAAAACCAACTTTGTGCAATTGTGATTGTGGGTATCACAACAACAATTAGCCTGTCATTTTTTCTTTTTCTTTTTAATATATGGGTTTATATTTTCCTAGACCTGTGTTTTATAAAATAGTTCAAATAGACCATTAAATCCGATTTTGATAAAAGCTTTTTTGAACTGAAATCACAAATAATTCATCAAGCTAATAACTCAGAACAAAAATACAGTCATTCTGTCTAAAAACTGTGTTGTTATACTTAATTTTTTGTTAATCAAAATCAGATTTAGGGACCTATTTGAATCATTTTACAAAATACAAGATCCAAATAAGTAATAAGACAAAACACATATTCAAAAAAAATATAAAAATTAAAAAATAAGACAAGTATAAATAAAAGTCATAATAATATCCATTCATTCATATCCCCAAGTAGAGAAGTGGCCCCACATTTCCCCACCACGTGTCAGTGGCGTGTACACTGTGGGACCCACCACTAAGCCACGCCAGCCCTTGTCCCACTTCTGTTCCTATACTGCATGCGCACCTTACAACATAACAAACACTCTCAAAATGCTTCATTGGATCTTTATTATCTTATCCATTTTTTTTTCAATATAAAATTAAAAATATATCTGAATAAAGTTTATGTGGATTATATTTTATATATTAAAAAACAAATCATAGAGCCCCCCAAAAAAAAAAAGTTGTGTGGGGTTAGTTCTATCCCCATTTGGCTGGTTCGGTTGAATAACAATTTAATTCGGATACAACTATAAAAAAAAAATTAATTTTAGCAGCGACATTATTAGTGGCGACAGAAACACTAGTCAAATAATAATTTGAATTTTATCAAGTTTTTATACTATATATCGGTTTAAAAAAAACTGCATTCCAGCTAGGTCAAATGCATCAACATATCCGCAAGACTACTGAAGCACTAGTTCTTAGGTTTATACGTTTGATCGAACTAGATTAAGGGTGTGTTTGGAAAGTTATTTGGTAATTGGAATTTGGTGTAATTCTGAGTAATTATTCGAATTGACGTGTTTGTCTAACTATGTAATTACACATTAACTATGTAATTAGAGATAATTAAAGAGTGTGAATTACACTTTTCATTTCTCATAACCCTCATTAGAATTAGTGTAATTACTATATATTATCAATTTTAAATAGTATTTATTAAATAATATTATTTTTATGTGTGATTACTAACTATTTTGCCAAATATGATAATAGAAATTTATAAGTAATTATCGTTTAACATCCAAATACATCTTATATTTTAAAATAAAGAATAATTATTAGGATATATAATTAGGATATTACTCTGGTAGATACCTAAAAAGGTATGCACCGGTGCATACCTTTTGTGACTTTTACTGTTTTTTGGCTCATAAATAGTTTTCGGTGCGAGTTTTTTTTATTATTATGTTTATTGTATTCCGAATAATTTACAATGTTGAAAACTAGGTTCAAACAGACTGTTTTCCACGCGTATAAAAAAAATTAATCACGCGTTCAACAACCTGTTTGAACCTAGTTTTCGGCATTGTAAATTATTCAGAATTTTCTGAAAATTTACAGGATGCTCTAAATAGCTACAATAAATACAGCCATAAAAAAAACTCGCGCCGAAAACTGTTTATGAGCCAAAAAACAATAAAAGTCACAAAAGGTATGCACCGATGCATACCTTTTTAGGTATGCACCGTAGCAATACCCTATATAATTATTACCTTAGGAATTATCTAATTAATATAATTACACTATTACTTCCGACCACACCCTAGATGCATCAACAGTCCTAATCCTTAAATTTCTTATAATGAAAATTGATATTTATGGAAGTTTAAAAGGATGAGTTGAGAAGACAAGACAAGTTTACGTGGAACTCATACCGACAATTATGCTATGTGTCCAAAGAAGAAAAAATCAACTATGACATGTGCTAGCATAGTTTAGTGTAACACCATTACTAATAATGCTGGTTTATTATTCAATTTTACCTATTATATTATTATTATTAAATTAGTGGGGCTTTTTTGTATTCTCAATTTGTGAACAGTTTTCGGTGCGATTTTTTTGTGACCGTATATATTATAGTTATTTAGAGCATTTTACAAATTTTCAGAAAATTCTGAATAATTTATAATGTCGAAAACTAATTTAAAAATAAATTGTTGTACGCGTAACTAATATTTTTATGCGCGTGAAAAATAGTAGATTGGAAATACAAAAGACCTCCATCGGTGGGACTTTTTTGAAGCCTCTGCCATATAATTTTTCATTATTATTATTATTATTATTATTTGACAAAACCAATTATATTATTTAAATGTCAACTAGATGGCTTGATATTTTTTAATGATTTTTTTTTACTTTTTCTTTTGGTTAATAATAGTAATCACCATTGGGTTATACATAGAATGTCTTAATTAAAACAATGCTCTCTTTTTATAATTATTATTTGTGCCATGATGATTGGCATATTCTACGCATGCCAATTTTATTTTAGTTTAAAGTTGTAAGAAATGGAAAAATTACATCAAAAGTGTTCCAATGTAAAAAAACACACTAATTATGTTTTAAAATTATAATTTGTGAACTCCTTTTTTAAGTATATTTGCATATTCATTTAAGTAGGACACTAATTAATATTATTTACAACTTAGTAGATTTGACTTCTTTTTTGTTTTCTTAAATAAAGAAAGAAGATTTTGACTAATCGCTTTTTTTTTTTTTATAAAAAAAATTGCTACAAGGCGTCTATGTGTATTCGAGGATACAATATATCATTATTGGTACAATTTAGTAGCGTATATTAAAATATGTGAAATTCAATATTTATTTGTACCAATAGCGATCTAGGATGTTGAACATTCTAGAATGCTCTTTAGAATTTTTTCTAAAAAAAATTCTATGTAATAAAGAATAGGAGCATTGCTATGTTGGAACACCTTAGGACATGACATATCTCTATTGGTCAAATTTAGTCGCGGATCCCATATATTTTAATTTAAATTCAAATATGTGAACTTGATATTCATTTACACCAATAGCAGTATAGGTTGTTGGACACTTAGAGTGCTTTTTAGCATTTCTCAAAGAATAATTCTATTTACAATCTCCTTTAACTTTTCTTGAGGTTAATTAATATTAATTACTCATCTCTTATATGGACACATAAATTAATTGATATTATGGATATTGATTTTCATGTGATTTATATATAGACTATGGATTTTGTCATTTGTTTTGTGCAAAGAATGCTTTAGTTATATATTGCAAATTTTATTTTATGTACTTAAATTAAAATTTAGGGTTTATACTTTTTTGGACCATGTGTTTTGTCTCATTACCTGTTTGGACCCTGTGTTTTGACAAATTACTTTTTGGACCCTATGTTTTGTAAAATATTTAAAATAGAACCCTAAACTCAATTTTGATGAAGAAAAAATTGAATATAACAACACAGTTTTTAAGCATAATGATTTTATTTTTGTTCTGAATTGTTAGTTTGGTAAATTATTTGTAATTTTAGTTGAGAAAACATTGACTAAAATCGGGTTTATAGTTCTATTTTAACCATTTTACAAAAAATAGAGTCCAAAAAATAATTTGTTAAAACACAGAGTCCAAACAGGTAATGAGAAAAAACACAGGGTCCAAAAAAATATAAACCTTAAAATTGAACGTATTTGAAGTATTTAAATTTTCAATAATTAATAACCGATGATTTATGAGATAAACAAAATGCATATCCTAACCGAACAAAATCCAATTCCTGTATAAATATTTGTTAAATGGCATCAATCAATTACTTCTAAGTGAAAGAAAAGAAAAAGAATAACATTTTTTAATAGAAATGTATTATTTTTTTTTTGACTTATTATGTGACATAAAAGGAATAAAATCAATGACATTAAATTTTTGATATACATACCATAATACAACACAACAAGGATCTGTTTTCTATAGAAGACTTCTTGTATCCAGATACTGTAACTGAAAATAAATCCTCTTTTTGAAAAGTTTTTTTTTTTTTTTTTACTTTTTCATTTTTGTGTCTCCTAAAAACTTAAAAATATTTATTAATATCTTAAACTTTAAATATTTGTCTTCTTACAATGAAGGGCTTAGCTAGGTGGCTTGGTAAAAGCTACAATATATATCCATGAGTCATAATTGAACTTAAAAAGTCTTCCTCACCTTTTTGCTTTTACATATTTATTAATTAATTTATTTATTTATATTAATTTAATTTTTTTAAATTAAAAACATATATTTTTATCACCAACACTACTATATAAACCACTCATACCTCACTAGCTTCTCCTCCAAATAATCTTCTTCCTCCTCAAAAATTCTCAAGACTATAATATTTCTTTTTCTTTTCTTTTCTTTTCTTTTCTTTTTTGTTTTCTCAAGAAAATGGGTGAAGCTGTTGAAATTTTCCTAGCTAATGGTTTCCCTACTTTCTATGAAAAAAAAGATAATAACCCTAAAGATTCAAGTTGGTATGAAGAAGTTATTGATGATGATCTCAAATGGTCTTTTGCTTTGAATAGGTTTTCTCACATTCACTCATCTAACTATATATTATAATTATTTATTTGTATTAATTAGTGTGATTTTTTTTTTATTATTAATTAAACTTTTTTTTTTTTTTGAATTTTCAGTGTTCTACATAAAGGGACTAGTGAGTTTCAAGATATAGCTCTCCTTGACACTAAACGTTTTGGGAAGGTCATTATTTTAATTTCTTTATTTATTTAAGGAGATTATATATATATATGAAAAATTATATATAATTTGTATTTAATTAAATTTAATAATTTTGTACAGGTGTTGGTGATAGATGGAAAAATGCAGAGTGCTGAAATTGATGAATTTATTTATCATGAATGTTTAATTCACCCTGCTCTTATATGCCACCCAAAGTAAGTCTCTTCATGTAATAAATATATTTGTTTATTTATTGTATTTATAAATTTTTTGCATCTAATTATGTTGGCAAGAAAAATAATATATTAAAATTTTCATTTTTATACTAAAGTTTTTTATATTTTAACATTTTGTTATATAATTTTTTTTTACTATTATATCTTAATTAATTAATTTAATATGTATATATAATTTTTTATATTTCAACTCTTCATTCAGCTTTTTAATTTATATATTCATACTATAATATTCTTATATAATTTTATACAATCAATACAAACATTTTTTTTAAAATCCATCTAATATCATAGTAATTAAGGAAATATTTATATATATATATATATATATTGTAATAGATTGTAATTAATAAATTTTTGGATGATTTTAATTTTAATGCAGTCCTAAGACTGTATTTATAATGGGAGGTGGAGAAGGGTCTACAGCAAGAGAAGCTCTCAAGCACAAATTGGTTGACAAAGTGGTCATGTGTGATATTGATCAGGTAATTAATTAATTAATTATCACTAATATATAATTTTTGTATAATAATAATAATAACAATTTAATAAAATTATTTAATTTTTTGGGTTGGTAATTAATAATTTCAGGAGGTGGTTGATTTCTGCCGAAGATATCTGACTGTGAATCAAGAAGCATTTCTCCACAAGAAGCTTAATCTTGTAATCAATGATGCTAAGTAAGTAATTAATTTTTTGTATAAATATAATTAGTGATTTAATTTTCAAATTAGCTAATAATTATTAATGTTAAATAAATAATACAGAGCTGAATTGGAAGAGAGGAGTGAGAAATTTGATATCATAGTTGGAGATTTAGCTGACCCAGTTGAAGGAGGCCCATGTTATCAACTCTACACCAAATCGTTCTATGAAAGAATTCTCAAGCCCAAACTAAAGCCCAATGGCATTTTTGTAACTCAGGTTCAAATCTTGACAAAACCCTAATCACAACAATTATTTATTTATTTATTAATTTTTTCCAATGAATTTTTTTTTTTTTTTTAAACAGGCTGGACCAGCAGGAATTTTCACTCACAGGGAAGTCTTCACCTCTATACACAACACAATCAAACAGGTCTTCAAATGTGAGTTTATTATTTAATCATAGCTTGTGATATGAAGTTGTGTTCCAATAGAAAATTGGTTCCCATATTATAAATGAAAATATAATTTAATTGCTGACAACATAATTTTCAATTGATTTTGTATATTGTCAAATTTATATTGTGGATATATAATTATAAGAGAAATGGGTGGAAATAACTTTTTTTTTAAGTGATTTTGTAATCTGTTGTACTTTTGATTATTTTTTACAAAATAGCTTCGGTCTAAAATTCGATCAGTTATCTAAATTTTTTGAACGGTTATTTGAATTATTTGACCACCTATCTTAATTTTTAACTAACTGTCTAACTTATGAGATGTCATTTTGACAAAAACCCTAATTATAATTATAATTATAGAAAAATATCAATCCTTAATTAATAAATATTATATATTTGTTTGCAGATGTAATAGCATACACAGCTCATATACCATCTTTTGCTGATACATGGGGATGGGTTATGGTAAGTGAACTATACATAAATATATATATATATATATATAGAGTATATGAACACTATAAATATAAAGCTTTATTATTATATTATGATTAAAACAAACGACGTCGTTTTGGGTCACTTATAACATAATTATGTATATGAATAAACCAGGCATCAGATCAGCCATTTTCGGTCAACGCTGAAGAAATTGACCAAAGAATCAAAGAAAGAATCGATGGAGAGTTGCTTTACTTGAGTGGGGCCTTGTTTCTTTCCTCTGCTACGCTCAATAAGACTGTTGCATTATCGTAAGCTAAAAACCCTAACCATTTTACTTATTCATTTATTTATTATTATAGAGATTTTGGTAAATTATATCATGTTATTTTGTCAAATATTGTCCTTTTATAATTCTTTGCACAACAATAATCTCTTTTCGATGGTTTTTTTACAAAATGACTTCCATACACACTCGATATCCTGTATTAAAGTTTCGATGTACTATCCGAAATTCTCGACGTCCTGTCTCGAATGTCAATTTATAAAAAATTATCAAAAGCATGTTGTTTTACAAGGTGCATTGTAAAAATGATTTATTTTTACCGATCACTCATTTTATAAAGATTTTTCAAAACTATCTATTTTACTAATGAGTATTGTTAAGTGTACCAGTGGTGTCCAATACCACAAAAAGACTGCATACTGTTATTGGCGCAATCCAATATCTTATCCCATATTTTTTAATCTAATAAGTATTATGAGGTATTGCTAACCAATCATAAGGTATCATCTCATGTGGTGTTGGATATCTTAAGATGTCAAATAACAACACTCTTTACTAATTACTCTACCATCGAAATGTATCACATAATATTATTTTATTATGAGGAGGGGCTAATTGGTAATTTTACACAGGCTGTTGAATGAAACTCATGTGTACACTGAAGAAAATGCAAGGTTCATCCATGGGCATGGCTTGGCTAAAAGTGTGAATAATGGGTTCTGATCCAAAGGCAAAGAGACAGAGAGAGAGAGAGATGAGTTTTGGGTTTGGGGGAATTGCTGTACAGAAAATTACCAAAAAAAAAAAAGAAGAAGAAAGAAGAAATGAAGGCTGGATTTTACAAATTCAAGAGCTACAGAAACTTTTCCAAAGATATCAATTGACAAAATTTGTTTGAAGCATTTGGTTTTAGAAATTACAAACAAAAAAAAAAAATTGTTATGTTATGTTATGTTAGCTTCATTGGGTTGTTGATAGGGATTTTAAAGTGGTAGACTATATATTATATATGTTAAAGACTTTTTATCTTATTATTATATATATGAATGACTTATATCTATATGATGAGGCATTCCTCCATTGGACTTGATTTTTATAATTTGTTTTTCTCTACATTTGTTTTTAGTTATTTTTAACTATTGGCTTATTGAATTAATCAAAGGGTTTATATATTTTTGGACTATGTGTTTTGTTCTATTACCTGACAAATTATTTTTGAACCCTATGTTTTGTAAAATTGTTCAAATAGAACCCTAAACCCGGTTTTGGTCAAAGTTTTCTCTAACTGAAATCACAAATAATTCACAAAACTAACACTTCATAATAAAAATAAAATTATTCTGCTTAAAAACTATGTTGTTATATTCAATTTTGTCTTCATTATAATTGAGCTTATGAGTCTATTTGAACCATTTTACAAAATATATGGTCCAAAAATAAATTTTGTAAAACACAGGGTCCAAACAGGTAATAAGAAAAAATACAAGGTCCAATAAAGTATAAACCCTTAATCAAATCAACTCACATCTTCTATAGTATTATGGAAATGCTATAAATAATGTGCCATCCATTCATAATTCAAGTTTTCTAATTGTCAAATAATTTGTGTGGAGTTAACAACTGAAACTTTAAGCCGACACACAATATAGAAATTTGACGAGATTTTTTGTATTCTGAGCTGGTATACACGAGATTGCTAAATAAAAGAAGTTGGACGAAAAGAGTAGCACCAGATGATTTTTTTTTCTTTTTTAAAAGTGGAATAATTATATTTCAAAATAATCGAAAATGATATGTCTTCAAATACACCATCATGGGCAGCATGCAAGTTTCTAAAAAAGAAATACACCAATTAATATAGATGATAAGTGGAATCTTAATCTATCTATTTTAAAAATATATATATTATGATGATTTTTTATTATTCTAAGATAGATAGATGTTAAAATAATCTTTCCACACGGTAGATTTGGATATATAAGACTATTGTTATGTCTCACTCATAAGTTTTTGAACAAGGTGGGACATGAAGATAAAGTAAATCTCCTAACAATAATCACATTGTGGTCTAAAATAGTTAGTCACCAAACCAATGGTACAAGAGAATTCTTCACTTCATGCTTCACATACATTAATCAAGAAGCTAAGTATGATAGCTTTGTTTATTGCACCAAATTGAATTGAATGATCTTTTTTATGTTTAGTGGTGGAGCTAAAATACTTTAAGTTGGGTAAAACAATAAGAAAAAAAAATTATACATATTTTAATTTTAATTAAAAAAAATTAGTAGGGCAACAATCCACACTCGCTTGAGTTTCTCTTCATCTTTATTTATAGCTAAGTATTATGTTTGTAGCATATATGTGCTTAGACACTTCGAAGTTAAAAATAAATTTGGAGTTTATAATACTAGAGATTCTCAATTTTTTTTTAAAGTTTGAGTTAAGTCTCTAAATTTTATTTTTATTAGTTAGGTACCCAAACTTACTAAATATGTATCACATAGATCCAATATGTTAGAAAATAGTTTACATAATGCACAACGGAATATAATTTATGACCTAGTTAATTACAAAAAAATTAAATGGGTCATAAATCACTTTCTACTGCGCATTCTGCAAACCGTTTTTTAACTGAAAAAACCTATGCGATACATATTTAATAAAATTTGTAAAATGTGATTTTAGAAAGTTTGAGAAATTGTATATGAATTTTCCTTGAGCAATTAGTCCATTAACCAAGAACAATGACAAAAATCAACTTATGTTGATTATACAATGAAATATAAACAACATCATACAAAGAATAGATGCTAATTATGTATATATGGATTGGTCTATAAAATTTTAGATCCAATCCAATTAGAATTAGATTATTTACCCATTTTGCAAAACCCTAGTCTTATGAATTGTAAACTAATATAAGATTTGAGGGACTTTGCTATGAATTTGTCATAAACAATATTTTCTCTTACATCATTTCTAGTTCTTTCTTTTCTTTAAACTTACAAACAAAAGTAAGAAGAAAAATAAAGGTTGCAATTTCAAGATATATAACCAATCTAGTTTTTTTTTTTTTGTCCAATCTTAGCGTTATAATATTATAAAAAATAATAAATTTAGTAATATGGTTTAAATAATTTGAAAAATAAAAGTCATTTAATAGATTTTTGTTATAACAAACATTCAAGAATTGGATTTAACTTGTAATAAATCATTTTAAAATGTTTTTCAATTAAATAAAGATGGCTTTAGTTCTTCATTTTCATAAGATTTTGACTCAATCAAATTCAAGCCATTAAGTATAGTATTATACATAACAGAATTAAACCAAGTCAAAATATACTATTCAATGAAAATTTAATCATACAGCTTCGAACATAGCGGCGGCGGTAGCGGCGGACACGGCGGCGGCGGACATTCCTTTCTCAGGTTCTCTTAACAGGGTCGAAGTTGGAGACACCAACAACAGCTCCGATAATGGCCGTGGCCACGACTCCACCGGCTGCGATGCTGAGCAAGAAGTTCTTTAACGATGGTGAAACGTCGTTCCCCGCTGCCTGAGCCACTTCCGGAACAACCATCGACGCCGTAAGCACCGCCGCGGTTAGGCCGGCCGTGGCCTTTTCTTTCAGAGACGAGGCCTGGACTTGGAGACGGGCACCGGAGTTGGGCTTGGCAAGAGGAAGTATTCTCTTGTTTGAAGGCCTTATTATCGGAATGGGGTTGAAGAAGGAGTCGGAGCTCGGCCGGTTTAGGGTGGCGCGGGTGGCTGAGGCGAGTGTGGTCATTGATAGGGAAGCCATTGGAGTGGAGTTTGGTTCTCTGGTTTTGGCTCAAATGAGGTCTCTTTGGATCAGTGGTGAAGAAGAAGAAGAAGAAGATGTTGAAAATTGGAGTGAAGGAAATGAATGGTGGGAAGTGAAGATTTTCTGCTGACGTGTCAGTTTTGAGGAGTCCTACGTGGCATGTTTTTTTTGTTTGAGTTTGTGGATAAGGTTATCTATATCTACTCATAGATTGATCCTCTGATTGATTTTAGTGATTTATTGTTTTATTTTTCAAAAAAAAAAATTCATTAATCCTTAAGAAAGATCTACATAATTAACATCGAAATTATTATTTATTATAATAAAAAAATTATGAATTCTCCATTTAAAAATACTATATTTATTGTGTGAATTAAAAAATACATAGCTAAATTTTATCAAATATTAAATTAAATTAAAATAAGGACATAATAATAAAAATAATGGAGTAAAATACAGATAAAAATATATATGTATATAAACTTTATGATTTTTTTTTTCCTTAAAATAATATATATTTTCTACATTTATGTATTTAAATTAAGATTACATTATAACTTATATTACAATAAATAAAATTACCCTAAATTTATATTACAATATACATTGTATTATATTATATTGTAATATGAATTTAAGGTATTATTATAGTAATTTATGATTTTATGCATTCTAGACTTAATTTGATATATGTAGACTTTTAATGATTAATTACACTAATCATATATATAACTAAATTAAATGAAAATTTGAGGTACCAACTTGGTGAAGCTCTAAAAAATAATTGAACATCTAAAATAATATAATATATATATAAATATAAAAATAAAAATAAAAATAAAGACATTCCATTTCATGGTAATAGCTCATAACTAAGTAGTTCCATTCATGCTTGTATCTTTAATAAAACACAAGCATTAAAAATGGCTAAAAATAAAAACTCATTAATGAACATTTCTCTCTACTCAGCTCACTATCATTATATGGTCTCAAAACCTAATAATAAAAAAAGAAGTCTTGTTTATGACTTGATATAAAGGAAAGCTCGAAAGAGATGAACATGCACGTAGCACCGAGTGCTCATATTTTTTGGTCCGAACCAACTTGGTTGAGATGGATAGTTTGGGGAAGAAGATAGTACTTGATATGAATTTCTTCGAAGATCCTTTTGAGCTCCATGACCAACTCGGTTCGACGTCTGTTCCTTTCGCCATATTCTTGGAAAGTTATTGTGTGGTTTGGATAGAGAGCCATCTTTAACTTGTTCACATTCTCAATCTCAAGCACCACCACACTGTGTGTTGGATGCCATGTTTGTGGGTTTTCTTCTAAGTACCTAAACAAAGTTACAACAGAAGATGAACAATTATTCATTAATATTGGGAAAGAAATAATTTAGAACAAGAATAAAGAATAATATCATTTCATTGTGTACTTTGTTTTTGAGAATTTTAATGACAACTTTCATTACTTAGTTTAAATAGTTTTTCTAATATCATATTTTTGATTTGTTTTTTTAGAATTAATAAAATTTTAATTAAAGTTCTTGACAAAATAATCATTTTATTATAGTCGTATTACATAATAGTATAATTTTTTACAAGTCATTTTATAAATGACCATATTAAAAATATATTTTCACAAATTACTCTAAGAAAAGGGTAAAAATATTAGATAAGTCTGTAGCAAATTATAGCTACCGATAAGGTACTGATTCTGACTATTTATTAGATCTAACTTTTCATCGAGGATTATGACTGTGTTATTCAATCTAATAAATGATCAGAATCTCTACTCTACTAGTAGTTATTCATTCCACTACCTAAAACTTTTCCGAAAATATTTTATTAAAGTAATTTGATCAAAATCAAGTAAATATTCAATTTAAAATTTAACTAAAAGACTAATGCTAAGCCACATGGCTCTTACTTATTAGGCCACGTGCTCGGCCCAATTAGTGAGAGCCATTGGATTAAAATGATATTTTTTTGAAAAATAAAAAAAAATAAGAAAATAAAAATCAGACAAGTAATCTCACTTTTTAATTCTTTCTTTGAGCAAGGCTATCTTCTCCACAGAAGTATTGAAGTCAATAGAAAACTCCACAGTATCACCCATATCTGAACTTCTGTAGTAGTTGCTGATGGGTTTTGTGGACAAGACTGCGTTTGGATAATACACCTTTTCATTGTTGAGTTTCAAGAACACAGTATTCAATATATTCATCTCTTCAACCAGCAGCTGTACAGTAAAAAAAAATAAAAAAATCATGGTTAAGTTAATGAAGATAACTTGTTCTTCATTTTAGTAGTGGACTAGAAATCCTTACCAGAACCCCATCGATCACGCAGCGATCGCCAACATCGAACGGATGCATAACGAAAATGAACACGAGGGCTTCGAAGATGGTCTTGCAGGTGTCTTTGAACATGAAAGCCGCAGCTAAAAGCTGTGTTGAGAGGAAGACAAGTACTTTTGTAGTGGCCACTTCAACCAGAACAAACCATAGTACAATTGTCACTATTGTGAGTATGCAAGTTACTAGTTTGTTCAATTGTTTCACAGCTGTTTTGGTGTCACTCAGTGAATGTGCTAGTGCTTTTCTGCCATTGAAAACTCTCACCTGTGATAAAATCCAACATCCAGAAAATAAAACACTTACAAATGTTATGTTCCCATATACAAACTTCACTAACTTTCATACTATGCACTATTACTTGGCGTATCAATACAAATTATGATATTTTTATGATAACTACATATAAAATGGTATTTTTCTAAATCTCGAGGTTGCATTTAGGTGCTTGAGAAAGACTCGAAACTCGAACCTTGTGGCTTCCTATTTACTTTCTTGATTGACAGAAGTACAATGATGAAAGATTTGTTTTGTAATGAAGTAAAAAAAGGACAAATTCAACCATATCAGTTTGAGATTTTCTGTCAATTCTTCCATTCTATGTTCCATACGAAGGAAACAAAAGGTCTATTTCTTCATTTTTTAGACTAGAATCTTTGTCTAATCCTTTAATATTTAGGAACAAGAAAACAGAAAACTATTGTAAATGAAAGAAGTAAAAGTACAAAGATAAAAAAAAGGACTCATACCACCCAATCAGTGAGAGCTTTTCTGTCAATTCTTCCATTCTCTGCTCCAAACATAGGAAAAACAAGATCCACTTCTTCCTTGATCATGAATCTCAGCAGATCATCCTCATCAATATACCTAGGTGAAGTCATGAGAAAAAGTTAAGACAAAATCAAATAAAGAAACTTAAAAAAGGTAATAAGGTAGATTATGTCCTCACTTGCAGCCAGGCTGAGCAACATTCCTGAAAATGTGATAAGCAGCAGCAGTAGCCTCCATCTCACTAGTAATCTCCTTGTTCTGCTCTGCAGCCACATTTTCCATTTCATCTAACTGATTAGAGATTGTTGAAAGCCCCGAACTCGAAACAGCATCAATCAAAACCTTCATGGTCCAAGCTGAAACCTTCTCTTGTTTCATCTTATGAAGTTTCGCCATGTCGATAACCTCTTTCGAATCCTTCTTCCCTTTCTTTGTGCTTGTGAAACTCAACTGCCCCATGCTTGGTGACCTCCCAACCCTCTCAGCGTCCTCCATGAGTGGAGGCCCTGAAAGGGTTTGCAGAACATACTGATGAAATATCGATTCTTGAATCCTATCAAAGAATGTGTTGACATGGAAATTCGAAGCTAAGATCTTCAACAACAGAGTCTTCACCAACCACAAAAATGCCCCAACGAGTAGTGTCACTAGTGTCCATGACAATATACGCAGAACCTTACTGGTTGATTTTGAACGCTTAACTCCATAATTAAACACAAGTACCCAAGTTAGAAGAACAAAACCCAACCATATAAAGATTTGAACACTCTTCTTTAGTCCATGAACAAAGTAAAGCACCTTCTTTTCAAGCAAAAAATTCCTCTCGATAACGAAAACTACAATATGCATAAACCAGTTTGTCATCAAATTACCACAGAAGATCACCATGACTAGAACACACCATCTCCATAGCTCCAAACTCCAAATTTTATAAGTCTCCAACTTCTTAACAGTCAAGCTAGCCGTTAAACAACCGAAGAGGAAAATAAACAAACACCACTCGATCAAAAACCTGGTGTTCATTCTCCTATGCTTCTGTTTATGCAAAGCAACCTTGTTATATATCTCTTCGGCCTCATCATGGCCGTGAGAAGCAGACGACTTCTGAGCCATCGAGATACTCCGACCGGTGGAGATGTTGTTCGGCGAAGCCCGGCTGAACGAGCTTCTAAAGGAGGAGCCAAGCCCAGCTTGCTCTGAGGCATGTTCTTCGAGCACAGTGGCGTCAATGGGAGCCGATGGCTCACCAAATCTGGACTTGGGTTTCGAAAACACACACCTGTTGAGGACGCTCCGGCGAGTGGGAGTCCCATTGGGAGTGGGGACCTTCGGAGGTTTGTTCGGACTTGGGAAAAACCTCGAAGCCTCAGGCGAAGGGCAGCTCGCTGGAACAGTAGAAACTTTCTGAGTCGAATCCATTTTGATCTGTTTCGGTTCTGAAGATTCTGAGACCTTCGGAACATACCCTTTTGCCTCTTCGTTCAGGATTTCGACAACTACCTGGCTGTTGTCTCTGGTTTCGGCTTTCTTCTCCGACATGCTTATTTCGCCATTGCCGTTTGTTGCTGAAGCTTTCTTCTCTCTGGCTTCCATGGAAAAACCCTACCAAAGAAAAAAAAAAACTTTAAAAGCTTAGATTTTGATATGAAAAGTGCGAACATTCCAGATCTTCGATTTTATTATTATTATTATTTTTTTTCGAAAGATATGTAAAAAAAAAAAAAGCAACTTGACAAACAGAGTAATATTTGGCGCCAAAAAAAAACCATAATACCTGAATATATGTTTATGTTACCAACTTAGCTAAAAGCTTAAGCTTTGAAGAAGAAGAAGAAAAAGACCATTAATGAAGCTTCAATCTAGAAAGATAACAATGTATATATATATACATATATATATATATTGGAGTACGTACAAACTGATCAGAGAGCTTGTGATAAGAGCAAGCTATATCTATATAAATATATATTGTGATTAAAAAGAGGTTACTTTACTATTTTTCTTCGACATACTGAAACAACAAGTACAGAGTTTCTCATATATTTATGTGTAATGTCAAATTTTGTGAGCTATTTATTTATTTTATTATCATAAGTACACATAATCATATATTTTTTTAAATAAATATATATATATTATTTTTGTCTGTGTCTTTTGTCTTTGGTTTACAACAATACTGAACAACTCCATTGAATTTTTCTTTTTTTCAAGAACAGTTGTAAATTCATAGATGACTACTCATTTATTGGGTATTATGACTCATTTTCATAAAAAAAGAAAAAAGTTTGTGAAATAAATAAGAAATGGACAAATTTTGTAGCTGGTAAAAAAATTTGTCCATAAGAAGAAAAGGAATGGATAAGCATTGGTTATGGGACCATTGGTGTGAAAATGGTGTTGATAGTTAAAAAGGAAAGAAAAAAAGTTGGTTGTTGTAGTGTAATATATTGAAGAGAATTGTTAAGGGTTACTAGTGTTGTGTTGACATTATTGATGCAATTTAATATTTAATATCGTGTCTTACATATTTGAATTTAATAATTATTATGTAATATCGGTAATCAAACATAGAATGTTACCTTATGTGTTGTTGAACATTCTGAGAGCATCACTAATGAAGTACCAAATTGGTGATGCATTATTAAAATATAGCTTACTCTATAAAAAAACTTGCTTTAATAGTGTGTTAAAACTTAGATCAAATTTGTCACACAATATAGCATGGTGTATATTTTGCATCACTATAAATATAAATTTTTTTTTTTACTCTTATGTCATTTTTATTAGTTTAGTATAATTTTTATCTATTTTCATTAAATAATATATTTTTGCTTTATTATTTTATTATTATCGTATATTATCAATAATAAAATATAAAAAAATTAATTTTGTGTATATTTTCAATAAATATCAAATTAATATTAATGAAATATTAAATTTTACAACTGTCTTTATAATTGTGCATTGAAACATAACATTAAAAATTATATTAAATATATAATATATTAATTTTTGTGTCAAATATAACACCTTATTTACATCTATCGTCAAGGAAGATTGTATAATGTGTTAAATAGCAGCATTCTATTTTCACCGTATTCTATTTTCACCATATTAGCGCAGAAGTAATATAACAAGGACAAAATTTAACAAGGACAAAATGTATTAAAGAAACCACATTCAATTCAATTCAATTCAAATGTACATTACATTTATATGACAAACGAAGCAGCTTTTATTTATTGTTCCGAAGAGGTTGTCGTCTGTCTGTCTTAAGCTGTGTTTGGTAGGCACAAGGGATGGGTTTAGGGAGAGATGAAGGGAAATCCATAGTATTTATTCTAGAGACAAGAGTAACTCTAATTTATACCCGAATCATGATTTCATTATCTTTAATTATCTAGAAAACTGTTGTTGTTGCACGTGTGACTCTAGTTGTTGCACGCGTGACTAATTTTTTTTATGCGCGTGGAAAACAACATGTTTGAATCTAGTTTTCGGTACTATAAACTATTCGGAATTTTTTAAAAATTTGCAGGATGCTCTAAATAGCTACAATATACACGGTCATAAAAAAAGTCGCACCGAAAACTGTTCACGGGTCGAGAAACACTAAGAGTCCTACCGGTAGGGCTTAAAGTGAAGCCCCTATAGAAAAATTATCCTACATATATATATGTATATATAGAGGACTTATTGTGTTCTTCCCCTATATATATTTACGGGAAAATATCAATTTGACTATTGTGTTTTGAGTGAATACTCGATCAACCTTTATGTTATGTTAAATGATATTTCGGATTTGTGTTTTGCAAAACAGAACAAAATAGTACATTGACCACGATTTTGGTCAAATATTTAAAAAAAAAAACCAAAATACCTTTAAATTAAAATAATTAACAATTATAAAATATATTTTAATAGATTTTAAAATAGGAAATAAATAGAAAAAAAATAATTGATGCTTGAATCTAGATCAAAAGATGAATTGAAGAACATACTTTGATTTGACTCTATGTTTGAAATTTGGATTTCAAGAATGAACTCAAGAACATGTTTTGTTTTGAATCTATATTTTGGATATAGGTTTTATGGATGAACTTAAGTTTGGTTTTAGTTTAGATTTAACCACTATTTTTTAATAACTATTATTTTAAAGTTTTAATGAATTAAAAAATGTTCTTTTATTACTTTTTTAATTTTTAATATAATAATAATTTATTTAATATAATTCATTAATTAATAAAGATGAGAGAATTGGTCTTATTGAGAAAATATTTGACCAAAATTACACTTATGGTATTATTTTGATCTATTTTGCAAAATATAGGATCTGAAATATCATTTAACAAAACATAGAGGTCGATCAAGTATTCGGACAAAACATAGAGGCTAAATTGGTATTTTTCCTATATTAAATGTCATGATTTTTTAAATGGTAAAAAATTATATTGTAAAGGTAATGTAATAATTTAACTTGAATAATATGATAATTTGTTCGTTTATAATCAAGCTCGTCTCTGATTTAGGATCTCATTCACTAAAATTACAAATGTATTTTTATCGATTAAATTAAAAGTGTTTAAAATTATATTTGAAAAGACAAATAGACAGTCTCATTTGGCACTTGAGATTAGAATTGGGATAAAGAGGTTTATTTATTGTGTTTAGTGCTAAGTAAGACTATGAAAAATAATTATCTCACATATATATACAAGAGTATTTATCTTAAACCAAAAATATATATGATTATTAATAATATTCCTACACTCACAAATAGAATGTCTCAAGTTCAAATCCACCATCCCTCAGTATCGAAAAATATAGCAGGAGGCTAATATTTACGATTTAGTTCAATTATTTTAAAATATATATAATATTTTAAAATATAAATATATTTTATGGGGAATTGTCTTATAGGGGCTTCACTTTAAGCCCTATTGGTGGGGCTCTCAGTGTTCTCGACCTGTGAACAGTTTTCGGCGCGATTTTTTTTTATGACTGTGTATATTGTAGCTATTTAGAGCATCCTCCAAATTTTCAGAAAATTCCGAATAGTTTACAATACCGAAAACTAGGTTCAAACATGTTATTGCACGCGTGACTAATTTTTTTTATGCGCGTAGAAAGCAACATGTTTGAACCTAATTTTCAGTACTGTAAACTATTCAGAATTTTCTGAAAATTTGCAGGATGCTCTAAATAGCTACAATATACATGGTCTTAAAAAAAACCGCGCCGAAAACTATTCAATGGTGGAGAAACAGTGAAAGCCCTACCGGTAGGGCTTAAAATAAACCTCCTATAAAAAAATTGTCCTATATTTTATATCTTTTTATATTCTTAAGATGTTAAAGGGAAAAAAATACAAAGGTTTTAAATAATTTTTTTAATAAAATAAAATATAAGTTTTTTATTCACAATTAAATATATATACCAAAAATATAGTAATTCACAGTTTTTTTTTAAATTATATAAATATAAGAAGGGCAATTAACACATATACGGCAAATTTGGAAAAAAATTCTAAAAATACGGTATTTTAAACTAATTACAATATTACGGTAATCTATGCATATTATATAACCCACAACCCATTATTATCAACATTTACCCAGATATCTATATTACCCATCCCATTACATGATGAATATCACACTCCAAATTTATATAAAACCATTACAAATATTATCATGGACAACATATATATATATTAACATCTTCAAATAAGTTTTGAATTACTTATTTGTAAATTTACAAAATTGTAATCAAAGTTTAGACTTGAAAAAACCATATTGTTGAAAGGTTATAATCATAAAATTATTTTAAAATATAGCAATAAATTTGTAACAAATTTTTACAAACAACATTAGGGATGCTCAACATTTTTACCACTAATCAATCCAATTCAATTAAATGTTGGATGTTGGAAATCATCATCCAATCCAATCCAATCCGTTTTGGCCTACAAATCCAATCAAATCCATTTGTAATTGAATTGGGTCAATTTATTTTTATTTTTTTTATCTTTGAACCTAAATGTTGATATTAAACAAATTAACAAGGAAAACAAAAAACATACAAAATACTAGACACTATGGAGTAATAATACTAATTTAAGTCCTTACAATTGTCACATTATAGTCCTTTAAATATTAAGTTTACAACATTAAGTCCATTAAACATCATGATAGAGAAAGACTAAGTTTACAAATCCAATCAAATCCAATTAATTGTAATTGAATATCTAATTTTTTATTGTTGGATTGGTTTGGATCTTGAGCAACCCTAAACAACATGATAGAGAAATGCTAAATAAGAACTTACATGTTACAAACATGTAACAAGCTTTTACAGACAACGACAACTATGAATTTACATGTTACAAACCTGTAACATGCTTTTACAGATGCGTAAACCAGTTACATAAAAACATTTTTGTAAACAATATTTATAAATATATAACCAAGTTTTACAGATTTGTAACACAAGTTTTATATTTTTGTAGACAACATTTATAGAATAATTCCTTGCTAATTTTTTTTAATTTTGTAACAATGGTTTACATAACTAATTTTATAACTAAAAAAATTATATTTGTGACTAATATTTTCAAAAAGTAAGTTGTAACCCTAAACAACATGATAGAGAAATGCTAAATAAGAACTTACATGTAACAAGCTTTTACAGACAACGACAACTATGAATTTACATGTTACAAACATGTAACATGCTTTTACAGATGCGTAAACCAGTTACATAAAAACATTTTTGTAAACAATATTTATAAATATATAACCAAGTTTTACAGATTTGTAACACAAGTTTTATATTTTTGTAGACAACATTTATAGAATAATTCCTTGCTATTTTTTTTTAATTTTGTAACAATGGTTTACATAACTAATTTTATAACTAAAAAAATTATATTTGTGACTAATATTTTCAAAAAGTAAGTTGTAAATTTAGTTAACATATTTGTAACAAAAATATATAAAACTAAGTTTGTAACTAAAAGAATATTATAATAAGTATATACAAAAATGTTAAATTGCATTGAACAAGGAACATAAATATATATATATTTTTAAATTGTAACAATTAATAAAGAAATAGATTATATTGATTAAATATATAATATTTTATGTAAGTATTATACTAATAAAGTATAATATTTATTTAATATTAATAATTATATTTTAAATATTTATAAGTAAAATAAATTTATTTGTAATTATTATTATTATTATCATACCAAAAGTATCTATGAACTAATGACTGAAGAGAAAAAGATAAAAAAAATAAATAAAGTATTGAGATTTTTTTTAAAATATATAATATGAAAATTGTAATATTTGTATTATAGGAATTAATATAATTAAAATAGTTTAAAATATAAGATTAAAATTGTATTGATTTGATTAAAAATATTAAAGTGATTTGACGTATAATATTTAAAAAAAAAGTTGATTTGACAAAAAAAAATGTTAGTTCAAAATTATATATTAATAGGATATAGATATGGTGAAAAAAAGCATGTGTATATATATGTTAGTTCAAAATTATGTATTAATAGGATATAGGTACCACACCCATTAACCACCTCTTGCACTGCCGTATGCCACAAATAAAAAAATACCATATATTTGAAATATGGAACCGTATAAATGTAACATACCGTATATTTTAAATTTTTTTGCCACATGCGGTGATGTGTGTAATTTTCTCATATAAGAATAAGACCACTTTATTTGACCAATAAAAGGACAGTTCTTTACTGTAGTGATGAGTTGTGTAAGTAAGAGTATATGCACTTTATTTGACTATAAAAATCCACAGTTATATTAAATCAGAACAACTCGAAATCGTAAAAACAGTTTATTATAATTGATATAACCAAGATCTAGGGTACAAATTCACTCCTCCCAAATACTAAAAAACAAGAAAAATAACAAAAAAAAATATTGCAGGGGAAGAAAACAAAGAATTTTGTAATTTGTAAATAAGTTATTTTTAAATTATATTATCATGAACAAAACATATGTATACAAGCAAAAAAATCGCAATCTTTGGATTATCATTTTAGAAAGAAAAAAATAACACTCTTATCAAAGCAGAAACTCGAAGTTGGAATCAAATTAAATCTGTCCATAGATTTTGTTAGGGTTTCTATTATTATTATTATAGCTATCTATTTTAGCACGTGATAAAAACAGACACACAAAGCAGGTTTATGAGTTGTATTCCACTATATATATTTCTGGTTTATGATCATATCGAGACCAAAAACAACTCTCTCTATCTTCGTTATTATTGATATTTAATAATATATAAGAATATTGGACAATTTCTCTTAGTCGGGCTTCATTTTAAGTCTTATTGGTGGACTCTCAGTATTCTCGATTCGTAAACAATTTTCGGCTCGATTTTTTGTTATGACCGTGTATATTGTAGATATTTAGAACATTCTGTAAATTTTTAGAAAATTCTGAATAGTTTACAGTACCGAAAACTAAGTTCAAACATGTGAAAGTGAACAATGTTTGAACCTAAGTTTCGGTAATGTAAACTATTTTGAATTTTTTAAAAATTTGCATAATGCTCTAAACAACTACAATACATACGGTCATAAAAAAATTACGTCAAATACTGATAACCCCACCAATAAAACTTAAAGTGCATCATCTAAAAAAAAAATACAGTCAGAATATATAGTAATGAAAACTAATATATATATACATACATAGAATTGTCTTGATGCTAAGTCTACACATCACCTCATGTGTTCGACATTATTTTAGGACAAAATAACCCATAAATATATGCTTCTGTTTTATATATTATAATTATGGTTTGGTGGTCGTGGAATACATAATTATTTAGTACTGGTCTAGATGAAAGTGACATATATATTTATTTATATATATATATATACCTATCAATAATGAGAGTACTACCGGTAGAATTCACTAGATTTTTGTCTTTTTCGATCATAATCTTAAGTACAAATATATTTATATAAAGAAGTTTATATTTTTTTTATATTGTGTTGTATTTTATTATTTGTTTCAACTCTATGTTTTAAAAAAAAAAAATTAGGCTCTATATTTTGTAAAACTAATAAAATAGAACTCTAAATCCGATTTTGGTCAATATTTTCTCAACTAAAATCACAAATAATTTACTAAACTAACAATTCAGAACAAAAATAAAATTATTCTGCTTAAATATTATGTTGTTATATTCAATTTTTTCTTTATTAAAATTGAGTTTATGGTTCTATTTTAACAATTTTACAAAATATAGGGTCCAAAAAATAATTTATTAAAACACAGAATCTAAACAGGTAATGAGACAAAACACATGGTCCAAAATAATATAAATTCTATAATGAATAATAATTCTTATGCAGTCCTCTCCTTACAAGATGTACTTATGTAGAAATTAAGATTCAACACTTGTATGACTTGAAGATCATTAATCTTATGTACTTACAAGGTATAATATAATAGTTGATAAGAGAATATGGGTTACTTTAGAGAGTGAAATTACTTACTACTTGATATTTACATATATAGTTTATTAGTCTTATATAGGTGTGTGTTTTATTATATATTTATATATATGAACCATAAAAAAGTGATGCATGTCAATTAGCTAGATAGTTATTTTCTCTTCAACTATTACAAATTATTAATAGAATACATATATTAAAAGAAAGGTGATCTATGAGATTGAAAAAAAATACATTTGATATTATTATAACAAGGGTACAAAAATTTATGGTCATAGCCATAGCATAGTGTTGACAACTTTTCTCCCATCAAAATATGGAGAAGTTATGTATTTTAATTTAAACATATAGTGTGAGTTTAGTAAATATTTAGCTCGAAATTTGGGGCGTAACACAAACCATCTTCCTTAATATATAAATATATAAAAAAGTAAAAAAAAATCAATATGTGTTTACCAAACTAACAATTCAGAATAAAAATAAAATTATTCTGCTTAAAAACTGTGTTGTTATATTCAATTTTTTCTTCATCAAAATTAAGTTTAGGATTCTATTTTAACCATTTTACAAAATATAGGGTCCAAAAAGTAATTTATCAAAACACATGGTCCAAACAGGTAATGTGAAAAAATACAGGATCCAAAAAAGTATAAATCCAACATTTATTGTACCCATTCCCTATAGAAAATATAGAGGATATGAGATTTTTATTAGTGTGTGTAAAAATATGGTTTTTTTTTTATATTTTAGTAAGTTATTAATTGTGTTTTTCATACTTTAATTTTTTTCTTTAATAAATTTTCTAATACAAATTAAAAAAAAATTATAATTTTCATAATTTTGCATAAAAGCCATATTTTTTAAAAAGTTCCCAAAATTCTAATACCATCTATTTTTTTTTAGAAATGTTGCCACCTATTAAGCGATCACTTCTTCTTTTTCTTTTTTGCTTTTTTAGTAAGCGGTCACTTTTTAACATAATTAATTTAATTTAAATAATTATTAAGTAACCAACTCACTTGCAATCAGATTGAGATGTAAGACTAAAGTCTAATAATAACAAACAAAATTAGTAAATATTATTCATTCCTTACTTGATAAATCTTTCGACCAGTCCAGAACAATTTCACAACATTTACCATAGAATCCTTTTAAAAATATATAAATATATATATATTTGAAAAGATAAAAGTAACTTTAAAGTAAGTGGTTTATATATTTTTGGACTATGTATTTTGTCAAATTACCTGTTTTGATCTTATGTTTTGACAAATGATTTTTTAGACCATATATTTTATAAAACGGTTCAAATAGAACCCTAAACTCGATTCAAGTCAAAAATCTTTTAACTAAAATTATAAATAATTTGCAAAACTAATAATTTAAAACAAAAAAAAATCATTTTTCTTAACAATTATGTTGTTATGGTCAATTTTATCTTCATCAAAATTACGTTTAGGAGTCTATTTAAACTATTTTATTAAAATACAAGTTCCAAATAGGTAATAAGACAAAACGTATAGGTAATAAGACAAAACGTATGATGAAAAATAAAAATATAAAACATCAAAGTAATGGTGTGTATTCAAAGCATTATATCAATATTTTATAAAAATCTTTATTTTTTATTATTTTTTTTATATGTAATTTTTTTTAAGTCATCAAGGAAAAACATAATTAAGTTTTTATTTACTTATTGTTGATGACATATTTCGTCAACCAAAAATAGAAAGATTGTTACCTATAACTGGGATTGAAAATTTAAGAAATTTAAGATGGAAACACGTGATGGCTTACATTTACTGAGAAAGTATTATTTTAATAGGTATTTTCACATAATTTCTACATACAAAAATCACAATGCCCACTTTTGTTCATGGAAATACTATTATTTATAGTGGTGAATACTCAAACAATTTATTTTAAAAATCAAGAAATAGTTCTGGTTATAACTGCATTTATTTAAATTAAAAAATTAGCCATTTATCACCATATATATATGTTGTATCTTGTCTTTGATGGGTTGGAAATATGAGCTTCACAAAGATGATCTTGTCATGATCTTCAATGTCCAACCTACCTACTTTGAGTGAACATAGCTTAACACGATTATCTTAAAATAAATTCGAGTACTTTGTATGACTTTTACACGGGTATTGTTTGATTGGAGAGAATGAAAATAGAGTAATAAGAATGAAATCGAATGGAATAAAAATTAATATAAATTAAAAAAATTGATAAAAAATTATTAAATTTTTTTCAATATTGTATTGGAATGGTATTTCCTTTTATTTTCAAATGAAATAGTCATTTCATTAAAATAGTGGAAAAATTATTCCAATACTCTAAAATGCAACCAAACAAAAAAAATGAAATGTAAATTGATCCCTTTCCATACCGTTCAATTACTCCCAACCAAATATTACCTAAATTAGGAAATAAAGAAAAAATTAAAGAAAAATAAAATATTTAAGATGGAAAAGAAAGATGATTTATACTCTAATTGTTTGATAAAGATGACGGAAAGAAAACTTATTTGTTTTATAATTACTTTTATACCCTTAAAATTGTTAATATAAAATTAATAAAATAAGAGCACATTAGTAATTTAATATTATCTTCTATTTGAAAAAAAATTCCAGTCACTTTTCTTCATTATTTTTGTTGGGAATCTGCAGCTTCCAACTCCAAGATACAAATTAATACACAAAAAATGTTTATGGTATTTTTGCAATTAATTCATGCGTCCATGAAAAATGGCAAAATTGAAAAACCAAATATGTTTAAGGCCCAGTCCAGCCCAACACAGATTTCACAAGCAGAATAAACACTGAGTTTATTAACTCAGAAATTCATAAATCGATAAAACCCTTTATATCAAGAACACGGGCACACACATAAGGATAACAAAAATTAGGGCTAGAGTTTAAGAGAAACAAACAGAGAGTGAGAGCCGAAAACACCAGAAATTGATCTCGGAGTTCACCCCAGAACGATGGGCTACGTCTCCGTCAAGCTACCTCAGAATGCTTGAGTATTCACTAATCACAACAGGTATTACACAATATTTACTTCAGATTTCATATCATAATCTTTGATTGATAATCTGATCTTTCTATCTCTCTGATTTTTCTTTCTTTTCTCACTTTTTCTAACTTTGTTTCCGTTCTCTCTTTTGCATGTACAAAACAACTGAGCTCCTTGGAGCTTCTCTCTCTAGACTCTCTCACTAGCTCAGCTCAAAGGAATGGACAAAAATGTAGCTTCGTATCTGGTAGTCTCTCTCTTGACTTGATCTCCTCAATATATAGATGTGTATACTGAAGAGTTAGTTTAAATTGCCAAGTTGTAATTAGTTAGGCTTTCTTGATTCTGTTGATTCTTGTTGTAACTGAAAACTGTTGATGTTGTCCGAGTCTTTGTAATGAGTCTGTACTGATATTTGGCCTATGGGCAAACTTGTAATTTTCCTGTTGTATCTTGTACTGAGCTTATAAGGAGATTTACTTAACAATTTTACATTCACTTTTCTCTTCTACTATTTTCTCTCGTACCAAACATACAATTTTTTTTCTCTCCTACATGATTTGATTACTCACATAAAAACTATTTCTTCTCAACTTTGTCATTTTTCCTCATTTTATGTGCCCCAAGAGCAAGCACAACATATAAATTTCTTTGAAAAATATTATACATAAAAATAATAAGAAAATAATATTTGGTTAAGATTGAGTTACAATGGCTCAGGTTGACACCAATTTTCAACTCATCCAGGTTGCATTTTCTATTTTAGTTTTTTCGAGTTAAAAATAATCCAATTATTTGGGTTGCAAATTTTTTTGGACAGGTACTCGTAAATTTCCGATTAAGTATTTTTGTCACTTAATCAAGTTTATTTAGATTAAAATTATTTATGTTAAAAAGACATGTGATATTGTATAAATTTAATACACCACCTTAAGATGAGACCAAGCACCATTAGTCAATTGAAATCTTGGAGAAAAACAACCATAATTTACCTTACATATTACAAAGAATGTATAATAATAATTAATAATAATAATAATAATTTCAATGTTGATGATACAATCCCTAACTATTTATATCTCTAAAATAAAAGAAAAAAGGATAAATAACAAGAAGCTTCCAACTTGAACCATTTTACAAAACAAATCACTTTTGAACAAAAGCTGAGTCTAAACCAATGGGATTGACATGAATTGTTTGAGGTAGAAGATAGTATTTTATACCCAGCTCTTCAAAAACCCTTTTAACCTCCATAACCAGCTCGGTTCGCCGTCGATTCTTCTCGCCGAATTCTTGAAAAGTTATGGTGTGATTAACATAAAGAGCCATCTTTAACTTGTTCACATTTTCAATGGCAATCACCACCACACTGTGTGTGGGATGCCAGTGTAATGGGTTCTTTTCTATGTACCTGAACATAACATAACAAAACAGAATCAAAATTTGTAAAGGGCAAAAGAAAAAAATGACAATGAAAAAGAAATTATTTTCAGCAAGTCAGTCAAGTAAACTCACTTCTTGAATTTTTCTTTGAGTTGTCCTATCTTCTCCACTGGTGTCAAGAAATCAATTGAGAACTCCACAGAATCACCCATATCTGAACTTCTGTAGTAGTTGCTGATGGGTTTGGTGGACAAAACTGAGTTTGGATAGTATACCTTTTCATTGTTGAGTTTCAAGAACACAGTTGTTAAGATGTTCATTTCTTCAACTAGCAGCTATCAAAATTAAAAAGGTAGGTTAATATGGAGGAGAGAAAATTTTCCGCAGAAATAGTCATCGTAACAAAATAGTAGAAAAATCGTTCCATTAATGCTTTAGTAAATTGCGGCCAAACATAAAAATGGAATGAAAATGTCCCCTATTAGGCTTGTTTGGTTGGAGAGAAAGGAATCTATTTTCATTCGATCTCCTTCGTTTGATCGAATGAAAATGTTCCATTCCATTACTCGAAACCAAATGTACCCTATTAGGGTTGTTTGGTTGGAGAGAAAGGAATCTATTTTCATTCGATCTCTTTCGTTTGATCGAATGAAAATGTTCTGTTCCATTACTCGAAACCAAATGTACCCTATTAGGGTTGTTTGGTTGGAGAAAAAGGAATCTATTTTCATTCGATCTCCTTCATTTGATCGAATGAAAATGTTCCATTCCATTACTCGAAACCAAATGTACCCTATTAGGGTTGTTTGGTTGGAGAGAAAGGAATCTATTTTCGTTCGATCTCCTTCGTTTGATTAGAAACTAAAATATTGAAATGACATTGCCACCACCATTCTACCTCAAAATAAATGGAAAGGCAATTCCAATGCATAATTTAAAAAATTAATGAACTGAACATTACCGGAACGCCATCAATGACACAGCGATCCCCAACGTCGAAAGGATGCATTATGAACACAAACACAATGGCTTCGAATATGGTCTTGCAGGTGTTGCCGAACACAAAAGCTGCAACCACAAGCTGAGATGAGAGAAAGACGAGTACTTTTGTGGTAGCGATTTCCATCAGCAGAAGCCATATAACAATGGTCACTACAACGAGAATAACGGTCACTAGTTTGTTCAGTTGACTAACTGCTGTTTTAGTGTCACTTAGAGCATGTCCTAATGCTTTTCTGCCATTGAAGACCTTCACCTGCAATAAGATCAAACACCAGCAGAAGAACTCAAAAACACTATGACAGAGAACCTAGTTTTTCTCCCAATAACAAGTTTTGATTTAATAGCTCGGATACTTAGAAAACATCCTAATACAATTGTCTATGAAAGTGCTCAAGAGGGACTTGAGTCTCACATGGCTGATCATTTGAGATATACCACTTTATAGAATGTCTGAATAAACTTGATTTCTCAAAAGAAAAGAAAAAAAGACTACTAGCGAATACTCGAACCTCAGACTTTGCGGAGCAAAGCACATGTCTGACCATCTGAGTTAGCCCTCTTTAGTATGGATAGTTTGGAAGCTTGATTCCTCAAGACTAGTCTAGTAGTCTTACTATTTTCTCTTAAAGAAAATGAAACTGAAGTCATCAATGGCTAATGAGTTCCAAAGACTTACCACCCAATCAGTGAGAGCTTTTCGGTCGATTCGACCAATCTCTGTCTCAATCAGAGGGAGAACAAGGTCCACTTCTTCCTTAATCATGAACCTCATAAGATCATCCTCATCAATGTACCTATATATATCATTACAAAAGCTAAGTTAAAAAACAAGACAAAAAACACAAAGCAAATAAGGTAATAATCATAAGTTAGATTAAGTCCTCACTTGCAGCCAGGCTGAGCAACATTCCTGAAAATGTGATAAGCAGCAGCAGTAGCCTCCATCTCACTAGTAATCTCCTTATTCTGCTCTGCAGCCACATTTTCCATCTCATCCAACTGATTAGAGATTGTCGAAAGCCCCGAGCTCGAAACAGCATCAATCAAAACCTTCATAGTCCAAGCTGAAACCTTCTCTTGCTTCATCTTATGAAGCTGAGCCATATCAATAACTTGAGTCTTTTCTTTCTTCTTTCCCTTTTTTGTACTTGTGAAACTCAACTGGCCCATGCTTGGTGACCTACCAACTCTCTCAGCCTCCTCTATGAGTGGAGGCCCTGAAAGGGTTTGCAGAACATACTGATGAAAAATCGATTCTTGAATCCTATCAAAGAATGTGTTGACATGAAAACTCGAAGCTAAGATCTTTAGCAATAAAGTCTTTAACAACCATAAAAATGCCCCAATGAGAAAAGTTACAAGAGTCCAAGTTATGTACTCTAGAACCTTGGTAGCGGTTTTAGACCTTGGAACACCATGGTTAAAGACAAGTACCCAAGTTAGAAGAATAAAACACAACCAAATAAAGACTTGAACACTCTTCTTTAGCCCATGAACAAAGTAAAGAACTTTCTTTCTAAGCAAAAAGTTTCTCTCAATAAAGAAAACTACTAGATGCATAAACCAATTGGTCATTAACAAACCACAGAAGATCACCATAAACAGAACAAACCACCTCCATAACTCCAAACCCCAAATGATTGTCTTCTCTAATTTCTTGACAGTCAAGCTAGAAACCAAGCAACTAACTAAGACCACAAACAAAACCCACTCGACCAAGACTTTGGTCTTCACTTTCTTACGCTTCTCTTTGTTCAACTCAACCTTTTTATAAATCTCCTCGAAGTCATCACGCCCCGGTGAAGCCCCCGCAGACTTCTGAGCCATCGAGATGGTTCGAGCTGTCGATATGTTGTTCGGCGAAGCCCGGCTGAATGAGTTCCGGAAAGGGGATCCAAGTGTGGAAGCGTGCTCTTCGACCATGGCGGTATCAATGGGAGCTGAGGTCTCACCAAATCTGGACTTGGGTCTGGAAAACACTGACCTGTTAAGGGTTTTCCGGCGAGTAAGAGTCTCGTTTGGAGCTGGTGATCTCGGAGGTTTGTTGGGGCTTGGACTGAACCTCGAAATCTCCGGCGAAGGACAACTCACATGGGGAGGTTTGGATATGGGGGTCACAGACTCCATGGAAGCTTTCTTTGGCGATTCTGAGAATTTTGAAGAAGACCCTTTTGGCTCTTTGGCTTCTACGTTTCGAATATCAACCACGAACTGATCTCCATTGCTGGCTGGTTTCTTCTCCGGCGGGGTTATATCGCCGCCGTTTGATGAAACTTTTTCCTTCACTTCCATCAAAACCCTACTAAAATACAAAGAGAAAAAGGAAAAAGCTTAGTTTGGAGTAAAGATAAAATAGAAACTGAAATGCCCAGAAGCATATTCTGATATATTCATAATTAAAAATGGAAACTTTGAACTTTCCAGATCTTTTTTTGTTCTCCTTTCTTCCATTTTTTATTAATAATAATAAGATTAAAAAAATTGCAGAAGGAACAAAGTACTGAACTTTGGCGCGAAAAAAGAGTTCACATATCATAAAGTATAAACACTAGACTACTAAAGTACTGAAGTACTAAAGTACTTGTCTTTACAAGTTTACCTGAATGTGAACTCAACCAAGAACACGAAGAATAAGAAGAAGATGAAAGATCATATATATATATATATATAAATTATTGAGCTAGTATAGTGGTAGTAGTCTAATTAATCAGATCAGTTAGTTATAAAAAAGGAGATCGACAAATAAAAAAAAATGGAGTTGTTGAGAACTTGAAAATGGAGTTCAAATGACTCGATTGTCGTTACTTGTTATGTCTTGGGCATATGTTACTTTAATGTTATGTCATGTTTATGTTTTCTTTTTTTTAAATGGATTGTGTCGTGTAATTTGATATATCAATTTTTTATTATAAAATATTATAAATAAATTAAAATTTTCAATTTTACTAAATTTGAGGAAATAGAACTGTTACTATTTAATATTTTAAGTTGTCTAATATTACATGATGGATGTGTCACTTTATGGTTGGTTATTGATATCTCATAATACTTATTAAATTCAAATGTGTGGGACCCGATATTAGATTGCACCAATAGCAATATGTCACCTTCTTGTAGTGTTGGGTACCAGTAGTGTCCCTTAGCATTTCCATTTAAAAAAATATATCTAGTTCTCTAGTGTACTCCAAAATTGGGCACCAGTCCAACCTTCTTCTTCTTCAGTTTTTAGCTCAAAAAGTATTTTTTGTGTGAATTTTTTTATGGCATGTATATTGTAGTTATATAAAGGATTCTGCAGATTTTTTAGAAATTTTAAATAATTTATATTACCGAAAATAAAATTTAAATAAGTTATTTTCTACCCGCATAAAAAAAATAGTCACGGGTGCAAGAAATTATTTGAACTTTGTTTTTCGTGACCATAAATTATTCTGAATTTTCTAAAAATTTGTAGAATACTCTAGATAACTACAATATATACGACCATAAAAAAAATTTGTGCTAAAAATATTTCCTAAACAAAAAATTTGAGAATGGTGCACCAATATGCCATTTTTTTTTAGTTGCACCCAAGATTATTTAATATTAAAAAAGGAAGAGAGCATATTGCACATAGTATTCTCAAATTTTACCAGTTGTATCATTTAGGTCCATAATCTTTATTTTGTAACAATTAGAACTCAATTTTTATATTTTAGCTCACTTAGGTCTCAAAATTATATTTTATTAAATAAATCCTAATTTATAATGATAAAATAAGATTTAAAAAAAACAATTTTTTTCTTTAACAAGTAATATCGAAAAGAGAGCATATGTGTGTGACCGTACTTATTATAGTCCAATTTTTTTTATCGGAAAATACTTTTTTATATTAAGATTGTAACGGAACAATGTTATATATATATAATAATAATAATCTAAACTTCTAACACATCTAGTATATTATTTGTATTCAATTACATCATTAATATTAAGAAAATCATTTTTTATCCATCTTTGATTTTACCAGTATGAAAGCTCAATCCATTTTTATATTACTAATGAATTTGACTTGAATGAGATAATTCTTTTACTTTAATACTATTTATATTTATTTTTTGTTTATATGGATAAAAATTAAAAAATTCTTAATTTTTTTACTAATAGAAAAAAAAAATAGTTTAAAAGGTGATCATTGCTCCTAAAAATTAGAATTTATTTTTAGGTAAAACAGTATATACACTTTCCTTCTAATATAAATAATACCATGACAGATAAAAAGTGACATATTTCTATAATGATAAAAAGTGCAGTGAAAAAAAAAATTAAAATTAAAATAATAAAAAAAATAAAGAAAGGTAAGTATTGTCGGGACCAGTGTGAAAGTGGTCAATTTAATGGCAGAAGTCAAATTGTTTATAACTAAGTTTTTTTTTAAATAAGATTTTATTAGTTTGAAATTTTACAATTGCATTCATACATGGTACATAAAAATTGTACATATAATATGTATTAGACAAAAAAAATTAAAAAAAAAGATTCGAAGCTATCCAAGCAATATTATTATTATTAAAAAAATGAAGTGAAATGAAATAAAATAATTAGATTAGGAGGATGTCATATTATTTGTTGTCTTGGATGTCATATTATTTGTTATGTGGATATCATCAATAAATTGGATATATTCAAGGAATGAATAATTTAGTTTTGGATTCTTATTTGATTTATTATGTGATTGTGTGTATTTTTGTTTGTGTCATTTTCTTTGTGATGTGTAATTTTATTTTTTTTATTCATCACATGTGACATTCAAATATATATCATTATTGGTATAATCTCAGGGAAAGGAGTATCGAAACATCTTCACAATGAGGAGGGATGATAGAAAGAATAGTAATAACCACTACTAATTCGTGGGACCAAAGAATACCACACGCGAAGTACAATTAGACATATATATCTATATATATAAATATGTACAAATAGGTGTTTGGGGATTTGATCCTCTAATCTTGGGCTTAAGACCCAAAGCCCCCACCACCCCACCTAAAGGTGATGGGCGATATGTAATGCTTATTAAATAATGTGTTATTACAAAATAAGCTTAGTCATTTCTCTCTCATCATCGTATTCTCTCTAACTTAGCTGAGCTTGTCGCCATTTTTTTTACTCTTTTGTCAATTGGAGTTGTTGTTGTGGCCTTGTGCTCACCAGTCGTGCTTTGGCTTATGCCTTCTATTTAGTTTTCGGATCGGGTGCTTCCTCCTTTGGTGTCTTCCTTGGCTGCAGCTTGTGGTGTGCATGGATGTTCAGCATTTCCTCACTTCTCAAGAACCAGATTCGTCTATGAAGGTGTCAATTTATCAAATGCAAGCCCTAAAATCAAATAACATGGCTTTGATACCAATTGTTAGTTTTAGAATTACACTATGAGCATTATAGAATCACTAATCAGATTCAACAACAACAATCAATGCTTGTTTAACAACCAAGTTCACATTCTATTCAGAGCATTAATTGCACAATGATAAACATATTTCCTAAGCTTGACATTCAATCTCCAATGGTCATCCTTGAGCACTATAAATTTGTCAAAACAACAATAATACCCAAGATCAAAAGCAAAATCCAATAGAGAGCTTATGGAGAGCAAACCCTTACCAAAACCACCTTACAACCCAGCTACACATGTGAGCTATATGTATATCTTATGCCTTTCTACTACCCTGAGTGGGATATTGGGCCTATTGGACTCATATTGTTAGTGTGACAGTCAGAATACCGTGATTCGCAGGGGGAAAGACGGGGTAAAAAGTTGTGCAATCCCACATCGCTTGAGGAAGGTCAAGCGTGATGATTCTAAGACTATGTAAGTATGGGACTACACAATTGAAGAATGCTTAAATGGATTGATGGTGTAACGCCCCACGTCTGCTTCCTGGAATGACGACTGGCCCTACAAACCAACACGAGTCTTTCCAACGTGTTTTGTCCTTACTCGCACGCTTCCTGGGAAAACTTCCCAAGAGGTCATCCATCTTGAGATTACTCCAGGTCAAGCACGCTTAACTTTGGAGTTCTCAAGTGATGGGCTACCGAAAAAAAGATGCATCTTGTTGGCATAGGTAGTACACATCAATCTATTTAAGCATTCTTCAATTGTGTAGTCTCATACCTGCACAGTCTTAGAATAATCACACTTGACCTTCCTCAGGCGGTGTGGGATTGCACAGCTTTTTACCTAGTCTTTCCTCTCACAGATCACGAGATTCTGACTGTCACAGATAGGTACTACCTATGCTAACAAGATGCATCTTCTTTTCGGTAGCCCACCTGTAATGCCCTACTTCCTTAGAGTCGTTACTAAGTGAGTTTAAAACGTGCATTTAACTCGCTAATCGAGATTTTAGAGATTAAATCATAAACTGAGTTATAAACTTTGAAAATAATTTCATTTACTGAAATACATAAAGTGTTTGACATTTGGGATTCCAAAATGCTGTTTAGAAATATTTACAACATATAAGTAAAAATCAAGTCGACTAGACGACAAAATCTAGGTTTTAATACAATCATCTCTCAAACCACTGGCTGTGGCAGCCAGGCAAGCCAAACATGTACGCGCCGCTTCACACCCTTCGTACTCATGGTTGGTCAACATTCCCCTTGCCCTTACCTGCACCACAGAGCACCCGTGAGCCGAAGCCCAGCAAGAAAACCCCCACAAACAGATAACATAAGCATATCAAACACTTAGCATAAAGAAACAGACCATCAATAGGCTAAACACATACGGCCATGCCGTCCCAGGCGCTTTACCAGGCCTTGGGTTCGCGGTCCACACCGTGAGGATATCCTAGGTATCCTTTAGGGTCTTGCCCTGGCAACTCACACTCCGCATGATAAACGCTGCTCCCGGCCCCTTGCCGACCTCGGCCTACGCCGTTCCCGACTGTTGCCAAGCATTTACACATATGCATATATAGCATAATAAAGCAAATACTGAACATGAACAAATTCAATCAAAGGGCTAGGCCCTGCAACACAATCACATAGGCCCCTGCCCTACATACAAACTCTATGGGAACAGTGGTTTTCTTACCTACGTCCCGAGCTTTCCAAGCACCGATATCCCGAGCACAGTCCCCTAGCCCGAGCCGGTTTAGAGAAGTCTGGGAGTTTCCTATTTTTTATTTATTTTATTTAACTTAAGTCTATGTGGTTACCTCAAGACTCGGGGTACCAAAAACGTCCCCGAAGGCAAAACGACAAATTTTCCCAATATTCATTCATAGACATTCTAACCTCAAATATATCTCTAAATATTTATTTCCATAACCTGGAAACCCCAAAAGATATCTCATACCCGGTATACCCCTTGACTCACCCCGAGTCGGATTCTCAACCCCGTTGTGACTTCCTAACTAACGGCTCCCTAGAACTGTCTCGGATCGTGCCACGCAGTTATATCTCAAACATATCACATTTATGCCCTCAGCGGGCTAAAATCACAATCATGCCCCTAATACCCAAACGGGACCCACATGCATATTTAATTCAACTAAACATGCATCTCTATCACATATTCACATATTATGACAATATTTCACTTATTGCCCTTCAGGCACACTAATCAAGGCCCTAAGCCTTATTAGCAAATTTGGGTCGTTACACCATCACTTGAGAACTCCAAAGTTAAGCATGTTTGACCTGGAGTAATCTCATGATGGGTGACCTCCTAGGAAGTTTTCCCAGGAAGCGTGCGAGTGAGGACAAATACGCTGGAAAGACTCGTGTTGGTTAGTAGGGTCAGTCGTCATTCTAGAAAGCAACTATAGTGGCAACGTGGGGCGTTACAGTTAGAGATGATGAACTATGGTTTAATGGGTCAACCTATAGTCATTAGGGTATTAAATACAATTAGTAAGTGTTAATCATCCCATTATGATTATTAACAATTAGTAGGCACTCTAATTAATGGTTGTGATTATGGAATTATGTTTGTGATTATATTAGTTCATATAATAATTCTAACAGTTCATAGATTGGTGGTGGCTAAGGGAGCTAAAGGTTTCAAAAAACCAAATGCATATTTGAATTAGAGCAGTGAAAGTGCAATTGTTAAGCCTCTGCTGATAAAAAAACGGAATGAAGGTAGGGTAATAGGCTAAATAGTAATGGAGAATTATCGATCATAACCAACATTTCTGAGAATTTGTTGAGCGAAAGGTGTTTTAGCAGGAGGGTCCAGCACACCGATGACGATGACAGAAGGGCTTGGCAATCTAGTGGACAGGGACAAGTAGGAGTGTTCGTCATGGAGGCGGTGCAGTTTTTTGCTAAATTATTGGGTCGCACCGCATATGCGATTTGAGCAATTTTTCAAACTGAAACTCGCATCGCATAGACCTCAAACCGTATAAACTGGACCACAAAAATGCAGTGCGGTGTAGGTGTTTTATATTTATCACCAAATAATTTAACAATTAAATATTATAATTAATAATGATTTATAATAAATCTTATAACTAAAGGTTGTAAATTGGATTTCAAAATACATTAGTCGTGACGATAATATCTAACAACTTTATATTATGGTGATTTTTATATTTTATGTTGTGTAATAATGACATATTATAATGTTCATATATTATGTGTGAATTGAAATTGTCTCAAGCGTTGCTATTTTTAAATTACAAGAAAATAGTGGCTAAGTATATGGTGAAAAAACATCACTTTTATTATTTGCGTATTAGCTAAGTTTCAGATTTCATGTACAGCAAAAATAAAATATCATTTAAATTTTTATCATTTATCAATAATTGTATTTGGTATTTGTCAGAAAAACAATAATTGTATTTGGTATTATTTGGAATTTATGTAGCCTTTAAAGATTTTCTTAGAGATTGTAGATTTTGGTATTAGCTTGATCTTGATTAGTCATAATGATCATTAGATACGGTATTTAGTTAAGAGAGTCTTATTTTTACTCTTTATTGTATCAATTCTCATATTTCTTTTGATTACATTAAGTTAATGTTTTATTGGTTAATTGAAGAAATAGAAATCACATACCTACTTTTTTTTTCTATTACTTAAAGAATATAAAAAAAATTATACCACAAAAATAAAATAATAATACAATATCGCACTATACAAATTTGCATGAATAATTTGTTCAATTTGAAAAATAAAATAAAACTACTAATATATAGTCACACCATCTAAAAAAATAAAGATTAGCATCAATTATTCAAAAGTGATACCTCTTTATTTGACCATATATCTACAATTTTAGCAATTTGAAATTATAACGGCAATAAATAAATAAAAAATTGGTGAGAATGACCTCTTTTTTAAGTGATTTTGCATTCTAACTTATTTTTTATATTTTTTTTTGCAAAATGATATTTGTCTAAAATTCGACCAGTTGCCTAAATTTTTCGACCAGCTATCTAAAATTTTCGACTAACTGTTTGAATTATGAGAAGCAATTTTGCAAAAAATTATTAAAACTAGGCTAGAGTAAAAATAACTTTAAAAAATATGTCATTTTGCCAAGAGACCCAATAAAGTTGTTTTGGTCTACATCATGCTTTTCTTTTACAAACTTTTTTAAAGATTATGATAAGAACAAAACTAAAAAGAAGAAATTAAATCTTCATAAGATGCATTAGGTATAACTTTATAGGAGTTATAAGATTATTTCTTCCTAAATTTGTTGTTTTGCAAATTAGTCATCAACAATTTTTATTTTTGCAATTTAGTTATTGAGTTTTAAAAATTAAATATTTTGTAAAAAAAAATTGTAATGAACTAATGATCAATAAATTGGACTTAGTTATGGTTATTTTTAAAAGAGTAAGGATTTGTTTGGGAAAGAAAAACAAAAGAATAATTTGCTAAAATTCCTAATAAATTTTGTGTAGTTTGCTCGATCTAATAATGTTTTAACTAGGTACAAAGAAAGGGTAATTGTAACGCATTGGTTACCCCATAACAGTTACGGTGAACTGAAAATTTGACTCGTTACCCGAGTCCTTTGGTTAAAAACGTGCTTCTAAGTGTTATTAACATGCTAAGGTGAAAAACCAATAAAAAGGAAATGATATATTTTATTTAATACATAAAACTGTACATGGGTCCATAAAAACATTTACAAGTTATTTATCATTCAAAATGGTCATTACTGTTTTAAATTTACAAACCCGCCGACCTAAGCAGCAAAAATAGGGTAAACCCCATAGTTCCTCTAAGAACTCCTTGGTCGTGGTAGTCAAGCGACCGCATATGTACACATCACCACCTAAGCTCTCCACTCAAGACTGGGTGAGCTTTTCTTTCCTTTAACCTGCACCACATAGCACCCATGAGCCAAGGCCCAGCAAGAAAACACAATATAGCATGATATAATATCAACAATGATCATAATAACCATTCAGGACTTTCAGTCCAAAACAAATGAGTGACAGTTGCAAAAGTCACTAAGGTGTGTTCAATTCCCAATAGCCATGTGACAATAGGGTCACCGAGACTTTAGAGATAAGTGATCCTTTCACTAGCTTAAACAAGTTAGGTGCATGATGACTAGTCATCAACATAACCTACCTCATGACCATAAAGTCATAACCATGGAACATCGTTCCCTAGCCATGTGACAAGCAGTCACCTAGGCCTTAGGCCCTGACCTTGGTAACTAGTCCTAGACTAGCCAAGCGCTTATAAGTTTCATCGACCTTGGGGTCGGTCCAGCATTAATGCCTTAGAGTCATTCAACGCTGATATTAATTAGATCTAATCTTCATTCAGCCCTGCATTCAGGACGCTTATGCTGTTTCTGACTCTTAGGTCAGTGATACGCGACCAGTGCCATCCCTGACTAGTCAATGCCATACACAAGTAAACAATATCTACTAGCATTTAATATGCAATCAATGTCCATATTTATCAACCAACATGTCTTAACAACAATTATGCATGTCATATACATAGGGTGTAGTTTTCTTACCTCTGGTTCGAGCAAGAATGAATAAAAGAACGACCCTTGAGAACGATCTGACTTTTAGTCCTTTAGCAGTCACCTATTCATAACCAAATATGGGACACCATCAAGAAAAGGATTAACAAAGGTTCCCAAACCAAGATCTAGCCTCCGGGACATCAATCCCCACTAATCCGGGTAGTAGGAACAATCTCGAGGCCTAAAACCAAGTTCCTGAGGCCAAAACACTCAAACAGGCTCAAACCTGCCCAAGGGCTGCGGCCCTAACACCTTGAGTCGTGACCCCTAGCCACTCCAGGAGGAAGGGCCGCGGCGCCCAGCAAGGCAAAATCACTCCACCAGCTTCTTCGAGCTAGGGCCGCGGCCCCTAACCCAGAACCATCCTCAAACTCGTTTTCCTTCATCCCAAACCCTTAAAAAACATACCTAAACACTTCCAAATCATCAAATCAAAGTTCTCAAGCTTCTTAATAATCCAAAACCATCAAATCCCAAGGCTCAAACGAACCAAAAACTCGACGATTCACACAATCCAATTCTAAGCTTAGAAACTCTAAAAACTCACAACTTAAAACTTAGATTACCTTTGATTGGGTTGTTTCTCGTCAAATCCTTCGGTCAAGATGCTTCTAACCTTTCCTAGGATCGCTAGGCCTCGATCCTCGCTTGATTCCGACTCCTAGAACTCGAGATTTTATTCGAAAATGCCTCGAACGGTAAAAATGAACTAACGGAAAGAGAACGAGAGGTTTTCTAATGTACGGTTCTATCTGACAAGCTACTTCAAGCTTAAGTAATCTCAAATAAAACCTAGTGCTCGGGACCCCAAAAACCTCCCCGGGAACATTATAGTCAAAACTCTCTGAATTTCCTCTTGATCTCAATAACTCCCAATTTATCATCAAATAACATTCTCATAACTCAATATCTCAATAAAAGACCCCCGTTATGAAAAAACCGCTAATTCATAATATAAGACCGTCTCATGCCGAATAGCTCGAATATATTTCCATAATAATGAGATCTCATTCACAAATCACAATATGCACTCAAATATACAAATATGCCATCAACGGGCCAAATTACCAAAATATCATAATAATCAAATGTGGACCCACATGCATGCATATAACATCATATTATAATATAATTCACATAACATATGCATATATTCATTTAATGGCATAATTAAACAGTTATGGCCCTCCCGGCCTACTAATCTAGCCATTAAACCGCATTACAGATTTCAGGACATTACAGTAATTACCTGATTTAATAGTGTTTAGACTAAGATAGGAGGAACCAATGACGATTCCAAAAAAATCTTGTAAGGAGCTATTATCCAACTACCTCTCTCAATTAACATATTTTTTTAATATGTAAATGTATATAATCATTTTAATTGAAATATAAGTTTATAACTATATAAATTTATATTATATTATTAGAGAATGGTGTCTCAGGAATAAATATAAAAATATTGAGTCATTAATAAGAACATGAATAACTCCACTAATCACCAATTGATTTTTAAATGGAACCTCATAATTTTTGTCATATATCATAAATACTATTTTATGTGGTGCGCTGCGAGATGATAGGTCGAGATTGGGTAATATGTTTCTCTGCCACTTACACTCATTCGGTTCAGTCCCCTTTGACGACAGGGTTTGGAAGGATTGAAATGGTATCACATGTAGGGTGTGAATGAAGGTTCATTCCTTGGAGAGTGATCGCAAGAATGTTATTCGAGCCATACAAGAACGAGGCAGTATCTCGATGGATGATCTTATTGTTGGAGATATTCACCATTTTACGTTCCTTTGTCATGTTGGTACAACTTATTTTGTTTCGCACTTGGGGAATCAAGTGCCCCATACATTTGTAAAAATTAGTCTCGGAGCAATGATTTTCAACTTTTATTATAATTAGTTGTATTGTCCAATGAGTTGATGATGATTTAAATTATTAATATATTAAACTTTATTTTTTTTTTAAATCAAATAATTTTTATATGAGAAATTAGTGAAAATGATATATTTTTTTTAAGTGATTTTGTAATCTGGTGTACTTTTGATAATTTTTTTCAAAATGATATCTATCTAAAATTCGATCAGTTATCTAAATTTTTAGTTATCTAAATTATAAGAGGTCATTTTGCAAAGAATTATTAAAACTAGGTTAGAATGCAAAATAACTTTAAAAAATAGATCATTTTCGCAAATGACTCTTTTTTTATATACATATAAATGATAAATATTATATCACTTCATATCATCATATTATTTTATATTAATATTTAATTAAGGTAGGATTACTTGTTGAAACCCTATACCTATTTAAAAAATATTATATATCCTACTCTCTAAGATATAAGTACAACCTTTTTTAATAAGATAGATAGTCATATTTTATCTGAATTGTATCTATTCAATGAATACAAAAATAGCAGTGAAAAAATTTATAATTTATTAATTAATTGGTCAATGCCTCTAAAGAGATGATATGATCAAATTTTATTTTGGAAATAATTAGGCACGTTTTAAATTTAACTCAAGACTCTCTTCTCTACTACGTTTTAATATATTTTTTTCTATATTAAATTAGTGACGTTTGTAACGTCAATCACATCGATAAACAGTGTCATTATATAGGTGTAGTATATTTTAAATTAGAACAAAACTATATAAATGATATTTCAATTTAATAACTTAACTTTATGATTAAGTGTCACAAAATTAGTGACCTTCAAAATTTTGTAAAAAATTAAAATAATTATTGTATTGATCGATTTTGAAAACGTCATTAAAAAAAAAAAATTGTGGGAAAAAACGTCATCACAAATATTGATATGTCTATATTATATTAAATATTTTAAAAAATTATCAATACATTTTTTTAATATATGAGCCACCTCAAACCAATTGCATGTTCATATTTTTTAATTGGTAATATCTATATATATATATATATATATAATCTGGGAGGATTCAATGGTAGGATATTAAAAAAGAGCATATCGGTTATGTTCTTTTGTATTTTCGACTAGTTAATAGATTTTTATGCAATTTTTTTTATATCCGTGTAAATTGTAGTTATTTAAAACATTTTGAAATTTTTAAAAAAATTATAAATAATTTACAGTATCGAAAATTAGGTTCAAACATATTGTTTTCCATGCGCGTAAAAATATTAGTCACACATGCAACAATATATTTTTTAACTAGTTTTCGACACTGTAAATTATTTGAAATTTTCTAAAAATTTATAAGATATTATAAATAATTACAATATACACGGTCATAAAAAAATCATGCTAAAAACTATTCACAGATCGAGAACACAAAATTAGTCACACATGCAACAATCTATTTTTTAACTAGTTTTCAACACTGTAAATTATTTGAAATTTTCTAAAAATTTATAAAATAATCTAAATAACTACAATATACACGGTCATAAAAAAATAGTGCTAAAAACTATTCACAGATCGAGAACACAAAAGGGTCTTTTTGAATACTGTACATTAGAAATTTCTATAATCTAAATAATATATAGTCTTATTATATTTTAATTTTATTTCATCATAAAATTTACAAAATATGTCTTCTTGATAACTCCACTTTCATCATAGTCACGTTTGGAAAATAAAATAATATTTTGATCAAATTTGATAAATTGTATGATACTACGATGATCTTTGGTTAAGCAACTAATTAGACATAATATTACAAAAGTTGATCCGACAATCTAATTAATCTTTTATTAATTATGAGATAATTTAGTCATATTAAGAAATTTAAGATAATAGTTCTATAATAATGATGTTAGATAAGTGATTAATTCATTCATTATTTTATCTCTCTCTTTTCTTTTATTGTTAAATATAATATCCAATGTATACTATTTTATCTCCAATGCATGGTGTTAATAAATTATTTTTAGTTCATTATTAAAAAAAAATATTTTAAAATTTAAAATATAAATAATTACAATAAATTTTGTTTTCACTAAAATAATAATAAAGTATGATTTGGCAATCCATAAAACTCTATTTTTTTCAAACTAAAGAAACTCTATATTTGGAAAGCAAAAAGGTAAATGATAAAATAGAAATATAGCTAGTTCATTAAAGTAATTAAAAATAGAAAATAAAAAATAACTATTTTAAAACAAGAAAATGTTGACTCTTTTTTCCACTTTTTATCATATTTTCAAGGACACACTAAACTTTTTTCTGGCCATAAATAAAGAATTCATACCCTAATTTGTTTGCTAAAATTTTAGGGATCAGTTTGCAATTTTATGAATAATTCAAATAATATTATTTATGCTTCAATTTAGATAAGAAAAAAAAATCATATTTTAGTGGGCAGAGACAAAATTTTGGGAATGTGACATGTCACACAAATATTCAGGAGACTGTACCTTTCAGGATCTTCTCCAAAACATTTTTTTGTTTTGTTTTTTTATCTAAAAAATAAATGTTTTTGTATTTTTACTTTTTGAAAAACAAAAAAACAAAAAACTTGAATACTAATATCACAATGAATTTTTAATATTTATAATTGAAAATAGCATAAGCAAATGATTTAACACTCTTACATTTAAGCTATTTTCACTAATTTAATCACAGCATAAGCTAAAATATATGCTGTAATAAGTGATAACTAGAATAAGATTATTATTTCTTTCAAAAAAAGAAAGAAAAAAAAAGAATTAAGCTTATTATTAAGAAAAACTTTTGGTATAAACACCAAAATTTAGACATCTAATAATAATGTAAGATTTATATATATATATATATGCATTATTTGATATGCTTGAAAACCCTTTATAGCACTATTTTAGCACGTGACTAGCCACTAATTAGGGCACGTAATAATGTGAGTTGTATTCCACTATGTGTATTTGTGAGGTGTGTATCATTTCGATCCATATATATATATATATATATATGAATAAATATATAGTTGTATTGGAGCTAAAGTGTAGAACTTTAATCATGATATATACATGTGTTCAAACTTAAATCTTCCCACTCAATATGACAACCAAATCTAATACACATGCATGGCCATGACTTTAGGGTTTCTTAAGTCATTTAAGATTATACAAATAATATCATGTATTATAAATAAGCCTTTTTTTTTTTAGATTTTCATTATTAGTTATAGATATTGTGTATATCATTGTAAATTAAAATATGGTAATCATCCTCATAATTTATTTACAATTCTTAATCTGACATAGTCTACCATAAGACATACATGTACACTTTTGGAGGAAAAGAATGTCGAACATCGTCACGAATAAAGGGAACAACATCATCATAACAGGCACCATACGAGTGGACCAGCAACTTCACCATTTTGGGATACAAATCTATATGTAGGTTTATAAATATATATAATTTTTGTTCTAGTTCGGTTTGAACCCATGCCCTTTTAGTTACGAAGCTAAAGGGGCCACCGATAGGCTAAGCAAATGGTGGTTATTATGGACAAGTTTGATACGACTATCAAAAAAAATTCCGAGCTTCTTTTGAGAGTGTTTGGATACAAATTTTCAAAAATAAATATTTATATATTTCTTGAAAAAATAGTTTTAATAAATAATTATAGTGTTTTTATTGAGTATTTTTTTTAAAAAAAAGTTATTATATTTCTAACTTTATTAATGTTCCAATAGTAGATTTATAATACCTAAACAATAATTGATTTTTTTTATATGTTTTTACTTATCCTTTTCTACTGTATAATATAAGAAAAAGAACATGAGCTATATACATATATATAAATATTAGTTTCCAACCTATATAAAATAGAAATTTCACATACCTAAAATAAAATAAAAAATTGTTTGGTGCTCTACAAATACTAATTTTAATATTGATATAAATTTAATAAAATAAAAAAATTATAACTAATTGGGGTTATTTTATTATTCAATCACTCATAAAAAAAAATACTAATTGTTGGACAAATCAAATTGAATGAAAAAATACTTTATTTGTAATGTACAATAATTTGTAAAGCATATGAGATTTTTACAAAAAAAAATTATTTTTTAACATATATAAATAAAACTCAAATTTACTTAAATTATAACAAAATAAAAAAAAATAATTATAAAATATTATAGGATGGCAGGTCACCTCGATAAAAATTTATTTTATAGATATATAGATACTATTATTTTGAATATGTGGAAATAAATATATATATATATATATATAGGGAATTTATTTATTTGGTACTCTATGTTTTTGTAAAGTATCATTTTGATACTTTCTGTTTTCAATAATGCTCATATAGTACCCTGTATTTTAAAATTATACATATTTAATACCCTAGACTCAGATTTGATAGATAAAATTTTGTCAATATGATCAATCTGTCATCATCAGTTATATGTAATTAAGTAATTAAATTTAAATTTGGAACTTACATAATTGACAACAGTTTGATTAAATTGGTAAAATTTTATTAGTTAAATTTGAGTTTAGGGTATCAAATATGTATGATTTTAAAATACAGGATACCATATGAACATTATTGAAAACAAAGAGTACTAAAATGATAGTTTATAAAAATACAGGGTATCAAATGATTACCTACCCATATATATATATATATATATATAGAGAGAGAGAGAGAGATAGAGTATACTAACACTATTATCACGTGCCACCTTTGAAAACAACATGTCATATATAGTGCTTTGTGTATTTATGGCTTTGAAATCTATATAGTGCATTCATTAATCATTATGATATGGAATACGATTGGTTTTTTTGTTTTTGTTTTTTCGAATATGGAATACCATATTCAAAATTGAAAACGAAATTACATAAACTTTTGTGAGTTTCAACTTTGTACTATTATTTTCCAATTGATTTTGTCCTTTAGTAAGATGACATAAATGAAAGTCTTTAGTGAGTTTTGGAGTTTTGGGGTTTCGTCTCAATTATCATTACAAGGAATAATTATCTCTAAAAAAATTTGTTATATTTTCATTATATACCTATTTAGTAGGTTGTGTTTTAAGATTATCTATTTGGTATGTTGTGTTTTAACAAACAAAGATTTGGACTATCTATTATGAGTAATTTTAAATTTATTCAAGAAACTTTTTATAATGACCAAATTATTTTTAATTTTTATAAATAAATTATTTTTAATTTTTATATTTTTACAGGTCGAAATTAGTGTTTGTATGCTCTGATAGTTCAGATTTATCTCTTTATTAATGAAATTCTTTCTTTTGAAAAAATAAAAATAAAATATTCATAAAAATAGGAGGATTGTGTTTTACTCCAACTTATAATTTTTTTTTAAAATTTACTTTAAATTATAAAAATAATAAAAAAGTATATTTTGATTAGTAAAAATTAATAAATAATAAAAAAATATATTTTTCTTAAACAATTTAGTTTATCTAAAAATATAAAAAACAAATTAAAATACTTAACTTGTTAAAATTGAGACAACAATCTAGTCATTATAAAAATTTTGTTTGACTAAATTCGAGCATAATGTACTATATAATTTCTTACTTCATAACGTAACAACTGAGTGTTATTCGTAAAAGAAAGTTCAAATTAGTATTTTGTTAAAACACAAATTATTATATAAAGAAAGTTTTTACGGTAGGAACCCTGAAAAAGTTCTTATCGGTAAGAATTTATTCTATTTTTAGCACACCGATAAGTTGTAGTCTCATTTTTTTATTTGACGGTGTATATTATAGATATAAAATACCTCCCGCAAAATTTTAGAAAAATCTGAATAATTTAGAGTTATCTGAAATCAGGATTCAAACAGTCTTTTTCACGCATGCATAAAAAAACAAAATAAATACGCACGCAATAAACTATTTATTGAATCCAAATTTCAACACTCTAAACTATTCAAAATTTATTGAAAATTTATGGGATGTCCCCTAAAACGACAATGTACACCTCCAAATAAAAAAAAAATTAAAATTACAACTTATTTAAGTACCAAAAATAAAAAAAATTCCTACCGATAGGTACAAAATAAAGGCCCCACCGTATGTGTGTTTGTGTTCCACACCCTATAAAATAAATATATAAATATCTTTGGGCTTTAATATTGTGACTTTTGATATTAGTCTTATTATTGTTGTAAGAAGACTTTATTAAAATTTTAGGTTACCTATGCATAATATAATATTGAGTATTTGACCACCTATGTTCCCGGCACTAATACATAAAATCATATATTATTTCTCGGCAGAAGTTCCAATCTTAATTAATGCTATTGTTGTTAAACAAGTTGACCTACAAAATTAATTTTTCAACGAACATGACTTTTTTTCTCAAAATTTTGCCATAGATTCCGATTAAATAATAAATATTCAAACTAGAACTAAAAAATTCTATCAAGACAACTCAACCCAGCTTGAAAATTCAATTGGGTCGAATAGGATTTTTGTTTTTCTAAAGAGAATTTACTTATTTGGTACCTTATGCTTTTGCAAAGTATTATTTTAGTAACTTCTGTTTTCAATAATGCTCGTATGGTATCCTGTATTTTAAAATTATACATATTTGATACCCTAGACTCAGATTTGATAGATAAAATTTTGTCAATATGATCAAACTGTCATCAGTTATATGTAATTAAGTAATTAAATTTAAATTTGGAACTTACATAATTGACAACAGTTTAATTAAATTGGTAAAATTTTATTAATTAAATTTGAGTTTAGGGTACCAAATATATACGATTTTAAAATACAGGATACCATATGAGTATTATTAAAAATAGAAGGTGCCAAAATGATACTTTGCAAAAACACATGATACCAAATAGTTACCTACCCTTTTCTAAATTACTTTTATATACTTTAATTATAAAGAACTTAAAAGAATAAAAAGAACAATTTTTTCGAAATAAAAAAAGAAAAAAAGAACAATTATATCCCTATACTTAAGCATACTATTTTTTTTATTATGTATATTTCTCTAAAATACTTAAACAAAAAAATTTAATCACAAAAAATATTTTTTGTTCTATTAAACATAAAATAAAAATAAATAAGATTATCTCATTAGAACTAAATTTATACTAAGATCAACTTTTCTAATATAATTTTTTTTAATATTGATAATCTAATTGTACATTAGGGATGAACTATGTGCTAAGAAAATTATTTTTATTACTTAATAACTAATACTAATAAATATGTAAACTTGAAAAACATATAAATACAAGAATTAATTAATTAATTAATTAAAAAAACATGAAGAGAAAAAAGAAACTAAGAATGCCAATAAAAGTACCTTTACTCATTTGCTTTTTTTTTTTTTTATTTTAATTATTGTAGGGATTCAATTAAATCCTCAAATATTGAAGATATATAGTACATATATATTAGTTGTTTGTGACCATAATTTTTTAGCACATGCAACTTTGAACATGGGCAATATAACAAGATTGTACATTAAAGTTACTACATAAATATATTATATAATCAATCAAGAATAGTACTTTCCATAATTGTGTTTTGAATAATAATCTTTTTAAGAAGGCAAGTGATTGTAGCAAAGGATGGCCTTTTAGAAGGGTCTCCATTCCATGATAGGCAAATCAACTCAATAACTTCTCTAAGTGCCCCATTTTCATCTTCAGGTAGTCTTGGCCTTAGATCGCTTTCTACTACTTCCATGGCGATCTAATATAATTCAACACAATCATCAACAGTTAGTTATTAATTTGTTTACTTAATTATTACATAAATTTTAATAGTTAGTCTTTTATTCAATAATTATGATCAGGATAATGATAATTGCACTAAAATTATGTACTAAACCATTACACTAACTGATGTGACTCTGTTTTAAAAAACTGTGAATCCCGATTAAAATAAATTTGATTGGTTAAATAAAATTAGCATGTCAGTTGATATAATGTTTTCATGCATAATTTTAGTGCATATATCATTACTCTTATGATCATCATTGACAAAGTTAAGATTTTTTTTTCTTAGGGTTAGTAATCTGTAAAGGGTTTCCTTATAATTTTACTTTCAAATTATAAACTATAATTTGTTTTCACTAAAATGATTAAAAAAATTAAATTGACAAACTTGGATTTAGGCCCAAAAAAAAATTGGATATTTGGAAAATTATCATTTTGTATATAATAATGAAAAAAATAATATATTTTGTATTAAGCAACACTCAAATTATCGGTTCTGATTTCCAAAAACACAATATAACCTCAACACAATATTTAAAAATTGTGACCAGAGTCAATCCTGAGATATTATAGTCCTTAATCTCATTTTTATTTAGGAGCTATAATTATTTCAATAATGCTTAAAAATTAGAAAAATTACACCTAGCACTACAAATTTCAATTTTTTTTGAAAAATACGAAATTTTACAAAAATTACAAAAATACGGATAACAGTTTGTTACGGTATTATAATTGCTTGCTACAATTTTCTATTTAGTCTGTAAATGTTGTTTACAAAATTATAAAATATTTTTACAATCTTATAAATTTTAATTACGAATTTGTAAATTTTGGTTACAAAACAAACTGTTGTGTTACAAATTTGCAAACTTTGTTTACAAAAAAAATTCCGTATTTACGATTATGCTACTCTATATTTTTGTATTTTCTTACAAATTTTGTAATTTAGTAATTTTTTTTAAAACCTTAGATATTTTTGTGAATTTCTCATAAAAATTTAGGGTCCTCGATTTGACTCAGTTCGAGAGCCCTAAACTTGGGTCAGCCCGTCTTAGCCCACGGTCGATTTTGAATGTGACTATCGAAAACTCTCATTCTTTGTTATTAATCTTTATATTCTCTTTTTCTTATTATTTTTGGACCAATAAAAATGAGATTTTTTATTAGGGAGACATAAATTTTTTGTATTTTTGTTGCTGTTGTATAGATAGATTTGGTTGAAGAAAACAACATGAGATGTAATATAGTATTAGTATTAGTACCTTAGGGGGACCATAGTCGATTTGGATGTAGGGATATTCCCCAGTCATGAGCTCATTCATAATAACACCAAAGCTATAAACATCACATTTTTCATTATATGGCTCACACTTTATAATCTCTGGGGCCATATACACATAAGTTCCTGAAAATACACCATACATTATAGCATGACACTAACATATACAAACATATTATATATATACACACACAAGTAAATTAAAAAAAATAAAAGTATTCAAGGGTTATAATTTTCGATATTTACCGCGAAAGTACTTAAATTATTGTGTTTGTAGCACTTAAGTACTTAAGTTATTATTTTGGCGGTGAAAGTACCTTATGTTCGTGTTTTAGTGCATTTTAGTACAGTTGTTTGTTTCGTCGTTAAGTTTTTCTACATTATGTTAAATTTGTTTATACACTTGAGTACTTTTACCGCAAATATTTATTAAATTAGGTACTTTTGCCATAAATATCTTTTAAATTAAGTATTTTTACCACAAATATTCTTTTAATTGTGTACTTTTGTGTACGTTTTACAAGCGAACTTAATGGTGAGAGTTGACGGCTGTACCAAACTGCACCAAAATATGGACAGAAAGTACTTTCGTCAATAATTTAAGTACTTGAGTACTACAAATGTAATAACTTAAATACTTTTGCCACAAATAACCCTATTGAATATATAAATTGAAATTTTAAGTACATAAATAGTATGATAAATAAAAATCCAAAATCATTGGTAAGATATATATTTTTAATAATTTCAACGGTTATTCTTTATATTTTTTAGAAAATATAATTTATTTGACAAAGAATACTCTAAGTTGCTGAGTATTCTGTAACCCTAAGCATCTTTCAGATACCTTTCACTTAATTCTGGGTTTTCAGATAATTTATTTATTTTTTGTAGCAATTAACATTTGTTTTTTTTTTAAATAATTCTAAACCATATATTAAATGGTTTTTTCTTTCCAGAATTAGAAGTTTAAAAGGTTGAAAACTAGACATTATGTTACAATTTTAATAGGTTGTGATGAAACATATTTTCCAAGAAAAAAAATGTCCAATTATATAATTGATTCTTGTTAACCTATATATATATATATATTCTATTAGTTTCTCTTCAAAATGACATATTTTTTAAAATCATTTTGTACTCTAGTCTAATTTTAATAATTATTTACAAAATAATCTCTCATAATTTAGACAGCTAGTCAAAAATTTAGACAGATAGTTGAAAAATTCAAACAACCGATCGAAAATTTTAGATAACTGGTCGATAAATTTAAACATCTGGTTGAATTTTAGACAAAAATTATTTTGTAAAAATATTATCAAAAGTAGACCAGAGTACAAAATCACAAATAAAAAAATAATTTTCACCGATTTATCTAAATATAATTATAATAAAATAAAACTCACCTGTATCACCAGAGAGGGCCATCTCTTGATCGTATAAGAACATGGCATGACCAAAATCTGCAACTCTCACATGCAAAGCATCGTCCAGAAAAATATTACTGGGCTTCAGATCTCTATGAACCACCTTGGGCCTTTGCTCATGGAGATACTGCATGGCCTGGGCTATTTCCAGGGCCCTAGTCAGTCTCAGGCCCAATGGAGGAACAGGCCCATCAGCTCTTATCGTCATCATCCGTTTGGGCCTTCCCCCGGGTCCATGGAGCCACTCCTCAAGAGTCATCCCCAGCAGCTCGGTCACGGCCCACGCGTGGTTCGGCGGGTCGAGACACGCGCCCATCAGTTGCAGCACGAAACGGTGTCGTTGCCGAGCTAAGGTCTCAAGCTCTTGCGCGAAGAAGGTCACGGCCTTGTCGTTTGAGGTGAAGAAGTGTGGGTTTATGCACTTCACTGCCACGTGGCACCCTCGCCATGTTCCTCTGTAAATATCGGCCGTACTTCCTTGCCCTATTTTCTCATGAAATTCAATCTGGTCCGTTGATAATTTTTATTTATTAATTCGTACGAAAAAATATAAATAGAAAAATAATGTTAGTTATAGTAAAACTCCACGAAATAATATGTTATAATAACCTTTGTCATTAGTAACTTTTCTTTGATTAATAGTATTGTTACGTGGCCAATGGCCATGCATGATGCTTTATTGCAAATATTATAGTCATTTTTCCTTTTTTCGTTTGAGCTTTCTATATATAAATATAGGCCAATTTTTATCGAGGGATTTTACATTGAGCTCTATCGGTGGGGTTCTTTAGTGTTCTCGATCCGTAAACTGTTTTCGACTCGATTTTTTTTATGACTGTGTATAGTGTAGTTGTGTTAGAGTTTCTTACAAATTTTCAGAAAATTTCGAATAGTTTACAATACCGAAAACTAAGTTCTAACATGTTGCTTTCCACGCGCATAAACAAAATTAGTCACGCGTGCAACAACATGTTTGTACTTAGTTTTCAGTACGGTAAACTATTCTGAATTTTCTGAAAATTTGCAGGATGCTTTAAATAGCTACAATATACACGGTCATAAAAAACAATTGCGCCGAAAACTGTTCATAGGTCGAGAATACTAAGAGTCGCACTGGTAAGACTTAAAGTGAAGCCCCTATAAGAGAATTGTCCTATAAATATATTATGGTATTTATGTATCCCAAAAAATACTACTATTATGCAACTAGCTAGATTGCATATAATAATGTGTGTCCAATCTTATTATTTATAGTTACTATTAAAAATATGAAAATTAAAAAAAAAACATAATATTACTAATCATACCAAAGAAAGTGCATATGCTAGGGTTTGAATTTTGCCAAATAACATGACGAATTTTATTCGATTTCGAATCGTTCGTGCAATGAATAAATTCATCGATCAGTCATTAATAATTTGTACGAAACATTACAAATAATTCATAACTAAATACACATACATAAAATGGTTAGTACTACATATTAATATTATAGTGCATGTACCTCATTTGGAGCGATGTACCATCCGTTTCGATTTGCTGTATCAACTAGGGCAACTAGTTCGGAGTGGTGTTGCGAACAAGGGGTCCGAGGAGGAGGAGGATCTTTGTTTTGGCAAATAAGGTCTAAGAATCCATTTTCTTGTGCTATTTGAAGACAGTGTCTCAAATAATCTTGTGTTCTTTCCATCCTTCTCTTCAATGTGATTTGAAGTTCCTTGTGCTTTAGGACTTGTCTTTCTAGGTCTAATACCTTTAACAACCAAAAACACATCAATATAAATATATACCATAGAAAAAAAATGTTTGGCAAAAATAACAATTTCTTTTATCATCTTGTGAGGAAGATTTCCACTCTGTTGTATAAACTTAGTGCTTTATCAAGAGGACTACTTTGTAAAAAGTTACCAAAACAAAGTTATTTTTCAAGATGACATTAGAAAAATCTATATTTTCATCAATTACTCTACGAAAAAAAAAGTTACATTGCATAATCAGAATAATCTACTAATTTTGTTTTAGTTAGGCTTTTAAAGTCGTATTAAGGCACTCCTATGTAAATTGGGCCTTTTTTGGGCCCATTACAAGTATTGATATGAAAACACATTCAGGGGATTGGCCCAACACAACACCATACATGCATATGCTTTGCCACCAATTTAATTATGAAATTTGTTTTGATTTTTATAGTTTGCTTTTTAAATAGGTTAATAGATTTTTTTTTTAACACGTTTTGATGTGAAATTTGAAGAGTTTTTATGCTTTTTTTTTACTCATAGCTTCGTCCCATAAAGAATTTTTTTATCATCAAAATTTATTAATAATTTCGACATATAATTTTTATGTTTTACTAAATTGTAGCATATAATTAGATATAAGATAATTTCTTAAATAACAATACACTAAAAATAAAGGTACCCTATAACATTTTAGTCACAATATATATTTTGTGCGACTAAATACCACTTTAAGTTGTCACAAATGTATTTTTAGTCACAATTTATTATTTTTAGTAATAAAGTTCGTTGTGACTAAAAATACATGTAGTGACAACAAAGTGTGATTTTTGTGACTAATACTTTTAGCTACAGACTTTTTGTGTAATGACACAGGTAAAATAATTTTTCTTTAATTAAATTTTTTTTTACTTGTAATCACAAAATTTATTACGACTAAAACTAACACTTTTTAGTAGTGATAGATTATGCCTATTGTTATCGATCACCTACCACACTACAAATATAAGTAGAGGATTTTAGCTCTTTCATAAAAACATAAATAAATAAAATAAGAACTTAATTGTTATTATTTTTAAACTAAAAAACATGGGTGTTGTTTGGTAAATTTTAAAAAAATAGTTTTTTATTTAATTAATAAAATATTTGAAAATTAAACATAAAATATGTTTGGTAACTCTATTTTCATTTATTATTTTTTAAAATTTTAATTAAAATTTAATAAATTTTGAAAATTGAATTTTTTCACTTTCAATTTTTTTTTTAAACAGTTTTCAATTTTTCTTTTTTTTTTTCTCTTCTTCAAATCAATACCTTATATTGTTAAACAAACAATAAAAATAAAAGTTATCAAACGCATTTATTATTTTTTGTTTTTAAAGACAAAAAACAAAAATAGCTACCAAATAAGAAACAAAAATAAAATTATATTTCTATTTTTGTGTTTAAAAAATTCAAAAACAAAAATTTTACCAAACGGGCTGATGATTATCGAAAAATATATTTCAAAAGCTAAATTTCCAAATAATAAAACAAATACAAAAAGTATGTATGCTCAATGCTAAAGGGTTCAATTGAATTCTTATCACGAGTTGAGATAATGACGGAGCTAGGGAGTCTGGGGTGGCCATGGTTATTCCTATTTTTTTTTTCTATATTTTTGTACAATATATTTAAGAAAAAATTATGCATTTATATATTTTGTATATAAATATATATACCCCTTCGATATTTTAGTCCTGGTACCGTTACTGAGTTGAGACAACAATTTTAGATTTGGTTGCTCGATGTAATTTAACATTTTTGAATTGATCGGTACCCAGTCACTAAAAACGAAAAATGCCCGAAAGACAGTTTCCCTTGCCATAGAGGGACCAACAGGTCGACGCCAGAAGGTGCTAAAAAAAAATAATTTGGCTTGTGATGTTGCTCGTCCTCGGAACAAACATAGATTGCAAGCACTCATGCTAAAAAAAAACCTAAATTAAAAGGGACCTAAGTGCAATATTATGATCACCCTACACCACACTAAAGTTAGTAGAGTCTAGTAGACCTTATTATGATAAGGCTACTTTACAAAGCCCACCACTACTCCTATCTCTAGTCTAGTATGAAAGCCCATCTACACTTGCTTTTATACTTTCTTTCGAAGACTAAAAAAAGTGATCAAGAACAACTCACTAGAACAAACATAATAGTTCTTCTGTCTTGATCTTCGACCAAAAAAAGCCTATAGACAAATTTCAAAAAGTTGGTCCACCGAATCTACTTTTATTTCACTCTCAAAAATCTAAAAATAAAATAAAAATAACCCTACTTTATTTTCTATAAATATATTAATTTTTTTTGGCATGCTTATAAAGAAGAGTGGTTTGAATTGAATGTGGTACACAAATTCGTACACTAGCTATAGCCCTCTTTCAAAATTTTTAATAATGCCAAATTTTGGTTCACCTAATTAATCATTTACTCGAAATAATAATTGTGGGGACTGATGAGGAAAATAAATGCACAAACACACACTCGTGAACCCTAATTTGCATGCATGCACACAACTACTACTCCTCTCGTGGTCCAAAAGTATGGTCAGGCAAATGAAATCAATTAATTTAATTTAACTTACAACTAATAAAGTCTTAAAAAAATGTGGTCCAAATTTTACCTGTTGTTCGAGTTTGTAAATGGGAAATTTCTCTCGTTGGTTGGTGGAAACATTCGAACCCATTTTGAAGCACTTATTAAGCCCTAGCTCGAAGACATCCACCGACGAGCGGTGGCCGGGCGGCGGCGGTTGTGGAAGATTGAGCAGCCTTCTCTTGGTGATGGTTTTTTTGATTGAATGAGGATATATAGAGCGTGATGATTTTGTTACTCAATTAGCTCAAATAAATGACACTTTTGGGCGTTATTTTCAATGTTTTCATTAATAAAAATGGTTGTGTTTTAGTTTATATATGTATTATTATAAGGGTTTGATGGAATCAATGGTGCATATATATATAATTAATTGTATTCTATAATGTTAGGCGATGTTGTCTATGAAGTTTTTTTTGTTACTTTGGGATTTGTCTTTATTTGAGAAATAATTAAGTGAAATGAATATATATATACATGTATATATAGACAAAATTTATATATGTATATTTAGCTGGGTTTTCTACTACGTGAAACGTAGTTGGGTACAAATTATATATATATATATATTTATTGGACCACATGCCATGCCCATCTTCATGTTGTGGTCCTATATGTATATATTGTTTGTATGTATGTGTATTTATATATATTTATGAATATAGCCGAAGTATATAAATATTGGTCCAACAATAGCTAAAGTCAATTGGTTAATGTATTAAAGTTTGAGCATGTGGTCAATCTTAAAGGTCAGAAAAAATATGATTATGAATTACTTGAAGTGGTTTGTAAAAATTATCTTTTTAATCGATTCTATGTTATATATTTGGTTTAAAAACCTAACTATATATTGGTGGTTAGTATGGGAAATTAAAATCAAAATCTAAGAAACTATTTTTTTTTTTTTTACAAACCACCAAATTAATCCGCTTGATATTATATTAGATGGCAAGCATTAATCACCAACTCTATTTTTATACTCATCGCATTATGTGCTCTTAAGAATTTAATTATTAAGTTATTTCTTAAAAATTATTATATATAAAGTAATAATCAAGATACTTTTTAAACATAAATTATGCCCACATGACAATCTTATATTAATTATCCATTAAAAATCACATAGTTCCATCTTAAAACACTTATTAAACATTACCAAATCAATGTGATTTATATTTTATATCCAATTTTTGCAACACTAATCATCAGTTTGGATTTTAAATTTTAGAAAGAAAAAAATATATAAATTTCAAATAATTTTATTTTCTCTTGTTTGGATTCAAGTAAAAAATTAAAAATTTCTTCTTTAGAAAAAATAAAACTTGAATGTAGAATAATTATAATTTTTTAAAAATAATTATATATTATCCAAAAAAAGTTTCTTATACAATTTTATAAAAAAAATATTTTCCTCAATTCTTTTTCCACTCTTTTTCACCACATTTTTTTTTCATTTGTAAAATTCAAAATCCAAAGAAAGCTTAAAAAGTTCCTTGTTCTACTTTTTTTAAGATTTTATATAAATATGGGAAAATACGAGTTTGGTTCCTTTATTTTTCCTAAATATGCGATCGACCCCTATATTTTGTTAAATGACAATTCGGACTTTGTGTTTTACAAAATGGATCAAAATAGTACCTTATACCCAATTTTGCTAAAAAAAATTCAAATATAATCTTTCATTTTTAGCCTCGACTATTTTCTCCACTTCTCTGAACCCATCACATCGCTAACGACTCGAGAATTGATCTTATAATTGAAAATATTTTGACAAAAATCAGGTCTAGGGTACTATTTTGATATATTTTGTAAAACACAACGTCCAAATTATCATTTAACAAAATACAGGGGCTAATCGCATATTCAGAAAAAATATAAGGGTAAAAATAATATTTTCCTATATAAATATTAATGGTATACATATACAAAACTACAGCTTTTTATTTAAAAAGAAAATTCCCTCAAAAACGGCTAATTAAAAACATTGATTTTACTTGACTTTTTTTTTTTTGCCCCAATTTTTTTAAAATCGGACTATAACTTCAAACCCTAATGTATGCTCAATATGGATAATGAGACAGAGATGGAAATTTATTATAAACTTTTGTACAAACCGTTGAGTAATTAAATTATAATATATATTATTTACATAATAAGTCTCTAGCTAGAGGTTGAAACGCCACATCAATAGGGTTGGGTTTCCTTTTATTAAGCTGACTAATTACCTCTCTTGATCCAATTAAATGTTCTTAATTAACTAAGATATTTCTGGATGTGGTAGCTATAAATATATATATATATATATATATGTGTATGCATCGAAAAATAATGTCACATACTATGCAAACACTATAGTGGGTTGTCTCTATAACTATATATATCACTTTCAAAGAAGATAAGATTTCACATTCAGTTGCCTCTTTATTATTGTGGAAAAAGAAGGAAAAAAAAGGAGAAAAAAATAAAAATTAAAGCTGCTATGGATGATCAGTTTGATGTTATATATGTACCTAGGGATCGACAAACATTCAAATCACTTGCATATGAAGCTTAAAAAAATAAAGCAAAGCAAAAGTGAAGTTAGCTATATATGGTTGGACCATACTTTTAGTGTACGAATAGTATATATATATATTTATAAGACAATTTTTCTATAGAGGTTTGACTTTAAATTTTATTGGTGGAACTCTCAGTGTTTCTCGACCCGTGAACAGTTTTCGATGCGATTTTTTTTTATGACCATATATATTGTAGCTATTTAGAGTATCCTGCAAACTTTCAGAAAATTCCGAATAGTTTACAGTACCGAAAAGTAGGTTCAAACATGTTGATTTCCACGTACATAAAAATAATTAGTCACGCGTGCAACAACATGTTTGAACCTAGTTTTCGATACGGTAAACTATTTGGAATTTTCTGAAAATTTGTAGGATGCTTTAAATAGCTACAATATACACGGTCATAAAAAAAAATCGTGCCGAAAACTGTTCAAGGGTCAAGAACACTGAGAGCTCCACCGGTAAGGCTTAAAGTAAAGCCCCTATAGGAGAATTCCCCTTTATTTATATATATATAATATTTTCATCAGAATCGAATTTTCTTTCAGTAAGAGATGCATTCTCTTCGTCACATTGAATTAATGATTGAATTGATCGAACGGTTGATAATTATTAGAAATTTAATTACATCAAACTAAAGTATATTAAATTTTTATTACCCTATGTTTGGTAAAAGAGAAAAAAGAAAATTTTGAAGAGAAAAGTGAAGAGAAGAAAAACAAAATATTTGTTTGGTTGGAGAGAAAAGAGAGTGGTTGAGAAAAATTGGTAGAAAAAATATTAGTGAGGTCTACCAATTTCAGTTCTTCCAAAAATGGGGAGAAAAGTGGAAATAATTTTTTTACTATGTATACAGTAATGAAATTACCAATTTAACATTTTTTTTAATTCAAAAAAATTTATACAAAATTAATCAATTATAATTAAAATTTTACTTTTATTTTATTTTCTTTCTATCTATCTCATTGTTCTTTCCTCCATACCAAACATATGATTAAGTATGTAAAACAAAGCATATAACAAGATGCATTTTACATTTTTTTTTGTTGAAAAAATAGAGACAAAATCCATTGCCTATTTTCATATGGGTTGGCTATATATACTTGTCAAGAGACTATTGATTATTACGCACCTTCTTAAGAAGATAAAAAAAATGAGGATCAACTGGTTTTTTCACTCACTAATTTCATTAATTATTGGAATATATAAGAGTTTAATTTAAAGAAAATTGATAGAGCTAGAAGAATTTGTGAGGTGGTAGGAACATATCTAATATAAATATCTGCAATTGTTATTATAGGATATTAATTATTGTTCTTTAATATTTTTCTATAAATATAAGACACATAATAATATATTCCGCGATCAAAAAAATTCTTATTAGTGAATTAATTAGTGTTTCCTACCACTTTTGCTTCTACTATGATTGTCTTTATTTTCGACATGTGAAAAAATTATATATTATTTTTATGTAATGATGTATTTTGTAGTTAAATATGAATTCCACTAATTTTTAGAAAATTTTAAATAATTTATGGTACTGAAAAATAGAGTTAAAAGAAAGTATACACGAATGCAACTGACTGTTTAAACCATGTTTTCGACACTGTAAATTATTTAGAATTCCGTGAAAACTGGTGAGATGTCTGCTATAGCTATAATGTACACTTTCATATAAAAAAAATTAATTCTAATTTTTCCATGTGCTTAAAACACAGATGCCCCCATCGGTAGAAACAAAAGGAGGGCTTCCACTATAAAGTTGTTACGGAAACTCTCTATTTGCACCCTCTTTTGCACTCCTTCATCCATGAATGACATATAAATATTATTCAATTTTTTATATTTTAATTTAATTTTATATCATTAGTGGAACACATATGTGTCATTCATTAATTTAAGAGAGTGGAAAAATAAGTGTAATATAGAGTTTATATTTAGCATTTCTATGTATATTTATAGAGATAGAAATGCTAAGAGACACCAGTGGTACTCAATACTCTATACCGCTACTAATGCAATCTAATATCGATACTCACACACTTTAATTTAATAAATAATATTGAACATCACTAACCAATTGTAAAGAGACTTATATATGGAACCCATATAATTTTTTAGTTTAACTAAGAAACACGCACTAAAACTAAAATAGTACTTATTGAAACAATAATAATGATGATTTACAGTACATATATATATAAACCATTCACATAACATAATTAAGTGCTTTTTTTTAATTAATTTTTACTTTTCTCCAAAGGGATTCTTCTTTGAGTGTCTTCGTTCAAACTTTATTGCTCTCTCTCTCTCTCTATAATATATATATATATCTATATGTGTATAGATTTTATCCTATGTATGGATAGGAACGTAATGAATATTCGAGAGGATAGGATATTAATTTCAAACTAGCTAGTTTGAAGATATATAAATATATATGGCTTAAATATGGAATGTGGAACCCTTTATCGTTGGTTGCTTTACTTTAACACAGCATGCCATGAATGGTTTTATTTATTAATTTATATTATATGTTTACAATGTTTATATTTATATTTATATTTATTTAATTTTAAAATACAACTTTCGTATAGATAGAACATATACAAAACAACTGAAGAAAAATACCTTATAAATATCTGTCCAGAGATGAAAAAAAAATACTTAAATAAAATGTCGTTTACTTTCTTATTTAGTTTTATAAATATATAAAATAACTTTTCCTTTTTGAAAAGAATATATGATTATAACTTGAACGTATAGTTTTTTTACAACTATTTTTGATCGTTTAGTGTTTATGGGATTGATTATTTATAATATTGTTTTAGATAGGTAATTAATTAATAGTTTTGTATTATGAAATCATTGTTGAGGATCAACCATATTTGCTGAGAAAAGTCCAGGTTAATTTTTTTAGATTTATCATTTTTATGAAATTTAATTTACTTTTGTTTTTCTTATTCTTTCCATAACGATCGATCGCCTTTCACGTCATTTGAAAAGATATCGATTTCAAAAATAAAAAAATTAGCATATTTTTAACATAAAATACCTATTTTCTAGTAGTGTCATGATTTCAATCAAAAGTGTTTCATATGTTTTCAATGTCTATTTTTCTCAAGTTATTAATATTTATGAACATTCATCAATCTAAGTTGTCATATTTTTCTCAAGTCATGATTAAGTGCATAACAAAATATACTTTTGGTTTTTTCATAGTTTATATGTAAATTATTTAGTGATTAGTAGAGTTGGCAATGTTCTTATTAATGACTCAATATTTTTACATTTAATCTATACGGGAAACCATATATATAATCCAATATCCCCGGTAGCGATTTTTTTACCAATCTTGAATCACCTTATCACAAGTATCTCAAGTATGGATCTCAAGCAGTTTTAAAGTTGACTCACTCTTTGAATCGGTGTGGATCGAATGCTTACTAGGGAATAATTGACTCATGATACCATAATAAGAATCGTGAGGCTGTATCTAATAACCAATTGGTGATTAGTAGAGTTACATATGTTCTTATTAATGTCTCAATATTGTACACTTATTCCATGTGGGACACCATACTCTAATATCCCTTCAAGATGATGGTCACACCAAGTTTTATCATTATATGAAATAAGTTAAATTTTTTTTAGTAACAACTTATCATAAAATTTTAATACTGCGATACCAAATAATAACATTTTTTGTAATGTTTGTGTCTCTCACACTAATTTATTATATATAATAGGTGCTGGTTAAAACTACATTAATAACACCTTGCAACTAAAAGTGATAATTAGTTTAATTTTGTGTTTGTGACTAAAAAAATTTCACGAAATGATAACCATTTTTTTTGTAGTGTTTGTGTCTCTCACACTCAAATTATTCATTATTTATTAGTACATAGGATCAATTAATAACTAGAACACCATCAATTGCTTTCATATGATAATCATCTTCTCCAAAATATAATTATTTATTATTAAAGCTCAATTAGTGACTTTTTGTACTTCTTCTATGCATATATATATATATAGAGAGCATTGGTGTCCCACCACACAATGAGATGGAACCTTAAATATAAGTACGTGGTTAGCGATTTCTAATATCACTTATTAAATTAAAATATGTAGTACTCGATATTAAATTGCATCAATAACGATATTGACACATTGTCCCTTAGCATTAATTCTCATATATATATATATATGCAGTGCAGTGATTATATATGTTAATAATAGTTACTTATACCCCATACATCTAACATTTTTTTTGAAGGGTTTATATTTTTTTGGATTCGGTGTTTTGTCCGATTAATTTTTTGGATCCTGTGTTTTGACAAATGACTTTTTGGACCATGTCTTTTATAAAATGGTTCAAGTAGAACCCTAAACTCGATTTTGGTCAAACTTTTCCGAATTAAAATTACAAATAATTCACCAAACTAACAATTCAAAACAAAAACAAAATCATTCTGCCTAACAATTGTGCTATATATTCAATTTTTTCTTCATCAAAATTGAGTTTAGAGGTATATTTGAATTATATATTTTACAAAATACATAGTTCAAATTTTTTTTTTATCAAAACATAAAGTCCAAGTACGTGTAATGGGATAAAACACATTTGTATAAATAATTTTTTGAATGATTTAAGTCATTAGTTGGTTGATATAGCCAAGGGAGTTAGCTAGGGTTTGCTCTTTTTATTATTATTCAATTTATCTAATCGATCATAATGGCCGCTGGCAACTTCCCCACCCATACCTACAGTACGGTATCTTAATTAATTTAACTAAGAGAAGGAATATTATTAACCCTAATTAATAAACAAATTAATTAGTTCTTAACCTCATCTTTAATCAACAACTTTTATTTCAATTAATAAAATAATATTTTTAACTTTACGTACACGAGACTAGTTCAAACTAAAAAGTACCCAGTTTGAACTACATTTTATTGAATAAGTTAAGAATCCACCATCCCCTTAAATTAATATATTATTATAGTTTTTTCTTTATATTTCAATATATATAAATAGTTTTATTAGTTTATACTAATAATTAATCATATAAGATCATTATGTTAATTATTTTTTACTAGATATCAGTGAAAGTCTTTTTAAGTGGGTCTATATTGTTATTAACTCTACTAACAAATGAGCCCTCTCTTAGCTAGCTATATATACATATATATATATATATAGATACATTATTTTTCTATGTGAAGCATGTTTAATTATGTGATATCTTACATTTATAATATTCAGTTCGTATTAGTCTGCTCGAGGCTCATTAGTTGTTCACAAAAGTCGATTTTTTTCGGCTGGTAAAAGTGTTGTCTATATAAATTAATATGTATATACATAATTATTGGGAATTTATAATATTATCGGTGAGACTCTTAGTGTTCTCGATTTTTGAACAGTTTTCGGCACGATTTTTTTTATGACCGTGTATATTGTAGCTATTTAGAGCATCGGCGCGATTTTTAGAAAATTCTTAATAGTTTATACTAGGTTCAAACATGTGTGTTGCACTCGTGACTAATTTTTTTTGTACGCGTGGAAAACAACATGTTTGAATCTAGTTTTCGGTACTATAAACTATTTAGAATTTTCTGAAAATTTGCAGGATACTCTAAACAACTACAATATACACGCTCATAAAAAAATCGCGCCGAAAACTGCTCACGAGTCGAGAACACTGAAAAGCCCCACCGGTAGGGCTTAAAATGAAATTCCTATAGGAGAATTGTCCTATAATTGTTATATATTATTACAATGGTTCATATTGCATATTAATACTACAAATAAAGGTATCCTTTAGTAACAATTTTTTAGTCATAACATATATTTTGTGTGACTAAATGCTATTTTTAGTCACAACAAAAAATTATCAATAACTAAAAATTCATACTTAATCACAAGTTGTCACTAATATATTTTTAGTCACAATCTATTATTTTTAGTAATAAAGTTTGTTGTGACTAAAAATATATTTAGTAACAACAAATTGTGATTTTTGTGACTAATACTTTTAGTCACAGACTTTTTAATGATGACATAAGTAATGTGATTTTTCTTTAGCATGTAATCACAAAATTTATTGTGACTAAAACTAAAATTTTTTGTAGTGTAATTTCGCGTCATCGGTTGAGAAAAAATGTTGTTTTGTTTTGTACTTTAGTAAGTAATTAAACATGAAATTATTACTATAATATATTAATGGAACGAACGCAATTATGATTTAGTCAGTACATTTTATATAAATTGAAATTAGATCTCTTTATTAAGTATAGACATATATACATATAAAGTAATATATACGATAAATTTACCTGATTTTGACTAATATATATATTGCTTATATTCATGCAGTTTCACTAGAATTTGCATTAATATACTAATTAATTAAAACATTATATATTATATACACACAAATTTCATCTATATATTTAAGATCACCAAGAGCCTTATTAATTCTTCTATATCTTTCTTATTTTCTCGTCTCATCTCATTATTAATTTGACTAATTAAATAGATATTATATATATACAAAGCTTCTTAATTTATTGAATTAATTTTGAATTCTAAGGAATATCCATGCATATTTATATTTTATTTATATATATATATCCCTAGATAGCTAGTGTGTTATCAATCCAACTATATTCTAATTAATCCCCACAAAAACTCACCCTATTCCTAACTAATCATTTCCTAATTGATTTAATTAAAAATATAATGAATGCATTCAACAAAAAAAATTCAGTCTTGATAGAAAAGCAAGAAAAACATAATTTAATAATTAATATATATATAATTAATGAAGAAAGCAATAAATTAAGTAAGCATTAATTAATTAGCATAGCTTAATAATAATTAATTAATTAATTAATTAGTTCCACTATATAATTGTAGACTTATTGTACTAAAAGTAGACAAACCGATCATTACCATAAGTGGCATGAAATAAATTTAATTAATTAATTGTACCTTTTAATATGTTCTCATTATTCACAAACTCTCTCTACTATTAGTAATTAATTTGCCTTTTAAAAAGCCTAAACTTATTATATAATCAATCGACGCGTATTAACATCTCTCTCTCTCTCTCTTCATCTTAGTGATAAATAGGTTTTGAAGAGAATTAAATTATAATAATATATATGTTTATATATTATATATATATATATATATATTAGCAGATGGTACAAAATGATACGATACATATTAAGATATAAAGCTTTGATGGTTGGCATATTCAACGATGCACATGGTGTGAGATTCCTTTTCAACCAGAAACTTCACGTAGCTTAGCATATATTCTTAATATTAAAAAAAAAAAGAAAAAATATTCCAAGTTACGTGAAATTCAAATCTTATTTTTAGTTATTTAATTAATACATAAAATAAAATAAATAATAATCACCTCCATCCCACTATCAACCCCAACCCTAACTCGAGTAATAACGAGACTCACATCACTGTGTATAATATTTGAGTGCACATATCATTACTCACCTCATCCTCAAAACAAAAATGCTAATTTATGATAGTGTTAGTTGAAATTATTATGTGTTGGCACACGATTTCGTCAACGAACAAATATAAATATAAGAGCAATTGAACAATTTAGATAAAATAAAATAAAGTAGGGTTTTACGTACTTGATTCAACTTAAGGGTGTTTATCGGTCCATATCCAATATTTTTAGTCTTATCTTATCATTAATTGGATCAAGAATTTTTACGAGTAATACAATCTAATTAATTTAACTTGACTTAATCGTTCTAATCCAACCCAATCAAATTCATTGAATTGGATCGGTTATGTCCATTGGATTTTTCCCACACTTATCTAATGGATTAGATTAGATCCTTCAAAAATGTTTTGGTGGAGCCTTTATTGAGGTCGGTTTTATTTTGTAAAAAAAAAGTTAAGTAAAAGTTTAAGCCCAATTTTCATATATACTGTCTATATACTTCACACTAAAAGTTTTAATTAGTTCAAAATGATACATAAATAATATATATATATATATGTAATTGGATTGTATTGGTCGGTTGGATTGAATTTTTACACACACCAACTGCCAACTGGCCGGTCTAATTTAGATTTTCAATAAAGATTTGATCCAATCCAATTTACAATTGGATATTCAATTTTTGGCGGTTGATTTTAATTGGATTGATCAGTTTGGTAAGTTTTCTACAGATTCTACATACTCCTAGTTCAATTATTAATTAAGTCTAATCCAGGAGGAGTCTCTTATATTAAGGATTCTAGAACCAACTATTACATATATCTAAATGTCTAGAGTAATCGGTGAAAATGACATATTTTTTGGAATTACTTTCCACTTTGACTTAGTTTTGATAATTTTTTGCAAAATGACATTCGTCTAAAATTTCGACCAGATGTCTAAAAATTTCGACTAGCTGTCTGAAATTTTCGATTACTTGTCTGAAAAATTTCGACCACCATTGTCTCGAGTGTTGAAGACTATTTTGCAAAAAATTATCAAAACTAGACCAAAGTGCAAAATGATTTCAACAAATAGTTCATTTTGTCAAGGACCCTTATATCTATGAGTGTTGCTATTTGACACCTTAAGGTGACCAACACCATAAGAGGTGACACGTTATGATTGGTTAGCGATACCCCATAATACTTATTAAATTCAAATAAGTGGGACCCGATATTGGATTACCCCAATAGTAATATGCCACCTAATTATGGTGTTGGGCACCAGTGGTGCCCCTCAGCAATTCTCTATATCTATACATTCGTATGTATATTTTTCGTAAAAATATTCCGAAACCTAGTCAAGTACGTTGGAAATTCATTTCTTGCTTAATTCAGAAAGCCCTCTCTCAACTAAAAAACCAGCTCACAAATTTTCAATGTCACAATTATAGAATTGTTCTAGCACTTGAAGACAAATGAATGAGGCCTTTTACTATTTAAGAAGAGTTTAATTCACTTGTTTATGTCAATATTGGTATAGTACTTAATTATTTTTCTAGGACCACAACCAACTTATTTTGTGAAGCTAACAAGCTATAATGTGTCTCATTTTATATTACTATACACTATTATGTTCAACATTGAATTGTGATCTACCCTAGATATACTTACTAAATAATTTTAAAATTAATTACCATAAATCAAAACAATATATATTATATACTATATATTAGAAAGATATGTAGGAATGTAGTGATAGAACTAGAATTTTGTTTCAACGGGAACAAAAAATAAATAATTGTATTGATCATTAAAATATGTGTATCTATAGAGATAGAATAGTAGAAATATACATATGAAGAAGCAAAACATAAAATATTATATATAAAAATTTAATTTATATTTTTTTAACTATAACATGTTTGTAAGAATTTATATAAAATAAGGTTAAAAATAAAAATTTATTGTCTGCTAGTGTCGTTGCAGAGGAGTTTAAGCATCCCTCAATTTTTTTTTTTTTAATTTTATTATTATTATTATTTAGATTTCTTTTCTTCAGAATTTAGAAAAATATAGCATTTTAACTCCACTTAGATTAAATAAATAACCTCATCATTATAAATTCTTTGGCTCTGGCTTGACTATATCTACAAATCCTATATTAGAATTTAGAATAAGATAAAAAATAGTACATATATATGAGAAATACTCAACCAATTGTATTATTTATATATAAATATTTTTTTCGAAACACTACAACCATATTTGTCCAATTATAAACTAATTAACCTCCAAAAAGAATATAATGACAATATATAAAATTAAAACTTTTTGTTTGGAGGGATAGCACCCAAATCAAAACAATGTCTTTTTTGCAGTTTTTTTTCTTTTGCAATTTATATAAAATTTGTGTTGATTGTTTGAATTGGTATATAAATAGTGGGAGAAATTTCGGTGCAGTCATTTCTTTTTACTACACTAGTGCAGTTAAGTGGTTTCTTTTGGTACTTAAATATTTTTTTAAAACTTTTTTCAGAATAACGTATATTGTAGTTATTTAAGATATTTTACAATTTTTTAAGAAACTTGGAATAATTTATAGTGCCGAAAACAAAATAGCTTATAGTGCCGAAAACAAAATAGCTTATAGCACGTGTCTATTATTTGTATGAACGTGTAAAATTTAACTATTTTGACCATTATTTTTTAATACTGTAAACTATTCCAAATTTCTTAAAAATTTGCAAGATATCTTAAATAACTATAATATACATCGTCATAATTTAAAAAAAAAAAGTTAAATTAGGTGTCGATCGAAAGAGTAAAATAACTGCACCTGCACCGAAGTCGCCCCCTATAAATATAGGGTTTATGCCTTTTTAGACCATGTGTTTTGCCTCATTACCTATTTAGACCCTATGTTTTGACAAATTACTTTTTAGACCCTGTGTTTTCTAAAATAGTTTAAATAGATCCCTAAACTTGATTTTGATCAAAAAAATTTGAACTAAAATCACAAATAATTCATCAAACTAAAAACTCAGAATAAAAATACAGTCATTCTACATAAGAACCGTGTTGTTATATTCAATATTTTGTTAATCAAAATCGGGTTTTGGTTCTATTTGAATAATTTTACAAAACATAAGGTCTAAAAAGTAATTTATCAAAACACAGAGTTCAAACAGATAATAGAATAAAATAAAAAGTCCAAAAACAAATATAAACTCATAAATATATATAAGGTGGTGGTCTTAAATAAATAACTATAAGGTAACTCAAGGTTCAAGTAAGGGAGTGTTTGGGGGGCCAAAATAATATATGCAAAAAAAATATTAATCTCCAATTCCAGAAAAAGAAAGAAAGAAAGAAATAAAAGAAAAGCAAAAAATGCTTTATTGGGGTTCATCACTTTCTCTATTCCCATGGGCGAAGATCTGCCTTTCTCTTTATACCATGATCAAAGACCATATATATATACATATATATATAAATTGTATATATATATATATATACAGATATTTATATATCTTTTCTCATCATCATCACCATCTTTGCTTGTCATTACGATCTCGAATCTTTCATTTTCCTTCCCCTTACACCCTCTTTTTCTCTCTTTTTCTCCGATTCTTTCTCTCTATTATATATATATACATATATATATACTCTCCTATATATATATATATATATCTGTCAGTATCTATCTGAATGTTACGTTTAGATGATCAACACTTAACGCATCCCCACTCCTCTCTTTCTCTCTTTCTTTTTCAGTTATCAAAACTCTCACTTTTTCCTTTTCCTCTCTCTTTTGAACATCTCATCTACATTTATACACCTATATATATATATATATATATATATAGTATGTATATAACTATGTATAAATTGGGCATTTTGGTTTCTGAATACGCGGTGACTCGTATATTTTGTTAAAGGATAATTCAGATTTTGTATTATACAAAATTAATTAAAATAGTATAAAAACTCTATTTTAGTCAATTTTTTATTTATTATAAAATCAATTTTTGAGTCGTTGGCGATGCAATAAGTTTAGAGAATAAAAAAATATAATCGAGAAGCTGAAAATAAAATATTATATTTGAAATAAAATTATGTTTAAGATATTATTTTAATTTGTTTTGTAAAACATAAAATCTAAATTGTCGTTTAACAAAACTTATAAATTTACCGCATATTGAGGAAAAAAAAAAACCAAACTATTATTTTTCCTATAAATAATGAAAGAATCATAACAAGTACTACAAAACACTCTTCATCAAATTAAACAAAATTATTTATATTTACTAATTTTGTAACTAGAGAGGAACATGGCCCCTAATTTTTTGTAAACATTCTAATATAATATATATTATAAAAATATCAATTTATATATATATAAATTTATATGAAAAATATATATTTATATAGGTTGTATATAAATATATTACTATGATCTATACTTGAAAAAAAAAATAGCATCTTCTATAAAATAATGCGACTCCCTCCGTAACTATAATTTAGTTATTTTTTAATAACATGATTATTGATTAAAAATTATATTATTTTTCTATTATCAAATTTTAACACATGGAAAGTAAAATATAATTTAATTTTAACACAAGCCACCATTTTAGACTTTTATGCTCCATAACCCATAATTGTAATCATTTCACATCCTAGCTCTATAGAACAACATATTTGGAAGCTATATAATATTATGGAATTAATGTACTTTTTGCATACAATAACATAGACACATAAATTTGTATCCAAATCCAACTATATATAAATAAATTCAATCTTGATACAAAATGAATATATTTAATATGAATAATGATTTTTGGGATATGGAGTATTTAAAACAAAAATCAATACCATTTATACAACATAAAATCAAAAAAAGAGAGAGAGAACCAAAACTAATTTTATAGAACAATAATGTGTCTATAAGACTATACCATATGATATATTGATATTTAATAACATTATTAATTTAATAAAATTAAATTAAATAAAACAACATTATTATATTTTTTTAATTATAATTATAATTATAATTATTATTATTATTATCGGCCATAAGAAATGACTCGATTTTTATTAAAACGAGTAGTTTCATACACAGGAAGCTCTTCACGATACCTATCTTTACCGATCACAGCCAAGTGATCAAGCTCGAAAAGGTCGGAACTTGAACAGCTAGCTCCGTCGTCGTAGGCGGCGCCGTCGTCGTCAACATCGTCGTTAGCGACAACGACGTCGTTTCCTCTCTTGACAATGTCGTTTTTCTTTTGGTTTTGTCGGTAATCTCTAAGAAAATCCTTAGCCACTTCTCCAACTCTTCGCGTTTTATCCACCTCCGCCTTCTTCCCCGGCACCGGTCCAATCTTCCACGCCGTCGGAACCCTGCCCGGAATAACAGTAGCCGCAGACCTTGCTTCTTCTCGTTCTTTTTCTCCGTACAAGCATTTCTGACCAACAGGACGGCATTCTTCGTCGACTATAACGCTCACAGGACAGAATCGGACCGATCTCTTGTCACCATTTCGGAGCTTTTCTCTCGTCGACGGCGAGTTCTTGCTCAGACACGATCTCGAGAAGGAAGAAGCGGAAGAACACGTCGTCGTTTCGTGGGGTTGTTGTACGGGTTTCGAACTCTTCTTAGCGTTACCGGACGTGAAAAGATTGTTGATGAAACTGGCCAGCCGACCTCCCGGCGAGATTGGTTGCTTCACCTTCTTAAGATTACTGTAAATCCTCAAAGCTCTCGACTTTGATTTGATCAGAACATCGTCTTGGAGTTTTGGAGTGTTCTCTTTCTGATAATCATCGAAGATATTGAACTCTCTCTGTTCGTACAACAAAGTGCTCTGTTTTCTCTCAGTCTTTTCTGGTCGAGCTTTGACTACTCCGGTTCGAACCGGCTTCGGTGCCGGAAGAGACACCGCCGACCTGGCACCGTAGATGGAGTCGGTATCGGAGGAAGAGAAGCCGCCGGAGCTGGAATCTGAAGAGCTCGAAGTTGAACTAAAGAAGAGAACATCTTGATCGTTGTTATAGCTAGTTTGGTGGTCTAATCTTCTACCGAATTCGGAGTAATTCTTGTAATCTCTTCTTCTCTGATTAGTAGTTCCGACCTTTTTCTCTATCCATTTATCGATCAAACAAGCTCGACGAAAGCTAGCCATTTCTTCATCATCATCATCATCTTCTTCTTCGGCTCTGTAAGTGTTTACCTTGCTCTGTTTTTTCGCCATTGTTTCTCTGTAAAACTTCAAATCACGATGATCGGACTTCGTCTCTGTACCCTCGTCGATCGAGCGGTAAATTTTGTCGAGAAGACTCGACGAGAAAGATGGGGTCTTTTCTTTCTCACTGTGTTGCTTACTGTATCTATACATTTTCTGCATATATATATATATAAAACACTGTATATATATGTACAAAATCTGGAGCAAAAACAACAGAGCCGTACAAAATCTCTCTCTACAAGTTCTGGGTCTTGGGAATGAAAGAAAAAGGCTTGAACAAACAGAGAAAAAATCGATGATTGTGTTGTATATATATATAGAGAGAGAAAGTAGAGAGAGAGGCTAATGAGAACTAAATTGCACGCCTTTGAGATGAAGCGAAGTGAAACAGGGTAGAGAGAGAGCTTTATAAAGGGGGAGAGAGAGAGAGAGAGTGTGTCAAATCTCGCGCGTGCATATACATGTCCATCCTAGTTGGAACCGGAGCCAGGTTGTCATCTGATGACGTGGCGTTTATTTATTGATATGCCCCCTGGGTCTGTCGTAAATTGATTTCCGGTCCCTGAAGTTCGAATTTTAAGCCGTTGGATTGTTATTTTTTTTAAGGGGGGTTGGGGAAGAGGGGATGGGTTTTGATTGGGTGCGGTTGAGGAGTATGGAAATATCTGGACGCGACGAAATCGCTGTAATTATAGCTGGTCCAAATGTCGGCATGAGATTCGTACCTGGCTCGAGTTAGGGGCATTAATTGGGGGAGAGGTTCACAGAGGAATTTTACTCTCTTATTATTATTATTTTTTTAATTTTTTTTTATGAGATATTTATAGTAAAAGTATTTAAATTATTATGCTTATTTTTTTTTTTACGGTGAATGTAATTTTCGTTTATATTTTGGTGTAGTTTGGTGTAGCTGTTTATTTTATTGTTAAATCTGCCTACATGTCGTGACATTTACTTTTTTTGTCACAAATATTTCTTTAATTTGGTACTTTCACCGCAAATATTTATTTAATTTGATATTTTTGTCTACGTGTCACAATTGAACTTAACGGTGAGAATTGACGGCTGTACCAAACTACACCAAAACATAAACAAAATGTATTTTTCCCGCAAAAAAAAAAAAAACTTGAATACTTTCAGCGCAAATATCACTTTTTTTAATTAAAAAATTTAATATTATTTTAGGAGGTAAAATTAGCTTAGCTAATGGTGGAAGAAATTGGGGAAGTAATTAATTGTGCTATATTTATTATTGTTAGCATTAGTTTCTAAATTATTGTTTTCAATAATTATATGTAAAGTAATTTTTTCACTTGTAGACAAAATATATAGTATATACGATAAGATCTTGAGTGTGTCGAACATGACTTGGTAAAATTGTAGTTAGGGACAAACCCCACCCCTACTCTTCAAAATAATTTAAAAAAAAAATTAATTATACCTAGTTTCTTTAAAATTTGTATATTTGGCCCCCCCTAAAAAAATTAATTTTTGGCTACCTTATAAACCATTTTTAAAATTTCATTTTGATTATTTTTATTTAAATTTTAACTAAGTTTTTTTCAATTGAGGTAAGCTTGAGTCATGGTTGTAAAGAATTGTTAAAATAAATTTATTTTGTCAATCAACCTTTATTATTATATTTGGGGAAGTAATTAAATGTGATTATTGTAAATAGGTCATAAATATAACAATTACTATGATTTGTGAGGTAGTTGAATAATAATTATCCAACAATTTTTTTTCTTTATTATTAGGTTATAATAAGATGGATTGGAATGTTCAGTCGAACTAATTGTTCCTTCAATAAAGACTGTGTATTAAAAAAATTATAATAAAAAAATATGTATAGTGGATTAAAATAACAATCCCAACAAACAAATTAAAATGGTTTTTTTTTTTTTTTTTGTATTATAATATTTCAAGAAGAGAGAGAGAAAAAAAAAGTAATTGCTTTGCCCAAGTTCAGCGTTTTTAGGTTTAAAATTCCAATTGAGCTGGCTAATAAGTTGAATATTTTTTGAGTATATGACAACCAATTAATAATACATGGTAATATATAAGAGTATATTAAATTAGATATACACAATATATTTATATAAGGAAATATTATTTGGTATGGATTATTTTTAATTGCTATTTATAATACGTACACTAAACAACTAGTGATTTTTTTTAATAATTTTTAAAATTGTTGTGGCAAATTTTGTTAAAAATATACAGGATATCTCCGGCAAAAATACTCAAGTTACAGCAGTTAAGTATCAAAATTATTTTTTTTATGGCAAAAATATCAAATTTTAACTTTTACTTGCACTGTTAGTGGCCGCCGTTACCATCTAACGACAAAGTTAACGGTAGGCACTAACGGTGCAAGTAAAAGTTGAACTTATGTACTTTTGCCATAAATTTTTTTTTTGTGTAAGTGCAACATTTTGTATAACTTTGATACTTTAGCTGCAAATATCATTTTTTTATTACTTTTTATCTTAAGCTTATAAATTCACAATCTCAAATGAAATAACAAACCATTAAAATCAAAAGAAAGATGTCCAAATCTTTTTTTTTTAAATATTAAATATAAATTTTATTTATTAAAATTGATTCATTTTTACCAATTTTTTAAAACAAAGTTAAAATTTTGACATATTGATTATATCCTAAAATATCAATTTAATACAATTAAAATAAAATAAAAAATTGGATATATTTTTTTAATGGTTTATAATTCTATTTGAGATTATGCATTTATAAATAAAAAATAATAATATTTGCGGCTAAAGTACCAAAGTTGTCTGAATTTGTACTTAAGTGCCAAAGTTATTATTTTTTTGTGGCAAAAGTACCAAAGTTTAACTTTTAATTCCACCGTTAGTACCCGCCGTTAACTTTGTTGTTAAATGATAATGTCAGATACTAGCGGGGTAAAAGTTAAATTTGAGTATTTTCGCAGCAAATATTAAAAAATATAATAATAATATAGTATTTTTTTTGACAAAAAAAAAAAAAAATATATAGTATTTAATAATATTTTTTTAATTATTTATTTTAAGAATTTGTTTTTCATTTATATGAATATGAATTTATATGTTTAAAAAAAATGAAGAATGTAAATTTAGAAAATATTAAGAAAAACAAAAATAATTTTTTTTTCTCAATATTATTATTTATTAAAAAAATAAAAGAGTGTTTATGTATATAAATTTAAAATTTGATATCTTGAGATGGAGAGTGAAATATTAATATGTTATATATATTTAAAAGAAAAAGTGAAGAATAATTTTATGATTATATATTATCTTAAAAACAACCAATTATTTTTTATAAAATTAACTATTATAATTATCATTTGATAATATATTTTTTTATCCATATATAAACTAAAACAAGTGAATACATATAAAGATTTTTTTTTCAATAACTACTATAGAATATAGCCCTCTTTATATATAGATACCAGAATGATTTTCAACTACAATATTTATTATTATTTTTTTACTTATTTTTTCTCAAGTGTATAAATGTCGATATATAGTATATCGACAAATTATTAGCTTTTAGTATATATGTATAATAGCTTAATTATATTTAGGTACACTATATTAATTAATTAATAGTGTACACTATATTTATTTCGGTAGGTATACAAATTAATTTTGAGAGGCTTTTAAAGCTTTTTAAACTTATTATACAAAAATGTTGAAATTTATGTATATAATTCCATGTACATAGTATGTTGAACTTTCTATCATATCTAATTAAACTTGCCAATTTTCAAGAATAATTTTTAATTTTTTTTAAAAGAAAAATCCTTAATAATAGGAAAAAAAAATCAGAGAATTAAATCAATTACGTGTGGACTCAAATTTTGCAGGATATATAATATATTGTGTACTAGTTTGTACTAAGTGATAAGTCAATTTGGTCCCGGCTGATTTAAAGGGAAAATGTTATTATGAATATTTTGAATTTTGAAATAAGAAGCTCTATTACCCAAAAAAAATAATTAAAAAAAAAACAAAAATATATTGATCGAAATGACAGTGTAAGTATTAAAAAGAAAGACCTTTAATCATGGAAAAATTAGAAGAGTACATCCCTTCTTTTATTGTTTTTTACCTTTTGGGGTAATTTAATTTATAAATCCCAGGGAGCCTGGAAATTTATAATTATTTTTTGGAGCTAATCATGGAGATTTTAACAAGGGAGCCTCTTATTGTCTCTTTTTATATCTCTAACTATGATTTTTACATTTTGCTAAAATTTTATAAATAGTTCTCATATGCATGAATATATATTAATTGGATACTTATAAGGGTTTTTATATTTTTAGACTCTTTATTTTGCTTTATTATTTGTTTAAACTCTGTGTTTTAACAAATTACTTAATTGACCCTGTATTTTCTAAAATAGTTAAAATAGATTCCTAAACTCGATTTTGATCAAAGTTTTTTGAACTAAAATCACAAATAATTCATCAAACTAACAAATTAGAACAAAAATACAGTCATTCTGCCTAAAAACTGTATTATTATATTCAATTTTTTGTTAATCAAAATCAGGTTTAGGGACCTATTTGAATCATTTTACAAAACACATGGTCCAAACAGATAATGAGGAAAAACAAAGAGTCTAAAAATGTATAAACCCTACTTATAAGTACTATGTCTAGCTAATATTTATATATATTGCGGCCAAATTTTGTTCGATTAAGAAATGCATTTCATTTATACACGATCGTTAGATTCTCAACATAATATTTTGTCATAATACAAAAAACCAGTAAAATGAATACTCAATAGAATATTTTGCCATATTACAAAAAAACGTTATTCAGATTAATAATTGAATTAATCTAACAGTTAATAATTATTAAAAATTTATATATATCAAATAATAACGAAATGTGTATTTCTTTTTCTTTTCAATGACTATATATTGGCTTTGGATTTTGTTATTTTTTCATAAAAAAAAAACTTATAATGCATCCCGTTATGTACTGCATTATTTGTTTTATGAACTTAAATTAAAATTTAATATTTACTCATGTGATATACTTAGATTTTTAATAATTAATAATTTTCGGATCAATCATTGTCTTGACAATTCGAGAATATTTATGCAATTTTCTATACGCACACAGTTTTAAGAAAGCCCTCGATTTTGACTTCGAATTAAAATATATGAATATGAGAGTATGATGACCATGATAAGGGAGAAAATTGTGTGCATGTATTTATTATTATTGCTGAAAGGTAATAATAATAAGGTACGTACGTACGTAGGTGAACAGTTGAAAATATATGTGTGCTAATTAATTACACCCATTATTATATTTTTACTTTTATATTCTGTAGTAATAAATATATATACGAAAGACTTTTTTTTAATGATTATTACTCTTGGTTACTATAAATTATTAAATAAATTTTTGATGAATAATAATTATAATAATAATGAAAATAAATAAAATTAAATATATAAAATCAATAATTTTGAATTTTTTAAATTAATTAAGCAATAAATATTAATTGGAAAGATAATTATTATACTAGTTATTTCCATTAATTTCAAAATAATTTTTTTTCTCGTGGAAGGGATAAAATGAATCAATTAATAATAGAGAACAAATGGAGAACGAATATTAAATAAGATTTTTTATTTATTTTTATTTAATAAATATGTGATCGTCATGTCATGAGGGAGTTCTTCCAAACGTTTGAAAAAATCAAAAATTATTTTCAAAAATATTAATTAACAATTATAAATATTGATCATTGATCTTAATCTCATAATTAATATTAAAGTAACCATTTATGTATAGTAACTATTAACAATGCCTCCATGTATATATATATATATATATACTAATTAAGGTATCGAGTGAGGAATCGATATTTTTTTTATTTTTTTAACAATGAACATTTGATTGAAAATAAATCCAATAAAAATGATAGAAACTTTTCTTTTCATACAAGTTTATCATCCACTAGGGATGCACAGCCAATTCATGAGTTGTTTTACTTACCCAACGACTTACATATAAATAGCCAACTAAATATATATAGGATAATTTTTTGATAGGGACTTCACTTTAAGCTTTACTGGTGGGACTCTCAGTGTTCTCGACCCATGAACAGTTTTCGGCACGATTTTTTTTATAACCGTGCATATTGTAACTATTTAGAGCATCCTGCAAATTTTCAGAAAATTCCGAATAATTTACAGCACCAAAAACTAAATTCAAACATATTGCTTTACACACACATAAAAAAAATTAGTCACGTGTGCAACAATATGTTTGAACTTAGTTTTCAGTACTGTAAACTATTCGGAATATTCTGAAAATTTGCAGGATGCTCTAAATAGCTACAATATACATGATCATACAAAAAAATCGCGCCGAAAATTGTTTACGGGTTAAGAACACTGGGAGCCCCACCAATAAGACTTAAAGTGAAGCTCGGAGAATTCCTATATATATATATATATATGTTTGAGAAGAATATATAAAGCTTAAAGGTTATTATATGCCAGTGAGGAGGGGAACCAGTAGTAGTCCCTACCAAAAAAATGGTCAAGACTGAAAATAACTGAACAAAACTCATTCTGCTCCAATATGTCCAAACTGCAGTTACCCAAACATGGTCTCTCATCTACATTAACTGTATATACATATACATATACAATATACATATAGCCAAGTTGATATATATATATATTTATATAAAAGAAACAACATTATTAACTCTCCTGAAAAGGATTTGCCTTTTGGAGTTACATCAAAGATCCAAAGCCAACCCCACCAACCTGCCCCCCCAAAGACTCGTATCACCAAAAACTAGCTAGGGTTTGCCCTTTGTGCCCCCATAATCCTAGCCAACATCACATGCATGTTTGCCCTATTCAAAACCCTAGTTTTCTTGCTTTTGTTCTTCCAATCCAAGACATGGGTTATGATTTTTGTGACCCAATAATATGCTGAGTGTGATGATATGAGACTATCTTTAAATTTTGGTTCCAACACTGTGCCCTAGTTATTACTTGGATTAAAACAATGCCTATTCTCCATTCCAACAGTACTTAGACAAATAATCCTAAACATGTACTTTCCAAATCTGATGCCAATGGATCTTTGGAGAGAGATTTATTATTTGGTAGGGCCATGTTTGGTGCTGTGTTCAGAGTTGGAGACCATGCATTTCTTAATTTACATAAATATATATAAAAAATTATATACGAGGGTAGTACTGTTTTTTTTAGTGAGACCCACTTATTATGAGCTTTAATTTTTGGTCTTGGTCTTGTGTGTACAACTTTTCAATCAAAAGAAATTAAAATCCCGTTTCGAATTTATTTTTAAAAAAATGGTAATTAGTTTAGTATATATACTTTTATTTTTCATCTGAAGTGTAGTTAATTATTAGGTCAGTGGGTACGGACAATATTAATCTCTATGGTTATTTTTTTCACCCACTATACGTCTGGCACTGAATTTCTTAATTAATTTATATATATTAATATATGAGAATTCTCTTGTAGGGGCTTCACTTTAAGCTTTATCGGTAAGGCTCTCAGTGTTCTCGACCCGTGAACAGTTTTCGGCGTGATTTTTGTTATGACCGTGTATATTGTAGCTATTTAGGGCATCCTGCAAATTTTCAGAAAATTCCGAATAGTTTACAATACCGAAAACTAGGTTCAAACATGTTGTTGCACGCGTGACTAATTTTTTTTATGCGCATGGAAAACAACATGTTTGAACCTAGTTTTTGATACTGCAAACTATTCGAAATTTTCTGAAAATTTGCAGGATGCTCTAAATAGCTACAATATACACAGTCATAAAAAAAGTCGCGCCGAAAACTGTTCACGGGTCGAGAAACACTAAGGGTCCTACCGGTAGGGCTTAAAGTGAAGCCCCTATAGAAGAATTGTCCTATTAATATATATAGTCATAAAAAAAAATTAAACCGAAAATCATCCAATTAAATACCGAAAACATGAAAAGGGTGCACCATGAACCCCTTCTTTTGGGTGCACTATAACAATACCCTATATATTTATATATTTATGCCTAATGAAGTTAATTTTCATATTTTAATAATTACATGAATCAATGTTACCTATATATGGCTTGAAAATCTCAGTGCATTCACTCTTTTCGACCCTAATTATAAGATAATTTATGATTGTGTGTATTGCTCATCCGTTGTATATAAATGAAATTGGGGTTTTAGTTTAATGAATATATACATATATAATATATTTATATAACATATGTATATTTGTATTACTCATGATTTTTCTTCAAAGTTGTAACGCTTTGTTACTCTAAGATCGTTACTGTGAGCTTTGAATCATGATTAACTCGCTAATCGAGTCATTTGGCTATAAATATGCATCTAGATGTTATTAATAGGCTAAGATGAAAAACTCGATCAAAAGGAAATGATATATTTTATTTAAAACATAAAACTGTACATGGGTCCATAAAAACGTTTACAAGTTATTTACAAACCAAAATGGTCATTACAGTATAAAATTACAACCCGCCGACCTAAGCGGCAAAAATAGGGTTAACCCCTTGTTCCTCTGAGAAACTCCTTGGCCGTGGTGGTCAAGCGGCCGCATATGTACACATCGCTACCTGAGCTCTCCACTCAAGGTTGGGTGAGCTTTTCTTTCTCTTTACCTGCACCACATAGCACCCGTAAGCCAAGGCTCAGCAAGAAAACTCATTACTGCATGTATATAATATCAAATGATGATCATGAAAATCATACAGAGCTTATAGCCCTAAACAGATGAGTGAATATCACTTCAAGATTCTAGTAACCATGCTGGGGCTTGTAGCCCTAATCAGATAATATCGAGATTCTAATAATCATGCTGGGGCGTGTAGTCCTAATCAGATGAGTGACTGATGAGTAAGTCACTAACTTAAACCAGATGTGCGACTGATGAGTAAGTCACTAACTTGGGCTCCGTACCCTAGCCATGTGACGATGCAGTCACCTGTGCCTTCTGGCCCTGGCTCTAAGTAACTAGCCATTAGACTAGACAAGCGCTTTTGTTTTTCATCGAACTTAAGGTCAGTTAGGCATTAATCCTCATTATGAGTCATTCAATGCTTATATTGATTAGATCTAATCTTTTCGGCTTGCGTTAAACACGCTAATACCGCTCTTGACTCATAAGCCAATACCATACGACCAATGCCCAGTACTACTGCCGAACTTGACTAATGAGTCAGAACTTCATAGTTAATACTGACACCATTGCCGATTCCTGACTCATAGGTCAATGCCATACACAAGTAAGGAAGATTTGCTAAGCATTTGATTTGCAATTAATGTCCACATACACATAACTACACATGCCTCATGAATAACCTGTTGGGTTTTATGCCCTTAATAAAACCATATTTCTTATGTAACACGTTATTATTATCAAATAAAAGAAGTAGAAATCATTTTATTTATTCAATTGCATTGTTCGCTTGTTTTATTACATGTTTATTCAATTAATACAAACATTCATAAAATCCTGAACATATGGATAGTTACAATTATGGTGACTAGGTCACAGTGGATTATAGTTGTAATTATATGTTCAAAAGAACAAGTCCTAGATTAGATCAGTGCATTGGATTTTCATTGATTAGGAAATCTACGATATGATCTACTTACACATTAGGAGTGTGATGTCTTGTCCAAGGCATTGACCAAGTAGATATGATCGGATGTATTTGGTTACATCGGACTAGGACCGATATTGATTATTGATTGATAAATAAGTATCGTTGTTATCGAATCTAATCAATATTACAACGTTGACCATATGTTAAGTCGATCTTAATTCTGAGTGATAATATTCTTCTAATTATATTATTTAAATATTTTGACTTGTTCGTTACCAGCTTACCCTACGGTCTAGCCCATACTTACATCTTGGAGATTTAGTAATGTAATTGAGTGGGAGTATTATTCATAAATATGAAATCTATAACTTCTGTATGAGAAGTGAAAATATGATTTCCTTAATTGCTTTGTTCAATAGGTTAAATGATTGAGATCTCATTTCTGTGATTAAGTTCACGGAAATATCATTTATAAGGAACTTAGTGGGAGTTAAGGATAAAATACTGATGAGGGGTAAAACGGTAATTTTCACCCAGCTTGTTAGTAAGTCATCGATAGAGGATTGACTAACTGTAATGGTTATAACAATGGATAACGTATTTATGGTTTGGAAAATACGTTCTATGAATTCAAGAGTTCAATTCCAAGTCTATAGTGGAGTCACGAGGAATTAATAAGGTAGTGAAATTATTCGTAAATAAATTCACGGTAACTTATTAGAGCTTGATTTCATGGATCCATGGTCCCCGCATCACCTTTGAGTAAATCATCTAGAATGTCTCAATTAATTGATTTAATTATCAATTAGGATTTTTTAAAGTTGATTAGGTCAGTTTTGGAAAATTTATAGAGATATGAGATTCAGATAATAAAAGAGAATCTTTGGGTAAATTTATTAATATTGATAAATTTGTGTCAATATAAATAAATAAAATTAAATCAAGTTTCAAATTATAATTAGTTAATTTGAATAAGGATTTAATTAATTAATTAAGATAAATAAATAAAATGTTTTGAGTTTAGACCCAATTATGATTTAAATTCAAAATAAAGGTATTGGGCCTAAGTCCATTTGTGGGAGCCTAAGGCTTTTATCTTTTTGTTTATTATTTTAATTAATTCAAAATTTAAATTTAAATAAAGCCCATTAAGTTGTCTATATAAGGAATATGATATCTAGGGTTTTCAGATGTCAGTCTCAGTTGATTCATTGGGTAAGAGAAAACCTAGACACTCTAATCCTTTCTTAGCCACTTTCTCTTCTTCTTTTCTAGATATCTATCTCATGTGTTGAGAACCAGCCCACACTAGTTCTAGGTTGATCAAAGGCTTGGTGAGGAAGACTGTGTTGCTGATCTAGTTCAATCTCTTGATAATACTCTGCTACAGAAAGGAATCAAGGGTTAGAGAGATTGAAGGAAGGAGTTGTTCCAGTTCCGCTGCGTATTCGTAAGTTTCTACATCATTATGTTTATGTTAATTTACGAATCTAATATTCATATGTATGTCATGTTATTCTATGTTTCTATTATGTGTTTGGAAAAATAATAGGAAGCATGCATCTAGATTTAAATTCCAAGATCCTACATAACCATGCATGTCACATATGGGGTGCAATTTTCTTACCTCTGGTTCGAGCGAGAATAATACAAGAACGACCCCTTGAGAACAATCGATTCTTTTGATTCCTTAGCAGTCACCTAGTCATAACCAAATATAACCTCCATCAATGAAAATGAGCAATGAAAGGTTCATGACCTAAACCTCACTCCCGGGACCTCAAATAGTACCCAAACGGTGGGTAGATTCAATCCCGAGTCTTAGGAATTGAAACCCCAAGCCAAAAAGCCTCAAAAGTGCTCAAAATAGGAATCTAGAAAAGTAGGGTAGCGCTGCCCCCTAGCGCCCCAGTGCTACAGGTAGAGTTGAAGGCCCCTGGCTAGCGCTATAGCGCTCATACCTGGGCGTTGTAGCGCTACAACCAGGGTTTTCGGCCCTAGTTTTTCCCTCCTTCGACTTCTCCATTTCCAACCTTAAAACTTGATCCCAAATTCCATCCAAACTCACAAAAGAACCCCAAAACCATATACACAAGTCCTAGGCATTAAAACCTAGTCAACCTTTGCCAAAAACCTCATTGAATCCCAAACTATCCATTTGAAAAACTCAACTGAAAACTAATAGAAAAATAGAGCAAAACCAGAGTTTTTAGGTCAAAAACTTACCTTAAGCTCAGCATAGAACCCTCTTCAATGGTGGAACACAACCCTAAGCCCTCAAGACTCACTTCCCTAGCTTGAATCCTCAAAAGAAGCTCGAAAATTTCAAAGGAAAAGGAAGGAGAAAATTGATCGGGAGAAGATGAAGAAGGTGCCCTGTTTTGGAAGGTTTATACAGCCTTCAATGGTTAATATAATCCTTAAGTCAAAAGAACATATTGCCCCTAAACTTAAATAAATCCCTTAACAACCACCAAGGGCAAAACTGTCATTTCCTGCCTATTTCGTTAATCTTAATTAACACTCTCCAATTCCCGTGACTTAAAAAACATCATCATACATTTATCACCATTAAAAGCTCTATGAATCATAAAAAATTTCTTTAAAATTACATTAGTGACAACTTATATGATTAAGTGTTTTTTTTTTTTCTAATTACTTCTAGGCTATATCAAACACAAGAAAAAAAAATGTTTTTTTTCTTCTTTGGAGGGTTGATAAATAGTTTGTTACACCCAAATTTTGAGGATGAATAAATGAGCCTCGAAATGTAGCCTCATAAAGTGTAAGATTGAAAATAACAAGCAGTGGTTGAACACTTGTATGAATATGCATGATCCCTGACCTGTCGGCGATCTAGCACAAGATTAAAGGCTCGAGCTTAGGTTTCAAGCTCGAAAGATAGAATATTCTCTAAGGCGTATGAGTATTATTCGAGCCTTAGTTTCAGGCTCGAGGGTAATGGTCTCCAACGATTTAGTTCAATGAAATCACCAACGCGTTGGGATGCCTTGCATTCGAGGTCAGCAACACGTTTTGTATACAACAGCTGTTATGAGATCCCTATTCTTTTGGGATTCGTTGTTATCTGATAATTAAATCCCAATTATCATGCAATATTATATAATTAATATATTTATTTACATTCATTTCAAATTTGAATAATTGGTTGTAATTTCCTTGAATCAAGGGAATATATTCTCCCAATCAGGTCTATAAATAACCTGGTATTTCTCATTTGTAGACAAACACAATCTGGTACTGAGAATATTCTGTTGAATTATTTTGAGAAAGCTTTGAGAGAGTATTATGAATCAATAATATTGATTCGTGGACTAAGTAGATTTTAACTGCTGATTCACGTAAAAATCCTACTGTTCTTTCTTTTTTTCTGAATCATTGTTTAGAGCTCTTCAAATTTAAGTTGGCGAAAAATGGCGTCAACATAGTTGTTTAATTGTATATATGTCATTTAGATTTTCAATTTTATATTTCAATATGTATGAAGTTTTGTTTAATTTTTTTTTTAGAGTTTCACAGTCTTCTCTTGAGGTTTCATGTTGCTTTGAGAAGAGCACAATGATGATGATGACAATGTTAATGTATTTAGTATTTTCAACACATGGATATGTTGCAACTCCATTATTTTATATGATGGTATAGAATATAATTATGTTAGGATCATTTTAGGTTTGTTTTAGGGATCGTTTTAGGTTGTGTTTTTAGTTATTTAGGATTGGTTAAGTGCATATTTACGCTTGTTTTCTTTTTGTTTCAGGTTTTAATGGTCAAGTGCATACTATGGCATGAGATGAGAAGAAACATGTTAAAAATGATGAATAAGATGGATTTAGTGTTGATTGTGGAGTTTCAAGACATCATGTGTGGAAGATACTACATTAAAGAGGCTTAGCACACGTCGTTTATGTTCTATAACGCAAGTCTGAGACTTTATGCCACATTTTGACAAGGATTTAATCACTTTCTGGAAACACGTCTAGAAATAGAAGTTGTAGATATTTCTCTTAGCTTTCCACATCTTTTTTAATCATTCAATTTGGAGTTATATTGAAGGAGTTATGATCAAAATACGATGAGATGACGCTGCAAGCTGTTCAAAACGAGTCAGTTTTATTCTGTGCAAAGTAGCGCCCCAGCGCTACAAACCAGCGCCCTAGCGCTGCCGAGAAACAGAGAGCATATTTTGATGCGGGTTATAGCGCCTAGGCGCTACGTTTCAGCGCCCCAGTGCCATCAATTTTCCAGAAACGTGTTTTGAAACTTATTTAAAGCGCCTCAGCGCTATCCCATAGCGCCCCAGCGCTAGGGTCCGTACGGAAACACAATTTAGGGGAATTTTCAGGGGTAATCTTGTCTTTTCATGCAAAAATGAATTAGGGTCTATAAAAACTTCTTTATTGACGTTTTTAGAGGAGAGAGATCAGGATCAAGGAAGGTGGCTAGAGAAGAAACAACAAGAAAACTCAGAGTTCTTTTTCTTTTTCTTTATCTTTTGATTCTATGGTTATGTTTGATTTAGTCATGTTCATGAACTAAATTTCTGTTTAGGTTTTCTAATTGACTCTCTTGAAACTCTATTATGATTTAATGCATCTATCTATTTCTTCTTCATCTGAAATCTATTCAATTTGTGTTTATTGTGTATGTACTGCGCATCTTTTACATATGATTTACGAATTTGAATCAAAATCTGAAAAGTGAGATTTGAATATGCTAAAATTGAATAGACATAGATTTCAATTTAGAGCGAGAGTATCAAATTGGTTTATGTGATTGAGGGTTGTATTCATTGCTTCCTATTGTTTGAATTTACCATAGAAATATAGGGAATTCACACTAGGTCGAGTTTTCTATTTCTTAACTCGAATAGTTAACACTTTTGCAAACCTATCATTTCAATGAGAAGAGTTTCAGTAGTAATTGCATTAAAGATTAATGGAGTGGATAGTAGAGAAGATTAGGATTCCTAGTTGTTTTACAGTGAATTTAATCCAAGGATTTGCTAATATTTGTTATTTTATTTAATTTTTTTATTATTGTTTCTGAATATTATAGTTTCTTTTGCTGTGTCTAAAAGAATCAAGAATTCTAATTGATCAAATAGAATTAAAAAAATTGATTGATTGGTTATTGATAAATCAGTCCTTGAGGACGATACTTGGTTTTTACCATATTATTACAAATTATGACTGTGTGCACTTGCATAGCATATAATTTCGCAACAAATTACATGGGACCTTTCACAATTTTTTAAGAAATTCCGGATAATTTAGGATGCCTAAATTAAGATTCAAATAGTGTAACGCCCTAAACTCCAGGGACCGTTACGGTGTGCCTTATAAACAGTGCTAAACTTGCTAATCGAGTAATTTGGCCAAAATCGTGTACTAAGTATGATTAGCGATTTAGAGATTAAATTTTTTGGTTAAGATGTGACGTTTCATTAGAACGTTTAATATATATGTTGGGATCCCAAAATTATAATTTCAGAGTCTATTACAAGAAAATGTTTACAACAAGCCGTTCTATGCGGCAAAACAGGGTTTAACCCTAGTTTCCCTTTAAACCTCGGTCGTGGCGGACGAGCAGCTGCATATGTACACGTCATCACTTAAGCTCTCCAACTCAATGATGGTCCAACTTTCTTTTGCCTTTACCTGCACCACATAGCACCCGTGAGCCGAAGCCCAGCAAGAAAACACAATATAACATGATATAATATCAACAGTGATTGAATTAATTATTCAGGACCAACAGTCCAAACAAATAGGCGACTATCACAAAAGTCACAAATATGGAGATATCACCCTTTAGCCATGTGACGATAGGATCACCAGGGCTTAACAGATATCAAAAGTCATTAATATGGGAACAACACCTTTTAGCCATGTGCGATAGGATCACCAGGGCTTAACAAATAAGTGAGCATCTCACTAGCTTTAATAGGATAGGTGCATGGTGATTAGTCACCAACATAACCTTCCTCCTGACTCTAGAGTCATAACTGTGGAACAACGTTCCCTAGCCATGTGACAAACAGTCATCGGGGCCATATGCCCTGGCTCTGAATAACTAGTCTCAGACTAGCCAAGCGCTTATAATTTTCATTGACCTTCCGGTCGGTCCAACATTAATACCCCATAAGAGTCATTCAATGCTGATATCGATTAGATCTAATCTTCATTTGGCTTGGCGTTCACAACGCTATGCCATTTCTGACTCTTAGGTCAATAAAACACGACCAGTGTTCAACTCATTGTGAACTTGACTAATAAATCACAGTCTCACAGATGGATCTAACACCATTGCCGATTTTTACTAATAAGTCAGTGCCACACACAAGTAAGCCATGCCACCAAACATGTATCACATATCCAATATCCATAACAAGGTATTCAACATGCTTACCTACCAAGTACTAGTACAATTAGGACTATGCACGAACACAGAGGCTCAAGCTCTGAACGATATCATACTCAGTATATAAAGCATGTCCTAATCACACGTTTCTTGTGCATCATATGCATTATATTCAACAATCCAACATGCACCCATAATAGCCATGCATGTCATACTTAATAATCAACCAACATGCATCAAGAATAGCCATGCATGTCACATATACACAGGGTGCAGTTTTCTTACCTTTGGTCCAAGCACATGTTACCAATAAACGAGCCACAAGCACGACATTGATTCCAAGTTTCTAGTGATAACCTAGTCACAACCATAATATAAAATCTCATCACAATGAGTAAATAAATACTTCCAACCCCAACCCAAGCCTCCGAGACATCGAATCCCACTCAACTAGGTAGTGGGATCGATCCTACGCCCTTAGAGTTAAGTTCCCATGCTCAAAACATTAATTTGCCCAAAAATGACAACAAGCGCCGCAACCCTTAGGCAAAACAGAACCTCCACCTGTTTCTTCAAGCCTGGGTCGCGCCCAAGAACAGCGCCGCAGCCCAGGCTTGAAGAAACAGGTGGAGGTTCTGTTTTGCCTAAGGGCCGCGGCGCTTGCCGGGAGGGCCGCGGCGCTTGTTGTCCTTTTTGGGCAAATTATTGCTATGCCTCGATCCTTCCTTGAATCTGAGTCCTAGAACTCAAGTTATCTTTGAAAACGCAATCGGGAGACGAAAAGGAAACTTTTAAGGAGAGAGAACGTACAGAATGTTCTTTTTTATTTCTTAAAATGTTACTTCAAGCTTAAGTAGCTTCCAATAAAACCTAATGCTCGGGTCCCGAAAACACCCCCGGGGATATTATAGTCAAAACTTCCAGAATTTTCCCCTGATCTTACTAACTCCCAATTTATCACCGAATATTAATTCCCATTACCCAATAACCCGGTAATGCTCTAAATACCCATTGACTTACTCTAAGTCAAGCTTAAAATCCCGTTGTGACTTTCCCACTAGCTCACCTCCTAGGATCGTCTTGTGCTGGGTAACCCTGGCATAACCAAATAATAACAAAGCACCACGCCCATTTCACATATATGCCAAAAATGCCCGAAATGGCCAAAATATGAAAATCATCCCATTAATCACAAATGGGTTCACATGCATATTTAATACACCTAAACATCCATATTATCATTAAATATCATAATAAAGCAATTATGGCCCTCCTGGCCTCCTAATCAAGGTCCTAAACCTTGTTAGGAAATTTGGGGCATTACAAATAGGTTGTTGCACACGTGTATAAATATTAAAACAAGTACACGTGTAACAACATTTCGACATTCTAAATCATTTAGAATTTCCTGAAAATTTATGAGAGGTCCCCTGAACTACATTATACACCGTCATGTATAAAATAAGGATCAAGTTGTAGCTTATCTATGTGTCAAAAACATTAAAAGTACCTACAAGTAGGAAAAAATTGGAGTTCCTACCAAAGTATACTTATTCTATTTTTTCTTCATAATTTTTTTGCTTGACTAGTGAGACTAGAATACTAGGAAATTAAATCACATTATTCTATTTCTATTTATAATTATATATTTATATATATATTGTCAAATTTATGCAGTTTAATTATGATGCTCCCCCCTCCCCTCAAAACTATGCACTCGTAGATTTTTGCCCCCTGAATTTTTTTGCTTGTCAAAAATATCCCCTTGTTACACCAAAATTTCGAGATAAGGAGTCATGATCCCGAAAGCTGGGCTCGTCAGATGTGAGCTCGAAGTATGCATGATCGTCATTTGATCCTTCAGTCAGACCGCTCTGCTGTAATTGTCGACCTCGAAAGCTCGAGGATGTGTAGCCTCAAATATGTTCTAAGCTCGCACGGCATGACACTTAAATATATTTTTCACCAATTGCCTTGAGGCGAGATAGCTCGAACTCGGGAAGTACAAGCTCGGATGTAGCAGCTTCGTCGGCATCTACATGTCCCGAGCATAGCACGAAGTTGGGGTGGCAAGCTCGTGAATGACTCATGGTCTCGACAGAGTCAATGCTAATGGCCGATCTCGAAGATTGGATAATTCATCTGAAATAATCCATTACGTGTGAATGTGGTTATTGTTATTTAATATCCCCTAATTTAAGGGATATCATTTAATCTGTTATCCCCCGATTTTCATGGGACGTTTCTGTATATATAGGAGATAATGCATTTAATATCATTATTTAAATTGATATATAGAATATCTTCCCAAAATATGTGGGAATGAACTCTGTAACATTCTCTATAAATAGAGAATGAATCACCACTTGTAAGGGATCGAATTCTGATTTCTAATTTCTTAGGAGAAAGCTCTAGGTAATTCGTCTCTGAAGAATTTCCAGAAAACTCCAAGTCTTAATAACATAGACTCGTGGACTAGGTAGAATTAACTGCTGAACCACGTAAAAACCTGCTTATCTTCCTCTTTAAATTCATTTGCTCAATTTTCCATTTGCTTAATTGCTCTACTATTTAAGTTGACGAAAAACGGCGTGAACACCCCTAAACTATACCATTTGTGGACTTTTGTCTCTTCCATCCAAAATGGTAGCAGTTTGGTGAAGTGGTAGTAAAAAAAATATTTAAAAATAATTTTTTATTAATTAATTGAATTTTAAAATAGAAAAAATAAATAAAATAATTTTAAAAATAAAAATTGTTTTTTAAATTTATTAAATTATATAAAATCAATAAACATAAATAGATTTTAATCCAAATATATATAATTTAAAAAAAAAACTAAAGTCAATTCTAAACTAAATTATACTTTGAACTAAACTAAATTAAAATTTTAATTTTTTACTTGATTGTTTTCTAAATGTGTTTGATTATCTACGTTTGAAATAAAGATTTGGTTGAGTTTGTAATTTAATTTAGTTTAAAATTTTTAATTTAGTTTAGAAATATTGATTTTAGTTTTTTCAAAATTATATTTGGATTAAAAAAATTATGTTTATTTATTTTTTATAGGATTTTATATAATTTCATAAAATCAGTGTTTATTAATTTTTATTTTTTTCAAATGATTTTTATTTATTCTTTCTAATTTAAAATCAATTAATTAATAAAAAATTATTTAAAAATATTTTTTTAACTATCATATCAGCAAACCGTTAGTATTTTAGACTGAATATGTAAAATTCTACAAATGCTATAATTCATGGGTAATTTTGCCAAGCAAAAAATTCGGGAGGCAAAAACCTACAAGTGTTATATATATATATATATCGAGAGAAAAATAATATTTTGTACAACCATTTTGTCTTTGTATTGTGTAATGAGATTGATAAAAAAAATTACAGCAAAGTGGGCCTTAATTCACAATTAATAGATTGAATGGTTTTAAAAGCTCTTTACTGGTCATCAGTAGCTCTCTTTCTCAAATATATCTGTATATGTGCTACTAATGCTATTGTATGCTAATAATATATAAATATAAATATATATAAGTGCAATATGCTAAGTATGTTATATACATATATTAAATTTAACATAATAATAAATTAATATTATATTTCAATGAATACTTGTTAAAAGTGACTATTTAAGAATTTTTTTCTATATTTTGTTTTAATTAAATATTATTTAAAACTCAATTATTCTAAAAAAATATATCAGTGTAATATAGCTTTTATTGCTAAACAATATTTATGTATAATATTAATTTGTGCAATATTTATTTAAGAATAGTGCTCGCACTTTTTTTATTTATTAGGGTTTAAAAAGTACAAAATAATAATAATAATAAATTAGGGTTTCAAATTTTTATATTTCATTTACGTCAGAAAATGGACACTTAATTAATAGTTTATAAATAATTTAACATAAAAGAAGGCCATGAATGATTATAAATTATTTTCGTGTATTATTATTTTTTAAGGGTTGACATATTATATAAAAATAATCCATTTCATAAACTTTAATTAATTCTTACTGTGTATATGGAGCCCAAATAAGGAAAATAAAAATCGTACACTAAATATATATACATATATATTTTTTCCATATATGGTCCCTTTTTGTCAAGCCAAATTGATTATAAAACGTACCATTAATTAAAGTTCTTCAATAAGAATAGTACTATCGTTGATAATAACTTGATAGTAGTTTCAATTTATGAATATATACACCACCAATTAATATCCATAATAATTATATGAAATTAGTATTAAACTAGAAAATGGAAGAAAAAAAAGACATTAATATTTAAATTTGGACTTTGTGTTTTGTTCCCTTATTTGTTTGGACTCTGTGTTTTGACAAATTCCTTTTTAGACTTGTGTTTTGTAAAATGGTTCAAATAGACCCCTAAACCCAATTTTGATGAAGACAAAATTGAATATAATAAGACCGTTGTTAGGCAAAATGATTTTATAATTGTTTTAAATTGTTAGTTTGGTGAATTATTTGTAATTTTAGTTCAGAAAACTTTGATCAAAATCGAGTTTAGGGTTCTATTTGAAATATTTTACATAATACAATATCCAAAAAGACATTTGTCAAAACACAGAATCCAAACAAGTAATTGGAGAAAACACGATATCCAAAAAAGTATAATCCCTAGTATTATTATGTGTTATCACAATATTAATCACCTGTACCTAACGTAGTGATGAGATACTGGTGGAGATAAATGATGATCATACACAATGGATATTTATATATATATATATAAATATATATATAACATAATAAAATTTATACAAGAATTATATATATATTTATTGGTCCAAAAATTAAAGGTCATTGTTGTAAATTTTGACTTCTTGAAAGAGTGAAAGATTTTGAAAAAGAAAAAAATAAGTATTTTTAAGAGAAACAATGAGTGAATACTTAATAATTTAGAATGAATATTTATAGTAGAATTTTTGAATCATAATTATATGTGGTCATATACTTTTTTTTTTGTATTCAAACAGGTAAACTAAAAAATTAGATTATGATATAATGGTTAGAAATAAATCATTACTAGTGCTTTTTTTTTTTTTCTAATTAGAAATAGAAAAATTATATGAATCTTCTATTTTTTTTTAATATGAGAGGTTTTCATATAGAAAAATATAATTTTTTTAATTTAATATTTGGGAAATGCTAATTAGAGACCTTTTTAGGATTTGTTGATATTAATGTCCGAACAATACTTAATACTAATTATTTAGTATTTTGTTATATAATCTATATAAACAATCACAATCAAACATTAAAATTATCTTGATTTAGCTTATTAATTTTGGATATATATATATACCAACAATTATATCCATCAATATTTTATAAATAGCACAATTTATATATAAACATAAATTCAAACTAAAAACAGTAGAATATTAGAAAAAAAAACACATTGAGACATCAAACTTAATTTAGTATTAACTCATTGTCCGTACAACGTTAGACCAATTTTAAGAATTATACGTATAATTTTCAAATTTTCTATGCTAGTGGCTAGAAAAAGAGCCCAATCAGTAGGGTTCTTTTGTGTTCATGATTCGTGTATAATTTTTAGCGCAATTTTTTTTTTTGCCGTGTATATTATAATTATTTAGAGCATTCTGCAAATTTTTAAAAAATTTACCGAATAATTTAGGGTTTATACTTTTTTGGACCCTGTGTTTTGATAAATTACATTTTGAACCCTGTATTTTGTAAAATAGTTAAAATAGAACTCTAAACTCAATTTTGATGAAGAAAAAATTGAATATAACAACACAGTTCTTAAGCATAATGATTTTATTTTTGTTCTGAATTGTTAGTTTGGTAAATTATTTGTGATTTTAGTTAAGAAAACATTAATCAAAATCAGATTTAGGGATCTATTTTAATCATTTTACAAAACATAGGGTCCAAAAAGTAATTTTTCAAAACACATGGTCTAAACATGTAATGGAAAAAACACAGAGTCTAAAAAGGTATAAACCCAATAATTTATACTACTGAAAACTAGTTTAAAAACAGATTGTTACACGCCTAATTTTTGGCACAATAAATTATTTAGAATTTTCTAAAAATTTAATAAATAATCTAAATAACTACACTATATGCGATCACAAAATAAAATCACGTCGAAAACTGTTTAAGTGTCAGTAACACAAAAACCTCCAACGGTGGGGTTTTTTCTAGCCCCTACTATAGAAACTATAATTTTCTTATTTTTTAAATATTAGCAAAAATATTAAATAAATATTAAAGGCGAGGGCAGATCTGTGAAGTGTGTGGGACCCATTAGAGACTTCCTCAGAGGGGAGCGTGGGGACCACGCACTGGCACGTGAACCATTTACCACTCTGACTGCCCCCACACCTCTCTGTGCCTCTGACACGTGCGGCCATGGGAGGGTACTGTTTTCCAACCATTACACGTCATCTTCAATCACTTAGCTTCCCTTTTAGGAACATTTCTCTTCCTCTTACCCTATCAATTCTTGCCACGTGTCTACTGTTTTCTCTCTTGATTATGTTTCTTACTAATAATAATAATAATAATAATGAATATAGAGAAGATTGTCGATTGAGTGGTAATTATATAGTTCATTTCATAGTTTGAGTTTATAAGTTGACTTTATTTTTCTTAATGAAGAAGATTTTTTTTTTCATAAATATAAATTTACAAGAACAAAGGGAAAAATGAAATTCTTAAAAAGAACATGGTAAGGTAAAGTTCTGTTTTAAGTAAGTAAATTAATTTTTATCTCAATTTTTTTTTATAACAGTGTTTATTGTAGTCATAGCAAATCTTCTGTAAAATGTCAAAAAATTTCAGATAATTTACAGTGTCGAAAACAAAATTTAAATAGTTTTTAAAAAAAAATACAAGTACAACAAACTATTTTTATCATAATTTCAGCAGCGTAAGTTATTCATCATTTTTTAAAATTTTACAGGATGTCTATTATGACTACAATGAACACTGTCATAAAATAAATTAAGGAGACAAAAACTACTTTACAAGTGTTGTGTTTTAGAATTTGCAATAAAATATATATAAAAATGAATCACTTTATATTATTTTATTAGAATTAGATTGAACTGTAATAAAATTCATAAACTAATCATGTTCCCTTAACAAAAATATGATTGCAAGGGCCATAATTATTAGGAGTAATTCAACAAGTAAGAAAAATATAGGTTTAATTAAATTATTTACACAACAAAATAAAATTGAATCTTAGAAATAGAAGAGAATTCTAAAATTGAATCTTAGAAATAGAATCAGATCTACTCAAATATTATAAAGAAAAGCACAAATCTAATTTTTTTTAATATTTTGATCCCTGAATTAGAATTCTTCTTCCTTTTGTGCATTTATATATTAACTAGATACAAATAACGTGCAATACACGTTTACTTAGTTTTATTTATATAATTTATTAATTATATTAATTAAATTTGTATCATTATCATATAAATATTTCAAATAAATAGACAATATTATATATAAAAAAAATAACATAAACACATTAAATGAAAAATTAAAGCAAAACACTCTTTACGATTTTTTTAAATATATATAATATGATTACATTTTTAAACATAAATGATAATTTTTTTAATAAAAATTAATATTTCGTATTATATATTATTATAATAATATTTTATAATATTTAAATTTATATTGACATAAATATTAAATATTTAGTCTTGTATTAAATATTATTATAATAATAATATTTGAATTCATATTAATATCATTAGTAAAATAATAGAATTATATATTATTATCATAATAATATTTTATAACATTTAAATTTATATTAATATAGTTATTAAATTTATAGTTTAATAATTTTTTTAATAAAAATTAAGATTATGTATTATATATTATTATTATAATAATATTTTATAATATTTAAATCTATATTGATATAAGCATTAAATATTTAGTCTTGTATTAAATATTATTATAATATAATTAGTTAAAAAAATAAGATTATATATTATTATCATAATAATATTTTATAACATTTAAATTTATATTAATATATTTGTTAAATATCTAGTCTTCTATTATATATTATTATAATAATGATATTTTATAATATTTAAATTTGATTTTATATTAATATAATTATTATATATGTAGTCTTATATTAAATATTATTATAACAATGATATTTTATAATATTTAAATTTATATTAATATAATTGATAAATATCTATTTTTAAGTTAGTTTTAAAAGTATATTCCGTTAAATATTTAGAATGTTCTTTTAAAGTTAACAAAACAATATGTTAAAACAAAAAAAATTCATTATCTAAACACTTATTATATAGAAGATATTTTATAATTATTTGAAGATTTTTTGTAATGTTATAAATAATTATGTTAAAATTTAAATGAGACTTTATTGATCATTTGGACTAAAAGTTCAATGAAACTCTTCACTTTCTTTTCAAGAATATGGTTTTACTTTTATTTTTCTTCTTTTTCAAAATTTTTACTCAACCCCCTCCAAATCAAAATTTAAAAGAAAATTATTACATGATAAATTTATGTGTATAGATATTAATTCACTACAAATAAATGTATTATTTAGTGACAACATTTTAGTCATAACATATATTTTGTGTGACTAAATGTCACTTTTAGTCACAACAAAAAAATTTCAACCTATAACTTTGTCATTAATATAATTTTAGTTACAACCTATAACTTTTAGTGATAAAATTTGTTGTGACTAAAAATATATTTAGTGATAACAAATTGTGATTTTTATGACTAATACTCTTAACCATAGATTTTTTAGTGAGGACAAAAGTAAGATAAATTTTCCTAAGTCACAAATTTTTTAGCTAGAGTCACAAATTTTATTAGGACTAAATCTAAGATTTTTTTGTAGTGATTATTAATGTATGTATGTAGTCCTAATATCTTTATTAGGATGTTGATAGTGATTCGACACCAGTCATATGTGACAGTGAAATTATTAGGTCTTAACTAGATATAATGAAATTTATATTATTAGGTCATGGTATTAATTAATTTTATTACAGAGAAATTATCTTCTATAACAAAGAAATATATAAATATAAACTCAACTAATTATAATAAATATTTATTGGTTATAAGTGGCAACAATTAATAAAGATTCCATCTTAATATTAATTCTGTCTTATTCATTTTAAAGGATATATATATATATATATACATATATATATATCTAAAAATATTAATGATCAACTAGCCTCGATATATAACCAAGTGTATTATTTTGAGCACTATTTATAAAAACGCAAGGACATTAATTAATCATAATAATCATGTCCTATAGGTTTAATTATAACAATTATTTGATTTATTAATTTCTCCAACTGCTTCAATCTAGCTAGAGTTTGATGAGTTGTAGCTTAACTATTATTTAATTAAGAAGAATCAAACATTTGAAAAATAAAAAGTGGTGCAATTTTTCCTATTATTGTAGCCACCTTACAATTAATATGATTTTTTTTATGAGCAGCCGAATTTTGTATCATTCAGTTCACACCTGATTAGTGATCAAAATGATCGGAACAATAATTATTAATCGTTGGAAGCCTAAGCTGAGAGGGAGAGAGCAAATATATATACACTTTTTTAAAAAATAGATTATATAGATAGTTATAAAGAATTATTTATACATTTTTGGACCTTGTGTTTTGTCTTATTACCTGTTTGAATCTTGTGTTTTTTACAAATTCATTTTTAGATAATAATTTTGTAAAATAGTTCAAATAGACCCATAAACCTAATTTTAGTGAATGATAAATTGCATATAACAACATAATTATTAGGCAAAATAATTTTGTTTTTGTTTTAAATTGTTAGTTTGATAAATTATTTGTAATTTTAGCTCAGAAAACTTTGACCAAAATCGATTTTAGGGTTCTATTTGAACCATTTGACAATACACAAAGTCTAAAAAGTTATTTTTCAAAACACAGGGTCTAAATAAGTAATTTGACAAAATATAAAGTCCAAAAAAATACAAATAAATACTATATAAATTGTAGTTTTTTAAAAAAATTTGGGGGAGTAAAACTTTTTTACTCTTATTTTACTCGATATTTGTTCCGAGTATAAATAAACCTAAAGTAGATGAAAAAATTTGTTTGGAAGAAATTCAACGGTAGTGATTTATTTCACAGAATGTAAAGAATAGAGATTTTGGTTCTCTGTCTTTATGGGAGGTGCCCTGATGTGAAAACCCCACCTTGTTTTCTAGTGTTTGAATAAAATCTTTCTTGTAGAGCAAAACAAATATATATTATATTTATGAGAATTGTTAAGTGTTTGGGGTGAATATTTAACCCGAGAAACCCGACTGATTTGAGCTCGAGAAACCTAATTTTATAAAAAATCTGAAAATTTTAGGTGAACTTGAATCGATCCGAACCCAATCGGGTTCGGATTTCGTATTTTAGTGGTGTGAGAGTTCGGATTAAATCCGAAAAGGAATACGAAATTATATTTTGAAATTATGTTTTTATAGATTTTTGTTTTATATTTTTTTTATAAAATAAAACACTTGTCTAACAAAAAACAATTCAACAATTATGCTTTGAATATTAGCATGTTGTTATAATTTATTTTTTTGGTAAAAAAATACATGAAGAAAGTTGAAAAAAACTAAAAAAGTTGCATTTTTGTAAAAAATATTGTCAAAGCCCATTCAAGGCCCAAACCCGAAATCAAAGACATTTTCTACCCGAACCCGACTCGACCCCACCCGAAATCCAAAATACCCCAAATCTAAAAAATATATCGGATAGATTCGGTATCATTTTCGTGCACCCGAACCCGACAATCCGAGAACCAGCCCGATGTGCAACCCTATTAAGTGAAATCAATGGTACCCAACACTACTAAATACGATATACTCCAAATGGTACAATTTAGTATCGTAAATATAAATATATCTTTCTAATTAATTGAAAACCCTAGATGGGTTATGTCTGGTACGTATGAAGCAATACAGCGTTTTGAGTACCCGTTTGGTCTGAAGAAGATGTGCACTCGATTATAATCAAATAGAGGTATATATGTGTATATATCTTACATATATTCATATAGTTAAGCTTTATTAGGAGCCCTAATTATTAAGAGATAAAAACATGTACATCACCATTGATTTAGGGACCCCCATTATGTAGAGCACCACGTGATAACGCATGGCCATGGAATTCACTTCTACTCTCTCTACTAATTAATAAAAACCCTAAATTTATTTAAATATATATCCACATGGACTAAAGCCAATAGGGGAACACAAAAGTTCTTGATCTCTCTTTTTTGTCCTTTTATATAATAATTAAGGATATGCTTTCGTTTTCAAAATTTTCAAATCTACACAAAAATACGGATGAAGCATATTTTGATAAATTAATGATTAATTTTAGTATATTTTGTTTCTTTTTTAGTAGCTAATTTATTTTAATTTTTCAAGTTCGTTTATGTATTTTTATAGTTTTGTGAATATTATTTTTAAGGGTGTATTTGGAAACAACTCTCTAATTATTAGGGTAGTAATTACATATCTGAGTATCGAGCACCATCGAGTAACAATCGAACAAAGTCAATTTTCTACAGATTTCAGAGTCGTGCCCAACTCGATGGTTACTCAATAGTGTTCGATGTCAACTCGATGGGGCCTTCAAAATCAAGATTTTCACGAAACAATCACTACAAGAAATTCATCTTTTACCTACCAATTTTTTACCTACCAATATTTATGGGTAGATAAATTATTATTTACCTACAATTATATTTTTGTAGCAAATATTCGTAGGAAATTCTCGGTTAAAGTAGGTGGGGTTATAAATTTTATTTTTACCTACCATTACTAATCGTATGTAAAGGCTTTACCTACCATTATGTTTGGAGGGAAATTTTATGTTGATTCCCGCCAATATTTCCCTCCAATAAAGCTGATGTGGACGCTGACCAGACCGCTGACTCACCCCTTAATTAACATGTGGACCACTTATTGTGTCACACGTGTATCATTTTTATTTATTTATATTTTTTTAATTTTTTTTAAATAAAGGATTTATAAAATCCTTTTTTATATCCTTCACCCTTACCCGAATATAACCTAACCCTAATTCTCTTCCTCACACCCGATCGAGTTCCTCTCTCCTCTTCCCTCGACCGCCTCTCTGCTTCTCTTTACCCCGACCGCCTCTCTGCTTCTCTCCCCGACCGACTCGCTGCTTCTCTCCTCTTCTTCTTTACCCCGAGCATCTCTCTGTTTATCTCCTCTTCGTTCGACCGATTGGTTATACGAGCCCCCGCCCTCTGTAATCGATGAGCCGCCGCCCCTCTGTAATCGAAGAGTCGCCGCCCCTCTGTATTTGACGAGCCGTCGACCTCTGTTTGAACCGTGGCCTCCATTTCTAAACTGTGGCCTTCCTTTCTGAAGTCATTTGATTGTTTAGGTATTGGGTTTTATTTTGTGATAATTTTTTCTGTGAGTTATTTTTGTTGGTTTTTTTGTGATATTCCTGGCTTATGGTTTTTGCTATGTCAGTGGGTTTGTGGGTTTTGGGTCGATCATCAGATTAAGGGCTTTGGATGTTTGAGATTCAAAGAGGCTTGGTGGCTTTGAGATTCACACGGCTTGGGTGACGGCTTTGAGGTATAACATTGTGATTTATTTTGGTTAAATTCCCACTAATCTGAAAGATTAATGATGATCATTATTCTGAGGCCTTCAATATTTTTTTGTGATGTATATTTAATATAATGTGTTTAGTATAATCTGTGATGTATATTTTATAGAATATGTTCACTGTGGTTTGTCTTACCGATTAGGATTCTATACTGTTTTGGGGTTTTTGTTCATGTTTAGTTTTAATCTTGGTTTGGGTTTTAATCTTGTTGGGGTTTTAATATGTTCATGTTCATTGAAATTTGGTTTGGGTTTTAATCTTGTTGGGGTTTTACTGATTTTGTTCATTGTTATAATTTGGTTGTCACTAGTTTGGGGTTTTAATCTTGGTTTAGGTTTTAATCTTGTTGGGGTTTTAATATGTTCATGTTCATTGAAATTTGGTTTGAGTTTTAATCTTGTTGGGGTTTTACTGATTTTGTTCACTGTTATAATTTGGTTGTCACTGGTTTGGGGTTTTAATCTTGGTTTAGGTTTTAATCTTGTTGGGGTTTTAATATGTTCATGTTCATTGAAATTTGGTTTGAGTTTTAATCTTGTTGGGGTTTTATTGATTTTGTTCACTGTTATAATATGGTTGTCATTGGTTTGGGGTTTTGTTCTATATAGAAAAGTGACATTTTGGTTGTCACATATAATATGTTTTGTCTTAATTTTATATATATTTTTTAGTTTCTTGATTTATATATATAGTTGTTATTTGTCTTGTTTTATATATTTTTTTGGCCTATGATGTTCACAAATGATTATGATTGTTATGTTTGGTGATTATGTGGCTTCTTGTGCCCATATGTATTTGTTGGTATACCTAGTCATATAAATGCCCATAATAATTCATATTATATAAATTTCTGAAATCTTTATGATGAATAAAGTGGGGATATCTTATTTGTAATCTTCATGTAATATTGTATCAAGTTTGAACAATGACAAGTTTAAATAAGAATTTTTTGTATATTATATTTAGTTTATCATTGTATTAAGTTTGAACAATGAAAAAAAAATTCAATTATTAAGGATAATTTGTGCCACCAACATTATGTATATATATATTTTTTGCTTTTATAGATTTAATTGAGAAAAATATCAATAATCAACTTTTTTCTTTTCAATGAGTATTTTTTTTTTTATCAACAATCAACTTTAAAATGATTTTTTTTAATAATGACATTTTATGAATAAATTTAACCAAAAATAGTTTGCCTATAAGAGTAAATTTTAAATAAAGAGATTATACAATAAAATTTTGAAATTGACGGTATTCATAAATTAATTTGGTGATAAAATTTAGAAATTTAGAAATTAACAAAAAATATAATAATGGCATTTTATGAATAAATTTAACCAAAAATAGTTTGCCTATAAGAGTAAATTTTAAATAAAGAGATTATACAATAAAATTTTGAAATTGACAGTATTCATAAATTAATTTGGTGATAAAATTTAGAAATTAACAAAAAATAAAATAATGACATTTTATGAATAAATTTAACCAAAAATAGTTTGCCTATAAAGGTAAATTTTAAATAAAGAGATTATACGATGAATTAATTTGGTCATAAAATTTAGAAATTAATAGTTGTCAAATCATTAATTAATTTTAAATTAAAATTAATTTATGATAAAATTTGAATCTATTCATAAGATTTACAAAACTTCATAATTAGTTTACGAATTAGTTTAATTCGTAAGATTAACAAAATTTCATAATTAGTTTATGAAAAAGTGTGATTCATAAGATTAAGAAATTTTTATAATTTCTTAAATAAAACAGAAATCATAAATTTGTACTAATTATATAAATTTTTCATAAAATTTAAACTTAGTAATTTTTTTGTTTCTTGCTAGTTTTTGTTACTAGGAGGAGTGTCAAAATACCAGCAGAGGTTGATTTCTTATGGATCGTACGTGGATTCACATACTTGATAAGTTATCACCAGAATACGCTGCTGGTATAAACAATTTCATAAGTGTTGCAAGTGAGTTCAGAAACTCTAGTGGAATGGTATTATGCCCGTGTCGGCGATGCATGAATAAACAATCACAATCTTTGAATGTGATCAAGTTACACTTGCTCACTCATGGATTTCTTAGTACTTATACTACTTGGACCCACCATGGTGAGGAAATAGAGGGTGTTGAAGATGAAGTGCTAGCCGATGTTGAGGATGCTAAAGTAACCGATGATTTGTCTGCAGGCTTACAAGATGCTTTTGGAGGTCCATATTTTGATATCGGTCCAACGAGTGATTTCATTGACAATGAATTCCCTCGCAATTCTAATGACAAGTATGATGCCTTGTTAGATTCGGTTCATAATCCTTTGTATGAGATTTGTCCCCGAGGATGTGAGAGCTCCATTACGACACTTTCTTCTGGTAAGCTTTATATTCAAAATTTTATGTTATAAATTAGAATAATATAAAAATTATATTAATTTATTTTACATAATTGTAGGATTCATTTGATATAGACTTGCATGATGAGACCACTATAAAATGCATTGACGATCAAATGAGAAAAGCTTGGAAGAATTTCAAGTACAAGTTGCATGGATATTTCAAAGATATTGGAGGAGAAGAAGAATTGGAAATGGCAAAAAAGGCACGACACCCTGATTTGAAGGATGATCGCCAACAAGATTGGGAGATGTTGTGTGATCGTTGGTTTTCCGACGAATTTAAGGTAATTATTTATTTTCTTGTAATTATAATTTTATTTGTCTTACTAACTTTTCTTATTCTCTTTTTCAGGAAAGATCATTGAAGAATACTGTTAATCGTTCAAAGAGAAGGTGGGAGTCTAGAAATTGATCAGTTTCAACACCGCGACATCACATTAGAAGGGGAATGGTGTTAACATCTTCCACGGGCCAAATCGAGACTTGGCGTCTAAAACACTATGATGAGAAGAAGGGAACATGGACTGGACCAGATTTAGCAGAATTATATGTAAGTATGAGTCTTTAATTTTTTTTACAACTTATTTATAATTATCATTATACTAATGATACCCTAAAATGAATATATAGGATAAAATGATGGAGTTAAGGGCTCAACACACTCCAGAAGAAATGACTGATAAAGATATTATGGAGCGCATTCTTGGACGCTCTTCTGCACACTTGAAAGGTTGGGGTCGATCTAGTTCAAGTACAACTACTTCCCAACCCAATCGAACTCAGTCAACTCAGCCAACATACGAAGAGCTAGCCCAACGCCTTAATGAAGCAAATAATCGACTTGATTCTACAAATGACCAACTAAGTGTTGTTGTGGAAATATTAAGAAAAAATAATATGATGCCACCGCCTTCGTCAGATCAATGTTCCGATGCACATGTCCAAAATTCTCCCGTCCCTTCAATTCAAGATGAACAAGATGATTCGTAGTTTTTTTTTAATGTTTGTAATATTATAATTAATATGACCAATGCACTTTGATGAACGATATTATCTTTTATGTTTATTTGTATGAACTTTTGGTTATATGTGTATTTTCTTCTATAAAAGTTGTGTGTTTTTTAATTAATTTATCATTTATAAATAATAAATTCAGCCTAATTTCTAAAATAATATTTCAATATATACATACTAATAAATTACATTATTGCCTACATATAATTAAGTGTAGGTAAAAGTAATACCTACCAATAACATAAACTATTACCTACACATGTATAAGTGTAGGTAAATATCATAGCCACGTGGCCCAATCATAAGCCAAATTTATATGTTTTTACCTATTAATATATTATGTTTTTACCTACATATGAAAAAGTGTAGGTAAATGTCAATGCCACGTGGCCCAATATTAAATTGCCACGTCATCTGCCACCGTGGCTGCCACATCATTAAATAATTGCCACATCATGTGGCACGTGGAATGCCATGTCACTTGACACGTAGGATGCCACGTCAAACAGTTGGTAAATGTCGCTGACTCATTTTTTGTGGGGTCCACACGATTTTTACCTACCAATATGCTAATCGTAGGTAATAGTACCTTTCTCGACTAACTTCTACCTACCAATATGCTATTGGTCAACATTGGTAGGTAAAGGGTTTTACCTACACATGCACGACTTTTACCCACAAATAATATAGGTAGGTAAAGGCCTAATTTCTTGTAGTGAATTGACGTTGTTCGATGGTAGTTTGGTAGTTGCTCGATGGTAGTTCGATGCAATTCTTATAAAAGACATAATTTTTTTACTCGGGTGCCCGTTTAGAGTGTTTTTTTTTTTTATATTTTTTTAAATCTACACGTTTTAGATATTCACATACACATTTTCAAAGTTTAGAACTTGAAAATATACCAAAACATATCTTGAACATGAGGTATGTTATGCATTTTGCATTTTTTTTCAAGATTTACATTTCCCAAATGTGTATATGCACATCTCAAACGTGTAGATCTTTAAAAAAATTCCAAAATCAAAAGAAAAAATTACCCCAAACGGACACCTGAGTGAAAAATTACGTATCTTGCAAGGATCGCACTGAACACCATCGAACCACCATCAAGCAACGCCAATTTTTTTCAAGAAAATTTTGATATCGAAGGCCCCATTGAGCTGGCATCAAGCACCATCAAACCATGTTAATTTTCTACAGATTTCAAAGTTTCAGATCTGAAAAAAAATCGCAAAAAACACCTAAAAATCATGTCCAGATCTGTTCGAAATGTAGTATTTTAGTGTCTTAAGTGAAAAATATTTGTCGTTACATTGAGTTCTCTTATACTTTACCTTACTCATTGATTTTTTTTTCTAGAGAGAGTTGAGAGGAATGGGTTGAGGGAGGGAGAGGGAAAAGAGAAGAGAGAGTGGATGAGAAAAATTATGAGATGGGTAAAATGAGTATTGTCAAAAGAATTGACATTTTCTTTAAATGATTTAAATGCCTAGCATTTTTTTTGACTTAGAACCCCTCATCATAAAAACTCAAATTTCCCTTTAGTAATTACACCCAATTCTCATGGGGGCTATGAGAATTTGGTGTAGTTACATGGTCAAACAAACACGCCAAATTGAGTAATTATTATGAATTACACTCAATGCCATTTACAGGGTGACTTTCCAAACACAATCTATAAATAATTTTTGAGAAATTTTGATGGTTGTTGGTAAACATTCGACAGTTATAGAAATTTTTATAATATTTATTTCGATGAGTTATATAGATACAAAAGTTCCTTTAATTTCTCTCAAATTTTATTTTCAAACATGTTGCTTTCCATGCACATAAAAAAAATTAGTCATGCGTGCAACAACATGTTTGAACTTAGTTTTCGGTATTGTAAATGTTGACGCCGTTTTTCGTCAACTTAAAATGTAGAGCAGTTAATCAATAAGAACTATAGCGCAGACGAATAATATGGTAGAACAACATGAATTTTACGTGGTTCAGCATTTAACTCTACCTAGTCCACGAGTCTATTTTATTAAGACTTGAAGTTTTATGGAAATCCTTCAGGGATGAATTCTCCAGAATTTCTCTCAGTATATCAAAAGATCTGTCCTCTACAAATGTTCATGAACTCTCTATTTATAGAGAGTTTTCAGAGTTCATTCCCACATATTTCGGGAAGATACTTCTGCTTATTAATTAAAATAATGATATTAAATACTGTAACTCCTATATACAAGGAAACGTCCCCTGAAGACCAGGGGCGAATAACAGATTTGTTAATATCCCTTTAATGTTGAGATGGTGGAGCTCGAGGAATTGTGGCGAACCGTTGGAAATTATCACACCTCTTGACATAGTCAAACGAGTCTGATTTGATGGTAGGCCAGAAGTATCCCTGACGTATGATCTTCTTGGACAGGCTATGCCCCCCCACATGGTCTCCACAGAACCCTTCATGAATTTCTTCCATGATTTACTTAGCTTCGGGTGGGGTCACGCATCGAAGTAGCGGCATGGAATATCCTCTCCTATACAGCTTTCCATCTACAATGGTATACCTAGGGATTTGGTACATCAACTTTCGAGCCTTGGCCCGTTTTTCCAAGAGAACGCCGGTCTCGAGGTTCTCAACTATCGGAGTCATCCAGGTTGGCGTGGAATTGATCATACAAACATCCTCTTGTTCTGGCTTGTTAATACTGGGTGTCGCGAGATGTTTGATTGACACGACATTCAGTTCGTCATTCTCGGTAGAGGTAGCAAGCCTGGCTAAGGTGTTCGCGTTCGAGTTTTGTTCTCGGGGGACCTGTTCTATCGCATAGAACTCGAAATGCTCCAATGTCGATTTTGCCTTTTCTAAATATGCCGCCATTCTCGTACCACGAGCCTAGTACTCTCCCAAAATTTGGTTAACCACCAGCTGGGAGTCGCTATAGCAATGTATTGCTTTGAGCTCCTTGGCTATGCGAAGTCCCGCCAGTAGAGCCTCATACTCGGCCTCGTTATTCGACGCGTCGAAGTCAAATCTTTAGGCAGAGTGAAATCGGCTTCCTGCAGGGGTGATCAAGATTACTCCTGCCCCCGATCCATTTTCATTAGAAGACCCGTCAACATAAAGTTTACACAGCTCATGGGCCGGGGTTATAACTTCTTCGTTGGCCACGCCCGCACACTTCACTATGAAGTCTGCGAAGGCTTGTCCCCTAATGGTCTTCCTTGGATGATAGGTGATCTCGAATTTTCCGAGTTCAACGACCCATTTGAGAAGTCGACCCGAAGCTTCTGGCTTGGACAAGACTTGTCTTAGTGGTTGATCAGTAAGTACATGGATGGGGTGCGCCTGAAAATAGGGTCGAAGCTTCCGAGATGAGTGAATTAGACTAAGGGATAATTTTTCCATCAAGGGATATCTTGATTCTGCCCCCAGTAATCTTTTACTGACGTAATACACGGGCCTTTTCACTTTTTCTTCTTCCCACACAAGTACCGCGCTTATGGCGTGCTCGGCCGTAGAAAGGTACATGTATAGAACTTCTCCTGTAACGGGTTTTGACAAGATGGGGGGTTGTGCGAGGTGCTTCGTGAGCTCTTGAAAGGCCAACTCACACTCCTCCGTCCATTTGAATTTCTGGCCTCCCCTCAAAAGGTTGAAAAATGGAAGACAACGGTCTGTAGATTTTGAGATAAACCTACCTAATGCCGCCATCCTGCTAGTCAAACTTTGGATATCCTTATGTTTCTGAGGTGAAGGCATATCGATTAGAGCCTGGATTTTGTCTGGATTAGCTTCTATTTCTCGAGCATTTACAATGAAACCCAGGAATTTTCCTGAAGATACTCTGAAAGAACACTTCTGAGGATTAAGTTTCATGTTATATCTCCGTAACACGGCAAAGCATTCTTCGAGGTCATCAACATGGTTATTGTTAAGTTGAGATTTAACTAACATATCGTCAACATAAACTTCCATGTTATTCCCTATTTGTTCGGAGAACATCATGTTCACAAGCCGCTGGTAAGTCCACAAGGCCTAATATAGCCGAAAATACAAGGAGGGTTTTTTTAGACAAATAAAAACCCTAAAATAACCATAATGAAAAGGCCCAAAACAAAAGCCCAAAATGACATGTCTTTTGACTCCAAATAACAAAAGCCCAAAATAATAAAAGGAAACAAGCCCCTAAACTGAATCAACTTTGATGAGCAACACAAGCTTTTATTCACCCTTAGTAGTGAACTCGACCTCTTCCTGTTGTATAATTCTCCGGACTAAGTGGTTAAGTTCTTCTTTGAATCTCCTAGCTCGCGCCCTCGTCACCAAACCAACTGGAACTTGAATTGGGTCGTTAGTCTTGATGTCCTCATCATTCCCCCCCTCTTGAGAAGGATTTGTCCTCAAATCGTCACCTACATCAAAAGGACTCAGATCAGAAACATTGAAAGTAGCACTAACATTGTACTCACCTGGTAAATCTAGTCGGTAGGCATTGTCATTGATTCGTTCTAGCACTTGAAACGGACCATCTCCTCGAGGTAGCAATTTGGAACGTCGTTGTGCTAGAAATCTTTCTTTCCTTATGTGCAACCACACCCAATCACCGGGCTCAAAAACCTACTTGTGACGTCCCTTATTAGCTTGCTTAATGTATTGTTCTGTCCTCCTCTCTATGTTGAGGCGTGCCCTCTCATGGAATTGCTTCACAAATTCTGCCTTCTTCTTGCCATCTAAATTCACATGCTCAGAAACAAGTAATGGTGATAAATCCAAAGGAGTTAAAGGGTTAAAACCATAAACAATTTCAAACGGTGAAAACTTAGTAGAAGAATGTATGGAACGATTATAAGCAAACTCAACATGTGGTAAACAATCCTCCCAAGTCTTAATGTTCTTACTAATGATAGCCCTCAACAAAGTGGATAAAGTTCTATTAACTACTTCTGTTTGACCATCAGTTTGAGGATGACAAGTAGTAGAAAACAACAGTTTCGTTCCAAGTTTACCCCACAACGTCTTCCAAAAGTAACTCAAGAACTTAGCATCCTGATTTGACACAATTGTCCTAGGCATACCATGTAATCTCACAATCTCCCTAAAGAACAAATCTGCAACATTAGAAGCATCATCAGTTTTATGACAAGGTATAAAGTGAGCCATCTTAGAAAACCGGTCTACAACCACAAAGATTGAATCCCTCCCACGCTTACTCCTCGGTAAACCAAAAACAAAATCCATTGAAATATCAACCCAGGGTGAACTAGGAATAGGTAGTGGCGTGTAAAGACCATTTTGTTGGACTCTCGATTTAGCCTACCTACAAGTGACACACCTACCACAAATTCGCTCAACATCTCGTTTCATGTGTGGCCAATAAAAGTGCTCTTGTAACATAGCTAGAGTCAGTGACTCCAAAATGTCCCATCAACCCTCCACCGTGGGACTCTCGAACTAACAAATCTCTCAAAGAACAATTAGGTACACACAACCGATGCTCCCTAAACAAGAAACCCTCATGCCTATAAAACTTTCCCTCAGCAGATTTTTCACAAGCACCATAAATCTCCCCAAAGTCATGGTCAACATGATAAAGTTCCTTAATGTGCTCAAAACCAAATAATTTAGCATCAAGAGTAGAGATTAAGGTATACCTGCGTGAAAGTGCATCAGCAACCACATTCTCCTTACCTTGTTTATACCTAATGACATAAGGAAATGTCTCAATGAACTCAACCCAGCGTGCATGTCTCTTGTTTAGCTTATGTTGTCCTTTCAAATGTTTCAAAGATTCATGATCCATACGAATCACAAACTCCTTCGGCCACAAATACTGATGCTATGTCTCTAAAGCTCGAACCAATGCGTACAATTCTTTGTCATAAGTGGGGTAGTTAAGTGCAGCCCCACTTAGTTTCTCGCTAAAGTATGCAAGTGGTCTCCCATCCTGCATAAGAACAGTGCCAATACCAATACCAGAAGCATCACATTCAACTTCAAATGTGTTAGAAAAGTTAGGTAAAGAAAGTAAAGGAGCGTGAGTAAGCTTGTGTTTAATAAGCTGAAATGCCTCCTCTTGTGCATCACCCCATTTGAAGGCAATGTTCTTCTTGATAACTTCAGTAAGTGGTGCGGCGATGGTGCTAAAATCCTTTACAAACCTCCTGTAAAAGCTAGCAAGTCCATGAAAACTTCTAACATTACTTATACTGGTGGGGATCGGCCACTCTTGGATGGATTTGATCTTCTCCTCATCAACCTCAATACCTGTAGCACTCACAACAAAACCTAGGAAAACAAGCTTATCGGTGCAGAAAGTACATTTCTTGAGGTTAGCATATAATTTCTCTTTCCTAAGTACATCCAAAATCGAATGCAAATGTGAGGCATGATCATGCAAACTCTTGCTATAAATAAGAATATCATCAAAATACACAACAACAATTTGTCCAATGAAAGCACGCAAAACATGATTCATCAAGCGCATGAAAGTGCTAGGTGCATTAGTTAATCCAAAAGGCATGACTAACCACTCATACAATCCATGTTTAGTTTTAAATGCGGTCTTCCATTCATCACCTCCTTTCATTCGTATTTAATGATACCCATTCTTAAGATCAATCTTAGAAAATACACAAGAACCATGCAACTCATCCAACATATCATCTAAACAAGGAATGGGATGTTGATATTTTACCGTTATGTTGTTGATGGCTCGGCAGTCAACACACATTCTCCATGTCCCATCCTTCTTGGGAACTAGAATTACTGAAACAGCACATGGACTCATGCTTTCTCTCACATGCCCTTTCACCAACAATTCTTCAACTTGCCTTTGAAGTTCCTTCGTCTCCTCCGGATTGCTCCTGTATGCTGGTCGGTTTGGGATAGAAGCACCGGGAACAAAATCAATTTGGTGTTCAATCCCTCGGATAGGTGGTAAACCATGTGGTACCTCCTCGGGAAACACATCCTCGAACTCCTGCAAAATAGAAACAACAACTGTAATGCCCCGAATTCTCCGTTGTGTTTAACGGCGTGAATAGTAGGCCAGGAGGGCCATACTTGCTTAATTATGTTATTAATTGATTAAATTCATGTATATGTTGATTATATTATGATATGATGTGAAATGCATGCATGTGAGTCCATATTTCTTATTACAGGGGTGTGATGGTAATTTGGCCCGTTGAGGGTAAATTAATTATTTGTACGCATGTTGGTGATATATCTTGAGACCACATTATGATGTGGGTTTGTTCGAGCCATTTGGCATGAGACGATCAAGGAAAGTTAAATATCGGTTTGGTCATAACGGGCTTAAGCTCGGGGCTCGGGGTGAGTCTCGGGGTGTTTTAATGATTAGAGTGTTACCGGGCATTAAAGGGTAACGGGAGGTTAATTATTGGTGTTTGAGAATATTGAGATTAGCAGGAATTGGGAAGCGTTAGTTATGATTAACGGGATTAGTGGAAAGTGCCAAAATTGCCCTTGAGTTGGTTTTAGAAGCTTTAAAGGACCTAGGGGTATAATGGTCATTTGGGATTTGGATATATATGATGTTAAGATGGCTGTAAAACAGAACCAAAAACAGAGTTTACTTCTCCTCCTTCCCGTACCTTCACCTTCCTTCATCTTCCTTGTGAGTTTTGTGATCTTGTTGAGGATTTGAGCTTAGGAACTAAGCCTTGGTACTTTGGGAGAGTGTTCCACTGTGGAAGAGCACCATAACCTGAACTTGAGGTAAGATTTTAGCCATTAGTTTCCATGTATGCTCTGTTTTCGTTTTAGGATTTCAGCTTTAGAATTTGGTGTGGAAAGTTGGAATCAAGGGGAGTTCTTGGGATGTTTTACTTGGGTTATGATGAGGGATAGTTATGGGTGGTGTTTGGTGATTTAAATGGGTATTTGAAAGAGGTTTGGGTGGTGTTTAAATTGGGTTTGAAGGGTTGGTTCCAAGAGAAATCGTAGGGGAAGAAAAACAGGGGTTTTGGCTGAACTGGGTGTTGCGCCGCGGCATGGCTAGGGAGAGCCGCGGCCCTTGGTGAAATCTGAGTTTGGGCGCCTCTGTTTGAGGGGCGGGCCGCGGCATGGCCAAGGAGGGCCGCGGCCCTTAAGGCATTTTTGGCCAAAGTGGAGTTTTTAGCATGGGGATTCAAGCCTAAGGCCTCGGAATTGAACCTACTACCCGGTTGAGTAGTGTTTGAGGTCCCGGAGGTTAGGTTTTGGTTTGTGAACCTTTTATTATTCATTTTATTGATGGAATCCCATAATTTGGTTATGACCAGGTAACTGCTAAAGGACCAAAACGTCGATCGTTCTCAAGGTCACTCTTTTATTCATTCTTGCTCGAACCCGAGGTAAGAAAACTGCACCCAAAGTGTGACATGCATGGATATTTGTGAGGCATGTTAATTGTATAAATATGGACATGGACTGAATAGAGAATCGAAAAAAGTGTTAGTATCAGCTGTGAGGCTGTGACTTATTTGTCAAGCTCGGCAGTGTTACTGGACACAGGTCAGGAAGCGCTGATTTATTTGTCAGAACAGCCTTAGCGTGAGTCACGCAAGCCAACAGAGATTAGATCTAATCGACTACTAGCATTGAATGACTCAAGGAGCATTAATGCCTGACCGACCCTGAGGGTCGATGAACAAACAGAGCTTGGAGGCCAGTGGCTTACCTAGCAGCCACTCTCCCGCTACAAAGCAGAGCTTGGAGGCTAGTGGCTTACCTAGCAGCCACTCTCCCGCTACAAAACAGAGCCTGGAGGCTGGTGGCTTACCTAGCAGCCACTCTCCCGCTAAAATCATGTGTTATTCATTTGTTTGAAAGCTTTATGCTCAGTGTGATTATAATGATAATCATTTGATAATGTTTATGAAAATTATTATGTTTTCTTGCTGGGCTTTGGCTCATGGGTGCTATGTGGTGCAGGTAAAGGGAAATAAAAGCTCACCTAGCCTTGAGTGGAGAGCTGATGTGGTGTTGTGTACATATGCGGCCGCTTGACCACCACGGCCAAGGAGTTCTCAGAGGAACTAGGGGGTTTACCCTATTTTTGCCGCTTAGGTCGGCGGGATTGTAAATTTCGAACACTAGTGACCATTTTGTACTGAGAACAACTTGTAACCATTTTGTTTAGCTCTGCAGAGCAGTTTGTAATAAAAATCTCCATTTCCTTTTTATTGGTTTAATACCTTAACCTGTTATTTACACTTAGAGCACGTTTTTGACCAAAGGACTCAGGTAACGAGTCAAATTTCTGGTCCACTGTTCACCGTAACTGTTCTGGGGTAGCCAGGGCGTTACAACAACACTAGGCAGTGAAGAATCAAGTTGGTTAGTGTTTAAAAGAGCCTACTTGTACATGAGTACAACGACCGTTTTGCAATCAATGCTCGCTTAACCTCACTTGTTTTTGCATAAAAATTTCTTTGTTTTCTCTCTGATTTTCCTTCTTTGGCTGAACTCTTCTCTCTCTCACTTGATTCGACCTTGCTCTTTGTTTGTCTCTCTTTGCCCTCACTCTCATTCATCTTTTCACTCTCTTTCTTTTGCTCACTCAATTTCTTTTGATCACTCAACTTTTGCAACCTCACTTGATCTTCATATACTTGTTTTGGTGTCAATGGAGCTAGAGTGATTGTTTGTTGATGGAACGTGAATGAGTACTTGTTGGTGAAGCCATCATGCTGCACTCGCCGATCAAATTGCCAAGGTCTTCCTAGAAGGAGATGTCCAACATGCATTGGAACCACATCGCACAATACTTCATCCTCGTACTTGCCAATTTGAAATGATACAACAACCTGCTTTGTAACCCTTACTTCACCACTATCATTCAACCATTGCAACTTGTATGGACGAGGATGTCTAAGTGTTGTGAGCCCCAACTTCTCAACCATGGAAGAACTAGCAACGTTAGTGCAACTACCACCATCAATAATAACACTGCATACCTTGTCTTTCACATGACAACGAGTGTGAAAGTTGTTCTCTCGCTGCACCTCTTCTTCCTCTTCTTTTGCTTGCGAATTTAAGGCCCGTCGTGTGACTAGTGCAAGCATCTCACCAGATTATGCCCCAAACTCCTCACCACCCATAGAAGCGTCCTCCAATGGTGGCATGTCATCAAGATCATCTTCCTCTTCAGAATCTATCTCCTCATTATCCCGAATTACCATAACTCGCTTGTTTGGGCATTGGCTAGCTATGTGTCCTCTCCCCTGACATTTGTAATAATTAATCTCACTAGAACGGGACAAAGTAGGGGCTGTTTTACCTTGAGAGGCTGTGGTTATGGTGGCTGGTTTTGGCTCGGTTTTAGGCTTGAGAGTGAAAGTGTGTTCTTCCATCTTTGGATAATTCGACCACCAAGGTGTTGCACTTGAATTTTGTGGGATTTGTCTCGGATTTGAACTTGTACTACCCCTCTTGAGCTGCCTCTCAACTTTCATTGCCATATGCACCAAATCTTCTAATTCTACATAATGGTGTAGCTCAACTGTATTAGCAATCTCTCGGTTCAATCCATTCAAAAACCTTGCCATTGTCGCCTCCCGATCTTCTTCCACATTGGCTCTAATCATAGCCATCTCCATCTCTTTGTAATACTCATCAACACTCTTGGAACCTTGACGAAGACCCTGCAACTTAAGGTATAGATCCCGATAGTAATGAGCTGGTACAAAACGTCGCCTCATCACCCTCTTCATATCATCCCAAGTCTCAATAGGACGATCTCCATTTTGCCTCCTATTGATGCACAATTGATCCCACCAAACAACAACATACTCAGTAAATTCAATTGCAACAAGTTTTACCTTCTTCACTTCGGAGTAGTTGTGACAATCGAAAACCAACTCCATCTTCTTTTCCCACTCAAGGTATGCCTCAGGATCACTCTTCCCTTGAAATGCGGGGATTCTCATCTTGATATGTCCCAAATTATTATCTACCCAGTTCCTAGCTTCTCTATCTCGGCCATACCTCCTATGGTTACCCTCTGACATCCTATCATACTCTTCCTCTAAATCTCCCCCTTTAAACTCTCTTTCACCCTCAACATCCCGTTGTTGCACCCTGTTCCTCCGTGCCCTCCATTGCGTTCCCTCTTCTACCCTATCCAATCTCTCATGTATTTGCTCACACTCTGCCCTCATCATCCTCCGCATCTCCCCCATTAATGCTTGAATTTGTAGATTCGGAACCTCAGGTGGTGGAATCTCATTGCTTGCATTTTTCTCTGGATTTTGTGCCATGATGGAAATCTGCAAAATAAGGTTAGAATAATATGGAGAAAAGACCTCACCAGACTCCCTCACGTGTTTCACTCGAACAATATTTTCACTCAAATCCACTCATGTTTCACTCAATTTCAAAGGCTTTTACCCTCAAATAGGCTCGCACCTTTGCCTTTTTCCACTCGTATTCTTCTTTAAGTTCTTTCAAAACTAATCACACAATATCATGTAGGATTCAAGTAGCAAATCAAACCAGAACAAACCAAACGAACATAGCAAAACTGATGATTTTTAATACACTTGCATGAGGATTTGGCAAAAGAACCTCTAGGACATATGGAACAAGATTAGAACAATTTTTTTTTTTAGTTCGAATCCTCTTGATTTTTCTTCTTCTTTCTTTTCTTTCTTTCTTTCTTCTTCTTTTTTTTTTTCTCAAATGCAGATACAAGGAATGATTCGAAATCAAAACGAATTGGATTTCACAAGAGAAACAATAGAGACTCAATGCAGATTCAGATTTCACAAAAAGAAAAGAGAAACTCAACCCACATTCGGATTTCACAATAAGAATAAGAGAAACTCAATCCCAATTCAGATTTCACAATAAGAACAAGAAAAAAAACTCAATCCCAATTCAGATTTCACAAAAAGAACAAGAGAAACTCAAAGCCCTAATTCACGTTAAGAACCCTAATTCACGATTTCAGAAAAAAAAAAATAGATAGATTTTCAACAACCCTAATTCAAACGCACCAATTGAGAAAAGAATCGAAAAGAAAAACAAGGAAAAAGGATAGGCCAAACCGTATGAACCTAGTCTCTGATACCAACTGATACGAATCACACCAACAAGTGTGACGAAACCCGAACCAAATCTGGACAAACAACCCAAGAACACTCGAAATTGGAATGGATAACCGCGACCCAATACTTAGTAAAGCATGAACCTTGGTATAGTGAAAGACGCCACAAACGGGGATGGAATATCCGTTTGATAAGTCAGGTTGAACGCCACAAGGAAACCCTTGATAAGTTCGAAAAGTCTCTTCAAGAACTCAAGAAGAAAACCTCACAATATTTTTCATTAACCAAAATAATCTAAATTCCAAGTTGTCCACAAGGCCTAATATAGCCGAAAATACAAGGAGGGTTTTTTTAGACAAATAAAAACCCTAAAATAACCATAATGAAAAGGCCCAAAACAAAAGCCCAAAATAATAAAAGGAAACAAGCCCCTAAACTGAATCAACTTTGATGAGCAACACAAGCTTTTGTTCACCCTCAGTAGTGAACTCGACCTCTTCCTGTTGTATAATTCTCCGGACTAAGTGGTTAAGTTCTTCTTTGAATCTCCTAGCTCGCGCCCTCGTCACCGGACCAACTGGAACTTGAATTGGGTCGTTAGTCTTGATGTCCTCATCAGAGTTCAATGGACCCCATACAAGCAATCCCCTCTCCTGAAAAACTGTACAGTGTTGTTGCACAAGCTTTTAGGTCACGAAGCGCGAGTCCCATATTTTCTAAGGTGGCCTTATAGAGAATGTTCACTGAGCTCCCATTATCAATGAGGACTCGGTGAACCCTCTTGTTCATGAGCTGGAGAGTGATGACCAGTGGGTCGTTGTGAGGAAACTGAACATGGGATCCATCGTCCTCAGTAAAGGTTATAGGTTGAGATTCAACCTTTTGGTACTTTGGAGCTCTGGGTTCGGGTTCATAAGGGGACCCGTCCCCATTTTTCAGCTCGTTCACGTACCGCTTCTGGGCGTTCTTGCCAGATCCTGCGAGGTGAGGCCCACCCGAGATGGTTACCACATCTTCTCCATCAATCAGAGGGGGTCTCTCTTCTTCCTTAGCATGGGAATTGTTGTTTTGAGCAGGCGGCAGCGCAGTTGTCCTCTGGCTGGTAGAAGCCTGATTATTGTTCTGGTTCCTAACATACTGCCTGAAGTATCCTCTCGAGATCAGTCATTCGATCTCGTCCTTCAGTTGCCTGCATTCATCAGTAGTGTGCCCAGTATCTCTGTGAAATCGACAGTATTTACTGGAGTCTCTCTTGGACTTTTGATTTCTCATGGGGTCTGGACACCTAAAAGGGACCAGGTTTTCATTAGCGAGGTAAATATTCTCCTGAGACCCGTTGATCTCGGTGTACACCTTGTACACGGAGAAGTATCTTTCCCCTTTCTTCTTCTTTCCCTCTTCTGCCTCAGGGTTACTTCCTTCATTCTTCTTTCTTTTGGAAGGCTTTTCTGTAGGGGGTTTTGAGGCTGATGGGTCTGCCGAGGTCGAGGCAGAGTTTACGTTTATCATTGTAGTTATGGGCTGATAGGTCATATTCAGCGTTGACCTCGCCTCTTCTACATTGACAAGCCTCTGAGCTCATCGATTAAACTCAGTTAAGGACCTCACAAGCTTCCTCTGCATATCTTCCCAGAGGGGACTTCCCGACATTACCTCAGCTTGGACGACCATTAAATAACCGTTGTCGTCTACATCCCGAGCTCGGGCGACTTCGAGATTGAATCTTGTAAGGTAGCTCTTTAACGTTTCATTTGGTTGTTGCCGGACGTTGGTCAGGGTCGATGCCTCGGGTCTTACCCCAATCATGGCTCTAAACTGCTTCTTGAAATCTTTCGACAACAAATCCCAAGAAGTGATAGAATGTCTCTTATATTTTTTGAACCAGTTTTTCGCTGTCCTGTAAGCGATGCTGGAAATAACATGCATCTGAGCTCGTAACCCACATTACTTGCTCTCATTATAGTGTTAAATGTACTCAAATGACTATACGGGTCGGATTTCCCTTCAAAAGGTGGGACATGAGGAATCTGAAACCCTTGAGGAAACAGAGTGTTGGAAATGTGGGGAGCGAATGGCTCGAGCTCCTCATCAGAATCTTTGTCCCGATTCCAACCTTGCTCATTCTATAAGAGCCTAAATGCTCTTTCCAGTTGGTCAATTCTATCCTGAACTGGGTCCACAGAGGGTCTCGCCTGAAATTGGTTATCATTGATCACAATTCTAGGCTCGCGCCTTCGCACGGGATCCTTGCGCTCATTTAGGCGATATCTCAGATCTGGGTTCGAGGGATTACCACTACCCCGATTCAGATTCAGGTGTTCTTGCAGGTCAGGGTGGTTCCGTTGGCTCCCAGTATTTCTACTTCCTTGATCATACATACTGACTGATCTGGTGTCCCCTGATTTGTCACTGGCGAGGCTCGTCGCATGATTGTTTCGAGATGGATTCCTTTTAGGCTGCCTTGTCTCTGCAGTGCGAGACCGAGACATTTGGCTTCCCGTACGTTGGGCGCCTCTCCGTTCTCTAGTCGCTTCTCCATTCCCCTGCTTTTGTCCAGCCCGACTTTCCCTGTCACCCTTAGTCGGTTGTGTGTTCCTCCGAGGCGGCGGGGGATATCTTATTGGCGATGGAGGGAACGGTATGGGTGACGGTGGCTACCACCCATTTCTAGGTCTGGATGGTCCCGAGTTCGCCTGTGCCAGCTCAGTAACATTCTGCATGTTACCATGATTCTGAGTCCGAGCCTCTGCAGGGGCTCGGTTATTCCCAGTTTCAGCTGGTAACTCAGCAGTTGAGTTAACCAGAGCTCTAGCCCGGGTGTTTCTTCGAGACCTCGAGAGAGCAGGTTGCTCTGCCGGTGGCGGAGGATGCTCCCTTCTTCTTGTGGCAGCATTTTTGCGAGGTCGCCCACGAGGCCTGCGGTGAGGAACATGAACGTCCCGTGGAGGTGGGGCTTGGTTCTCAAGCGAAGGTTGAGGCTGAGTAGCCTGCGCCTTCGCAACTAACCTGGCGAGCTCCTTGTTCTGCTTCTTGGCCTCAGCCAACTGTTTTCTTAACTGTCAATTTTCTAGTTCCACAATGGGGACATATCGCTCGGGATTATAATACATGTCCTCATCGTCCCTGGGAGCCGGAGGTGCCGGAGGTCCTCGAGAATCGGAGGACTCACTTATTTCTTTTGGTTCTAGATTCATCATTGGCTGCGTCCCAGGACGTCGTGAATAGTTTTCTTCAGGAACATTCTGATCATTTGCAGCCATAGCTAATCAGGGATTGTACTGCTTAAGGCTCTCAATGAAAGTACCAAACTGTTGACGTCGTTTTTTGTCAACTTAAAATGTAGAGCAATTAAACAATAAGAAATATGGCGCAGACGAATAATATGGTAAAACAACAAGAATTTTACGTGGTTCAGCAGTTAACTCTGCCTAGTCCACGAGTCTATTTTATTAAGACTTGGAGATTTCTAGAAATCCTTCAGGGATGAATTCTCCAGAATTTCTCTCGGTATATCAAAAGATCTGTCCTCTACAAATGTTCACGAACTCTCTATTTATAGAGAGTTTTCAGAGTTCATTCCCACATATTTCGGGAAGGTACTTCTGTTTATTAATTAAAATAATGATATTAAATACTGTAATTCCTATATACAAGGAAACGTCCCCTGAAGACCAGGGGGCGAATAACATATTTGTTAATGTAACGCCCTGGATAGCCAAGACCGCTACACTGCGTGTTTATAAAGTGCTAGACTTGCTAATCAAGTCATTTAGTTAAAAGCGTGTTATTGAAACTATAAAGGAACTAGGGTTAAAATGTTTTGGTCTCAAAAGTCACATTTTTCATAAAGAGAAATTTCCTGTTTACACGGGATCCCAAAAATATTAAGTTTAAAGATTTTTTACAAAAGACGCAAGGTTTAAATACAATATCAGGCCATATTAAGGCAAAACAGACAGTTAGGCAATCCCCGTCTTGATCCACTCCTCGACCATGGCGATCGAACTGCTGGCTATGTACATTCAACCCCACAGCTCTCCATCTCAGGGTTGGTCCAGCTTGCCTTTGCCTTTACCTGCACCACGTAGCACCCGTGAGTCAAGGCCCAGCAAGAAAACACAACAACAGAGCATAAGCAATCAACAGACAAATCAATATTCCATATTGCATAACATATTCTCAACCATACTAAACATATCAACTCATATCATATATCAGTTCACAAATGATAACTAGGGCTAGCGCCCTCAGGCCGCTCCCTCCGTTATCCCACTGACTCCGGCCCGCTTAAACTGAGCTCAGTGAATATTAAGTTGTCATCGGCTACCAGTGGCCAAGCAGCGCCCTGTGCGCAAATATTGTGTACGGCACCCTTAGGCCGCTATCACATGTCCCATGGCATGATACCATCATTGGCATAATACAAATATCGGGAGCACTTAGTCCCATCACAAACATATAACCGGGTGCAGTTTTCTTACATTTCGATACGTTAGCTTTGATCACTCGACTCCTTGAGCACGATCCCTTTCGAGCCCTAGCGCTCACCTATACACAACCATAGGCCAAAGTCATCATCAAACCTCAAATCCAAAACCTAGCCTCAGGGCCAATCCCGAGCCCCCGGGAAATCCTAGTTCCACCAAACAAGGTGGTGGAACCAAACCCCAAACCCTTGGTCAAAAACCCTTGCAAACAACCCTAAAATCCCCTTCTGAAAACAGGGCAGCGCTACAGCGCTCTTAGGAGGGCACTACAGCGCTACAAGCAGAAGCAAAATCCCCCAGGAAGCTTGACCTAGCGCTACAGGGCCCAAAGGTTAGCGTTGTAGTGCTAGTCACAGATAGCCAACACTTCAGTTTTCCCTCCTGCGATTTCCTCGAACCAAACTCAACCAAAACTTCTCCAAACCTTCACCAAACTCAAAAACAACCTTATGAACATACTCCACTCATCCCAAGTACCCCAAATACTCAAAACCCAATCACATGCATCCCTAATCCCAACATTCACCATGGCCACCTCTAGACATCAAAACCCAGCAGAAATCAGTTAAACATCAGAGTTAAAGCTCAGAACTTCATACCTTTAATGGGAATTCGATTTCTATACAACCTCTACACCTCCTTAGCTTGCTCTTCCTCAACCTTTGCTCTGAATTCCCTAAAGTTCCCATCAAACTCAGCTTATACACATAGTTCAAAAACCAAAACCATCAACAGAAGAAACTACAAAACCTTACCTCAAGTGTTAGGGTGTTCTTGCTAAACCCCTGCCAATTCTCCAAGCCTAGCTTAGGATCCTTGATGCTCAGCCTAACCCAGCTCTCCTCTGAGCTTTGCTCCAAGAAAAGTGTTGAGAGAACCACAAACCAACCCTAGAGAATACAACTCTGTTTTTCCTTCCTTTTCTCTTTTCTTTCTTTTCCCTCTTTCAGACTTCTATACTTTTCTACAACTTCCACTAACATAAAGCCTTAGCATATCTATTCCTTGCAAGCCAAATGACCTTACTGCCCTCCCCTTTAATCTCAGGTCCTTTAATCCACTTAAGGGCATTTTAGTCATTTCACCCCAATTCCCGCTAACTCCTCGAGTGTCTCAAATATTTACCGCTTAATTCCCAATACCTAATTAATCTCCAATTATATTCCTCGATGTCAAAATAGACTCCAATATACTCACTAAATTCCCATTTATACCCCTAGGCTCACCCTGAGCCTGGTATAAATCCCTGCCTTGACTTTTTCGCTACTTTGCTCACAAGGATCGTCTCGAGTCACAGATCACAGATATATCCACATAATAATGCGGTCTCAACAATTATCACATATATTAATACAGTTATGCCCATAATGGCCAAAATTACAATTATGCCTTTCTAACCTGATCAGGGCCTACATGCATACTAATACACATAGTCATGCATCTCAAATATTCAAATAGTCATACAACATGCTTTAAATCATAATCACGTATCTTACTCATTAAAATCACACATAATTCCCATTATGCCCTCCAGGCACACTAATCAAGGCATTAAGCCTTATTAACGAATTTGGGTCGTTACAGTTAATATCCCTTTAATGTTGGGATGTTACAACAATAAATATCTTTAAATGCATGGAACGCGTTACATCAGATGACCCATTAAATCTTTCAAGGTCAGCAATCAGCATCATGTCGGTTCAGGTCAATAGATAGGTTACGAGCTAACCGCCTTACTCCAAGACTAGCTCGGAGCGAGTAGATAACATCGAGGCTGTTACTCTCCGAGCTTGTACTCCTGCTGAGCTCGGGCTACTTGATCCGAAGACACCCGACAACGGATATACCCCGATGCTAAGTTCTTTCGATCTCAGAGAGAACTTCGAGGTTAAATGTCTTCGAGGTTGTCATCTTGCTTCGAGGGTTTGACATATGGGCCACGAACATGCGTTTTAGATATCTCGAGCTCACACGTGTCGAGTCTAGCTTTCGAGGTCACAATCTCGGGTCTCGAAATCTAGGTGTAACAGTAAACTATTCGGAATGTTCTGAAAATTTACAGGATGCGCTCTAAATAGCTACAATATACATGGTCATAAAAAAATCGCAATGAAATTTGTTCATGGGTCGAGAACACTGAGAGTCCCACCGGTAGGACTTAAAGTGAAACCTCTATAAGAGAATTGTCATATATATATATATATATATATATATACTTCTCTTCATTTGTTTTCCTTGTCTGAAGTTTACAAATATTTAAGTTATTCTAACTAAAGAAACAAACTAATAATTAATTAAATTTGCAAACTTAAGAATTTTGTCAAAATTAATAAATGGATCAATAAAAATATATATTTTTCAAAGTGTGTTTTGAAAGGGAAAATCACGTTTTTTTTTTTTTTTTTCATTTTCAATGATATGTCGACAATACCACTGCACATGTTTAATATTTTCGAATATATATTAATACTCTTAAGAAAAATAAACGCTCTTTTCATCAAGCGAAAAAAGAAACTAAATCACCAACACAATACAAAAATAAAATATAAATTTAATGACTATAATTATTTGTTTTTTTTGTCAGGCATGACTATAAATTCTTATTTGCGATAATTGAAGATATTTTATTTGTTGATCAACAAGTTCTTTTTTTTTAATCTGTGGTATTTTATTCATGTGAAATCTCGCAAAGGCGCAATTGTATTATACTTATAATTAAATATATATTTGACAAAATACTTATAGGTATATAAATATATTTAAAATTTATATAATTTGTATTTTTACACTAATTTATAATAATCCTTAATAAAATCTTGATTATGTCTAAAGAGACAGATATACAAATATCAATATATATATATATATGTGTCTGCTTATGTATATATATATATATTTATAATACATATATAATAACACACATATATATATTAGTTCGTATAATACTAAGTATCTCTAATATTAGATTCGATTGTATTTATTATAGTGTACTTATATGCATGAGAAGTACGTATATACTATCTACCCATTTTCGTAGCTATATATATTATAGAAAATTAGTTTAGTTGGTACTATTAAGAAACCGAAGTAATAGCCTTTTTTTTTATGTACTACCATTCCTAAAAGCGAAGTAAAAACATATTGAATGGCTTTTACTTCAGTTTTTTTATATTCTATGTGTCAAAAACGAAGTAAAAGCCTATATTACTAGTAGTGGGGAAACATAAGCTCACAATATTGTTAAAATATTAGTTTGAAAATAATTCGAACTCTCTATTAGTTTATTATTTTCACCATCTTAAATTTTTTTATAGTATTTAGTTTAATTTAATTTTAAGTACCAAACATGACTTGCAATTAATTATATTAATTAATAATTACTGATAAAAATAAGTCTAACTTTAAGTACAAAAACTGTAAGTGTATATGATAATAATGTATATCAGACTAATTAAATATGGTAATGATGAACAGTTACACCTACCATATAATATTGCTCTTTTTTAATTTATATTAAACGAAATATTGATTTCTTTTCTAAATTTTTAATTATTGATCACACATAATTATTATGTGACCCACATTTATAAACAGTCTTGCTTGATGATCAACATAACAAAAATGTGTTTCTTCAAAAAAAAAAAAAAAAAACTCTCTTTTTTTTTGTTTTTTTTCTTCTATTAATTTTCGTTATTGCTTATATGCATACAATGTATATATAGGAATATTAAAGTTTAGGGTTTGACAATTATAGCGGAAAGTCATGTATTTGAAATGAGGACCTAATAAAATTTGTAAAAATATCATATAATAAATAAGAGTACAATTATATTAGGTTGCTTTTTTTAATCAATATATGCATGATCAAAAGAACTTATATGTATATATATATATATTAATATGGATTTTTTTTTTTAAAATACGATTTTTTTTTAATAAATATGGCTTTTTCATATTAATAAGTTTTTATACCTAGCATAAGTTTCAAAAAGTGATATATAAATATATCTTTTTATACGGACAAATAAAATTATGGCTTATTTTCTTAACGTTACATTTATATGAAAAAAAATTCTCATATTTTTCAAAAGAGGGCAAACAAAACTATATATATATATTGTAAATTCCACTATTGATAATATGAGTAATTGGTTAAAAGTGATATTTTTTTAATATAAATTTGAAAAAAAAAAGTTTTCTTTTAATATTTTTTAGCAAATAAAGTAGTATTTTAGGCCGAGTATCAAGTTTATCTAACAGAGTATATCAAGTATGTAAGTGTTATTTTATAAAGACTTAAAGAAGAAGAAAAAATCCAATAACTCCCGCTAATATTTATATATATATATATACTATTACTTAGTTTTAAAATTATAAATATTATTTATAATTTTAATAAAAATTAATTCATTATTTTTTTAAATATATATAATAAAATAAATTATAGTTCTATAATATATATAAATATTTATATCTATAATTTCTACATAACATCTAAATACAACATTGACTTAGATATATAAATTTACATGGCTACATTACATATATATATAAATTACAATAATATTTAAAAAACAATTAATAATAAAAATAAAATAAGAATCGAAAAAGTTATAGTGCAGACAATAATATATGCATCAACTATTTTTAGTTTCTAATATATCTCGCAATGTCCTTTGGTAAATTTGATGAAGAAAAAGAGTTCCAATCACTTGATAAAAGTTAAACTATATCACACAAAGTTGTTGCACGCATGACTAATTTTTTTTATACTTGTGAGAATTAACATGTTTTAACCTTGTTTTTGGTACTGTAAATTATTCAGAATTTTCAGAAAATTTACAGAATGTTCTAAATAGCTACAATATACACGGTCGTAAAAAAAAATCACACCAAAAACTATATACTGGTAAAAAAACACTGAAAATCCTACCAGTAGAACTTAAAGTAAAGCTCTTATTAAAAAAATTGTCCTATCTATTTATAGGACAAACAATAATTACCAAAGCTAGGGTATAGCTAGGGTTGGTGCTTAATTATATTGTGTTCATAATAATAGATAATTATTGGGTCTCTTTTTCTTAGAGCTATATATAAGTTTGTCTCTCTGTCTAGCCATATATCTAAGTGATGGCCTCTCTTATATATTAATTCAAATAATAAATTAAAACCCTTTATTGTTCATCATCATATGGTGCACCCCACGTGCACCCGCAACACCTTATGAAGTGCTTTCTTTAGGTCTCTCTATCTGTCACGTGCGCCTCATATATGATTCAAATATGTCTCTTTCATAATTATTATATGATATATATATTTATATAATGTAATACATTATTCACATGAGACATGACCCATTATATATATATATATATATATATATATAATGCCCTAATAAACTTAAGCCTATCCATTGGCTAGGGATGTTATTAATATTGATATGTATGGTTCATTCCTATTCCCTACTTGAAAACAATGGCTAGCTCATTGTACAATGGATCTTATAAGAGAATTTGGTTCATCATCATCATCATCACCCCAAGACGAAGGAACACTTCTAAATTCATATATATACTTTCTTCTATCATATATGGGATGTATATCTATATATGTATTTATATATATATATATATTATGGAGTGTGGGTTTGTTCCTTCCTTTGACTCTCTTGTCACATATTCCTCCAACAAAGCTATTTAATTGATGTTGACAATTCTATCTTTCTCTCTATATATATATTCAAAGAATGAAGTGGAACTTATTTTATGAGTCAAATAAAGAAAATTCAAAATTTTATTTAAAAATTTATATAATTTTTTTTTTCAAAAATTTGGGAGAGCCATGGCTACCTCACTATAGTTGTAGTTACAGGAAATTAAATAAAATTTCAAATAATTTATGATTGTACAACTTGAGGCGCATGCATATTAATATAGAAACAAGTTCACTCTTGTATCTAAACAAATACGAGTTGAATTACTCATTATAAGGTATAACTAGCAGACAAGTGTATGAAAAAAGCGTACACATATGAAGTAACTTGGTAACTCTGTTGAGTGAGAAATTCGAGTCAACTTAACAGTCTACGACAACTAGATAGTCCCCAGATCGTTTCTTGCGCCAATAACTTAGTTTAAATAATGCATTGCTGAATCGCCAACAACTTTTGACATAACTTATGTTACTACGACATACATTGTTATATAAAAAAATAAAGTTGCAACTAATTCTCATGTACCGAAAATACCAAAAGTATCTATATAAGTAGTGATTAAAAAAAATCACTACTATAATAGCTCCCCCTATATAAATATTAATCTTTATATAAATTTTATCACTTAGAATATTTTTTTAGAATTTTACTCAATGATTAGATTGATTAAGCAGTAATCAAGAGTTTCTTTTAAAATATTATAAACAAATAAAATGAACATTAAATCTGTAATTATAAGAACATAAAAATTGGTTAGTCGGTAAGAGTGCAGATGACAAGATTTGTATTTTTGGAAAATATTTAAGACTTGTTATTTATTACAGTTATATCATTATATAACAAGTTTTATGTGAACAATAACAATATTAAGATTCAAAAGTTTCACTTTCCATTCTTTTTTGAGTGCTTTTTCATTAATTATATTTTGTTTTATGTTGGAGTTGATTAGTTAGTTCTTCTCAAATTGAATTGTTAAAATTTATTAGAACAAAGAATGTATTTTGTTTTGTTATTTTCACAAACAAATTAAATCAAAGTACTCTTTTTGTATGAAAGGGTCTAGTCATTACCCAACATTTTGGACCCAGATAGAAACTACATCCATAGATTCATTCATTTTGAGAATTTTCAACTTTTGATATAATTTTGACCAAAATCTGAAAGCTTTATTTCTATTCTGTTTTTAATGCTTTTTATTTGTTTGAAATATTATATATTTTTGCGATTATATATATATATATATGTCTGCGATTATATTTCGCCCAAAAATAATGACAAGCCAAGGGGACAAGTGGCCATGGCTTTTCTAATAATATCCAACATTTTAATATAATATAATTATTTTAGGGAAATTCACAAAAAATATTTAAGGTTTAAAAAAAATACTAAAAATGTTAAATCTGTAAAAAAAAAATTATAAAAATATGGAGTGGTATAATCATAAATGGAGAGTTTTTTTTAACAAAATTTACAAATTTATAAGAATACAATTTTTTTGTAACTAAAATTTATATGTTTGTAATCATATGTTACAATTTTATAAACAACAATTACTGACTAAATTAAAAATTGTAACAGGTGATTACAAAACGTAACAAATTGTTATCCGTATTTTTCAAATTTTTTAAAATTTACAAGGCGAGGTGTAATTTTTTCATTCTTTAAAAAAAATACCTTAAATATTAGTTAGTACATCTTTATTGAAAGAAAAAAAGAAAAAGAAATTAGTTCCTTTTATACATTGATTCTGGTTTCGTTACTATAGTTCAAAACAATTGTAGTGAGGATTATTTTTCTTCATGTTGGACTATGATAATAATGAAACTATTTTTTTTTTTTTTGAGGGTGGGTCTAATGTTTATAAATATTAAAATAAAAGATTTAATATTGTAAGTTAAATGATAATGTCACATTGAATTGGTCATTTCGTGTTTGTATATATATTTATTGGAAAGAATTGATTTTTCGGTCATTTCGATATGGTCACATTATAATATAATTTTTTCATAAACTATAAACTTTGTAGAGTTTTACCTCTTAAATTATTATTATTTTTTGACAAAAATGCTCTCTAAACTATGGAAATTATTGCAAATATGTCTCTTTTGTTACATCTTGTTATTTTTTAAGCAATTTATTATGTAACCATATGTCACATGCATAATTACAGTACGATGATCTATTTAACCAATTAAAGTTCGTCGAAATCGAGTTTATTAACGTTAAATATACAAAAATTAGTTCTAAAAATACAGATATATATTTTCAAAATTTGTCATTATATCACTATGTATATATGTATTATTTTGTTAGGACTGTCGAATTCTTTCACATTAGCACAATCTCAGTGCTCCGTAAGCAAACTTTTTTAAAAAAATAAACGAAATATAATATAAAAAGCACATTTACAATAATTGTTTTAATTTAGAGGAATTTTCGCTATGAAAAAAAATTCGAGGGCAAAACTTTATAAAGTACATAATTCAGGGAGAAAATTTTCTATTTAATATAAATATATTTATTTACCGATATAATAATGTGTGATATACTCACTCACTATAAAAGCTTTTAGAAGCTAGATCCTAGAGTAGTGAATGAGACAACACCCATTGGTTTTTTTTTTTTAATGCAATTAAGTTTTACATTTTAGTCCTTCTTGTTTAGATTGTTATTATTATGCCTAGCTAAATATCTTTCAATTTAACTTTAACATATAATTTTTATATTTTGCATTTTACTTATGTTTTTATTTATAGCAGGGTTTATACTTTTTTGGACCCTGTATTTTGTCTCATTACTTGTTTGGACTCTGTGTTTTGACAAATTACTTTTTAGACCCTATGTTTTGTAAAATAGTTAAAATAGAACCCTAAACTCAATTTTGATGTAGGAAAAATTGAATATAACAACACAGTTTTTAAGCAGAATGATTTTATTTTTGTTATGAATTATTAGTTTGGTAAATTATTTGAGATTTTAGTTGAGAAAACATTGACTAAAATCGGGTTTAGGATTCTATTTTAACCATTTTACAAAACATTGGGTCCAAAAAATAATTTGTCAAAACACAGAGTCCAAACAAGTAATGAGACAAAATACAGGGTCCAAAAAAGTATAAACTCTTTATAGTATTGTGTTTTTAATAATATTGTATCTCTATTATATAAATCATTTAAATCCAAATAAATAACATCATTTTACCTATAAATCAAAAGTAGTCCAAACTAAACTATATTGATAATATTTATTCAGTTTTCTTATATAATTAAAAAATAGAAAGAAAGAAAAAAGAAGAAGAAGAAGAAGAAGAAGAAGCTTGCTCTTATTCGAAGCAAACTAATTGTACGTTTTGCTTTTCAAAAGTTGAGTCTTTGATCAAACTTTGTGCGTTGTTTCATTCCTCTCTTAAATATATCTTTGTATACTTTCAATAAAGGAGAGTTTTCTAACATTTTATTGTGAATTTTTTGGAGGTTCCATTCTTTAAAAAAAATCTTCTATTTTGATGGTTTTTTTTTTTTATAAATATATATATATATGGTAGGTAACCATTTGGTATCTGTGTTTTTGCAAAGTATCATTTTAGTACCCTCTGTTTTCAATAATGTTCATATGGTACTCTGTATTTTAAAATTGTACATATTTGGTACCCTAAATTCAGATTTAATTAATAGAATTTTACCAATTTAATAAAACTGTTGTCAATTATGTAAGTTCCAAATTTAAATTTAATTACTTAATTACATATAACTGATGACAGTTTGATCATATTGACAAAATTTTATCTATCAAATCTGAGTCTAGGGTATCAAATATATATAATTTTAAAATACTGGATACCATATGAGTATTATTGAAAACAGATCGTACCAAAATGATACTTTGTAAAAACATAAGGTACCAAATAAATAAATTTTCATATATATATATATATATCAAATAAATTATTAAAGTGAGAATGTAACCAAGTCGAAGAAGAAGACCGTAGAAAGAATAAAAAAAAGAGGAAAAAAATAAGTTAATTAACCATAGAAGGTGACCAATCCATGAGTAAAGAGAATTTTTAACTTTAATTTTTTTTTAATGAATAAACTATTGAAGTGATTTCACATTTCATTATATGTTTAGATTTTGTGTTTTGACAAATTATTTTTTGGATCCTGTACGATTTTAATGAATAAAAAATTGAATATAATAACACAGTTGTTAGACAGAATGATTATGATTTTATTCTAAGTTGTTAGTTTAGTTAATTATTTGTAATTATAGTTCAATTTTTTTTTATTAAAATCAGATTTAGTTGTCTATTTGAACCATTTTATACAACATAGGGTTCAAAAAATAACTTTTCAAAATGCAAAATCCAAACAGATAACAAAACAAAATACATAAATTATTACAGTAAAACAAATCTCAAATTATTATTATTAATAATAATATTATTAGAGAAATGAATTATAACAAGTTATCTTGTTTATATAGCTTAATCTATTTTAAGGATTCAATAGTTAATAACGTTCTAAAAAAATTAAAAACCCAACTCAACTTCGAGGAATTGAAATCTAATATCAACCAAATTTAAATGGAACATTAGATAAAATAACGTAGACATGTTGAACTGTGGATTTATTATTTAAAAAAAAAAAAAAAAAAACTAATTTCTTTAAATTATTGTTTATATACTTCTTTTGTTCATAAACTAAGATATTTTCCATTCAATATCTAAGGTTATGTAGTTTTAAAAATTAAATACATAAGACACTTGATTCATTATTTATTTTTTTTAAAAATTTAAAATTTATTTTCAATTTGAAAATATAATTTTTAAATTTTCTTTATCTTAAAAAAAATAGTTAACCAATCAAAATTCTATAAACACATGTTTTGAAGGCATAATATATCAAACTAATATAGTAATATTTATGTCATTTGCAATTAGCAACAAATGGATGGTCCCAAAGAAACGACACTTTAGTTTTGTCTGAAGTTTTTAACAACAATTTATTTATAAACTACATGTTGTCGTTTTTCTCAGCAGCCGATGTCGTTTTTGTAGAATCAAAAAACGACATGTAGTTTATTGGTTATAATCTGCTGTCGTTCAAGTAAGAAAAAAAACACCTTCAAACAAACAATTGGAACATCCTTTAATGGCATATGGTGGGAGCAATCCTTGTTTCAGACAAACCGTTCTAGCCAATTCCTTCCAAACCTTCCTCGTACAAACCAGATAGAACTACATTAACATATTGTTCCAGAACACAAGTTGATTAAGATTATCCTATCAAATGTGTTGATACAAACCTTTTTTGGATAAACCCCTTTGTCCAAACCGGTCTCGGGTTCATTCATTCAGAGTTCAATCTTTGAACATCTGCCAACTGGTAAAGATCCCCTCGCCGCTGCTTCTGTAATGGGAGGTTTGTCCTGAACAGTTTTGAAACAAAAATGTTACTGAATCTGCGACTCGATAAGTTTAGAAACTGAAAGCATTGTTGAGTATTGTTGGGGAGGGTGAAATAACCTTCGAAGCTCAACAATGGAGTAATCAATCTCTGCGATGATTATCGTCTCTTCGTGCTCTGTAGTAGCCAGAACTTCTCCAAACTGTTTCAATCGATGTTTCGGTCAGTGTTTTGTTATGCTAATAACACAAGGTTATTGAACCTTCAACGGTGTTCATCAAATATTAGCTTTGCACAGGAAAAAGAAGCTAATTATTGGTATCAACTTACTGGTCCGACGAGAGTAGAGTGGCCCCAAGCTACATACCCAGATCCAGTATCTCTAGCAGGAGAACAAGTCGCTACATACAACTGAAATCCTAAAAGCGTTATTAGGATATGTATACATACACACATACATACTTGTATTACTTACAATAGTTCTAATATGAAACTATTAAAGTTAACACCTCAACTTGAAACGATTTCTAGAACATGACAGAAGAATCTATGCCAAGAAGAATCTTTTACCAAGTTACAGTTTGATAGTATGGAATTCATATATTTCAAGAAAAACAGTAGATTTTCTGGTAAATGGTGTAAAAAAGATAAGAGATTTGTTATTATACCTGATTATCTACAGCCCTGCAGATGACAGAAGAGGGAATTCAAGTGAGAATGATTTCGTGCTGGAAATAAATACCATTGATAATAAAATCTAAAGAACAAATTTTGTTTAGCATGGACAACAAAATGGTTAAGAATGAGTCAGCATAAAATTTTACAGTTCTCAAAATGAGTGCAAAAGTAGTTTCTTTTTTTATTGTAAATGAAAATATTTTGAACAACTTCCAATCTAAACAAATTGCTTCTTTCACCATATCAATAAAGATGACTGATATACACAAGTCAAGCCAAGCCAAGAAACTCTATGCAGTGAAGAAATATAAAAATCTGAATGAAACAGTTATGATACCTCGCTCTCTGTAGTAATTCCCAATGCAAAGGTCCGGTAGTCATGTTGAAAGCCCCAGGATAGCATAGCAAGTGAGCACCTGAAATCAAAAACTTCTATGCTGTCAAGTTAAATAACTAAACAGAAAATTTGTTTACCGAGAAAAGAGTAAAATGGTTTGTTCAGAGCAGTTTCAAAAGTCAATTATAGGAAATCAAAACTGCCGTAGTTAAATAAAATGCCAACCTCTTGCTGCATAAATCATTGCTAGTTCCTGGAACCGAAGATCATAACATATACCTATACCGATTCTTCCCACATCTGCGTAAATTATTAAATGGTTAATTTCTCATCAAAAAATTGTATTCCCTTTTATCAGCAAAAAGAAATTTGCCAAAACGAATGAACAAGATAGTGTGATCATCAAGAACCTGTGTCCACAATTGTAGGACTCTGGCCAGCAGTTAGAGTCTTCGATTCAATAAAAGTAATCTTCCCAGGAATGTCAATATCAAAAAGGTGTATCTGCATTTACATGAATATGCAAATTATTGTTGCTGAATTGATGACCACCAAAATACTAAGCAATATAAAGGAATTAAAATATAATTTGCTCAGTCCTTTATTTTTCCAATAAGCATCAGAAATGACAAAGTGGTGGTGGATGAGATAAGAGAACCGGAGGAAAAGCCCAATTAAGTGATAGTAAATATCAAAGATACTCTGATCATCATAAAAACCCAACTGAAAGACATAAAACCACATAATGACATTGGATTCACTGGAATGCTGTCTCACATTTTTAGATTGGTAATTCCACTCGCAAATTCTCGAAAAGAATTAAGTAATTCCACATTTTCCGGAGTAAGACTTAAAACAAAATCACTATGACTATAAGAAATCAAAACCTACCTTCCTGTGTTTAGCTAAGAGCTTTCCATCAGTACCAAAGACACAACAAGCATTGTACAATTTATCTCCTGAACGCTCTGGTATAGACCCACCAACTATGGTGATCTTCAAAAGCCGAGCAGCTGCTGAAAGCATGGCTGTTGATGGAGATGCATCACCGCCCGCATCAATGTCTTCAGCATAAACAGGGAAGCAATCATTTGAATAAGGACTGTTCCATATTTCCTGACATAAAGATAAAACAAAGCAATCATTCTGTGTAGCACTAGCATAGGCTAAATAATGTTCACTTAAGAGGCGAATCGATAGCATCATTGAAGTTAATACTTTTATAAAATAATTCTAAGAGACCCCGAGAATCGATAGCATCATTTAGTTGCCAAAAAATGTGCAAACCCAAGAATATGCCAATTGGATTGTGGTAATGATTCCTTTTTCTTTTAACTTTCATTCTAGGCAATCTAACATAGAGTACTATAAGGTCACATTTGAATGGTATGATTGGGTTGTATAGGATTGAATAAAATTTATCATTGGAAAGATTAATCTAATAACCTAAACAATCCTCCTCGTATATCCTAAGGGAAAAGAATTACAACTTTCCATCTAGTTCCTCATTCACTTTTCAATGTTTTTTCTCTTATATTTTTAAATTCAATCTTATCCAACATAAGAGTTATACAAATATAAATTCCATATGACTTGAGTTCATCTTTCGAAAACACTAATTAATGGACAACAACTATTCAAATACAAAACAAAGTAAACATTCTTTTTTATTTATAAAAACTCACTGGAAGTAGAACGAGCTGAGCACCCTTTCCAGCAGCCTCCTCAATCGCCTTACGAGCATGAGCAATGTTCCTCTCCTTATCAGGGGTCACCGATAATTGACAAAGTCCGATCTTGAACTGACCCACATGGGAAATTGACCCCAAAACCAACAAAACCCATCTCAATACCAATCCCCGTAAGTACAATAATCAACACACAAGTAAGTATAACTAAATTCAAAATATTTTCAAGTACAAATAACTTGCCTTGGTGACAGGAGGAACGGGCAAGGGAAGAGCCGGCGGGGCTCGGGCCTGTTCGGGCTTGTAAGAGCAGGCCATTGGAGAAGAGAAAGTTTTGGTGCGAAAAGGGAACTTTGTAGTGAAATTGATACGAGTGTGGAGGTCTTTGGTGGTGGTGGGTTTGGGAGCGAGGAAGGAAGGTGTGGGAGAGAGTGGTTTTGGGTTGAGCAGAGAAGAGCGAGAGAGAGTAGTTGCAGAGTGGTGGTGGAAGTTGAGATTTTTGGAGATTGTCAAAGATGAAATTGCTGCTTTCATTTCGCTTTAGCTGTAACTCTTCTCTGATTTGCTATGAACTTGGACTTTGGATAAACTTTACTAGAAAACTTTATTTTTTTTAATGTTTTTCTAAGACTACTCCCGATGTAACGATCCGCGTCATTTTGACTGCTTTCTGTAATCACGATTTGTCCTACTTTTAGGAAAAGATTCCCAAGAGTTTACCCATCATAAGATTACTTAGATCAAGCACACTTTAATATATGTATTACTCATCAATCCATTTAAGCTTTCTTCATCAATCCATTTAAGCTCTCTTCAATTGTATAGCCTTATACCTACATATTCTGAGAATCATCACACTTGAGTTTCCCTAAACGATGTGGGATTACACAGCTTTTATACTTGACTTTCTCTAGCGATGTGGGATTGCACAGCTTTTACCCGGTCTTTCCCCCTACGCATCACGGTATTCTGACTGTCACACCCAATATGGGTGCACCCGGTCGAATTTTCGGGTTTTTGGTACACTGGGTTTGGATTTTGCGAGTTTCGTGTGGACAAAAGTGGTACCAAATCTGATCTAAATTTTTTAGATTTTTGTTCAAATTCTGGTTTCGTGTTTTGAGTTGGGTGGGATTGGGTTGGGTTGGGTTGGGCCAAATAAGCTTTGGGCTGAAAATGGGCTTTGGTACAAATTTTTCAAAAATAACATTTTTTTACACTTTTCTAATTTTTAAAGTTTGTTGTTAGTTTGTCTGAATTAATTTTTTTACAAATTGGGTCTTGGTAAAATTTTTGAAAAAAAATAAAACCATGAAACATAAATTTATAGAAAATTAAAAAATTATAAAAGAAATATGATATTAATGCATTTCAAGGAACAAACTACAAAAGTAATATACTAACTATAAAGTCCAAAGCCCAATCCGCTACCTATTATGTATTATCTAATGTCCAAAGTCCAAAAGGGATTAATTTAGGGTTATGTTTTTTAGGGTTTAATTTTTTTTTTTCAATATACTTAGTCGGGTTACCCAAACCCGTGCATGTTAAATTTTAGAACCCGACCTGACACATGTCGTGTATGTTAAACCTCTTTTTTTTAATGTTTTCCTAATGCTACTCCCAATACACCCTCTAATTCATTCTACTAAAATATCATTTTCTTTATTTTATCCACATTTTACATTACACTACACATCAACTTCTTTATAATTTCTTTTAGGCGTATTTGCGGCATAAATACACAAACTCTTGAATTTGCTACTGATATATACCCAAACCCCAAAAATAGCGGCAAAAACCCTCAAACTCCCAATTTGGACGGTTCTGTTGGTACCCAGTCCGTTAATACCAAGTTTGGACACTAACCAAAACACGTGTGGAGCTAGTATTAATTCCAGTTTTTATTTTTTTATTTCTTTTATTTTCTGTTTATTAATTGTTTTAAATAATTATGGAAAACCCTAAAACTAAAATTAAAATAACTAAAACCTAATATTGTCGTCCTCTTCCATTTCCAAAGTCGAAGCTTCATCTTGCAACCCAGTACTCGAAAGTTAGCAACAATGGAAGGTGAAAGTTCTTACAATTGCTACAATACGAAGTATAACAAGCTAAAAGGAAGAGCTCGTAAGGTTGAGGTAAGGGAGGAACACAATTGTTATTGTAGCATGCCCTGGGTGACGAGGACCTCTTGGACGAAGCAAAATCCAGGCTGTCGTTTCAAAGCCTGTCGATTTTTAAGGGTAAACTTTGAATCTTGTAAGCGTCTCCTTGTTAGATTCAGGTGAAATCCAGTCTGAAACCGACATGGTTCGGGTCGGGTTTGAGTTTTGAAACTAATGACACATAGGTACCCGATCCAGAACATAATTTAAAAAAAAAAAGAAAGACTTTAGAGATTAATGCATTTTTCAAAAAAATTTACCAATGCCAAATTTGTAAAAAATCAACATTACTAAACTAACAACAAAGTTAAAAAAGTTGAAAAAAAAAACATGTCAAAAATAAAAAAAAATTAAAAAAGTATAAAAAAAATTGTATTTTTGAAATTTTTTTACCAATGTCAATTTTCGGCCCAAAGCTCATTTTTGGACCAATCTCACTGAAACCCAACCAGACCAAACACGACACCCGAAATCACTCAAAAAACTGAAAACTTCGGAGTGAGTTTGGTACCCTATTTTCCTACCTGAAATCCAAAATCCCGACCTGTGTATACCCTTCCTAGATATATATGTGTTTATTAATTTTCTATTTTCAACAAAGACTACTTAGAGTAAAGCTTGTAACACGTGGATTTAGGCCTTTGGTTATTCTCATCTCTTTAAGAAAGAGAAATTGCTTCATCTGGTTATTTCCTCTCTTTGCAATACTCATTTACAATAATTAGAGAGAGTTATGTATAAGTCACCATATTAGGTCTAACAGTATAGCATTTTCAATTATATTTAAATTTAATATTTTTATATATTATTGTTGATTTATTTTAGTATTAAATATGTTATTTCTAATTTTATATTAATTAATAAAAATAAAAAGTTTAAATAAAACTGAATCTGATTAAGGTTTCCATGTTTGTTAAGTTATAAAGAATGATTTATACTTTTTTGGACTCTGTGTTTTTTCCCATTACCTGTTTGGACCCTGTATTTTGATAAATTACTTTTTAGACCCTATGTTTTGTAAAATAGTTAAAATAGAACCTTAAACTCAATTTTGGGCAATGTTTTCTCAACTAAAATCACAAATAATTTACCAAACTAACAATTCAGAACAAAAATAAAATCATTCTGCTTAAAAGCTGTATTGTTATATTCAATTTTTTCTTCATCAAAATTGAGTTTAAGGTTCTATATTAACTATTTTACAAAACATAGAGTCCAAAGAGTAATTTGTCAAAATACAGAGTCCAAATAAGTAATGTGAAAAAATACAGGGTCTAAAAAAGTATAAACCCTATAAAGAATGTGTTTGGATTTAATTTCGATTTTGTTATATATTAGAAATGAGTTGTGTAGGTGCATAAATAAGTGAGTCCAAAAATATTTTTTTTATTTGTATGGTATCTTAATTTATATTAATTTTTTAATGATTATTATTATTAATTTTCTTTTAGAAATGATAATAGAGAGAAGCATTCCATTAATTAGGTCCTCCCCTAGCTAATTCTAAATACGGCTACAAACCAGGCTACCCAACACTTCATATTATCTTATATTATTGAGAAATGATACGGGAAACAACACAATGATTGTCACGTACTGTTATTTTGTGTAATTTAATATTGGTTCTCACACATTTGAATTTAATAAATATTATGAGGTATCGATAACTAATCATAAAGTGTCACCTTACGTGGTATTGGACACCTTAAGGTATCAAATAACAACACTCTATATTATTATGAGTGATGTTATTCGGCACCTTAAGGTGCCCAACACCACATGAGGTGTCATCTTATGGTTGGTTAGCGATATTTCATAATATTTATTAAATTCAAATGTGTAAGACTCAATATTAAATTGCACCAATAGATGTACGTCACTTTCTTTTTGCGTTGGATAGCAATTCTCTATTATATTAATAGTTTCACAATTTTCAATTAAATTAAAGATATTAAGGCTCAATTATTATACATTAAAAAAATAGTTTAATAACAATTACAAATAATAAATAATAAAAAAAAACTAAATGTATTTTACAAGTATAAAAATAAGAAGCCGATATTTTCTTGGAGTTATCATAGTTTTTATTTGCATGTAAGAACAAAACTGAATAATTTGTATTATTATTACTACGTGTTCCGGACGTAAAAACCTAAAAGGTCCTCTTAGAAGATCTCAAACATGGTGGAAAAACCAATGCCCTCGATAAACATCAACCTTTCCACACGTTTTAATAAACCAAAATAGAAAGATCTAAACCCTAATAACCATCACCACCACATAACAAACACTACTTATCTTCTTCTACAACTCTTCATCGAACAGATGATCAGAGCACCAAAATGAGCCAAACACAGACAGTGGTGTGCGTGAAGCAAGTGAAGCAAGACCATGCGCCGGAGGATTGGGACGAGAGCATGCCGCTGCCGGGCGACATCATCGAGGGTTTCGCCGAGAAAGAGGGCGCCGAGGATGAGATGTTCGTGGCGACCAAGGCCAAGAATGAGCTGAGCTCGCAACTGGGGAAGATTAGCCAGCGTGGTGATCATGTGGTTTGGGTTAAGGTGAGGAGAGGTCATGATGTTTTGAAGCTGCGCACTCGTGTTGTCCAAGACAAGTGTTCGATGCTGCAACGAAGGTTTACTATCAAGGCTGATATGGATGATCGAAATCATGTGGCTGTGCTGGGGGACTTGACTTTGGAACAGTGTGCTGAGTTGCAAGGTATGTATAGAATTGTTTTGTGTCAATTCTAATAGCTGTTGTTATTTGACACCTTAACGTAGTAACCAACACTACACGAGGTGACTCTCCGTGATTGGTTAGCGATACTTTATGTTAGTTATAAATTCAAATTATGTGGATTCTGTTATTGGATTGCACCAATAATAGTATACCACTTTCACGTGGAATTAATTTTATAGCACCTAAATTATTGTGTTTGTACTACTTAATAAGTACTCAAGTTATTTTTTTTGCGGCAAAAGTATTTTTCGTCCATGTTTTGGTGTAGTTGTCTGTTTCGTCCTTAAGTCTGTCTATATTGTGTGTGAAATTTTCTTATAACTTGAATATATTCACCGCAAACATCTCTTAAATTGGGTATTTTCGCCGCAAACATATTTTAAAGTGTGTACTTTCGCCACAAATATCCATTTTAGTTGGGTACTTTCGCTTACGTTTTACAGACGAATTTAATGGTGAGAATTGACAGTTGTACCAAAATGCACCAAAATATAGACAGAAGGTACTTTCGCCGCAGAAAAAATAACTTGGGTATTTAAGTGCTACAAACACAATAATTTATGTACTTTCACCGCAAATAACCCTATTTTTTAAGTATACAACATGCAAATATTGTTCATTAATTATTGAGACTTACATTTCTACCAAAGGATTTATCAAATAATTAATCATATATATAATATGTTTATATCTAATTCTGGGTGTTGTCTAAGAGAATTTCTTGTATTTTTGCTTTAGTCTCTCAATAAATTAGAAATATAAATTTGTGACAATATCCAAAAATCCACCTTTAGTCAGATCCTTGCATATAAGAGCACTCACAATATATAACTTTTGTATAATAGAATCCTCTTCAAAATATTATGAAATTGTGTTAGAATAACACTCCATCAAATTTTATAAGATATAAAAAGTCAATTGTACATATATTCATACTTCTTTTCAATATATATATATATATATATAAATTAATGTATGGTGTAATATGATATGAATTTTAATGATATTTTTTTAAAACTTTCAAAACCTTAAAATAACACGACACATCTTATTGTGTGAGCACACATATTAGATTTTATTTTCCAACAAAACATTTTCAAGTAGAGAGAGAGAGAGAAAAAAATATACTTTTATTGAGTTTTTAAAATTCTTTACAAATTATAAGTAGTAAAGGGTGGAATTTTACAAGCTTAATTTTTTCTTTCAGACCCTTTTGTGTAGTTAATAAAAAATGATGAATTTTTCTTTCTTTTTGAAATGTTCATTACAACAGAAATGAGCAAAACCTTGGTCATTTCCAAGTGCAGTGAGTTCAACAAAAAAGGAGTTAAGTATGATTGGAAAGTAAAACTAGATAAACACTTACCAGACCAACGTTGCACAGTGGTTAGCTCTATTCTATTCATGCCATTTCAAGAGGAGAGCTCTATTCAGTCCACAATAGCAAGGTGCATGGCTTGGTTCACAGCAGCTCTTTCTTCTGGTGTTCCTCTTGTCTTTGTTAATATCCAAACAGAACAGATCATTCTCAACTTGGTATGTATATAAATTCACCAATGCTTTTTCTTATTTTTGTATATGGTAACACTTGTATAAAAGTTTTCTTTTCTTGACTTTTTAACTGAAGGAGAAGGAAAAAGAGAAAAGTACTACTTGGAGTTGGCAACAGAACCAAAATACTTCTTTCCAAATCTTGCAGGGTATAAGACTCTGGTATCTACCTGGAGTGGCTGAGGTTTCTCTTGAATTGATACCAAAACGTGGCGAAGAGCGATTCGGGATGGATATTAAGCGAACAGAAGAGGTAAGAAAAACTCGTTTTGGTAAGTAGAGTAGTATGTGATGCTGCAAGAGTAATAATATCCTTACATCTATTCGATGTCCGACTTAAGGTAGTGTTCTTTTCGAGCACCAATCTCGAATCGGATCTGTGGTTCAAGGTAGTGGTTCTTTTTTAGCACCAATCTCGAATCGGATCTCTGGTTCAAGGTAGTTATTCTTTTCGAGTACCAATCTCGAATTGGATCTCTGGTTCCAAGAAGTGGTTGTTTTTTAGCACCAATCTCGAATCGGATCTCTGGTTCGAGGTAGTGGTTCTTTTCGAGCACTATTCTCGAATCGAATCTCTAGTAATTTTTTATAATTTTGTTTGCTATTATTTAGGACCGGAAGCTCATTTGTGCAATTAGGTTATGGTGTGAGGGAAGAAGAGATTTTCTATTGGGGCTCTTTGTTATATATTTTTAGTTGGAAAATTACTAATAATTTTTTGAATACATGATTTTTGAGAAGTTACTTTTTAAAGAAAATACAAAATTTATAGAAAAAAAAAAAAATCAGGGGCTATTGCCCTTGAAAGCCATGAGGCTCACTTCTGGCTTTGAAATCATGCTAAGTTGCATAAAATTCTAACTCATAACTAATGAAGAATTAATGAAATAATCTATATTTTGGTGGTAAATTTTGACAAAAATATACCTATGTTCACATATGTGTTTTTATATACTAATTTGCAGGGCTTTATTTGTGTGTTCTCAATAACAAAAGGGTCAGCAGCCGATAGAGCAGGGCTGCGCAGCTTATACGACGAAGCATACTCGAGTGGACACATACTAGTGCTGTCTCGTTTGGAAAAGAAGAGCCTAATGCCCTCTAATGTCTGCTCAGCAGGGCTCATAAACTGCTGCGACCACAACGAAATCAGAGCAACACTCAGCTCAGCCATCGAGCAAATGGAGAAGATTCAGGTCCACGTTATGGCCTGGTCCAACCACACACGCCCTTCTACTCAGGCAGCAGCTGGTGCTGCTGCTGCTGCTGCGCTTAGGCCCCCCAATGACGATGATGATGCTGCTGCAGCATGTTCTTCCCCACCAACGCAGTAACATCAATCTCTATTTGTCTTGTATAAACTTTTTCTGTGTTTGTTGGTCAATTAAAAAAAATCTATTGCTGAAAACTATTGTATATATGATACATCATTGATTAATGATATGTGCACCCAAACATTACACACGGAGTATTTGTTTTGAGTAGTTGAGTTGTTTTGGAAAATGTAGAAGGACTTAAGATGAAGTCAATATTAAACTCTTGTGTACTAAATGATTCACTTTACCCTTAAAATACATGTGGGGCCCACACAAATTATTAACTTTACCCCCTTAAAATTTGAACCAAACATAGGAAGTGTTTTAGATTCTCATTCTTACTTTTACTTTACCTCATACCATACACTCCCATACCAAACACTCACAATGGTTCTTAATTTTAATAAATGTGATTGACTAGGTTAGACTGTCACATCACTGTGTGTAATATTTGAGTGTATATTTTGAGTGCATATATCATTACTCTACATTATTAGATCAAATATTATACAAAGTAAGTTTTATTCTTCTTCTAATTCAGTTCTTTTTTTAAGAGATGTTAGGAGACAAGATCAAGATCATACTAAATACAAAAGAAATTGCTTTAAAAAAATGTATTTGAAGTATACATACATACTATACCAATGGGAGAAAATATTGTTGTACACTTTTTCGGTTTCCCTCTTAATAAAGTAAATGAGTGGTAAAAATGAATTCCATTAAGTTAGAATATGGTTGCATGGACCACATGATTTGCAGACATAAGAACTGTGCTAAGGTTATCACACTAAAGAGTTGCTAAAATTTTGTACTCAGCTTCAGTGCTGGAATGAGATACCGTTGGTTGCTTTTTTTAAGACCGTGAAATGAGGTTCGAGCCAAGATATACACACAAACCTAAAGTGGAACGTCTATCATCAGGATTCGATGCCCAATCAGCATCACAAAATCCTACCAAGACCAAGGAAGGAAACTTGCAGACTTGAAAACCATAAGTGAGTGTGCCTTTTAAGATATCTCAAAATACGTTTTACAGTTTTCGAATGAGACTCGAGTGGTTCTTGTATAAGTTTAGATACTTTATTAACAACATAAGAAATTTCAGGTCTGATTGTAGTTGCATATTGACGAGCTACAACCAATTGAAGTGCTCCAACGAAGCTTCGATATAATGTCGGATCTGAGATAGGATCCCTCCCATAAGCGGATAATTTTCCCCCACCAGTCATTGGTGTAGACAAACGGTTAGCAAATTGCATTTTTTTCTCTACAAATAAAATAATGAACATCTCCAAGATCTTTAAGTACAAAAATTGAATTGAGCTTGAAATCAAAGAAGACATCTGAGAACTTGAACTGCCAATTTGGCCCTGTTTCTAACTCTCTTCAATCATTTTGTTTCCATTATTTCATATTTATTAGATAAATTTACTTTAATTAATTTTTTTACCATTTTTTGTAAAATGTATCTTTTTTTTTACGATTTTAGAATATATGACTTGAATAGGTGTATGTATGGTAGATTTTTTTTATATACATAGGGTAAAATGTAAATATTTGGTACAATACAAAAATACTTGTTATAAAAAATTGTATTTTGAAGAAAAAGATTATTATAACAAAGTTATTAAAAAATTCGTAATTATTATAAAGTAATATATGCAGCAAAAGTACCTAAATTATTAAGTTATTTTTTTAGCAATGAAAGTACATTCCGTCCATGTTTTTGTACATCTGTGTGTTTCGTCGTTAAGTCTCTCACTATGACGTGCAATTTACATATACTTTTGCCGCAAATATCTCCTAAATTGGATATTTTCGCCACAAATGTCTTTTGAATTGGATACTTTTGCCACAAATATCCATTTAATTAGGCACTTTCACTTACGTGTCACAATCGAACTTAACAGTGAGAATAACCAAAACATGAATAGAAGATACTTTCACCGCAAAAAAAAAAACTTGGATTCTTAAGTGTTACGAACATAATAAATTGTTACTTTCTCTGTAAATATCATAAAATAATTTTTTTTAGAGTAAATAAAATAAAATTACTTAAATTATTAGTTATTTTTAATATGCATGATTTTCCAATGGAAACTTAGCTCTGTTTCTGACTCTCCAATGGCGACGATGATACGTAAAGGCCTAACAAACCCCTCTCAGGCTCTTCCCGACCAAGCCATTGTGACCTCCATAACCACTCTTCTCCACACCCTAAACCCCAAAAAGGCTAACCCTTCTGAACTTAACAAGTTCTCACAAAGCTTAAACCCAAGCTTAGTCACCCGAGTGATCAAAAACCAGACCGACCCAGATCGTGCTCTCTTCTTCTTCAACTGGGCTTCAAACCCAATCCCCAATCCAAACAACTATTCCCACACCCACCTCTGCTACGTCGCCATAACTGACCTCCTCCTCTCTCACTCCCTCTTCTCCACCGCCTCATCACTGCTGTTACAGTACAATAGACTATCTGATTTCATGGTGGGAAGGTTGATCAAAGCTCATGGCGACCGTGGCGATATCAGAGGCGCGATTGATTGGGTTTACAGAGCGAAAATGATTGAGAATGGAAGGTGTTTGTATTCGTACAATGCTATATTGGGTGTCTTGGTTAGGGCTTGTAGGATTGGTTTGGCTAAGGCTTTTTATGATCAGATTGTGAGGGAAGATGTGGTGAAGCCTGATGTTTATACTTACACGACGATGATTAGAGGGTTTTGTAAAATGGGTATGATTGAGGGTGCGCAGAAGGTGTTCGATGAAATGATTTGTGGCCCGAATTTGATGACTTACAATATTTTGATTGATGGGTTTTGCAAGAAGGGTGATATGGAGGGTGCTAGGAGGGTATTGAGACTTATGATGGAGAGTAAGCATTGTTTGCCTGATACTGTGACTTACACAACTTTGGTTGATGGGTTTTGCAGGAGAGGTGAAATGGAAGAGGCAATGGAGTGCTTGAAGGAAATGGAGGAACACGGCTGCGAGCTGAATGTAGCGACTTACAACGCGTTGATTCATGGGTTTTGTTTGGTTGGAGAAGTTGATGAAGGGAAGAGAATGATAGCAAGGATGAGGTTGAATGGTGTAAAGGATGATGTAGCAACACACACAGCTGTGTTGAAAGGGTTGTGCATTGCTGGGAAGCCTGATGAAGGTGTTGAATATCTAAAAGAGATGGCTGTTTGTGGCATGAATTTGGATTTGAAAGCATATGGGGTTATTGTAAACCAGTATTGCAAAGAGAAGAAACCAGATAAAGCAATTTCTCTTCTTCAAGAGATGAAAACCAAAGGCCTTAATCCAAGTGTTTCGAGCTTTAACTCAGTTCTTAATGTTCTTGTCGAAAATGGGGATTTAGATAGAGCTGTACTACTTTTGAACCAGATACCTCTAATGGGTTGCCATCCAAATTACTTGTCATGCGACATGGTTATTCGTAGTCTTTCTCGGATTAGAGGTAGGATGAAAGAAGTTGAAGAGCTCGTTGGCTCGATGATTCGAGATGGTCATAAGATCGGTAGCGCCTTGTATGGTTGCTTAATTAAGGGCTACTCTGAGGAAGGAAATGTGGATATGGCAGTGAAGATTTTCTATGAAATGGTAGAAGAGAACTACATCATAAGCTTAGAAAACTTTTCAGCTGTTATCAAGGTGTTGTGTGCGGTAAAGAAGGTCAATGAGGCTGAGATTATGTTTAATGACATGTCTAGAAGATGCAAAATGGTTGATGTAAATAGTTACAGAAGAGTGTTAGACGAACTAATAAGACAATGAACTCATAATGAGACCAGTTTGAGACTATTGTGTTTCTTTATGGCTTTCGGTAATGACTCAAATCTGTAGATGGTGCTTTTAGAAGGACCAAGTAATGAACTTAGAAAATACTTTGCACATATGCTTGAAAAATCACAAGTATACTCTCCACAACTCCAACTCTATCTTCCTCTGCTCACATACACAAATCACCACCACAGTACAGTGTGATTTCGGTTTTAAAATATTAATACACTGAATTTTAAACTGCATTGCATATATCTCTATATATAAAAAATAAATTAGAAATATATAATTATTAATTATATTAATATAAATTCAAATATTATAAAATAAGATTGTTATAACTAGATATTTATTAATTATATTAATATATATTCAAATGTTATAAAATATTTAGACTAGATATCTAATAATTATATTAATATAAATTTAAATGTTATAAATAGTATTATTATGATGTTGTAATATTATATATTTTTTAAAAACCATAAACAATGTTTTGGTTTAATTTTTCTTTAATATGTTTATGTCATTATTTTATATATAATATTGTTTATTTATTTAAAATTTATATGACAATCATAAAAACTTAATAAAATAATTAGTAAGTTTTCTAAATAACACTAAGCAAACGTGCATTGCACATTACTTGTACTTAGTATATATATTAGGTAGAAACAACGTGCAATGCACGTTTGCTTAATTTTAAAGTTGTAAATATACTTATTCAAACATGTATTTTTTTAATTATCATATAAATTTTAAATAAATAAACAATATCATAAAAATAAATATAAATATGTTTAATATAATGTATGACATAAATGTATTAAGGAAATTAGGGCAAAACTTTGTTTATAATTTTAATAAAAATCCGTTCGCTTTTTTTAAAATATATAATAGAATGAATTACACTTTTATAGTATATATAAATATTTATATCAATAATCTATATATATATATATATATGACATCTAAACAAAACATTAGCATAGATATATATTTACATGACTACATGACATATATATAAATTACAATAATATTTAAAAATTAATTAATAATAGTATAAAATAAGGGAAATTCTGGCGTCCCTCACAGGATTAAGTCCTTTATGTGGGGCCCAGAAATTTGCCAAGTGTCAAATGTACATTGGTATTAAAATGTTGACTTTTGAGTATTTTGACTTGGTATAACCGATTGTGTTTTTTTAGTTGGCACTGTTTAAATAAGTGGGGGTAGAAGCGTAATTTTAGGTCCAATAAATAGTACAGTTGAGGGTTTTATAGTAAATATAGGTAAGGGTTGAGACTTATTTACGATTGTGGACACGTAACTATTTGACTGGTACTAAGTAACTATTATAATTGATTTAGACAAATGTATAATAAAATAACGTAACAAAAACTGAAGCTTTTATATTTTTTTATGCTGTATAAGAAATGAATACAAAGGTGGTGACATCTACACATTTAAATGCTTAATGATAAGTCATTTACTTAACATAATAAAATACGGTGGCCACTGCATGATCATTTTCAAAAGATAAGGTCCAGCCAATTTGTCTTGTACACACACAGACGTGTATATAGTATATTTAAAATGGAAATTTCCCTCTTCCGATGACCACAAAAGGTTATATCCATAGTGTTATACTCCATGAAAATAACCTACTAGTTGAACCACCTACATGATTAATATCAGTAATAGCTTAATTAGATGACTGGTGCATTAAGTTCAGGGTCCACTATGTCCTCCAACTCCTGGAAACACAAAACCATAGTGTCAATTGCATCTTGCATTCCATTCACAGTGCACCATTTTATTCCAATGTTCTCAATTTCCTTACGCACGGATTGAGCCTGCGTCATTGCTTCGTTGAACTTGCGTATTTGCTCTGCAATGAAACATTGAACATCTACTGGTTCTGCTCTCCTAGGTTTCGGTTCGACGGGGTTACAAACAACTTCATAAGGAGCGATGGTTGTCAACTTGATCCCAGGTGCTGGTTTGCTGACTTGAACATGTACTGAGTTCCTCAGAGACTGTACGTAATTGTCGATGGTAGTATCCCAGCTTTCTGGGACAACTTTTGGACTGTTGGACTCAGCCTGGATGTGTAACTTTTCATCCTCCTTCTTTGAATCCTTTCTTGAGGAAGCCATGGGGTTCTTTTCAGAATACATGTCTTATCAGAGTTGGGGAGGAGAATAACCTTGTTCGGTTAGTCGGGGGAGGGAAAGAAACTGATTCAGTTTTCATAAGTTTTTTTGAAAAAAAAAATGCAGTTTACACGAAGCCAAACCATAGCCGGTTAATGGGTACACATATGGGGTATTTCAGTATTTTTGCACACCCAAAGCCTTCACATTAAATCCAGTCGTTGAACACAAAAATTGCACACATCCAACGACTCACATCGACTTGAAGGACTAAGTCCTCTCAATATAACTGAGGGACTGTAGAAGTGCCCATAAAATAATAATAGAAAAAGTCAATGTGCAGAGTATTACATGCATCAACTATTTTTAGTTTCTAATGAAGAAAAAAAGCTCAAATCACTTCATAAAAAATAAACTATCGCACAAATTTATAAGATAAAAAAAATGATATGTATGGTTTTAGTATTTTTAAATAAATATAATTTAATTATTTAAATTATCATAAAATATCTTATTTTAATTAATTTATTTATTTATTTATTTATTTTTGTATAAGTTTATGTTTGTTCTAGTTTTTGAATTTGGCAGTGACAACAAGAGATTATATATTATATGTTTAATATAATATTAATATTATACATGAATTTTAAATTTAAGTTTATTGCTAGTTTTTTTTTAAAAAAAAGTTTGTTGATAGTATATTATATTATATGTTTAATATAATATTATTCTAATACGTGGAGTTTAAGTTTAATTAAATTTTATTTAAATTATAAAACTTATGATTTTATTATTTTTAAATAATTATTATTGTAAAATATCTTGAAAATATTCTATTTTAATTTGTTTGATTATTTATTTAAATTTAAATGAAGTTTACAATCTACGATTAAATATAATAATATTCATATTATATATAGAATATTCTGTTAAAGTTAACAGAAAAAAATAAAAAAACGGTTAAAATGAATAATTTCGGTTATCTACAGCATTTTTATATAAAAGATATATATATATATATAAGTGAATCATTTCTTATATTATTTTAATTTTATCATTTTAGTTAAGAATTATTTCATAAGCATTTTTATTTTCTATACTTTTTTTATTTAAAATTTTGAAATTATTTTCATTCAACATTTAAATTTTATATGACATTGTAAAAATAAAATAAAATCGTCAAAATTTAAGGGAACTTTTTAAAAATGTGGATTTTTAATAGTAATATGATTTAACTATATTCCTAACTTTTTGAAATTTGATTTTTAAAAAGTCATACTTTTTGGGAAAAGTTGAGAACTACCAACTTTTAGTAGTAGTTAACTAAAATTATACATTAAATATATTTAGTTAAATTTTACCCATTATTATCATGAGACTTCCCAAATTACCATTATTTGAGCATATGGTTCTAAGTGTTGTTGTAATGTGTATTATATGTGTCATATTATAGTTAAATTAGAAATGCATTCTAATTGTAGTGTGTCATATATATGTGTGACAACTATATTTATAGGAATGTATTTAATCTATGAAAAATTATTCTTTAAAATGTAAAAATTAAGGCTTAAAATGTAAACCATAAATCTTAAAATGTAAACAACAATTAATTAAAATATAAGCCTCACCACGATACTTCAAAAGTTTAACCTCGAGGCTTAAAATCTAAATCACAATTCTTCAAAATGTAAACCACAAAGCTTAAAATATAAATCACTACTCTATAAAATTTAAACTGCGACTTGTAAAAATTTAAAACATAAGGCTTAAAGTTAAACCACTAGACTTAAAATATAAACTACAACTATATAAAATATAAATCATAATCTCTTAAAATCTAAGCCACGATTCTTAAAAATTTAAACCACTAATCTTTAAAATTTAAACCACCACAAGACTTAAACACCTCTTTAAAATTTAAACCACAAGACTTAAAATTTAAATAACAACTCTTTAAAATTTAAACCACGATGCTAAAAAGTTAAACTACTTGGCTTAAAATCTAAACCACGACCATATAAAATATAAACCATGATCATTTAAAATCTAAATCTCGACTCTTTAAAATTTAAACCACTAGTCTTTAAAATTTAAACCACGACTCTTTAAAATTTAAACTACAATGCTTAAAATTTTAAAACACAACTTAAAATTTAAACCACGACTTTTTAAAATTTAAACCACAATGCTTAAAAGTTAAACTACTAGGCTTAAAATCTAAACCACGATCGTATAAAATATAAACCATGATCCTTAAAAATCTAAACCACGACTCTTTAAAATTTAAATCACTAGTCTTTAAAATGTAAACCACAAGACTTAAAATGTAAACCACGACTCTTTAAAATTTAAACTACAAGCTTTAAAATTTAAACAAATACTCTTTAAAATTTAAACTACAAGGCTTCAAATTTAAACAAATACTCTTTAAAATTTAAACCACAAGGCTTAAAAGTTAAACCCACGATTAAAATCTAAATCGCGACCATATAAAATATAAACCACGATCCTTTAAAATCTAAATCACGGATCCTTAAAATTTAAACCCTTAGTCTTTAAAATTTAAACCACAACTTTTTAAAATTTAAACCACAAGACTTAAAATTTAAATAATGACTCTTTAAAATTTAAACCACAAGGCTTAAAAGTTAAACCACGCGATTAAAATCTAAACCCCACGATCATATAAAATATAAACCATGATCTTTTAAAATCTAAACCACGATTCCTTAAAATTTAAATCACTAGTATTTAAAATTTAAACCACAAGAATTAAAATTTAAATCACGACTCTTTAAAATTTAAACTACAAGGCTTAAAAGTTATACTACTAGGCTTAACAAAATAAAATGTATATATTTTTAGCTATTAATTTAACTATGTATTTGTTGTGTTTCTTTGTTATTAAATATTATTTAAAGCTATTAACTAACAGTAAAAATAGTTGAATATGATTGTTATGTGGCTTCTTATGCTATCCTAATGAGCATGTGTTCAACTCTTGGCAACTACAATTGACACAATTTTTTTTTATAGCATGCCTAGACACCTAGTGTGGAGAAAATGTATAATGGGAACATTCATTATAAACCTGAGTATAAAAGTAAGAGGATTAATAAATGGGTAAAAATTAAAATGGTTATCTAAAAGTAGGCACCTAGTGTAACGCCCTGGAAAGTCAGGACCGTTACACTGTGTGTTTATAAAGGTGCAAGACTTGCTAATCAAATCATTTAACTCAAAACGTGTTACTGAAACTACAGTCGAACTAGGGTTAACAGATTTTGGTTTCAAAAGCTTCATTTCATATGAATAAACATTCTCTTTTTACATGGGATCCCAAAAGTATTAAGTTAAAGATTGTTTACAAAAGATTCAAGATTTAAATACAGTGATTAGCCACTCTAAGGAAAAACAGACAGTTAAGCATTTTTTTTTCGTCCTGTTCCACTCCTCGATCGTGGCGGCCGATTAGCTGACTATGTACATTCAGCCCCGCAGCTCTCCATCTCAGGATTGGTCCAACTTGCCTTTGCCTTTACCTGCACCACGTAGCACCCGTGAGCCAAGGCCCATCAAGAAAACACAATAACAGAGCACAATCATTCAACAGACAATCAGATAACTCATACCGCATAAGCATGTACTCAACAGTTTAAGCATTCATGTTAATCAAGTATTCAGCATACCAAGTATATCATTTCATATCAATAATCAATCCACATATGATAACTAGGGTTAACGCCCTTAGGCCACACCCTCTATTCATCCCACTGACTCCGGCTCGCTTAAACCGAGCTCAGTGAATATTAAGCTGTCCTCAGCTACCAGTGGTCGAGTCGCGCCCTGTGCGCAAGTATTGTTTACGGCACCCTTAGGCCGTCTATCACATGTCCCATGGAATAATACCATCTATGACATCATACAGATATAGGGAGCTCTTAGTCCCATCACAAACACAAAACCGGGTGCAGTTTTCTTACCTTTAGATTTGCTAGCTTTGTTCGATTGATCCTCAAGCACGATCCCGTCTGAGCCCTAGCGTACACCTAGTCACAGCCATAGATCAGAATCATCACCAAACCTCAAATCCAAAACCTAGCCTCGGGACCAATCCCGAGCCCTTGGGAAGCCCTAATTCCACCAAACGGGGTGGTGGAATCAAACCCCGAACCCCCGGGCAAAAACCCTTGAAAATAACCCAAAACCTCCTTTCTGGAAACAGGGCAGAGCCTAAAATGCCCCAGCCCTGCACAACATTTTCTCCTTCGAATTTTCCCGAGCCAAACCTACTCAAAACTCAACCAAACCTCAACCAAACTTCAAAGCAAGCCTCCCAACATCCTCCACTCATCCCATAAGTCCCAACCACACAAAACTCAATCACATGCACTCCAAATCACAAAATTCACCATGGCTGAACCTAAAGCTCAAAATCTCAGCAAAACCACAGAAAACACAAAGCTTGGAACTAGAGTTTCTTACCTTTGATGGATGAGTTCAACTTAGATTACCCTCCACACTAGCTTGGCCTTCACCTCCTCAAAGCTCAGCCTCAACTCCCTAAAATTCCCCACCAAAACTCAGCTCAAAATCCACAACAATACCAAGAACTAGAAATTGAAAACTACCTTGAACCTTACCTCAAAAGATGAGTATCCCCTGTCAATTCCTCAAGCCAAGCCAGGGACCCTAGCCTCAAGCTCCTGCCTAGACTTATCCTGAGTTTTAGCTCCAAGAAACCTCAAGAAATGGATAAGAGACCTCCAACCGAATGAGAGAGAGAGAGAGAAAGACTTCCAATTCCCCTTTCTTTTCCTTCTTTTCTTTCTTTCCTTCAGACCTCTACTGCCTTCTACACATTCCACTAAAGTATAAAACTTAATAACGCTTATCCTTTATAAGCCAAATGACCACAATACCCTCCCATAATTCCTAAGCCTTTTAATCCACCTAGGGGCATTTTGGTCATTTCACCCAATTCTTGCTAATTCCTCGAGTGTCTCTAATATTTACCACTTACTTCCCAACACTTAACTAATCACCAATTATATTCCCCAACATCAAAATAAACTCCAATATATTCTCTAAATTCCCATAAATACCCCCAGGCTCGCCCCGAGCTGGGTATAAATCCCCGCCGTGACTTTTTCGCTAAACCGCTCACTAGGACCGTCTCGAGTCACAGATTACAAATATATCCACATAATAATGTGGTCTTGACAATTTATCACATATATATACAGTTATGCCTTCAACGGGCCAAAATTACAACTATGCCCTTCTAACCTAATCAGGGCCTACATGCATACTAATACACATAGTCATGCATCACAGATATTCAAATAGTCATATAACATGCTTTTAAATCATTAAATCACATATAATCCAATTATGCCCTCCCGGTACACTAATCAAAGCCCTTAAGCCTTATTAGTAAATTTGGGTCGTTACATCTAGTCTAATTTCTTATACTTTTTTATCCATTAAGTTAAAGATTTTCTCATGAAATCATATACAAAACTTTCTAAAATTTAAAAAAAAAAACATACAATCAATAACAAATGTAAATTTCCATAAAAATAAAAAGTTAAGCGGCAATTTTTTTTTATATTGGTTTATTATAATGTATTATCACTAAGACAAATTTAGTTCATTTTTCTAAGGCTAAATTAGAATAAAATTCAGTGAAAGCTAACTCCTCAACTAATCAAGGAAATCAACTATTTGAAACATAGCTAAAAAAAGAAAAAGAGCACTCGAATACTAATTTTGATTCTTCCATGGTTCTAATAGCTTGGTCCATCAAAATCCCAAAGATTTGGTTATTGGAAAAAATTAAAATATGAAAGAGAAAGATGGGGCTTATAATATTTCTTTGTCCCCAAACATGGAGACTTGAAATCAAAACGAAAGTTGAAAGTGGCAAACGACATGAAATCACTCTAGTTTGATGATGTCGTTTTCTTGTTATGGTAAACTAGTCTTATCAAACCATTCTTTTCAAGGACGCACCCACACCCAAGTTTCTTTTGGTAAACAATGGCTTTACAATCATTATTTCTTATTCTTTTCTTTGGTTAATTTCTCTTTAAGGGTATATTTGGTAGAGTGTATAGAAAATAAGGAGGAGAGAAAAAATATAAGGGAAAGAAAAGTTGAAGGAAATAAAATAAATGTATTTTCTCTCCTGCACGTTTGGTAGAAGAATAGAAGAAGAGAAAGGAAAACAGAAAGAACTAATTTATTTATTATTTTAAGGGTTTATATTTTTTTAGACCCTGTGTTTTGTTCCATTACTTGTTTGGACCCTGTGTTTAACAAATTACTTTTTGGACCCTATGTTTTGTAAAATGGTTAAAATAGAACCTTAAACTCAATTTTGATGAAGAAAAAATTGAATATAACAATACAGTTTTTAAGCAGAATGATTTTATTTTTGTTCTGGATTGTCAGTTTGGTAAATTATTTGTGATTTTAGTTGAAAAAATATTGAACAAAATCGGGTTTAGGGTTCTATTTTAACCATTTTACAAACACATAGGGTCCAAAAAGTAATTTATCAAAACACAAGGTCCAAACAGGTAATGAGACAAATCACGGGATCTAAAAATGTATAAACCCTTATTTTAATTGAAATTCAGAAAAGAAAAAAAATATTTTGGCACTTTTACCCTTACATTACTCAACTTTTGAAGGTTAATTTGGTCATATTATCATCAACTACAAAAGCAACACATTTTCTCCTCACATTTCTCCCTATTCTGGAGAGAAAATATTTGGTATTGGGTCCCACTCATTTTTTTTCTTTCCAATTTTCCTTTCCACTCTATATTATCTCTTACCAAACAACTCTATTTTTTTTACTTCTCTTCACTTTTCCCTCAAAATCCTTCCATCATCCGTCTTTTCTTCCTTAACAAACAAAGGGTAAGTGATTTTACATTTGAATGTAAATTTGTATGTACACCTAATTTTGCTATAGCATATAACTCATACATATAAATATTGTAAGAAGAACTAAGACCAACAAATTCTCAAAGTCTCAATGTTGAATTAAGACGAACTAGATGCAAAAATCGATTTGTGTCTAACTCTACTCGCTATTATTCAAATTCAGAGGCGACTCTGAAAGTAATTGGATCATAAGAAATCGACACACCTTAGTCGAGAATCGGCCTTGCGTGAATTGATTAAAAAAAACCCTAAGAAAGCTCGATACCAAACAACCATAGCTAAGAAATTGTACACTCAAAGAAAGGTATCATCGAAGACTTTCCAATACTCATTCTCGAGCGAAGAAGAAGTTCAAGACAAGAAAATCATAGAATCTCTTCCTTTTTGCCTTGCCTCGAGGGTTTATGGAGCCTTGGACACTATAGATTATTGAACAAGGCTCAAACCTAAGGTTCTCCAATTAAAACATTTTAATTCAAATAAAAATAAATAAACTTTTGTCAAATGGGTCCCAAAAATAGCAAAAAGAACTACATCACAGCCCTTGGTAATATCAACTTTTCAACCTTAAAAAATTCATACATTACCAAATTCAACGTATGAAAATTCATCTGCCAAAATAAAAAATAAAATAAAAATTGAGACTTTGGATCTAATTTTCATCTCTGGCAGGGAAGTTCATCTGCACATGCTCTGAACAAGACGAGATACTGGGCCCATTATGGGCCCCACTCAGAATTGGGCCCAAACTAGGCTCTGATCCAACCTTGACCAATAATTACATATCTTACGGTAATATAAAAAAAAAATTGTTTTATACGGTACCTTTAATAAATTACAAAAATACGGCTCTCTCCACCCATAAATTACAAAAATACGGCTCTTCCCACCCACTTATGTATATATATATATATATATTTACCTTTGTTTTTATTTTTTTGTCTTAATTTTTAATAAGAATTTAAGCCTATCAATTAATATAATAATAAAAGTAATAATAATTATAGTTACCACCTTCAATAAAATAAAGCAGATTAATTTATTTTTATTTAAAATAAATATATTTATTAATATTAAAGTTAATATTTATACAATTACTCAAAAAATAAATAAATATATATACAAATTACAATATGTTGTTAATTAAAATTAATATTAATAACTATATGTTATTATATATAATTAAAGATAATCACAATATTATTATTTTTTATAAAAATATTATATATATTTTTTAAATCATAGTTAGTCAAGTCTCAACACTCAATGTTAAACCAAAATCATAATCTAATCCAAGTTTCAAGTTTTGTTACAAAAATATATTTAAAGTTAAAAAATTAGTTTTGTAAATCTTTGTAATAATCATGTTAAATAAATTTATAAATATTTATGTAAATGTGAGTTACAAAAATAAATTTTTTAGTTGTGAAATTAATTTTGTAAATTGTTGTTACAAAAATGTAAAACTTGTTTTTAAAAAAATATTGTATTTCACCACTATATTTAATAAAATGTTTTATAAATAATGAATATCTTAAATTTATATTTTTAAGTTGTATAGCATATATATGATGGTTCATGTAATTTTTTGGTACAATATTGTAACAATATGAAAAAGTATAATAATTTTATGTATATTTTGTTTATGATTTTTTAACTATAAAATATTTTCGTAAATATTAGTTACAAAAATATCTTTCTTAGTTGTAAAACTAGACTTGTAAACTTTTGTTACAAAAATAAAAATTTTAGTTACGAATTTGTTTGTATGTTTTATCTACAAAAAAAAAAAAAAAAATCTACAATTCTATAACTGATTTTGTAAATATTATTTACAAACACGTAACAGATATTTACAAGTTCGTAACATATATTTACTAGTTTGTAAACGTTGATCACAAGAAATTGTATTTTACAGCTTTTATTTATGATTTTGCCACTCCGTATTTACAATTTTGCCATTCCGTGTTTTTATCAAAAAATTCCGTATTTTTGTAATGTACCGTATTTTTCAAATTTTTTTTAACTTTTAGTGCATTTTTGTAGATTTCCCTAATTTTAAGGAAAGGCCCCGAAAGTACCAAAGTAATAACCAATTAACCACAATACCACGTCACCCATTGGCGGACTCAATAACCCATTATAAAATCCAATTAATTAATCCAAGTTCACCCGATTCAAATCCGCTCCATTTTTTAGAGAGAGAAAGAAAAGAGAGAGAGAGGTCAAAATCTTTTATTTCCCTCTTTTATACTCTTCTCTCTCTCTCTCCTCTAACTTTCTCTCTCTATCTCTCTCTCTCTCTGGTTTTGGATTTTCAGTGAAGAGCTCTCTCTTCGTCTTCTTCGCGAGCATGGACGGGGTCGAACCTTACAACCCGCGCACCGTTGAGGAGGTTTTCAAGGATTTCAAAGGTCGAAGAGCTGGAATGATTAAGGCTCTCACAATCGGTACTTTCTTCTCTCAAATTTCTTACATTTTTGTTCGAATTTCTTCTCCTCTGTATAATTTTTGTTTGGTTTTTTTTGCAGATGTTGAAGAGTTCTATCAACAGTGTGATCCTGGTCTGGGTTTTGTTCCTCGTTTTTTTTTTACTTTAATTCTGATTTTTTTTACTTCGATTCCTGCTTCTTGTTTTTGTTTTTGTTTTTGGGTTTTTGTTTAATTGAAGAATGAGTTGAAAATGCTGGGAATGAAATTGTAGTAGGGTTTTTTTGGGTATGTGATAATTTTGAATTGAAAATGTTTTTAATTTTTATAATTATTATTATAATGATGTCATTATTTATACTTTTTCCCATCTTTTTGCTTTTACTGTTCTTTGTTGTACTTTTTTGTCGTGTTTTATTTTGTATGTGAAAACAAGTTATGGCATGTGCAAAAATCTATTTTTGTGAGTAAATTTGTTTCTCTTTACGTTTTTGCTTGTTTAATTGCATTTTTACACAAATAATCGGTAATTTATTTTGAGTTTTATTCTACTTGTTGAGTCCACCAATGTTCTTCGTTTCTTGAATTAATTCGTTATTTCTATGGTTAATCAATTGGATTCATATGTTGTAACTGGAAGATTTTTTATTCAGTTGTTTTGTTGGCTTATATACCCAGATGAGTGTGTTATTTTTGTAAATAATCAAGTTGACTTGGGTCCTTCATTTTTTTTTCAATTCATAAGAAAATCTTTAGTAATATTCCAAGAACTTGCTATGACAAATTATTCTAACTACATTGCGTTTGTGTTTGAATGACAAGTTTTTACTGAGAATTAATGGTATCTGGTCCTTGTTAGTACTTTTACAAAAACTACACAGAGTGGAACATCTTCTGCAATGTATGCTATATGATTGAATAGTCTAATTACAGTTTCTTCTAAGATTAGTGTTATTTTGTCATTTGTTTATAACTTGAGTACCGTTTTTAGTTCTATTCAATACAATCAAATTTGGAATGCTGTGAACCCGTAGTACACTACTTCTACAATTGTTGTAGAGCTTGCAACAGTGCCTTAAATTTTGAGTTTATCACAGAGAAGGAGAATCTTTGTCTTTATGGATTCCCGAGCGAGCAGTGGGAAGTCAACTTACCCGCTGAAGAGGTTCCTCCAGAGCTTCCAGAACCAGCACTGGGTATCAACTTTGCCAGAGATGGAATGCAAGAGAAAGATTGGCTATCTTTGGTTGCTGTCCATAGTGATGCATGGTTACTTTCTGTTGCCTTTTACTTTGGTGCTCGATTTGGATTTGATAAGGCTGATAGGTACTCTTTTCTTAACCCTGTATATGTTCAAGTGCTTATGTAGTGTACCCTTTTGTTTGACCACTTTTTAGAGCGAATTTGAACTTTCTGGTTTGATCTGCTTCTTTATTAATGTCTTGCTAACTGGCTCTGCAGGAAACGTCTTTTCAATATGATAAATGAACTTCCAACTATTTTTGAGGTTGTAACGGGAGGGGGGCCGGGGCCTAGGAAACAAGTCAGGGAGAAATCATCAAATTCAAATCATGGCAGCAACAAATCTAATAAGTCAAACACTAAGGTACAACTTAACTTTCATCACAATGTGGAGCACAGATTTTTTTCTTGTCTGCTTGGAGGCTATATTGCTAGTCTTTCCGGTGGTTATGTTATACACTATATATTAGGTTTGAGTTTAGAAAGATTTAACCTCTGCTGGGTAATATTTTAATTTTTGTTATCAAATGTGGAATGCAAAGTGAAGATATTCTCAATACGTTTCCTGTGAAAATCTTTAACACGCTCACAAGTGAGCTTGAAAGAGGAAGTTGTAAATGTTGATCAGTGAGCTACCCGGGTACCTGAAAAATTGTGTTGCAATGTTTTTTTTTTTTGTTGACAAATACAGCGAAGCTCTGAATCGTCCGCAAAGGCAATGATGCTGCCTAAGGATGAGGAAGAAGAGGGTTTGGAAGAGGACAACGAGGACGAGCATGGAGAGACACTCTGCGCTGCTTGCGGGGAGAACTACGCAACAGATGAATTTTGGATTCTATGTGATATCTGCGAGAAGTGGTTCCATGGCAAGTGTGTGAAGATCACCCCGGCAAGAGCTGAACATATCAAACAGTACAAATGCCCATCTTGCAGCAACAAGAGAGCCCGGCCTTGATCGTTCCTGGGAATCTTGGGTTTCGACTCTGTAATCCATGCGCTCTCTCGATTGCTAATTGGTCTAGTAGGTCAGGTTTATTATGTTCAGTTTTGTGTTGTGTAAGTTTAGGAATTTAATTCAGGTTCAATGTGTAGGTTGCAACTCTGCTTCTGTTACTACAGTACAGTGTTTTACTTTGCTAATGCTAGGGTATTTATGATCATTTTTTTCCCCTGGCAGCATGGGACTACATGGTATTCATATATGCATGAATTTAACTCTGTTTATATGATATTATAGTTGTCTCTGTCGTTTTACAATACAAGCAAGTCAAAACATTTGGTCAAACGACAGAAAATGGGCATGTGAGTCACGACATTTGGTCAAACGACAATAAATGTTGTGCTTTTCATGAGTTTGATTTTGCATCTTGCTTATGTGGTCCAAGTCCTTAATATTGGTAAGTGTATGATTTTACAAAATCAAACTGGTAATTTTCGTATTTGCTTTTTACTTTCTTTTTTAAACTTTTCAATACTTGTTAGTTGGTAAAGGGGACCTTTTGATGAATAGTTAGTGATTTGGTAAAGACTTGAAGTTAGGTTTGGGGAATTATTTCTTGGTTTGGTGGATTGGAGAGTCAAGCTCAAGTCAACCTATCTCAAAAGAAAAAAGTTTTGAGTGGTGATATAATCTACTCATACTTTGATAGGAGTTTGATGTTATAAAAGATTATTGTAATTTGTAACGTGAAATTAGTGGGTGTCCAACATCATTTGATGTAATATGTTAAATTCGATACATCACTAATATTGATCATTTGTTCAAATGTATAAATATATATATATGTTCAATTCGATATTAAATTGCATCAATCACGGTACGTTGCATCAAGTGCTTCGGTCATTGTACTAATATTTGTTATGAAACATTACTTTAGGTAAACAAAATTTACTCTTTGACATAGTTACTTTAACCTAATATTCCACAACATGTGTTACTTGAGAAATTTCATTTTAAAAAGAAAAAATCTCTCATTCTCATATTTGGTAGAAAATGGCCAATATTTCAGAATACATTTTGTATATTTTCCACCCAACTGATTATTGTCTTAAGTTGCTAAAAAAAGGAAAAAGAAAATTACTCTTGAATTATATATTTCACATATCACCTTAATATTTTGTGTATGTAATAATAATGTGTATCTAGTATTAATTTATTAAGCTTTTTTTTAAAAAAGAGAATAATGTTCAAAGAGTTCTAAAAATGTAACATTTATTATTATTTAGTCCAATCTTATCTTTCCACACATAAGCCTCTTTGTCTGAATTTAGAGAATTTTTCATGTTCCATTTTTTTTTAATTTTAAGATTCGAACTGATTGGGAAGTTTTCTCTGTTGTAATATTTTTCTTTAAATTTAATTTGGTATTTTAATTTTAAAATAAAGGGTCAATAGAACATTTAGTGGTCCAAGTACTGCCATGCCTACTTTCCATCTAAAATATTTTTTAAACACTTGTCTTAATGATTGGGACACAAATGTTTTTGAACTAGAACCACACCATGTTCATATGTGGTGACAAATATATAATTTTATTAAACACTTATAATTTTCAAAAGTGAGCTCTTTTTGGAAATCAACATTTTTAGTGCACAATAAATAAATTAAAAAAAAATTCTAAGTGAACTCAGAAGTCTGTTTGGTATTGTTTTTTGTTTTCAAAATTATGTTTTAAAAAATAAGAACAGAAGACAGTTTTTGTAATTTTCAAAGAACAACAGATGTTTGGTTAATGTTTTCTAAAAATAATTTTTTAGTTTTATTATTTTTTTTAAAAATCTTAAATAAAAAATTAATAAACATATTTACAAAGAAAAATTATTTAAAAATTTGTAATAAAGTAATCTGAAATAAAAAGTAATGAAAAATAAGGAGAAAGAAAGTAAGGAAATTTTTTTTGAGGAAGAATTGAGAAGAGAGAAATTGATGTAATAAAAAAAATAATAGAGAAAATGATGAGAGAAAATTTTGAGATATAAAAAATGAGGAGAGAGAAAATGATGATATAGGAAGTGGTTAGAGAGAAAATAATGAGATAATAAGTGATGAGAGAGAAAATGATGTTAGAGAAAATGAGATAGATTAATGAGAGTAAAAATTATGTGAGATAATAATAATTAAAAATGTTATATGAGAAAAAAAAATTTGAAAACAACTTTTTATTATAAACAAAATTTAATGTTTTTTGTAACTTTGTTTTTAAAAATTATTTTATGAAAATAATGCCAAACAGTCTTACTTGTTTTCAGAAAATAATTTTTAAGTTTTAAAATTAAAAATTAATTTTTTAGTTAAAGAGACAAACATCTCTTAATTTTTCTAAAAGTCACTACCCAAATCTATTATGATAATTTTTTTCCAAGAGCTCATATTTTTTAAATTTGAGGGTTATAATAATTATCGTCACTCAAAGTCAATTTATTATGTTAATTCAATTTGTATTACAGTTACAAAATATCATAATCAGTCTGTTAGTTTAGTTTATATCTTATTTATTTATTTATTAGTTTTAAGTTTGTTTATTAGTTTATTTGTATGAGTTTTGTGTATAGATTTAAAATTCTTGATTTCTATATTTTATGGATAGTTGGCTTAATTTAAAATCTCCATAAAAAGATACCTTTATTTTAAAAAATTATTAAAAATATAGTATTAGTTGATATCGATTTTGGTATATTTTTAATATGTAATATTATAAAATTGGGTTTATATTTTTTTTTGGACCCTGTGTTTTTTCTCATTATCTGTTTGGATCCTGTGTTTTGACAAATTACTTTTTGAACCTTATGTTTTGTAAAATAGTTAAAATAGAACCCTAAACCCGATTTTGGTCAATATTTTTTCAACTAAAATCACAAATAATTTACCAAACTAACAATTCATAACAAAAATAAAATCATTCTGCTTAAAAATTGTGTTGTTATATTCAACTTTTTCTTCATCAAAATTGAGTTTATGATTCTATTTTAACTGTTTTACAAAATATAGGGTCCAAAAAGTAATTTGTCAAAACACAGTGTCCAAACAAGTAATAGAAAAAAATACAAGGTCCAAAAAAGTATAAACCCTATCAAATTGATATATTATAATAAAGGATCGTAATGCAAACTTTTAAATCAATTGAAATCATAAAAATAATATAAAATATCATTTCTAAATCTACAAAATAATTTCTTCATAAGAAAAAAATTCATCAGATAAGTTAATTATCGTATAAAATATCTTCCACAACATCAACACATTCAAGATATTATTTGAAGAAATCCATTCAAAAACATTTAAATAATCATTTTCAGTTGAATTGAGAATTTTGATATTTTTTAAAATCTTAAAATACTTACATAAGAAAGATTCAACTTAGCTGAGTCAATGTAAAGAAGGGAAAAGAAGAAATAAATATATTCGTTTTTTTTATATAAACAATAGAATATATGTTTTTTGGGTTAAAAAAAATAAAAAATAATGAGTTAGTATAATGATATATTTATATCGAGTGCGATGTTTTACTAAAAGAATATTTTATACGAATTTTGTAAAATATATATATATTTTTCTATTTTATTTTACATTTTTATAATTTTGATAGGTACTAGATACAAGCAAGCAATATCATGTTTATTTATAGAATTTATTAATTATTTTTATTAAATTTATATTAATGTCATATAAATTTTAAATAAATATCATATTTAATTAAATAATTTATTTATTTTTGTTCTAATTTTTTAATTTGAGAATAACAACAAGAGATTATATATCATATGTTTAATGTAATATTAAATATTATATGTGGATTAAATTTAAGTTTCTTGCTAATTTAAAAAAATATATTTATTGTTAATTCACAATAGATTATACTATATGTTTAATATGATATTATTCTAATAAGTTAGTTTAAGTTTAATTAAATTTTATTTAAGTTATAAAATATATGATTTTATTATTTTTAAATAATTATTATTATAAAATATTTAAAAAAATATATCATATTTTAATTTGTTTAATTATTATTTTTTAAATAATTATTATTGTAAAATATCTCAAAAATATCATAATTTAATTTGTTTAATTATTTATTATTTTTTAAATAATTATCATTGTAAAATATCTAAAAAATATCCTACTTTAATTTTTTAATTATTTATTTTATTTTATTTAAATTTAAGTGTGTTGACGCCTTTTCTCGCCAACAGTGAAAGAAGAGCACGTAAACAATAATCATTAATGGCCAACTAAAATATTATAATGCAAATCACGATTTTTTACGTGGTTCAGTAGTTAAATCTGTCTGGTCCACGAGTCTTTCTTATTGAGTTTTAGGAATATCTCTGAAAATCTTTTAAGAATGAATTCTCCAGAGTTTCTCCTTCAGATTACAAAAATTCGGTCCCTTATAATGGTGCATGATCTCTCTATTTATAGAAGAGGATGCTGAATACTATCCCACATATTTCGGGTAGTTACTCTATATTTGCAAATAGATTAAATGACATTAAATGCCTGAAATACGATGTAAAAGGAAACGTCCTCGGAAAAAAACCAGGGGTGAATAGCTAATCAAATAATATCCCACGATTTTAGGGGATTTATAGTAATAAATGTAGACCGCGTCTTGCTATTGATGATTCATCAGGATATTCAAAGTTATTATCCTATATCACCAAGGCCTTACTCTCCCAGGTCTCACATCAACTTTCGAGCTAATAACATCTCCCGAGGTCACATGGCTTCGAGCTCGTACGCGCATCAGATTCGGAGCCCCTGATCCGAGATCATCCCAGAGAACAGGCGTACCTCGGGCTTATCCCTTCGAGCTCGTGAATATTTCGAGGCTACCATCTCCGAAGTCGTCTCTGTTTCGTAGGCTCGTTGTTTAGTCTTGGAACAGACTTCAAACTTTACGAGTTCATTCGCTGCGAATCTAGCTTTCGAGGTCACATTTATCATGGCTCGAAATCTGGGTATAACAAAATGATGTTTACAAACTACTGTTAAAATCAAGAATTTCCATTATCTACACACTTATTATATAGAAAAGATATAAACAATAGAATTTATGTCTTTTGGGTTAAAAAAAATAAAAAATTATGAGCTAGAATTAAGATATATTTATATCGAGTACGATGTTTTACTAAAAAAATATTTTATACGAATTTTGTAAAATATATATCTTTCTATTTTATTTTACATTTTTATAATTTTGATAGGTATATACGAGAAACAATATTTCAGTATTAAAAAATTACATATTTCAAAAAAAAATTTATTTTATGACCTTAAAAATGGTACAAAAACATTTATTTTTTTTAAGAAAAGTCCTAGTCTTTATTTATTATTATTATTATTATTAAAAAAGGAAGAAGATATTTTTAAATAATTAAGTTTGTTGTTTGTTTTGCAGCTTTATAAAGCTAGAAGTTAAAAATGAATTAAAGGCTTCCACTTTTGGATATCATTAGGTTTTTGAGGAATGAAGACAAAGAATGAAAGAAACTGAAGATAATGGCTTGTTTGGCCCACTGTTTTAGTTACCTTAATGTTCTATAGATATTTGTACCAAATAATTCAGAGCTTTAAATGGTCCATAGATATTTGTATGAGCAAACAGATTTGATTAACCAAAGCTGGTTTTCTTAAGAAAATAAATAAATAAAACAAAGCTTATTTATTGAGAATTCTCCTAATTCTTCATGCTAAGCTTTGAAGATTCTTCAACCACTTTCTATGGATTTCTTTCATTTTAAGGTCAAAAAATAAACTATTAATTTTACTCAAAGTAAAGATCTTATCATCACTCAAACCCTAAATTAACTTGTCCAAGTGGTTGTATTGTGTTTGTGTATTAAGTTACATCATATTTATATATTTTGACCAATTGGTGGTTTTTAAGGCTCAAAATTCTAAATGGGTTTGTCTAGTTTGAGTTGAAAAAGAGAAGACTTGCCTAACTTTGAAAAATTCTTATCTCATTGATATGATTTCCCATTATTTTGGTGATGGTGCTTTTTTTTTTGTTTATTTAATTAGGTTTTTTTAGGGGTATAGTAGGCCAATTACTTAGCCTTTGTTTGTTTTGGTTTGTGCATTTGAGTTTGAAGTATTATACTCTAAATTATAAAGATGGTGGGCTTATATTATTATTATTATTTTATTATATATATAAAAAAATAAAAAGATAATGTAATGTTAATCTTATCTATATGAATAGTACTTCTTAGTACCACTAATCACTCTAAAATGTATTAGACTCGAGCGAGATCAAATACTACAATAATTCAATATTGAAATGAAATAGCTTAAGAATAATAACATGTATCAACTAACGTGATATTAAATTTGATTAGTTAAATGAAACTGTCACGTTAGATAGTGTAATATTTTAAGGCACATATCATTAGTCGAACCTTAGACTCACAAGACAAACACACCACTCGATGGCATAATGATTTTTCTTTTTGTTCAATAACATAATGGCCTATATTATTACCATAAGAAAATTAAAATTAAAAGGGAAAGTGTGTGTCTTCATCAAGAGATTCTAATCAACTAAATGAAGTGAACAGTTCCAAACTCTTAATTTTTGGTATAACTTTTTTCTTTTTTGCTTGTGAAATCATAAAAAGAACACAAATGTTTGATTTTGATTAATACCAAGATGGTGACTAAAGAATTGGATTCTTTCTCTCACACATATAGTACTTTGAACAGTAAAGAATAGATATGTAAAAAAAGAAAAATAAATTAAAGAAAATACTAATTTATATATATATATTTATATTTACATCTGTAGTTATTTCCACGGTTAATAACCTATCTTCTAGAGTTTCAAAGCAAATATAATATCATAAAAGAGAGAAAACAAAAAAGCAAACAACAAAACAAAGAATTTACATTAATCCAAGGCAGCCCAATACAACCAAAAGTAGAACAAATTTTGAAGATATGGAAAATAAGATAAAATAATAATAATAAAAAAAAAAAAAAAAAAGCATCTCTTCCTGGAGTGTCTGTCTTCTGGCTGATTATTTCAAGATTTCAAATCAATCAAGAGTCTTGGTAGATAGTCGTTTGAGAAACTCATAAGTAGTGATCATGGTTGTGGCTGACATAGCCATGGAAGCCCATCTTGGCCCCAATCCTCTGTAACAAGCACCAAATCCACCTTCCTTCACCAAATTTCTCACTGTTTGAACAATTGTCAGTGGCCTTCTTTGCCCATTTTCCTCTCCATCCAACACTTGCAGCCTTGTTTTGATCGTATCCAGTGGCATAGTAATCAGAGCAGAAACCCCACTAGCCATGGCAGCACTCAGACCCTGCACCGCCAGGGTTGCTCGGGAGTCAGGCCTAAAACCACCACCACCACCAACACTACTACCACTGCAGCCATGGACTAAAGCTAAACCATTCTCATCTTTCTTTCCCATATAACAACCAAAACCACCCCAAATGAGCCGGTGTGCCACAGAGTATGAAGCCCACCAAACAGCATTTGATGGTGCATATGTCAGTATAGATATCCCAAAACCTCTGTACAATCCTCTAAAGCCATCTGAGTACATGATTTTCCTAAACGCATCTAAACCATTGTTGTAGTTATAGGTACTCACACTAGGAATAGAGTTCTTTCCACTGCTTCTGCTGCTGCTGCTGCAAGTCTGGACCATTAGTCTTTGGCTCACAACATCAATTGGGGTCCAAACCAATTGAGCAGCCATGGCCGAGCTCAACCCAGCTGCAGCATTAGCTATAGCCAGTGCTGTTGTATCTGAATAGCCTAATCTAACTGTGACTGTCCCAACATTACTCTTGGTGACTTCAAGAGCTGTCATGTAAAGCGCTCTAGCTGGGATCGTTCCCATCAAAGAAGTACCAAAACCTCTGTAGAAACCTCTGAAGCCTTCATGGCGCATGATGGCAAACGACATCTTGAAGCATGAGATTGGTGTTGGTGAGATTTGTTGCCTGGTTTTTAACACCACGATTGGATATAAAGCTGCTGAAACACCAGAAAATAGAGCAGCCCCAAGAAAGAAAAATCTAGACTTGTCTAGCATATGCCAATCTATATCGGCAGGGATATGAATCTCAGAAGCCGAATCGTCCTCGGCCATGCTTAAGCTCATCTTCGCCACCTTTAAAAACCACTAACAGAACCAAAAACTATGAAAGGAAAAAAAAAAAACCCTTTGGATCCAAGTGAGAAAATCTATCAAAGTTTCGTATATGATTAGTAGTAACTAAACTTCAACAGTCAGATAAGACAGTAAATATTGAGGACTAATATCAAACACCTCACAATCAAAGATTGACAATTCGAGATGAGTTTTCAGAGCAATTGGGAGAGGGTTTCTTTTTTTTCCTTTTTCTCAACCAAATTAACGACCGAACGTGGATCAACATTAATGGCTCGACCATTTCTTGATTGAAAAACCTGTACTGGTGATGATTGTTCTTACCAGAGCTGGGGGAGGAAGAAGGTCATCACAGCCGTTCATCGTGATCTTCAAAACTTCATCTCAGCGTGGCGAAAGTAAGAAAAACGGATCTGGCAGCCAAAATCTCGGTTGAGATGGAGAAAGATTCGATTTTGAATCAGCCCAGAAAATAAAGATCGAAGCTTTGGGGTTTCGGAAGAGAGAAGAAGAAGATGGAGGCGCAGGGAATGAGTTCAAGGAAAAAGGGTATCACAGAAAGCGAAGTGGATTGCCCATAACTCACTCGCACAGAAGGTGGGACTGTGATAGAGAGAGAGAGAGAGAGATTTTATGGATTTTTGTGAGGGTTTTACGGATAGAGGATAATGGACACGTGTCGGTTTTGGCTCTGCAAACCATGGGCAAGTTCTTATCAACACTTTACCGGCGGTGGCCGGTGGATTTTCGCAGTTTGTTTTTTCATTTTTTATTTATTTATTTTTTTGTTTATCTACTTGAAATTTACAACAAATAGGACAACAATTTAGGTTGGTATGATAGCAAATTATGAGGATAATTAGTTAATTGCTTAATCTATGGTAGGGGCTCTAAAAATAGCCCCACAAGCCTATTTTGTATTTATGACCCTTGTATTTATAATCCTTTCAACAATTTTTCACGCCATTTTTTTTTTAATATTGTGTATGTTGGAGTTATTTAAGGAATCGGTATATTTTCATAAAATTTTGAATAATTTACCGTATCAAAAATTAGGTTCAAATATGTTGTTTTTCACGCACATAAAAAAAATTAATCTCGCGTGCAACAACTTGTTTTTAAACTAATTTTCAGCACTGTAAATTATTTGGAATTTTCCGAAAATTTGCAGAATGTTCTAAATAACTACAATATAGACTGTTATAAAAAAAAATCGTACCAAAAACTGTTCACAGATTGAGAATATATATAGCCCCACCTTTAGGGCATTTTTTGAAGCCCCTACATTAGAAATTGGTAGGGGCTTTAATCAAACAAATACGTTATTTTGAAATTAAATAATGCTTTCATTAATTTTTATTTTTTAAAAATAGACTAAAGTAAAATAAAATATCATTGTCAACTATTTTTCTCCATGCAAATGTTATACAATTTAGAAAAAAAATCATACTATTTTGATTGGATGAAAATATAATAATAAATAAACTTTAAAAGAAAAAAAAATCGTGGACCTATAATATTTATAAATTTTAGTTTATTCCTATTTTGTATGGTATTAATTTAGAAATAATAATTATTTAGCGATTCAAATTTCTTGGACCTAGAATATTAAAATTGAAAATTTTATTATTTTAACATGTCATAGTTTAAAATTATTGGATAATTCTATGGTTGCGACTTCAAAAAGAGCCCTACCATTATAGCTTTTTTGTGTTCTCAACCCGTGAATAGTTTTTGGCGCAATTTTTTTTATGACCACGTATATTGTAGTTATTTAGAGCATCCTGCAAATTTTCAGAAAAATTCCGAATAATTTACAGTGCCGAAAACTAGTATAAAAACAGGTTGTTGCACGCGTGACTAATTTTTTTATGCGCGTGGAAAATAACATGTTTGAACTTAGTTTTCGGCACTGTAAATTATTCAGAATTTTCTGAAAATTTGCAGGATGCTCTAAATAATTATAATATACACGATCATAAAAAAAATCACGTCGAAAACTGTTCAAAGTTTGAGTACACAAAAGAGTCCTACCGGTAGGGCTCTTTTTGAAAGCCCTACCAAAGAAATTTCCAACAAATTATGAGGATAATTAGTTAATTGCATAATCTATGGTAGGAGCTGCGTAATCTATGGTAGGGGCTTTAAAAATAGCCCCACCAATGGGCTAATTTGTATTTTTAACTTGTAAACAGTTTTTGACTCGATTTTTTATGTGATCGTGTATATTGTAGTTATTTAGAGTATTCTGTAAATTTTTAGAAAAATCTGAAAAATTTACGGTGTCAAAAACTAGGTTTAAATATATTATTTTTCAAATGCATACAGAAATAAGTCACGATTGTAACAATATGTTTTTAAACTAATTTTCAGCACGTTAAATTATTTGGAATTTTTTGAAAATTTGCAGAATGTTCTAAATAATTACAATATAGACGGTTATTAAAAAAAATCACACCAAAAACTATTCACAGATTAAAAACACAAAAGAACTCCACTGGCAGGACCATTTTTGAAGTCCCTACAGTAGAAATTGGTAGGGGCTTTAATCAAACATATATGTTATTTTGAAATTAAATAATACTATCATTAATTTTTATTTTTAAAAAATAGACTAAAATAAAATAAAATATCATTGTCTACTATTTTTCTCCTTGCAAATGTTGTACAATTTAGACAAAAAAAACATACTATTTTAGTTGAATGAAAGTATAATAATAAATAACACAAAATTGTGTATAAAAAAATCTTTGAAACAATATACCTAACCTAACACAAAATTATTCTATCATTGCCATTCAAAAGATTCTTAGGCTAAAAAAATAGTTTCTTATTTTAACTTTCACTTAGTCCACAACTTGGTGTCCTGCACTTTATTATATAGATAGCCCAATCATATTATAAATGATTTAGTAATGTGTATTGATATGATTGCTTCAATTTTGTTAGAAGTATACTAAATCATATTGATACTATCACTAAATTCTAATTATGTCGAATAGGGAAAATGGCTTGCTTTCCTCGTTGTTGTAAATTAATACAACATTAACTACAAATAATAAAAAACAAAATAATTGGGTTGTAACGTCCTCTTAATCAAGGACCGTTACGCTTTCTATTTTAAATAGTGTTAGACTCGTTAAACGAGTTGTTTGACCATAATCGTGTAACTAAACGTGATTAATGGCTTAGGGTTAAAAATTTTGGTCAAAAAGTATAACTGTTTCACTAAAACGTTTACTTCCATACATGAGATTCCAAACTAACATTTAAAAAAGTTAATTACAATTGAAAAGTTACAACCAACCGACCTAAGCGACAAAATAGGGTTTGACCCTAGTTCCTCTGAGAAATCCCGACCGTGGTGGTCGAGCAGCTGCATATGTACACATCGTCACCGAAACTATCCGACTCAAGAATGGTCCAGCTTCCTTTTCCTCTTACAACCAACCGACCTAAGCGACAAAATAGGGTTTGACCCTAGTTCCTCTAAGAAACCCCGACCATGGTGGTCGAGCAGCTGCATATGTACACATCGTCACCGAAACTCTTCGACTCAAGAATGGTCCAACTTCCTTTTCCGCTTACTTGCACCACATAGCACCCATGAGCCAAGACTCAGCAAGAAAACTTAAACATACTTATAATCAGTTAATAACATGTTACAAAATCATAATAAGCATGCCTAGCAGTAATAATCCTACTCATGCATACATATCATTCATATAAATGACTACATCGTCATATGAGGCCAGTTGCCCTAAATAAAGGATTAATGAATCATATCGGGGCCCATTGCCCAAAATACATGATTAATGAATCATACTGGGGCTCAGCGCCCTAAGATATGGGACTAATAAGTCACCCAGGGTCCATTGCCCTATCCTCTATATAACCAGCCATTGAGCAGGCCCATCGTACCTGTCGCTTTAATTTTCCATGACCAATGGGTCGAACAATCGTATTATGCGCTCCTGATTATACTAAGATCATTATAATTATAATTTTAGCTAGAGTGACTAGTTATAATATATATACAATTATATGTGTGTATTATATAATATAATATTTTTGTTGATCATCACTTTATTAGTGCCTTCTCAAAATTATATTTTAGTTTTAACATATTTAAGTTGATACAATGTTAATATTGAAATTTATTTAGTATGTGTGAATTTATTTTAATAAAATAAAAAATATATAACATTTATTTTGATCTTTTAATATTTAAGAGCACTTCAATCATATAGTTTACCAAACACTCTGCTATAACTTTTCCAACTCATAGAGGATAATGGACACGTGTCAGTTTTAGCTCTGCAAACCATGGGCGAGTTCTTATCAACACTTTACCGGCGGTGGCCGGTGGGTTTTCTCAGTTTGTTTTTCATTTCTTTTGTTTATCTACTTGAAATTTACAACAAATAAGACAACAATTCAGGTTGGTGTGATACCAAATTAAGAGGATAATTAGTTAATCGGTATTTAAATTAGTTTTCGGCTATGTAAATTATTTAGAATTTTCTGAAAATTTGCAGATGCTTTAAATAATTACAATTATAAAAGAAAAAATCGTGCTGAAAACGGTTCATAGTTGAGACCATAATAGAATCCCACCGGTAGTGCCCTTTTTGAAGCCCCTCCAGTAGAAATTTTTAGGGATGCACACGGATCAGGTTTTCGAGTTTTGGGTGCATTAGGTTTTGCAAGTTTCGAGTAGTGGAAAGTGGTACCAAATCCAGTCCGAAATTTTTTAGTTTTGGAGTGATTTTGGGTTCGGTCGGGTTTCGGGTGGGATTGGTCAAAAAATGACAAGTTTTGCAAATATTCGGGTTTTCGAGTTTCGAGTTTTTCGAACCAAATATTCACCCCTAGAAATTTCCTATATCTTTTTCATTTATCATCTTAAACCAAAAAAATAAGTTATTTTGAAATTACAAAATAATTTCATTAATTTTTATTTTTTAAAAATAGACAAAAATATAATAAAATATTATTGTAAACTATTTTTCTCCATGCAAATGTTGTACAATTTAGACAAAAAAAATCATACTATTTTGGTTGGATGAAAATATAATAATAAATAAAATTTAAAAAAGAAAAAAAAAATCTTGGACCTAGAATATTTAGAAATTTTGGTTTATTCATATTTTGTATGGTATTAATTTAGAAATAATAATTATTTAGCGATTCAAATTTCTTGGACCTAGAATATTAAAATTGGAAAATTTATTATTTTAACATGTCATGGTTTAAAATTATTAGACTATAAGCATATCTAGTAAAGTTAAAAATGATTGTTTAGCTTGAAAATTTCAAAAAAATTAGACTTTAGGTTTGAAACTCAAATTGTGTATAAAAAAATATTTGAAACAATATACCTAACCTAACACAAAATTATTCTATCATTGCCATTCAAAAAATTCTTAGGCTAAAAAAATAGTTTCTTATTTTAACTTTCACTTAGTCCACAACTTGGTGTCTTGCACTTTATTATATAAATAGCCCAATCATATTATAAATGATTTAGTAATGTGTATTGATATGATTGCTTCAATTTTGTTAGAAGTATACTAAATCATATTGATACTATCACTAAATTCTAATTATGTCGAATAGGGCAAATGGCTTGCTTTCCTCGTTGTTGTAAATTAATACAACATTAACTACAAATAATAGAAAACAAAATAATTGGGCTGTAACGTCCTCCTAATCAAGGACCATTACACTTTTTATTTTAAATAGTGTTAGACTCGTTAAACGAGTTGTTTGACCATAATCGTATAATTAAACGTGATTAATAGCTTAGGGTTAAAATTTTTGGTCAAAAGGTATAACTGTTTCTCCAAAACGTTTACTTCCATACATGAGATTCCAAGCTAACATTTAAAAATGTTAATTACAATTGAAAAGTTACAACCAGCCGACCTAAGCGACAAAATAGGGTTTGACCCTAGTTCCTCTGAGAAATCCCAACCGTGGTGGTCGAGCAACTGCATATGTACACATCGCCACCGAAACTATTCGACTCAAGAATGGTCCAGCTTCCTTTTTCTCTTACAACCAGCCGACCTAAGCGACAAAATAAGGTTTGACCCTAATTCCTCTGAGAAACCCTGACCGTGGTGGTCGAGCAGCCGCATGTGTACACATCGTCACCGAAACTCTCCGACTCAAGAATAGTCTAGCTTCCTTTTCCTCTTACTTGCACCACATAGCACCCATGAGCTAAGACTCAGCAAGAAAACTTAAACATACTCATAATCAGTTAATAACATGTTACCAAATCATAATAAGCATGTCTAGCAGTAATAACCCTACTCGTGCATGCATACCATTCATATAAATGACTACAACGTCATATGAGGCCAGTTTCCCTAAATAAATGATTAATGAATCATATCGGGGCCCATTGCCCAAAATACATGATTAATGAATCATACTGGGGCTCAGCGCCCTAAGATATGAGACTAATAAGTCACCCAGGGTCCATTGTCCTATCCTCTGTATAACCAGCCATTGAGCAGGCCCATCGTACCTGTCGCTTTAGTTTTCCATGACCAATGGGTCAGACAAACGTATTATGCGCTTCTGATTATACTATGATCATTATAATTATAATTTTAGCTAGAGTGACTAGTTATAATATATATACAATTATATGTGTGTATTATATAATATAATATTTTTGTTGATCATCACTTTATTAGAGCCTTCTTGAAATTATATTTTAATTTTAACATATTTAAGTTGATACAATGTTTGTACGCCCTGATTTTCCCATGGGCTGATTAGCGAGCTGAGCTGCGGCCTAATCATGATTATCTCGTGGACATCCCCAAAATCGGAGCTTCCGTCATAAGGTCGTACCTCCTTAGATCGAGATAACCCCAAAGGTTTGCCAAGATTGCTTAAGACTTGAGTCCGGACTCTGGGGGCCGAAGGTCGAGTTAGGCATCCAGCTCGTGGTACGAGCTGGATTGGAGGCTATGACTCTTTGTAAAGTCAACACACGCAAGGTAAACGTGCACATATCAGACATCACGTGTCTGATATGCCCTTGACTTCTCAGACACGCAGCAGGAACGTGCGTATTCAGACACCCACGACTGGGTTGGGCCGTGCGGCCCATTATCTCCTTACCTATTGATTTGACCACACTTACGTGTCAGGTTTAGGAATTAATCATGAATGTCACAGAGTTGATACGATAGGTAGGAAGGTCACGGGATGACCTTCTTACCAACTCCCAGGTGCCTTCTCCTATAAATATGGAGACCCTGGGAGTTGATAAGGGTTGGATTATCTCTTGTAAGAAATATCCTGTAATCATATACCCAGAATAGAGCAATAATATTGACTAGTGGAGTAGAAAGATTTTAACCTTTGAACCACTTAAAAACCGTGTCTTGAGTCACCATTTCATTTTCTAAGATCACATATCTGTTTCGGTTCATTATTAGCACTAATCCATTTCTCTTATTTTCTTAAATTACATGTTGGCGAAGAACTGCGTCAACAATGTTAATATTGAAATTGATTTAGTATGTGAGAATTTATATTAATAAAATAAAAAATATATAACATTTATTTTGGTCTTTTAATATTTAACAGCACTTCAATCATATAGTTTACCGAACACTCTGCTATAACTTTTCCAACACATAGAACTTTAATATCTATAATTTATCAAACACTCTACAACTTTTCCCCACATCACAACTGTAGTTGCTCTTACCCACTGTACAACTACAATTATTTTTCCCCACAGCACAGCTGTACCAAATTGGCCCAAAGTAAACAAAATTATAAGGCCTAGATTAAACATGGCTTATACTAAGTCTTAGGCTCATGACATCTACAAAAATTTATTAACAAAAGGAAGCTAAATTTATTGGATACACTTGGAGTCCACGACTAAGGCGGACTAAACTCAAACCTAAGACTTCTAGCTGCTAATTTTAAAAAATAATTAAACTTTAATAGATATTAAAAAAATTAGGGGCTCCTAAATATAATTTTACTATGATCCAAAAATTATTGAAACTGGCCATTAAAACACTCAAATTATTGTACACTTAACTCTCATTCTTACACAATAACAATGACAAATTACAACACTTCTCCAAAAACTGCATTTACAAGCTCAATCTCAATACAAATGAATTCTCTTTCACACGGTCTTGCCTAGTACACAAGTTATATCCCAATGTTCCCTCATATTTTAGAGCAATCTCACAAGCTTCCTTTAACCACCTCACAAGCTACTCCAATAATCTCACAATATATGAATAATTAAAGCAAAAATTTCAACATAAACATCTAATCCTATATAAGTGTAAATCACTTATATATATATATATATATATGTATATGGCCAATTTTGGACTAGAATGACTTAGACAAGCTATATTTTACATTTTAAGAGCATCTCCAATGGAGTGTCAAAAAAGTAGTGTATTATTATATTTAACACATTTTAACAAAAGTATCACTTTAATGGTGTTCTAAAAAGTGTGACAAATTTAACATATACTAAAAATTGTGCAAAATTTGACACAGGATATAATATGAGCAAAATTTGACACAGCAATAAATGTCACTTTTTTATTTACTATATTGTCACTAATTTATTAGTTAATAATTAATGACTAACCATATTATTTTTTTATTCACATATACTACAATAAAAAATGAATTTTTTTTGTATATTATCAATAACTATTAAATGAATTGTTGATTTTTTTTTTATTAATTTGCATCTTGCGTATTAGACCAAAATTGTAAATATTGAGCTAAATATAATATTGACTTATTTTTTGTGCCTTACATCTTGCATTTGAGATAGCCTAATGGTCGTTCTAGATAGAATTTTCTCCGATGATGAATTAGCAAGGAGTTAATTTATTTTATTTTACATTTAAATTAATGTGTATAGATAGTATAACGGGTGAAGGTAATGCTGGTTTAGACAATACAAATAAGCGTTTATATACCATGTGTTATCTTATAAGAATTTAATAAAAATTAATAATTAAAATTAGATAATATTTAAATTCAAGTAAGGAATATTTTACCACACTGGTAGAATTTGTCATTTTTTATATAATAAAATTGTAGTTTCATTATAAAGTTTTCAATATAGCCGTTTTTTTTTAAATATATATATATATATAAATATGTGTTTATATCTTTTTGGACTTTGTATTTTTTTCTATTACTTGTTTGGACCCTGTGTTTCAAAAAATTACTTTTTAGATTTTATGTTTTGTAAAATGGTTAAAATAAAACCCTAAACCCGATTTTGGTCAATGTTTTCTCAACTAAAATCACAAATAATTTACCAAATTAACAATTCAGAACAAAAATAAGATCATTCTGCTTAAAAACTGTGTTGTTATATTCAATTTTTTTTCATCAAAATTGAGTTTAGGGTTCTATTTTAACAATTTTACAAAACATAGGATCCAAAAAGTAATTTGTCAAAACACAGGGTCGAAACAGGTAATGGAGAAAAATACAGAGTCTAAAAAGGTATAAACCCTATAAATATATATATATATATATAGGGGAATTCTCCTATAGGGGCTTCACTTTAAGCCCGGTAGAGCTCTCAGTGTTTACAACCCGTGAATAGTTTTCGGCGCGATTTTTTTTTATGACCGTATATATTGTAGCTATTTAGAGCAAATTTTCAGAAAATTCCGAATAGTTTACATTACCGAAAACTAGGTTCAAACATGTTGTTGCATGTGTGACTAATTTTTTTTATGCGTGTGGAAAACAACATGTTTGAACCTAATTTTCGGTATTGTAAACTATTCGAAATTTTATGAAAATTTGCAGGATGCTCTAAATAGCTACAATATATATGGTCATAAAAAAAAATTGCGCCGAAAATTATTCACGGGTCAAGAAACACTAAGAGTCCTACCAGTAAAGCTTAAAATAAAGCCCCTTTAAAAAAATTGTCATATATATAAATATATACATATAAAGAAGACTATAGTAATTTTGCACGCTAAATTCGACTATAGTTGAGTCTTAATATTGTGATGAATCATTGGTAAAAGTATTCAAATAAGATAGACATAGTTTTCATTTTGAATTTTGACAAGTCAAACCTTAGTATCACTTTTTTTTTAAGAAAGAAAATATTGAAGTCCAAATTTAGTTGATCAAACTAGTAATGTACTTATGGCCTTAAAATTCTCATTATTTAAGAAAGTGGTATTATATGTTTACCAAATAAATTTAGTGTTGATCAAAGTGGTCTCATCTTTGACCAGATCCTATGTATACCAAACAAATTTATACACTTTCTTTGGTTTTTGTTTTTAATGATTTGTTTTAGGCAAAAAAGCACACCAGTTTTAAGTAGTGATTTTATTTTTCAAAGGTTACAAATAGTTTTAAAATGCAATGTATTGGGTCTCTCCGAGCTTAGCTGATGGTTTTAAGTTTCAATGAACCATTTATATACTTTAATACACATAAGTTTTTTTTGT